>NC_080095.1:26692701-27892701 GCF_950005125.1 Chionomys nivalis | reverse complement strand
TTCCTTGCTACAAATCTCTAAGTCCCCCCCCCCCCTTATGCTCCCATCCCACCCACCATACCTGCACCTCTGCAATTTAACTCCAAGCCTCTTCTCATGGTCACTGAACTGTTTCCTGGTCCCTCTATCACCTTTCCCCTGTAACCTCCTCCTCTCATTCCCAACCCTCCGGCCAAATTGCCTGTGTTTCCAGTCCCTGGAATCCATTGAGTTTTCCCTCTGCCCAGAAATTTTTGCAGCTCTCCTGGGGTTGGTACTGTCTCACCATGTGAACAAACGTCAGTCTGGAACACCCTAGCTGTTCATTGCTAGAGCCTCTCGCTACAGAGATCGTCTGCTCTACTTATTCGGTTGCATCATTATTGTACTGGAAGGTCCATGGAAGGAAAGTCCTTACTTGGTCAACTTCATCCTTGTATCCTAACCTAGAACAGTGTTACTTCATCATGAGTACAGGGTGAGGTGGTCAAGTTCTTTGGGGATTCAGCTGTATTATAGGTTTAGATGGTCTCCAAATTCATATGGTGGTGTGGTAAAAACACATATGGCAGAGAAAAAGCCCTCCATAAGCAATGTTCCTTCTGCTATTAATGTTTTGCAAACTAGTTGATGCTCAGCCAACTAACTCTGCCCAGTGAGATAAGTTATAAGTCACATTTGTCTCTCTTAGGGGTGGCAATGAAACACATGGTGGGTTTCTCTTGTTTCTGTGGATGCTCCACGCGGCCCATGATAAAGTGCTGGACTTCAGAGTAGCTATGAGAAGCATAGTCAGTCTGCTCCCCGAGCCTTGCCCTCTAGGAAGAACATAGCTCAAGGGCAAAATTTAGTTCCTTAAGTATAGCCATCAGGAGTTGGGGGCTTACATGTCACCGTGCCATAACCCAACCTGTCCTCACTAAGGTAACAGCATATACATTTTGAACCTTACTGAATTTCAAGACTTTTGCCCACATGATCTCATTTGTTCTTTTCAGTGTTACATAACGTAGACATGATTATTCTCATTTTACAGATAAGGGAACAAAGAGATATAAAAAAGAATGAACAACTTGCCCAAAACCTCTTAGACAAATGGAAGATTCTAAAATCTGAATCCGGGCAGTCTGACCTCAGAGTTCAGGCTTCTAATCACTGAACCACATATTTAAACAACATTCCATTTCATGCCTTCAGTTGTCTCCATAGAACAGATAAAGCATAAAATCCCACTGACGTGGAAGAACACTCGCCCGCGGTTATCAGAGCATCTCTGAGATAAACCCACTTAAGGGGCTGCCGTCCTGACTGGTTCCTCTTTGTCTCCGAAGCACTAATTGAATGATCCTGGAATCAGTTCTGTTTTTTGGAGCCTGTCTGCCATTCTGCCCGCTTATTTTAAAATGTATGGATCTCTCTGCTTCAGACCCAAGGCCATATTGATTCTTGAATATACGCCACTAATTGCTGAGTGCCTGCCTCTAAGAAGCAAGAACAAGGAGGGGGGGAAAAGCTAGCATGTCAATATTTGTTACTAACCTTGACAAATAATCATTTGAAGCGATGGTGACTTTTTCCTCCTCTAAAGCTTTAATTACTGGCTTGCACACACTGCAATCATTTTGTTCTTGTGTGTGTTTAATAGTCTGTAATCCATTTTAATTACATTCTTTGCTTATCAAGATTAGACTTCCAAACAAGGATAGAACAAAATTTAACTTCGGCCTTTTCTCTATTTCCTTCTCCTAGTCAGTGCCTCAAAAATATTCAGGGATTTGAAACCAGCTTAAAGATAAATTTTGCTCATTGCATTTAAGACAAACAGACTGATTCCAAAGAAGCCTTTTCCAGTCTATTGGCTCATTGACGAGAAGAGATGGACACATTTGCTTCCTCCATTAAACTTAGACTAAGAACGTGGAGAACTTTGAAAGGATATATGTGGGAGAGAGATCTCTTTTTTCCATCTGGGTGGTTAGTGAAAAGATATCGTGTTAAAATCCATTGACTTCATACATTTTATGTTTTGTGTATCTTTCCATACATGAGCTACGATCCCATGAAAGTATTATATAATTTTATATAATATAAAAACTTTACCAAACATGACTGGGTTCTCAGGGTTGCTCCATCACTAAAGGGTGGCTAAACACTTCTGGTGAGCACATCTCCCCAACATCTAACATTCTCATTTCTGGGTGTGGACCCTCTGGACCTGTCACATAGAAAGATCCTGTGACTTACGAACAATCCCCAGAATGACTTCCCGGGCAGTGACTGGGAGATTCAGCCAGGGGCTAGAAACCAGATCTGGTGAAACCTCAGCCAGTTCAGACAGGTGCAGAGAAACACTTTCCACCAAAGGAGGGCTACCCCGAGCAGGGACAGGCAGCCAGGGTGGACATTCTAAGTGCCTAGCTCTAAGCTCCCTGAAGGAATGTGGTTCAGAAACCAACCTGGACCATAGGAATTGCAGGCAGGCTTTGCCGCTGGACAGTCGTTTTGTTGTTGTTGTTGTTGTTTCTGAAAGATGTACCATAAATATGTTACAATGGGAGAGGAAATGCCCTTTTTTGGTGGCCAGTAAACTTCCTCTCAGAGTTGTCAACACCGGATTTGACATCTGACCCCAGAAACACAGTGGACCTGACTTCCTTCAATGCCCTTCCATCTCCAAATCTGTCCCTTTGTCCTATTATTGCCTCTGGACCATTTTGAGGCCATTTAACTTATTCACTAGAACTTCTTTTTAATTTTTCTTTCGAATGAGAGATTCCAGTTTGTGTAGATATCCCATCTGCCACCCTTCCACCCCCATCTCCTCCCCCTTTCTGTATGGTCAGTTTGGGTTAGCTCCATTCCTAAAGACAGTGAGGAGTTTTGCATTAGACGCACCCTTCAGTCAAGACTTCAGTGAGTCTGCATCCTCCCAGCCCTGATGCAGAGTGACTGGGAGGGCAAAGAGTTGGAGCTCGGCAGCCATGTCACTGCTGTGAGGAGAGAACTTGAACATTTAGAGCCCTTGTGGGAAGTGTGAGAACAAAATTAACCTGGTAGAAGACAAAGCTGGAAAGGACAGAACCCAAGACTCCGCGAGGGTGTCTAAACCTGGATCCGTGTCTCCGCGAGGGTGTCTAAACCTGGATCCGTGTCTCCGCGAGGATGTCTAAACCTGGATCCGTGTCTCCACGAGGGTGTCTAAACCTGGATCCATGTCTCCATGAGGATGTCTAAACCTGGATCCATGTCTCCGCGAGGGTGTCTAAACCTGGATCCGTGTCTCCGCCAGGATGTCTAAACCTGGATCCGTGTCTCCGCGAGGGTGTCTAAACCTGGATCCGTGTCTCCGCGAGGGTGTCTAAACCTGGATCCATGTCTCCGCCAGGATGTCTAAACCTGGATCCATGTCTGAATCCAGACCTGTCCTCCTCAATTATGTCTGTCCACAAAGTTCTTTACCTTACGCCAATCTGAGTTGCTTCCAGTGAACTTTGTTCTAACTAAAGTCCAGCTATCATGTTTTAAAGACACTCATTTGGAAAACCCCCCATTCAATTTGCCAAAGTCCCTGGAGTAATCATCAAATTAGTCCCAGATGGTTCATTAACATCAGCCAAGTGCTTTCAAAATAAAAATGAAAGGCAATATTTTGGTTTTAATTAAATCCACACAGTAAGGTTCCTCCTCCCTACAATACCACCAAACACACACACACACACACACACACACAGAGGGGGGGGGAGCAATTGAGAACTTCTACCTATATCTTAGCTGAGGTCTTCCCTGGAGAAAATACAATGACAGAGTATTTCTGTCCATTTCCAAAATGAACACTGGCTCCTTGAGGGTGGGGTCTCAGAGCATCCACGTTCCTAGGTCCCAGCACTGAGCCAGGCAGGGAGGGGTGGTTTGTACAACTTGGACTTGACAATGCCTAGCTGCTACCTCCGGACTGAAGAAGCAAGACAGATACTTTCCCACACCCTGTCTAGCTGTGTGTTACTCATCAGGTTCCTGCAGAGAGAATGTCGACCAGGGCCTCCCAGGAAGTAAGTCAGCAATGAAACTGAACAATTCTGGGACACATTACAGTTCACAGTCTCCTCAGCCATGTTTTCCTCTCTTTCATTCCTGCCCCACTATTTCTCATCCAACTTCACTCTCCTTTTTTCTTCCTCTCCAGGTCCCCTGCCCTTGCCTGTAACTCTGCTGCATGCATGGGAGGTACTCTGGGCCTTTTATGCATTTTTAATGGAGCCAGAGCCGTCCTGACCCTCACGTCAAGACCTGTGGCACAACAATACTGTACTGTGTGAGTGAGATTCAACAAGCAAGGACATTTAGCTATGAGAACTCAAGGCTAAAAAGTGGCATGTATACATAAGAGTGCTGGATTAGTCTGTTTCATGTGTGTGCACATTCATGTATGTGAATGTGTATGTGCAGGTGTTTTTGTGTATGTGGGTACAAATGCACATATGTACATATTGAAACCAGAGACCCTCTGTCACTAGGTATTGTTCACCTTGGTTTTCCTTTCCTTTTCTTTTCCTTTCTTTCTTTCTTTCTTTCTTTCTTTCTTTCTTTCTTCTTTTTCTTCCTTCCATCCTTTGTTCCTTTCTTTCTTTCATTTGAGACAAGATCTCTCTGTTGTAACTGGAGGTTTCTCTCCCACCCACCATTTCCTGAATAAACATGCAGAGGCTTAATATTAATTACAAACTGTTTGGCCTATTAGCTCAGGCTTATTATCAACTAGCTCTTACAACTTAAATTAACTCATTCCTATTATTCTATATTTTACCATGAGGCTGTGGCTTGTTACTTCACATCTTGCTTCTCCAGTGACTGCTGGCATCTCCCAGACTCCTCCTTCTTTCTCCCTGTATCTCTGCTTAGATTTCCTGCCTGGCTCTATTCTGCCTCAAATCATCTTCTTTAATAACCAATGGTAATAAAACATACTCACAGCTTATAGAGAGACATCACACATCATTCTGTGTAGACCCTGGCTGTCCTTGAACTCTCTATGTAAACCAGGCTATGGATTAGCTCATACTCACAAATCTCTGTCTGCTTCTGCCTGAGTGCTGGGATTAAAAGTGCATGCCAGAATCTCTTTCGAGACAGAATCTCTCACTAGCCTGGAACTTAGCAAATAGCTGAGGTTGTCTGGCCAGGGAAATCTAGAGATACGCCTGTCTCTGGCTCCCTAATGCTGGGGTTACAAGCAGGCAACACCACATCTAGTTTTGTCATTTTAGTTGTTAAGTGTCTGTGAGGCAAATTCCCCCAAAGCTGAAGGTGTAAAACAACAATAATGTTACCATTTCTCATTGTGGAGGTGGTCTGGGGTGGGGGTAATCGGGAAATTATTAGGAACATAATCCATGATGTCAAAGGCCTCAGCTGGAAAACACTGACAATGGTGGCTGGACTTCTCTGAATGCACATCTTTGTGAATGGCTAGGGCTGACTTTGGTTGTTAGCAGAAACCATAATGGAACAATGGACTAGCATACATATATATGGCTTCTTCGAGCTCTGGACTTCCTTACCACTTGGTGAATTGGTTGTGAGGGTAAAGGGGAGAGAAGGAAGGGAAGGTGGGGGAGACAGACAGACAGACAGACAGACAAAAAGACTACTTTTTAAAAAATTAAAGGTATCATTGTTCTGGTAAATTCTTTTATTCTTTGTCATCAACCTCAGCATACTTTCAAGTTCCCACTGCTTCTGAATTGAGACTTTCTCCTAGTTCCATCGATGACCATCTTCGATGTTTATTCTTCTTTTTAAACTCACTGATCTTTTTGGTCTCTTTCCTAGTTTGTGTCGCTTTGTATGTTGGTATGGAATCCTTCTCCCTGTGATTTATTTGCTCAGTCTTCTAGGTCTAACCATGAAATTGTCCCACATTGACCAGTTTGCCATTCTGACTGGTCTGGTTCAGCCTTGTGCCAGTCACTGGGACTCCCCAAAGCCTCTAACCTCCAAGGTCACCTTCCTCTTTGTGCTTCTACGAAGGAGATGACATCCTCCCATTGCTTAGAGGCTGTGTTGACTCTCTACTCCAGCAAGTGTCATGGCTCCTGCTCTGCCCTGCTTTCTTCCCCTGTTCTTGTAACCAGTCGGCATATTAAACATGCACCCAGGTCCCCACCTTCTCACCTTGACTTAGTTCATCTGTTTTTACAACAATCTCTCCCTGTTATTTCAACTGGAATCCCCTTCCAAATCTCTAGGATTCCAAAGTCTCACTACGTTTTCAATAGTAACTTATACAACAAGAGAAATTTGTCACCTTTATTTCCAAATAGCTCGATTCATTTTAACCACATTTCACAAATGAGCACACTGGACTGGGTGAGGGACTCAGTTCAACCGAGGCCTGCCAACAAGAGCCAGCTGTGACCACTCCCAGGCTGTCCATGTGGAAACACAAGCCATGCAGAGCTGTGAGGTTGGACTGTCAGGTGCTGTACCTGTCTCCTTGGCAACAAAGCACAGGCCATCATCAGGGTAGATGGGGAGAAAAGCCATCAGACAGGGAAGGAGAAATCTGAAGTAGTCCTCACTAGGTCAATATTGGAGAATGTGGAACATCTCAGACAGAGCCCCTAATGGTGGCCCTGGGACTCTGAAACTTACTGGCACTGTTTTACTTTACTATTAGAAAGTGAGTAGGAACAAGCAAAGTAGGTGGATATTATCTCTCCTAGAGACCTAAGATGATGACGTGTTCCTGGGCATGTTAATGGTATGCTGAGAACAAAAGGCTGACTAAGATATGCACTTATTTAACCACTAAACAAAATCAAAGTGACTTCCTTATTACAAGATACCTCCTCAGAGTTCATAACGTAGTGGTGTATGTGGTGGCCCTACAAGAGGAAGGCTTCTTAGACAGTAGACCTCTGGTCATTCAGTTCCATGTGTTCTGTGTGTGTGTTTAGAAGCTTCAGTGCTGCTCCAAGTACTGAGTACATAGATGAAGGATATACTAGCTGTTCCTTTTGTTCTGAAGATTTGAGACAGGTCCAGGACACCTTAATAGATAACAGTTATTAAAGAAATAAACACGGAAAATAATGAAGACGATTCTTAAGCAGAGGGGTCCAGTTCCATAGGGCTTAGGTCAAAATGTGGACAGTGTAGAGTCATTTAGATGACAATGTATAACTCTTCAGTCGTGATTTATTGGGTATGACACCAAATGTAACGCAACAAAGGCAAGAAATAGAAGCATTGGTTGACATGAACATTAGAGATTTCTAAGCATCCAAGGACATGATCAGCAGAGTGGAAAGGCTGCACGGTGACAAAATGAGGGAAAATATTTGCAAACCATAAGTACAGTAGGGGCTTGTAGATGGGGCATCGAAAGAACTCTCACCACTCAGTCTCAGAAAGATGAATGACCCAGGTTGAACAATTGGTCAAAGATCCAACTGGATGCCTCCACAAGGAAGAAAGATAAATGGCCAATAGTCAGGTATTGTGGGGCAATGTACCCTGTAAAGATTTGTCACTCATATTGGTTTAATAAAATGCCGATTGGCCAGTAGCCAGGCAGAAGAGGAAAATTTTGGGAAGAGGAAAGGCTCAGTCTGTAGTCATCACCCAGATGCAGAGGAAGCAAGATGAGAATGCCTCACTGATAAAAGGTACCAAGCCATGTGACTAACACAGACAAGAATTATGGGTTAATTTAAGATATAAGAATTAGTTTATAACCAGTTTATAATTAACATAGGATGCTGTGTGTTTCCTTGGGATTGAATGGCTGAGGGACCGGGCAGGACAGAAACCTTTGTCAACAGTCAGAGAGGTTGAGCATCATTTGTCTACAGTGGATGAGATATAATTCCACGTCCATTGCCATATAAAGGACTAATAACAATATGTGGGGCAAGGATGTGGCAAAATGGGAGCCCTCTGTTACTGCTGGTAGTGACATAAAGTGGCACAGATGCTTCAAAAAAGCCCAACAGTTGATCAAAAGGTTGGAGTTCAGTTGTCACATGTCTTCGAAACTCAGCTTTCAAGAGAAATAAAAGCATATGTTCACATTCAAATTTGTTTGCAAATGCCCATTGCTTCATTGCTTGTAATAGCCCATCAGCTAAGAAGTGTGGAAAGCAATGATGCATATCCATACATTGGAGTACTGACTTAAAAAAAAAAAAAAAGGAAATGAAGAATTTAGAGATGCACCCTATAACAAGCATGAACTTTGATGAGATAATGCTGCGAAAGAAGCCAGTCATGATGGGCCATATTTTGTTTGATTCCACATATACTGTAACATCTTGAGTAGGCAAATCTATAGCCAGCATGTAGACAAGGGCTGCCGAAGGCTGGAGAACATGTGGGGAAGAAAAGAGAGGGGGCGGCAGTATGAGAATGGCTACAGGGTCCATGTCATATTGGTGGAGAGGTCATGAAAAATTGCCATTCACTCTGTCAAATAATACACAGCTGTGAATTCATCAAAACCATGAAATCACATATTCTAAGTGGGTGAGTTGTGTATGAATCGTCTCAATAAAACACTTTTCTCTAACAATACAATGCTAATTTGATTCTAGGTACTCCGCTACAGAACTACCAAGTATGGCCACTGAAATTAGTTTGGTCAACAAGATGAGTCCAAGTGTTTTGTCTGGAACTTCCTAGAAGCAAATGAAAGAGAATTGCCTTTTGGTCTTTTTTTAGTTTCTATAATTGGCCTAAAACTCATATCAATGACTAGCAACTATTTAGGGACTCGAGCTGACGTTGAAGCTGGAAACCACATGCTGAGAAAGAGAAGGAAAATTAGGAGCTTGGGTCTTAGTGCCCCGGGTGGGGGGGCTTACTACAACATTCTTTGACTGCTTGCGTCCACGCGTGCGTGCACGTGTGTGTGTGTGTGTGTGTGTGTGCGCGCGCGCGCATGTGGGGTGCATGTGCAAAGGACAAAGGTCAATGTTGGCCATTGGAAATCTTCCTTGATTGTTTTCCTTTATTTATTTATTTATTTATTTATTTATTTATTTATTTATTTATGGTCTCTCCCTGAACACGGATCTCACTGTTTCAGCTAGGCAGGCTGCCCAATGAGTTCCTGAGAGCCACTATGTTTGTCCCCAGCCAGGTTACAGGGACATGCCACCACACTCAGTTTTTACATGGTACTGGGGCTCAAGCCTTATGCTTGCAGTCACCCACTAAACCATCCCCTCAGCCCCCAATGTCTTTTTGTTTACTGTTGTTGCTGGAAACAGGGCCTTGCTTTGTAGCTGGGGCTGAGCTGAGTAGCAGACTTGTAGCAACCTCTCTACCTCTGCCTCCTGAGTGCTGGGAGTGTAAATGTACACCACAGCCTCTGGTGTTAGGCTTCTTAGATTAATGACAAACTTCTGTCTTGTTTAAGTTCCTGCTATTTTTAATTTCTTTTAAATGGACAGTGTAATCCTCTGCAGCTAAAATTATGTTTTTCAGAGCCAATAGCCAAAGCCTTTTCTTTTCTCTCACAGTATGTTGGCATTCTATAGAGTGAAGACTTTTGGGTCCAAAACAAGGAAGTCATTTCATAAATTCAGAAAACAAAGACTGTCTGAATTATGTGTGCAACAAGCCCTGGGAATCCAGCCCCAGAACTCAATAAAAAAAAAAACAAAAAAAACAAAAAAACGAAAAACAAAAAACAACAAAAAAAAACTAGTGTAAAGAGTCCCTACAGAAAAAAAAAAAAAAAAAAGAGAGGATGGTGACATCCATCAAAAACAGACATTTGCTGACAAAAAGTGACTTGGCTCACAGTTCGAGGGTATAGTCTATGGTGGGGACGTCATGGTGTCAGGAGCATGAGGCTCACAGTTAGAGGGTATAGTTCATGGTGGTGATGTCATGGTGTCAGGAGCACGAGGTCACATTGTATCGGCGGTAGTCAGGATGCAGAAGCAGAACAGGTGGAAGCTGGTAATCTGCTAGCATCCTTCCTAGCATGAACCCAGTCCATACACTGATGTCACCCACATTTAGGGTGGGTCTTCTCAAATCAACTACCTCAACCTAGACAATCCCTCAAGGCACTTCCAGAAACTTGTCTCCTGGGCAATTCTAGATCCTATCAAATTGTCAGTCGATATAAAATATCAGAGAAGGGATTATTAGACGCTGAATAAATTTGAGGGAGTTTTACTCTATCCTGCATGGGGGAAAGCCATGAGACACGAAGGAATCCTTGACAAAGATTCGTCTGTACACATGCTACTGTAAGTGGTTAGATTATGGCAAGCTAAATTTCCTCAATGGGAGAAGAGAATACACATACAGTGAGCCGTTCCAGACACAGAGATTAATTCATAACCAGCACTCCTGGAGTAGAGCCCCTGAGAATCGCAAAGAAGGTGATGGGATCTAAACGCATCTGTTCACACAAATGTGGAAAGCCAGGAGTTCCTCGCTAGCTAAAATGATCCTTTCTCTCAGCTTGTCACCCTCGTGGCCTTATGGGATGTCCTGGCAGATAGCTGTCATCACAGGGATTTCTGGTTTGACTGTGGAAGTCCCCGAAGTCTGTGTTGCTCACAGAAACTGGAAAGTGTGGATTGTTTAGCTAGAAGCAAAACCGGATATTTTCTATTAGTCATGTTTTCCACGGGCTTCAAAAATCCAAATTTTGTCATCTCATCTGGTTCTTATAACTTTTCTTAAAGGTGGGTATGGCTGAAGGGGTATCCCCAGTTCTCAAAAGATACAATGCCTACACCTTGATCCTTTGGTCCGGTCTAGAATAAAACACGGACCTTCCCCTGAGCTCTTCCTTATGACCGCTGCATCCCAGAGCCCTCTTCTCAGTCAGACATTCAGCATCACCCTTAGAGCTAGGACCAGGTCCACAGGCGTTCAGTTAGGCCTCTGCCTCCTTATCCTCCCTGCAATGGCGCCCCACATTTCCTCTTCTCTGCCCCTAAAATGCTGGTCTGCTTTATCAGGGCCATATGGAGTGTCTCCAGGTTATTCCAAATACTGAATTTATATGGTTCATTTCTGGTAAAGAAATCGTAGATCCGCTGAGGTTGTAGGCACGAGCTCTTGTTTCAGCCCACTCTGACGAACACCCAGGCAACCCTCCCTGAAGGCGAAGGCATAAGTCACAAACACCAGTTTGGAATTATGATTAATAAAATGGTTATTTATTTAAAAGGGAAAAAACTTACAGATCATCGTCACAGACAACAGCCCTCTGCGCAATCAGGAAGGGATTCTAGTCGCCAGAAGCGGAGCAGGAAGTAAGAGAGAGCGAGGAGGGAAGTGGCCGCTTTTTTAAAGGGAGAGAGACCACGCCCCAATGGGCTGGTATCTCAGCAGCTATTGGCTGGAGGAGAGGAAGGACCTCCCGCAACACCTCCCAGCCCTTAACTCTTGTGCTATTTCCTCACCTACACAATGTGTGCAATGCTGCTGCCTACATCCTAGGCTGTTGTGATGAGTAGGTGAACACGGCACGCAAAGACATTAGCACAGAACTAAGGAATATCAGCTGAGGGATGGGAAGCAGAGGAGGAGAAAGGAGAGCGAGAGAATCCAAAAACAGTCGTAGTGTTTAAATGGCCACAGAGGACGTGAGGCAACTTCTGCATGCCAGAGCTAAGGACGGACTTATGCTCCAAATAAACAGCATTCTGCCCTCTAGACTGTCCTTTAGCAACGGACTCTGCCAAAGAGGGTGGAGGCAGGTGACAGACTGCACTCCTTCGGGCCTTCAAACTGAGACCTCCAGCTTCAAGTGGGGATCTGGATCAGTCACTTGCCAGCGTCTTTCCAGCAAAACAAAGGAAGCTGCAAGTGAGCAACAGCCAATGATCTTTGAGGACTTCAGAGCTCTGGTAGGCCAGCAATGAAGGACCCATTTTAACTAAAAGGCAAGTTTCCAAAGGCTATTCATACCTCCTTCAATTCAGAGTCCGCTGGCACCCTCAGCAGAGTGGCCCTGCTTGGAAAGAGGAGAAAAGGTTCTCTTTGAAGCTCAGAAAAGGTCTGCTCACCCTCCATTCATCAGCTGGAGTCCAAAGAGGCTGACGACGCCCTCCCCAGCAGGCTACCCTACACCAAAGTAGCCCCAGCTTTCCACACATTCGGAACCAGTACAGGGCAACTCAAAGCTTCGTGTCCAAGCTGGCCACACTGCCAGATCAAGAAAAGAGGTTCCAGGGGGAAAAGAGAAGACGCAGGATCTACCAAGGGCTGGCTTTCAGTTCTAGTGTCTGTGAAGATGATTCCTTGATCTGGCTGCCCCCAGGTCACGGAGAGAAGTCATTTTCCCATTTCATGTGGTCTTTTGGGACTGCGGATCCCAACCATCTCAGGTTGTCCTGAGCCCATGACTGGGGCCTGGCCGACCAGAGAACTGATTCCATTCTCCCGCCTCCAGTGACTGAGCCAAGACAAGAACACAGGCCCATGCAGGACCACGGGCTCTCGAGCCCTGAGAGAGATGTGGATCCTCTTGCCTGATGGGTAATTAGGGTCCTCTAAAGATGGCAGTGCCATCTTTACCAACCCAGGAAGAGAACTTCCCAGAAGGAAGTCAGAAGAGTAAGAAAGACCATGACAGGGGCTGCCACCACTGTCTGTGCCCGTGTGGGCAGCTAGAACTTAAACAGCTCAACTCTTGGACTTGTATTAAAATGAAATTTTATGACTTGCAACCCAAAAAGACCTGACTGATTAAGTTCAGATAAAGCAAAGTGTCAGGGTCACATCTGCCCAAGAGACGTAAGAGGTCTTTTCATGGTGTCATTCCTTACAAGGGGAGCTCAGGACAGCCTGGGGCTGGGCGAACATTTGGTGAGAGATCAATATTAAACCCAGAAAAGAGACTCTACTTTCTTGCCGTCATTCTTGTTAGCTACGTGGATCAGAGTCACTGAAAAATTCATATTCTAGCCATGGTGGGAGCAAACTAGGTCTCTTGGCACCCTATAACTGATCTCACTCTGAAGGCACAGTCTTGCCTCCGTTCTTAAAATAAAAACCCCACACGTGTGTCAATCACGTAGCCAATTAAGAGGCCTGCAAATGACAAGCCACCGGATCGTCAAGGTGCATTAAAGACACGGAGGAAGTCTCTGATAGTTGGGATAATTAGCCTGTCACCTGCTTCCTGGCCAGTTCTGCTTGCCAGAAAGAATGTGGGGGAGTCCAGGACGATTTGAACAGGTGATTTAGGGAGTAGATACACTGAGCTCCCACCTGATTGGGCCAGAACATGGACACTGGGGGATAAGAGGTGTGCGTGTTTGTCTATGTATGTGTGGGTATCTGTGTATGTATGTTTGTGTGCTTGTATGTGTAAGTATGTAAGTAGCTGTGTGGGTTGGGATGTGTGTGTGGGGTCACCACAACATGAGGAACTGTGTGAAAGGGTAGCAGCGTTGGGAAGGTTGAGAACCACTGATCTAGAGCGCTTGTCTAGCAAACCTCCTTGTCTTCCCTCCAGACCTGAACTTTTGAGTGTATGAATTAAGCTTCAGATTTTATTCTTTCCTGAACTCTTTCCTGGCAACAGAGATCTTCAATGACCACTGATTGCCTTCCTCATCCCGGATGTCAAGAGAGTACCAATGAAAGATGCTGCTGTGCTCTCAGAGACCCAACTGAAAAGCTATGCCTAATTCGTAGAGAACTGGGCCCTCCCGCTCACGCCCACCTTGGAGAAGAGGGCCCTCAGTGCTCTACTGTGAGAGCTGCAGAATAACACTATAAACATGTTTATATACACATGAGGTCCCCAAGGCAATCTATATGACACAATAAGCCTTCTGGAAGCAAACCGAGATAAAGAAAATGCTATTCGCTGGCACCTTGTTGGAGAGATCTGTGGGGGGTTAGAGGCAATCCTTTAGCAACCAGCTTGCTGCCTGTGATAGAATCGGCCACCTTCCCAGGAATGGGAGGCCAGCGAGCACTAAGGCTCTTCCACTGCAGGTGAGAAGTACAAGCCTGCGGCGGAGGGAGACAGCATCACGCGATGGCAGATGTGGAGGCTGAGTGGTAATAGCCGCCCTCCCCCAAGCATGAGGACCTCCCTCTTGCTCTGGCTATTGCACCACAAGGAATTATCGCTGTCCTGGAGGCTTGCGACAGGTTTGTTTTCTTTCATGGTTCTAAAAGCCAGACTCTTACAGGGTTAAATCCAACGTGTGAATGTTGGCAGGGCTATGCTCCCTTGGAAAGTCTCAAGGACAATTTGTTTCTATCCCTTTCTCCAGCTTCTTGAGCTATGTTCTTTGCTTGGCTCGTGGCCTTACCTCTACCTTCTGAACTAGAATTATAGCATCTTTCTATAAAAAAAATATTAAAAATTTTAAAGTATTATTTTTACTATGTGTGTGTGTGTGTGTTTGTTCTGTTTCGTTGTTGTTGATGTTTGTCTGCATGCATGATTGTGTACCACTTGTACACCTGGTGCACATAAAGACCAGAAGAGGATGTGGGATCCCCCGGGACTAGAGTTACAAATGACTGTAAGCTGCCATGTGGGAGCTGGGAATCGAACCTCGGTCCTCTGAAAGAGCTCTTAACCACAAGCCACCTCCCAGACCCAGCATCTTCCTTCGTTCTGTGCCCCTATTCAGGTCTTTCGTGAAGGCGCCTGTCAGATTTCCTTCTATCTCATGAGTGAAGAAGTAAAGCCCACATGGATAATTCACCCATTCCTTATTTTGTGAACATCTGAAAAGTCTGTATTCTTTATCATATAGAATTAATAGGTTACTGATACTAGGATCTGGTGTCTTTAAGAGTCATCAACAGCCTACAGCACATCCCAATACAGACTGGGAAGTGACGTCATGCTTATGGACCCATTGAAACAGGCACACAGCCTGATAGGAAGAGCTCTGCTTAATCCAGGAACACTTCACAATCTCTAGTGGAAATAAACTATTGTTTTTTCCTCTTAAGGATTCATCAGCTTAGCCTTAGGAATTCAACACAGCATGTTTTTTTATAATTAGTTTTTTCCATATAATATATTTTGATCTTGTTTTCCCTGTGTTTTGGACAATGGTTTGAGCGCACACTCATCTTGTTGCCTCTTTTGACCTGGAAGGCTGTGGAAAGATGGCTGATATTTTTAATGCCATTATTAATAGTCGCCGTTTCAGCCACGAGGTTTAAATAATTCACCAATTTAAATATCACAGTTCAGTGGTTTTAAAGATAGTCCCAGAATTGCACATCCATCACTCTGATCACTTTCATAACAGCCCCGTGCCCATTAGCTGTCAGTCCTTGTCTTCCTTAACTGTGCCTGTTCTGTGTATGCCGTACAAATGGAATCGTGAACCATATCTGCCATCAACTTATTTAGCTTAGCACCATGGTTTCAAGGCCTGCCCATGTTAGAGCAGGTATCAGGGTTCACTTCTTTTTCGGCCTGGCTGATATTCTACATCTGAATGTGAGTCACTTTATCTATCCATCCATCCACTGGTGGCTGTTCTTACCTTTCTGTTGTGTAGTTATTTCCTCTGCATTGAAACACTCCCTCCTGAAGACTTAGGAAGTAAATGAAATTTACAAGGCTCAGGAAGTAAACAAACCTTACAGTCTCAGAAAGCTCCAGAAACGTAAAAGATTCACAAGCTGGGCGGTGGTGGTGCATGTGTTTAATCCCAGCACTCATGTGCTGTGGGACAATGGTTTTACCCTGTAAAGATTTGTCTCTTGTACTTGTTTAACAAAATGCTGATTGGCCAGTTGCCAGGAAGGAAGTATAGGCAGGGCAACCAGGCAGGCAGGAAGTTGAGGTGGGGCAATGAGAACAGGAGAGTTCTGGGAAGAAGAAAATTCAGTCTGCAGTCATCACCCAGATGAAGAGGAAGCAAGATGAGAAGGCCTTGCTAATAAAAGGTACCAAGCCATGCAGCTAACACAGACAAAAATTATGGGCTAATATAAGTTATAAGAGTTAATAAGAAGCCTGAGCTACTAGGCCAACTAGTTTATAACTAATGTAGAGTTTCTTTGGGACTGATGGGCTACTGGACCAGGTGGGACAGAAACCTCGGTCAACACTCAGGAGGCAGAGGCAGGAGGATCTCTGTGAGTTTGAGGCCAGCCTGGTCTACAAGAGCTAGTTCCAAGACAGCTAAGGCTGTGGCACAGGGAAACCCTTTCTCGAAAAACCAAACCAAAACAAAAAAAAAAAAACTAAAGATTCACAAAGCCTCTCCCCAAGATTATAGAAGCAGAAACAAATGCTGGGGAAGGAGGCTCTCTGACCAGGGAGCTGCATATAAGTCCCACAGGTCACACACGAGCTCCAGGGCCTGAACTCTCATAAGCCATTGTCCATGCAGGTGTGGGTTTCTTGGTAATACCCCCTAGTAACCCATCACCTATGCCCCTTAGTAACCCATCACCTATATCCCTGAAAGCAATCCCAATAAACTCATTCTACTCTTAGCTGTAATTCTTTCTTTGATCTCTCACCAACACCCTACTCTGAGATGAACAGACATTTGTCCATACCTCCCTAGGGAAAAAAAAATCCTGTGATCCTTGTATTTGTTATATGACTCTAACTGCCATGAACAGTGTCTCGGGGTCTGCATTTTCTTTCCTATTGGCTGTGTAGCTAGAGATAAGAGTTACTGGCTCATATGTTAGTTTGGATGCTGCACTTACAGATTGTTGCAGCTCTGGAAGAGTATTTTAGAAAGCAACTACACAATCTACAGTGAGATCACCTTGAACAACTCCAGGCTCATCTCATGTGATTGTCTTATCCTGCCGTGTTGTCTGTTGTGCATGGTGGCTCTAATTTCTCCACATCCTTGCCAATGGCCATTGTTACGTTGCTTTTTCTATCACAACCACCTACTGAGAGTGAATAGGTATCCTTCTGTGCCTTGGATATCACTTTCCGGATGTCAGCAATGCTGACCATCTTTGCCTGTTGGCGATGATACATCTTATTTGGGGAAATGTCTTATTCAAATCCTTTGCCATTTATAGTTGGAATAGCATTATTTATTGTTTAATTATAAGAGTTCATTATATCGTCTAGATTGAAGTGCCTTAAAGACCTCTACCAGGAGACTGTTCTTCAGTGACAGATTCCTAAGACAGAGGACCAGGAGGTCAGGAGATAAGGAGACAAGTTTGGGATGGGGAGGTCTTGAACAAGCTGTATCTTCTGCCAAGCAAGCTTATTAAGCAGTCCAGCATCTTCTACACAGCTTTTAGGGGAGAAGTGGGACCGTGTCAGCAGAAAGCTATTATACAAAGGGACAAAGTAAGCAGGGAGCTAACGAAGCATTACTGCAGAAAGAGAACGCAGGGTATCCAGCACAGACAACACACTGCGGTCTCGGGACTGATAACAACAGCCCTTAGAGGAGGAGTCCAGTTCTTAACAACCAAAAAACAAAGCTGCAACTCCCCCAAGGCCCTTTCCCTAGGCCATTACTGACTCTGCCAAGTATAGTCCAGGTTTTAGAGAAAAAACTATGTTCCTTCTCTATACATCAGGGCCTCAGGGAAAAGCTCCCAGGGCCCTGGCCCCAGGCTATTACTGACTCTGCTAAGCGTGTTCCTGGTTTAGAGAAGAACCTACATTCTCCACAGATCCGAGCCTCAGGGAAAGCCTTGGCTCAGTGCAGCCCTCAACATCCCTCAACATCTTACCGGATAAATGACAACAATGTTTTTCTCTCCCATCCTTTGGCCTGGCTTTTCCTTTTCTGAATGGTGTCCTTTGAATCACAAATGCTAATTCTGATGTGATCCAGCTTACTTCTTTTTCTGTTTATTGCTTTTGCCTTTAATGTCATAATGAAGAAAGCATTTTCTTTATTTTTATTTTTTTTAATTTTTTATTTTTTTAACTACTTTATTTATTAAAGATTTCTGCCTCCTCCCCATCACCGCCTCCCATTTCCCTCTCCCTTCCCCCATCAAGTCCCCCTCCCTCATCAGCCCAAAGAGCAATCCGGGTTCCCTGCCCTGTAGGAAGTCCAAGGACCACCCACCTCCATCCAGGTCAAATAGGGTGAGCATCCAAACTGCCTAGGCTCCCACAAAGCCAGTACGTGCAGTAGGATCAGAAACCCATTACCATTGTTCTTGAGTTCTCAGTAGTCTTCATTGTCCGCTATGTTCAGCGAGTCCGGTTTTATCCCATGCTTTTTCCGACCCAGGCCAGCTGGCCTTGGTGAGTTCCCAATAGAACATCCCCATTGACTCAGTGTGTGGGTGCACCCCTCGCGGTCCTGAGTTCCTTGCTCATGCTCTCTCTCCTTCTGCTCCTGATTTGGACCTTGAGATTTCAGTCCGGTGCTCCATGTGGGTCTCTGTCTCTGTCTCCTTTAATCGCCTGATGAAGGTTAATATTCAGGAGGATGCCTATATGTTTTTCTTTGGGTTCACCTTCTTATTTAGCTTCTCTAGGATCACGAATTATGGCTCAATGTCCTTTATTTATGGCTAGAAACCAAATATGAGTGAGTACATCCCATGTTCCTCTTTTTGGGTTTGGCTTACCTCACTCAGGATAGTGTTTTCTATTTCCGTCCATTTGCATGCAAAATTCAAGAAGTCATTGTTTTTTACTGCTGAGTAGTACTCTTATATGTATATATTCCATACTCTCTTCGAAGAAAGCATTTTCTGACCCAATATTATGACATTTACTTTTAGTCTAAGACTCCTAGGGTTTTCATCCTGGTGTCTAGGCTGGTGACCACTTTGAATTCATATTTTTAAATAGTGTGAGGTAGGGGCCCAACATTGTCATTCTCAGTGAATATTCAATTGTTACAGGTGAATTGTCTCAGGACTCTTTAGACTTTTAGTTGACCATATATATGACAGTTTCTTTAGGGACCCTCTGTTCTCTTCCCTCCTATAGACTTCTCTTCATGTAGACAGTGACACACTTCAATTACTCTGGCTTCTAAAATCAGAAATTAAGAGTCTTTCCGCTTTGTTTTCTTTCTTGAGAATATTTATTTATTCTGGACCCCTTAATTTCCCTTTAGAATTTAGGATCTGTTTCCCGATACCTCAAAAGAGACAATAGAGATTCAGCAGGGTGTGCCCTGAATCTGTAGGTCAACCTAGTGAATATTGTCATCCTAGTGATGTCAAGGCCTTCGGCACAGGGCATAGTTCCCATTTAATTCTATATTTAATTTTTTCAGAAATTATTCATCAATTTTATCCTTATAAGGCTTATTCTTTTAAATTTGCTCCTACTTTGTGCTATTGTAAATAAGATTGTTTTCCTGATTTTTTTATTCTTTTTTAATTAAAATTTCCGCCTCCTCCCTGTTTCCCATTTCCCTCCCCCTCCTCCCACACATTGCCCCCTCCCCCCACTCCCCTCCCCCTCTCCCCACTCCTCTCCCTCTCCCCCCACTCCATTCCCCCTCCCTCTCAATATTGAAGAGCAGTCCAAATTCCCTGCCCTGTGGGAAGTCCAAGGTCCTCCCACTTCTATCTAGGTCCAGGAAGGTGAGCATCCAAACAGGCTAGGCTCCCACAAAGCCAGTTCATGTATTAGGATCGAAACCTAGTGCCATTGTCCTTGGCTTCTCATCAGCCTTCATTGTCCGCCATGTTCAGAGAGTCCGATTTCATCCCATGCTTATTCAGTCCCAGTCCAGCTGGCCTTGGTGAGCTCCCAATAGATCAGTTCCACTGTCAAAGTGGGTGGGTGCACACCTCATGGTCCTGACTTCCTTTCTCATGTTCTCCCTCCTTCTGCTCCTCATTTGGACCTTAAGAGCTCAGTCCGTTGCTCCAAATTGAGTCTCTGTCTCTACCTCGATCCATCGCCAGATGAAGGTTCTAAGGTGATATGCAAGATATTCATCAGTATAGGATAGGGTCATTTCAGGTTCCCTCTCCTCAGTTGCCCAAGGTACTAGCTGGGGACCTCTCCCTGGACACCTGCAAGCCCCTCTAGAGTCAAGTCTCTTGCTGATTTTGTTTTCGAAGTCCATTGTTAGTCCACAGAAATGCAGATGGTTTTCGTGTGTGGCTTGTCTACAAATGAATCATTGCTGTATTTGGGCACAGGGGAGGTTTTTTGTTGTTCTAATGTTCTTTTGTGGATTGTTTAGGATTTTTTTCTCAAAAGATCATGCTGTATGCATCTTCTTCCTTAATTGAAATTATAAGTCATTCATTCACTGACCTGCATGCTTCATGAAAGGATGCTGAATTTTGTCAAGTGCTTTACAGTGAATTTAACGGCACCATTTCTGAGGGCACTTTCATTGTTCCTCTTAGGGAGAAATGTCCCTGGAGCACTTCACTGATGCTAGCTCCAGCCTCAAGCAAGGAACACTTACAAGCTACCAACTTTAAAAGATCCAAACGGAAATGGGCAGCCCCTTCCTTCACACCCTAACTCCAGTAGAGTTCCCACCTGGGATCCAGCTGACCACCTTCCAGTGGCTTCAAAGGCTCAAGGCTGACTCCTGGCACCTTGACTGGTCAGGGTCACACAACCCAAGAGATGAGTTTCATGACAACATGATTGCAAGCTTTCTGTGTCCCTTAGGGGTTGGGGCCAGAATAGGAACTTTTTTTTTCTCATCTTGAAGATGATTTTCCTCTTGTTTCTATTCACAGACATTTGAACTCAAGCATAGGAAATTTTCTTAGATGTTTTGTGATAATTTATATGATTTTAATAATAATAATCTCATACGATTTTTCATAATTTCACCCATACGGCTGATGATTAAGAGTATTAAATTTCTCTTGAATCATCTAGAAAGACAAATAGCATGTTCACCCCACGGCACAGACTCAGCACACACACTTAACTAGTAACGTCTACATTTCAACAAAATAGTAATATGTGGGACGTGGCCTGTCATCGCCGCATCCCTAAGGGTTTGCAGGAAACTGAGCAGCGGGATAGAATGATGCCAACACTCAGGTAAGACAGGAAACTGAGACGCGCATCCTAGGTGGGCTTGGTATGCCTGGTTTCGGCTGTCCGGTGCGGCAGGAGGGTTTCAATTAATCAGATGTGGCACTGAAAGAGAAGGAACGTTGCCATGACAACGCTCGGTCGCTACTTCCTAGGAAGAGCTGGGTTGATCCCAGAGCCTTGGCTGGTGTCTCATGTCACAATGCCGATCACTCTACACAGTATTGCCTCTCACTCCCTGATGCAGTTTGAAAGAGATATTGACAATGTACACCTTGATACATCCTTTCCTGGCATTGTCATGTACCCCCTCTGACAACCCTTGTCTCAGAAAGGCCAGTGGTAACGTGACAAGGCTTTTAAGCTAAGACGCTATATTCAGGTGGATGACATGGCTCTGCAGATAAGGAATGGTTCTTGTCTCAAAGGAATGAGATGCAGTTTATTCCAGAGGCAAAATCATGAGAGCGCATGGCCCAGGAACCATTCAGAGTTCCCAGAATTTGATGTTTCATTGCAGGAGTGGTTTAAAACAACAGAACCAAGACAATTATAAGTCAAGATAGTTTACCACTCCGTTGTTGGAAACATCAGAGGGATTGCTACAGAAAGACGGGGGCGTCTCTCCTATAGGACTCCTGTGCTGTCTGATGATGTTCTTAGCTCTTCAGTCGGTGGAGGCTAGTAGTGTATGGTTATTTATCTGTCCATAGGACGTTGGGTCAGACAAAGGCATGGGCATGGAGTGGCTATTTAGGGGGCTAAGACTCCCCTAAACTAAGGATAAAGAGTAACTAAGCTCCAGACCTACAACATTCCAGTTTCTCTATATCACTACAGTTCTAACCAGTCCACCTTCGCAGACACAGACCCTTCCTAAGGATTCTCGTTCACATGGGTGACCTGAGTTCAGTTCCTGGAGTCTACACAGTGGATGAGAAAATATACCACCACAAGTTGTGCACCAAATGTATTTGTTCTGTTGCTGCTATTGTTAACAGAGTGGCCGGTGTCCTAACTATGAATCTAGGTGCTCACGTCAGACAGTCCCTTGGCCGAGATTCTTCTGTAAAGTGGGTGGGATTCCCTGGTTTTGAATTGTGAGCCATTTTGCACAGAGGGTGCCATTATACCCTCAGGTGAGATGCTCTGCTCGTGGCATTGATGGGCACGGGTGGCTCAGGAATACCTCCAGCGAGGCGGGTTTTAGTCAGGAGCCCCTGCAGGTGGCCATGGCACATCGGGTGCTCTTCTTGGTTCTACTAATGCAAAGGAACAGAAGCAGAAACCCCTCTCTGCCTCCAAGCTTGGCCCTCCACAGCAAAGAAGGGAGGAGGACCATCCCTACAGGTGGGGGGATGCGACTGCTCTCCCGGGGGCATCAGCAGAAAACAGGATGCTCTCTGTGAGTGTAAGTGTAAGTGGCATTCACGTGGACCTAGAAGAATGAACGACTCACCAGGCAAGGAGAGAAACACTCTTGGAGTCTGTTTCTTTACCTGTAACTTGGAATAAAACAAAACAAACAAATGAACAACAACAACAAAACCACCACCACCACCAACAACAACAACCAAGAAACACCTTTCTCACAGTTAGCAGAATGGCCTCAGGGCCAAGGTTATGGTTCTAACATGATTTGGTTCAGTCTCACTCTGCCCTGAAAGTTTTGAGGAAAAATAATAGAAATTATATTGTTAAAATAATAACAAATAACTTGAGTCAGGGTAGATTTTTTAAAATTGTCTTCAAAATGGCAATTTTAGCAGAACTCATTTATAAGAGAAGGTATTTGGAGTGATCCTTGCCATGTTTCCAGTACTCAGCCCAAGCAGAGGACAACCCATAGCCTAAAGAGTGTGGGAAAAAAAGGGGAACAAGGGAATGACTTCCAAAACTAAATCTCTGGGACCCATCCTCCAGGAAGAATCACCTGTGTGAGAACAGAGAACTAAAGAACACGGATCCTTCCATTCTTGATACAGGCAGCGTCTGGAATTAAACCCATGCCCTAGCACAGGCTGGGCAAGGGCCCCACTGCTGAGTTACAGCCAGCGCCCTCCTGGTTGTTTCTTAAGGGGAAATCCCGGTGTGTGTAGTAAGAAGGAAGTGCCATGGGGAGGAAGAGATGTTTGAATGGAGAGATCAGCCCCTCAAAGGCAAAGGCCTTGCTTTAATTAGCTGGTTATGTGCTCAAACTCACTGAAGCACAGAAAATCACAAAAGCCATAATGACTCTGACCTAAAACTCTGAGTTGAGAGTTTCACACTTAATAATAAAACATTCAAAGCCAGGCATGGTGGTGCATACCTTAAATTCTAGCACTCAGGAGGCAGAGGCAGGTACGTCTCTTTGAGTTTGAAGCCAGCCTAGTCTATATAGGATAGCCAGGGCTATGTAGGCTTTGTAGAGAGACCCTACCTCAAAAAGCGAACAAAAAAGAAGAAATGTTCTTATAATTATAATGAGAGTATTGATACATAGCATATACAATGAATATTTTTTAAAAACTAAATAATAATGTTCATATATTCCCCACACTCTAATAGAGGTCAATATCATAGGCTTTGCTTTGAACCTTGAGTTTGGGATGTCTTCTTTCTTTCTAACAAGATGTTACAGATGGTGCTGAGGTTTCACAGTTCCCCCAACCCCCGTCAGCATCACTTCCCTGGAGATCATACACTTTGGCTATACTCAAAGTCTCCTAAACAAAAGCTAGGTTTCAGGGTGTGGGGGGGGGGGGTCAAGAAAACACTGAGACAGATCATTGGAGAATAAGTTTACTAGAAAAGTTATGAACACCGTAGACAGACAGAAAGACAGTCAGTGTGGTAGGGTCTCTGGACAGAGGAATCAGAGCACCGTGGCAGAAGCAGGATCTCTTTCTGAGGATGGGGGATGTTTCACACACGAGCAGACAGTCAGGTTCTTCTGATTCCCCAAGCAGGAGGCAGGGAAGGGCGTAGGGAAAAGGCTGTGTGGTACCAATACCCCTGTTGTGGTACATTATTTAAGGTTATAAAGATGAGTCACATTTGTTTATGCCGTGGGCTATTACTTTAACTGTGTAAAGGTGTGCTTCTGT
Organism: Chionomys nivalis; assembly: GCF_950005125.1. NCBI lineage: Eukaryota > Metazoa > Chordata > Mammalia > Rodentia > Cricetidae > Chionomys > Chionomys nivalis. The sequence continues at coordinate 27,868,686 of NC_080095.1, read as the reverse complement.
TGTTCATGCTGCATTTGTTTAATGATGTAAGGATGTGTGTTTAATTATGTAAAGATGTTGCCACTTTTTCATCTTACCTGCCTAAGGCACCTGATTGGTCTAATAACGAGCTGAATGGCCAATAGCTAGGCAGGAGAAAGGATATGCAGTACTAGCAGAGAGAGGGAATAAATAGGATGAGAAATCTAGGCTCAGAAGGACAAACAGGAGGAGGAGAAAATGAGCCACACCTCCGAAGCAAGAAGCCAGGCAGATGCCAGCCAGACATGGAGAAGCAGTGAACGTAGAATATACAGAAGTAAGAAAGGTAATAAGCCCCAAGACAAAAAGGCAGATAAGCTAAAAGTGCTAGCAAGAAACAAGCCTAAACTACGCCAAGCATTCAGAACTAATAGTAAGTCTCTGTGCCGTGATTTGGGGGCTGGTTGGTGGTCCAGAAAGAGTTGGTACATACCCCATTGTTGTTAGCTCACTTCCCAAGTGAGAGACCCTGGCCCAGGATGTCTGTCAGGTCGAGACTCAGGCAATGTCTCAGGAGGATGCCTGTATCTGTGAGTTTCCTGCGGCTGGAGACTCCGGGTCCTAGGCAGAGGCTGGACTCACATGCGAGGCCCTTTGCCCTTGAAGGACTCACCACTTCATTCAAACGTCTCTCCCTCCCCGTCAGAGACCATTCCTTCTCACCACTTACTTAGGCGGTGTCCTTCGGATTTTAGGGAACTGATCCTGCACCGTGCCATTTTATACCTCACACAATTTGCTTAGTATATTTCCAAGGTACATCTCCATTGATGGAGGTTCCTTCTTATGCTCCGGTAGGACCCCCCCTCCTTGAAACTGAGATTTGGGCCTAGTGATCCTGCCTCCAGAGGTCCCCACCACCAGGGAAATCTTCCTGTATGCTTGGAAGTGGGTTTGCCTGAACTTCACTGAAGAACGGGTGATAACAGTAAAATAAAAGTGTCCAGAATCATTACAATCATTTATTCCTACATACAAACCACCCAAACTTAAGGCCTCAAATCATTGGTTAGAAGTCACTCTGTTCCCGAATCTTCCATGCGGGCAGAGTCCGTTGAAGCATCAGTTGAAGTGGTCAAAAGCTAGCTCCCCCACATGATCTATAGTCACTTATGCCCCTTTCCCACCCAAGATAATTTTACAACCCTAGGTGTATAGCTATATGAGACAGACTTATGAATCAAACATTTACTGACAACAAATCAAGAGAACTTCATCTTAAAAACAATTCTTTGAGAGATGAGGCTATGCAGTTTTACCACTTATTAAATATGAAAGCAATTTTGCACACTGAGATGAACATGCTTGCTTATTTTTATATAAAGAATGAAATCTTTTTTAAAAAATATTTATTTATTATGTATACAATATTCTGTCTGTGTGTATGCCTGCACACCAGAAGAGGGCACCAGACCCCATTACAGATGGTTGTGAGCCACCATGTGGTTGCTGGGAATTGAAGTCAGGACCTTTGGAAGAGCAGGCAATACTCTTAACCACTGAGCCATCTCTCCAGCCCAAGAATGAAATCTTGAAACCTCAAGATATAGAGTTTTTCCAAAGCTTTCCAGAGTTGACTGATATTTTGACTTTAGAATTATCAGTGCTGAGACTGCTGCATCACATACGTAGTGTGTGACCTAGGATAAGTAGGGCCATCTCAGAAATTATATCCTAATCCCAAACATAGCTTCATCTAAAGATTTTAACAACTCAAAACTCAAAATTTAAAATCAAACACTCGAACACAACACAACGTAAAGATGTACTAAGTTAATACTTAACCTCTTGAGGAACAACGGCAGGAGAGAATTGTGCCTTTTTTCCCATAATTAAACCATCATGTCTCCACAGGAGAAGAAAACAATACACATAGAGTAAAAGCAACAACAAAACCCAAAACACTGCCCTTCATGCCACAGACCTGGAGTCAGCCCTGAGGTCTCTGGCTGCGTTCACTGGCGGTGCATGGTGTGCGGGCATGCGTAGCGCTCTGTACTCACGTTGCATCAGCAGAACCAAGGCTGCAGTGAAGTCTCACGATGCAACACAGGCAAGCAATGCCCAGGACGCTTCGTATTCATTGCGTGTTTGAACTGATTTCAGGTTGTTGTGTGTTCAGAAACCTTTTATTGTTACCAAAATCTTTTGTCACACCTACCTTCAGCTATGGTTGAAGAAGCTGGAGGCTAGGGCACTTTGTGTGTGTGTGTGTGTGTGTGTGTGTGTGTGTGTTTCTCCCCTTCAGCCATTTGAGTACCTCAAAGCATGGCAGCAAATGTCCAGAGACAGCAAGGTAGAGGGACAGGCAGTTTTACGATCCATCTCAGAAGTTGTGTACATTCTGTGGAGTTCCAGTCCACCAACTGAACAGGCACAAATGTCACCCGGGCTTGGGAGACACAGCATGGAGGAAGGATCCGCAGTTGGCTTAGAAATGTTCAAAGAGAGTGCTTCGGTTACATAAGAGCGTGAGACAGAGTGGATCTGGGCCAGCTGCTTCTAGAAAACATAATCTGCCACTCCGCTATCCAAAGACTAGGACACACACACACGCACGCGCACACACACACACATGCACACGTGCGTGTGCACACACACGCACACAAACAATGCACACGTGCGTGCGCACACACGCACACACACGTGCACACACACATGCACACGTGCGTGCGCACACACACACGTTGGATTATCTGCTGTTGTCATTTTTTTTAAAAAGCTGTAAAGTGGCAAGTATCTTTTCTCCAAACAGAAGTACAACTCCACACAGTGAGAGAAACAGTGTCTAAGAGGATACCAGAGGGACTTCACATGGGTTTCTGTGTTTGATCAGATGCTATTTCTCCCAGATGCAGTGAACATCTTCTTCCCACCCAGAATGACAAGAAACAAGCACACAAGAAGATTTCAACATCTTTCTCATAAAGAGAAAAAAAACTGGTTCTGCTATCCTAGGACTTTGATTACAGAACTCTGTGTGGTTGGGGTTGCGTGCTTGCTGTCTCTAGGCTGCTGAGTGCCACTGAGAAGTTCCGTTTGTCTCCTCTTCATCAGCAGCATGTGGTAGATGGAGCACCTAGACGTGAGGAGGTTGGGTGTTCTCTGAGCGACCTTTGGTGACATACTTCACTGTGCTTCCATTGTCTTATACAAACAAGGAGGCTCATCACAACACATGCAATATTTTGTAAATAGAAAATGTGTTAATTCGTGGCATTCCCTTACATTTGATAAACGCTTTAAAAATCATTGACTGTCAGCAACTACAAGGCAGAACAGATTCAGAAAGCTAGGGATGTCCGGAGCTGGGAGGCACCAGGGTGCAGAGCAGGGGTCTCCACTCACACCTTGACCCAGCAAGGGCAGATCCTTCAGACTGGGCAGTCACTAGAAAGCTGTCCCAGACAGGTGCCAGTAGCCCTCTAGATTCTGCAGAAATGGGGGCAGCTGGCTTGAGCAATAAGTGGAGAGATCAAGTTTCTCCCATTGAATATGAATTCTCTTCCCAAATCCCCATCTTTCCTGGGTCCTGTCAGTGTAAGCTCCTCACGTTGTGGAGAAGTCTCTAGATGGAGAGGCAAAGAGGACTCAAGGCTGCATCTGATCCTAACTGGAGAATGGCTTGGGTTCCTGCCTTTGTTATCTGGGCGACCTTGAGCAATTTTCCCCCCCCTGTAAGTTAAAGGTCCCTATAGCTCTTTTAGCGCCAGAGTTTAGCATATGCCTAACCCGCTTTGAGTCAGGGAGCGTTTCCATAGCGACAGAGGTGCCAGGGTTTTGTTAAGTCTCCCTTTCCAGCATCCAGGACCTGGCCTACATAGGGACCTCCTGAATCTGGGGATTGTTCATGCTGAGACAGAGCCCCCTGGGGTGATTCTCGGAGTCGCCACGCTTGGAACAGAGTGCCACATTGGGTGGCCAAAGACCCCTAAATCAGGATGCTTCTTTCTGCTCTCACCTGTAACCATGTCTGTCTGGGCACCCTCCTCGGAGACTGCGGGTTATAATCATTTCCTCTCCCAACTCTGAGGAAAACATATAGCCTAGCCGTGAGCTCTCAGGGAATTTTTGTTTGCTTTTTGTTTTGTTCATATTTTTGAGACCAGGGCGCTCAAACCACTGAGGCACACTCTAGGAATTAGATAGTTGCCTCTAGCGTCTGTAGATGCCTTCTGCACCTCGAGATGGAAACGGCTCCACCTGGGGGCAATGCAAGAAAAACGGAGATGAGGACCGGAGGAGATGCCCTCCCTGCCAAGCCAAGTTCCTAAGCCAAGCACACTAATCAGGCTGAGCAGATAGAGATACCCCAGCGGGCGGAGCCACGACGCTTTGATGTCGTGAGGCCACACGGTGGCGCTGCCGCACCACCCTCCGGCAGACGACAGAGGGCTAGGAATGTCCCGGGTGGGGGACCAACCAGGGTATACAGAACAGGGGCCTCCACTCCCACCTTGGCAGCCAGTCTAGGAATGGGAAGCGGTATCCATCTTCATGTCTTAGGACACATTGGCCACCCTCCCCTTGAGCCTATTGGAGGTCATATAGGCAAAGGGGCCTCCTTTACTAATGGAGAAGCGGAGACGGAAAGAATTAAGACTCCTGGGTTTAGCTTCAATGGCGAAGCTTCTAGCAAGGCACTTCCCTGATGGGAAAAGAAGAGAGCTTTAAAGGGAAAGCCATTAGAATTTATTCCCAGTGTTTTCTAGAAACTGCCACAACCTGGGTGGTCAAAGTTAAACCATTTCGCACAGAACATGAGAGACTCAATACTGGCCCTAGAAGCAGGGCTATGGGCATTGGCATCTGTGGACATCCCACGACAATCCCTTGCTTCCATGCCTTCAGCCACCGTATAAGAAGGAAAAGAACACGGTGGGGGGGGGGGACCCTCCTTCTTCCCCTCCTTATAGGTAGGGATGTTGGCTGGGCGGTGATGGTGCACGCCTTTAATCCCAGCACTTGGGAGGCAGAGGCAGGCGGATCTCTGTGAGTTTGAGGCCAGCCAGGTCTACAAGAGCTAGTTCCAGGACAGGCTCCAAAGCTACAGAGGAGCCCTGTCTCGAAAAACAAAAGCAAACAACAACAACAAAAAAAAAGTAGGAATGCTAAAATGCCTTTAATTTAGTTCTGATCTTGGGGAATGACTTTAGAGGTGAGGGCAGCAAGACAGAAGAAACGCAGAACCCTAAGGCATCTGATTAGGTAATAGAATCCTTGGTTAAGTAGGTACAGCAGGTAATGTCTACTGTCAACTTGACAGGATATAGAAGCCCTAGAAACCGGCCTCCGAGCACACTTGCAAGGGATCGTCTTAATTACATCAAATTGAGTGGGAAGAAATGGCCCCAAAGTAGGAGGCACCATTCCTCAGCCTTAGGTCCTGGGTTGCTGAAAAAGGAGAGAGTTAGCTGAGCAGAATCATCCCACCCCTCTGCTTCCTGCCTGCAGATGCAACGTGACCGGGACCTCAAGCCCTGGCCGCCATGACTTCCCTGCCAAGATAGGCTGTACCCTGAAACTGTGAGCCAAGACGGACCCATAGGCTGTACCCTGAAACTGTGAGCCAAGAGGGACCCATAGACTGTACCCTGAAACTGTGAGCCAAGACGGACCCATAGGCTGTACCCTGAAACTGTGAGCCAAGACGGACCCATAGGCTGTACCCTGAAACTGTGAGCCAAGACGGACCCATAGGCTGTACCCTGAAACTGTGAGCCAAGATGGACCCATAGACTGTACCCTGAAACTGTGAGCCAAGACGGACCCATAGGCTGTACCCTGAAACTGTGAGCCAAGATTGACCCATAGGTTGTACCCTGAAACTGTGAGCCAAGACGGACCCATAGACTGTACCCTGAAACTGTGAGCCAAGACGGACCCATAGGCTGTACCCTGAAACTGTGAGCCAAGACGGACCCATAGGCTGTACCCTGAAACTGTGAGCCAAGACGGACCCATAGGCTGTACCCTGAAACTGTGAGCCAAGATGGACCCATAGGCTGTACCCTGAAACTGTGAGCCAAGACGGACCCTTTTCTCCCCCTCTCGAGCTATTTTTCTTGGGGGCATTTCATCACAGCAAGAGGAAAGTGGCTGACACAGTAGGAGAAAGGGCTTGCAGGGAAGGAGGGAGAGGATACAAGGACCCAAGTTCTAAACCCGAGGCACCTTACGCATGTTTACACACGCGGGTGTGCAAACGCACATCTCTCTATGCTGCACTATCCTCAGGTAACTAAGGACAGCATCTTGCCATGCATTTTCTCAGAGAATTGTTAGAGTCTACATGGCCATTGTACCCTCTCTTCTTGAACCCTGGCTTTATCGCATCAAGGAGGTTAGGCTCAAACTTCATTCCTGATCACATCTCCGAGAATCCCTTGAGGGGACCTGCTGTGCTCTTGTCACCACAGACCCGGGGTTCCCATTGCTGACGTACTCAGTTCCACTCTGGAGCTCATGCCTCGTGACAGTCCCACTCTCTGACCTGAACCTATACCCAAGTCCCTGCTGATTGCTTAAAACTTTGCTATGGCGCCGTGCTGTTTCTAGAAGACCTTCACTCTGGGACACTGCCTGAGTCTGTGTCTGTCTTAGCTAGGCCCTCTGCCTCCTAGCTGATGTCTCTCACCCGCGGGTCCTTCCCTCCATCATCCCCCACCTCCACCAGCTGCCCGGTCTTCACCTCACCATGTGGTCCCAAGTTGTTAGCCACTGTCAGCATCCCATTGCTCTACCCTCACTCTGGGCTTTGCTCTTGATCAGAGGTTCTCAACCTGTGAGTCGTGACCCCACCAGGGTTGCATATCCAATATTTACACTATGATTCATAACAGGAACAAAATTACAGTATGAAGTAGCAATGAAACAATGTTATGGTTGGGGGTCACCACAGCATGGCGAGCTGTAGTAAAGGATTGCAGCATTAGGAGGGTTGAGAACCAATGCCCTTGAGCTTTTGTTTTTTCTTTTTAATGCATGCCCTTTTCATCCCCAGAGAATTGTGTCTAACATACACAAACACATCAATATACAAGGAAGCACACAGAAAGTCTTCTCTTGTCTGGCCAACTCATTTTTAAAAAAAAAAAAAAAAAAAAGAAAGAAAAGGAAAGGAAACAAGGGGAGGAAAAAAGCTCCTTTTTCCTTTCCAACCACACACAAGCCTGATCCAAGTATTCCTTTGGTGAAATCTCTGAGCATCTCTTTACTGGCCTGTGCACATCTCTGTTGCCATGGTTACGGCGCTCTTGGGGACCTGCCTCTGCCCCCTCCATTTTATACGTGTCTACCACATGCCCACACTACCACCCCAGCTATTCATACACAGCCACGTGGGGTGCCCTGAATGGGCCCAGCTGGGCTCCTTGTCTGTGTTGCTCTTTCTCGCTTCTGTCCTCCTGCCCCTTTCTTCATTCTGCCCAGTGGCTGCTGATTCCCCAGGCTTGGAGCCATCTCTTGTTTCTCATGTGGACCGTCACTGTGAGGGGCTCCTACACCACTGGATGGCACTCCTTTGGGGCAAGAATAAATGCACCGACTGAGCACACGGGAAGCCGGCTTCCAGTGTTTGGCTAAATCGTGGAATGACTGTGTGAGATCCATCACCCATCTCGTGAGCCGACCCTAAGGACATTTGGGGACTAAAGGAATAACAGCGGTAGACTGTGTTCAGCAAGTATGAGGCCCCGTGTGCATTTCCATGCTGGCACCACAGGAAACAAATAAGCAGGAAAATTAGCTTGGAAGGGTCAAAGGAAGGGAACGAAGGCCTCAGAAGCATCCTGAAACTGCAGAGCTATAGAAGAGAAAGAACACCAGAGGGGCAGATCTATGGGTGGCCAAGACACCCGTTGTGTCTCTGTTTGTCCATCAGCCCAGGAGGGCATGTGTACAGAGGATGAAAACCACATAGCTTTCTAGTGCTTTGGCTAAACTCATCATGTCTCCTGTTACTGCCCACGCATGCCAGCTAGCCGAAAGGCTCTGATTACTACGGCAGCTCAGGTGGATGGAGCAGCCAGTTCTTCAGAGAAATCTCTTAGGGTCTGGGGCTAAAGATGGAACTCTGGTCTAGGACTCACTTCATGACTACTCCAAGCTAACTGGCTGCAACCAGCCATATGGTCTCACCAAGTACAAGGGTCCTAGGCAGTGCAATCCTGGCAGAAGATGGGAACTTAGGATCCTTAGGCATGGCACTTAGGACTAATTAATTGGAGACCAGGAAAGTCTGCCATGACGGGGGAAAGAAGGCTTTCTGAGAACGAGGCGACACTGACCGCCCTTCAAACCCAATGGCCCTGACTTTCGGCTGGCCTTGAAAGCAACCCCCTGCCCGTTTTAATCACTTGTCTCACTGCTGGGACAAAAGACGGGTCTGTGCGACTCACAGTTCAAGAATATGGTCCATCATGGTGAGAAGGTCATGGCTGGTGGAGCTTGGGTCACATTGCGTCCACAGTCAGGAAGCAGAGAGTTCTGGATGCTTGTTATCAGCTCGCTTTCTCCTTTTTTTGTATTAAAAAATTATGTGTGCATGTATGCAGTGTACAGACATGTACGTGTGTTTACATGTATGTGGGCGCATGCATGTGTGTAGGCTCAAACATCTGTACACACATGGGTATCGGGTTGATATTGTATTTCTTCCCTGATTACTCTCTCATTTGAACCCAGATTTGTCTAGTCTAACTGGCCAGTTCACTCACCCCACTACACCTCCCAGAAACTGGGATTTCAGAAGCCACCATGCCTGCCCAGCATTTATGTGGGTGTTGGGATCAAAACTCTGCTCCCCATTCTTACATAGCAAATATTTTAACTACAAAGCCATCCTCCCAGCACCCCTCCCCTTTTTATTTGGTCCAGCAGTTAAGATGGGTCTTTCTATCCCACTTAGCCTGAACTAGACAATCCCTCGCACATGTACCCAAGTGTGTCTCCTAGGTGATTGTGGATCCTGTCAATTGGCCATCAATATTAACTGTCACAGCAGCCCCAGAGTGGACACAGTTGGAAAGAATGTGGGGAAAGGGGACACTCACTAGTCCCAGACTCTTTCCTCTCCTCTAGGCACCTTGCCTCCGTGGCTACCAAACCCCATCCAGCCTTAATGCTCTATAAAATCCACCCATGCCAAGTACAGCCAGCAGGGACATTTCTGTTCCCTTTCCTCTAGGCATGAAATCGTATTTTCCATTTTACAGAATTAAGCTTTCAGGTTGATGTCACCTCTCCATCCGGTGACAAGTCCTTTGAGTTCACAGCCAACCTAAACTCTTTCCCTGCATTCCCTATTGCATGGGGCTCATCATGGGACCCGATATTTACTGGGTCATTACAAGGTACCCCACCCTGGGAGACAAAAGCCAGCACCCAAAAAGGATGCAAGAAGAAGTGGAAGGGTAAGAAGAAGCAGTTTAATCTTGAGTCGATCACAATATCCAATAAATGTTTATGTTGAGCCAAACTATCCTGCAAGCTCCTTCCAAGGAAAATTCAGTGCCTGAGAGATGAGTTATGGGGGAAAAGAAAGGAGTTGTCAATGGCCAAAGAAAAAAGGGGACTTCACTCACCACTCACACATTGGGTTTTCCGATGCTAGGGAAGCTAGGATTGCAGAGGTAAAATAGGAGCGATGAGAGGCGGGGGCTAAAGAAAGGGAGGGACATTTGTGTCTTTCTGGAATTGAGTGGCGACCCTCTGTCTGCTTTACTATTTTCATGGTCTGCTATTTATAGTGATGATAACTCATGGTATCTGTTTTTTGTTAAAAGAGGAGAGAGACAGACAGACAGAGTACGTGGGCCTAGGACAGGTTAATCCTGTATTATAGTTCTGTACAAAACACCCCCTCAATTATCAGCATGTTAATTATGGCTGAGTAGGCCCTAAGACTTAGAGAGCAAAGGAACAGGCACAATCTGAAGGGCAAGATGATCGACCTTCCTATCCTATTCCAGTTACCCAGACAATATGTTGTAGATGCAAGGGAGGGCTTGGTACCTTCAGGAAGAGTGAGCTTCGAGTCCTTGAACAGTAAGCCAGGCCAGCATCATGGTCATTGTCAATACACCAGAGGTATTACCACAGCAGAACTAGCGGGAGACTAATTACGTGTTGCCCCGTGGAGTGGTCTCCAACGTGACTGACGCTAAGTAGACCAAGAGTTGTGATTCTAGAGGGTTGGATTAGGATTTTCTCAGCAATGCTATGACATCTGAAAGAACACCTCTGTTTGTCTGATGACCATGTTATCATCTCTGGTTAAGTCATAGCTGCACAGAGGTGATTCTGCCATTGCCCTGTGCCTCTGCACTGGCCAAAATAGACGTCTGTCGTCACCTGCGACAATCAGCATGAAAACACAGCTACTGAAACCAAAGATCTGAATTTGTTCTAGGGTAGGCAGTGTCTTGCTGTACTTGCCCAGGCTGACCTGGAACCTGTGGTCCTCCTGTTTCAGCATCCCTCAACAGGAATTACAGGCATGCACCACAGCACAGCTTAAGAACTGGAATCGTAATTAAATTGAGACATGCTATCAATACAAAACGTACATCAGATTTCCAAGATTGGAGAGAGAAAAATATGCAAAATATATTGTTAATGTTCCTCTGTTGAATAGCATTTGAAATCAGTGTCTCTAATACATTGCGTTAAGTAAAGAATCTTCTTTGAAAATAATTCTACCATCTCTTTTGATTTTTAAGAAATGTGGTTACTAGAAAAATTTAAGCTAACCTATGGATTACAGCAGATTCCGATGCACGGCTCTGAAAGCCTCGGGTGGATTTGGGTAAGATTAGCCGCTCATACATCTCACTGACAAAGCTGCAAATTATAGCATTTGACCAAATCCTACCCGGGAAAGTTCGCACAAAGTTGGCATTTCAAGTTAGGCATGTTTAATTTTTGTTTCTCGATATTTGCTTTTTTGCTTCTTCTCCCAAACTTATGACTACAAACAAAATAAAAAGCCGCATTTAAAAAATGTTGTCTGTGCACTGTGGGGATAGAACTCAGAGGCCTCAAGCATGCTATTCACGTGTACCACCTCCGAGAAACACTCCCAGCCCCTGAAGCATCTTATTTATTCCATAAACCGATCTCCAAACCTAAATTACCTTGCACTTGCTGCTCTGTATTTTACACACACACACATACACACACATACACACACACCTACGGGGACCAGCATTTTCCCATGTGTAAAGAGACATGCCTGATTGCTAGATTAAGCAACAGAAATTAATTATTACAGTAATTACTCGGCCACTAAATGTTTGAATGCAAGACCCGACATAGCTGTCCTGGGAGCCGCCTTCAGCTTCCGAATATATTAGCTTTGACAAGGCGGCTCGAGCAATGTATTTTTTAAGCTGCTTCCTTGGGCTGCACAGTGCCTGCGAGAGCCTGGCGCATCTGTTGTGACTGAGGGAGGGGGACTATACACCCCATGACATGGCGAAACTAATACTCTGACTTCCCGCACCAGCTCTCCAGGCTTGAAATCAGATGTCTGAGGGAAAAACCTTCAGCCTTCAGGGTGGCCACTTAGCGGAGGTGGACAGGTGCCCAGCTGGGTGATGGTTGAAACTAGAAAATAGCAGGGAGGAGGCCTCAAACTCACACCACTGATTTTGAAGCAAGGCGGCTGCCAATCAAGAATCCCAAATCTGGTGAAAGTCAGGCTTACGGGAGTTACGAGCTATCCTGCCTGAGTGATGTAAGTCAACACCTTTGGCTTTCTCTCCTCATCAGATCTTGGGTCTGTGAGTCCCCCGGGGTCCAACTCTGCCTTCTTTCCACAAGACAGACTCTATTCATGGTGAAGACAGGCCTCCCCTCAGGAACACTTTCACTTCAGGACCATGGACTTACAAAGGTGACTACGCCATGGGCCTTGTCTAACAAAAAAGTCCCCTGCTTGATCCTCATGTCTCCTGTGTTCCTACTGCCAGGCTGGGCCTTCCCCTGGGATGCTCAAACTGGTCCTAGGGTCACAGGAGCAAAATCATGGGGCAAAAACCTTTATATAATCATTCTTTGTGCACCTTGAGGTGCAGCCTGAGCTCAAGTCATGGAGGTTTCTGCAGAAAGTTTTGCATTCATAGTTGATGAATCTCCCTCCCCGCAGCTAAACCAGATGGGTGACATATGGGGTCACCAGGTGATTCTCCCTGTCACAAGCTTTTGGTTCTTGCTTCAGAACCCATCAGTCTCACTCAGGGAAAGACCAGACTGCGCCCAGACGTCTGAAAGGAGGGTGTGTCCCCTCCGAAGCTTCCCCACTAGGGGTCAAGATGAAAACTCCTTCCTTTCTCTGATCAGCCAGACCTCCAGGCAAGCCCAGAATTGTTTACCCCAAATGAGCCCCATGTCCCTTAAAGCAGATCTGTGTCTATTAATAAAGAGCAATGACTAATAATGGAAGCAGCATCTGGCACTTCAAGGTTCTGGGTTAAACATTTTAGGATGGTATTATATTTAATCCTTTCCTAGTCATTTCAAATCTATTTCTTGAGTGACTCTGAATTGACAGGATGCTTCCGTTTCATTGTAAAACCATGGAGCCACTATAGGAAGACACGTAGGGCCTGGTCACCTTTACCAACCGTGTCAGTAGCTATGGCAGAGATGGAAAACACCCCTCTCTGCTGTCCTCTGACTGGGAGGGTTCTTTCTACCAGCAAGTGCAGGCAAGGGTCAGGATTGTTTGCACTGAAGAATGGAGACCGAGGTAGGGGAGTGTTCCTGGCCTCTCACACTTCACACAAACAGTTGTGAGACACGGGCCATAGTGTTCCTCAAGACGCTCCCTCGGGAGTCAGGGGTGCATGGCTGGACAGCCCCTCTGTGGAGTTTGTTCTTTCTTTGTACACCTCTTGCTGTTTCCCTCTTACTTCCTGAATTGCCACTACCCCACCCACCCCACCCACAAATCACACCCTTGCTTCAGTTCTTTCTTCAGCTGACATCAAACTGCACTGTGACCACATCTTACAGATGCAGACGCCAGCAAGTTGCCTTGAAGTGTGGCTGCCCTGTGTGGCAGAGCCAGGACTCCTATCAGTTTCCTTAGCCCTAGAGCACCTGGTGGGGTAGGGACCTGCAGGGTACTATGGGAACGTGGTGTGGGCACCTCTCCCAGAGAGCTATCCTCTGTGGTGACTGGAAATAGGCTGCTCCACCTCTAAATTACAGTCCTTGATGACAAAAGGTATTTTACTAAGTCCTGTGTTCTTTATGCCCATCAGCACACCTTTGGATGGGCCTCAGTGAGAGAATGAAGCCCACGTTCCCTAGTCAGGTCGAGAAAGAAGCCAACACAGATACTGCAGACTCAGACTGGGGCATGAGGGAAGTCATACCAGGAGCCCCCACCTCTGACCATGTGTGTGCATACATATGTGCAGGTGTGCGCATGCGTGTGGAGCCCCAGGACAACTGCGCTACATATGTGCAGGTGTGTGCATGCGTGTAGAGCCCCGAGGACAAGTGTGCATGTGTATGTGCAGTTGTGCGCATGTGTGTAGAGCCCCGAGAACAACTGTGCATACATATTGCAGGTGTGGGCACGCATGTGGAGTCCAAAGGACAGCAGTAAGTGTCATTCCTTCAGAACTGTTCACCTTGTTTTTTGAGGCAGGGCCGCTCATGACCCTGGAGCTTGCAGACTAGACTGGCTGATGGGCCAGGGAGCCCCAGGGACTTGCCAGTCTCCACCCCCTTGAGGCTGAGATTATAAGTGCATGCCATCTTATCCATTTGGTTTTTCACATGTGTTTCAGGGTTCAGAATCGGGTCTTCACACTGTCAAGGCAAGCATTTTGCCCTTTGAGCCATTTCTCCAGCCCTGTGGCTGAGGCCTGGAACCTGTCTAACCCCCAGGTTAGTCTTTGGAGGACCTTGCAAGGCTTTCGGTCATTCCAGCACCGCTTCCTAACCTCCCTCCCCCAAAGGAGCTGGTAGTGCAGATCCCTAAACAGACATCAGGGATCCCAAAACCAATATTATTTCCCTTGTGCCGCAACTGACTCACGAGGTAGCAATTTACATGGCCAATTAGTGAGTAAAGCTCTTTGGAGTCTGCCTTATAAACAGAAATAAGGTTTGGGGATCTGCTCGGCACGTCGATTTTCTTAGATTTCAGATGGTCCCGTGGCAAAGCAGCATGCTGCTTGGCTACGAGGTTACTGAAGCTGGCAAGGGAGGGTCAACATGGCCACAAAAGTACAAAAATGCAGCCTACTTTTTATATGGTTTTCCCAGCAACACAAATAGAGGCTTGAAGTCTAACTTCCTCCCCTCTGATCTAGCCAGTTCTTGGTTAGATTTTCTTTCTTTTAAATTACATTTTGGGAAGTAGGATTCTGGGCATGTATTTCTGGTTGTCTTGGAAATGCAAACCCAAGATCCCTGGGAAACGGAGCTGTGACCTCATGCCGCCCTCCCATCCCTCTGCTATGGTCAGTCTGGCCGTCTCTCACCTCTTCCTTGTTGGGGAAGACCACACCCACAGGCGCAAGCTCTTCCAGTGCGGTTGGCAAGTAGTAAAAGCCATCTTTAATTTCTAAAGGCTCCTTCCACCCATCCGTTCATCCATCCATGCCTCCCACTCTCCCCCTCCCCATTTATTAATTTGACTAGAATCTGCTCTGTGCTAGCAAGTATACTAGAGCTGTGGGAAGACCTTAAGTCAGTGTGGCAAATAAAGCTCTGGATCTCTCTCAAGACTTCTAAGCCAGCAGGGAATAGCTGATGTGCAAATCATTTTTACAAATTCCTAGCTATGATGGCATCATGGGCCTTAAGGAGAGTCTAGGCTGATATGTGAGGTCCCTAAAGATGTGGCATCCAAGCAGCAAGATGATGTCAACCAAGCAGAAAAGGAAAGGAAAGAGATTCAAGCCTCAGGGCCTTCTTGCTGGTCTGGGGAGGGAGCACTCCCTCTGAAGTACAAAGCAGCCATATGAGGCAAGGGGTGTGGGAATGAAGAGGGATTAGCTGGAGAGGCTATGGGTGCTCAGGGGGGGTTTAAGAGAAGGGGGGTGTCCGTAGGAAGAGCAACATGTGATGGTAGAATTCTGTGTTCAAAAAGATCACACCAATGCTGACTATTGCTTGAAGAGGGGACTCCAGATCGCAGGAGAGACGGAAGGGCTAGGCAGAAGGGAGGATACTGGGGGAGGAGGGCTGTCAAGAGGTCAGGATGACCAACTGTGATGGCTAATGCCTAGAATTCCAGCACTTAGGCAGGAGGACAACCGTGAGTTTGAAGGTGGCCTGCCTTATATTGCAAATTCCAGGCTAGCCAGGGCTACACAGTGAGACCCTGTCTGTCAGGACCCCTCACTCCTGCAGAGGCCCATATGCCTTCTACCTCTAGGAGGAGGTGGCAAGGACTGGCACAGAAGAAATGGCACAGAAGACAAGCAGAAAGGTTCTGCGTGCACTGGGGAGGGGCACACATTGAGATTCAGGTGCTTTGTGGCCACCTGCAGGGGTCCTCAGGATGTGATGGACAGTCTTAGAGACAAGCTAGACTTCAGTGGCCTCCCCCATGACCTGTGGCTGTATGAAAGTGGACGTCATCAGAAGGAGACCATTTTCCCCGAGAGCCACCTCTCCCTTTTCTATCCCTGTGTTCATGATGTGCAAGCCAGGACCTTGTCCTCCAGTGATCTCTTCTGAGTTGAGTCACCAGCAAGAGTCTAGACTTAGAAACGTTTTGGACAGTCCCTCTCTTTTCTCCATATGCTCAGAGCATCTACTAGATCCCTAGTCACACTCATTTAGTCCCCACATGGAGCCATAACTGGGCCTCACGAGTGGAGAAATCACCACATATTCTTACCTCCATTCTATTTTGTTCTCACACCGGCCTTCCGGTCAGTCATACTGTTCTGCAAAGTAAGGAGGGGGAAAAGTTCCTTGGACCCCAGGAAACTTGAGAATCTGGAAGAAGCTGCTCCATCAGTTTAGTCCAACACCACTGAAGGATACTGCAAGATATTCTTCTTATATACACCACACACTTTTTATTTCCTTGCTTGGTTGCCATGTATACTGGTACTCATCTGTTCTATGCTCACAGAAGACAGTACTAATCAATGACCATACTTACTCTCAAACTGAGCCTTCAGGAACACTCTAAATTCAGTACTGGAGGCTTCACACCTCACTAAGGTTGGTACAGAACCAGAAATGTATTTTCCAGCTTGTGTTTGACTACAATCAAGCAAGCCAACCTGGGAAGGGTGTTTAAGTACCTTTTCCGGGGGGGGAGGGGGCAACCTTCCTTCTTACCCTCAGAAGGTCATTTTCAGTTCTTCTTAGTGTTTGCCGGGCGCCTGGCACCCACCTCACACCCCAGTGTCCCTGCCTTAGCTTCTGGCAACTGTGTTTTCTTTTACTTTCTCCCAGCTTCTTTTGGGGCCAGGAAAAGACAGGAAGAGACAGAAGTACGAGACGATCAGGATCCAAGAAACCAGCTGTTCTGAGTTTCGACTTCCAGGTTTGTCTGCTGGGGACTCATCGTCCAAGGGTGTCTCTTACTCAAGAGAGACAACGGCACAACTTAACAACTGTAGCAAACAAAACGGCTTGGACTTTAATGGTGTCTGTTTACCATCTAGAAAGGTCGTTCTTCAGCCTTGATGAGCTTGGGGTATTTCGACTACTTGGTTTAGATTACAAGCAGAAAGAACTATAAGAGAGGACTCAAGAAGAGCACAACTGGCTGAGAGTGGGGTGGAGAACCGGACGTCAGTATGGTTTTTACTCCCTGCCCCAGACTTCAAGGAATGGGACTGCCCCATCTTCAGCAGGCCAGAAACTCTCAGGTACTCAACTTGCAATGCTTTGGCTGGCACGAACACTAGGGGGCGCAAGCGGGCTTGTTTTCCTGGACGGCCCCAAGAAATCCTCAGCAACCAAGAGGGAGAGTGGGGTGCTGGAGGGTTGTCAGGAGCCAGGATCCCTCTGAAAAGTGCTGAGGGTGGACAGTTGTTTGGGGATGGAGTCTAAAAAGAAGGAAAACATTCTTAGTAACTGCTCGAAGCTGTTTTCTGTGTTTGTTTTCAGAACAGCCTTGGAACTCGGTGCTGGGCCCCGGCTGCTCCTGGGTTGCTCCTGGGCTGGGCTGGCAAGCTCTCTGCCTCAGGGTGAGTCAACACCTGGGAGCTGGTGGCCCAGGGAGGCTGTTTCAAGCTGGCTGAGACACTACACTAAGGCCACTGTTTCACCCATTCCTGAGACAGGCAGGCAGGAGCTAACCATGTCCCTGGCTAGTAGTACCACCCTGAGTCTATGGAAAAAGGTTCTGGGAAGAAGGGCCGCGCTTTCCACCCCCAAATAGCAAGAACTCTCTGACCAAACAGATCTGTGCACCAGTGACCTACTTTTTCCGTGCAGTAGACGGAAGCCAGCCCGGGAGTACACAGCCTTCCTTTCCAATCAGCTCCTCCAAAGCCTTCAACAGTGGCCTTGTTGTCCCGGGCTAGGGAACTACGGGTGGGGACCATACTTTCCCAGCCTATGGAAGGGAAATGAGCGGAGGAAATCCGCACAAGGTTTTTACTGCCAAATATTTCTTTCCCTAGGAAGACAGTACATTCAAACCACCGAGTGGAGATTGGAGGTAGGCCAGCCATAAACCATCCTAATGAACACTAATAGGGAATTACAATTATTGTTGACTTCAGAGCACAAACAAGAACTTTAGACAGAGATTCCTATCAGCCGGTGAGGCCGGGCACAGATACCAGGCTCTGTTTTGGCCGTTGCTTAGCAATGGAAAAATGAACTGTTCTTGCCTCTTATCACTGGAGGTGGAGGTGGGACAATGAGCTTTATTGGACTGAATAGGTATAAAATTAGTTTATTCTTTCTTACTTGGAGAAGGCAATTGGCAGCAAAGAGAATGTCTTGGATGAGGGGCCCTGCAGGGGTTGCGGGAGGAGGGTGGTTTTCCTTCTCTTTATCTCAGCCGAACCTGACTGGCCTTGGGTTTTCTTCCACAGATAAAGTTGGAATTTTGACTGGGAGTGCCCCTCCAAAGTTGTCATTAGAGAAAATACCAACAATTACAAATCCAGGGTATGGCAGAAATGAGGTCCAGGAGAATGAAGTCTTAGAAACAGAAAGGTTAGGGATACCCCAAAGCCCACTAATCAAGATAAATAATTGAATGCAATGTTTTAAACATAGACATCTTTAGGGTCTGTGGTTGGCACTGGATTAGAACATGTGTGTTGACTTGTAGGTAAAAGGTATCATTGCAGGAAAATCAAAATTCTTCCATGGGGAGGGTCTCTATCTGCAGTCCTTGCTCTGGCCTTTCCTGAGACTGCAGCCAGGTATGTGGCTTTGGTGACAGAAACCCACTGACACTTCCTGGACAGTGACAGCGAAAAGACCTCAGTCTCGGCTAACAGACAGACACGGTCAACTGGAAATCGCCAGACACACAGTTCCTAAAACACCAGGCTGGGTCCAGGGTTGGCAGCTGATGGCAAAACCATGCCCTCCCTACTCTTTCTGAACAAGGGCTCTCTGTGGAGCTGGGGCAGACCTCCAACTCACCACCCTCCTGCTCCAACCTTCTGAATGCTGGAATTATAGGTGTGGGCCACCACTCCTGAGTGTCCCTTTTCTCACCAGCATTCATGGTAACTTGAGAAGTTTCAGATGGAATCACATGGAATTGCTAATAGCAATTTCTTTTAAAACTGAAAACCCAACACACATGGTTGAATTCAACGCATGCCAAGTACACCAGGGTAAATGATGACCCCAAAAGATGTCCACATTGTTCTTCCTAGAACACATCACTATGACCTCATACAACAATAAGATCTTGCAGATAAGGTGCAAGATTCTGAGGTCTAAATCCTGGGCTAGCCAGGGTAGCCCAATTGTTGACAATGGTCCTTATGGAGAAAGAAGGCTGTGCTACAAGGGAGGCAGAGAAAGAACGGAAGACACTGGGCTACTGGCTTTAAAACTAAAATGAGCAGGCACGAGCCAAGGACTGTAGCAGTCTCCAAACCCAGGACGATGGAAAGGCGTTCGCTCAGGGAACTTCCTCAACAAAGACGTTCCTTCTCGCATCCTGACTAAGAGAAGGAAGGAGCGTAGGACTCTGGCTTCCAGAACAGCAAGAGACACAATCTATGACGTTCTAAGGCACCGACATTGTGCTAATTTGCTCCAGCAGGAGTGGTAATCGGCACTAACAGACTGGTATTGCTCATGTCTCCAGATAAGTAGATAAAAACCCACTCTCAGTCTTCTAGAAGATGAAAGCTGAGACGGTTCTCTCTTCCCCATTCTCAACCTCCGCTTGGCGGGCCTTTTCTACTAACAAGTGTACATGTTCTCATATGTATAATGCATTAAGGAATAAAAACAACAACCCCCTCCTAACATTCACTTACGATGAAAAAAAAAATTCTGGTGAACTAGGGGTACAAGGAAATTTCTTTAGTTCAATGTGAGATATCTCCCAACGGTGCATAATAAACACCATATTTGAAGGCTTAAACATTTTTAAGAATCCTTGTTTTCATTCAATATTACATTGGAGGTACTACTTATGCAATAAAATCGGGGAAAAATGAATTCAAAGGTATGAGGGTAGGATCTTCATTAATCGCTTTTCTTGGCTCTGTGACAAAATACTCCGACAAATGCGACTTAAAGGGGAGGATTTATGGAACTTAAAGGGGAGGGTTTATGGAACTTAAAGGGGAGGATTTATGGAACTTAAAGGGGAGGGTTTATGGAACTTAAAGGGGAGAGTTTATGGAACTTAAAGGGGAGGGTTTATGGGCTCACTTCAAGAATAAAATCTACTGCAGCAAGGATGTCGGAGTGGCAGGAGCCTGGGGCAGCTGGTCACAGGGCATCTCCCGTCAGGAAGGAGAGGGAAGTAAGTGCTGGTGCCCAGTTTGCTTTCTTCTTTCTATACCATCCAGAACCCAAGCTCACAGAGCAATACTGCCTTTCTTTACTCTGGGTCCCCCACCTCGGTGAACCCACTCAAGACACTCCCCCACAGGCGTACCTCCGGGCTCACCTAACCGGAGCAATTCCTCGAAGGTTCCCAGAGACTTGTCTCCAGGTGAAGCCTGAAAGTAGACAATCGACACTGACGTCAGAAAAAGCAAAAAGGCAAAGTAGACAGGAATGAAAAGTAACGGTTTAGGAAGGCTGAGGGCAGAACAATCTTATAAAATGAGTGATTTCCTATATATTGACAAAAAGCTATCAAATAAAATTTAAAACACAGTTTTTCAACTGTAATTCTATAAAATAATGGCAGGGAGAGTATGATGGGAAAAAACTCTAAAAGTAGCTCTAACAATTAATAAATAAAATTTTCATGGAAAAATTATAGCATTTATTAAAAAGTATTAATAAATGGCCTATAGATCCCATACAGTTCCAACCAACATCCCAATAAACTTATTCATGGGATTCATTAAGCGGTTATTCAAGATAATTTTCTTTGAATGCCAAGGGCCAGAAGCTGCTCAGTGTGCATCTGGGCCCTGCTTTTCTGTCTCTGTGGAGGTAGTCAGTCCTCTGCCACAAACACACTCTGCCAGATCATCAGGCAGGCCAAGAAGCATCCCAGCTTGAGTCCTTCCTCTCATCCTACTTATCGGAGCAGGAGGGACTGGAGCAGCACCCGACATGATGTGCCTGGCATTGTACAATCCAGATGTCAGCTGGGACAGGAAGAATAACCCAGCACCTGGAACAAACTGGGTCCCGATGAGCAGGTTCTACCCAGTACACATGGGATGCATGCAGTAAACAGAAAAAGACGACCCCTGACGTCTAAACTACCAACTTCTCTACAGAGCTGCTTGTGGCCAAGGTCTTTTAAAAGACATCCACACAGTTCTCCATCTAACCAGGAAACACTTCTCCTCTGAATGCATGAAATCAGGTTGATTTGGGGGATTTTTTTTTTTTGCACTGATCAATAAATCTCTGAAACTTGGAGGAAAAAAATTAAGCCAAGGGCCAAGGGGAGCCAACAACAGTAAGGGGATTTGTCTCTTAGATGTCTCACAGTCAGAGTAGTTAAGAAAACACGTTGTTTATGCAGATCAATAACCAGATCAATAGAATATAAGATGGAGCCCAGGGATACATGGACCCATTCTTTAGAAGCCCGATTGGTTGAATGCTGAGATTATAAATCAAAGAGGGAGGTGTTTGAAAAATATGCATAACATATATTCACCAGGAGTCTTTGTCCGACTCAAGCTACTATCAGTAGAGAACAGAAAGCCTGTGGTATAGTCTCAAAGCATAATATACAGCTGTGAAAAATAGAGGAGCTACAACCATACCCATTTGCGGGTGTTATCTATAGAAATCAAATGTCAAGAAAAGCATTATTGTCCTTCTGTTAGCATTAGATGAAGTTCAAACAAGAGGTAAATGGGAAGACCTCCAGTTTTGCATGTGAGGATCTTTTTTTTTTGTTTTGTTTTGTTTTTTGTTTTTTTTCGAGACAGGGTTTCTCTGTAGCTTTGGTGCCTGTCCCGGAACTAGCTCTTGCAGACCAGACTGGCCTCGAACTCCCAGAGATCTGCCTGCCTCTGCCTCTGCCTCCTGAGTGCTGGGATTAAAGGCGTGCGCCACCACCGCCCGGCTATGTGAGGATCTTGAAATAATATGTCAGTGTAATGACAAGGGGAAGACAAACTAGAGACACTCTGAAAAGTGATCTCTTCCATTGCACTTGGAGTGGAGGCCCAAGGCAAACTGTTATTCCCATCAGCCCTACAGAAGGTCAGAAAAGACCTTCCATAGGAACCAGTGTTGGGTACACTATAAATGGACACCCAAAGGAAAACCAGAACAGATTAAGAGATAAAGAAACAGTTTGAAGAAAAGAAACAAAAGTCAGACCTGATCAGGCTATCGGTGCTATTAGAATTTAAAACAACTATGGTCAATAGCTAAGATCATGAATGGGTAAGTAGAAAATTAAAAAACGGATGGCATTAGGAGCAGAATGATGATAATCGTAGGGTTAAAGAACTAGTAGAGAGGAAAGCTACTGTAACATAAACAAAGAATGCCTTTAATAACTGGGTTTGTTCATAGACTAGACATGGCTGAAGGAAGAATTTCTGGGCTTGAGTGTGGCCAGCCTCCCATATCAATGGCTCTGTGTCCATAGAGTCAACCAGCCATGGATTGAACCTACTGGAGAAAATTGCATCTGTACTGAAATGCAGACTTTTTTCATCATTATTCCTTAAACAATGTTACATACAATTATTTGCGTTGTTTTTATGCTATTGTAGATACCACCCAGAGATGATTTAATAGCTGAGTGAACTGGTTACATGCAAATAGAAAGCATCTGTAGATGGTGATTTCCATAGGAAGTCCTGGAATGTTTCTCTGATTTCTTTCTTGGCCCTTTTATCATCTGTGTACAGGACGGTTACTGATTTTTTGAGTTAATCTTATATCCTGCTACATCACTGAAGGTGTTTATGAGTTGTAGAAGTTCCTTGGTAGAATTTTTGGTGTCACTTATGTCAACTATCATATCATCAGCAAATAGTTGGACTTCTTTCCCGATTTGTATCCCTTGATCTCCTTTTGTTGTCTTATTGATCTAGCTAGAACCTCAAGTACTATATTTGATAGATATGGAGAGAGTGTACAACCTTGTTCCTGATTTCAGTGGGATCGCTGGGAGTTTCTCTCCATTTAGTTTGATGCTAGCTGTTGGTTTACTGTATATTTCCTTTATTAAGTTTAGGTATGTTCCTTGTATCTCTACTCTCTCCAAAACCTTTATCATGAAGGGATGTTGTATTTTGTTGAAGGCTTTTTCAACATCTAATGAGATGATTTTTTTTTTTAGTTTTTTTTATATGGTGGATTACACTGACAGATTTTCATATGTTGAACCATCCCTGCATTTCTGGGATGAAGCCTACTTGGTTATGGTGTATGATTTTTCTGATATGTTCTTGGATTCTATTTTTTCAGTATTTTACTGAGTTATTTTTGCATAATGTTCATGAATGAGATTGGTCTGTAATTCTTTCTTGGTAATGTCTTTCTGTGGTTTGGGTATCAGGGTAATTGTAGCCTCATAAAAAGAGTTTGGCAATGTTCCTTCTGTTTCTATTGTGTGAAACAATTTGAGGAGTATTGGTATAAGTTCTTCTTGGAAAATCTTCTAGAATTCTGTGCCGAAACCATCTGATCCTGGCCTTTTTTTGGTTGGGAAACTTTTGATGACCGTTTCTATTTCTTTAGCAGTTATAGGTCATTTAATTTGTTTATCTAGTCTTGATTTAATTTTGGCAAGTGATATTTATCCAGAAAATTGTCCATTTCCTTTAAGTTTTCCAATTTTGTGGAATACAGGTTTTTGAAGTATGACCTAATGATTCTCTGCATTTCCCCCGTGTCTGTTGTTATGTTCCCTTTTCATTTCTGATTTTGTTAATTTGGATATTCTCTTTCTGCCTTTTGGTTAGTTTGGATAAAGGTTTGTCTATTTTGTTAACTAAACAAGTGAAAGACCTGTATGACAAGAACTTTAAGTCTTTGAAGAAAGAAAAAGAAGAAGACACCAGAAAATGGAAAGATCTCCCATGTTCTTGGTTAGGTAGAATTAACATAGTAAAAATGGCAATCTTACCAAAAGCAATCTACAGATTCAATGCAATGCACATCAAAATCCCAACAAAATTTTTCCAAGACCTCAAAAGAATGGTACTCAACTTCATATGGAAAAGCCAAAAACCCAGGATAGACAAAACAATCCTGTACAATAAAAGAACTTCTGGAGGCATCACAATTCCTGACTTCAAATTCTACTACAGAGCTGAACAACAGTACTGAAAATAGCCTGGTATTAGCATAAAAACAGAGAGGAGGACCAATGGAACCTAATAGAAAACCCAGATATCAATTCACACACCTTTGAACACCTGATTTTTGACAAAGAAGTAAAATATATCAAATGAAAAAAAAGCATCTTCAACAAATGGTGCTGGCATAACTGAATATCAACATGTAGAAGAATGAAAATAGCTCCATATCTATCACCATGCACAAAATTCAAGTCCAAATGGGTCAAAAACCTCAACATAAATCCAACCACACTGAACCTCATAGTAGAGAAAGTGGGAAGTACACTTGAATGCACTGGCACAGGAGACCAGCAGCACAGACATTGAGAGAAACAATTAATAAATGTGACCTTCTGAAACTGAGAAGCTTCTGTAAAACGAAGGACAACATGGTCAAAAAACAAAAAACAACAAAAAAAATAAAACAAACAAACAAAAAAACACAGAATGGGACAATATCTTCACCAATCCCACATGGGACAGAGGGTTGATCTCCAAAATACACAAAGAACTCAAGAAATTGGTCATCAAAAGAACAAATAATCTATTTTAAAAATGGGTAGAGACCTAAACAGAGAACTCTCAACTGGTGAATCTAAAGTGGCTGAAAGACACTTAAGGAAATGTTCAACATCCTTAGCCATCAGAGAAATGCAAATCAAAACAACTCTGAGATTCCATCTTACACCAATGAGAATGGCCAAGATCAAAAACACTGATTATCCTGGAGAATATGTGGGGTAAAGGGAACACTCCTCCACTGATGATGGGAGTGCAAACTGGTACAGCTGCTTTGGAAATCAGTATGATGATTTTCAGAAAATTAGGAAACAACTTTCCTCAAGACCCAACAATACCACTTTTGGGTATATACCCAGAAGGATGCCCAATCATACCACAAGGACATGTGCTCAATTATGTTCATAGCAACATTATTTGTCATAGCCAGAACGTGGAAACAGCCTAAATGCTTCTTGATTGAAGAATGGATAAAGAAGATATGGTACTCTGGGATTGTGATTTGTAGGCTGCCTTTCTTTGATTTATGTTTAAAAACCACTTATGAGTGAGCACATATAATTGTCTTTCTGGGTAAATGTAAATTACTACATTTTCCTTATCCATTCTTCAGTCTAGGGGCATTTAGGCTGTTTCAAGGTTATGGGTATGACAAACAATGCTGCTATGAACATAGTTGAGCACATGTCCTTGTGGTACAATTGAGCATCCTTTGGGTATGCACTCAAAAGTAGTATTAGACAACTATGAGGACCCTAAGAGAGACACACATGGATCTAATCTACATGGGAAGTAGAAAAAGACAAGATCTCTTGAGTAAATTGGGAGCATGATGACTATGGGAGAAGGTTGAAGAGGATGGGAGAGGAAGTGAGGGGAGCAGAAAAAATGTATAGCTCAATAAAATCAATTAAAGAATGAAAAAAAAGAAATACAGGAACAAATACAGAAATAATTAAAAAAATTCTTCTACTTGTTAAAATAAGATGTGGTACATTTATACAATGGAGTACTAAACAGCAGAAAAAATAATGACATCTTGAAATTTTCGGGCAAATGGGTGGATCTAGAAAACATCATATTGAATGAGGTAACCCAGACCCAGAAAGACAAATAAAATATGTACTCATTCATAAGTGGCCTTTACACATAAAGCATAGAAAAACCAGCCTACAATTCACAATCCCAGAGAACCTACACAACAAAGAGGACCCTAAAAGAGACATAGGTGAATCTAATCTATGTGGGAAGTAGAAAAAGACAAGATTTTCTGAGTAAAACTGGGAGTGTGAGGATCATGGGAGAGGGCAGGGCAGGGGGAGGAAGGGAGAGGAACAGAGAAAAACATATAGCTCAATAAAAACAATTAAAAAAGAAGTCCTGGAGTGTACTTCATAGTTACCATAAAACATCTGCCTAGCCATAGAAATCTCAAAAACTGAAACAAAACAAAATAAGCAAGCACACAAACATACCAACAAAACAAAACAAAACAAAAAAACCCGGAGCAGAATGCCAAGAACTGTGGGCAACTAAGTAGTGTGTAACATAGATATAATAAGACCTGTAGACAAATCCAAGGCTCTCAGCAAAAATCAGGCAGGATATATTTTGTCAGGGTTTCTGTCCTGCCCAGTTCCTGTAATCGTTAAGTCCCAAAGAAATCACACAGAGGTCAACATTAGTTATAAACTAATAATTGTCCCATTAGCTCAGGCTTCTTATTAGCTCTTATAACTTACATTAGCCCATTATTCTTGTCTATGCTAGCCACATGGCTCAGTACCTTATTCAGGGAGGCAATCACATCTTACTTCTTCTGTGGCTGGTTCATGACTGCAGACCAAGCTTTCTTCTTCCCAGAATTCTCCACTTCTCATTGACCCACCTCTACTTCCTGTCTGGTTGTTCCGCCTATACTTCCTGCCTGGCTACTGGCCAATCAGAGTTTTATTAAAAATACAATTGACAAGGTACAAACCATTGTCCCACAGCAGATAAATGTCAACACAAAGCAAAAGAAGCAACCAAAGCAGTAAAAGAGCTCTCTCCAGTGACATAAGCTTATCACTTTCCAACTATAGAAAGTCAAAGGTAAGAAAATACCCTAGAGGAAGACAGGAAAAACTATACTTAACTTGCGATTTCAAAATTCCATGGCAATTAAGCAAGACACTACTAAAGAACATGGGGCTCCAAGAGGAAATGTTAAAAATAAGATGCAGTTAATGTGATGGAAATGGAAAGAGACTTTACCAAACATTTGAGTAGTAAAAGCAGAGCTTGTATGGGAATTTTTGCACTTAGTGGACATATTAGGAAGAAAGAAAGATCCAAAAATCAATGACTTGTACTTCTACCTCTGGAAACTAGAAGGAGGAGAACAAATTAAATCTGAAGTATGCAGAAAAAAAGAAAAACAAGAAAGAAATTAGCATAGAAATCAATAGAGAAAATAAATGACTCCAAATGCATGTTCTCTGAAAAGAGTCATAAAACTGACCAGCCTCTAGTCAGTTTAACTAAGAAAAAGAGAGAACGTGCAATTTTCTTATATCAGAATTAAAAAAATAACATCACTACAGATCCCACAGACATTGAAAGGATAGCAGACAATAATGTAAATAATTCTGTACCAATAAAATTTATAATATAGGTTAACTGGATTAATTCCTTAAACAATACAGTCTGTCAGAATCACATAAAAAGAAACAAGTCATTTAATAAGGCTTATTTAAACAGTTGAATTACCGTGGTTCAAAACAGATTGAGCCAAGCCCAAATGACTCATTTGCAAATTCTATAAAACACTTGAGGAGGAAATTATGCCAGTTTTTATTTTACCATATCTCTTAATATAGAAGCAGAGGGACCACTTCCAAACTTGATTTGTAATTTCAGCATCACCTTAATACCAAAACAAAACCAAGACATTATCAAAAAAAGAAGGATACACCAATAGCACCCATGAACACAGATTCAAAATCTTCAACTAAATACTAACAAGTCCAATCTAACATCACTTTAAAAGAATAACATGTCACAACCAAATGAAACTTAGATCCTGAGTCTCCAAGGCTGGTTCAACACAAAATTAATTACTGTAATCCATCACATTAGCATGTCAAAAAGGATGAATCACATGATAATCTTGATAGATTCAGACAAGGCAAGGGATGGAGGGATGACTCAATGGTGAAGAGCACTTCTGCTCCGCCAGAGGACCAGAGTTTGATTCCTAGCACCCACATTGGGCAACTTGCAACTGTCTGTGACTCCAGCTCTATGGAATCCAATGCCTTCTTCTAGACTCGGCAGGCACTTACACGCATCTCTCACACACACATTTGAAATAAGCATTTGACAAAATCCAACACTGTTCATAGTGGTAACTCAGTTAATTAGAAACAGAGTGCTGTTGTTGGAGGCCACTTGTTTGTCTCGGCCGCACAGACTCCCAGAAATAATCACACCCAAACTATATTATTTACAACACTTCTTGGCCTATCCGATTATGCATATTTCTAGCTTACTCTTATATCTTAAATTAACCCATTTCTATTATTTTATATTTTACCACGAGGCTCATAGCCTACCAGCAAGGTTCCAGCTGGCAGCTCTGCATCTTTTTCCTCCGGCAGCTACATGACTTCTCCTGACTCTACCTTCTTTCTCCCAGGATTCACTTTAGTTCCTCCAACTCCACCTAGCTCTAAACTGCCCCATCACAATCCAATGCAGATTCTTTATTCATTAACCAATAAAAGCAACACATAGACAGAACGACTTCCCACAGCAGAGTACTTTCTTTACTTGGTCAGAACAGCTACAAAAAAAAAAAAAAAAAATGTACAGGTACTAAGGGCATCATTCTCAATAGCTGAGAAACCAGAAACTTTCTCACAAGATTAAGGGTACTCCTTCATATTCCTCCTTTTAAATGTCATACTGAAAGTCCTGTCAGATTCAGGAAGACTAGGAAAGAAAATAAAGGGCACCCCGATGGGGAAGGAAGGAAGAAATAGATAGGTCTTTACTCTTTGATGGCTTCATTGTCTATGTAGAAAATTCAAAGGGATTGGAAAACAAAAAGTAAAACCCTTCTAGGAACTAACAAGTGACTACAGTAGGTGGCAAAACACAAAGTTAATACAAGAATTAACTGTCCTCTTGTATATCAGCAATGAATAAGTACAATCTGATCTTTAAAATATGATGCCAAATCAGTGTTGCCACACACGCACAAACAAATTTCTGTGTATGAATCTAACAAAATGTGTATAAGGCCTTTATGAAGAAATCTATGAAACTCCAATGAATGAAAATTTACAAGTGAACTAAATGGAACAATATTAAGTGCTGATGGGTAGGAACATTCAGTCTTGCCAAGTTGTCATATCTTCCCAACTCAAACCATGCAGTCACTGTAATCTCCATCAAATTCCCAGCAAGCCATTTCTAGACACCAAGTTATTCTAAAAGTTTACATGTGTTCAACTATGTTCATAGCAGCTTTATTCATAATAACCAGAACTTGGAAACAACCTAGATGCCCCTCAACCAAAGAATGGATAATGAAAATGTGATTCATTTACACAATGGATTATTACTCAGTTGTTGAAAGCAATAATATAAGGAAATTTGAAGTTTTCAATTGGATGGAACTAGAAAAAAAATCATCCTAAGTGAGGTAACTAGGACCCAGAAAAACACACATGGTATGTACTCACTCATAAGTGGATATTAAGTGGAAAGTAAAGGATAATCAGGCTACAATACACAGCCCCAGAGAGGCTAGGTAAGAAGGAGGGCCCAAGAGGGGACTCATAGATCTCCCTGGGAAGGAGAAATAGAAGGGAATCTTGCTGAAAAGAGAGAGGAAGGATCATATGAACCAGAGGGGTTAAGAACATCACAAGAAAACCCACAGACTAACTTGGCTCATAGGAACTCACTGGGTCTGAACCAACAACCAGGGAAGTTGGATGGGACTGACAATTGTGTAGTCTGGGCTACTTGTGGGAATCCTAATGGGAGCAGGGGCTGTCCCTAATGCTTAGGCTGGCGCTTGAGATCTCATTCCATATACTGGGTTGCCTTGACCAGCCTTAAAACAAGGGGATGTGCCTAGTCTTACCACAACTTAACATGCCTTGCTTTGTTGATATCCATGGGAGGTCTGCCCTTTCTGAATAGAGGAGGAGTGGATTGAGGTGAGGGACAGAGGGGAGGTGAGGGAAGGAAAGGGGAGGAGAGGAGGGAGGGAAAACTAGGGTTGGGATGTAAAATAAATAAGTTAAATTAAATTTTAAAAGATGTTTACATGGAGAGACAAAAAGGACCTAGAATAGTTACCAGCACAATCCTAAAGTGTGAAGAGTGAAGGTGGAGGACCAACATTACCTTGTTTCAAGACTTAGAGAGCTATGGTGATTAGGACAGTGACAGTGGCCAAATCAATAAGTAGAAAAGACCTTTGGGGGCCTTTATCTCAGTTCATGGGCCCATGCCTGTTCTCAGAAGTACTTCCCTCTTATGATAAACTACTTCTATTTCCATTTCTAAAAAATAATAAAAAGAAATACACAGATAAATAGATCAACAAATCAAGGGCACAGGATAGAATCCTCAGAAAATGATTCACTTCATTATAATCAACCAGTCC
This sequence comes from Chionomys nivalis, assembly GCF_950005125.1. Taxonomy (NCBI): domain Eukaryota; kingdom Metazoa; phylum Chordata; class Mammalia; order Rodentia; family Cricetidae; genus Chionomys; species Chionomys nivalis. The sequence goes on along the minus strand of NC_080095.1, from coordinate 27,838,560 downwards.
TTGACAACATTAAGGACCATACAATGGAGGAAGAATAATTTTACAAAATGGCCCTTGAATAATGGGATGCTGGAAGATAAACAGAGTCTAGACACAGAATTTATTCTCTTTTTCATAAAAATTAATTCAAAAATGGGCCACAGATTAAAGCACAAAAGTGAAAAACTATAAAATCTTAGTATGCTGGTGAGTTTTATATCAACTTGACACAAGCTTTGGTCATCTGAGAGGAAGGAACTTCAACTGAGAAAATGCCTTCACGAGACCAGGTTGTAAGCACACAGGCCTATAGGACTTAATTAGTTTATTAATTAGTGATTAATGAAGGATGGCCCAGGCAACTGTGGGTGGGGACTGGTGGTCTTGAGATCTATGAGAAAACAGGCTGAGCAAGTCACGAAGAGCAAGCCACCAAGCACTCCTCCATGGCTTCTGTATCAGCTTCTACCTCCAGGTTCCTTCCGGTTGGAGTCCTCCCTTGGTTCCCCTCAGTGAACCATGATTCAGGATATACAAGCCAAATAAACCCTTGTCTTCCTAGGTTGCTTTGGTCATGGCATTTTATGGCAATATTAGGAACTCTAAGACACCTTGGGTGGATAAAATGCAGATAACCTTGGTTCAACGCTAATGTTTCAGTAACAAATGGAAGGCATGATCCAACAAAGAAAGAACTGGTACATTGGGCTTCATTAAAACTAAAAACGTTTCCTGGGAGAGTTACTGTCAGGGGAATGATAACACGAGTGACAAATGAGAAGAAAGCATTTTGCAAAAGACACGTCTGATAAAGGACTGTCAAGCCACCTGAGAAGAAAGCGTATAATTCAAGTAGAAGAATGCAAAGGACCCAATTAAACAGGTCCACACAACCAAAACAGCTCATCAGAGAAGATATTTAGGTGGCATACCAGCATATGAGATCTCATCACATCAGATCTCATCAGGGAATCACAAGGGAAAAACACTTAGGAGACAGCTCTGTTAGACAGGCCAAGTGCAAACCGCTAACAATCTCAATGCCACAGGATGTGGAGGTACAGGAGTCGCTGGTCATGGCAGCATTACTTTGATGCCAAAGGGAAAAGAGTCCATCTGGGAAGCGAACTGCAGACATGGTGGCAGGAACAGAAGCTGACAGCTCACCTCTTTAAATGCAAGCACAAAGCAGACTAACTGGGAATGGTATGGGTCTTTAACCTCTCAAAGCCCACCTCCAATGACATACTTCCTTCAACAGGGCCACACCTCCTAAGTCTCCCCAAACAGTGCCACCAACTGGGGACCAGATATTCAAATGCCAGAGCCTGTGGGGGACATTTCTCACTCAAACCACTACACTTTGACGTTCCCTACCCTTGTGACCTTGCTGTTTGCTGAGCATAGCTGCTTCCATTTATGGCTCATAGATTCCTTACCAGACATTCTTGACATTTTCAGTATCCTGAGGTCTCTATTAGTGTTTAGTCTTCATTGTTACAGCTTCATGCATCATCCTCTTAGCGGCTCCCTGCTGGGATTCAACCCTGCTACGTACAGCCTAGCCTCACGGACTTCTCCTCTAGAATCTTGGTAGACAGTTCCATGACCTTTTAACTCTTGCACTCTGCACGTCTGCAAAACCAAACCATCAAGTGGTTGATGCCAAATTCAATTGCCAGGTTGAACATTATCAAGGGCTTTGTGGACCACAGTTGCAGCAGCCTCTGTGCCCGGGTAGCTGAACCTGGAGAAATGCATTCATTACAATGACCCTTCTAGGAGCTGGTTACCTGGGAATCTCTCATTCAAAGGGAAATATTTGAAACGAGTTTGACATTTTACACCTTGGAGCCTGTGATGGGCGGGATCTTGCCAAGTCCCTGGCATTCCTTCGTGGCGTCTTTCTTCTAACTTCTGATTCTCACTGCAAACCTGACTAAACACATGATGATAAGCATCTCACATTCTGCATTTTAGACTGTCTTGAGCCGGGCAACGGTGGCGCACGCCTTTAATCCCAGCACTCGGGAGGCAGAGGCAGGCGGATCTCTGTGAGTTCGAGACCAGCCTGGTCTACAGAGCTAGTTCCAGGACAGGCTCCAAAGCCACAGAGAAACCCTGTCTCGAATAAATTAATTAATTAATTAATTAATTAATTAAAAATTAGACTGTCTTGAGAGTTCTTCTGCCAAATTGGGGTCCATTTTATTTTTGATTTCAGCTTCACTCAGCTTTGCGGGACACCAGCAAACTACAGTTAAATTCTCTGCCAGGATGTAATACAAGCCACCTGTAGTGCCATGACCATAGGCACTTTGTTGCCATCTGAAACCTCATGAGAGGTCTTTCTACCTGCATTTCTTCCAGCATATTGACTTCTGAGCTCCCACAAGAACTGTCTATGCAGCTCTGGTTACAGCATTTTGGGGCTTCCCAAGCCTGCATGGCCAAACTTCCAAATACCTCTCATAAATCTAAGTCAGTTGCAAAGGCTCGAGACCCATGTGGTCAACGTTAATCATAGCAGTGACCCTGCGTCTCAGCACCTACTTTCATATCAGCACTTTTGCATTACTGCAAGCAAAACCTGGCAGATACAAACAGGGAAGAGAGGATGGGCTCATGCTTTCAAGAGTTCAGCTTGTGACTTCTTGGCCTCGTGTACATGCGCAGAGCACTGGGAGGCAGGAGTATGTGATAGACACGAGCTGTTTACGTCACAGCTGGAAAGAAGCAGGGAGCAACAGAAAGTGGTCAGCTATAATACACCCCTAAGGACTGGTTCCCAGAGACCTACTTCCTTCTTCTAGGTCCGACCTCTCCAGAGTTTCAGGCTCTCTCAAAATGGCACCATCAGTTGGAGACTAAGTTTGGTGGTTTGAAAGAAAATGGCACCCAAAGGGAGTAACACTATTAGGAGGTGTGGCCTTGTGGAGTGGGCGTGGTCTTGTTGGAGAAAGCGTGCCTCTGTGGAAGTGGGCTTTGAGGTCATATGTGCTGAAGCCACTCCCAGTAAGACAGTCCAGTTCCTTGTGCTTACAATATATAGAACTCTCAGCTCCTTCTTCAGCACCATGTCTGCCTGCACAGTGCTGTGTCCCACCATGATGAGAATGTACTAAATCTCTGGAAATGTAAGCCACACCAATGAAAGGATTTTCCTTTATAACAGTTGCTGTGGCCATGGTGTCTCTTCATAGCAATAGAAACCCTAAGACACTGAGCATCCAAACACAGGCCTGTGAGGGCATTTAAGATTCAAACTGTACTGGTCATAATGGTGTATGCCTTTAACCCTAGCACTCAGGAGACTAAGACAGCTTGATCTCTCTAGCGAATTCCAGGCCACCCAGAGCTACATAGTGAGACCCTGTCTCAAAGCAAACAAACAGACAAACAAAGATTATAATAATAGCATCACTTCCTTGATATATAATTAGGAAGCAGGGGCTTTGATACTTAGTGGGGGCCCGTAACAGGTGTCCGGAAGTGATGGGGGTGCTTGATTGTTTTGTTTTCTCTTACATGAATGAAATACTGCCATGCTTGTGGACCCGCAACTATTTCATTCGCAGAAAAGATAATAATAAATAAAAGTTAAAACATAAACAAGCATAGGTCAGAAAACAGTCTCTTTGAGAATAAGTCTGAGTTCATGATAAATCTTGTTCTATTTTTGCAGAGCAAAAGTCGGTATCATAAAGAAGTCAACTATCCAATAACTTGCATATAATAATTACAGTACTGAACGCTGGCTCATTTGCACCTTTCAGTCCTTGGAGAGGCTTCTCCTGCAAGGCACACAAAGAGTCAGTCAGACTCTTATCACTTGCTCTTCCCTACACTAACTTTGGCTTGTAATATAGTCTTCTAGGGCAAGGGTATGTGAGTTGGTTCAACCCATGTGCCCAACTCGTATAATTAACACCAGGCACATTATGGTGCTTAATAAATATTTGTCCTTATCTAAGCTCCCAACCAAAGGAGGTGGGGCATCACGCTCTCTGTTTGCATGAGTAACCCAGGGCTCCTGAGGATCCACTCCAAGATGGTGGAAGTCTGCTGAGCAGAACGGTGATGCCAAGCACTCTTGGTGGTAATGGGTTTCCCTCTCCAGATCCCTCTGGGAAACTGTCTCCCAAAGTAGCACTTCAGAACTCTGCAGCAACGTCCATGGACTGGAGGTCAGGGGAATAAATTCTCCAAGCTCTCTCACTTCTAGGTTCTTCCTCATGCTTCTCAGAATCAAGGAGCGTCTGCTAGGCTCCTGTGGTGAGGCTGCAGCAGTGTGGGGTAGGATTATCACATGGACCACCTCATCTCTTCTTCACAGCAATGTGTAAGATGCTGCACTGCAGTGGGGTGAGGGAGCAGGGGGCGAGGCTTCACCCTGCCCTTGGTCAGCACTGCTCACAGATCCAAATGGGAACAGTGGCCCGCCATCGGTGGATGGGTGTTTACCGGGAAATCTGGAAACATGACCCACAGCCTATCTTTTCAAGATTTGCTGTTATTATTTTAAATTTCACTCACATGTGTGTGCACACGCATGTGCACATGAAGGCAGATGTCCTCGGAGGACAGTGGTATCAGACCTCCCTGAAGTTGAAGCTAAAGCTGTGTAAGGTAGGTGCTAGGGATAGAACCCAGACCCCTCTGCAAGAGTTGCACCCAGGGGAGTGGGGGGAGGGGGCAATGTGTGGGAGGAGGGGGAGGGAAACGGGGAGCAGTTGGAAATTTTAATTATAAAAGAATAAAAAAAAAGAAAAAAAAAAGAAAAAAAAAGAGTTGCACCCATTTGTAACTGCTGAGCCCTCTCTCTGGCCCTGACGTATAAAATATTAATAACAACAAAATTCAACTAAGCCTTTAACTGCACCATTTACTAGCCCAGTTCATCGCTCCTTTGTAATGGGAGGCTGCTTATTGGTTCCCTGCCACCCGGCTAGCTTAGACCCGAAATAATCACACAGAAACCATATTATCTAAATCATTGCTTGGCCCATTAGCTCTAGCTTCTTATTGGCTAACTCTTACATATTAATTTAAGCCATTTCTATTAATCTGTGTATTGCCACGTGGCAGTGGCTTACTGGCAAAGTTTCAGCATGTCTGACCCTAGCCACAGCTCCATGGCTTTTTCTCTGACTCTGCCCTTCTTTCTCCCAGCATTCAGCTTAGTTTTCTCTGCCTAGCTAAGTTCTGCCCTGCTATAGGTCCAAAGTAGTTTCTTTATTCATTAGTGGTAATCACAGCACACAGAGGGGACTCCCACATCCTTTACATCAGCCTAAGAGCCCACATTTGTAATTCCAGGAAACCTTTCGGCCGCAGGCAAACTGCCTTGGCTGTTTATGTTCAATTATGAGGTATCAGTACTATCTTAGTTTTCTGTTGCCATAAGAAAATACCTTGGGCTGGATACTTTACAAAAGGAAGCCATTTATTAAACACCCATTCTGGCACTAGTGTCTCTCTGGCTTCCTGGTGACAGCTTCAGGAGGAACAGAGGAGGAAGTGGGAAAGGGGGATGTGATCAGAGATCTTGTGGCAAGAGATAGTGGGGGTGGCTCAGCTGACCTAATAGAAGCCTTTCTTAGCACAGCTGACTCACTTTGGTGAGAAGCACCAATTCTCATGATGGTGGAGTCCCCATGAGTCATTTTTCTCCTAAAAATGGCACCACTTCTCAGCTCTGCTACACTGAGGACCAAACCCTAAGTTTTGGTGGGGACATACCATAATACTCCTTTCCCGGGAGACTTGGAGAGGACCACAACATTCTTTGTGTACAAAGAACGGACTGGAACACATTGTATATTACACCCTCCTGTTTCATAATAACAACCAAGGTGATAACACTCATAAGACTCACATCCATAGAGGCCCCCCCACTTGAGTTTTAGGTCCTCATCCACTAGCCACCTTTCTGGAGAACCCTTTTTCCCCTAATCATTTTACTTAAAAATAGCTCATGGGGCTAATGAGATAGCTCAGGCAGTAAAAACGCTTGCTGTGCATAAGCATAAGTTCATGCCCAGAACTTAGATGTAAAATCCAGATGTGCTAACATCTGTTTGTCATTCCAGCATTGGGAGAGTGGAGTCATGTGGCTCCCTAGGACACTAGACCCTGTCTACTGAAATTGACAAGTTCTAGACAAGAAAGATCCTGTCTCTAGAAAATTAGGTGAGTTGTACTTAAGGAATGACACTTGAGATTGACCTCTGGCCCTCATACACACATGCCCCACAGTTTACAGTCTCTGTTCTCCTTCCCCTCGATTCCTTCCTGAACCCTTATTTCTCACACAGTACTAATCCCTAACTAAGCCCATTTTATATTCATAAAATGATAGTAATTCATTTCATAACAACAAGAATAATATATTTATTATTACTTATTGGTTTTTCAAGGCAGGGTCTTTCTGTGTAACCCTGGCTGTTTTGGAACTCGCTGTGTAGATCAGACTGACCTTAAAATTATAAATCCACCTGCCTCCGGTTCCAGAGTGCTAGGATTAGACACATGTACCCCCTCCTCTGGCTAGATGTTTTTTTTCTTTTCTTTTCTTTCTTTTCTCTTTTTAAAAGTTATTTCTATTTTATTTTTTTCTGTTTACCTGTATTTTGCCTTCATGTATGTCTGTGTACTGCATGCACGCAGGACCCACTGAGGTCAAAAGAGAAAAACTGGATCCCCCGGAACTGGAATGGGCTGTCATGTGCGTGTTGGGAATGGAACCTGGGATCTCTGGAAGAGCAGCCAGTGTTGTTAAGCACTGAGCCATCCCTCCAGTACATCCTGCCTTCATGACAGACAATGGTTAGGATGGGGGGGAGGGGGGAGAGCCGAATTAACCATTTCCTCTCTAAGTGGTTTCATCACAACGATAAACTGGCCACTAGGACTAGGACAACACAGTAGCCTAAAGCATGTTCTCTCCCAGAGTCATGGAAGCTGGGACTCCAAGAGGAAGGTCAGCAGGGCACACTGACGGTGTGAGGAGAGGCTCCCTCCACACCTTGCCTTAGCTTCTTATACCTCACCCAAGGTCCCAGGTGCCGAATGAAGGCCTGGCCCTCAGGCTGTGGTGTTGTTGGGAGACACCAGAACCTTTAGTGACTGGGACTTAGTGGAAGGAAGGTAGGTCACTGGATTGCCATTGAAAGGGACATTGGAGTGTTATGTGGGCCTTTGTCTTTCTTAGGTTGATTTTCTCGAGCATTTTGTCATAGCGATAGAAAGCTGGTTAGCATGCGTGGCTCCTAGATGCTGTCTCTTCAGTTCTTCCTCTTTCCCATGTGTCTGTCTGAAGTTCTGTGTCTAAATCTCTTCCTTTGTGTGACACACAAGCCACCGAATGAATGGCTCACCTTAATCCCGCATGTCCTCACCTTAACTAAATGACTAAATGGGTCCACATAGGGTCAGGGCCTGAGGTTCTGGTGGACATGAGTTTGGGGCTACACTTCACCCCACCACAGACACTAAGGCAGGAAGAACAATGCTCTCAAGGTCTCAGAGTAAGGGGAGGAGGGGGACTCAAGCTCAGGCTTGTTCCGCTTGAAGCATGGTCTATTACCTTCCTTCACTGCCTCTTGGTTGTCTCCATTTGTGGAATTGAATCAGAGTTTTATTACCTTCAAATTGCTGGGCACAAGCATCCTAACAGCATTTCGGGGGCCAGGGCCCTGGAAATCTCATTTCTGCTGGTCCAGGGCCTCCAGGGACCAACATCTTTCACACTCTTTTCGATCATTGGGACTGACTGTCTAACACCAGCCCATGGCGAAGTGGTACCCAGCCCATGGCCGAGTAGTACCATTCTAGCGTCCTTCTCCAAAAACCTGGCCTCTCTCTCTCTCACACACACATTCCAAAATTTCAGCAATGTCATATTGTCAAGGTGTAAATGTTTAACAGGCAAATTAGAATGAGTGCAGAAGTCCCAGTACAAAACTAAAGTCCAAAAAAACTCCAACAAATCCACCCACCTAACCCTAGCCTGCCCACCTCTTGTATCAAGCCAGGTCAATATTTCCTTCCATTGGCCCAAAAGCTCAAGTCCTGTTGTAATTTCTGAATTGTGTTAGTCCATTTTGTCACTGTGAGTACATGTGTGTGCTTGTGTTCATGTGCACCTGTGTGTATCTTCCTTCTCCAAGAAAGATTCTACACGGCTTAGGACAACAACTGTCCCTTGCTCTAGGGAATGTGACCAACATCTGTCACCACTAGAACACTTCTGTCACTGGGGCATCTTCCCTCTGCTGGTTGCTAATGCCTTTGCCAGCTAAGCTAAACCAGCTAAGCCAGCTAAGCCAGTTTGCCACTTGCTGGTCCTCAAGCAGCTCCTTGCTTCTCACTAAGTCTTTGACTGGCTTTCTTTCTACCTGGAACTCTCTTGTCCTGTGGATTTTGAATGGTTCATTCTTTTCATCTTCCAGATCTCAGCTCGCGTGAGCAGAGCATCTCTGACCACCAAGAAATCACATCCCCAAAGCCCACCACCAGCATCATCCCCTTAACCTCCCCGTCAATGCTCCTGATGCCCCCAAAGCCAACCACCAGTCTTGCCTGCTTAGCCTCCCCATTGGTGCCACCTGAGTTGCCAAAAACTGATTTGTCTTCTTTCTGTCCCATTTTCTAGAATTCATGCTCCAAGAGGGTAAGAATTTGGGGTGTTTTCCCCCCATGGTCTCCCCAGTAGGTTGACTAGAAACTGGTCTACGTGGTCTCTGAAGCTCGGCCAGTAAGATTCAAGATTCAGATCACTATCTCTGCCTGTGCTTCCAAAACAGAAATTGACAACCTTTCGCTTCATGATATTGCTTTTCTTGGCTTACTTAGCCAATGCTGCCTTGAGGTTTTATGCAAAAGAGTCACTCTGCCTAGGAAGAAACTTTCCGTATTAACATTTACAAGGAGTCTCAATATTTGTGGTGCACACCTCTCCACCCAACATGGTTCAGAGTCTAAAATTTCCTTGGGAAAAAGTATGCAAATTTCAAACATTTGCACGTGCTAGTGGAAGGGACATGAGTGCTCTCTCCTGTCTGTGTAGCGGCTTTACAGTAAATTTTCGTCAGATGAATGAATAATGTATGACATTATTTCTCAGTCATGTGACAAATGGGTTCAATTTCCTAAGGCTGCTATAACCAATCGCCACAGACTCGGTGGCTTAAAATATGGAGATTCATTCTCTGACAATTTTGCAGACCAGATGTCCAAACCCATGCCTCTAGTCTGGCATCACGGTGTCATCACAGACAAGTCCTCTCTAGAGGCTCTGGGGGGACATGCGGGCCTGTCGCTTTCGGCCACTGGAGGTTCCTGCTGTCCTTAGCTACATCGCTCCTGGTTCTTCTTCTCCCCTTGGCCAGGGTCACAGCACACACTCCCATAACAAAGGTTGACAAGAGAAAAGTGGACTGGGAAGATGGCTCGGTGAGTTAAGTGCTTGTCAGTTAAGGAATCCAGGATCCCTAGAACCAACAGAAAAGTCACCAGAGCTGTTGGCCTACATGCAGGCTCAGTACTCACAGCAGGGTGAAGAAAACCCTGGGACTGGTTAGCTAGCTACACCAGCTGTAAGCATGAATTCTGGGTTCAGTGAGAGACCCTGCCTCAGTAAGAGATGTGGAGAACGATCAAGTAAGACACACAACATCACAAAATCAATTCCGGGCCTCTAGACATGCATTCACATACATCCATATACACCACACATACATATAGACACAAACAATAAATTAAAAAAACTTTTAAAAGTATCTAATCATAGTTCTAGATGGCACAGAAGTCATCAGAAGTAAGAATTCAAGATAAGATTCAATAAACAGTACAAGTTTAAGTTTAAAAAGGACAGCTGTATAGAAATATAACCAGACAAGAAGGTATGAGGAAATGGAAAACAATCTGAAAGGAAATGCCCAGCGGGCCCAGTCTACTCCAATTCTTCCTTTCCTGCCTGTGCCTGGGCTTCTTCCTCCCCAATGGGGCACAAGCCCTCTGCAATGAGAGCCTGCAACTGTCTCAGTGAGTTTCTGTTCTAGCGACAAAATACCGTAACCAAAGCAATTTGGAGAGGAAAGGGTTTAATTGAGCTTACAGGGCCACACGACAGTCCGTCATAGAAGGAAGTCTGGACAGGAATTCAAAGCAGAGACCTGGAGGTAGAAACTAAAGCAGACAACACAAAACAATGCTACTTTCTGGCTTGTTTCCCATAGCTTGCTCAGCCTGCTTTCTTACATACGCCAGGACCTCCTGCCCGGGGATGGTATAGCCCACAGTGGGATGGGCCCTCCCTCATCAATCGCTAATCAAGAGAGTGGCCTACAGACTCACCCATAGGCCAGTCTTACAGAGGCATTTTCTCATTTAAGATTCCCTCTTCCCAGATATGTCTAGGTTTGCAAAGTCGGCAAAAAAACACACCAGAATAATGACCTACTACAGACCAGAATCTCTTTATGGCCAGACAGGAAAGCACTGGGGAAGGAGAGGGTTAGAAAAGATCATTCTAGTAGGGCTGACTCTTGGGGGAGGGGGGTGTTCTTGTTCCTATGACCCACCTTAGCCAAGAGGAATCCTAGTGGCCATGACTCACTTTGGAAGGAAATGAGGGGGAGGGAGAGTAGGTCAGGAAGGCTTTGGTTCTGAGCCTGGCTTCAAGGCCTTCCAATGCCTTTTAGTTCAAAGTACTTTCACAGCGAAGCTCCAGACTTAGGGTGATGTTTTCTGAGCTGCAGCATTCCAGACTCCACGCTGCCTTCGTGGCTCTCGCTCTCTGAAGCAACACCCATGACTTTTACAGTTCCCCCTGAACACCCGCTTGGCGATTTCCTAAATGATATCTACATATGCTTCTCTATGGTGGATGCATATGTGACAGATGTGTATGTGTGTGCGTGCGTGTGTGTGTGTGTGCATGTACATGTGTGTATGCAGGTACACCCACGTGCTAGAGGACAGAGGTCAGCAGCAGGTGTCTCCCTCTGTTTCTCTCCACCTCTTTCTTTGAGACGGAATCTCTCACAGAACCCAGAGCTCACCCACTCATCCAGAGTGGCAGGCCAGAGAACTCTAGGAATCCACCAGTCTCTGCTGCCACAGTTTGTTACAGAGACGTTAGGGATCTGAACTCGTATCCTCACACTTGCACACCAAGCTCTTTAGCAGCTAAGCCTCCCCTCCGATCCCCTTATTCATTTATATAATTTTTCAGAACAGTCTCTGTTGTCTGTTGAACATTTTCCCTGCTCCAGCCTCGCTCCTCCTGACCCTCCCCTTTCTCACCCTTCCAGTCCTGTTTGTCTCCTTTGTTCCCCAGCACAGATTCACCTCTTTCATCTGACATATACATGCATTATTTTATGTGACTATATAAATCTCCCTGGCCATCAGAGAAATGCAAACCAGAACCTCACTGAGATTCTATCTTACTCCTTTTTTATTCTTTCAAAGTCATATGAAGACACTTCATACATGTCCCAGGATCTAGTATTTGGTATCCTGAGAGTCATTCATCTTCCTACCATACCAACTAAAGAGGAACAGAGGCATAAATACAAACACACATATCCACATCCACCAAGCCCTGGACACCATCACCCTCTCCCCTAGGGCCTTAATTAGAAGTCACAGAGGAATTTCAGATTGCCAGAGAGTCAGACATGGATGAGACATAGGAGGGAGGGTTGTTTAAATGACTCTGTCACCCCACTGTGTAATCAGGAGGGTGACGGGAGCTGCCTTAGGGCACTGATGCTCCATTCCATTGAGAATTAGTGGCATATAAAGATGCTGGCCTCCCTTGTACCCCAGCAACAGCAATAGGCATCTACCTGCAGTCAACACTGCCAGCACTCGAGAGGAAAAGCAGGGTATAAAGCCATTGCTCCAAGGCAGCTCGGGTGTCCGAGAGCATGTCCACAGTTGGCTGCTCCAGCACCCTTTCTGCTAAGGGAGGCAGGGATCCCATTACTTGCTCTCCCACACTTGGCAATGTTAATTTAAACAGCAAAGATAACATCATCAATCCAGGAGGGTCATGAGTCCTTTTTGCCCTCTTGGCAAGTTAATGTGGCCTAATATTTGTTTAAAGTCCACCTATTCTTTTAAATGAATGTATTAAGACACTCTCTCCAGCAGAGCTTTGATAAGTGCCCTACATCCCTTGCTCCTTTAAGCAATAAAGTAGATAAATTTTTCTTCCCTTTTCTGCCCTATGAGCAGCCAGTTTTTCCAAAGGAAGATTGGCTTTATAAATGAGAAGGAGATTTTGTCCCACAAAAGATCTGAGGCATGGGTATTGGTCCCAGTTTTCTGGAGGGTGTGCTCTTAGCTGTTGAGCAAGCTCGCCAGCCTGGTTAAAAAATAGTTTTTGTCTATATTGTATTTTTATTATTGCAAATACGAAGTGGGTCTAAATTGAAGCCCCCACAACCCAAACTCATTCTGCAAATCTGAATAGAACCGAGGTGATCAAAAAATGACTCCATTTCAAGACCAGTGATTTCCAAAGCAAGCCACACATTTAAATGACTGAGGAGATTTGTAAAAGTACGGATGCTGAACCCCAGCTCCAGAGATTCAGATTTAGCTGTTCTGGAGCAGATCCAGAGCGCAGTATTTTTTAAAAACACATTTCCAGACAATTCTAATGGGCAGCTGGAGTTGGAAAGCACCCGACCATTGTAACAAATTGCCACACAGCACATCATTCATAAATGTCTCTTAAAAACACAATGCTGCTGAGCAATCGGCACTTTGGCGCCACTGTGTGCACTTGCTGCAAGCCCAATAGGTTCCCTCTAATTTCTTTTTTTTCTTTTTCTTTTTTTTTTTTTTTTTTGTATCATGGCCAGAAAGAAGCATGTGCACATTGCATTCTCTACAATACTGCTACTAATAGCAAAAGAGTTTGCAATTTCAATATCTATCAACGGGAGGGATGGAGGCATTGAGCATATTCCTGCAACGACCAGCTCCACGGTAGCTAAAATGAATGAGCCAGATATACAACAATCTAAGCAAGTGTCACGCGATTCCCTGATGAGTGAAAAGAGTCCATTTCAGTAAGAACATTCTAGTGTGATACTATTAATGCTGGAAATGTTAAAAAGGAAAGCTCCGAATAACGAGGGACGGTGGAAGACAGGTACAGACACAGATGTGAACAGAGACGAGAACACTCTGTAATAAACCCCGCGGCAGATAGACCCCCTCGTCAGAGCAGAATCCAGGGGAAACTTCAGAGGTTCAAATTCACTGCTCAGAAAATGACATTGCGAGGCTGGCAAGATGGCTCCGCTAGGTTAAATCTGACACCACTGAGCCTTCAGACTGGAGTTTAACTCCAGGGGAGGACAGACTTGAGCGTTGTGTATTCTCTAATTTCCACAGGTGCTGTGTGGTGTGCCCTCCCCCACACCCAATCCACACAGAAAAAGAAAGAAATGAGATTTGTAAACCACAGACAAATTGATAAGCCAGCTGACTCTCGAACTCAGAAACAAGAAGAGAGTAGATCGCAGGACATTTTAAGAAAGTAACTAATAAAGATAAAATTAGACACTAAAAAGCAGAATTGGTTGAGAATCTAGTTCTTCAAACATATGCGAACTGAAAATACGGATATGAAGACAGACCTAGGATCTACCTAGAAAATCCAAGGCGGTCAACTGAAAACTCACAGACAGTAACAGCAGAAGTCATCAAGATACAACCTGATCATGTCAAAGGGAATAGGTTCCCTTCATGGTAGCACTAATCAAGAAGAAACGCAGAACAGCAATCATGTTAGCAGCAATGAAAAACATTTTTAAATACCTAAGAGTAACTAACAAAAATGTGTAAGAGTTTTCCCAAGGAAACATAACATTTGCTTAGGAAGAGTGAACAAATTGGTCTAAACTCTGCATATGGATTCAAATCTGTCAACTGTCCGGTGCTCTCCTATAAATCTGTCAGTGTTTAATACAAAATTTTATGGAATTTGAAAAGCTGATTCTAAATTTCATCTGGGAAAATAAATGCAGAAGACAATCTAATTTTAAGAGCCCTACCAGACACTTTACCCTATGAGAAACTATACAAAGGAAAATTACTGCAGAAATGATAGTTCGAGAGGATGGATTAGCATCTGGAATCCAATATTTGACCAAGATGGCATTTAAAACGAGTAGAGATGCTGTGCCCAGCAAGGAACTTGTTTCCTAGACACTTCTGATGGTTGGTGTTGATTGTCGACTTGACATAAGCTGGACTCGGGCACTAGGTATAAAATGGGCATGATACTGATGTGGGAAGAGCCGTCTTAGCTATGGGTGAGACCACCCCTGGGCAGGGAATTCTGAACTGCATAAGATGGGAGACAAGAGCTCAGCACTAGCACTAGCATTCATTGCCCTCTTCCCTGGACAGCAGAGGCAATGTGGCCAGCTGCTCCCAGCTCCTGCAGCCTTGACGTCCCTAAGATGACGGATTATGTCTTGAACTGTGGGCTAAAACAAACCCTTTCTCCTTCAAGTTGCATTGGTCAGAACATGTTATCAACAGGAAAAGCAGCAGGATCTGTGCATTGTTTAAAACTTGAGGAATTCATTATCTACTTGAGGAAAATATACATTGTCCTTTTTATGTCGCAGGTAGAAATGAATTCTGGGCTAAGATCCAAGACTTTAAAAAGTAGCAAATAAAAAAAGAAAATAATTGCAGTAGAATAGTTGCTTGCTTTTTAATTGGCAAGAGGTGGTTTTCCTAAGCATAAAATCCAAGCACCATAAAGGTCAAAAAGTTTATCTACATGCAATTTAAAATGTGTGCGCTGAAAAGCCTGCTCCAAACAATTCAAAATAAAAGGTAGAGACAAATAAAACTGTAAATTTTGTAGTAGTTATAAAACATATAAATCAGCAACTTTACTTAAGTCTATAAAATACATCCTAACAAGTGAACAACTCACAGAAGGAAAGAAGACCAACTCAGCCAAGAAACTCCAAGAATTATAACCATTCTTGTAAGTACTCAAGAAAGTGTACATGCACACACCACATACACAAAAGGGAGGATGGGAGGGAGGAGGAGAGGAAAGGGAGGGAAAGAGAGAGAGGGAGGGAGGAAAGGACTGAATGGATGCTCTGACTCCTGTAGAGTAGAAAACAGGGAGAGTCCAGTACCAGCTTTGTCCTCATACAGATCTCCCTTTCTCCAAGGGCAAAAGCAAATGTTCCAACTCAGAGTGACTGCCTATGACAACCCTGGCTTGCCTTTTCAGATGACCCTGAGAGGAAGCACCTATGCCATTGGTCCTCAGACTTCCCAGAACAGTAGAATAACTCCATGCTCCAGAATTCCCTGCATCTGGAAAAATAGTTGCTGCTGGTTCTACCTAAGAGTTTGTGACTTGATAGAACTGAATTTGGGCAAGACTGTCTAACAAGTTCCCGAGGACAATGGTGGCAGGCACGACCATCTGGACTAAGACAGAATACCCACCAACACCCGTGTGTGCTTGTACGCCCCTTTATGTGGAGACTGCTTGTTCGTTTCCCGGTCGCCCAGACCCAAATAATAACACAGAAACTATATTAATTACAACACTATTTGGCCAATAGCTTATGCATATTTGTAGCTAACTCTTACATCTTAAATAACCCATTTCTATTAATCTGTGAATTACCATGAGGCTGCAGCCTACTGGTAAGGTTTTGACTGGCAGCTGGCATCTTTCCCTTTCGGCAGCTAAGTGGTGTCTCCTTGACTCCGCCTACTCTCTCTCTCTACATCTCTGTTTGGATTTTCCACCTGGCTTTACTCTGTTAAGCCATTGGCCGAAACATCTTTATTAACCAAAGGCAATAAAACATTTTCACAGCATACAGAGAGGAATCCCACATTATTCCTCCTATAAAAACTTATGACATCATAAACTGGGAGCCAGGGAGGGAAGAAAGCCAACCTGAAACAGGTAAAGATCACGACGAAGAGACAGAGGCAAACTCTGAACCTTTAACCCATTGCCCACTGCAGGTGTATTTCCAACAGCTTTGCATTAAAATGCCAGATCAGGCCATGAGGCTGAAATGAGTATAAACCAGGAGCCTCGTATGTCTATGGCTTGTGGGTTGATGTGGACAAATGCCAAACAAAAGCCAGTGGGGAGGGGGAGTTGATACCAAAAGATCCCAAATAAGCCCTCAGGCTTCCTTTATTCTTAGCAGACTTTGAAAAATCAATTTCAGAGGTCCCACAGCTGAGCCGTACAATCTAAGCTTTCTACTAGCTTGTAACAACTCCCCTGATGTGTGAGCTCTGACAACAGGTGCCTGGGTTACTGTGCAAAAACCTGAAAATGACTATTGCCACCAATAAAGATTCACTCTTAAGCCCACAGCTACCTGACAGAAAGCTAGTTGAATAAAAAGCTTTCTTTCTAGAAGAATGAAAATAGATCCATATCTATCCCCATGCACAAAACTCGTCCAAATGGATTAAAGACCTCAATATAAATCTGACCACACTGAACCTGATAGAAGGGAAAGTGGGAAGTAGTCTTCCATGCATGGGCACAGGAGACCACTTCCTAAATATAACCCCAGTAGCAGATACTAAGAGCAACAATAAATAAATGGGAGGCTTCTTTAAAGCAAAGGACACAGTCATTAAGACAAAAAAGCAACCCATTGAATGGGAAAAGATCTTCACCAACCCCACATCAGACAAAGGACTGCTCTCCAAAATATATAAAGAACTAAAAAAAATTAGACATCAAAATTCTAAATAATCCAATTAAAAACTGGGGTACAGTACTAAACAGAGAATTCTCAACAGAAGAATCTCAAATGGCCAAAAGACACTTAATGAAATGTTCATCATCCTTAGCCATCAGGGAAATGCAAATCAAAACAACTCTGAAATACCATCTTACACCTGTCAGAATGGCTAAGATAAAAAACACCAATGATAGTTTATGCTGGAGAGGATATGGAGTAAGGGGTACACTCCTCCACTGCTGGTAGGAATGCAAACTTTGGAAATCAATATGGCGGTTTCTTAGAAAATTGGGAATCAATCTACCTCAGGATCCAGCAATACCACTCTTGGGCATATATCCAAAAGATGCTCAATCAAACTACAAAGGCATTTGTTCAACTATGTTCATAGCAGCATTATTTGCTATAGCCAGGACCTGGAAACAACGGAGATGCCCCTCAGTGGAAGAATGGATAAAGAAAAGTGTGGAATATATACACATTAGAGTACTACTCAGTGGTAAAAAACAATGATGTCTTGAATTTTGCATGCAAATGGATGGAATTAGAAAACACTATCCTGAGTGAGGTAACCCAGACCCCAAAAGATGAATATGGTATGTACTCACTCATAAGTGAATACTAGCTATAAACAATTTTGAGCCTATAGTTCATGATACTAGAGAAGCTAAATAATAAGGTGAATCAAAAAAATTATATAGATCCACCTGGAAATTAGAAACAGACAAGATCACCTGACAAAATTGGGAGCATGGGGGTGGGGGGAAGGAAGGGTGGAAGGGGAAGAAGAAGGGAGAAGGGGAAAGTTGAGGAGAACTTGAGGGAATAGGATGGTTGAGATGGAGGAAGGACAGAGATGAGAACAAGGAAAGAGATATCTTGATTGAAGGAGCCATTATAGGATTAGTAGAAACCTGGCTCTAGAGAAATTCCCAGGAATCTACAAGGATGACCCCAGCTAAGACCCTAAGCAATAGAGGAGAGGGACCCTGAATTTGACTTGCCCTGTAGTCAGACTGATGAATATCTTAAATATCATCATAGAACCTTCATCCAGCAACTGATAGAAACAGAGATAGGACCCACATGGGAGCACTGGGCTGAGCTCCCAAAGTCCAGTTGAAGAGTGGGAGGAATGAGAATATGAGCAAAGAAGTCAAGACCATGATGAAACAGTTTACCTGAACTAATGGGAGCTCACCAACTCCAGCTGGACTGGAGAGGACCAAACATGGAACCAAACTGGTCTCTCTGAGTGTGGTTGACAGTTGTATGGCTGGGGCAGACTAAGGGGCCACTGGCAGTGGCACCAGGATTTATCCCTACTGCATGTACTGGCTTTTTGGGAACCTATTGTCTTTGGATGGATGTCTTGCTTGGCCTGGATATAGTTGGGAGGGCCTTGGACCTTCTACAGGGCAGTGTGCCTTACCCTCTCTGAGAATTGGATGGGGGTGGGGTAGGAGGGTATGTGGAGGGAGTGGGGGAAGGGAGGGAACGGGAACTTGGATTGCTATGTATAGTGAAAAAAGATAGTTTGTATATATATATATATATATATATATATATATGCTTTCCTCTCCTTCCTTCCTTCCTTCCTTCCTTCCTTCCTTTCTTTCTTTCTTTCTTTCTTTCTTTCTTTCTTTCTTTCTTTCTTTCTTTCTTTCAGATCTCCAATGCCCATGACAAAGTCAGGGGTTGTGGTACGCACCTGTCATCCTGGTTCTGGAAGGCAGAGGCAGGAAGATGCCTAGAGCTTGCTGACAGTAGTCTTGACAAATGGGTTAGCTCTAGGCTCAGGTACAGACACTGTCTCAAAACACAAGGTGGAGAGCAACTTCTGACACCTAACATCTACCTCTGGCTTCCACAAGCACAGATGCGTGCACATGCACCTGCACACATGCGCACACGCACACACATGTGCACACGCATACACACGCGCATACACACCAAAGCAATAAAAAATGCAAATAAAATGTTTTGTCCAAGATAAAAACAACCATGCCTAAGGAAAACAAACATATTCTAATATAAATTTACTTTACAATCATAGTAAAGGAGTGGAGAGATGTCTAAGTTGTTGCTGCTCTTGAAGAGGGCCCAGGTTCAATTCCCAGCATCTACATAACTAACTGCTCGTTACCATCTGTAACTCTAGTTCCAGGGCATCTATACTTCCTCTGGCTTCCACAGGTACCAGACACACATGTGATACACAAACAGACATATGTGCAGGCAAACGTTCATACACATAAAATAAAAATAAAATTTAAAAGCAGGAGGGAAGGTACTTTTTTTCTTTTCCTTCCTTCCTTCCTTCCTTCCTTCCTTCCTTCCTTCCTTCCTTCCTTCCTTTCTTTCTTTCTTTCTTTCTTTCTTTCTTTCTTTCTTTCTTTCTTTCTGCTTTTGTTTGCTTTTTGTTTTTCAAGACAGGGTTTTTTTTTTGTCCTGGAACTAGATCTTGTAGACCAGGCTGGCCTTGAACTCATAGAGAACCGCCTGCCTCTGCTGGGATTAAAGGCATGCGCCACCACCACCCAACAAGGGCTTTCTTAATAACAGTAAAAATGCCACAAATCCAAGCCGGTTTGTGTCCATCTTTTTACAGCTACACAGCATGATTTTAATAGTGGGAAGACACCAGCAAAACTGACTTAAGCCAATTTTTCCCATTATAAAAGTTTTCAGGTAGTTTCATCCCCATCCCTTTCCCCCAAAGCCTTCTCTTCAATCTGGGGGTGAATGTTTGAACTCCCGCAGAAAAGCTCAGTTCTTTTTTGTGGTTATCACTGCATTGTTTCCTGAGGAAGGAGAGCCTCAATCTAGGAAACAAACCATTTCCTGAGGAAATGTAACTGAGAAAATGCATTGAGGAGGCTTCTGGGAAATGAGGCAGGTGAGAGACTCCAGGTGTGTTCTGGAAGGAATCGTCTCTTAGTTGCCTTGTTAAGGGGTGTGGTGCTGTAATGTTTGTCTGCGCTTCTCCAGGTGGCTCGGACAGTACCTAGTAACCACTGGAATGCCTCAGGGGGCAGGATGACTCCCTAGGGGGAGTGGGAGAAGGGGCTAAGGAGAGGAGACGCCTCTGCAGAGGTCAGCAGGGGCAGGAGCTTTGTGGACCAGGCAGATCTTTATGGAGCTGGGGATTCTCCAATTGTCCAGGATTCGCAGAGATCAGGGGTCTGACCTGGGTCCTCAGCATATATGTTATAACTGAGTAGTTTGGTGTTCTTGTGAGATTCCTAACTGTGGGAGTAGGATCTGTCCCTGACTCTTTTGTCTGCTTGTGGGGCCCTTTCCCTCCTACTGGGTCGCCTCATCCAGCTGTGATATGACGGTATATGCCTGGTCTTATTGCTGCATATCATGCCATGTTTGGTTGATGTCCCTGGGAGGCCTGCTCTTTTCTGAGGGGAGATGGGGGATCATGGGGGAAAGGGAGGGGAAATACTGAGGGAGGGGAAACTGGTCAGGATGTAATATATGTGGGAAGGATAAAATAATAATAATAAGAAGAAAATAAGAATAAGATAATAAAATAATAATAAAGATGCTGGGGATTCTAACCACTTAGGGGTGCTACGAAGCCCCTTTGGCTACAGAGTGAGGGACTCGAATGGGGAACACCTTTATGCAGGACTTCAAGCAAGGCTCGTCAAGGAAGACTGGTGACCAGGGTAGAGGTGGTTCATCCCAGCATCCCCACACCTCTGCCTGCTGATGTGGCAACGGGTTGATGTGCTAGTAACCAAGTCAGAGTGCCCAGGAGGGACACATCACTTTCCCGCATTTACACCCTTCTTCCTTTCTAGCTTCGTGCTGCCGCTATGAGAAAATATCCCAACCAAAGACAGCTTTGGGGAGCAAGGGTTTACTCCACTCCCAGCTCCAGATCGCAGCCCATCCGTGGGCTGTCAAGGCAGGAACTCAAGCATCTAGTCACATCACATCCATGGTCAAGAGCAGAGAGAAACAAGGCACCAATCTTTGCTTGCTTGGTACTCTGATAGCCTTCTCTACTTTTCTGTAGTCCAGGACCTAAAACCAGGGAATGATGCTGCCTACAGTGGGTTGGCTCCTCCTAAATCAATTAGCCGCTGAGATAATCCTCCATAGCCAGGCCAGCCTCATGTAGACAGTCCCTCGGTCAAAACTTTTATCCCAAGTGATTCTAGGATGGCCAGTTGGCAGTCAGAACTAAACAGAACGAACCAGCCAGAACAACTACTTCCTTATGCTTTTTAACCTGGAACACACACACACACACACACCTCACCCTGTGCCCAATAAACTCCCACTCGACCTCACTTCTCTGTTCCCGTTCCAGGTTCTGACCCTCTGTGGCTGTGCTGGCGGTTGTTGTAGAATGCCGTCCTTTGAGCGTGACATCATTATCATCTTTATCAAAGCAGCTGCTTATCTGCACAAGCCCCTCAACAAGGTCTGGCCTGTTGGTGCTCCCTTATTGAAGGTGAAAGTAACAGACCCTCACCTGAGATTCTAGCTGCTTCCTCCTGCAGTTCCCTCCGAGCCGTGTGCAACCCTGCCTCGGCCAGACATTGGTCTCTGGCGATGGACGGTAAACTGAAGGGTGGTGGGGAAGATGACGTCCATGCTGGAGTGGGGCTTTTTCATGATGCAGTAAGGGTCCATTACAACCCTGCAAGTCACCCTTACTGACGGTGCTCTTGCAAGGAAGCCTGACAACTCACTGGCTCACCCGGAGAGACTTGAGTGGAATTGTGCCTTTGAGTTGTCATTCACAACTACCCAGGGAAAAGTTGATGGACCAGGGGGTCTAGGCGCTTGGCTATGGCTTTGAGACCTCCTGGCCCAGTTCCACAAAGCCAGGAGTTAAGGAAGGGAAGACAGTCTTGCCTCCTGGGGAAAGAGGCAGCTGCTGGGCCATGTTTTTTCCCTCTGCCTTGCTTATTCTGCATTTTTGGGTGAGCTGTTTTTGTTTAATGTAAGCAGAGCAAATCCATCCATAGCAAAATCAGAGAAAATAACTTGTTGATGTGTAAACCAGGATGTCACAAATAACCCTGTTTGTTTAATTATAGCAGGCTGAGCGCTGTGAGCAGGGAAGTGGGTGGAGGCCGCCATGGCGCTGCTAGGGGAATTCAGGATACCGCTCAGGCGACTCGGGAGGCCTGCGGAGGAGACCTGAGGAAACGTGTGTGTCTGCAGACACGTGGATAAACTGGGGCACATATGGCGCATGAGTCAGGCTCAGCTGAGTGGGTAGACAGCTTTCGGCTCGACGGGAACCTGCTGTGGAGCGCTAGACAGAAAGACTGAAAGGCAGGTGAAAGGATGGAAAGGAGGTGTGGAAACACGGAGGCCGTGAATGCCGGAAACCGACTATATAAAAAAATTACCTCATGAAAAATCTGTTCTTCCCAGGAAATGCGTTGGCACTGATGAGGTCAGAGGTCATAGAGCACTGGGCATCAGACAGAGGTCTCCCATCTCACCCTATCAGATGCTGTCTTCTTCCTGTCTTGCTCCATTTTTGTCTTTCTTTTTTCCTCTTTCTTTTTTTCTTTCTTTCTTCCTTCCTTTCTTCCTTCTTTTTTTGGGGGGGGGTGGAGAAGGGGAGTCTTTTTCCAAGACAGGATTTCTCTGTGTAACTCTGACCTTTCTAAAACTCAGAGCTCCCCGGCCTTTGCTAGGATTACAAGCGTGCATCACCCCATCCAACTCTTTGCTTTCCTTTTAAATAGTGTTTAACTATGATGACCTGTAACTAGGTTATGTAGCTCAGGCTGGCCTTGAACTCTAGAAGCTCCACCTTCCTCTGCTTCCAAAGTGCTAGTATTAAGGTGAGTGTTACCATGCCCAGCCATTTTGTGCTTCTATAACAAAATAGCCAAAGCTGGGTAACTTGTAAAATGTTTATGTGGTTCATGCTTATGGTGGCTGGAGGGGCCAAGTAGCATGACCCAGCATCTGTAGGAATTTGAATGTAATTGCCCCCCATAATCTCATAGGGAGTGGCGCTATTAAGAGATGTGGCCTTTGTTGGAGTGGGTGTGGCCTTGTTGGAGGAAGAGCGTCACTGTAGGGGTGGGCTTTGAAGCTTTCTGTGCTCAGGAGATGACCTAGTGTCTCAGTTCTTGTTGCTTACAAGATCTATGACTCAAGTACCATGTCTGCCTGCGTGCTGACATACTCCCCATCATGATGATAATGGATGGAGCCTCTAAACCTCTAAGCAACCCCAATTAAATGTTTCCCTTTGTAAGAGTTCCTGTGGTCACGGTGTCTCTTCACAGCAATAGAAACCCTAAGACAACATCTTTCTGAGAAAGAAAAATGACCTCACACAGAAGAAGAGAGGCATGTGGGGTGGCCTTACCTTATGACAACTTTCACTCGTGACAGTACAATTCCACACAACTGATCCAATCCTACAGGAAAGCATTAATTTATTAATGATGACAAAATCCCTAATTAATACCTTCCTTTATGTCCTGCTTTTAAAGGTTCTGCCATCTTGAATGGATTCCAGGTGACGCATCTGCAGTCCTCTGGACCAGTACTCTGTGACCTTGATTTTTGCCTGTTTTCTTGTTTTGTTGTTGCTTTGTTGGGATCTGGTAGATGTTGAGTCAAGTCTGGGTTCACATTTAATCAGCACAAGAAGGTAGTGGGAGTGAAATAATGCAGGGTTCCCTAAGCAAAGAGGCTCAAAGAAGGTCACTGACTTTCTCAATGACAAGCTACTCCTTTCCTGTGGTGTGGTGTGGTGTTGTGTGAGGTTCACACCAACAGGGACAATTGTGAGGGCTCTCAGGTACTACACCTCTACACTGGTCACACATGGTACTTTATAGCACCTCCTGAATCTCTGCTTTTGGGTTACCCCATTCCAACTACCCACTCTGCAGCCAGAGGGGTCTTTCTAATGGCCAAACAGTTCAAATCACTCCTCTAGATGATCAGTAAAGTTTCCAAAAGAACTCACGAGTCCTTCAAATGGCTCTGGCCCATGAAGTCGCAGCTCTTGCCTACCTTGGCAGCACCATCTCACACTGTCCACCCCATTCTCAGGGCCCCGCTCACAGGACTGTTGAGTTCTGCAATGTGCCATTTGCACAACCTGTTCCTGCTACCTTGAACTCCCTCCCTGTAGCTCCTGCTGCTTGCAGCTTCAAACCTCAACTTTGCTAGCTTCCTCTCCTCCCTTGGTAGTTCCTAGTTGTCTGTACCTTAATATCTACATGTCATCTCTCTGAGAGATGATCCATGAGGGCCAGGACATATCATTTTTTGTATGCCATCCCATGCTGGTACTTGCCTGCGTCTGGCATATCATAGGCACTCCACTGATGCTTGATGAATGGACAGATGGACAGACAGATGATGTGGGATTCCCCCCTGTATGCTGTGAATACCATTGGTGAATAAAGAAACTGCCTTGCCCTATTGATAGGGCATAACTTAGGTAGGCGGGGAAAACTAAACTGAATGCTGGGAGAAAGGGAGGTGGAGTGAGAGAGAAGACATGGAGCTTTAGACAGACATGCTAAAACTTTGCTGAAAGGCCACGCCTCGTGGTGATGCACAGATTATGCAGATGGGTTAAATTATGATGTAAGAGTGAGCCAAAAAGAAGCTAGAGCTAATGGGCCAAGCAGTGATTTAATTAATACAGTATCTGTGTGATTATTTCAGGGGCTGAGCAGCTGGGAAAACAAACAAGGTGCCTCCTTCAACAGACAGATGGATGGATGGATGGACAGATGGATAGATAGATAGATAGATAGATAGATAGATAGATAGATAGATAGATAGATAGATAGACGGATGAATAGACTCTGTTTTATTTAACTTCTCTTTCAAGAGGACTGATGCTTTGCCAATATCTAGTTTGGAAGCGGAGACCACACTGTAGCCCTACATTGGAAAACAACTCAAATATTCATGGATAATTCAGTCAATAAATCAACCGGAGCATAGTCACATGATAAAAACAGTAAAGGAGACGGAAGGTGCTGGGGATTTCACCTCACAGCCCAGAAGCATGCTATGCTAATTGTCTTAAATTAAAGGTCCTTGGAGGTCATTTATATGCTTCCCCGTGGTATCCGTCAGTCTGCACAAAGAGTTCAAACTTGTCTGCGTCTCACACTGAAATTTCCTCACTGTGCACAGAAAAGCGAATAGAAGGCTGTAAGCACACACAGATGGGCTTTGTCACAAGAAAATGTCTGCTCTTCAAGTTCATTCAGATTCTAGCGATAATCATTTCACAAACTAATTTCTGTCTGGGCCCATTCGTTCCCCTAATAATCCTTTAGGACCCCTCAGAATGGCCTCTTTCCCTCTCCCCCTTAGCCCTAGGAGGAGGACATAGCACCAAGACCTTATTGGGTTATGGAGTAAGACTCTCTCACAATTCTCCACCTGCCCCCTGCCCCCCGCACATACATTAATAAATCTGTGTCCTTTTTCCCTGTTAATCTGATGGCTGTCAGCTTACTCTAATGGACTTTGCCTGTGTCCTACAAAACAAAATATCTGGAATTAACCCAAAAAGTAGGTGCAATTCTCAAAACACTTAACAAATGATGCCATAGAGGAAGGAGTCTGATTATTATTATTATTAGTTTGAAGGAGTCTGTTTAATAAATAAGTAAGGTAAATGTATGCAGTCAAGAGTGTAGTGTTCTACCTTGTTGGGGAAGTGAGTGACAGGAAGGGTTTCTGGGATGTGAGCCTACCCAGAGCAGGGTAGGTCTGGTGCTGGCTATGCAGGCCTGCTTAGCCATGAGAATTTTTTTAAGCCTTACATCTATGGCAGGTATATTTTCGTGTATATGTTAGAGTTTATTTAAACAAACAGACAAACAAAAAAGCCAGGCATGATGGCTCATGTCTTCACTACTAGCATTCCAGAGGTAGATAGAGGCAGGCAGATCTATGTGAGTTAAAGTCAGTATGGTTCTACATAGCCTGAGTTCTAAGTCAGGGTTCACAGAACTACACAGTGAGAAGATCCTGTCACACACACACACACACACACACACACACACACACACACACACACACGTAAAACAAACAAAAAGCTAGAGGCTGGTGTAGCACTGGGGAGAGCTGGGTCCTTGCAGGCTCCCTTGACTGTGTCAGGCTTCCCAAGTTCACATCCCTTCTCCTGCAATCCTCTACTGTCGTGGTTCTCAACCTTCCAAATGCTGCGACCCTTTAATATGGTTCCTCATGTTGTGGTGACCCCAACTATAAAATTCTTGCTACTTCATAACTGTGATTTTGCAGCTGTTATGAATCGTAATGTAAGTATCTAAGCCTGCCTCAAGCAATACAGACATGAGGGTAACATGCACTGAAGATTCCACCCAGGGGCTGGAAAGATGACTCAGCGATGAAGAGCTCTGCCTGCTCTTCCAAAGGTCCTGAGTTCAATTCCCAGCAACCACATGGTGGCTCACAATCATCTGTAATGAGATCTGGTGCCCTCTTCTGGCCTGCAGGTACACATGCAGGCAGAACACTATAATGAATAAATAAATCTAAGGAAAAAAAAAGGATTCCATTGATTCAATTCACCTTCACTAAGCTAGGAGCTAAGAGAGGACCCTGGGGTGGGGGAGTGGTGAAGGACAGAGTGATTGAGTGGTGACAATCAGGGCAGACCTGGGTGTAGTGTCACATCCTGTGTTTCCAGCCATCAGGAAACCGAGGTGGGGGACAGTTCAAAGCCAGTTTAGGGTACACAATAAAACCCTTCAAAAACAAGCAAACAAACAAAGTAACCATTATGTGCCATAGAAATACTAACTCTGAACTTGTGGCAGTTATCCCTGTGTCTCCTTCCCCCAGAGCCTCTAATTAAGTCTTCTGCCTGAAAACACATGCTCTGCCCAGATAGCATTTCTGTTTGGGAATCCAGGAAGACACTGGGCCAACAAGGATGGTGAGATGGCCTGACACTGTGCGTCTCTGATGCTTCCAGAATTCTCCTTATCTTATAGGTGGTTTTTGTGTTGTTGTGGCAAAATATCTGGCAAGGAGCAACTCCAGGGAGGCTTTATTTTAGCTTGCTGTCCACCTTACAGGAAGTGCATGGCACCAGGAGACTGTTGATCACATTGTATCCACAGGCAGGAAGTAGAGCGCAAGTAGGGTGGGACTATAAAACAAAAACAATGACTTCTCGAATTTTGCATGCAAATAGACGGAAATAGAAAATACTATCCTGAGTGAGGTAACCCAGACCCAAAAAGAAGATCATGGGATGTACTCACTCATAATTGGTTTCTAGCTATGGATAGGGGGCCTCTGAGTCTATAATATGTGGTCCTAAAGAAGCTAAACAAGAGGGCAAACCCAAGGAAAAACATATAGTTATCCTCCTGGCTATGGGAAGTAGACAAGAGTGCCGGGCAAAAAATTGGAATCTTGGGGGTAGGGTGGGATGGGGGTAAGGGGAGATGGAGAAAGAAAAGTGTGAAGGAGAGGATGAGGGGAACTTGGGGAAACGGGATGATTGGAGATATAGGAAGGTTGGATAGGGGAGCAGGGAAACTCATATCTTAGTTAAGGGAACCACCTAACGGTTGGCAAGAGACTTGAACTTGGGGTGGCTACCAGATGCCCAGGGCAATGTCCCCAGTTAGTTCCTTGGGCACCTGAGGATAGGGAACCTGAAATGAACCTATCCTATAGCCATACTGATGAATATCTTGCATATCACCATAGAACCTTCATCTAGCGATGGATGGAGATAGAGACAGAGACCCACACTGGAGCACCAGACTGAGCTCCCAAGGTCCTAATGAGAAGCAGAAGGAGGGAGAACATGTACAACAAAGTCAGGACCACGAGGGGTGCACCCACCCACTGAGACAATCGGACCGATCTATTGGGAGCTCACCAAGGCCAGCTGGACTGTGACTGAAAAAGCATGGGATAAAACCGGACTCTCTGAACATGGCGGACAATGAGAGCTGACAAGAGGCCAAGGACAATGGCACGGGGTGTTGATCCTACTTCAGGTTCTGGCTTTGTGGGAGCCTAGACAGTTTGGATGTTCAACTTCCTAGATCTGGATGGAGGGGGGAGGACCTTGGACTTTCCACAGGGCAGGGAACCCTGACTGCTCCTGGGACTGGAGAGGGAGGAGAAGAGGAGTGGGGGGAGGGGGAGAGGGGCGGGAGGAGGGGGAGGGAAATGGGAGGCGGGGAGGAGGCGGAAAATTTTTTTTTCAATAAAAAAAAATAAAAAAATAAACCACCAAGGCCGGCCCACTAGCCACCCACTTCCTCCAGCAAAGTTCAATGTCCTAAAGGTCGCACAAGTTTCCCAAACAGCACTAGGAGCTGGGGACCAGCTGTTCAGATCCATGAGCCTGTGGGGCACAATCACACTGAAACCACATCTCTAGACTTGCATGAACTATGACCGAGAACTTGAAACAAATCTTATTTAGATCTTCAGTGAGGAGAACACAGCTGATTGCTGTGTGTTCGTACAGTTATGTGTCTATCAAAGGCTAAAACCAGATGTTCAGCCTTCGAAGGTCAAACCTGAATATTCACCTTGGTGCTTTCCAAGAAACCAAGAGACGAGTCTCTAGAACACATTCAGTCCTGAGAGTTGAGATGTCATGTGAACTTTCAGGGGACACAGTTTAACCCTTGCCTAAGTAACTGACCCAACAGTCAACATCTTAGACCCTAGTGTCTTGGAGATAAGTATGAAGAATAATCAAGACAACATAAGGGAGGGCCTTGAAGAGAGGAGCTCAACAAATACTCAACCTTGTCCTCGGGAGCCATCAGCAGAGATGGCTCAAGTCCCAAGCCATCTTGACTCTCTCCTCCCTCCATTTCTCCCCCGTGCCCACTACAGTTGACAAAGTGATTAAGCTCCAAGCTAAGAGCCAAATCCATTCTCTAAGAGGACGTTTGCTGTTGAAGTCAGCTTAGGGGCATTGCTTCTGTGCTCCCGACACTGACTCGCTGGTGACATGCAAAGCTGGGCCTTGCCATGAAGATAAAGGATGTGACAGCTGTGTGGATGGTGACCGCATCGCAGGCACTGCTCAGGACATTCGGCGCGGCTCAGTGTGAGTAACTGCAACCCAGTGTGAGTAACTGCAGCCCCCTCTCTCCTCTCTCCCCCTCTTGTCAGCTTCGATTCACGGGCTATGTAATTCAAGTCATTAATTTTTTCCATTCAGTGCATTGCCAATTTCTTCTTGTTTTGTTCCTGGAAATCTCTTGTGTGCGTCTTCTAAATTTAAAATAAATACACTGTACATAATTGGATGCTAACCAGACAACACTGAGCAATCAGACTTTTTTTTTTTCATTGATTCTGCAGATGTATTCCCCTCCGACATGAGCAGAAAAGGTCCCTTCGTGTTCTGGAGGAAATGTTAAGTGGGACAAGTTGCCATGATGTTCTTCGGAATCGGTGTTGGCCTTTAGAACGTTCTCCCGCTAGGATCTTCCTGGAAGTGAACAATGAAAGTTCTTAAAGCCAGAAATAGACATTCTCCCAATTATCTGGGTTGCTGCCATTTTGTGCTTGTAGCATGGAATGGAAAAAGGCTCAGAGCCAGACCTGATGAGACTTTACACGAGAAGGAGGGCATGCAATAGTACGTAGGCGCTCACACCGTCGCCGAAGTCGGGATTCTTGGCTAGGCAATTAAGAACTTTAAAATGATTGATGGATTGGTAAGTTCTTAACAAATATTTGTACATTGCTTGTCAAGTCATGTGATCTTAGATTTAAATTTGTCTCAGATAACAAAGCTGTTAGAGGCTTGACTTGTGTTACGTTCCTTAAGTGATAATCTGTGAAACCTAATACAAAATGATTATTTGGAGGAAAAGAGCAAGAGAGATCAAGAGAGCAAGCAAGAGAAAGGGAAGGGGGTTAGAATCCAGTCCCGTCTTTAATCCTAGCACCTGGGAGGCAAAGCAGGTGGATCCCTGTGAATCTGAGGCTAGCCGGATGTAGGGAGTGAGTTCCAAGTCTGCCAGAGGGAAGGAGGGAGGGAGGGAGAGAGGGAGGGAGGGAGGGAGGGAGGGAGAGATGGAGGGAGCAAGAGAGAGCTCAGCCCATACCCATTTGTTCCCATAAATTATGGAATGTATCTTTGAGATACACTCAAGGTTTTAAGAGTACTATGGCATTAAATATCTTTGGATGTCCTAGAAGAGATAAACAAGCCCCCAAAGAATCCATTTTCTCATTTCCTAGCTCTCATTACTATAATAGTATGTGGCGTGAGGTGGGACCATGGATCCCATGGCAGGAGGAGATGGACGACAAACACGCCCTCAGGCAGAACTTACATGGGAAGGAAGTTTATTGGGGAAACGGAGGAGTGAGGGGACAGGGAAGAGAGAGAGAGAGAGATACTTTGCACCTGCATACAGACTACTCAGTGACACAGCAGCCATAGGGTCCTGAGCTGCTAGGGTCCTGCCTGAGTGCATACAGGGGTGACCACTCTGGCTCTGCTAGGTCCCCAAGGGGCGGAGCCAGGTTTGCATTTTTCTGGATGTTTATATTGGTGACAAGTGTCTAGTTCTGCCCAAGGAAAGGAGATTGTGTACTGTGTCACTTCCAGTTTGAGATCGTGGGAAATCCAAGAGACATCGCATCAAACTCTTCCTCGCCTGTGGGCATAGGATCACTCTGTATTCCAGATGGTGAATGTCTGAGGTGACAGCAGCTTTACCAGGCTGTCCCCGTCCTCAGTGACTGGGTGGTGCAAAGTTCCTGCCAACCCATAACTTGAGTGAGAAACAAACTTTTAACAGGGAAAGACACTGATGTTTTTAAATCATTAATCATGTCACCAGACTTGTGATAATGAGCCTCTTTACCCACTGAGCCATCTCCTCAGCCCCTCCCCATGTCTTTGCAGGGTCCTTCCTCTGCATCCTAACCTGTTCTGTAAAGACACTGGTCTGATCAGATTAGGACCCCCTCCACCGCGGCTTTATTTTAATTTAATCCTACACGCAAGCTGGGTGGTGGTGCACGCCTTTCATCCCAGCACTCTGGAGGCAGAGGCAGGCGGATCTCTGTGAGTTTGAGGCCAGCCTGGTCTACAGAGTGAGTTCCAGAACAGCCAGGACAATTACACAGAGAAACCCTATCTTGGGGGAGGGCGGGGGTCCTACATGCAAACACAGTCATATTCTGGAGCACAGGGGGAAGGGAGAGGCTTCAACATACAATTTTGAAGGGACACGATTGGGTTCCTAACACTCAGCTGGGATTTTAGGACATTCTTAGGTTTGTACTTGTTTTTGGAGGGGCAGCTGTTGCCTTCTGCTTATGGTGACCCTTGATAGATTTGGGTTATGATTGTGATGTCAATTTTTCATGGACTATAAATGTACAAATGCAGTAGGCAGGCTGACTTGTAGAGAAAAGCGTAAGAATTGCATATCAAAATTGTGATGGGAGACACAGATACCTGAATTTGGGGAACATGGCAGAGCTGACCGCTAAGGTTAGTCCAAATTCTCCCAGGTATTTTTAAAGAGCTTGCTTTCATTTTAATTTTATTCGCTTGTTCATCCATTTAATTGAGGAACTATGAAATGTTTCAAGTGGGGATCGTGGAGCCGTGATGGAGTCAAGTGAATTGACCGCCAGGGCAGAGAAAGGAATCGTTCGGTTCAGTCTGGAGGGAGGGAAAGGCTTCCCAGGCTTCCCAGAGCTGCTACTGTTTATTTAGCGCACAACACTGGAGCTAAAGAATACACACTAAGAATGTGACATCTGGTTGGCCCTACTGAGGGTCTTCTGGTTGTGTTACAACACAGCAAGTGACCTCATTACAAAAATGCTTCCAAGAAAAAAAAAATATGTCACATAGTGATCTGGGAAGCAAGATGGAGCCCAAAACGCTGAACTGTCTCCATAGCAACACATTATCCTGAGAACTAACACATGCCACAAAACCAGGCTTTGTCCCTTCCGAAGGCAGGGCCTCATCGTTCATCCCATCCCCTAGGCCCTGTGGTGCTTTCTTCACAGCCATGCCAATAGCTGCAACACTTTGAAATTAAGACTGATTTTGGCTCACATTTTCTGAGATTTTAGTCCACACTCTGGGCCCAAAGTGAAACTGATCATCCTAGAGGGGAGCATATGGTTCAGCAAAGCTGCTCCCCTTAGCTTAGCCAGAAAGCAGAGAGAGTGCCAGGAAAGAGCTGGGGACAAGGTATATCCTGTCAGGGCATACCCCCAATGACCTACTTCCCCCTGTAACTAGACTCCACTTTACACAATCCTCTGCTTTTGAATAATTTCTTCACGTTTTGAATCTACACATGGGTTAAGTCACTGATGAAGGTACAGACTTCCATCCAACACTTCTTCAAAGCCCCAAGTGAGTGTTGTTTTAATGGGTACCAAAACCTCAGTTCATCAGCCTTTTGGAAGGCTAGCTCACACTCAACCATGAGAAGCCCACCTTGGAACGGTTTGCCTTTCAAGTTCAAGGTGAGACGTGAGGCAGACCTCCAGGATGTGACTGAACACGGAAGCCCGAAGGACAGAAAGCAGGCCCGTGTAACAGACCAGAGGCAGAGGAGGGCATGCCGGGTGATGACATAGATAAAGATCAGGCCAGACCACACACAAGGCCATGTAGCTCAGGTAAGAAGGGGGCCTACACAAGCATGAGGAGCAACACTGGAGCTCTGGAGTGGGGATGAAGGGCAGGTAAGAAGAGTGACGTCATCTTGTTCAGTGTAATGCCAACCTGTGTGAGCTAAAGAGTACTTCTGCCTGGCTCCAAAGCGTGGTAACCTTATCAGATGAGAGCCTTTGCACCATCTCTCCAAGTTCAGTTTCTGTACCTTGAAACCAAGTTCACCTCATCAGATAAATCACCAAGCTGTACGCCAAGCTCCACAGGAGGAGCTGGCAGACTTTTTTGTCTCTGAAGGGCCATTACTGAGTATACCGTAATCCTTCTAGCATGGTTGGTGTTCTGAAGTCTTAGCCCCAGACACCTCAGAATGTGATTCGGAAATAGGGTCATTTTAGATATACTTAATAGACACATTGTCCTCAAGTGGGGTGGGCCCCTAACCCAGTACCACAAGGGTTCTGAGAAATAAAAGTGTGGATTCAGGCACAGACACAAACAGTATGTGAGGATGAAGACAGAGATTGGAATAATCCAGTATGTGAAAGGTACAGCCAACCGTGATGATCAAGTCAATTAAGAGTATATGCGTCCTTTATTTAGACGCGTGATCACAGTCCCTTGGTGTCCAAGCTCAGGGATACAGCATTTTAAAGACAAATTCTACAACTACATCAAGGGTAGATGAAGGTCAGTGGGACCTTGTAACATTGGTTTTGACAGAACACACTTGTTAGTTCAGCCATAACATGACAATTAATTAGGATTTAAACACAAATTACTTTGGTTACTACATCTGGACCACGATCAGGGGTTAGGAAATCTCAAATGTACTGCCAAGGCAGATCTGGCTATTGTGGGGAGTAGAGGGCTGAGAAGTGGCTAAGTCAGTGGTTCTCAACCTGTGGGCCGTGACCTCTCTAGGGGCCACGTGCAGATATCTTGTACATCAGATATGTATAGTACAATTCGTAAGAGTAGCAATGTTTGCAGGTGTGAAGCAGCAACAAGATCATTTCATGGGGTAGGGAGGGGTCACCAAAACACGAGGAACTGTGTTAAAGGGTCACGGCATTAGGAAGGTTGAGAACCACTGCTCCAAGTGGAAACAAAATGGAGTCAGGACAAAATGGTGTTAACTTACTCTCTTCAAACTGAAAGCAAAGGCCAAAGAGAGTGGTGGTCAGCAAGCTTCCAGAAGCCAGGAGAAAGACCTGGACAGATTCTCCCTCTGAGCCTCAGGAAGAGCGGCATAGAGTTCAGCTTTTCAGACTTTAGAACTTTGAGACACTAGGTTTTGGTTGGTTATGGCACGTCTCTGCAGAACCTCACTGTAGACATGCATGCAAACTACGAGTGTGTTCCAAACAGATGTTAAGATAGGTGTAATGGCACACACCTTTAATCCCAGCACTCAAAAGGCAGGGGAGGAAGGATCTCTGTGAGTCGGGGCCAGCCTGGTCTACAGAGTGAGTTCCAGGATGACTGGGACTATGTAGAAAGACCCTGCCTCAAAACAAGAGGGGGTAATCTAGATCCTGTAGTCAAGAGAATCTCTGAGTGGTCAACTCAGCCCCAGAACTGTCACACAGAAGCAGCCATAGGCAATGCACCACCAAGTAAGTGTGTGTTCCAGTGAAGCCTGTTCAAAAGTAAAGTTTACCAGTGAGCAGATGAAGATGGGTTGTGGTCACAGTTTGCTAAACCCTGTCCAGCAAAGACGCTGCCTCATCTCACACTGCACAGGTGGGTTGTTTGGAAAGTCTACACGTCTTTCTCCATAAATAATTTCGCTTTTGTTTGTAACTTACGGCTAAAAAGAAGAACTCATGTATTTACAAGTGTGTACCAACCATTGTGTTAATTAATTACTTTATGTTGGGACTATCCTACTTAGTCCCAACAATCCGAATTACTGTTTCCAACTCCATGTTACAGAAAACAAAATGGAATAAAGCCTGCGAACCAAGTTCCCCCAAAGTCCCGCACAGCTGGCTCTCTGCAGAGCCAGGCACAGCCCCGACAGTCTGACCGTGGCTCTAACAAAGCACACGGGGAGGGGACGTCCCAGGGCGGCTAAAGGACATCATTGGGCTTCTTTCCTCTCACACTAGTCTCTCTCCTTGGATACAAGCCCCCCACTCCGGCATTTAAATAAATTTCCCTTTCAGCTAAGACATCCAGTCCCTTCTTCCCTGGGCTGTGGTCAAGTACTGAAAATTATTTTAGAGACTTGTTCATCTGTCTCCTTTCTAATCACTGGCACATCTTTATTCAAGCCATAGCCTTAATAATCCTGTCAATATTATTATTGTCCCCAGGCCAATGGGGCCAGCTGAGTAAACGTCCCCGCCTTGGTTGGGGCAGCTGATGAGCTGTGAACAGTGGTCAAGTGGTATACGTTAGTTCTTCCGCCTCCCGCATTCACCTGTTTCCACTCCCACTGTCCCATCGAGGCCAGTCCTCTTTATTTCACGGCTGGATCACTGCAACAGTTGGTCCCCATGCCTCGGAGTTATTTTATTTCTCGTTGCTTTTGCGTGCCGCTCTCAGATCTATCTTCCTGGTGCCGCTCTCAGTCATAATTGTTCCACTGCTGGAGACCCACCAACGGCTCCCCGTTGCCCCCCAAATCAGGCTCCTCGGTCTGGCCTCCACCCTTGCCAAAATGGTCTTTTAGATTGATGTGCATAAATTGGGTGTCTCTTTCAAGGCAAATGTGTTTGGAGTTCCAGCAGAACGCCGCTGATTTGTGTAGAGCATTTCTCCTGCCGGAAAAGTCAGCATCACCCACGAGATCCCATAAAAGTGGAGAAGCAAGAAAACTGGCAACATAGAGACATGAGCAGTTCCACCAAACCCACCAATCAGGTAGGACACTCAATAAAGGTCCTTGCCTCTAGGTGCAACCAAAGGAAAATTGAACACAAATCCAAATGAAATATTCATGCAGATGAAATATTCCACCTCATTAAAATGTTATCTGTGTATGCATGAACTGGAAAGCACTGGGTTTTTTTAAAATATGTGTTCTATTAAAACCAGAACAGTCAAAAGGGACCATGGAGTAGAGAGATGGGTTAGAAAGGGAACTCACATGATAGACAGGTCATGAAGGGATAAATGGGAAAAATGAGGGTTGTCTTAATTGAGGAAGGTGGAGGGCAGTCAATACAGAAGGGAGAAAGGAGAGTTAAATAACAGTAAGGGTGTTTGAAAAGCCATACGGGATCATATTATTTTATATTAACTTAAAAATACATATAAGTTTATATGTGTAAATATGTAGAAAGTTTAGGAAAGGTTATGCTACTGGGGATGATAATGTTCCCTCAAGAGCCATGAACTACCTAAATAGTGTCAGGTATAAGATCCTGTTTCCAGCTGTTGGCCAGGGGAGTCCAAAAGACTCGCAAAACAGAGGCTATTGGTGTTGCCCTTGGTTGCTCCCTGGAAACGGAAGGTAAGTTCCTATTGCCAAAGACACTACACATTGCAGAGGAATCCACTGGACTATTGTTCTACACAGGGCTCCAGAGGAATAGAACTGGATCCTTCTCTCAGAGAACTAGCCTTTATGGTCCTATCTTATTGTTTTATACACACACACACACACACACACACACAAATACATAAATACAACCTCTGAGTCCATTCAGTGTTGCTATATGCACATGTTTCCAGGGCTGACCATCTGATACTGGGTAACCAGTCAGAGGCTCATCCCTGGGGAAGACTAATTCTCTTCATTAGTTGCCTGAAGCTCTTCATCTAGGGGTGGTACCCCATGAAATTTCCCTCTTCCACATTACTGTGTCTGTTGATGCTATCATTCTATCATTGCTCAGGTCTTGTTTAGGCAGCCACGTTGTTGAGATTTCATAGGTGCACCTTCCCCGCCACTCCTAGGAAACTCAGGTGTGGCTGTCATATTGTAGATGTGTCAGCTGGGACCGGGCATGCGACGATCAGTTGCTCTCTGCGTTTTGACCAGTCGTGACCTTCGGTGATGGTCTTTAATGCAGAGAGAAGCTTCCCGTGACAAGGGGTGAGAGCTATACTTCTCTGTGGGTAGAAGGGTAAGGGTTTAGGATGCAACTGGGAATTATACTGGTTTAGGAAAGTGGCGGGAGCAGCCCTCTGAGATCCACGGCCTGTCTAGCTATAGGTAATTGGCTACAGTCCACTCCAGGCATGGTTTCCCACCTGTTGAGTGAGCCTTAAGTCCATCACAAGAGGACTGTCTGATTAATCACCTGACAGGAAGCGTTGTTGATGTGGGGTGGCATACCTGCTTCCTTTTGTTGTTGTTGTCGTTTTGGTTTGGTTTGCTTGTTTTTTTCGAGACAAGGTTTCTCTGTGTATCCCTGCCTTTCCTGGAACTCGATTTGTAGACCAGGCTGGCCTCAAACTCAGAGATCCACCTGCCTCTGCCTCCCAAGTGCTGGAATTAAAAGTGTGCACCACCACTGCCCGCTGGCATACTTGCTTCTTAGTGAACCCAGTCAAGGAAGAACATCCGCCATTCAAGCTCATCCCTAAGCCTGAACAACAGGACTTTGAGACAAGGTGGTTGTCTTAGTTTCTTCCCAGGTAGCTGTGATAAAATACTCTCACAAAAGCAAATTAAAGAGAAAGGATTTGTTTTAATTCACGTTAGCGGTACAGTTCATCATGGCGGGGAGGTCATGGATGCAGGAGGTAGCCATGGTGTATCCCCAGGCAAGAAGCAGAAGAGCTATAATAAATGGTGGCACACCACTACTCAGCCCCTCTCTTCCCTCACAATTCTCTATCTCCTGTCTAGGGAGCCCAATCAAGATGAGTCTTACCGTATCAATCAGTGCAATCAAGATCATCTCTCACAAGTGTGCCCAACAGCCCATATCCCAGGTGATTCTAGATTCTGTCAGGCTAACAATTAACACTGTCTTGGGAGTCTAGAGAGTGAGTCTCTAGTTAGGCAGCCATTTCTCCAGAATGGCCCCATATTATTGAAGAGGAAGCAAGGGAAGCAATAGACAGCCAGGTTTCCTTAATTCATAGACAGTCAATATCAAGTATTGATAACTTTGTTCTCAGTCTAAACATAATCTACTCAAGTGTGGCAGTCAGGTAGAAAATTAAACAAAGAAAAATAGAAACAGGAGGCTGAAGAGATAGCCCAGAGACTTCGCACGGTTGCTGTTCTTCCAAAGAACACACACACACATTGATCAATTTTTAAAAACAGAAACTAAGCAAATTTCCCTAACACTTCTCATGGCACTCTGTCTGGGTAGCTCCTTGTCACTCTCCAGATCTCAGATCACCATTCTGTCCTCAGCAGAGTCTATCCTGAGATATTGCAGTCCATTCTGTACCCACTTCTAGCCCACACACCTCCTGTTCGCGACCCTCACCACAGCTGTGGTCTTCTCACACAAGTCTGATGATCACACGAACGTCCATCTCTCTTGTTGGCCTCTTAGATCCATCCCTACGTGTAGAACCAACCGCTTTTCCCTCTACCTTAGTCACCATATCCAGCACAGGGATAAATTTACAGTAGGGTCTCTGTACACAAGCCCTGGCTGAGTAAACAAAGATGTCTGTTCATGGTAGAAAAAATGACAATGTGAATCTAGAGAAAGAAAATGATCTGGGCATGGCTGCTCATGTCTGTAATTCCAGCACTCAGGAGGTTGAAACAGGAAGACAGCTGAGAGTCTGAGGCCAGCCTGGGCTACAGAGTGAGTTTCATGTCCAGCTTGGGCTATAGCGTTTGCACTTGTACATATGAAGAGTGTTTTTAACAGCGTATTTATTTTCATAATTGTTAATAATTAATTTGTGTTAGTAATTATATTAGTGACAAGCATCCTCGTCCCCAAGTCTGAATGACTTGAAATGCTTCACTCAAAGGTTTATGGGTTGGCTTCTGTGCCTTGGTGTCCATCTGCAGCCACTTCAAGACTAGATATTCCTTATCTATCTTTTGCCTATGCCAGTCTAAAAGATCAGCTACTATTGCAAGCTATTTCAGCTGGAGTCTTACAGTTCAGACAGAAGCATCTGGGCAAAGTCATGCACATCTTCACACTGGCACCTCTAGCACTCCAACTTTCTTGGCCGATGCGGTCACATTAGACAGGGAACGGTTCTATTCTGGAAAGTCCGGGTGCAAATGTGAGAGGGTGCAGGAATCATTATTGTTTTGACTAAGACGATCTATCACATCCTGACGTTATACTGTGTGTGTGTGTCCAATCATACTGTCCTTCAAAGGTAGAATATTTCAAGTTAGAACGAGGGAGACTGCCTGCGTATGGAGTACAGAGCACGTCGGATACTTTGCTGATTGCTGCAGAGATTTATAAAAAGAAGATCTTTCCATCCAAATGGGTCGGAGCCAGGTCCCAGCTTTATTTATAGCTCCTCTCAAAACCAAGCAAATTGTGAGTCATTAGTAAGTGTAGCAGGAATAACAAAACTGAGGCTTGCTGCCTTTAACTAGTACCATGCTTAAACCATTCTAGAAAACACACGCTACGCCCATGAGTGTTTGGTCCCCAGTCAAGTGCGGGGCTAGTGCTTAGCAAGTCTCAGAGATGAGAAGGCGTTTCATGTCTCGGCAGTTTACATCTTTCCCAGTAGACACAGGAAACAACAGGCACCCCTAGCGCAGACGTTTCCTTCAAACCAGCTTTATGTGCCTCATGAGTGACAGGCGCCCGATTCCTCCATAGACTGACAACCAGCAAGGGTTGAGAAGCCGCCCTCTCTCTTTGCTCCGTCCCCTTGCAAGCTTTCGGTGTATTCGGATACAATTGATGCCATAAGCCCTGACTTACGAAGTAAGAAGGGGACAGCTTACTGCGATCTGACGCTGCAGCTGTGCAGATGTCAGAGCAAAATGTGAATCAAAAAATCAAGAAGAGAGGGTATTTTCAATGCCTCATGGAACATTCATATTAGAAAAGGGGAAATGTACTCGTTCAAACATTTATGTGGCTACAGGGCCACTTGTACCAAGGGCAATAAGACCCTATATGGATTCTCCCATTCTTGAAGTTGTCTTTGTATGATTTCTGACATAGTCTTTGTATCTTGAGTTTTAAACTGAATAAATGAAAATGAATATAACATGAGACTCAAAGCTCATGCTAACAACTATAGGTAAAAAGTAAAGAGTTCAAGCACGTAAGAGCTGACCTTCGTGGCCCAGCATCTCTCTGTAGAAGGTCATAGACTATGTACCGGAGAAGGCGGCTCCCATACTTCACTCCGTAAACAGTTCCATGAGGTTCCTTCTCCTCTTAGGAGACAGTTGTATTAGGCCAGGCAATTCTGTCTTGAGACACTGGCCAGCAAAAACGATCTAAAGTTCGCAGAAGAACCACCGAGGCAACCAAGTTACCTTTGTAAGCTGCCTTCACTGGGCAAGCCACTTTCCATAGCAGGCAGCCTCCACCTCAGCAAGACCGGGGTTTTAGACAACTCTTTCTACACAACCAACACCCCCAAATGTGTCAGAAACCATCATTTTTCTCTCCGTTTTGCAGAGGGACCAGGCAGTAGGCAGCTCTCTCCTGGCCATGTTTGCAGCCAGGAAGCTGGAAAGTCTACTGGATGTCCACGGAACACTGGGCCTCCTTCCCCTCCACTGAGCCTGGGGCCTTCTTCCTACTGGGTCTCCCCAGCAAGGTAGCCAGACTAATGCCTTGGTCAGTTAGGACCTGCGAGGAACAGAAGGAGGTACTTCCCACTCTGATAAAATGTTTGTGTTCCCCCAAGACACGTTTTGAAACCCAGTCCCAATGTGATGGTCGTGGACAGGGGAGGTCTGTGGGAATCCCTTCACTTATGACACAGCGCCCTCTCCAGCGGTATGCTCCCTTCGCTGGTTGAGCAGGAAGGGTCTCATTTAGTTGGCTGTTGCTTTGATCTGGAAC
Source organism: Chionomys nivalis (assembly GCF_950005125.1). Classification (NCBI taxonomy): domain Eukaryota; kingdom Metazoa; phylum Chordata; class Mammalia; order Rodentia; family Cricetidae; genus Chionomys; species Chionomys nivalis. The sequence continues at coordinate 27,798,199 of NC_080095.1, read as the reverse complement.
TTTCCAGCCTCAAGCCACGCTGGAGGAATGAGGAGGGAGGACAGGCAAAGAGGCTCTGTCTGTCCTTATCTGGTCCTTTTAAGGGGTTCTTTTCCTTTCTTCCCCACTGATAATTTTGAGCATGCGCAGAGCATAATTTGAAGGCACTGCCCCACCCCAGGATCCTCCCTTCTGCTCCTCTCACAGCAAAGCACCCCATCCTTGTTAGCTTCTCTTCCGCTGTGATAGAACACTGATCGGAAACAACCTGGGGAGGAAAGGGCTTTATTACAGGTCATAGTCCACCACTGAGGGAAGCCGGGGCAGGGACTCGAACTCAAGGCACCAACCCAGAAGCAGGAACTAACGCAGAGACCACAGAGGGGTGCAGCTCACTGGCTTGATCTGTATGGCTTGTTCAGCCTACTTTCTTATCCACTCAGGCTTGCTCAGCCTGCCTATGGCTGGCACCGCCCAAGCTAGGCTAGGCCCTCCCACACCAATCGTCAGTCAAGAAAATGTCCCATAGATGTTCCCATAGGCTAATCCAATTAAGGCGATTCCTCAATTGAGTCCCCTCTTCCCGGATGACTCTAGTTTAAATTGAAAAATCCAACCAGCACAAGCCCTCCCCCATCCACCTATGATGGGTTATCGGCATGTCCAGGCGTCTGCAGGTCTTGTGGTCAAATAACTTCAGCTTCTTGTTGTTGTTGTTGTTGTTGTTGCGATTATTGCTGTTTAGGCTTTTGAGACAAGGTCTCACTCTGCATCCTAAGTGGGCCTCAAATTTGCCTGTTTCTTGAGCACTGAGACAGCAGGCATGCAAGAGACAGCAGACATGCAGGAGATAGCAGGCATGCAAGAGACAGCAGGCATGCAGGAGACAGCAGGCATGCAAGAGACAGCAGGCATGCAGGAGACCGCAGGCATGCAACAAACAGTAGGCATGCACCACCACACCTGCTCTAGCCAGCATTGGCTCTGTGGAGACAGGGAGGGCTTGGGAGGAATTATTTCAGAATTCCCTCGCCCCGGTCCCTTGTCGCTCAAGCACGTTTCTATTGGTCGTGTTCTCTTTTTTGGTTCTCTAGTGTGCAGCCATGGCTGAGCACTTGGCCTTGCTGGCCATTGTCAACACTCCAGCTTTCGGTTCATTTGCTGCCACTTCTCGATGGAAGGCAAAATGTGTGCATTACATGTGTATATATTTACACATCTGTATGTGTGTGTATGCCCATGTCTATATATATGTGTGTGCATGTGTGCACATGTGTCTGTGCACATGTGCAAGTGTGTAAATATAGTCTCTGGAGGACAAAGTGAAACAAAAAAGGAATCATCTGAGGGCTAGGTAATGTGAAGATCTTCTGACATAGTAAATTCTAGAACTCCTGTCTTTAGAGGCAATGTTTGTTCCATCTATAAGGGAAAGAGAGATACCGGGGCATTTCTGTCAATTATTAGCATGCCATGCTGGTCCCAGTGATTGTTTTGAGAGGAGAACATATTGTGAGGGGAAATTCCCATCTCGCCACCCTTTTCATCAGGCCCATTAAGCTAATGATCTTATTTTAACAATGGCTTTCCCCACAGCCAGTCTGTCTAGGGTATAGGCTGCCAGACATGGTTACTAAACACCCAGAGACTCGGGCAATTATAGGAAATGCTATTTTTAAGTTCTATTGTATAGTTGCCTGAGCAGTGAGCTGGCTAATATCAGCTGCACAGATTCCAGAAACTTCTATTACACTAGTGTGAGTGAGCTTTGATTTGTTCAGGTACCTCTGGGAGCTTGTGCCTAGGACTTAGCCAAAGTGGGGTGCCAAATGGGGAGTCATTCTTCACATGGGCATGAGGGGCGAGGTGAAGAGGCACCCCTAATCCGAGGTGCGGCTCTCAGGTCTGAACAAAATCAAGGTAAAGCACTGTGCCTGCAGATTTTAATTGTCAACTTGACACTACCTGGGATGGCTTAGGAAGAGAGTCAGGTTGGCCTGTGGGAGAGGGACACCTTTCTTGGTTGTCACTTGATGTGAGAAGATCCTTGTATTAACCGCCTTTCTAGAGCTGTGATACAATACCATGACCAAGGCAACATGTAGAAGAAAAGGGTTATTTTGGCTTATGGTTCCCGAAGGTTAGAGTCCCTGGTGGCAAAGTAAAGTACGGAGCCGCGATCAGGAAGCAGAAGTCTTCACATCTTGAACTGCAAGCATGAAACAAAGAAAGCGAACTTGGAAGGGCACCAGTCTTTGAAGCCTCAGAGTCTGCCTCCTGTGACATACTTCCTCCAACAAGGGCACACCTCCCAAACCAAGCCAAATAGTACCACTTACTGGGGACCAAGTATTGCAACACTTCAGACTATGGGGGACATTTCAGTCAAACCACCACCACCCAGCCCACTTTGGGTGACACCATTTCTTAGGCAGCAGGCCCTGGCGTCTATGAGAGCAGAGAATGCTACTGGGTACTAGGCACATACACAGCCATTCTCTCTCTACTCCCAACTGTGGATGTGATGTGACCAGCGGTTTCAAGCTCCTGATGCTGGGATGTTCCTGCAGCAGTGGATTATAACCTGAAAGTGTGAGCTGAAATAAACCCTTTTTCCTCTAAACTGTGGTTTGTTAGGGTGTTTGCGTGTCTCAACAGGTATCTTGCTCCAAGAAGACTTGAGGTGATTTACAATAATAAATAATACCAAGTGTGATGGTAAAATGCTATGGCGCAATTCCCCAAGGGGTGCAGCAGGCCACTGCAGGTGGTTTAGGTCAGCGGCGGGTGGGAGGCCACCGCAGGCCACAAGGGCAGCTGGCCCCACGAGGAGCCATGGCGGACAAGAGACAGAGATGGATAGGCACACCATGCAGAGAAAGCAGGTATTTATTTAATGGGTTATGGAAGGGAAGGGGAAAGGGGAGAAGGAGGGAGAAGGGGAATGAGGAGAGAGAAAGAGAAATGGGGCAGAGGAGGGAGAAAGGAGGGGGGAAGGAGAGGAGCCTCTGCAACAGCTACCTCTTCAGGAGAGAGATAGAAAAAGGAGTTCAAGCTGGAAGTGGAAGGAAGATGTGCTTGCCTTGTGGCCAGGGGAGGGAGTGGGCAGGGCTTGTCTCTTAAAGGGTCAGGACAGACCATCACAGAAAGATCCCATGGAAATAAGAACACATATAAGGTTAGCATAACAAGTCATTTAAAGACAACAAGGTCAAAGTGTTAGCATGAAAGCCGGGCGGTGGTGGCGCATGCCTTTAATCCCAGCACTCGGGAGGCAGAGGCAGGCGGATCTCTGGGAGTTCAAGGCTAGCCTGGTCTACAAGAGCTAGTTCCAGGCCAGGTTCCAGAGCTACAGAGAAACCCTGTCTCGAAAACAAAAAACAAAAAAAAAAAAACAAAAAAAATCAAAGTGTTAGCATGATTCTTGACTTTCTCACTAATTACTGTTTGCTATTAGCCAGCATGCTGTTACCTGGTCCACATGAGTGCAATGAGACCAAGTTTAAAGGTCCCTGCTCAAAATTTCAAAGTAGATAAGGTCATCCATTAGAGGCACCATTTAGGGAGTCTTTTTCCTATGGATCTTCTCCCCGGCACCTCGGTTTGTTACTATCACGCTCCTCCCTCCCACCACCTCCAGTGTCCAAGCCCTCACTGCTCTCTGCACCGCCCCGCGCGGTCTCTACCGTTCGCTGTTCATCTTCCAGACTTTGCAGGTCTTTCTTCTTTTCTGTCCCCATCAACATTTGAATTTCTAACTGGTGTTTCAAACAAAACCCAGTCTTCTGGCCACCTGCTCTGGCTCCACTTATACACAGGCAATGAACTACTAAAGAGAGCCAGAGGCAGAAAAGTAAAGGGCACAAATTCAAAAGGGGCAATACGTTTAGAGGGAGGATGTGCGAGCTCTCCTCCTCTTACCCTATGACTAGCGCCACCTCGTGGTCACTCAGGAACGGATTGAGGTTCCCATTAAGACAATTCTGGCGATTCCGGTGGGAGCGGTCAGATCTGTCTGTTCTCCTCTGGCACACAGCTTTACTCAGCAGGCCCAGGTTCGCTCACATCATCAAGACAAAGACTGAGAGATGTGTTCCCGGAACCTGTTCATACAGAACAATTCATACAGAATCGGAATTCTCCAACTAGGGAATCTTCCAGTCCACTGAGGGCCAGGCAAACAGCCCCAAGCTCGGGTTCATGAGCGGACATAAGTCAGCCCTCCCACCGTCCAGTCTCACCTCCTGCCCTTCCAGTCCTCCGTGGAGAATCTTCTTCCCAGCTGCTGTAATCAGGCAGCCACACTCTGAATGTCACGTGGCTAAGCACAGCTTAACATTAACAAAAAAAAAAAAGTGATTTTTTTTTTAACTTGCATGTATCAGATTTGACTGACGAGAAACCCAGAACAGAAGGCCATTTCTTAGGAAAAATATCTGCACATCACATCTTGCTCCAAGAGGACTTGAGGTGATTTACAATAATAAATAATACCGAGTAGAAAGATCCTATGGAAATAAGAATCACATATAAGGTTAATGTAAACAACTCATTTAAAAACAACAACCAGGCAGTGGTGGTACACACCTTTAATCCCAGCACTCGGGAGATAGAGGCAGGTGGATCTCTATGAGTCCAAGGCCAGCCTGGTCTACAGATTGAGTTCCAAGATAGCCAGGGCTACACACAGAAACCCTGTCTCAAAAAACAAAAACAAACAAAAACAAAACAAAACAAAAAACCCCAAAATCAAAATTCTCCCCCCAGGGGGCTGGAGAGATGGCTCAGTGGTTAAGAGCATTGCCTGTTCTTCCAAAGGTCCTGAGTTCAATTCCCGGCAACCACATGGTGGCTCACAACCATCTGTAATGAGGTCTGGTGCCCTCTTCTGGCCTGCAGACACACAGACAGAACATTGTATACATAATAAATAAATATTTAAAAAATATATAACAAAAAAAAGTTCTTTAAAAAAAAATTCTCCCCCCAAAAAACAACAAACAGAGCAAAAAAGAGAATGTCAGATATAGGCTGCAACGGAGGCAAGGGACATCTCAGTGTATCCCACTGCCAAATTCTGACAGTCTGGGCTGTGTGGTTTCCCTGCCTATAGTTCCTGTCTGGCTACTGGCCAATCAGCATTTTATTAAACTAGTACAACTGACAAACCTTTATAGGGTACAAGACCATTGTCCCACAGAATCTCTCTCTCTCTCTCTCTCTCTCTCTCTCTCTCTCTCTCTCTCTCTCCCCTCCCCTCCCCTTCATCCATCTATCTATCATCTATCTATCTATCTATCTATCTATCTATCTATCTATCTATCTCTATTTAACTCTTCCTCCATAATTCTCTTACCTTTATACCCTTTCCAATACCCATTAAATAAACTCTATACCCTAGTTCTCTCTGCATGGCATATCTGTCTGTCTCTCACACACCCCCCAACCCCGCGGTCTCCCACCTGCTCTGGGACCTGCCAGGGTAGCACTGGGAATCTTGCAGACAGAATGTGTCCTCCTTTGATGCGGTTGCTCCTGCCCCAGTGTGTCTGTAAAACAACCCCCTCTATCCTCCCTTCTTGAGCAGAAGAACATTAGTTACCAATAGGAATTGGGAAAGAGTGTGAGCACTTTTGAATGTCGCTCCTCAGCCTTGTTTCAGTGAAGACCAGGGGCCTGGACCAATCCCAATGTGATGGGGAACCCAGCAACACTGGTTTTGCTTTTGTTTGTTTTGTTTCTTTTAATACAAGTTCTCATGCATTCCGATCTAGCCTCAAACTCAAGGTGTCGCTGAGAAACACCTAACCCTCCCCGCTACCACCTCACACCCTTGGGCTGTGTTTGATATGTGAAGCCCTTCCAGTTATATTTGCTGAGTGAGTGTACACTGAGTGGAGGCAGGCATAGCTAACCACCGTTTGGTTAGAGAGAGCCCCTGGGTGAGCCGGGCCCTGGCTGAAGGACTGACTATTCTGTAGAGGGAGGAAAGTACATTGACTCACGAGACCTGAGAGAGCATCTCTTAAACTAGAGGATGTCAGTGGGCAAGCCAGGCACAGACTACCCCAAGGCCAGGCTCTGGGTCTCAGGGCAGCTTCGAGGCCCTTGCTAAGGTCCAAGTCACCCTGCCCGCATTGTTAGACAAAGCTGATGTTGCACAGAATTGCTGACAGCCCGCTAATAACTGGGAGTAGCTGATATTAACACCCGATTAGTTAAAGCTCACCCCATGAACACTGGTGTAGGAAATCGGAAGGATGTTAGCCTCATTGCCCCCCACCTTTTTCCTGCTTTTTTATTTTTTTATTTAAAAAAAAAAAAACAGAAGTGTTTTAATGGCTGTTGAAGGAAATTATTGCCGCAGCAATCAGCGCTCTCTGTGGGAACCGCCTTCAATAGTCCGTGGCCTCCCTCCTAAGGCGGGAGGGACATTTGGATATTAAAATGCCAGGGAGGTACATCTGCCAGACAGGCAGCCACAAGTCATCTCTTAAGGCAGCAGGGGACAGACCCCAGGTTCTCTGCCTCACCGACACCTTCCTTAGACAGGCTGAGGCCAGATGGCAGTACTCTGGCAAGGACAACAGGGGAAGAAAAACGAGTAGGCAAAGAGAGCCTGGCACTTGGCCAGCACAGACAGAACCTCTGGCTCCTCCCCCGCCCCAGGTGAGAGCAAGCCTGCGCGCCTGACTGCTGGTGGGTCCAATTGTCAGTCAAGTGGTGGCTGGGAGGGAGTCTGTGGCCTTCTAGTTTGCAGTCACATTCGGAGCCTACAAATCCTTGGCTAAAGAAGAAACAAAGTGTTTGAAAATTGAGCTGCTGGGTGGGTAACACGATCTTGGTCCTCTCTTCAGCTTTACCATCTCCCTAGTCTTCTGCCTCCTCTGGAGTTTGAATCCTGGGAGGGGAAGCGCGAGGGGCGGGGGTGCGGTGGGAGGAGAGTGAAGTCAGGATATTTTCCAGCTCGCTCCCTGTATGGATGTCAGCCGCATTCCTGTTGGATGACCTTCTTGGCCAAGTCTCAGGAGTGTGCCTTGGAATCTGCGTTCTGGTCACTGTCCCCTGTCTCTGCTTGAAGCCTGACAGAAGTGGCAGCCGCTTCCTCGTCAGCTACCTCATTCCAGACTGGGTTTTGTGTTCTGAGTCCTCACTCTGCTACACCTTCATAAAAGATCTCTTTATGTCTGTCTCCTCAAACCACCCCGCTTTCGGGGAACCCTCTTTTCCTGTGAGGCTGTGGCTGGTGTTAGGATTCAGGCATTATGCTGGCCCCTGGCAGGATGCATTCAGGTAGCACCCTGGCCAGCCCAGGGTCCCATGACTAAGTCACTAGCAGTCTGTACGCAGGCACAAAAGGTCCCTTTAGAAGACAAGCTCTGCCCATTCCCGCTCTCTTCCTGCTGTTTCTCTGAAGAGGCAAGCTGGTCTTTGTCTCTGCCTCTCTCTCTCTCTCTCTCTCTCTCTCTCTCTCTCTCTCTCTCTCTCTTTCTCTCTCTCTCTCCTCTCTCCTCTCTGTCTCCCTTTCCTTCACCCTCTCCCTCCATCCCATCTCTCCCCCACCCCTTCCCTTTATCTCAATAAACTCTTCACTTGAGCTTTGCCTGCATGATGTATTTATCTCTGGCAGTTGCGAGGCCTCTGACTCTCGCCCGCCCCTGCCAAGGTCTCTCTCGCACAGAATCAACAATAGCCGGTCCACAGGCACAGGCAGATCTTTCTGGACCTCCTCAAGGACCTCCAGAATACCTCAGGGCTGTGCTGGCATCCTTCCTTTCTGAGGTCAGTCAACAGGAATTTGTGGCTCTATGTATCAGACATATTTCCATCTCTCTCTTAAGTTTAGGCCCTGATTACTGCGCCGTGGGACCACTCTCTTGGGACTTCCTGGATCTTGCCACAATGCTCTCTCAGCTCTAGCTGTTTCATCAACTAAAACTTGCCTACCACCCTGTGTGTGTGTGTGTGTGTGTGTGTGTGTGTGTGTGTGTAGTGTATAGGCCAAAGGAGAACATCAGCTGCCCTGTGCTATTGCTTTCTACCTTAGCCCACAGGGTCTTCTCTGAACCCGAAGCTGACCACTTTTTGTCTTGTTTTGTCTTCTGGACTGACTGGTCAGTGATCCTCAGGGAACCTCCCGTTTCCTCCTCCTATGGCACCGGTACATCCAGGCTCACACGGCCACACTTGACTTTATACAGCGATGCAGGGGATCCCAACTCAGACCTTCAAGTTTGTGCAACAAGAGCTTCTTTCCCACTGTCTTAGTCACCGCTCTTTTTGCTGTGAAGGGACATCATGACCACTGCCACCCCGATAAAAGGAAAACGTTTAGTTGGGACAGGCTTACAGTTCCAGAGGTTTAGTCTGTTACCATGACAGCACACAGGCAGATGTGGTGCTGGAGAAGCAGCTAAGAGTTCTACATCCAGATCATCAGGCAGCAGAAAGAGAGAACCCTGGGCCTGGGCTTGAGCATTTGGAACCCCATAATGATGCACATCCCCCAACAAGGCCACACCTCCTAATCCCTGTCAAGTAGTGCCACTCCCTAAGGACCAGGCCTTTAAATATGCACCCACTGAGCCAGCTTCCAGGCCCTTCACCTCCTTTTCATTCACATGTTCACACAAGGTTTGAGCTGTACCCCACAACACAGGTTTACATGGATCCAAGTCATCCTAAGACTGACCCTGTACCACATGCCTGGCCTCAGAGGCCCTCTAGAACCATGGACCAAGATACCACAACCCCTCACTCTCGCATTCTCCGTGCCTGCAAAACCAGTATCATAGATGCTGCTGCCGACTTCCGCTGCCAGCTACAGATGGTTCCTGGCCCCTTTGGACCACAGACAAAGTGGCCTCGTTTGCCTTGAATCTGTGCAATCCCTTGCCTAGGCAAGTGTTTCTTTTCCCTTTAGGTGTTTGCTATATAAGTGGTGATTACTGGGCATAAAAGTTACGTGGGTTATAGTGTAATGTATTTATGCTTATTTCATTGGAGAACTCTCAGGTTTAGCCACTGGCAAAACCTCCAGTCTCGCCCTGTGTTCCTAGGCAACTGTCTCTGAGTAGGGAATCCTTTCGGCTGCATTCTCTCTTCCGGGGCTCTCAAATTTGCATTCTGACAAGGTGCAGCCTTTGATGGGTGGCGTCTTGCCCTAAAAGCACCCTTTCCTGTTGTCCCATGCAGGATGAGATCTCTCCCTTTAAGAGCGGCAGTCTTTCCTTCATCCTTGCCTTGGCTGCAACTTCGGACTTGCCCCGTGCTGCTTTCCCCACCAAACTTCACATTTTACCACCTCCCTGCCCTGCTCACTGCTCTTCAGCCTTGCAGACCAGGATGAGAGCAGAGGGTGTTAGCCATGGCACAGCCTGCATGCCGTCCTGCCTCAAAATATCGTTACTTTTTAATTCCAGCCTCAATCAAGTTCTCAGGGCATAGGCAGAATGCAGTGAGATTTGGGCCAGGATATAACCCAGGTCCCAGTGGATCTTGATTCTCATCTGAAGCCCTTATTAGTGAGTCCCCCCAACTCCCCATGTGTCTCTCACCAGTTCTGTCTCCCAAGCTCTCACCAGAATGGCCAGTTAAGGTGTACTTACAAGATTTTAGAGTTTTGGTTAACCAAAGTCAGAAACTGTTCCACATTCCTCCTGGAAACCAGTTCCAAACGCTTACGAACTACATTCCCAGACTTATTACAGCCACAAGCCCACTCCTGCTGTTAATTTTCTTATTAGTTACTTGTCCCATTGCTGCAGCAATATACCTGTCCCCCCCCACAAAGTCCTTAAGAAATTATTTCTTATGTATTGTTGCTATGATAAAAATACCCAACAGAAGGCAACTGAGGGAAGGGTTTGTTTCCCCTGGCAGTTGGCGGATACAGTCTATCATGGTGAGGAAATCATGGCAGCAGGATCTTGAAGCAGCTGGACACATTGCATCCTCAGGGGGGAAGCAAAGGGGGGTAAATGCTGGTAGTCAGCTCACCTTCCTTTCCATCAGAGACCATAGCTGGTGGGATGGTGCCTTCTGCTTTAGATCTTCCCGCTTCAATTAACATAACCCAGAAAAATCCCTCACAGAAAGACACGCCAGAGGTTTGTTTCCATGATGGTTCTAAATTCCATCAAGATGACCATCAAGAGCAGCCACCACACCTACTGAAGAATTTAGTAGCACGTAGACATGGCTACAAACCATGGGAGCTGGATTTCCTCTGTAAAGCATCATGGCAGGATGCGTGACAGAGCTGCCAATGCCTTCCCTTGTAGGTCTCAATAAACATTCGTGGACTCTCCTGCGAGGACTGATTGGTTCTCAAGGGGAGGAGGACCAACAGGGCTGAGTCACTTGGAGGAGACAGATAAGCGGAGAGAATGCAAGCAGGAATTTGTAGGGCCTTCCGAGTTTGCAATCCTCCATCCCCGACTCACCCAAGTGCATTTCGGGGATGGAGGAAAGGGAGATGGCATTATGACCTTAGGAGTATGCTCTTGCTTACTGAGAACCAAATGGCCTCCAGCGCCTCACAGAGAGAAAGCAGATGATTGGGCCCCATGCTCTACCACTGAAGTTGATGTCAAGAGGTAGGACTTCAGTGGTTGTAGCATTTATTTTCTGAAGAGATTAAAAAATACTTTAGTCAAGTAGGAGGATTTATTGGACCCCATAAACCCAAGTACTGAGGGATGAGGCTTTTAGGATTCAGCGTCTCAAGTCTTACCCATCATCTCTGGGTTCCACTGTTCTCTATTTTGGCTTTATCTTTGGGCTCTTCATGGTGACAAACTGGCTGTGTACCACTCAGATTGTATCCTCCATGTTCATGTCATTGGCCCATCCCCAAACTAGTCACTGTGGCCAGGAAAATGAAATACACTAAGCACACTTTGAATTTCTTCTGACTTTGAAGTTCTTCTGACCCTTAAATCCTTCAGTTTTACATCAGTTCACCTGTTCTCTTGCTCACCTTGCCCCCGACACATGCATCTCCTTGTTCCTCAGACATTCCGGATGTGCTCAGCCTCAGGGACTTTGCACTGGCTCTTCACGTAGAACTCTGGTCAGCCCTCTTGCATGCTTCCCTGGGGTCTTTATCAAATGTTACCTCTCCCAGGCACTACACTTAAACTCACAGGGATGGCTTTGTGGTTAAGAACACCAGCTGGTCTTACAGAGGACCTGGGTTTAGTTCCCAGCATCCAAAGGGCAGCTCACAGCTAACTGCCTGTAACTCCAGTTCCAGTGGCTCTGGTGCCCTCTTCTGGCCTTTACAAGCACTGCAAGCACAGTGTGTACTTACACGCAGATAAACACTTATACACAGAAAACAAAAATAGAACCTTAAAATTGACCTCACACTGATGCTACCTTCTCTGTGCTTATTAACATGATCCCTAACACGTTCTCCTTTTTAAAAACTTTATCTAGAGCACATTTCACCACCAGATGATAATCAGTTAGGCAATGAGACAATGCATTGGTCTTCCTCTTCTCTCACAAGTGCAAAACAAATCCCACAAGACCAAAGCCTTCCCCATCCTGTTCACTGTCTAAAACTCAGGTCCTAGAATAATGCCTGTTACATAGCGGGTGCTCAGTACATTGTTGGAAGAATGAGCAATGAGGTGACAGGCACAAGCTCTGGGAAGTGAGAAAGGATGGAGGTTAAGGCCAAGTGGTGCCCTGAGTCCTTGCAGCTAGGGGCAGCTATGGAAGGCATGCCATTGGCCCCTTGGCCCCCAATGCAAACATCCAACTTCCTCCAACCCTTGCAACACATGAGTTGACTACTCTGGCCACACCTCTCCGTCACAGCTGGGGCTTCCTAAAGCAGTTCTCTGGTCTGTGTAGCCCCTTTCTGCCTCCAACCCCAGCCCAAATCAACCCGAAGCAAGACCACACAGCTCCGCGTCATGTACTGCCCGGCAGAACCCTGCTTGCACAGGGCTGTGTCAGTCTTCCCAGTCTATCCCAATCCACGTGTCCACTCCCCTCCCCATCCACTCCTCTTCATGCATTTTTACATGACAATCAATAGAGGATGGACTTCAGGGCTATTATCAAAGCCGGGATTGCAACCTCTAACATTATAATCCATAGGGCCGAAAGGAGCATTAGTATATCCGGGATAAATTAATTCAGTGTATAAGTAAGCACTTTGAAGCTGGGCACATTGCTTGGCTTTTGAAGCTTAAGCCCTGTTTAGATTACTTGATTAAAGTGGGTCCAAAGCTTCAGCAATCGATATAGTTTTTTGCTTAAGAGCAGTGTTGCTACAGAGGCAGATTCATTGCCTCCATGGTCCCTGTTCTTTGGATAGCTCTGTAGAATATAATGCGATATTACAGGAGCCCAAAAGCAGAGGGAGGGAGGGAGGGAGAGGGGAAAGAGAAGGGGCAGTCATTCAAGACAACACCCTGGGAAAGCCTGGGATGCAGGCTTGCAGGCCATGTGCATAAATGAGAAATTGGGACAAATGAAGGTGGCAATGACTGCTAATATAGACTTCGTGTGGAAGGCACCTGGGGTTTTTTTGTCTCTCTCGAAGGCGGATCCCTGGGTTGCAATGGAAGGAGACTGTTAGGTCCTGACGGTATGACATTTTTAGGATGACAGAGTGGCACTTCATCAAAGTCATCGTGATTAATGAGGAGGTTGACCTGCCGGGGCCCTAGAGGCAGGAGATGACAACATCTCTAATAGAAGGGACAGTCAGGTGAGTCAGCTGCGGGGGACTGGAGAGGCATCCAGAATGACTAAGAAGAGAGGATATAACCTGAACAGCGTGCCTACTGTGTGCTGGTCGCCGCTGGGGAACTCAATGTGCTTGATTTGAGAAACAGCCTCTGCTAGCCCAAGCTGCCCTCAGACTTGCTAGGTAGCCAAAGATGAACTTGGACTTCTGATCCTCCTGCCTATCCCTCCCAAATGCTGGGGTTACAAGCAAGCAGTGCTGACATCCCAAGGACATTTGGAGAAAAAAAACACCTACAAGTGGAGAAGAGATATAGCCTCTTGTCACCTGTCCACCGCACAGGCTCTGTGTCTGCCACCACATCCTACCCTCCCAGTCTGTGGCTGCTGATAGAGCCCAGGGGTTCCAGAGCCTCTGTTCCCTGAGTTTCACATGAACTGCCTTTATTTATGTTGTGACAATGATATCGCACCATATGCCCGTGAATCAGACCCAGGAGAGTCTGCAGAGTCGCCTCCCAGGGGAGCTGAGCAGAACACGGCCTCCAAGACAGAGGACACACATTCAATTCAGGGAAGGATGCGTGTCAGAAAATGGAGCAGAATGCACCCAGGACTCAGGGAGCAGGTAAAGAACTCAAAGAATCTGTTCCTCTGCTTCTCAGGTAGGAGGTGGGAAACAAACCATCATTTCCCCGAAACTTCACTTAGCTCGTTCATTGCTTCAGGAATGCTCATTTTGGCCCCATCGAATACATAAATCCCCTTTCAGGTTGGGAAACTCACTACCTTTGTAAACAATGGTCCTGCCGCTTCTCTAAAAGTGGACACTGACACCTTTCCCAGCCTCCTTTGCAGTTAGAACATGGCTACGTGTCATACATAAGTTGTATTCGTCCGAGGCACCCAACCAGATTTTGAATCAAGACCGAAGGACATGAGTAAGCAATATAGGGCTGATGAGATGGTCGGGGTGGGGGGGTTAGAGTCCTTGTCCTGCAAACCTGAGGACCAGAGCCCAATCCCCAGTGTCTACCTTAAAGGAAACCAAAAAAAAAAAAAAAAAGAAAGAAAGAAAAAAAAACCTAGATGTGGCATCAGAGCTTAAAGTAAAATACACAAGGCCAAATACTTAGAGACCAGGGCATGATTAGAAATCCAAGTGTATTTATGTTTGTTTGTTTGTTTGTTTATGAGACAGGGTCTTAAAAAGCCAAGGCCCTGAACTTGCTGGGTACCCAAGGCTGTCTTTTTAACTCCTCATCATCCTGCCCCCACCTGTCTAGTGCTAGAATTAGAGGTATGCACCATCTTGCCTGGGGTATGCTGTGCTGAGGATCAGACCCGGGGCTTTGTGCATGCTGGACAGGGACTCTACCAACCGAGCCATAGTCCCGACTCCGGCCCCACCCCACCAGGTGTTATCTATATATTGAACCTGAGCCCCCATCCATCCCTGAAGAATTGTGAGTCCCTAACCGACTCCTATGGTCTCTGCCCTGGGACTTCCCGGAGCCCTTGGAATCCAGCCACACTCAAGACAGCTGCGCTGAAGACATCCCAGTGATGGGAGCTGCAGAGTACGTGTTTGCTCATTTGAGTTGATGTCTGTCACTTGTCAAGATTTCCAGCTGGCAGGGAAGAATAACCACTAATATTTTCTCCTTTAGAAACTATTTTTAAACCTATAGTTAGTGTGTGTGCGTGTGCCATAGCACATTAGAGGTCAGAGGACAACCTGCAAGAATTGGTTCTCTCTTTCCACTGTATTTGGTTCTGAGTGCCCAACCTAGGTCACCAGGCTTGTTGGCTCCATTGTCTCTATTTCTCTCTTCCATTAGACAGCAATTTTCTGCTTTACTGTGGTGCACAGAGGACCATGTCAGGCCCTGGAGGGGCAATGATGAATGGGGGTATAGTCCCAGCCTTCAGAACCTATTGCCCCATGAACTGGGGCCGGACAGATGCCTCTGTTTCTGTCTGTTAGTCTAGGGAACCTACACTCAGAGAAACCGGATACTTATCCAGGGTTGTAGATTCGCATAGCAGAGCCAAGGAAAGAGCTCCAGCCGAGGAACATCTATGGAGACCATTACTTCCCCACTGGAGTCCACGGCTGATGGATGGGGGCAGAACTCAACCGCACATCTTCGGGGTTGCCTCTACCCTCTGGAATTCAATAGAGTCTGAGAGAATAAATGGGTTCCAGAGAGGCTTTAAGGAGCTCACATGAATGATACAGCCAGAATGAGTTATTACAGAGTGAGTCAAAAAGGCTCACATCCCTAACCTTTAGAAACTGCCTTCAGCCGAGGCAACCCCTGTGCTCTTCCCAGAAAGCATCTTTCCCTAGGGCTGTCAGCAACAGACGACAGGGACCCAACTTTGTTCTGTTCTTGTTTAGTACGTCTTATAGTTCAAAGGTTTTGGTCTCTACACCCCACAAGAACCAGGAACCAAGCGCCTCAGAACTTATAATCAGGGGACTGAGTCCCTCACAGGATGGAAAGGTTGACAGGGGAGAAGAACATTCGCTCTTGGGGTTAAGTCAAAGAGGCACAGAAATCCCCTACTCGGCCCTTTCTTATAGCTGCGGAGGAAACACCTATAGCTGGGGTGAGAACAAAGCTGGAGGGAGTTCCAGCACAAAGGCTCACATCAAACCGCCCTCCCATTACCATGGTAACATGACCAGCTCTGCGAACCCCGGAGGAGGAAAGAAAGCTGCCTCCACCGCCATGTTCTGCCTTACAGACTAAGTGGTAGCCTCCAGGAAAGAAAAGAAAGAAAAGAAAAGAAAACTGGGGCAAGAGCTGTCCAAGTCCCCAGGCTTCAGCTGTCCCAAAGCCCCCCTTGTTTCCTTAAGCGTCCCTTCTTTTCCCCAAATTCCCCTATTATCCCCTTGATGGAGGCTGTCTTTTCCATGTCCCCTAGAAGTCAGCCGCAGTTACTTTTTAACCTCGGCCTTCCCTAGACTGCCTGAACTAGATGGACCCTCTGCAGTCTAGTCCACACTCCCCTCCCATTATCAAGAGGGAAGCAGAGATGCCTGGCATGTCTCACGATTTGCCAAGGTTCTGCATTGCGTCTGCGAGGACCTGTGCCCAGACCATAGCTTCCTGGCCTCTGCTTCACTGTGATCTAAACATTCTAGAAGGTATCTGCCTCCCACGGTCACATTCCAGATGGAGTCCCATCGGAGGGAAGGGACATCCTTCCTCCTCCTAGTGTCCTTGAAGCAGGCAAGCTTGGAGGTATCTTAGCAACCAAGGAGACTACTTGGCTCCGGCTCTGCCTCACCTGTCTCCTAACAATGCATCTAGTATCCCAGGACCCTGTATTGAGCGGCAGATACACCCCACTTCAACAATGGGAAATGTCTCTTCTCCCTTAATATATCCTCTGCCAATAACCTCTGAAAGATCTGTCCCATTTAAGAGTTCCTGCCAGTGTCAGCAGCTGTCTGTTGGGAAAACAGTTCCTGAGACAGTCATACTTGTAAGGAAGGAAGGTTTGCTCTGGCTCACAGTTTTGGCAGCTTTGGCCCATGCTCACTTGGCCACACCGCTTTGGCTCTGTGCTGGTAAGGAGTGGGCAGCGAGGGAAAGTGTCAGAGGAAGAAAGATGGTACTCCCAACATCACACCTGGAACGTCCCTAACCAACAAGGTCGCCCAGTCCTCAGAACCATCCATCAAACAGGGCCATATGTTTTTGTTATTTCTGTCCTGGCTGGTGAAATGCAGTAAGCGGGGAGTGGAGATCAAGGGAAGGAATGTACTGGGGGTGCTGTAAAAGGACCAATTTCGGGATCACTTGGTGGTGGTCTACCAACTTTAAGGACTTCACCCTCCGAGGGTGCTCTCTGCTTCAATGAACACCCTTCCTGCGCCTTTATTTCTTTAGTCTCTGGGTGTTTGATTCTTTTCTAGTCTCTTGGGAAGAACCTGAACTCCTTAGCAGCTGCTCCTTGGCCTGTCCCCCACTCATGGCTGCGGAACGTTATGGGAGAGCGTGTGGGCAAGGAGGTTTAACAGCATCATTGTGGTACAGAAGCAAGAGAAAAAGGAGAAGAGGTCAGGGTCCCCTTTCAACTGTACAGCCTCAGTTATCTGACTTCCCCCTCTTCATCTTCTACGGCTCCACATCTCCCCCTGGTACTGCAGGATGGCAGCCAAGCTTCTTGCATAAAGGTCCTTAGGAGACACTGAAGATTCCAACACAATACTCCCATTGCTCCCTTCCTCAGCCCAAGCAAATGCCAGTCTACTTTGTGCCATTGTGCATGTATAGATTCTGCGCATAGGAGTGAGATCATTCATGAAACCATATTTGCCTGGCTTCTTTCCCTTAGCATGTTTTTTTTAGGTTTATTCATATTATACCATGAATTATTTCATTTTTACGGTTGAATAATTGTCCTTTGCACATATATTTCACAATTTGATCTCTGTTTATTGGTGTTTCCATATTCTGGCTATTTTGAGTATGAACACACACACACACACACACACCACACACACACATCATGCAGCTTCATGCCATTTTGCTTTTTACTGCTATGAAGAGACACCATGACCACAGCAGCTCGTATAAAGAAACCATTTAACTGGTGTGGCTCACTTACAGTTTCAGAGGTTCGGTCTGTTATCATGACAGGGAGCCTGGCAGCATGCAGGCAGACGTGATGCTGGAGCTGGAGTGCCACATCTCGCAGGCCGCGGGAAGTCGGCTGATTCACTGGATGGTATTCTGAGCACAGGAAACCTCAAAGCCTGCCCAACAAGGCTATACCTACACCAACAAAGCCACATCTCCTAACAGTGCCACTCCCTGTGAAGATCCTGGGATCCAATTACATTCAAACTCCCACAATGACTTGACATATATAAATCTAGGAACCATTTATGAGAGAAAACATAACTTATCTGGGACTGGTTTACTTTGCACAATCTGATTACCTCTAGTTGCGTACATTTCCCTGAAAAGAACATAAGGCCAATCTTCTTTATGATTGGAAAAATTCTACTGAGTATATGCACAACATTCTCTTTATCCATTCTGCCGTTGGACATCCGGGTGCTTCTGTGACTCATCTGTGGTGGTGAGTGCATCTATAAGCATTGATGTGCAAGTATCACTGTGATGTATTGAGTTGGACTCCATTGACTGATTACCCAGGAATGGTGCGGCTGGGTAACATGGTAGATCTAGCCTTAGCTTTTGAGGAAATCCTGAGTAAATTGTCCCTGCTGACTAGACGAGCTGACATTGGCAGTAAAAATGTTCCCTTTTGGGCTTGTCCTCACTAGTATTTGTCATTTGCTTTCTTGATATGTTATCCTCATTTAGTAGCCAAAGAAGCTGAGAATGGGGCAGGGGAAGGGGATTTTCAGATTTCTAAAAATTCTGTTGATGGTAAGTGGAGAAGCTGAAGTTAGAAGAGGAAACCCTCACATGAACAGTCTTCTCAAGAAGCAAGTATTGACTTCTAAGTATTAACACTTAGAGGTTAGAGGGGGCAGAGTTCTAGGATTGAAGACTCCAACAGGAGGGACTTGGGACACTATGAGAGTACCTGGACTTGTTTTCTTCTTGGACTTCAAGTCCCATCTCATACGTCTTTATGTGTCAAGGATTCCTGACTTCTATTGAGTGCAGGTTTGTCCCCTGCCAAGGAAAACATATAGGCCATAAACACTGCCAAAGTAGGAAGGAGCCGAGTTAGCAGGCCTGAGGCCAACTCCCAACAAGAACTCTGAATCTTTGACTCCTCTTATAGCATCTGCAGGGCAGATGAGGTAATTTGAATGTAATTGGCCCCCACAAACTCATAGGGGCAGGCACTATTAGGTGTAACTTTGCTAGAGTAGGTTTGACCTTGTTGGAGGCAGGGTGTCATTGTGGGGGCAGGCTTTGAGGTCTCCTTTGCTCAAGTTTCACTCAGTGTGACACTCAGACCACTTCCTGTGGCCTATGGGTCAAGGTGTAAGAACTCTCTGCTGCTTCTCCAGCACTGTGACTGCCTGTGTACTGCCTTGCTTCCCATCGTGATGATAAAGGACTAAACCTCTGAACTGTAAGCAAGCCACCCCAATTAAGTGTTTTCCTTATAAGAGTTGCCATGATCTGGATCTAATCTACATGGGAAATAAAAACAGACAAGATCTTCTGAGTAAATTGGGAGCATGGGGATCATGGGGGAGGGTTGAAGGGGAAGGGAGAGGAACAGAGAAAATTGTATAGCTCAATAAAATTAATTTTAAAAAGAAAAAAAAAAAGAGTTGCCATGATCATGGTGTCTCTTCAACAACAAAAGAAACCCTAATTAAGACAGCATGTGTCCCTGTGTCAAAGCCCATACTCCTGGGAAAGGGGCAGGGTGTTTAACCCAAGACTGATTCCCTGTTGCTGTGCACCAAAAGGAGCCTGTTGCTCCTCCTAATCCTTGATCTGCCTTCCACTTCAGTTTGTTACTAGGGAGGACAACAAGCCTGCAGAGATCAGCCCAATGGGCAGCCAGCAGGCTCCTCACGGCCCCAGGATCTTATGCAGGTGAATAGAGAAGACAAGGCAGAAGTGGAACCCATGCAAAAGTGGATTGAGCCAGCCTGATTCTCAGGACATTTCCTCCCTCCTCAGAATGGTTACCTTTCTTTCCAACAGAGTGGAAAGTGTTGTCTCTCTATGGGGATAAGCCCTGTGGCCATCACTAAAATAAGGCTCCTCTAGAACCTAAGAAAGTCTTCAGTGAAAAGTAGTTTCGGATTCTTTAGGGGTACAGATCAACTCCTACTCCCCTTTCATTTCTTAAAGTAAACATTCATCAAATTTAATTTGACTATCAAATGAGTTTTTATAGTATCTAAAACGAAGGACATTTAGAAAGGACAATATTGAATCTGGGGAAAGTCAAGATGAATGATGAAGTATGAGAAAGAATAACATAAGACTAGGAATTAGGATGTTGTCAGTGCTAGTCCAGGCACAGAAACTATGTGTATAAATGGGCTTATTTCTGTTCCCATTCCCTTGATAGACATTAATAGTCAACTACTGGTTTTCTTCTGGAAGACATTACAAGTCAATTAAAGAAGTCTTTACAACTATCTAAAGTCAGTTCTGGACTTCCAATGTCCTCTACACGACGCCCTACCCCAGTGGAGCTGCCTTGTGAGCTAGGACCTAACGCCATTCTACATTACTTGACGAGGAAACTGGTTCCTCTGCGTCCTTTCAAATGATAATTTGCAGGTTGATCCCAGTACTCAGGTCTTGAGGCTTGAGCTTCAACTCTCTACCATGGTCTCCAGACATGAAAGCCTTGTAGAGTAAAGACGTGGGTAGAGGGAGGGACGATAGCAGCTGCCAAGCTGTTAGTGCGGAGATCACCAGGATGACTTTGGTTTACTTTTTAAAAAGATCACAACCCTCTAGATGCGTTCTATAACGCCATGCTGCAAACCTCGAACATACACAACCAAGTTTATTTTCAAGATCAAGAGGTTAAAAAAAAAAAAAGGAAGCAAAAAATTCACATCTGTTGTTTGGTTTGTAGTATGTTTTTCAGAAGCAATGACAGGTTTCTGCAGAAAATTCAAAGCCATCTGAACGCATACAGAAGAAAATCAAAGCCTTCTGCGATTCTACCTCCCAAAGATAACCTATGTGAACATTTTGGAGTACAGGTTGCATATCCCTAGAAAGCAGGTGTGCACGAGTGTGTGTGCACACACACATACGTATTTTACTAAAACCAGTGTGTATGTGTGTCTATACACACAAGGGTGCTCCATCACATACATGCATATCTTTATTTTTCAGTTTTTTAGGCTGTGCTCAACACTGCCAAATATATAAAAAGAGGCTGTGGTAAGGAGAGGCAGCGTCACACATGTGCCAGGGAAGCAGGCACGTGCTGCCATCTGGACCTTTGACGTTGTTGGAATTCCCTTGATACAGCCGTTGAGCCAGAATTATGTCTTAACATATTACTGTTTCGGCCCACACACAACCATCACTTGATGTTCATGGCTCCAGGATCCCCTTGGATATTAAAATCTACACATGCTGTAGTATCTTACATAAAATAGCATAATATTTGCATAAAGCCTGCATGTACCCCCCCCAATGTGCTGCTTTAAGTCATTTCTGCATTATGATACCTAACACAATGCAAACACTATATGGCTTCTAAACTGGGTAGTTTAGGTACCAGTGACAAGGACAATGTCTGTACATGTCATATCAAATGTGTGTGACCTGGTGGAGTCTGTGACTGTGGAGTCCAGTGATATTGAGGACTGACTGTATTGATGGTTATACCAGCATAGCCACTGCTGCATGCGTGCTGTGGTAAGGGGATCCCATGTTCTTTCATTAGTTGGAAAAAGTATATGCTATTTCAACATTGTGTGTTTGTGTGGGAGTGTGTGCGTGGGTACAGGCACACACTAAGGTGGAGGCCTCCTTTTCTTGCTAGCACACTTCCAGTGCCAGTTCTTATGTCTTCCCCACCATGATAGACTGTGTCCTTCTGGCACTGTAAGTCAAAATAAATGCAATCAAATTGCTTCTGTCAGACTGTTTTCTCACTGCGTTAAGATGATCACCTGAGATCAGCTCAAGACCCACACTGACTACACCTGGTAAAGTAACACTATGCAGGTTGCCAAGAGGTGTGGCCAGGACAAAGCTGTCATTGCATGCTCATGAATGTGACTGGGTCAGAGCCTGTGGTGTGTGTGTGTGTGCGCGCGCGCGCACATGCGCGTGCACATTTGCACGTGTGTGCATGCCTAAGGCTGGAGGTACGGTTCTCAAATGAGCAACTTCTACATGAACAGCATGGTAAGATTCCGGGCGACTGTTTTTCTTTGGGTTCTTCTGTTATTTACCATTTATTCATCGATGAATATGTATTACTTTGGTAATTTGAAATTTTAAAGGCATCTTAAAAAGCACCAGCCCATTTGTCACCTGGCAGATGGGAAGCTGCTCACACACAGAGAAAAACAATTGCTTCAAAACTTCAAAAGCAAACTTCATTTAAAAAAAAAAAAAAGAATCAGATTTGAGTCTAAAAAGTGAGCTATAGGCAAGTTCATCAAGGTGTCTCTGAGATTTAAAAAGTCTATGGTAAGCTGGACATAGTGGCATACACTTTTGATCCCAGCACTTAGGAGGTAGAAGCAGGCAGACCTTTGTGAGTTCGAGGCCACCCTTGTCTATATGGTGAGTTGCAGGCCAGCTGAAACTACATAGTGACTCTGTTTCAAAATGAAAACAAAAATCAAACAACAAAAAACCTCTAGGTAGTATGAAATAAATCTCACTAAAATTTAACATATTGTTAAAATGAGTGGTGGGGTTTTTTGTTAGTTTGTTTTTAAAGACAGGGTTGTATGTAGCCCAGGCTGGTCTCGAACTTTCAGTATAGAGGACTTTGACCAGTTCCTGATTCTCCTGCCTCCATTGCCAAGGGCTGGTATTACAGCTGTACACAACCACACCCAGCTAAAATAACAAGCCCTCCAGATGTCAGTTCACATCAGATGAGCAAACACCTTTGCTTTGTCTTTCCCTGTCAACGGGCTCCCCTCTGGCCAGACAGGCCCCGCCTGCTGCTTTGACTCAGGCTGGCTTGTAGATAATCGTCTATAAAATTTGTAAAACTATCAAATAAAGCCTGATTGTCCAAAAAACAATTCATTCAGATGGGGGGCACTTTCTTTTTAGGGGTAAAAACAAAGGAAAATAAAATATGAGGGACTTAAAACCAATACAAAGTCAGGTGTGGTGACACACACGGTAACCACAGCACCTGAGAGATTGAGGGAGGAATTCAAAACCAGCTCGGGCCTGTCTCGAGAACAGAAATAAAGCAAAAATCATTATTATTAAACTTGTGTGTGTGCTTTGTCCCTCTTCTGCTTTCAGATTATCCTTAAAATCCAAGCAAAAGAAACCCTAAAATGCAAATGGAAATTAATATCACCCATAGTCTTATCACGTTTGATTAGCTACAGTTTGTGCATACACTTGTGTCAGGTGCACGCCCCACCCCACCCCACAACACACACACACACACACACACACACACACACACAGGGTTACCATTGTGGGGTCCACTCCTCACATGGAAGCTGGTTACTGCAGAAATAACACTGAAAATGTGCTGGCAATTTGCAGTCTCTGGAGGTGGAGGCATTTTTCTCCTTTGGAGCGGATTTCTTTTGTTTCGGGAGAAAGCTTCGGTCTCAAAAACACGAATGTAAAATCTGCAATGCTGGGAGAAAATGGCTGCCATCGCAAAGACGACCTCAGCGGCCTGACCTGTCAGGGATGATGTTACTGATGGGAAGTGGGCCGTTCTGTCCCTGGATTGTGCCTTTCGCGAGTTGGAGAAGTTTTTATCTGAACACAGATTGGGTGGGACTGCTGTCCATCCTTCTGCTGGAACTGCCTTGGAGAGCTGGGTTTTTGGTGTGTCCTCAGCCACAGAGGTCAGACACAAACCTTATGCTCTGATTCATTGAGAGGGTCTATCTCTGAGCTGGGAGATGTTTCCCTGAAATATATATAATCTTCCTTTTCTCAGTCATCCTGGGTAGGTGTGAGGGTCAGCTCTTGGACCAAGGAAGTTCCTCATGAGATCTAGAAGAGAGCTGGACCAGTCCGATTCAAAGTACCTTCCATGGCTCCAAACACAGAGCTTGGTGAGGGTGGCTTTGAACTCATGAGTCCCTGAAATATGTAAAGCCCTTAGTTGGGAAGGCAGTAAGTACGTTTGACTCTGGGTCATTCTTTCAAACATTTGTGCCTGCTCTGAGCAGGGATTCTGAGAAGTTTAAGTCTATTATACAGCCAGTGGTCTGGCAGAGAGTTGTTCCCAAGATTGCCTGAGGTGACCCATGGGGATTCTGAGCTTTATTGCTGGTGGAGCAGCGGCTGCTAGAAGAAGGGAAATTGCTTAGCATTGACCAGTGCTTCCCAGAATGACCACAGATGGTGTATTCATTACTTTTCTCAATATGGTGACAAAATGCCTGATACCAAGCAACTTAAGGGAAGAAAGGGTGTTTCACTGAGGCAGGGAAGGACTGGCGGTGGGAGCTTGAGGTAGCTGCTTGCATTACATCTGCAGCACATCTGTAGTCAGGAAACAGAAAGCAATGCATCCTGGGTACTCAGCATTCCCCTTTCTCTTCAGTCTGGGACCTGACCCCATGGGATGGGGGTCACCAACTTTTAGAGTGAGTCTTAGCCCTTCAATAAACTATATCAGAAACTCTATCAATTTATTTTATGTGCATTGCCTGCATGTTTGTCTGTGTGAGGGTATCAGATCCTCTGAAACTGGAGTTACAGACAGTTGAGAGCTGCCGGGAATTGAACCTGGGTCCTCTGGAAGAGCAGCCAGTGCTCTTAACTGCTGAGTCATCTCTCAAGCCCCTAGAAACTCTCTCACACACATACCCAGAGGTCTGTCTCCAAGGTGATTCTAGATCCTGTCTATGTGACAATCAGTACAAACCATCGCAGACAGCACCAGAGAAACGGGTTTCCTGGGATCTGTCGGGTGGGAGGATCTGAAATCAATGTAATTTGGATACAAAAGAAAACAAACTCATTGGCGTTCCATCTGGGAAGTGGGTGGCATGTGCTAATAATACGCATATTCATATTTTAGAAAAGAGGAGATGGCATATGATACTTTGTGTTTTGTAGCCCCATTGTTTTAGATAAGAATATATTGCTAAATTTTGTCTGTAGAATAAACACCCCGAACTTTGATTTCCTGCTACGTTCTAACACATGTTCCCCAACTCAGATTAACCAAGAATACCTAGTTATTGTTGGAAGTGGTACCGTGATAAATATCCTCATTGCCAAATCTAACTAGGCCATTTTACTCTGAAATCTTTAGGTTCACCCACGACCATGTACTTAGACCTGAACTTTCTATGTTGACCAGGATGTCCTAGAATTCACAGACATCCACCTGCTTCTGCCTTCCAAGAACTGGGATTAAAAGTGTGTGCTACAACATCCGGCTAAGCATTTACAACTTGTGCAGAGGAGTTCAGTTCCAAGCCCCCACATTAGGTGGCACACAGCCACCTATAAGTCCAGCTCCAAGGGGATCCAATGTCCTCTTCTGGCCTTTACAGGCACTTGTGTGTGCAGCACACATACACACAGCACATACACACACAACACATACACACACACACAAGATTTAAAAAATAAATCTAAAAGAAAAAAGGAAGAAAGGGAGCTTGAGTTGGAGAAGGAGGAGAGGGAGGAAGGAAGGAAGAGAACAAAAGACGAGAGAGAGAGAGGGGGAGAGAGAGAGAGAGAGAGGGAGGAGGAAGGAAGGAAGAAAGGAGAGAGAGAGAGAGAGAGAGAGAGAGAGAGAAACCATGCAAGCCTCACCAGGCAGTAATGCACACTTGTCTGAATGCTGGCAACTAAAGGGTGTATTTTCTGTATAGAATTCAAAACCAGGAATGAAATCTACAGAACATTTCTGCTTTGTATTTGTCCCATGTGTCATCGGCATCATTAGACACTGTTGGTGAGAAACACTCAAACACGTGTTTGTTGGCTGCGGGTTCTAAACAGCTGTCGTGGCTGGGCTTTACCAAGAGCTATAGCTTTAAATTTAGTGAGCTTTTATTACTCACTCCACACGGGCACGAATTTGCCAACTCCCAGCTCTTTGGTTACCTTCAGTACAGGCACGAGTGGGGCAGTCACTTAGATTCCTTCATTCAAGTTTATAGGGGGCACAGTTTGCATCCCTGCTTGCCACGGAACCACATATGGTTGTATTTAAACAGAAAATTGAAACAAATAATGATTAGACATAAATAAGAATAGCACGGTGATCTCAACAATGAAAACAGAACACGCATGGTTTCGCTCTGTGTGACCACGTGTAGTTTTTATTTATTGCTAGATTTAAAACAACGTAGTGCAATCTGGGGGTGGGGGTGGGCAGCAGTTTCGTTTTGAATATTAACTGTTCTGCTCATGCCTGCTTTACTGAAGTACTTACCAGGTTTACGTGAAATCTTTAAGGCTGAAATGTGTTTTTCCTTTAAATTTGTTGAGTGTTCAAAACCTAAAGAATCAGTCCAGGGACTAAAGCACTATTAAGCAATTACTATATACTATATAATTGCTATATCATTACTGTCATAAAATATTATCACATTGGTGCTGTGGTTTGAAATCTCAGGTTTCCCTAAATTCGGATGCTGGAATCCTGCCTCCGAGGTGATGGAAGAAGGAGCCGGCAGCTTTGGGAGGGAGTTAGGTCACAGGAACCTGTATGAATGTGATTTGTGGCTGCATAAAACAGGCTCCAGGGAGAGTGTCGCTGTCTCTTTCTACCAAGTGATGATACAGTAATGAATGTTATCCCAGACGAAGAAATGAGCTTCAACCAAAACACGAAATCTACAACGCCTTGAGCTCAGACGTCTCAGCCTTTAGTACTGTGCAAAATTACTTGTATTGGTTACAACCATCCGGTCTAAGGAACACCGTTAGAGTTCTGAACAGATTGCAATAGTATGGTGTCAGCAAAGGGACCAAATTCACACTAAGTAAATGTAAACAATTGTCCAATGTATGGTTGAACTTCCTCTTCTGCCACCCCCATTCTGTGCTAAGATATTTTTATTATAAGAAAGTTCTTGGGACTGGAGAGATGGATTCAAAGGTTGACACTGGCTGCTCTTCCAGAGGACCTGGGTTTGATTCCCAGCACCACACAATGGCTCACAACTGTCTATTACTCCAGCCAACTCTAGGGGATCCAACACCCTCTTCTGGCCTCCATAGGCACTGCATGCACGTATAGACATGCATAATACATATTCATAGCACAACACCCATACACAGAAAATAAAGGTAAAAGGTTTGGGTTTTTTTGTTTGTTTGTTTGTTTGTTTGTTTTGTTTTTGAATTGCTTCTTTGGAGGCTGGAGAGATGACTCAGCAGTTAAGAGCCTCAGCTGCTCTTGCAGAGGATCCAGGTTCAATTTCCAGCATCCACATGGCAGCTCACAGTCACCTGTAACTCCAATGTCAGACGATCTGACACACACTTCTGGCCTTTGTGGGCACTGTATATACATAATACACAGGCAAACATGCAGGCAAAACACCCATACATGGAAAATGAAAATAAAGGAAAAATAATTTAAAAAATAAAGGTTAGGGGGCTGGAGAGATGGCTCGGCAGTTAAGAGTACTGGCTGTTCTTTCAGAAGACCTGGGTTCAATTCCCAGCACCCACATATTGGCTTACAATGGTCTTTAACTCTGGTTCCAAGGGATCTAATGTGCTCTTTGGGCCTCCCAAGGCACCAGGCATTCACATAGTACACAACATATAAATATAAAATAAAAATAAATTAAAAAGGATTATAAACAAAGAGACCAAATTCAAGCTTGGGTAAATGTAAAAGATTGCTCGCTGTACAGTCGGACAATTTTGTCCATTCCTCATTTAGTTATTTTTGTCATGAAAAAGTTCTTGGGGCTAGAAAGATGGCTCAGAGGTTAAGCCAATGGCTGCTCTTGTCAAGGATCTGAGTTTGTTTCCAAGCAAGTGCCTGCAATGGGGACTCACGGGTCATCATTAACTCGTGTTCTGGGGAGCTGATGCCTTCTGTTGACCTCTGTGGACATCAGGCACGCACTATGCCTACAAACAAAAACACTCACACACACTTCAAAGGTTTAAACAGTTTTTTTTTTTCGAGACAAGGTTTCTCTGTGGCTTTTGGAGCCTGTCCTGGAACTAGCTCTTGTAGACCAGGCTGGTCTCGAACTCACAGAGATCCTCCTGCCTCTGCCTCCCGAGTGCTGGGATTAAAGGCGTGCGCCACCACCGCCCGGCTTAAACAGTTTTTTAAAGTTGTTATATAATTTTAAAGATCATTAACAGAAAACTTCGAGTCTGCATTCACACTCTGACCATTGCCCTTCTGTTGTTTGTTTGTGCTTTTCTTCCAGGTCTCATCGTGTAGCTCAGGCTGCCATAGAACTTACTATGTTGACCAAACTGGCCCAAGACTCAGAGATTTACCTTCTTCTGCCGCCCAAGTGCTGGGATCAAATGTGCACCCCACAATGCCCAGCTATGCCACTGTCATTTGTTTTTGTCTGTTTGTTTCATTTCCTGATTATTTATGAGAATACTTTTATCATACCGAGGCGAGAAGGAAGTAAGAGGAGGGACTGGCTGTATAATTTCAGAACCAACCCCAGGACAGGGACCCTTTTCAAACAGGATGAAGTACTTTACACCACTGCCACCCGCCACTTGTCACAAGGGCCTCACCAGTGTAGAGTACCAGCCTTTGAAACCCTGGAACTGAGAACTACATAACCGTTTTCCCTTTCAGAGTTATCTGCACCAGATAGCTTGTTCTAGCGGGGGGAAAGCTGACCATTAATGCAATGTCCAGACATAAAGAATCAGTGAGGCTGTGGCGTGAGTCACTTGGAAGAGCCTAGCATGCATGAGGCTCTGGGTTCCATCCCCAACACCACATCCACCAGACATGACCGTTATTCTAGCGCTCTGGCAGTGTAGGGTGAAGGTAGGGGGATCTGAGGTTCAGAGTCACCCTCTGCTTGGGTGTTTGGGGCCAGTCTAGGCTACATAGAGAGAGAGGTGGGGGGGGTGATATAATCAGTACAGCCCTGTCCATGGTTGAGAGGCCTCTACACAGTGGGAGAGGCAGCTCACCTCAGGAGCAAGCAGAGATTCGTGGGTGAATGGAGAGGGAGGAGAGGTTCCGTGGCCTTCACACCGTCCCAATTTGACAAAAGAGGCTGTGAGAGAGTGAGTGTCCCTTGCCCTTGACACTCCTGTCTGCCAAAGGAGCAGCTGTAAAATGTTCAAGCTGGATAGGTCGCCAGTGAGAAACAGATAATAAAACCCACTTGTGACGCTTAAAGTGCATTTGACACAAACCGAAATCATACAAAGGCATGTGCTTCTAGGGTCTGCTGGAGAAGGGCCGGGAGTGAATGACCCGCAGCCTTTGCCAAGAGGCTGCCGGAATATTTCTGAGACAAGAGTCTTGCTTTTGTTCGCATACAGAAAAGGGATCCGCTCCTTGAAGCCAGCAGTCCCTGGTGTGCAGGATCAATGGTTGCCAGCCCGTCTGTTCTGAGCTGGTAAGAAACCGAACGGGGATTTCAAAGATTTGTAATTGTAATTTAAGGTAAGCCAGGGGTTCAAATGAAGCTGACATTTAACTTCAAGTGGCTGACTGAGAATTGTGGTCTCTTGGTCCCTGAGTGCTTCCCTGCTCTGCATAACACTTTTGAATGGGCCCCCTCCCTGGTCCTAGTCTGTCCTGCCTTACGGGTGGGAGACACTGTGCCACTCTGATACTGGTCTGTCTCCAAACCCAGTGTTGCTCCAGTGTCTGGATGGGTATACTTCTGCATCCCGAGCTGGAGGAGGAGTCCTAGTATTGCTGCTCAGCCCCAAGGAGCATTCCAGGGCAGACAGTGACGGCAGCTTAACTAATTTCCCTGTGATGAAGTCCATTGGCTATCTTTGGAGAACTACATCCACTCTCCAATGCCTTGAGACCTTGAACAAGTTACACTCCATGCGTCACGCTCCTTGCCTGTAACACAGGTGCATAAGTAACATTACTTCCGTGTTCAGCGCATGGTGACTGCTTAATAATGGTTAAAGCAGGAGGAAGGGCCTTTATACCACGGAACTGTACATTTGAAACGGTGAAAAGGATGAATTGTGCATCCAATAGATACTACTACCATGCATTTTTTTAAATAAAAAAGTCTGAGAAATCATAACCTCAGCCAGGCACAGTGATAGACACTGGCAATCTCAGCACTCAGGAAGTAGAAGCAGGAGAATCAGGAGGTGGAGACAGCACGGCTACATGTCATGTCAAGGCCAGCCTGGGCTATGAAACAACTCAGTGGGTGAAGCCATTGTTGTGCAAGCACAAGACCCAGCGTTCAGTTCTCCAGAACCCAAGTGAACGCTGGGCAGGTGCAGCAGCCCACCTGTAGTCCATGTCTGTGTAACAGGCTTTCCTTTGGGCCACCAACCAGCTCTCGAAGGCACAGAGACTTATTATTAATTACAAACCCTCAGCCTTAGCTTATGCTTATCCCACAAGCTCTTATAACTTAACCTGCTTCTCTTCATCTATGTTTTACCTCGGGGCTTCTTACTTTCTTTCATTCTGTATGTCCTACTCTGTGTTGGGCTGGCTGGTGACTTCCTGGATGGCCCTGTCTGTCTCCCTCTCTTTCTCCTTCATTCTCTCCTTTTCTCACAAGCCTGGATTCCTCCTCTTAGTCTCTCTGCCCGCTAGCCCCACCTATCCCTCTATGGCCTACCTATTGGCCATTCAGCTTTTTATTAGACCAATCAGGTGCCTTAGGCAGGCAAGGTAAAACAGTAACACATTTTTACATAATCAAACAAATGCAGGATAAAAAATGTAACACAGCTTTACATGATTAAACAGATGCAGCATAAACAAATGTTACACACCTTTGTCCAGTTACACAGTCCATGACACACTTGGGAAGCAGAAGAGGCAGGGGATTTTTGAAGCAGGGTGGCTAGCTAGACTAGCTGAATAGGCAAACTGTGGGTTGCAGTGAGATACCCTGCCTCAATGTATAAAGTTGATAGCATCAACCTGACATCAGCCTCCGGTCTGTACTACTACACACATATGTGCCCGTACAAATGTGAACATGTATATGTACATGAATGCATATCACACACACATGTACATGCAAAGAGAAAGAAGTTTCTATAGTGAAATGACTCGGTTTTCCTCACCTTTCAAACAGGAGATGGGAATTCTCTACCTGTTTTGCAGTGTTGTTAGAAAAATAAAATAAACTGATAAGCAATAGCATTCTTTTAAAAAAATTAAAGTAGCAAATAAATAAATAAATAAAGCAATATGTAAATGTCACTAGTTGCATAGCTTCTTAAAATTCCCCCAAGGCTCATATAGTAAAGGCTTGTTTGCCAGCATGTGGGACTCCTGTGGTGTGCTGGACGTTTTAGGAGCTCACGATTCTCCTGCTTCAGAGACCAGATCCTCGGAGATACTAAGTCAGAGAGTAATTAAGAAAAGGCAAGGCCTGAGATGAGTCAGGAGAGGAAGGAAAGAGGAGAGTAAGAGTGGAAATAGTGAGCTAAGGAGAAAGGAAAAAAACCACGACCTCTTTGTTTGCAGACAATAGTGGGCTGAGGGGAGACTGGGTTAGAAGCGTCTGGAGTAAGGCATGCTGAAGGAAAGATGATCTGAGAAGCTTAAGTTTTGGTATACTATCATTTAGAAATACTTATTTTATTTTCTCTTTGTGTATGTGTATCCACATCAATGTACACAGCATGTGCAGTTGCCTGCAGAGGCCAGGAGAGGGCATCAGATCCCCTGGAACTGGAGTTACAGATGCTTGTGAGTTGCTAATGTGGGTGCTGGGGACCCAACTCAGGTCCTCTGCAATCACAGTAAGTGCCCTCAAGTGCTGAGCCATCTCCCCAGCCCCTTTTGCTTTTTAAAAGACACAGATTGGGATTCTTGCAGGTTTTGTTTGGCTTCTGTCTTCACCACTGTCATGTTGCCATGGAGAGCCACATGACCAAGGCAATTCTTATTAAAGAAGGCATTTAGTTGAGGGCTTGCTTACATTTTCAGAGGCTTAGTCCATGATCATGGTGGCAGGCATGGCCAGGTATGGTGCTGGAGAAGTAGTCGAGGGTTCTCCATCCTGATCTTCAGGCAGACGAGAGAGAGAGAGAGAGAGAGAGAGAGAGAGAGAGAGAGAGAGAGAGAGAGAGAGCAGGCTTTTGAAACCTCAAAGACCACCCCAGTGACATGCCTCCTCCAACAAAGATATACTTCCTAATCCTTCTAATCTTTTCAAATAGTGCCACTCCCTGATGACTAAGCATTCAAATGTATGAGTCTATGGGGGCCATTCTTACTTGAACCACCACATCTGCTTTCTGTAGTTGATCGTTTTTTGGCTGTAGATGGGGTTTCTTTGAAACTGACACCACATTAAACAGTCTGGCTCACAGGAAGAGTCACAGATATACTCTGAACTTTTCTAACAGCCAATTTATAAAAAGTAAAATGAAACAGATGCAATTAATTTTAATGATATATTTTAGCCCAATATATCCAAAATATTTCTGTATCTATCCTATAATTAAAATGCTTGAATAAAATACTCCCCTTTTTCACAGTAAGTCTGAAGCCTACTCATAAGGTAAAGTGCTTACTTTGCAAGCACAAGGAACTGAGTTCAACCTTTAGAGTCCACATAGAAATTCTGAGCATGATGGTATGCATCTGTAAGCCCAGTGGTGGGGAGGCAGAGACAAGTGGATCTCTGGGGCTCACCAGCCAGCCAGCCTAGCCTACATGGTGAGTCCCAGGCCCATTGAGAGACCCTATCTCAAAAAAATAATTGTGTGACACTTGAGGAATGGCTCCTGAAGTCCTCTGAGCTCAACACATTTGTGCATACCCACACACAATGTGCACACACACATGCACAGACACTTGCTAAGATTAGTAACAACAGTAATGACAACAGTCACTTACTGGGTCTCTTAGATGTGTGTGGTGCAATCCCCTCTCATTTCACTAATCCTCTTAGTATTAAAATTGCATGGTGGGGACTGTTATATTCACATCCGGCAGATGCAGGAACAGCATCAGGGAGAGTGAGTAACTTGGTCAAGGTCACACAGGCAGCAAGCAGCTATTGTCAATCATTCTGTCTCAATATCTCTGACTAACAAAGAGGCCTGCTATCCCAGAGAGGCTGTGCACCAGGGTTCATTCTATTGTCTAGTTAGCTGAACTGCTACACTAAAACAGACCAGAATGAACATTCTTTGAATAGCAGAGCCCACTACATAAGTGACTGAGACCAGGGCAACCTTGAGAAACTGGAGACAGCTGCAAACCCAAGGCTGGAGACCAGGTTCAAAAGATGCAATTGTTCTCAAGGACACTTAGCAAAAAGCCACAGAGAACTGGCCACCGTTAAAAGCAAGACAAGATCATCAATTGCCACTCCCCCAAGCCCATGATGATCTGAGAATTTCCACTTGGCTGTGCTGAGACCATCAGAACAGAGATGCTGGTGATGCAATGGCCCCTCCCCCTGAAGAAGGCTCCAGAATGGCTAGTCAGCGTTTAAGAGTGAAGTTGCAATCTAGCCAGTTTGGGTCATCTGAGGTCTGCTCAGGTCCCATTTCCTGTAGACTGGGGGTAGGAGAGAACCAATCTCTACCCACCCAAGGGCTATTGGGACAGGGAATCTCGTGGGGATTATGGCAAGGATATCCCTTACCTTTTTTTCCTTTTTGTTTGGAAACTATAGTCTTTGGAATTATGACATTGGGGACAGGGATTCGTGGGAAGAGGCTAGGTCCTATACCTTGCTGGCTACAAATATGGCTTGAACAGGCCAGGCCATAGCATCCTCTTGGATTCCCAGGCTTCCAAGTGGCCTTTCCCCCAGGCATTTTTCTCTGAAAGGTCATGGGAAGATCTTGCTCCTGTGTAAGTTCCCATCTGGGTTCATAGCCCCTGTCTGCCCTGTGCATTGTGGACTTGGAGAAAATGTATGCTGTTCATGCAGAGTCCCAAGATAGATCTGAATAGCTCATCTCATCCATTCATCCATACATCTACCTACCTATCCACTTACCTACTTTCCCTTTCACTTACCTACTCTCCTGTTCTCTTATCTATCCATCCCTTCATCCATCCCTTCATCCATCCCTCCCTCCATCTCTCCCTCCATCCATCCATTATCTATCCATCTATGCACCCACCCATCATCCATCCATCCATTATTGATCCATCTATATATCCACCCACCCATTATCCATCCATCCATTCATTCATCCATTCATCAATCCATCTACCCACCCATTATCCATCCACTCATTTATGCATCTATCCATCCACCCACCCATCCATCCATTCGCCTACCCTTCCATCTATCCACCAGCCCTCTCATCCTTACTCCCATCCCTGTCATGATGGATAGTATCTACTCAAAGTGGGATCCATTTCCTCTAGTGAAGCTTCACCCTCTAAAGCCTCCACAATCTTCCCAGTGTCACAAACTGGGGACCACGTGCTCAAACACATGAACCTGTGGGGAATATCCCATAGTCAAATTCAATCACAGCACAAGAGTTAGTTCACTGGAAAGTGATTTGCCCATGGGAAAGGCTGGACATATCTGCAGAAGGCAAGCAGGCTCTTCTTCAACTCCTCCTTGTCCGATGGGGGTAAGAGGAGATACTGGAAAGAGAAGAAGACAAAGGCTGAGTCTAGAAAAGATCAGCAACTACTGAGAAGTTTGAGGAGTGAGATGCCAGCTGCCAGCATGATGCTTATTCATTGGCACAGGTGAATATTTGGACACTTTCATGCCTCAAGCCAGATTTTCAAATTGATATTCCCAGCAACTAGTAGGATTGGTGCATACCAAAAACAAAACAAAAGAAAAAAAAAATCTAGGGAGTTGACTATGACAAGGAAGGAAGAAATCCATTTAAGAACCTTCTCCATCTATTTCTTCTTTATCGTTTTCTCTGTCTTTTCTGATTTTGGCCCGGTTTTCAGATGATGGAAGCTTCAGACGTTTAACTATATATCGATGCTGAGTGAAGGGCGCATGTTTAAAAAAATAAATAGGTACCAGAAGTAACCTAACTCCACTTCTGGGTTTTTTTTTTTTTTAAGAAAGCCAATTATTTTGGGTGCATGTAAGTATATTTAAAGGCTCACAGCATGCTAGATACGGCAGTTCTGTAAATAGTATAGCATGAAGAGAGAATCCTACAAAGCACAATGCTCAAGATTTCTGGTTATAATCAAGAGCAGATGGAGGCTGTGCACTGTGGACCTGCGCCTGCAGTGCCAAACCCTGCAAAGGAGACAGGAGGATTTCTGTTTTTGCTCGTATGTGTCTTCCCATGTGTATGTATGTGTGCAGGCAGGGGCATGTGCATGTGTATGTGGAACCAAGGGCATCTTTCTCAGTCACATCACACCTTTAGTTTTTGAGATGGGGCCTTACTGAACATAGAGGTAGGATGGCAGGTCACCAAACTCCAGGGATCTTCTGGTTTTCTCCGCCACAGTTCTCAGAGTACAAATACATGCTGCTGACTCAGCATTGTCCGAGGGCACTGGGGATCCAGCTCAGGTCTTCATGTGTGCATGGCGATCTCTTTATGAATGGAAGCGTATTCCGAATACTGTGAGAATGCTTCGTAAGTCTTGGCACGGGTGCCAGTGTGGGCTAAGCCACAGTGAGTGGCTGAATGCAAGCTCTTTTTCTTGGAGGGATGTGTTCCCGAGGAACTCATTTCTAATACCTGCATAAGTCAAGACTAACTCACCCACAGGAATGAAGTCAGGATTGGCGTTACCTCCAGTGTTGTACAGTATGCAAGATCGGCTCTTTCCCTTTGCCTCATTTCTGCTTTGTGGAATTCACAGTAGCCGAGAGCATGACTTCATACCTCGCCTTTTAAGGGAAGGCTGCGGACCTGGAGCTCTGGGGTTGGGTTAGTCACTTTCGGTGACTGTGACAAACATCAGGGGAAGCAGCTTAAGAGGGGGAGGGAGAGGTTCATTTTGATTTACAATTTCCAAGGTTTTTGTCCATGGTTGCCTAGCTCACTGCCAGTGAGTTGGTGGGGGGAAGGGAGGGAGAGAAGAAGGGAGAGAGAGGGAGACACACAGAGAGACAGAGAAATAGACATAGATAGAGTCAAAGAGAAAGACAGAGAGGGGGAAGAGGGGAGAGGGGAGGAATGGAAGAGAGGAGATGGTAATGAGGGGAAAAAAGAGAGAGAAGGGACAGAAAGGGAACAGGAAAAGGATGTGGATCTGTGCTGTGGCCACAAAGCATAGGGTGTGTGTGTGGTGTGTGCATGTGCGATGTATGTGGTGTGTGTGTGTGGGTGTATGTTATATGTGTGTGCTCAGGTTCATGTGTGCTTCTGTGCATGTGTATAGAAGGCCAGGGCTTTCTATCACCCCAAGAATGCTATTTAAGTATCAGAGCCCTGGTAATCCAGTACTTCTCGACTGTTCAATCTACCAGCTGTGGACTAAGTCTTTAATGTAAGATTTAGTGGGAGACCCTTCATATCTAAACCATATCAAGAGTGTATTTATTTTACTAGTTGGACAAGCTATGTATTTGGCCAGAAGTGATGAATGGCATGTGATTTTAGTCTCAGTGCTTGGGAGGCAGAAGCAGGCAGCTGTCTGTGAGTTTGAGGCCAGTCTGGGCTACATAAAGACTGTGTCAAAAAGAACCAACAAAATACTTATTTATTTTTATTGTATGTGAGTGTTTTGCCTGCCTGTATGATGTGAACCACATGCATGCAGTTCCTGCAGAGGTTAGAAGAGCGTGTTGTATCCACTGGAACTGGAGTTACAGATGGTTGTGAGCCACCACATGAGTGTTGGGAACTGAACCTGGATCCTTCGCCAGAGCAGCAGTTGCTCTTAACGACTGAGTCATCCCTTCCTCTACCCTAGGATAAAACTTTGATGGGCTGAAGAGGAAAAAAAATGTAGCTAACATCTTCAGAAAGCTAGGTCCCTGGATACCTAGCTGAACAAAGAATCTTGAAGTGATGAGTATGCCAAGCAGAACTGCAGAAGGACCTCTAGAACAGACGGCTTTGCCCTAGTCAGTATATGAAGGGTACTCCCAAATTTCTGATTGAATGACACTTGGCTAGCAAACGTTGTGTTCTTGGATGTGGCTTGTGTCTTTGAAAGCAACGTTGGAAGCTGATCCCTGTGATGTTAACTTTAATTGCCAACATGACATACTGAGATTCACCTGGGATGAGAGTCTCAGTGAAGGATTTTCCACATTGTGTTTGTCTCTAGGGGACTGTTAATTAATTGATGTGGGGAGACGCAGCCCAGGGTGGGCAGAATCAATTCCCTAGGCAGGGGATCCTGAGCTGTGTTAAGAGTGGAGAACTCAGGCTGACTAGAAAGAACCAAGCAAGTGAGAATGCACGCATTTCCTTCTCCCTGCTCTTCACCGTGGATATGATGGGACTGGCTGCTTCAAGCTTCTGACAGTTTCGTTTCTCTGCTGTGATGAACTGTAACCTAGGACATTAGGGTGAAATAAACCCAATTCTCCCCTCAGTTGCTTTTTGTCAGGGTATTTTTTTTTTTTTTTGGGTTTTTCGAGACAGGGTTTCTCTGTGGTTTTGGAGCCTGTCCTGGAACTAGCTCTTGTAGACCAGGCTGGTCTCGAACTCACTGAGATCCGCCTGCCTCTGCCTCCCGAGTGCTGGGATTAAAGGCGTGCGCCACCAGCGCCCGGCCAGGGTATTTTTTTTATCACAGCAACAAAAATACAACCAAGAAGGTCCACTTACAAGTGGGCCCTCCAGGAGGTGATTATGGTTCAGCCCTCATGAGAACATTAGTCCACCCATGACTAAGAGACTAGCGAATGAACTTGAGGAGGATCTGGAACCTAGGATGGTCAGGTCTCCTGCATGCTTGCTGCCTGCCCTGTACTGCTTCATATTCTGCCAGCACAAGGCTATTCCACGTGCAGCCTCTGACCTTGAACCAGAGTTGTCGCTAAAGTAACTCTCACCCTGTCTGTGGAATTGCTCCCTGCCCCCTCCCCTTTGAGACAGCTTTACCAGGATGGCTTTGAATCCTGCTCTTTATACTCTTCTGGTGTGGGGATCCCAAGAGATCCCCCACACCCAGCTCTGTGACACTGTTACTAGGAACAGAAAACAGATTTAAGACAACACATGCTCTGGTTGACAAAAGCAATGCCTTCCTACCTGCTACTCTTCTGTCAATCCGCCTGGCTTCAAACAGTGAACCAACAATAAGGTGAAACTGAACAAAAATAAGGAAAAAACCCTGTCTGAAGATGTCCGTTCTAATAGTGCTTATGTGGGGACACCGAAGACAACACAGACACGAGAAGCAAGGTGGCATTTTCGTGTCATTTTCGATTGTCATTTTCACGGCAGATAAATTGGAAATGCACAGGACATCACGTGAGGTGAGCACATCCCGCCCGTACAGTGATCCTATGAACACAGCTAAAGGGCAGAACATTCCCTCTCTTTTAAGTCCTATTCCGTCATCGGCAAGTCCCTTAACTTCCCTGTGCCTCAGATACCTGGCCTATGAGTTGGGGAGTTTGGATTCAGTGACCTCTGATGTCCCCTGCTTTGTTTAAAATATTTATGGCTGATGTAAAAAAATGCACACATCTCCCTGTTTTTCTGATGTGAACAGAACGGGCCCCTTGAATGAAGAACCTGTGTCCCGGGGATTTACAGAGGCAGCCGCTACCAGATTTTCAGATCCCCCCATCACGCGGCACTTCCAGATTACATAGTTTTAGAAGCCAGTACGGAAATGTGTAGCAGATGGGGAGAAAAGTGGAATCCTCAATCCCCCTCAAATGAGTTGCTGTATTTGAGGGAGATTTAGCTGTCTGCTCCCAAAGCACTTTATTATGGAGTAACATAAAACAGTTCTCAAGTCATTAGGGTTCTTTATCCACAAATGCCCAGGAATGATTTCAAATTAAGCTATGACTGCTCTGAGCACTATTCAAACATACCCCTCCCGGGACGGCTGATTTACATGCAGGGGGCAAACGCTCAACACACTGATTCGTTCACTTCTGCTTGAGCGAAAAAACAAAACAACACCTGTCCTCTCTCCAAACTTAAAAAAAAAAAGTCCTTATTCAGTTCACAAGCCTCTCTCTGATTTTGTATTTCTAATGATGAGGCAGGGGAAAGGTCAGAGTACACAGTAGCTGGGCATGATGAGATACACTTGTGATCCCAGCACTCAGGGGTGGGGGCAGGCTTTGCACAAGTTCAAGGCTGGCCTGGGTTACGTGAGACTGTCTCAAACAACACTCATACTTACCATTGATCTTACACGGTTATCTGAAAAGTGATGGGAGAGAACATGGGCTTTCAACTCATAAATAAAAGTCTCCTAGTCAACCAGGCTCCCTCCGAAACACCCTCAGCTACCCAGAACCTTCTAAGGGTTGTAAATTCTTCTAAGGGTTGTAAATACTTTCTGGGTCACGAGAGGAGAAAGTAGCCAAGTCAAGAATAGCAGTGGTCCTCATAGACATCCTTCCAAGACACAGCAAACCAAAGGGCTTCTAAGATCCCCGAGGTACTGTGTGAGTGTGCAAGAGCACACATGCACACACGTATGGTTTCAAAGCTGATTTGACAGATGGGCACCATCAGGGGTGGGGCCTGCAGCTTAAGCCCACGCAACACAGGAAACCTTACTGGCCTAGACACAGACAGCACTGCCAGAGCGATAGCTTTTTCTCATCTCTATGGGTGGGACACATGGCTACTCTTAGCCGGTGGAGCAATCTGTCTGGTTAATTCCACTAATGAATGAGATTCTGGCATGCTAACCCCATGTAGCCAGTGTTCCCCAACTTCTTAGAGGGACAAGTACCTGGGGGTGTTCCACTGCTCTGAGGATTTACAGGATGGAATGTCTCATTAGAAGCCTGGGGAACCCCTCTGCAGAAGGGGAGGAAAGACTGTAGGCGTCAGAGGAGATGGAGGACACCAGGAGAACACGGTTTATCTGTTCAGCTATGTGGGGCTCATATGGGCTCATGGAGACTGAAGTGGCCTGCATGGGTCTGCACCAGGTTCTCCGTGTATATGTTATGGATCATAGCTTGGTGATTTTGTGGGACTCCCCTAACAGTGGTACCCGGTGTAACTCTGACTCTTTGCCTGCTCTTGAGACTCTTTCCCCCTATTAAGTTGCCTGGTTCAGTCTCAACCAGAGCTTTTGCCTTGTCTTATTGCAACTTGTTTTGTCCTGTTTGGCTGTTGTCTTCTAGAGGTCTGTTCTTTTCTCAGATGGGAAGAGTGGATCTGTGTGTGTGTGTGTGTGTGTGTGTGTGTGTGTGTGTGTGTGTGTGTGTGACAGATTGGGCCAGGGAATGCTGGCAGAGGTGGAGAGAGAAAACTGTGGCGGGGATGCTTGGTATGAGACAAGAACCTGTTAAGGAAAAAAAAAAAAAAACAGCAGCCTGCAAGTGCTATACTTTTGAGAATTCTCTTAGCTATTTTGATGGTCCAAGTCACAGTTCCAGCTGTCTTGAAAATTTCAAAAATGGTTGTATGGCAGTTGGGGAGATAACTCATCTGAAACTTACTTGCCAAGAAAGCATGAGGATCTGAGTTCAATACCCACCCCCACATCCAAAAAAAAAAAAAAAATCCAGATGCAATGGTTTGTATTGCAATTCCAGTGATAAGGAAGTGAGATACAAGATGCCTGGGGGTTTCTGGCCAGTCGGCCTAGCCAAATTGGTAAGCTCCAGGTTCAATGAGACCTTGTTCAAAAAAATAATAAAATGAAGGCTGGAGAGACAATTCAGCAATTAAGAGCACTAGATGCCCTTTCAGAGTCCTGTGTTCAATTCCCAGCATCCACATGGAGGCTCAAGACTGTAACTCTAATTCTAGGGAATCCAGTGTCCTCTTCGAGCCTCTATGGGTACCAGTGCACACATATAGATGCAGACAAAACACTTCCACACATAAATAAAATTAATAGTAATAAAAAATAAGATAGAGAGGGACTGTGGACCTCTGATTCACATACAGGCATCCTTGTTTACCCACACATGTATGCATACACACATGAATCAAACGTGTATACACACAGTTGTATGTGCTATTTTCTGAAGCTACCTGCTTGGAGGCTCAAACATTACTCAACATGGCAAATTAAACTCATCAGATTTGGTTCAGTGAATGACATCTGCCCTTCCTCCCAATGATGTCTCTCCTCAAACACTGACTTGGCATTGAGAGGACATACCGTGACTTTCAAGGTGATCCTGAAAGTAAGACCCAAAGAAGCATGGGCCAAGCAGGACATCGAAGAGGACACTTGGAGGACACTGGGAATTATCATCCAGCAGGGACAGATGGACTATTACTGCTACAATAACACTGGGACCCAGGATAGCACCTAAAGGATACAGCCCGACAAAGGTGCCTTAGTGCATGGTGAAGCCCAGGTTAAAAAAAAAAAAAAAAAAAAAACAAAAAAAAAACAAAACAAAACAAAAAACAAAAAAACGGGGTGGAATCTTAGAGCATTGCAGGGATGGCTTAGGGTAAGAAGGCCCGCCGTGCATGCCTGAAGACCTGATCCACTAAAAGTCAGAACTCCATGAAAGGGACCAGGAAATCTTTTGGGAGCATCCCTTCCTCTCTATCAGAGATGACAGATGCCTAGTCACCTGCTTTGGGTGTGTGCTACAGAGACTCATCTGCAGTCCCATGGGCCCCAGGATGGTGGCAGGTCCTTTAAGAGGTGAGACCTAGTGGGAGATAATTAGGTCCTAAGGGGCACCATGCTCAGCAGATACTAATGTAGTTCCCGCAGGACCTGGTTATTTCCCAGGACAAGGGGTTGTTATAAAGAACAAATTTAGCCCTTAATCGCTCCCTTCCGGCCTTGCCATTTGATCCTCACGCCATCCTGGCTGCAAACAGCTGATTTTCTTTTATGATACTAGAAAGGAGACTCACAGGGTATGTGTGTATAGGGACTGGCGGGGGCACTTAAGCACTGGTGATTTTTCGTGCTGGGATGTCATCACTTGAGACCCTCAGGATATAGGACAGGCGGGCAGACCCCAACCCCAAAGTCCATCTTTATTTTAGTATTTGGCGACTTCCAGACAAGACCAGGTCTTAGTCATACATTCTGTGACTGGTGGCAGGAGCCCCGTGTCTGTCCTACACTAGTGGCTTTGCAGAACACAGAGATTTCTCATCAAAATGAAGGCAGGTGTGAAGATGGGTACCGCATGCAGTTGAGACTCTAAAACCAGACAGAAAACTGTGCAGATATGCTTTTGTGGGTTAGAAACAGGATGGAATGTCTCAGGACTGGGGAGATGGCTCAGACAGTAAAAGGTCTACTGTGCAAACCCAGACACCTGAGTTCAGATCAACAGTATCCACATAAAAACAAACAAAACAAAACAAAACAAAAAAGGCAGGGCAGGGCAGATGGTCATGCATACACTTCTAACCCCAGGCAGAAACAGAGGACCCCTAGAGCTTGCTGGCAAGTCAACCTAGTTAATGGTGACCTTCTGGTTCAGTGGCAGTTCCTGTCTCAAAAGGTAGAGTGTCTTCCAGAGGATCCAAGTTTGGTTTCCAGCACCTACATAAGGCAACTCACAACTCCATGACTCCAGTACCCGGGGATCTGACGCTCCCTTCTGGCCTCCACAAATAGCTGGCATACAAACACAGACACAATACACATCAAATAAATAAATAAATAAATAAATAAATAAATAAATAAATAAATAAATAAATAGTGGGAATTTATCAAGGAAAACATCAACCTTTGGCCTCTGCACACAGCACACACAGACACGGTCTCTTCTATGGTCCAGTGGTTACATAACACACAAGGCTCCTCTTCAATTGATGCAACTCAGTAATTTTTATTGCAACTGGAAGACAATACATCACAGAAACTTTATGGTAGGTCTGGGGAAGTGTTATTTACAATAAATGATGAAGTAGTTTGTCTTTGGCAATATGATTACACATGAAGAACGCAAAATGCTGTATGGATCCCTCCCAAGCAACACCAAGTCCCCCGAGCTCGGCTGATGGCGCCATCTCCACACCGCTGCTTTAGGCAAAGGCAAGCACCACCCAACGGGCATCATTTTCTTTCTCCTTTAAGATTCTCCCCTTCTGTTCATGATATTGGCAGTTTCATACAGAAATACAGGAAAAATATTGGCTTCTGAAGAAATTATTACTCTTATAAATTAATTTGGCCTTGTAGATCTGTTGGCCTGGAAAGGTGGGGTGACCCCAAGATTCGGCCACAACCCTCTAGGTCTTCTCGCTGTTTTATCACTGTGGTTTTGTTTTCTGTAAAATTAAAACAAAACTCAGAAATGTTACAGAATCAGAGTATTAAGAAAATGTCCATGTAGCTGTTTCCCAGACACACACAGATACTTTTCCCACCCCCACGGTCACCATGGCAGTGCAGGTAGTGGGGACAATGGTGTGGGACTGGCTGAGCCAGCTGTGGCCTTGGATGGCTTCAACACACACACTCAAGAAATGGTGAATGCGTCCGTAACAGAAAGTGTGCTGTTTCCTCTAAAACAGAGGGAATGGGGGGAATCAGGTATGCCAAGAGAGAATACAATTTCTAGTTTGACAGGATCACCATATCGAAGTCTTGAGAATCCAATATGGAGCATCGATTATTTGCAAAAGGGTGGAGAAGGCATGTTCTCCGCTTTTGCAAATGAGACACAGCGGAGAAACACTGCTGTAGAGATCTCAAATAAAGAGTCTTGATTTCAATACTAACAAGATAGGAAGGGTACTTGTGAGCATCCCACAGCAAATCAGAAATGAGCATTCCTCAGCGGTCTGACTCCAGAAGCTCCACAGCACGGGGCAGCACCATAGACATATCCATTTCGGCCATGTAAAGGTGATCGATTTTAAAATGGTGTTTTCCTTCCTTAATTTTTTTTGGTCAGTGAAGCTAGCACTTGTTTGCTGAAGGGTGGAAGAGTGACCAAGTCACACCCATTATTCATGATAAAGCAACCGAGTGGACAAGTCTGTGCTTAATTCAAGAATAGCCAGCAGGGGAGAGGACGCTGGGAGTTAGCCACCATGGCTGGCGCGCTCTCAAACGAAGAGGGGTTAACAGATGAATTCACAAAGGTGGGCAGATCTATACAGAACACTGAATGCCGTGTGTAACTCCTCATGACATCCCAAGAAACAGGAACACCACACAATGTATATACTTTGATTTACACATTCCATTACAAAGAAAAAAATAATAAAAGAAGAGACACCATTACAATTCTGTAACTGTTAACTGCAATAGAAACCGAAGTCTAGTCTGACAGGTAACTAAAAAGGGTTTATCACGTAGGTTATATAGCAAAAGTGTTGATGTATATTATATATAGTAGTATAAATAATAAAAAAGTATTATTTAAATTAGATCACAGTGCTGCATCATGTGCCTAACAGTGTTTGATATAGTACTGGTGGGCTGGGACCTACAACACGAAGGACTGAACTGTCAACACTGGCAAGTCACAATTAAGAGGGGATGTATGTTCCAATGTTTTCTTTTGGTGGCAAAAAATAATACTAAAAATAAAAAACTTCTCAAGACGAAAGAAAAGGATTTCTTCATAGAAACAAAGAAATCACTTGCAACATCTGGGCAGCTGTGATCCACCAGAATGAAATGAGTTCCAACGTGAATAAGGTTTGAGAGGGGAAGAGGAATCACCCTGAATTTAGTCTAACCCTATATATGGGAAAACGTCCCATGCAGGTCACTTGTCCCTAACTCTGGTATCATGTCATAGCCACCCCCACTCCTCCCCAAGAGGCTGGAGGACCCAGAGTGGCACCACTGAAACCCAATTGGTGAGGATGGGCCTGCTGTGCTGAACTCTTAGGCTGGGCACCAAAGCCATTCTCTCTTGCCTGGGCACCATTGAATGCAATACTCTTTCTAGAATGTTCCGTGATAGGAACCGCTATGAACAGAAAGCGTTAGACATGCTGAATGACTCTACAAGAAAAATCCATTCTTAGGAAAGGGTGTCAACCCATTCTTCCTTGAAGACCCAGGCAAAGATAGAGACCCGCTTCAGGTGTACTGACCACGGTTTCCTTACACATGTGGGTTTGGTTCAGCTTTAGTTTCAGAGAGCCAGCTTTACCAAAAGAACTCTT
The DNA here is from genome assembly GCF_950005125.1 of Chionomys nivalis. Lineage (NCBI taxonomy): Eukaryota > Metazoa > Chordata > Mammalia > Rodentia > Cricetidae > Chionomys > Chionomys nivalis. The sequence continues at coordinate 27,753,569 of NC_080095.1, read as the reverse complement.
GAGAAATATCCTCACTGGAGAAGGGGAGGGGAGTGGGCACTTGTGATAAACCAGAAAGAAAATCTACGATGCAAACCCTTTCCACAAAGTCCTAGAGAAAGAAGAAAGACAACCAAGAGGGGATAAAAGGTCGGTGCGTATTTCACCTAAGGAAAGAAAGCCACTGTCTCTCCTCTTAAATGTGTCAGAGGGCCAACAGCCAGTGGTTGTAATGCCATGGTGCTGATGTGGTCACTGTTGTTTCCAAAGCATCTGTAAATATTGCTATAGTTCCCCGTTTCCCCCTCCCCCCTGCCCCATGTGAGTACATGAGACCCTGGAATGACACATGAACCACAAAGAAAGAACACCACACCCCTTGAACGATGCTCAGGCGATCTGTCAGACTAATGGATACACAGGCTAGTGTGAAAGCTAAAAGAACACCTAACGTTTGGGAAGAAAGTCCAAGACTAAAGTGAATTACACTTAAGCAAAATATTCTTTCACAAATAAGCTTGTGCTTAAATTCTCTACTGCTCTTGGGGGAGGGGAAAGAGAGGGTGCCTCCTGCCCCTTGGCTTGTTAAGGACACGGACAGCCTCAGTCGGCAGACTTCGCTACAAACGTCCACATACACATTGATAACTTTGTTTTCGCCTCAACAGTCAAAATACAGAGTTAAACACAATTGAGCCATTGTTTTGGTTATGCATAATGTGTATGCCTCCCAAAACAGAAGGAAAATAGAAAAAAGTACCCTTACTAAAGTTTCCCCAACAAGTCTTCCAGAAAATTCCAACAAAGGCGCCAAGGGAGGCTCAGGAAAATAACACTTAGAAAGCTGCCCGATGAGGTATTTATGCAAAAAGAGTGGTTCTGGGGTTCAGAACGCACTTGTATAAGATAGTTTTCTAGATCTCTGGGAGATCAGAAAAGTAAATCACACACACACTGCATCTTGTTATCTCTGAAAGAGGCCTCTGCCCCTTCGGAAAAGTGAAACGAGGGGAGACAGCCCACGTGGGGTTTTCATCGGAAGAAGTCCCCTGCCAGAAACAGCGCCGAGCGTTTACCTTCGCCTTCAGTAGAGGTCTGAGTCTCACCATTTTGGGGGGTGGGGAGGGTGGTCTTTTGGACTTGGTTAGGTAACAACAGAAATCAAAGTGTGGCTCAGGTTCCAGAGCCATGGAATGGCTTGTAGGGTGTCAGAGGTTTGTGGGGAGAGAGATCAGGGCACTGGGAAAACACACCTGTGCTCTCATCTAATCCGGAACCCCCTTGTTGAGGGGCCAGGTTCACGGACAGGTCTGGGTAAACCTCGCCCGCCCCCAAGTGGGAGCCCCCAACCTCTGTTCTCTCTGGAGCTGCCTTCAGGTTAGGTAGGGGAGGCAGCAGAGAACCTCCTTCCTTCCAGGCCAATGTGGTTGCCATGGTACCTGGTTCCGACAGGAGGACATAACTTTAAAGGCCCTCTCCTGTCCCGTTTCAAAAGTCCGAGGTCACCTCAGTTTTCTCCCTCTCCCAAACATCTGACCCTGAGCCATGGTAGTGTTTTTACAAGTTCCTTCCGTTTGGGTGGAAGGCCATATTGTTTTAGGGATTTCTCTTTAGACCTCAAGGAAAAACAGGTTTCTTTTTTTTTTTTTTTGGCAAAGGTAACTGGAGTTTCTGGCTTGTGTGACATGGTCTGGTTGTCATTCAGCTCTCACTATCTTGGTGGTCTTAGTCCCAGGGCGATTACAGCTGAAGAGGCAGCGACAGCCAGCCCCCTTCTCACTGCGAAACCTCAGAGTCGCAGCAAAACACGCAGGGCTGGCCCATCCAAGCCCATAATCACTTACTTCCTCCTACCCAAGCACCCTATCTCTTACCCTCACCCAATAAGGCCCATTAGCATGTTTCCCCTTCTTCTGGCGAATTTGCATAATTATTCACTGCCTTTTTCCTAGAACCAAATCACGGTCATGATTTTTCTCAAGTAAGCGTCCCATAATTCTCTTGACTCTATCATACACACTACTAAGTTTGCCCTCGAATTATTGCGTCATGTTAAACACATACAGACAAAGGGAAGGACACACTCTTCAGTAGAGAGTCAGAGGGGTCGGGGCTGAGTGCGGACAAGGCAGTATAGAGCTCAACCAACCAAGCCCTACCAGAGTACGGAGATAATTTATATTGCAGAGTAAGCTCCCCAACAGTCAGAGTTTTGTCCCTGAAGAAGGTTAAACCTTAAACACCTGCTTCAAAAAACCAAAACAAAATAACAACAACAACAAAAAGAAAAAGGGGAAATAAAGGAAAAGAAAAAAAAAGAAAGGAAAAAAAAGAACAAAAGAACCTCTAAGCCTAAGGGCTTAAAAATTAGAGGCATAGCCTTCTCTCTATTTTCTATATTTATATGAAAATAATTCATGCTTCATGCTAAATACATTATTTACCTTACAAGAACTTTGTTATTTTTGAATAAAAAAAAAGTTTATTTTTGTGATTTTTTTTTAATTTTCTTTTCTTTTTTTTTTTTTCTTCAAAGGAATCCATGCATCGTGGATCAGAAATTTCTGCTGGCTACACTGGCTGAATGTGAAAACCACTGATTTTATTTTTTATTTTTGCAAAGAATGAGTTCTGGCATTAATTGCAAACCCTTTTTGAGGGCTGTATAGGAGTTGTATTGATTACCATGTTTTTGCTTTTCGTGTCCATCAGTGCGCCTTTAACCTCTTAAAAAGACATCACAATATGAACGGCAGTTTCTGTAGCACCCCGCCCCCCCAAACTTGGATCAGATTGTTTGAATGGGAAAGAATCTGTACCGTTTTTCCTTAACAGCTGCTGTCATGCTTTGGGCATGATTGCTTTCACTTGGGCAGCTAAAAGGATATAGCCTGTTTTCTGCATCAGCTTTAAGTCTCGCGTGTGCATGTGTGTGTGTGTGTATGTGTGCAGGCGCACACAGGGCCAACCTTCAGGCTTATGGCTTTTGGAAGTCTTCTTAATTGAACAGAGAGCAGAATTCAGTGGTTAGCAATGGCTCTAAGAATTTTCCCTGTCTCTCCCCCTTAGATACTGAGGCCAGATGTACTGAACAGTCTGGTAGTCAACTTGTGAGATGGTACCAGGTCCAAGCTTAAGGAATACAGAAGACTGGCAGCCGAGCCCTGGGCTTGCTATCTGGAAATGCCATTGGCGTTTCTGGCACATTGGTATGCCAGGGCCAGAGCACGGTGTTACCCTTAAAGGATGCTGTTCCGATGGGGACACGGGGCTCCTCAGTCTCTGCGATTGCTCCCCAGTTTCACTCCAAACAAAATTGACTTTTTAAACCTAAGGGTTGGCCTGAGCGTGATGATTCTGCATGCGTGCCTCCTGGGTGGCGCAGGAGTGTTCCTGTGACATTAATGCTGACATCCCTGTGGGTTCAGTCACAGGTGTCTGACAGGCTGCAGGAAGCAATGGTTAATTTTGGCTTTTTTTTTCTTTCGGTTTTTGTCTTGAGATAAAGAAAAGCTTTTGTAAAACGGCTGAGTGTCAACATGAGTTCTATGGCTTCAATCTCCTTTAAACATAAAATTCTTAAGGGTCCAAAAACAAAGGAGTGGGGGGCAAATTAAAAAGAAAAAAAAGAAAAGAAAGAAAACCAAACCAACAAAAGAAAAAAAAAAAAAGAAAAAGAAAAAATTGCTGATATTGCCACAAATCATTAGAAATCTCCTGACATGCTGAAACCAAATGGCCATAAGTTCAAAACAAATCAGAGACTTGTTTCAATTTTTTGTGGTTTCCTTTTGTTCTTTTTGCCCCTTGGCCGTCCGATTGGTGATGTTGTTCAAACAGGACCGGATCCCCGCCAAGTGCAGGAGGGAGCCGGCGGCCTCTTTCATCTCCTCATCGTCACTCTCGGGGGGTTTTTCTGTGCGTCTCTTTTTGAGGGGCAGTGTGTCGCTGGGGACCTTCCTGGCCTTGGCGAAGTGCTGCCGCTTCTTGTGCTGGGATGCATACCCGCTGTCCCCCAGGGCATCCTTGGCCTCCTTCTGGCTGGACTTCCTGTCATCCTCCTCTGTCTCGCTGTGGCTCTCGTGGCTCTGGAAGCTTCCCTCACTGCCCTCCTGGCTCCCCTTGGTGGCAAACTCATAGTGGTCGTCAGCCGAGGAAGAGGAAGAGGAGACGGAGTCACTGGCGGGAGAGGTGCTTCGAGCATTGGAGGACTTGACACTGCTGTAGTTGTGATCCTCCTTGGGATCGCCACTGACCACCGCGGAGCCACACGGCGGCTCACTCTCAGTCCGCATCCGGCAACTGGTGATGCTATTCCTGCAGACGAAGAGGAAACACCAAATTACATCTTCTCAGGTGGAGGCTCCTGCAGGCACTGCTAGCAGCCCCAGAACATGGCTAACAGGTACAACGATCTCTGCAGAAGGGCCCCCATCCCCACCCTGTCTTCTCACTCATCCCTTCCCATGCCAACAGACACGTTCACTTAATCCATGGCATCTGAGTTGTCAAGCAATACTTTGAGGCGATGGCAGAGAAACCTTTCTTTTACACTAGCCCCAGCACCGCTGGAGTAAGACACCACCAGCCGAGGCTGGCTGGGCACCTCTGAAACAAAGGCATATTCTCTTCTGGAACTGCTATATGAAGTGGCATTTGTCAGAAGGCTAAATACAACACGCGGCGAAGAGTCCTGCCTTGTGGTGACAGCTGCTCGCTCAGGACCCCTCTCTCTCACTCACTCTGCCGGTGTGCACCGAGTATGTAAGAGAGGAGATCCAGGGGAGCTGTTAGTGAAGATTCTAGCATCTAACGAAACAGTAAGTCGGGGCTGGCTCATGGAGGAGAGGCCGGTAAGTTACTGTTTCTTGAGCTCCTGACCAACGGACACCCGGCTGAGCCCAATGGCATGTTTAACTCCATCAAGTGGGCCTCAGACTCCTTCTTCACGTGGGTCAGAAGTGAGTGCCACAAAGTTCGGTCACTGACTAAAGCTACACAGATAGTAAGACAGAGCTGTGACTGAAACCAAAATATAAGTGTTCAGCTACACTCGGATTAGTGTTCTGCAATTCCCCGCTAGAACGTCACATGGGCTCTCCCAGCGCCCATCATGTCCTGGGTCACTTCTTGTGTATATTTATGTCTGGGTCAGCCACTGGAGATTCTATGTCTCCTTGTTGGGAGGTAGGGAGAGGCACCGTGCCCACCTTCTGCTGCTTTCCTGATGTGCCTGGCACACAGCAGGTGCCCAGGGTGGGTGAGAGTCTGAGGGACAGATGAGTGCAGGAGGCATGGGGTACTATGGTCAAAGGGTGAAGGAATGGAGGCTGGGCAGGGAACATTCTGGGGGAAAAAAAAAAAAGGCCCGATGAGATGTGATGTGCACCAGGTTGGCTCAGAGGAAGACCCTGTGGTCGCTTACTGTCTTTCCTAAAGTAACTCTCCTCTCCTGTCAAGAGGTCCCACTTCCCAGTGTCGCTGTGGACATCTCCTGGGGAGTTTCATTTTCTTTCTGTCAGAAGAATTACAGGACCCAGCCCAGAGATGAGAAGGTCGAGGATGGGAGTCCATCAAGGGCTTGCTTCAGGATACACCGTGAACTTTAGGGCCTGCCTTCCTCACCTGCACCCCGTAGACTTCTTTTCTTGGCTGTGCACTGGTGCACAGCTGGGGCTGGCGTAGGATGCTGGGGAGTATTACCAAGTGACACGATCAATGTGGCTAGTTGTATACCTAGTTCCCAACAGCTATCAAAAGCAGATAAACACCTATGTCTCATATGTTTTTCCGGCTCTTTTGTTGTTGAACATAGATATTGTGAAACGAAAAACAAAATTCTATTAAAGAAGGAAAGAGTTTCTTAGAGAACATTTGGACAAGTGAACTGGGTTATGGTTGGCGTTTAACAAATCAATTCCATTCTGAACCCTTATTTTCAAACATTCAGAGAGTGAGTGAGTGTGTGTAGTATGTTTATGTATGTATGTATGTATGTATGTATGTATGTATGTATGGTGCGTGTGGGCACAAGCATGGAGGTCAAAGGCCAATTTTATGGAGACCTCTCCCTGGGTTCTGGGGATCATGTTCGGCATATCAAGCTTACCAAGCAAGTACCTGCTCAGCCATCCCAGCTCCAATCCTTATGTTTTACAATAACCCAGGACTGAAGGACAACTTCAGTAGCTGAGGTCAGCAGAGTGTGGCCACTGGCTGAGCAAACACTGGGAGGGAGAAAACCAGGAGAGCGGGCAGGACATGGGTCAAGGGCCCACCGGCTTACTGTCTAAGTTAGTGGGTCTGGGAAGGGGCGGTGCTCATTCACTGTGCTTTCCTCTCCTTTTTATTTCCTTATAGGCATCTTTTCTTCTTTTTCCTTTTAATGAAAAGTTTGAAAGCCGATGGAAAAAATGTCAGAAAGGAAGCCGTGAACAATGGATATCAAGTTTTAAGTGGATGCCCTCTTCTGAAAGAGAACCCATATGGATGGGGGAGCAGAACAGAGGGTGCTCTGTGGTCTGGGGTCCTGTGCTACGGAAGGGACGACCCAGAACCCGCCTGCCCGTGGCTGTGATTCTCACCCAGCTCATTCTTCTACAAGTAAACAAAACGTCAGAGAATCCCAAAGCCCTCCCACAGTGGAGCACTAGTCTCACTAGTACTCAAACCTATATGGTTCAGGAGGGGCAGTGATGGCGCATGCCTTGAATCCCAGCACTCGCAGGGGCTGGAGAGATGGCTCAGTGGTTAAGAGCTTTGCCTGCTCTTTCAAAGGTCCTGAGTTCAATTTCCGGCAACCACATGGTGGCTCACAACCATCTGTAATGAGGTCTGGTGCCCTCTTCTGACCTGCAGTCATACACACAGACTATATACAGAATATTGTATACATAACAAATAAATAAATAAATAAATATTTAAAAAAAAAAAGAAAAAAAATCCCAGCACTCAGGAGGCAGAGGAAGGCTCTGTGAGTTTGAACTCTGAGTTTGAGGCCAGGCTTGTCTACAGAGAGAGTTATAGGGTAGCCAGGTCTACACAGACAAATCCTGTCACGGAAACAGACAAACAAAAATCCCAAGCTAGACAGTTCAACTGGAACTTTAAACATCTCCCCCAAGTCCCGAGAAGGATGTGTCCTGTGCTGATACGGGACCAGTATAGACACTGCCAGAACCTTCTGGCGGAGACAGGCATACTGGTGCACTTTTGGGGCGTGAGAACTGGAATATAGCCGGATCTCATCCTTACTTAATGAAATTAACTTTCTGAGATCTCAGCACGGATTTATAATCCATAAATTACACACCAAACTCTGCAGGGAGTGACAAGCTCCTTCAATTATTAATAACTTGGCACAAAGTGGCTCATGTTGGTGTAGGCCAGCTGCACTGAGCTGGTGTCAGATGCCTCCTGCTGCAGGGGGTTGTCACTCTAGGACACCAAATGCTGAGAAGAAATTAGCCATCCTGAACTCGTTGGAAGGTGTGTTTCTAACTACCGTCTCCACCCCAGAACCCAAACCCGAAACCATTCATTCCAGTTGACATCCGATACAGCTGAAATGCCTGCAGCTTCTCAGCCTTGGCCGTGTCTGTGGATCATGAACTTCACGGCGACCACAGATTAGCATCAGCGAAAGCCACTTGATCTCACCAGGCCCCTAGGAGTTTAAACCACAGGCCCAGCAAAGCCATGTGCTCTCAGTCTCAAACCTGGGAGCTGTCCACTTTTCTCATCCACGGAGGGAATACAGGAAGTGAGACCCTGCAGTCGTTCAAGGCAAAAATGATCAGTGTTTGTAACTAAGAAGCCGTGGTGCAGGCCGATGCTGACTGCTGCTCTCCTTACGGTTCTCATTTTGTTCCATCCTACTTAAATGGCATAGGGTATCTCAATGGTTCTCAACCTGTGGGTCGCGACCCCCTTGGGGGATCACCAAAGACCATCAGAAAACAATGATATTTACATTATGAGTCATAACAGCAGCAAAATTATAGTTGTAAAGTAGCAATGAAAATAATTTTTATGGTGGGGGGGGTCACCATAACATTAGGAACTATATTAAGGGGTCACAGCATTACAAAGGTTGAGAACCATTGAGTTACCTGATACTCTAGGGTTCTCTAAGGAATGGACAGTTTTAAACCTACTGGCTGTCATTTGGAAGAGATGCCTGCGCTAGGCACTGACCTGAGGACTCTGACCTCTTGCCAAGTATGAAAAGCAGACAGGATTAACATAAGGATCATTTAAGCAGGGGACTGGAGGCAGTGCAATGCTTCTCTACCAAAGAAACCACAAGCAGAGAGATAGGGCTGAGAGAGAGAGGCTTGCTCTAAACATCTGGTCAAAGTTTTTGACCAGGTAGCAAGGGAGACACATTTAGAAGCAGCTTCCCTGACTACAATACAGACAATGTCAGATACGGCGCTGCAATGCATTTTACAGGCATTCTGAGTTCTCTAGGAAATATGGGGAGGGCTGTACAAACTAGACAGCCTGGGTTAGATCCCTAGAACCAAAGCTGTCCTTTGAGCTCTGAATGGGCATCATACACAGGGACATTCACAAAAATAACATACAACACAAGGGGACAGACATGTACCCACCCATCCAACCTATCGTTTTAAAACTAACTTGAAATGTGAGCAATGGGGGAATCAGGAAACTGGGGTTTCCCTGGAATAAATACCTACCCTAGGACTGGGGCAAGAGCCCAAACTGATGGAGGAGGAAAGAGAAGCAGGGATGGAAAACTGGTTTTGTCACCTTCATGGATTTTATGGTCGCTCCAAGGGAGTTACAATAGAATCAAGCCCACCATTCCCCCATAGGCGTCCAGAAGTTTGAAAAAGCAAATCTTCTTTGGAATAATGCACTTCAAATCCAACCACAGAGAATCCCAACTAATTAGCGTGCACAGAACCTAGGTTCATAATTCTAAAAACCATTAAGCACAAGGGAAATACACTATTATAAGTGAGAGATAGCAGAGAAAAAGCTACAGAGCCCAAAATGCAAAGACTGCGCATGTTGAGACCACAGACTATGAGATTAGTATTTAAAACAAACAAAGACGAGGCACAGGAGGTCAACAGCCCTGGAACCCTGGCACTCGGGGCGAGGCCTGGGCTATACACAAGACCCTCTCTTATGGACTGGAAAATAAATTATACAACATGCAGAAGAATATGGCTAAGTGGTGGGAATGCAGGTGAGAGGGCTGGACTGATCATCAAACTGGACAGCATTGGTGCCGAGGAGACAGGAGTCACGAGAGCTTGTTCAGCGCCTCTGCAGAAGCTGGGAGCTATGAAGTCTGTCTACAATCCCAGTGCTGGGGGGCAGACATGGGAGGAAACCCCAGCTTCCTAAACAGTCTAGCCCAACCCATGTGCTCCAGGCTTCAAAATACCTGTGTGTGGTGGTACGCGCTGCAATTCCAGCACTGTGTGCAGACAGAGAGGTCAGGGCTCTCTATTCATATAGAGAGCTCAAAGTCAACCTTTGCTAGGAGACTGTCTCAAACAAACACAAGAAAATTTCACATAAACTGAGCCGGACTTTTAGAGGGGTAAGAAAACACAAGATGTCACAACCAAATTAATGGCTGAAAATTTTCTAGATTGGCTGAAAGGTACCCATTTTTGGACCAAAAAAGCCAATACGTGCTTATCAGGATAAACAATGAAATCCACGCCTACCTATCACTATCAAATAAAAAAGGTAAGCCAAGAAACAAGCAATACAGGTCACAAAAAACCCAAAGAAATTAACCAACCAACCAACCAACCAACACAACCTAACCAGTTAACCAAAACCACAAGGATAGCTAGGCACAAACAACACAACCTAACCAATCAGTCAAAACCACAAAAGATCAAAACACTATATTGTGGCAGTCCCAGCTCCTCAGAGGACAAGGCAGGATGATTGCTGGCTATCTCAGGATGCCAGAACTGGGCAAAGGTGAGATACAAAAGTAGAAGGAAAATGCCAATGGGTAGGGAGAAGCATCAGCTGACTGACCACAGCCACTCTCAAGGCGAAAGAGAGAACACCTGTCAGAATCGCCTTCAGACTAGAAACAGACACAAGGTCAAGGCGCTACCCACAAACTATAGAAACTTCCTAAGAACATTATTTGGGAAGCATGAATGTGATCTAAAAGGGAAGGCCTGGTACACAGGAAGAAATGACTAGCAAAGGAGACACAAGCAAATGGTGACTGAACTGCAGAATTATGATCGATGGCTTAAGAACAAAGAAAAGCAAAACAGAGGCCAAGCACTGGACTTTTCAATTCCCCATTTGGGAGGTGGCGAGAACTGAAGTGAAAACATTCGAAAGGCTTGGTATTGATCACAAGGTTAAAGATATCGATCAAACATTTTAGAAGGTTCATGTCAAAAGTTTTAGGGCTCACAATGAAAGAGGAACGTGACGTTTAACTTGGGAGGCAATGGAATGAGAAGAGGGAGAAGTCAACTTAAATAATGCTCAGAAGGGTCTGGAAGCTGGGGATAAGCATTGAGTTTGTGCAAAATTAGACGGATATGAATCCACAGATGCTAATAAAAATGGGCAAAACCCCCTTCAATCAGAAAGGTACATGTTAGTGCTAGGGATTGAAAAAGGTATGCTGTTTATACACCGTGAGCCTAAAGCAAAGGAACAAAGGAAGGTCAAGATCACGGAAGTGCCATGTCAGCTGCGGAAGCCAGACGGGATGAAAGACAGGTTTCAAGGCAAATGCCACGACTACAGACGCAGTCCTAACCCACAAATGTTTGGTTCGCCAGGGAGATCAAACTGCTCTCAACAGAAATTCTTCCAAAAAGAAGATGGCTCCAAAATACATCTCCTACAGCTAGAGCCAGACCCACGGTGTGATGGGTTTAACATGCCACTCCCAGTGTCAATCAGACTTCTCACACATCACACACACACACACAGTCAATGGAAATCTTTTTTTTTTTTTTAAATTTTCGAGACAGGGTTTCTCCGTAGCTTTTGGTTCCTGTCCTGGAACTAGCTCTTGTAGACCAGGCTGGTCTCGAACTCACAGAGATCCGCCTGCACCTGTCTCCCGAGTGCTGGGATTAAAGGCGTGCGCCACCACCGCCCGGCTCACACACACACACACACAGAGAGAGAGAGAGAGAGAGAGAGAGAGAGAGAGAGAGAGAGAGAGAGAGAGAATGAAAATGGAAAATACTTTTTTAAGTACATGTGGAACACTTTTAAAACATTGATTGTATTAAACTATCTATTATCTACCTACACTTGGCTATATATACTGGGGCATCCCGACTAGGCTTAAATATCTCAAATGCCAAAGAAGTCTCACGTTACTATGCATCCAAGTTCACGGTGAATGCTGAAGTGGAGACTGAACATTAAGAAGCTTCTATTCCTTTTTTGTTTCAAAAGTCACAGATGCCCTTCTAAGAATATGTACTGGTCAAAGAAGAAGCAATAATGAGAAAAAAAGTCAGGAAGGATGCAATAAGGCTGTGGTTTCAAGGAAATTAAAACATTAAACTTTGTAGGAAAAGGATTTTAAAAAGGTATGCATCTATACGAAGACAAACAGCAGGGAAGAACAGAAGGTAAATAGCCAAAGCCAATGAAGGGGTCAGACAAAAGGCTCAGCTGCTAAGGGCACTGGCTGCTCCTGTGGAAGAACCAAGTTCCATCCCAGACCCCTCACAATGGCTCACAACCGCCCTCTTCTGAGAGCTGGGCAACCACACTCACATGGTCCACATAGAGACACATACAGTCAATGAAAACAGGACTAATCAGATGAAACGGTGCTTTGCAAGAAGAAAATGACAAGTTTAACCAAGCAAAAAGATAAGACACAAATGAAATAGAAATGGAACATAGCTATAAAAGATATCTTAAAAGATTGTAAATACTGAGAATACTTTATACCAAGATATAAGAACACTTAGGTGAAACAGATTCTCAGAGCCACCCAGTTAGGTCAATAGGAAACACCAAGCCTGCAGACCCTACAATCACTACGCAGATTAAACTACCCATCCTGGAAGGGTGGTGCCAGCACCACACTGTCCTGCAAGTGAGCTCCACCAACTACCAGGCAATAAAGACATTCGATTTCATATAGGAAGGGATGTGAGAGTGGCTAATCAGAGTGAATACTCAATTACATTTACAAGGCTAATATAACCTTGACACCACAACTAGATGAGGGCCGCATTAGAAGGGCAGGCTGTGTAAACTAAATGGCCAAATCCGTATCTAAAATGCCAGTTCACCAACTCCAGCAATAAAAGCACAATGCGTCAGGTGTAACAAGCAGAGAAATGAGCGTGTGGTTCAGAATTAGCAAATTTATTATGCAGCTCATCACAGTAAAGAAAAATTTAGAGAAAACTTTAGTGAGTTTCAGATGATAGAATCTTTTAAAAATGAAATTTGATGATCAGTAATGATAAATACAGGAAAGTAGGCCTGGGTAGAATTTTGTAATTATGATAACATATACTTGATTTTCTTTTGTTTTTTAAAGAAGTCTCACTATGTAAAGCAGGCTGTCCCGGAACTCACAGAAAGCCACCTGCCTCTGCCCACAGAGCGCTGGGGTTAAAGGTGTGCGCCACCATGCCCAGCTCTTCCTAAAAATAATTAATATCAAGGGCTGGTGAGATGACTATAAAAGGTCCAGACGCCTTTTGAAAAATGTGGGATAATCACACAGTGTGGCATTATCCATCAGTATAAACGGCACAGTTATAGGTATAGGAAGGAAACGGACCTCACTGAAGAAGACGCCTTGCTCCAGCTAGCAAAAAAAAATGTTTATGTTACCAAGAACCTTTGAATGCAAAAGGAGGGGATCGTGGTTACCTAACAGAGGACAAAGCAGTCTAAGCTGGGTGGTGGGTTAACAAACACTGTATCATCAAACGTCTAATAACTGCCAAATGTTTCGTATATTCTTGTATATGAATAAAAAACTGCATATTTTTTTTTTTTTTTTGAAAAATAGCTCCCAGAATGAAGAAGGAGGGGCTGCAGAGACATCTCGGTGGCTAAGAGTAATAGCTGTTTTTCCTGCAGACCCAGGTCCAATATTTCAGCACCAACATGATGGCTCGCAACCATTTCTAATTCTAGTTCCAGGGGATCTGACGCCCTTTTCTGGCTGCTGCAGGCACTGCACACACGTGGTATACAGACATGCAATCAATCAGACAAAAAAACACTTATACACAAAACATAAAAACTAAGAGAGAAGGCCGGGCGGTGGTGGCGCACGCCTTTAATCCCAGCACTCGGGAGGCAGAGGCAGGCGGATCTCTGTGAGTTCGAGACCAGCCTGGTCTACAAGAGCTAGTTCCAGGACAGGCTCCAAAAAACCACAGAGAAACCCTGTCTCGAAAAACCAAAAAAAAAAAAAAAACTAAGAGAGAGAGAGAGAGAGACAGACAGACAGACAGAGAGACAGAGGAAGGATTTAAGGCAAGGCACTAACCAGAGAACTACATCTCACCAGGTTTCAAACTCTCCCGAAAGGGTCATAGTTCTTCCCTCCATTCTTCATAGAATCCAGCCTAATTCTACCTGAACATCATCTGTGAAATAAAGTTCAAGACCCCTTTTAGCCCTGGAGTCCTATTGGTGTGGAGGCAAGGAGAAAGAGCGCAGGGGTGAGGGGTGCCCCTTCCTGGGGCTGACAGCTCCAGTAGCTCTGTATTAGGGTGATATCCAAGGGGAGCACAATAGAAAACATGACTCTCCTGCACAAGGCTCAAGGTCATGAAGGGTCCCATAGTCAGGGGCCTACCCAGAACCTGCAGGAGCTGAGGATGTTCAGACACAGGAAGGGACAAGGAGCCAAAACCAGGACTTTCAAAAGCATTTGGCCAGTGCCAAGGAGTGGAGAAAGGAGGAGAGCTCCACAGAGCGGATCCACTTTCGCCGGTCCAGGCAGGGCAGAAGCAAAGACTTGCAGGGATGTAGGCCCACAAGGGACTTGGGCGGTCTTTCTGATGGAGTTCTTTGGGTCCTTTCTCCACCTCACCCTTTACTATCGTCTCCTGTCCTCCATACTACATTCTGAAGCCACCTTTGAAGGCTGAAGTGTCAGAGACAAAAGGCAACAGCTGCTTGGTCTTAAAGAACCCGCCACAACGTGGGAGGAGATGGATGGCACATTTCCCTCTACTTCTGACTCCAGGACACACCCCCATCAATGCTGCACTCTCAGCAGGCCTCCTCCAGGTGACTAGGAGCAGAGCGAGGACAAAGAGGATTCTCCTAGTGGTCTGGGCGTAAGATCTGGTGCTGTGAGCCGCAGCAATGGCTTGTCTCCTGTTCTGTGGGAAATGTTTGCAAGTGAGGTTCTTAGAGACCCAAACGAAACCAAGCAGCTGCACATGGTGATTATGGGGCTCTTCCTCGCAGTTTTGGCACATGCCGAGGGCTGGACTTACAGCCGGGGCCTTACCCTAAGTTTGCCCTGCAGGAAAGGTGGTGGTGGTTTAGCCTAACCCCAAGGTTCAAGGCCCGGGAAAGTATGGGGAAGGCACAAAGTGCAAGAGCCCAAGCCCTCCATGTCATTTGTAACTATCTGCACGGAGTATCCTTAGTATCCTTAGTATGTGCAGGAATCAAGCTGTGCTAAGTCTACTAATCCATGGGTCTCTGTGCGCATGCCCATGTGCCATGGTCAGAACCACTGATCCGCAGAGCAAGGACCCAGAGGAACATCTCCTGAGCATAGATTCTGGGCACTAGCCCTCTAACAAGGACCCACCTCAGAGCCACTCTCTCGATCCTCATTGAAAACTGGGGCATTTAGTTCTTTTCCGTCGGAGCGGACATATGGGGAATCAAAACCAGCCCTGAGGGGCCAGTGAGATGGCTTAGCTGGGAAAGGCACACGCTGCTAAGCCTGACAAACCGAGCTCAATCACGTGGTGGGGAAGAAAACTGACTCCTGCATGGTTCTCTGACCTTTATGCTCTCCAACCCCAGATGTCCTGGGAATTGAGAGATGGTTCAGGGGCTAGGAGTACTGGCCATTCTGTCAGAGGACCACAGCTCAGTTCCTAGTACCAATAAGGTGGTTCACAGCTGGTCTTTAAATCCAGTTCCAGGAGGCGACACCCTCTTCAGCCTTCAGTGGGCAACACATGCTGCTAAAACACACACACATAAAGTAAAAACTAAAAAATTCTTTAAAAAGAAAAAAGAACCTCAGAGTTAAAATTAAGATGTTTCAGATCCTGGACTTGTAACCTCCCTACCAGGGAGGCAGCACACAGCACCACTAGGAGAGATGAACTCTGGTCCACCCTCCCCCTCTTCTCCCAGGTCTGTGATCACGTGTTCCATTTGATGGAATCTCTTCCTCACGTTAGAGTCATATTAGGCATTGAACCTGGGGCCTCATGCCTTCAGGCAGGCACACTTCCACTAACATACATTTCCAGATCCATCCATTCAATGGAACCTTCAGAGGATTTCCCCTGGGAATGCAGGAGCAGAAGCAAGCAACACGCACTTAGCCACGGGCAACAGTCATAAGGACAATGCATCCTGAGCACTCCACGCCCAGGCAAATTTAAAGATAAGCAGGTTTCCGACACCGAAGGATGGGCCAATCTTGGAGGTTATTGAGTAGAAAGTCAACACAGTTGAGTCAATTACACTATTGACAGATGCTCTTACGAGGAGATTTCGCATCATAATTATATGCAAAGGAACCCAGCAAATACAAGCTGTGTAATGATCGGCTAATAAAAGTAACACTTCATCCATGTCAATAACAGTTTCAGACTCAAGACAAACAAAGATGGCCTTTGCCACTCAGTTGAGAGGGAAAAGAGATCCCCGAAAGACAAATATTTTCACTTAAGTTGGGAGGTGATTAGAAGAACACAGGAAACCTGTCACACAGAGGAGAGGCAGGCACCAGCCTGCACTGCTGCTCAGTGACTCTCCCGGACAAACCCTGGCACACCCGCAGGACCCGCAGGCACACACTGTCCTGTGGACTGGCAGGCAGCATTCAGGGTTCTATTCTTCACTGGACTGTTTCTCTCAAGTGCGGCTGAATTCAGGTTCCAGGGGTGGGTGGCCAAACTTAAAATGTGTGATGAATAGGGTGAGCAGAACAGGATTTCCCGCCCAGTCACATCTTCCTGGGTCTCAGGCAGTGCAGAATCTGCAAATGCCTTCACAGCTGGGGGCTCACTCTTCTGAGTCGCCCTATAACGAGGGCAGACAACACAAGCAAATGTCCCCAGGCTCACAGAGCACCCCCTCCAAACAAACCAACCAACCTCTTTTGGAAAACAGAGGTTGGGCAGATAGAGGACAGTATTTGGAAAATACTGCGAATGCAACCCCCTTCATGCATGCGTGCGTGCGTGCGTGCGTGCGTGTGTGTGTGTATAATGATCAAATGATAACCAGTCAGCTTCCTGCTCCAATTGCCATGCTTCTCCACCATAGTGGACCGACTGTTGACTCTAGAACTCTTAACAGAATGAAACCTTTCTTCCCTGAGTTACCTTAGGTCACGGTATGTTACAACAACAGGGAAGGAAGTAATACAGGTGCATTCATGACCCCAGTGTGTGTGTGTGTGTGTGTGTGTGTGTGTGTGTGTGGCGGGGGTGGGGAAGGAGGCGTGCAGCCGAGCTGCAGATCTTTAGCAAGCAAGCAGCTTGCTCTGCCCTGTGTAGACCCTGACTGGTCAGCTGAAAAAGACCTAATCCCACCCTGGGCAAGCAAACCACCTAGAAGAGAAAAGGGGACCCAGAGGAACATTAACAAGCATGGCCACATATCAAAAAGGCCACAGTGCAAGCTCCCTTTTAGAACGGTGTTCTGCGGGAATCCTATGCACACTGAGGAAGTCTACAGAAGACAGACACCGCAAGGGAAAGATGCACAAGTCACGGGCGGTCAGTGCTAGCTGTCAACCTGACAGAACCCAGAAGACCCGGGAGACAGGCCTTTGGCCCGCCTATGTGGACCATCTAGATGAGCAGAGTGGGAAAGACCCGTCCACAGTGGGCAGAGGGCACTGGGCTGTGTGGATGGAGAAAGTGAGTTGAACACGAGCTTGCATTCCTCCCTCCTGGCATCCTGACTATTAAGTGACCTGTTGCTCTGAGATCCTGCTCTTTGACTTCCCCGCCATGATTGACAACACCCCTGAACCACCAGCTTTTCTCCTTTTACACAATTTGTCAGAGTATTTTATTATGGCAATAGGGGGAAAAAACCCATCACTGAACATATTTGCTTCAAGAAGAAAGGCAGGGTGAGGGGTGCCAGGGTGATGTGGAGAGGGTTGTGGAAAGTTTCTAGTAGCCCAAGAGTCACATTTTAGGGAACTAGTAAGGCAGTGATTGATATGTGGACAAGAGACATAGGAGCCTGTCACATTGTATGTGAGGACCCTAAGTCAGAGGTGGACTCTATGCACGGGCTGGTGATGGGGAGGAGGAGGAGAAGGAGGAGGAGGAGGAAGAAACTACCCAAAAAAGCGCCCATTTAGTGTCCTCTGGCATGAGTCTCAGTAACAGGGAAATGATACCCTTGCTACCCACAGACCCTTTACCAAATCACATTTCACACACACCCCTCCGTGGAGACATGGAGTTTCACAGATGAGGGAACTGAGGCAGGTTCAGATGGATGAGACAGCATCCCAGGGTCACAGGCAGGGGAGTGACAGAAGTAGCTCTAAAACCCAATCAACAACTGCTCACCCTTGCCTTTTGGCCTCTTTTACCTGGTACTTTAAGAAAAGCCTAGCTTATATCCCACCTCACTGGAAAGGAGCTGGGATAACCTGAGGGCGCATGGAGATGAGATGACAGCATCTGGAGGGTATGCGTCCCGTTCCTTTGATGCTGTGGACATTCAAGCTGGCCCTCTCCACCTCCTGACAACGCCACCTCCCAGAATTGAGGGATGTTTTTCCCACTCAGCAGGCAGGCTCCACCCAGCAAGCTTCCCTTACCTTATGGCCGCAGTCATCCCAATGGGAGTGATCGGCAGTGGGCGGACGCCAGGAAACAGCCCTCGGCTCAGAACCCTCGCTCCGTTTTGTATCACTCCCGGAGAAACTAGGAAAGCAAAAGAAAGAGACATCACAGGTGAATTCAACTGGGAAGGAGTTAGCAATTTTGAGAGAGAGAAAAGGTGGGGGAACAGAACACGTACACACACACACACACAAAGTACAGAGAATAAGACAGAAAGATAATGTGCAAACAAAGTCATCAATAGTTTACAAATTATTGATGCTTTTGTTAAAAAAGAATCAATCAAACATTAGTTTAAAAAGTGGGGGGGGGCTTTGGGTTGGGAAAGAAGACTCAGTGGTTAAGAGCCCTTGCACTATGAGCAAGGAGACGGCAGTATGAATTCCTAACAACCAGCTGAACTGAGAACTCGCTGGGTGCCAGCCTAACCCAAACTGAACTTATGATCAGGCAAGAGACCCCTTCTCAAGGCAGTAAGGTGGACAGCGACAGACAAAGATACCCAATGGCCTGCTCTGGCTTCTGTAGGAGGGTGCACAGGCACACCTGGCCAAATATTCACCTGTGCAACACACACACACACACACACACGCCCCAAAACAGAACAAAACGAAATTTCCTACACCCATTAGTAAAATCTCTCATCTTTGGTCTTCCAAGAACATTTAATATCACAGAGATGGCAGGGGACTGCAGATGGCAGAACAATCACATCACCTCATATTGCTCATGTTTGCTAAGGTCAAAGGTCGAGAATATCTATGCATTTGTCCTTCATCCAAAACAAGCAAAAACCAGACAAACAAAATGCAGCTAAAAATCACAGTGAAACCTTCCCCGAGGGGCTTAGCCTTTCTACATTCCATGCTCACACAGGGGTCAGGCTGCCTGGAGGGGCGGGCTAGCCTCAAGTCCTTGCTTCTGCACTGTCACAGACTGGCTTCAGGGGCCTGTCAGTCTTTCCCTGCACCCCTCTCCAGCATTCCTAGTGTCCCCTGACCCCTCTGCTTTCTTCTACCGATCCCTCAACGTGCCCTTAACAACTTTCCACCAGCAATCTTAAGACCTGGGGTCCAGGCTCCCCTCCCCTGCGTCCTCAAGGATGTACCTACAGGGAGTCCTGTGTATGTGACCATTATCCACCTCCTGAACAGTAGCTTCAGCTGGCACAAGGTAAGCCTCTAGCTCCTGCCGCATCTGCAGACATCACCTACATGTCTATGGGGCCAGGTGAGCTCTGCAAACGGAGTGGGCAGGCTCCTTCTCTAGTTCTCGTGGGCTACCATGGAGATCCCCGAATGTTTATTCTGCTCTCGAAAGAATACTCTAGATCTCTTCTGCTCCCTGAAACCCTGGCACAGTCCCATACTAAAAAGACGTGGATAAATAGTGCCCTTTCAAACAAGCAACAATGAAATACTAGAAAATTATACACTTGAAAATGAAAAGCAGTCTAGGTGTCAAAATTAAAAACCCATGTTATTTGCAAACAGTAAATACTTTTATGAAACAAATTACTAACGCATACATGTTTCATAATTTTTAGGTTTCTAAGAATTTTTTTTTCAGGACCGAGAATGCTGTTCAGTTGGCAGAATGCTTGCCTACCATACACAAAGTCCCAGGCTTGGTCCCCAGCATCATAAAAACCAGCGATGGCGATATCCACCTGTGATCCCAGCACACAGGAGGTGCAGACAGGCAGGAGGATCAGAGCCGGTACAGTCATCCTCAACTACATGATTGGGGGGGAGGGGGTCTGAAAGTCTTTGATGTATGATAAATATGAAAGAATCCTTTAAAAGTATTTGTATGATTACATGTGTGCACACGTGAGCATGGGAATGTCTGTATCACGACATGTGTGGAGGTCGGAGGGCAAGTCTATGGGGTCTGTTCTCTCTTCCACTTTTGTGTGGGATCAAATTCAGGTAGCCAGGCTGGCACAGCAAACACCTTTACTGGCTGGGCTAAGCTGTCCTGCTTGCCTGAAGGCAGACTACTTTTACAGACTGCCCATTTCTTGGGCACTCTGTAATTCTTGCTAATGACTTTGACACTTCTCTTCTAGTCTGAGGTCCTTGTGAGAAGGTCTTAACGAAAGGCAGGATGCAGGATAAGATTGCCGCTCTTGCCTAAGTCAGTGCTGTAGCACATCCGTGTTCAGAATGCCCTTGGTCTCTTACTCTTAACTGGTCACGTGAGGAGGCACAGCCGGACCAGAAACTCTACCCATTCCCAATTAGCAGCCTGACTTAAAGAGGATAGACGAGGTTGTCTGAGGCAGGAGGATAACCAAGTACCTTACGAGCATGGGAACGATTCCAGTTCACAGCTAATTACTCTATGAGGAAGCAGGGTCCGAAAGATTTACCACGTGATTTGTATTTCCCGATGTCAAGACTTTGTATAAAGCTGTATAAACTAAGGTAGTAGCGGGAGATGGAGCTGAGTCTCAATATTCCGATCATTGGAGCGAAGTGTAATCCAGAAAACAGACTTACCCTGAATATAGTCAACCAAGCTTTGGCAAACGTAGGTGTCAAGACAACAGTGTCAGAAAGCAGCGTATCATAGCACGCACACCCCTCCCGGGACAAAACAAACCTTGACCCTTACCTTATACTGCATGTGAAGATTAATCATAAACAGATCTACCGTTTACAAGGGGAAGACACAAGATGAGGAGAACTCAGATTTCAGCTCGCTGCAGCACTCTAGAGCATATGGGCTTTTGCTAGCTATCAAGAGAGTGCAAAGAGGTTTTCAAGGACTTCTGATGGTACACCCTAGGTCACGTAGCCACGGGGTGAGTGTGTCACTACGAGTGTGTCACTGAAGATCTCAGTGAGAACAGTAAATAGATCTGATACAATGGACCACGTCAGAAAAGAGTTAAATACTGAAGATCTGTAACATGATTGTAATCTTTGTCAGTAAAAATTACATATGAGCAACTAGTTAGCATCTCCCTGTGTATTAGGAAAACTACAGTTAAATGGGAGAGAGAGAATTGGAGGGTATGAAGACACGCAAGGGTAAGTGGCTAATAGTGGAGATGCTCCCTACCCACTGAGCAGGGCAGGGGCCGAGCGGTGCTTGGACCATGGCCTCAGATAACACTGGTTATCCCGCTATAGTTCTGTGGCATAAACATCTTACAGAGTTGTTCTGAGAATTAAATAAGGTAAGCTATGAAAACCGTCCAGCCTAGTGACTGGCGCTGTATGCTTATTAATATCATCTCTGTCATCAGTATCCTTCAGCCATTCCATATCACCTCACAAGAAAGTTCTGATGAATTATCTATAAGGCTTAAGAAGACTCAATGGGGGAAATTCAATTCTTTTCAGTCTACTCTGCCTTTGGTAGCTAACGCTAACCTCACATTCACCCACTCAAACATCTTCCCAATCCATGAACTGTATTCATTTCAAAGCAACCTGGCAGTGGTACCAGCTGTGTGCGCCTGAGCCCGCGAGACTGCTGGGGAGTGTAGGCTGGCTCATCCTCTGAACCCGGAGCTCCTCCGCAAATGAGCTGTGGTGCCTACAGCTCCTGCCGTCTCCTGGTCCTCATTGGCAGCACACGCCATGCCGAGATGGTGAATGCGGATGAGCTCGCTCACGGCTGCCAAAAGCCCAGCTGTGACACCTAACCGTGCCTCCATCTCTTCTCCTCTCTGTCCCCACGCCCAAGTATCAGGAAAGTGGTTTCTGGAAACTGTGTCGAGCCGATACACAACGGCTCTGTGGAAAAGGCATTGGGATCCATCACTCACTCCCTTTCCACTGGACACCAGGCAGGAATGTGAGTCCATTCCCTTGCCCCTGGTCGGAAATAAGCACCTCTTCTCTTTCCATTTTCTCGCTCTCTGTCTCCTGAAAACATCCACACACAGCCTCACCGCATGCTCTGAGGTGTACTTAGGCTGCAGCTCTGTCAGAGACTTAAGAAAATTCACGTTGGAAGTCAACTTCTAACTCCGTGCTCACTCCCATGAGAAGAGTCCAAGCCTTCAGCACCATCTTTTCTTGGAGACCAGGTACATATCCTTTCTCCCAGCTACTTGGGAGAAGAGACAGGCGGCTGGGCTGGGTGCCATAGGCTTCAGCACCAGACTCCCCCGCACTTACTGGTCAACTATGTTCTCTTAGGCCATGGACTGTCTCTAAGCCTCCTGAAATTAGCTAGACACACACACCTAAATAGGGACAATCAACAGCATGGCTCGGTGTGGATGCTAGGGCCTGGAGTGACAGTGTAACCTGAGGAGGTGTCTCTGTGTGCATGAGGTGAGCATGTGTAAGTGTGCAGAGTCTTGTGCTGACCCGAGGTTGACACTGGGTGCTTTCCTCTGTCAACAGCCTGAGCCATGTCTGCAGCACAAATTCTAATTGGCCCTAATAATACAAACCCAGAGTGAGATATTAGGGGTGAAAGCTGAAAGATCAGAGAAGCAGAGCCGCCAGCCACTGGTTCTCTCCTCTAGGAAATCCTCTCACTGAACGGGGTATCCTGTCTCTACCCATCCTCAGACGGAATCCTCAGACTGAAAGCAAGGGCGCGAGCTCTTGACTGACTGAATCCTCTGACTGAATGGGCTGAGGTCCCGACTCCTCCTGTCTTATATCCCTCTCTCCTCCCAGCCACATCCCTTCCTTTCTCCACCTCCCAAGTGCTGGGATTAAAGGTGTGAGCCACCAGTGCCTGGTTCTGTTTCTTTTTTAGACTGATCAATCTCGCATAGACCAGGGTGGCCTTGAACTCACAGAGACTCACCTGCCTGCCTCTGTCTCCCGAGTGCTGGGATTAAAGATGTGAGCCACCACTGCCTGGTCTCTGTGGCTAACTAGTGACTAGCTCATCACTCTAATCTTCAGGCAAGCTCTATTTGTGATAACACAAACAAAATATCACCACACACGTCAACTAGATTGTTAGGGCCATTAAGCTAGGATTTGTCCCTGCCTCCCCAGCACCAGAATTACAGGTATGTATCACACACACACACACACACACACACACACACACACACACACACTTCTGGGACTTGGGTCCTCCTGTTTGTACAGGAAGCACTTTTCTGACCGAGCCACTTCCCAGGGTCTAATGCTCGTTTTCGTTTTGAAAAGTCCGAGGCACAGAACAAACTATGCTGCACACTGCGCTCTCCCTCAGTCCGTCACCAGCTCCCCCTTGGTGCGCACCTCCCCGAGTCTAAAATTAACCTCAGAGGGGAGCTCGTGGCTCTGCCATTGGAGGGCAGCCCTGGCTAACACCATCAGAGGCCATAAGCCGAACAGCAGGCCATTCCTGTCATCATCATGTCTACCCCCTTCCCCACACCCCTTCCACCTGCTCGCTTGGAAGCAGACTGGGCAAGGGCTGCCATGGCGGGACACAGCCTGTTTCCTGTGGGCTTTCTTCGGTGGAGCCTGACACGGTTGACAGATACCCCAGTTCCAGGCAGCATCCCCTTCCCTCTGGGTCCATTCTGCCATTTTGTTTATTATCCAGAGTTCCATCTCTGGGAACAGTCCAGCCAGGGATTATATACAGCCTTTGGAGATGGGTTGTGGTGACCTGGTTTCTCCACGGGGGTTAAAGATCACTCACAAGGATTGTCAAGGGAGCTACTAGGCAGGCGATTCAGGAGACAACAGCACTGAAATGAGTCCACGCTGCCGCTCTTCAGGGGGAAACCGGAGAAGCTGGACAGATTTGAATCTCAGAAGTCAGGACGATGAGCAGACAGCCACACTCTCTGCTGGCTGTTTTGGAAGTGGCATTCTGAGCACACGACACAACGGCCCTCCTCGCAGAATGTACCCCATACACTGCGGGTGATGCCACGGGGACAAACTTAGAACCCCAGGCTTTTATCAGCCGCACTCCACGGCCTCATTCACACAGGAGTAGACAACCGAAACAAGAGGTGGTGGGTCCTCAGAGACACCAGCCCAACCATTTCAGGGTGCACAGGGCTCCCAGGTTCTCACTAGTTTCTCAGGCAGGGTCTTTTCTATACCTCACTTGGCTTCAGAACCTGGGTGGCGGCCAGCGTGTCAACCCTGGAGATGCCAAACAAGGAAGAGATCTAAGGGGCTGCCACCTGGTGCTGAGGTGCAGTGGCTACAAAGGGTGATGACAAAGTGGGGGGAGGGGCTTTCTAGTAACCAAGCCAGCCTGTAATTGCCCAGAGTGAACAGTGCCAGGAGATGAAGTGGGTAGCTTGCCACTCAGAGGGGCAGCCTAGGGGTGAAGCAGGAAGCTATAAATAGCAAGGCACGAGGAGGCTGGATAAACAGAGCCTGGCCACAGCAACCAGCCCCAGGGGAGGGGAGAGGCAGGGAACATATGGAGCTCTCAGAAGCCATGCTGCCCAACTCCTGAGCATGCTGGGACACACAACTGCACACACCACTGTGCACGCTGCCCTCTCTCTATCGTGGAGGCTGGTTGTTGCCTTTCTACATTGACTGAAGATCCATACCTAGACCTGGGGCAATGCAAGCAGGGCGGGCAGACAGCAGCTTCAGCATCCTGTCTCTGCAAGGCTTCTCCCTTGAGGAGGCAAGGCACTGCCTCCAATCTCCAGGCAAGAAACAAGTCCCGTAAAGGAAAGGAAAGATGCAGCTGGAGTGGGAAGATGAAGCTGGCGGGAACAGCGGCAGACAGACAGACAGACTTCCCTCTGATTGTGTCTGTTAGGAGATGGGGGATTTTGCACAATCCCTAACTACGACATTGCTCTGATCTTCAGGGGCTCTGTAGCCTGCCCATCGACCGTGCTGCATTTGACCTCCAGACTAAGACTGGAGGTCAGATGGGGAAGGAGATCGTGAAGTCAGCGTCTCCGACTCCACCTCTCCTTGTTCTCTCTGCATTAGCTGCTCCTTCCATGACCTTCACTAGCATCCTGGTTGGTGCCTGCCAGGGCCCTGGAGACCCTTCTTGGCCTGGGGCCCTCATGAAGGCTGTGGCTGGGTTTCTCACAGAAATGCTGAAAGCACTGAAAGAAATAAAGCTCTCTAAAATTATCCTACAGAGCCGGGAATGCAGCTCAGCCAAAGCCCACATTTCCATCTCATCTCTGGCTACTTAACAAGCTTGGAGCCAGCTTGGGTCACATGGAACCCCACCTTAAAAAAAAGGATAAAATAAGAAAGAATCCACACCTTTAACACATGAACACTTTTAAAACTCAACTCAGCACTCAGACATAAGTAGGGTTGGGGCTATCCCAGAGAGGATTACAGTCGGAGAGTTTCAGGAATGGAGAGGGGAGTGGTTCATCTGGTCAAGAAAACATTAAAAACAATCCCGTTAGCAAATCAGGAGAACCTGACCTATGGCCAAGAGTCCAGGATGAGAGCCTTTCAGGAAAGACACGGAAGACTCTAAGTGCTCGATCCACATGCCCTGCCTTTCTTTTCCAGACTCTCCATTCTCCTTCTCAACCTAGGGACCAGTTCATCAGAAGGATATACACGTAAAGTAATAAACACAGCGCACAGTGGCTAGGAGCTGAGGAAGGGGCTTGAACCTTGGCCGGCTCTGATCAGATCATGTTCCCACCACGACGGGCTGGTTATGTGACCTGATCCTAAGGACCTTTCCAGCCTGTGACTTAATTACAGCTGGAGTCTGCAGCTTTTCCTGAAATGCCATCTAAAAGTGGATTTTAAGTATAGATTTCTTTGAAACGTAAAGCATCACTTGAAAGCAGGTTAACTGCTAGTTGCGGAACTATGCCTGTTGTGTACCTGCTTAGCAGTGGATTAGGCTGGCCGGAGGTGTGGGCAGCCTCCCATTCCAAACGCCAGGAAACGGAGGTTAACCAAGGGAATGAGAGTTCTGTAGTCAGGGCAGGTAAGGGCAGCCCCAGGCAGAGAGCCAGCTTGTCTGAGAATGCTTGGCAGTATCTCTTGGATCTTTTAAAATGCACACAAAGAAGAAAGGGTGATGTCAAACTTCCTAAGGTTATCAGGAAGGCCATGACTGGGGTCTGGAATTCCTATCAGTCCACCATAAACCTACTGTGGCTCTAAGGATGGGTGTTTTCTTGTGGGAAATGTCTGTCTCCAAAGTGGGGGAATTCTCCTTGCTTAGAAGGCCATGGTCTCTTCAGAAGGCCAGAGAGCCCGAAACCAACTGGCATCCTAGTCACAAGACGGGCAGGTAGGCACCAGTCCCTAACGGTGTCACCGGAGGATCTACCATGCCAGTTACTTTCTGCACACGTGTGGCACGGCAGTGCCCTGACAGCAAGACAAACAGATCCTAGTGTACCACCTCTCCGCTCAGTGCGGCTCTGGCTGGTTGCGGGATGTAGACAGACAGAGGCACTGGCCTCAAGTTGGGAGGAGAGCACAGACGTCTTCATTTCAGGTCAGCTATGAAGATGAGACAAGGAAAGACACCAGGAGGTGGACAAGAGTCCAGCTGAAGCAAAGCAAAGAGCTGTCAATTAATCTGACATTGCTCAGTGAGCCCTACTTAATTATATCGGCCTTGCACTTCTCTCTGTGCCCACCTAGCACATAGGGCAGAGATGGTGCAATGTGATAGTGCACTTCCATTTTTAGGCCAAGCCACGTGGGCGGGCCAGACTTTCCATAACACCCCCCAATTTATTATTGAAGACCTACATGGAAAATAAGGTGTACAACGGGGTGCTGCTTAGCCCTGCCATGGGTAAGCTGGCCCAGGGAACCTCACCTACAAACTCATAGGATTCCAGTAGGAGAAAGGTCTCCAGAAGAAGTGGTTAGGGGCTCTCTTTCTCATCTCCTCGTTCTGATGATGTGTGAGAACTCTCTCATCCTCGAAAGCACCTCTGCACTGGCTCACGCATATGCATGGCTGCATGTGGACATGCATAATGCATGTCAACCACACATTGCTGTGAAAGTGATGTTACAAGTGCGGGGCTATGTCGGCATTAGTTCTTCCTATGGTCTGGGATGTCAATGAGAAGGTTAAGTTCACAAACTATGGCGCTGTATGCTATAGAAATATCTACTCACAACCTGCTTGTATCTCAGGGGGAGAATTCAAAAGCATCATGGCACTGGCAGCATCAATGTCAGGATCTGGAAAAATCAACCAATAAATAACATTATTTACAACGGGGCTGGTGTGTGTGCGTTTTCTTTCCCCCTGCAAAGTTACAGATTATGAATGTGATAGAGAAAGAAAAAAACATCCAGGAACCAGATGAGGGATCTCAGAGGTGACTTCTGTACCATTTGGACTTGAGAGAAAGAAAAGTTATTCTAGAATGAGATTTAAGGAACATGCTAGAATTTTTTTTTAAATCTATAAGCATGTCTTCTTGCTTTGTTAGTGTCGGGACCTGCACTGTGGGTGTCCGATAAGCTGCTGGTCGAGGCGGCCCTCAGCTTTTACCAGGGGTGGAGGAGCAGAAGAGCTGGTAACAATAGGAAGGTCAGCCTGGGATTCTTAAATGCTTGGGGGGGGGGGGGGGGAGCACGTCACAGCATCACCAGGAAGAGAAAGCACCGAATACACCTGCATTCAGTCAGAGATAAACAAGACATTTGGTCATTTTCATTCATCAGCAGAATGGAAATCATATTTTAGGAGGCTACATGTGAACACAGCGCTGTTGGAGGCGATGAAGGCATTTAAAAGAAAAAGCACATAAAAATACAAAGAAAAGAATTTTAAAAGTTCTGATGTCAAAGGCGCAGTGCTTATGTTCTCATTTATTATTGCTTTTAATCTGCTACTTCCCCAAATACTCATCACTTTATTGCTATAATTCTTAATAGGTTTCTGAATCCTTACCAATCCACCGGTTGACAGATGGCAGGTTATATAGAGACAGAGAAAAATATTATCCCTTTAGAACTAAATTCATTTTCCTCTGAGAAACAGCAGCGCTGCTGCTATGGAAATGAAGGTCACCATGACAACGGTAAACAACCCCCAAGAATGGTCACTGAAAAGGCTGAAAAGAACATCTGCCCCAGCCCAGCATCCCAGCTGCCCTGGGGCGAAATTCGCTAACAGTGCAGTGAGGCCTTGTGACAGAAGCTGCCGCCTGTCCCCTGTCTAAATAAATGAAGTGTGCAATTGAAGTCGACATCAAAATGCCTGCCCTTGCAGATTACTGCCTCCGTGTCTGCTAAGCCCAGTAACTAATGACTGGGGAGGGGGGGCTCGCACTTGTCAGTTTTTGTACAAATTACATACCAAAAAATTCAATTTACTACTAATGGCTCCATGGCACTTTATTTTGGGTATTATGCGAGAAAATTACTTTTTTACTGTTTAAAAAAAAGTACATTTTTCATACATTATATGTGCAGTTTAATTCCAAGGGAGCAATGCAATGCATGATAAAGCCCCATGAGCGATTAATAATATGGATGATGCTGGTTTCAGAAGACAATGCCTCAAGAAAAAAAAAAAAAGAAGGTAAAGAAACTTCACTCTGCCCTTTTCTACTTGCCTGCAGGAGGCCTGTTACTTACACACCATAATGGAGTAAAACTTTATTTTAATAAGCACACTGTATGAGAAACAGGTAAATTAGCTTCTTTGGCAACTCCTGGGGTGACATTGCTCAAACAGTCAGTCCCTCCCCACTGACACATGTTCAGTGATTCACAAAAAAGCTTCAAGTTCCACTCTGCTCACGGCAGTGACGCCCTAGCAGTGATGGCCTTGGGCGCCCATGGGAGGCAAGGGACAAGCTTGGGCGTGGTGCCTCTTTGGAAAGAACTCTTTGCTTTTAGGGAGGAGCTCAAATACGTGCTTTTTCTTTTCCTTGTACAAACCTTCACTTCCATCTTTGTGAAGATTCAAATGCAACAGGTGGCCTGGGTGGCCCTCCGGGCTACAAGGTCCCTATCTCCCCAGGTGAGGGTCCAGAGGTAAGGGGGGAGCTAAGATATGAGATGGGGGGGGGGGGAGTCTGAGGGCCACACAGCCTTAGTGGAAGAAAGACACAAGATGGATAGAGAGTGAAAAGCTACAGCATCAACATGAATCACTGAGAACCTAAACTTGAGGGTCTACCCAACACCTCCCCATGATGCCCCCTACCCCACCCAAACCAAGCTAACTAATCAAATACAGAGTGCTGACACTCTTCCCCCACTTTCCACTGAGCAGATGGACCAGGTCTGATCTTCCACCCATGGAGTTGCTGATGCTATCAAGAACTCAAGTGCTCCCCACTCCAGGAATTCTGGGAGAACAGGTAGGTTTCTCATGATCTAACAGACCATGCATGCCTGTAGCTTCACGCTCCTTTCTGAAAAGTCCAGACACTCCCAAGTCCCGAATGGAGGCCAGGGCATGGGATCCTCACCCCCAAACCATCATCCAAACACAATAACTACACAATGGTATGTGATCATGGACACAGGAATCCACCCTGTCAGTTCTTCTCCAGGCGGCTACAGTGAGTGCCTCCTCCTAAGCACTGAACTGTGCGGAGATGGCTTGAATGCAATGACGTCATGATGAGTTTATACATTCGTACCCAAGTTACAGTGACCTCAATCAAGATGAGCATAACGGAGAAATCCATTTCTGCCAGCCACCCGAGTTTCCAGGTGTTAGATTGCAGGTGCCCCCAAGAAACCACAGATTTGCTTCTGCTCTTTGTCTGGAACGTGGTATGACATGGCATTGGTAGTTCCTTCCTTCCAGCTACTGTTGAGGTATTCCACTGAATGGCTATCATGGTCATTTGTTTATCCATCCATTCTCTTGCAGAGTGATGTGTGATTCACCCCTAGCTTTGAGTACTATAAAAAAAAGCTACTATAAATGCTTGCACCAAACTTCTAGGACATGTTTTGTCATAGGGGCTGTGTAGAGATATTGTACAAGGAATGAGCTCTAGCTGGTCCATATCGTATCAGCACTCGAAACTGTTAGCCATTTGGTGAGTATGTAATAGTGTTTCGGTGTGGTTTTGAGTTTGTATTTTACTAATGACAAATTGTGTTGTGTTTTTCTATGTGTTAAAATGTTCTTTGTGCATCTTCTTTTGGGAAAACTTTAAGTCTTTTACCCATTTTTAAATTGGGTCGTGCAACTTCTTCAGCTACACGGCACACATATTCTGAAGCTTTGATGAGATACGCATTCTTCCAAGTCCATGACTTACTCAGCTTCTCGATAGTATACTTTAACCAAGTCTTTACTTTCTCTGAGATCTAATTTACTAATTTGTTCTTCCACAGCTCATAGTTGAGACATTTTGTTAAATGGCATCCTTTTCTGTTTTCATTCATTAGCTTATAGAGTATATAATTATCCGAGTTCAATACCCACACTCACAAGTAAATAAAAACGGTAGCAACCAACTGCATCCATCTCCTTCCTCATCTCGTATGCACGCTATCAGAGACCCCAACACTGTACAAACCCGAGTTAGAGGGGCCTCTGTGCCCCTAGTCTGAACACTAGGCAGCCTCAGAGGACCCTTTGCCAGACATGTGTCTATGGTAAAGAATCCTGTGCTCTGCTACATGCCTGCCACAGAGGCCCTGGCCCACTGTGACAGCCACAGCTCTGCAGGATCTCTCCAGAAAGTCTCAGCTTTCCTTCCTATCGAGCAATCGGGCAGTATAAAACATACGAACCAGGGGTTACAATCGAGTAAGTGTCTTCCCCAAAGACCTATTCCAAGATCAACATATATGAAAATATCTGGAAGCTGTCTATGCAAAAAAACAAGTATTTCTGTATAGTCATAGGGATATGAACATGTATTTATACTCAAACACATGAATCTATCTTTAAAATATGGGTTTAAAGCACTGGTTCTCAACCTGTGGGTCATGACCAGTAGCATATCACATAGCCTGCATACCAGATGTTTACATTACGAGTCATAGCAGGAGCAAAATTAGCAGTTATGAGTAGCAACGGATTAATTTTGTGGTTGAGATCACCACAGCATGAGGAACTGTATTAAAGGGTCGCAGCATTAGGAAGGTTGAGAACCAGTGGTTTAGAGTACTTCCCCTGATCTCTCTCTCTCTCTCTCTCTCTCTCTCTCTCTCTCTCTCTCTCTCTCTCTCTCTCTCTCTCTCTCTCGCCATGTGTGTGGCTCCAGTCTGAAAATATTAAGTTGACCCCAAAAAATTATTTTAATATTTGCTACTGTGCTCATCTACTGACATGATTTATAATATAAACTTTACCACAGGCAGGTTCCACCACAAGTACTGTGTGTGTGTACACACATACGCATGTGTGTATGAGCTGGCAGTATCTGCAATTCACTGAGGGTCTTAGAAGGAATCTCCTGCTGAAAGGGGGCAACTCCCATATCTGTAAAATAGCTGGCTATAGCTTAATTGCTTTTCACTTAATAATGTATCTTGGCAACCTTTTGTTAACATTATTGAAAGTTTTTGCAATGACGGTTTGATGTGGAGAAAACCACCTCACTGTACAGGCCCTCTCTTCCCAGCAGATGATGTCTTTCCAAGAAGGGAGGAGGAGCATACGAGATGACTATGGAATCTGCCAGGAGCTTGAGCTCTGCCCCACAAAACCTGGGAGCCCCCCCCCCAACGTGCTGCCTCTATAAGGCCCTCATTCAATATACCTCCTTTTGTCACTCCACCCACCCTTCCTCTATCACTGATCCCCTTGGGTGACAGGGCTTTCATGTGTTTCCCCTCTGGTTTGCATTCAACAAAGTCGGTCACTTGAAGCCATGGTACTTTTTGATGGAAGCATCCATTTAGGGTAAGCTGGAAACAGTTTAGAGGCCAGGGGAGATATTTTGGGGTTTGGGGATTCTTCTGCTTCAGAGGAACACCTGATTCCACAGGAGGACAGCTAAGGAAGGGCAGAAGTGGATGGACTGTGTAGAATGTTCCCTCGGGTTCCTGATGGTCAGGTGAGGGACTTCCTCCCATGATTCAGTGCAGTTTATCAGTCTAAGAAAAGATGGTATTTTGTTCAGGACTCATGAGGAGCTGCCTGGTAGGAAAAGCATTTATGTCGTATTTGGAAAGCCACAGTGAAGCAGAGGGGTTCAGAAGAATAAAACAGCATGACATTTTATTCTGAGATGAGGGATTCTCCCCAACAGCTCTGCAACCCAGTACAAGAAAGTAAGCAATTTTACTACAGGTTAGTTCAGTATGGCACCCAGCATGCTGCCACTGGTGCCTGGCGGAGTTCTGACCTTCATCCGTGCCGAGCCAATCCCGAATCCTGTACTGGAAGGATCCCCCTTGATTATGCTTTGGTAATGGCATCACTTCTCTGAACTGGTTATCTTTGATGTGGTTATCTTATCACGCTGCCTCTTCTCTGGAGTAAAGGGTGGCACAGCTTGTTTTCAAGCCCTCTTTTCTTGAATGTACACAAGTCGAATCATGCTAGTGAGAAAAACAGGCTTCCAAGAGTCTGCCATCGGTGATTCAGCTGCTTGGATCAGGATAACACTGAATCTTGCTTTCCAGGCACGTGGAGAAGGTTCCCTTCGGGAGTAGTGGAGGTGTTCGCCCGTGGGCAGAACGGGGAAAAAGCGCTAGATAGATGCGGTCAGAGGACTGCCAGATTCAAGTCCTGGGTCTGCTGCTAGTTGACACGGAACTTTGATGCTGCTGGGCCTGACCTCGCTCAGTTTAAAATGGTGTGGGACACGAGGAGAGAGTCGGTACCAGTTTCCACGTTGTTCTGGCTTCCTGTAACGTCACTTGACGTCTGCCCTTTCTGATTTGTGGCTGACAGAAATTATGGACTCCCAGGGACACCTTCCAGATGGGACTTCTGCTCCAAAGCTGCTGGCGTCTGAGGACAGTCACACCAAGATGGGGAGAACAAGTACTCCCTGCAAAGCTGTGGCCTATCGGGATGGGTGTTTTGTGGGTTCTTGGTAAGACTTCTGTTGGATGACAGACAGAAGTGCCTGGAAAGACCATGTGTTTAAAGCAACCTCAGAATATAAAGGTCAACAGAAAGCACTGGCTCAGTCCAGACTTTAAAAAAAGAAAAGACAAAGCTCAGAGCTGACAGACCTGCCAAAATGACAACAGCAAACATTTTTCAGATAGCAACCTGGAGATTTATTTATGCTTGAACTCATTTGATCCTCCATACAGTGAATATGTTCCCCTTCCCTGCTCGACCTTATACCTCAGGTGTTTTACTTGAGGTAATTTCTAAGTAATTCCTCAAAAGACATGGGGAAAAATGGCACATACTGAATATGAGTGCAGGCATGGACAATCAGATGCACGCATGGACGTCCTCTGACGGCCCTTCCTACACAGTGAGTGGGCTGTGGGGGGCTCTTCCTTACCTGTCTCGCTCACTGTTGTATCCTCAGCACCTACGATACTCGGGACCTAACAGCGTGGAGATAGGCACACACGGGATAAATGAATGGGTGACCTTATCTTACCCTCTGCTCAGGTGACTAGACCTATCTGGAACGCAACCCTCAGCTGGGAATGGTATCTGGGTGCTAGGCTCTGGATGACAGCAAAGTCACAGTCCCTAGTGATAGAAACCCTGGTTTGTAAAAACCAGGGGGCACGGAATTACATATACATGGGAAAGATAAGGCTCCTTGCAGCAGGAATGCAAAGCAAGAGGCTGTGAATGTAACCCCAGAAAGCCCAGAAAGAGATAAGTGAATGGGGCGGGGAAAAGAAATAAAGGGAGGATGTGACCCTTCTAGGTATGGGCTGAGGAGAAGCTTTACTGTTGATATAACAGGCAAAGGCATCTGGGCGAGTCGGAGTGGACATGGCTGACAGGCAGAGCCAGGCCATCCATGAGGAGAGGGAAAAGGGGCAAGGGGACAGGAGGAGGAGGAGAGAGGAACCTGGAGTGACTGCCAAGAGGCCGAAGGGGGAAAGGACAAAATGGCTGGGGTATAAAGGGAAGAGCAACTGGGGGAAAGAGCAGTTCAGGCCCTGGGCTGGAGAGTTCAAGTTAGGGGATAAGGTATGCCAGCCAAGAGGACCCTTTAACAAGTAGGGACTGAGGGATGCCGGGAGACTGTGAAGGTCAGTGTCAGCTTTGATCGGTTAATATGAAGGAAAAAGGACCTGATCAACAAGAAACACTAGAACATGAGAAAAACAAGCAATAAAAAAATGCACAAGGATGCATAGCATTTCCCGGGGGCTGAGTAGATCTGCTCAGTTTCACTTACTGCAAAGCCAGTGTTTCTCAACTGGGGGTGATTCTGTCCCCCACCCCCAGCCCAAGGACATATGGCAATGTCTGGAAACATTTTTGAATGGCATGACTGGATGGGATGGTGTTTAATATTCCATGGTGTGCAGGATAAAACAGTATCCGGTCCATACATGATAGAGGGAAGTGGGGCGGGCTGAGCTAACATGTACACGTGCTACAGCTGAGAAAAGAAACTTCTGAACCATTGTCTTGAATAGAGCACACCAGGCACACATAAAAATTCACCTTGTTGCTGATGCCCGCCTTCCCTTTGCCTAAGCAAAATCTCTGCGAGAGATATAAGATATCTCCATTTGTGGCTTTGAAATCACTGAAGCTTTGGCTTCTGTTGCAATCAATCAAGATATCCAAAGCAGCTGCAAGTGTCTGGCCAGCAACAGAAGGCAGTTGGGAGCGCTGTCGGCTCCGGTGACGTCACTTGCCACCAGCACTTCCACTTCCCCTCTGTTAAGAAGACAGAAGTGGGCTGCTTGGAGGAAGAAATGGGAACGAGAGGGAGGATCTACAGACATGGCAACTGAGATGGGGTAGGGAGAGCAGGACTACCAGCTTTGGGAGAACACAAAGCCTCCCACAAAAGCTGATGCAGGGTATAACTTCAACATCGTCTTCATGACAGGGGATGGACACAGAGGCAGCAGGAGGGCATAATCAGAAAGGACTCAGTCAGTTAGGCTGGTGGCCAGACCTCTAGGCCTGGAGTTTGGTACTTTAGACAGCTCAGGCATCCTGGCAAGCTAGTATCTCACCACTTGGGAACAAAAGCAGGGGGACTGTCCATGTGTTTCAGGCCAGCATGATCTACATAGAAAGTTCCAGGCCAGCCATGGGGACACCTTGATTAAAAAAAGTATTCTGCAGGGAAGTGGTGGTGGGGTTATTGTTTAGAGGACAAAAGTGCTGGCTGAGCAAGCCCCATGACCTGAGTTCAAATCCTGTAGCCCCTTAAAAAGCTGAATGTGGTGGCCCTATGTCTGCAATCCCCCCCAGCATTCACAGCGAGATGGGAGGCAGAGACAGAAGAATGATCTAGAAGCTCCAGGGGCAAACGAGCCCGGCATAAACAGGAGCAGAGACAAGACAGACCCTTCCTCAGCAAGCTGAGGGAAGAGGCCACCTTCTGAAAGTTGTCCTCTGACCTTAATACATGTGCTGTGATAGAAGCACACTCACTTAAACAAAAAAAAATTTTATGTGTGCATGTACACAAACTTACGTAAAAATCAAAAAAAAAAAAAAATTAAAAGGCCCCCAAGAAATGGAGGTTGTCTTTGGGCTTCAGAGAGACTCAGAGGCACTGAAACACCTCCATCCTCGCCACACTTTTGCTATCTCAGAGGTGGCTCATCTGAGACCCAGAGAGATCACAGGTCCCTGAATCTGATTCTCCACACAGGATATATATCCAAGGGAACTTCCCAAACTCTTGTTGCTCTGAAGACATGACACAAGTTAAAAACCAACAATAAACAAATAAACTGAGAGCCAGCTGCTAGGGCCAGGGGAGAGGAGGTGTGAGCCACACTGCAATTTAGCTGTTAGGAGGCTCTCATTTCCACATCTGTTCTCAGATTCCAACCTGGCCAGGAAAATCTAGAGAGAGAAGCGCCTGGGTTCAAGTGGTAGCATCACCAGGAACTCTGAAAACTAGATAAATATTGATCTAAGGGACACCCAAGTCCAAAGCAGCTTCCTCACCTATTCCACCAAACCCACTTATTACCCTAACTCCACTTCCCTGCTGAGCTCAGAGTGCATCCCAGCCTGGAAGTCAGACGCCAGCCAGGGCTGGGGTCTCTCTAGGTCCACCCGGCCCATCTCTAAGGTGGCACGGATGGGTCTGGGCTGGAGGATCTCAGGGTCAGACACTGTCACTGCTGCTGTTTCTCTGCTGGAGAACGAAAAACAGCATGGCAGTCATTTCCAGGCAGAAGCTTCCACATATCCGTGTGCTCCTGGCAGCATGAAGACCTTACCGTTGACGTCCTCTGTCTCGGTGGAGTGCTGCAGGCCACACTGTTTGGTTGAACCTGCTTCCAAAAGCAAGTGAGCCCTGTGCCTGCAGTTTTAGTCCATGGGATCACTTCACACCTTTCGTCTGGTGTTCGAAACTTCACGAATGTTTGCCTCCGGAAATGCCTTTGACTGACTGACAGATGTCTTTCTAACAGCTGCCTGGGAGCCAAACGAGCTCCCACTGATTGTACAAAACAATCCAAACTTCTAGACTTGAAGACGAGAACAAGGGTGACAAGAGACTCGGCACAGGTCAGGGTTTTGTCTTGTGGGTCATGGGAAAAGGAGTTGAGTCCACGAGCTGCCCTCGGGGCTTGGAGTTTCTGCTTTGAAAACCTCTTGCTTACTGGTAGTTTTGTTTGTTGTTTATTTTGTTTTCAACTAGGGACATAGCTAGAGCCTCTGGTGCATGCTGGCTTCCTGTGGGGACAGGAACAGAAATGGGCACTCCTACAAGAGCTCTGAAGCCCCTACAGACTGCCCGCGTTAGTATCTGGGAGGAAAGACAAGCCAAACCCATAAGCTAGAGACAACTAGGTGCTTGAGATGAGAACAGAAACCTGGTGGGAAACCTGAGTGTCCAGGCAGCTGGGCAGCTAACTGGCAGGTAGGGCACCTATCCTCGGCCTGCTTGCCCCCTCCATGCTGCCAGCTTGCCTGCCCAGTTCCCGGTTCCCCCAACCAACTACTCCCCATTTACTGGAAGACCAGCTACTGCTCTGCCCTCCACCCCAGAAACCACTTCCTCTTTTTGTAAAGTGCTCAGAGTTCCTGGCCTCTACTGGGAGTAGTGGGGTTCATGGCTGCCGAAACAGGAGTTCCACAAGCAAGGCATCTTCAGCAGCGCGGGCTTCAAATGGGCGTAGGTGCGAAGCCACTTCCCCAGGAGGAGTGAATCCTTAGCTTGACACTGGCTAGCGCAGGAGCCAGAGGAAATAAGGCTCAAAACCTGCAAGTCCATGCTCCTGGAGGTGTCAGGACCCCAGAATTTACTATGAAAACTTGGTTGTTCAAATCCTGTCTGGGGTATCTTATTTAAAAGATCAGAAAGAAAGATAGATTTAAACAGATGGGTATGCAAGTGAATATCTCCTCTCTTTCTCACACACAACAACAACAACAAACCCTCCCCAAACCAAAATAAAATACTAGACTACCTATCCAGAAGTAAGTAATACTCTTTCTCAACAAAAATAAGCCCACTGACATGAAAGTCCAGGCCACTCCGCATGGTAAGGAGGCTACCAGGGAAGGCAGGCTGAGTTACAACTCACTCAAATTTTATTTTCCTCTGGAACAGGAGTCAAATGCAAATCTCTCCTGTAGGAAGTGCTAACCAAGGGTCAAAGCTGATAATCAAACAGCAGGCTGAGCCAAGCAGGCCCAAGGTCAGGCCTGTCTGGTTAGGGCTGGGAGGGAGGATGATGGGGGAGGAGGCGAATCTTAGCGCCCTTCTGACCCCTGTAGGAAATTAACTCTATTTCCAAGAAGGAGGTACCCTTTTGTTTAACCCTGTAGGCATAACTGGACATAATTAGACGTCATAATTATGGCTCTCCTTCTAAAATGTGACCATAGTATCCACGTTGACCTCTGGTGGCAGCCTGGCCTCCAGGCTGGGAAGTACAAACATTGAGGATCCAGCCTCTAGCCAATGGCCTTACCACCATGGACAGCCAAGGCCCCCCAGAAACTTCTAAGGTCAGGCATCTACACTTACTCTCTGGGGAGCAAACGTGGGATCTGTTTGGGGTTTCCTAATTATCCCTTTGCACTGAGAAATATTTTACTTTAAACAGACCCAGACTAAGCCAGAGCCTTGTCACCTCTCAGGCCACGTGGGAAGGGCCAAACAGCCATTCAAATTAATATGCCAGTAATTACTGTGCATCTACCGTCTAATTACCCATGAAATGACCAAGTTGAAAAGATCAATTTCTGATCAGCTTTTCGCTTGCGTGTTTTGTAAAAGTTGCCATGGAGGCTGTAGGTCACTTAAAAATGCCGATTTATTATTAGTTTATTATACCCTGTCAGCCCCCAACCAGCCAGAGATCTAAGCTTAGTCCAAATCACGCTACTAAACAAAACACTCCACAGAAAGCCAAACAGGGTTTTCAGATGGGCAGAGAAACACAGGATTTGTAAGGTGAAGGGATACTCTGAAACCATGTTACGGATGAAAAGGAAGAGGCGGGCCCAGGTAAAGTGAGAGAGCAGCCCACAGGACCCGAGTGAATGGTGAAGACTGACTCTCCATCCCAGCCATGCCCAGAAAAAGAAGACCCGAGTGCTCTCTTTTTAACACAAGGGTCCCAACAACACGATACCTCCCAGGGATATCTGGAAAATGCTTTGGACTTCCCTAGTATCCCACAAGTCCAAATAAGATGGCAGAAAATCCAAAAGACCATTCCAGAGTGTCTCTTTTAGCTCACAAATCCGACACATTTTACTGTCAAGGTGTGACTTAGTAGTGAATGTTAATTTCTCTCCTGTTTTCAGGATCCCACCTGGGTCCCCCACCCCTTTCCTTTTCAGGGACATCTGGACCTTTACTTTTTACTGTGGTCCCTTACACAATCCAGATAGAGTCAACTTCTTTAGAACAGTACTTTAAATCTTCGGCTAACTGCTCAGAAAATCGGAAAAAAAAAAAAAAAAAAAAAAAGGAGGTATCACAGGATTCACTAGCCTCTGCCCGGCTTAAAAGAGAAACGGGAAGCTCCCAAGTTTGGTAACAACAGTAGCAGAGGGCTTTCTAGACAAGTCCCGTCAACACCCAAACCCAGTCCAGAGGCAATTCCCACTTGGAGGCATGAACTTCGAGCAAATGGTCCCAAGAAATACAGTTTTTACCCATACACTTCTCTCTGAATAGGACTGCCCGGGAGTGAATGATGGTTTTCTGTATTTGTGAACGCTTTATTCAGTGACGAGAAATAAAACCACTACTCAGAGGTGTCCCAAACTAGAGTTTAAATAGAGGCATAATTGCCTCCTTGCTTCTCTAGGCATG
Source organism: Chionomys nivalis (assembly GCF_950005125.1). Lineage (NCBI taxonomy): Eukaryota > Metazoa > Chordata > Mammalia > Rodentia > Cricetidae > Chionomys > Chionomys nivalis. The sequence continues at coordinate 27,714,284 of NC_080095.1, read as the reverse complement.
TCACCAGTGAGATATACCACCCCAGCACGGTTTTCTTTTGGTTCAGGAGGAGAAAGCAAAAGGACTGGGTGTACCGCACCACAACTAAGGCTTTTAATGGAGACCAGTTCATTTGCATCTCAAAGCCTGCTACCCACAGGGCTACCAATGCCAACTTCACAGATCAAATGCCAGGGGCACAACCATCGAGGTGTGAAGGGAGGAATTTTAGAGGGGCAAGTTCTCAAATGTACATTAATTATTGGACATTTCTCATGTTATTTAATGGCCAAGAAGTTTAGTGCCACACATAACAAGGATTCTCTGACTACGAGCTCCTGTGCTATGGTCCCTGGGCTTGGGCTCCACCGATTACCAAACAGACAGTTACTCTCACAACCTCGCATCCTTCTAAAGGAAGGTTTTGTGGCCATCGTTGTCATGGGCCCCCAACCCCGAGGCTTTTCTTACTGCTCAGTAAAGGTGCATCTACTATATGGATCCCAAGTGTTATAGTGACAGACAGTCACAGATTAAACACCGTCCTTTTCCATTTCAATTAAGAGTTCGGAACTGAACTGCAGACTCCATTAGCTTCCTGAGTGGTACCTGGTGAAAGAAAGTGTTAAAAAAAAAAACAAAAAACAACAACAAAAACCTGGGGGCTGGAGAGATGGCTCAGAGAAGAGCACTGGCTATACTTCCAAAGGTCCTGAGTTCAATTCCCAGCAACCACATGGTGGCTCACAACCATCTGGTATGAAATATGGCACCCTACTTAATAAATAAATAAATCTTTAAAAAAAAATAAACTGGAACCCTGGACCCAGGAGATGACTCAGTGGGTAAAGAAAGCACTTGCCACACAAGCCCAGTGACCTGTGTTTGGGTCCCTGGAATGTGCATAAAAAGCCAGATGCTGCAGGGCACGTCTGTAATCTGTGCACTCCCATGGAGATACGTGGAGATGGGATAACTGTCCTGGGTCAGCTTGCCTGGATTATGCAGCACAGTGGCATAAACAAGAGAGACCTTGCCTCAACAGTTGTCCTCTGACCCCTGCACCATGGCATGTGCAACAGCAACAGCAGTATTATCGGGCTGCCCCATCCTTTGGCTGCCAAAATGGATCCGGTTTGAAGAGTAAAATATGCCAGGCGTGGTGGCACCTCCCTGCACTTGGAGGCAGAGACAGACAGATCTCTGTCTATCTTGGCCTACCCTAGAGAGTTCCAGGACAGCCAGGGTTACACAGAGAACCCCACAACTCAAAAATTAAAACAAAAATCAACACAACAAAAACAACCAGACGTACAGAGTAGCGGCACTCTCCTGAAATCCCAGCACCCTGTTAGTTTAGGGGCTCCAGGCCATCCTTGGCTACATAGAAAGTTATGTGCCAGCCTGGGCTTACATGAGAACCTGTCATAGACAGACAACAGAACTTGGGAAGCTGGAGAATTGCTACACAGCAAGATTTAGGGGGGAAAAGAAGAAAAGAAAAAAATGAGAAAAAGAAAGAAAAGGAAAGGGAGAGAGAGAGAGAGAAAGAAAGAAAGAAAGAAAGAAAGAAAGAAAAAAGAAAGAAAGAAAGAAAGAAAGAAAGAAAGAAAGAAAGAAAGAGAGGGAGGATTATGGAAAACATTCCGGTCATATACAAAGGCTGCCATCTGTGGAGTGAAGTGTTCTGCTCACCCTGTTTTTTGTTTTATTCTCCAAATAACCTGTCCATTTGATACTGCAGAAACACGGTTTTTCTGTTTCTCCACAATGTCTAGCTGTCTATTTTCTCTAAGCACTTTGCAAAAACAAACAAACAAACAACAACAACAAAAAGATAGCTAATGACTCAAACATGGACTTAATTATTGACTCCATTTCATAAATAAATAAATAATAAACAGATAGATTTGGGATGGAGAAGAAGGCCGAGCGAGCAAAGGGTTTGCCTTCAGGCCTGATGATTTGAGTTTGATCTCCGGGACACACATATTGGAAGAGAAGTAACTCCAAATGTCCTTTGACCTCCACTTGTGCCCCCACATAGACATACAAGTAAATTCTTTAAAAAAGTGTTAATTTATGCTGGACATGGTTGACGGTGGCGCACGCCTTTAATCCCAGCACTCAGGAGGCAGATGCAGGCAGATCTCTGTGAGTTCCAGGCCAGCCTGGTCTATAAATTCCAGGACAGCCAGGGCTGTTACACAAAGAAACCCTGTCTCAAACAAACACACCAACCAAAAAGCCCCGAAAGTTAATTTATTTGATTCTTTTAAAAAGTATAGGTGCTTTTCATCATATACTGCCCCATTAAGCCAGCTAACACCACTGTACATAAACCGTTCTACTAGAGCTCAAACTGGAAGCCATTTTGGAGACCAAGCTTTGCAGTGAGCTCACTGTTGCCACCATCTTCACGTTTGTTCTACCCAGGTCATCTTTGCCTCCTTTGCTAAAAAGGCAGAAAAGCCCTCGCCAAGGCCTTCATCACAGGCAGCTGTGAGGACTGTGCTCCCTCCACCTGCTTCTCATGAGCATGGAGGGAGACCCAAACTAAGGCAGTGTATGTGAGGGAGGAGAGGACCTGGAGATGGGTGCGAGAGGGTACAGGAGGAGGGACTGGGCCAGGTGTTCAGTCCACAGAAAGGTTTAGGGGACCTGCATGTAAATAGGAGGCACCTGTATGTGCTTCTGGGGCGGGTCTGAAAGTCACAGGCAGCTCCATGAGAGACAGACGCACAGAAAGGAGCTAGGTTTAGACTCACACAGCGGAGGTTTGGTCTTCCTCCTGAGCGTGTCAGGGAAATAGGACGGCATATTCTCTTGGTGATAGGAAACATGATCCTAAGGCCTCCGGTGCTTGTGAAATTTTCACATGAGTGAAACATGCAGTTACACGCAGTGAGGTTTTTGACTAAATGTATCTACCCAGAATTCATGTGGGGCCACAACCCTAACACGTTTGTTATTTGGACACAGGAGAGATGGTTCTGGACTGGGGAGATGACTCAGCCAGCAAAGGGCCTGCCAAATAACAAGGTTCTGAGGTCAGATCTCTAGAACCCTAGCAAAAAGCTGGGTGTGGTGGCATGTGCCTAAAACCCCACCTCTAGAGGGTCAGGGACAGGCGGAGCCCTAAGACCAGTACAGCCGTAACAGTGAGCTCCAGGTTCAGTGAGAAACTCTCTCTCAAAGAATAAAGGCAGAGAGCAGCCAGGGAAAGATACCTCAGCTGGCCTCTGGACACCACACACACATGCACACCCGTGCACCTGCAAGCACACATTCACAACCCACACTAACAAGTATGTGCAACATAAACACAGACATTGCTATCAATGCATGTTTTTACCATGTAAACACAGATGGAGATATCATACATGTTGTTACCATGTAAACACAGATGGTGCTATCAATGCATGTTGTTGCCATGTAAACACAGATGGTATTATCATGTATGTTGTTACCATGTAAACAGATGGTGCTATCATGCATGTTGTTGCCGTGTAAACACAGATGGTGCTATCATGCATGTTGTTACCATGTAAACACAGATGGTGCTAACACGCATGTTGTCACCACATAAACACGGATGGTGTTATCATGCATGTTGTCACCACAAAAACACAGATGGTGCTATCATGTATGTTGTTATCATGTGTTGTGCTTCCAAGGATCCCTGAAGATTTTTTTTAACCAAGCCCCTTACGAGCAAACACGCAAACAAAACGTGCAAAGCGTCTCTCAAGAAGTGAGAAAACTGCTAAAGATGAAATAGATGCGTGCACACTCTCTTCACACTTGGATAATGTATCTTTCTGATTATCAACCAACATGCCCCGGCAGGTTACCAAGCACAAATGGCCTCTATTTCCTTGTCTGCTAAATGAGGGAATTTCTTCATCTGCATTAATGGGGCCAGAGTGGATCTTTAAAGTAGACATGTTATTATCCAGGGTTGCATCCTCCAACCTATCTTAGGAAGGACAAGCTCTGGGATATAAGATTGCTCTCCTCTACCCAATACAGGATCCCCTCTTGGCCTGAATGGGGAGGGCTGTCCTTTCTGGGCCTTCTGGTTTGGCTAATCTCTTTATGTCTCTTTGCTCTGCTGCCCAGACAACTCCACAGCAAACAAAGGCCTGGGTTTCCACCAGCCAGCTCCAAATTGGGAACCCGCCTATTTTGTTAGCTTTGGGGCAAAGGGAGGCAGCAAACAGCAGCTTTTGTGAGCCAAGCTGGGGAGACTCTTTACTCAATTAGGACCATGAAAAGGTCCTAATTTAAAGGGCTCTCTCCAGGGCCCTTCACCCTGACCCACCCACCCAGATCTCCCTGCACTGGACTGGACTGGGAAGGTAGTTAGATTTAATGGGAGCCAACCATATTTTCTGCACCTTTTCCAATTCATTTCCCCTTATCAGCCCAGTAGGAACTAAACTAGGTGAATGAACACCTTCTTGCTACATGGCACATTTTCTCAAAAGAGATACATGCAAGCTAAACCTGCTCCTTAGGAACCATATGGTTCCATGTTCTGTCGTGTAGCACAGGGCCTGGTTCTGAACATGCTCCTGGGTAAAGAAGCCAAGTCCCTTGGGGGGGGAAATGGAGAATTAGAGAAATAACCCAGACTCAGAAAGATAAATATTACATGTTTTCTCTGACATGCAGAACCAGGTTTTACATATGTGTATCCACATACTGCTACATGAAAACATAAGAGGGGCTATTTGGGGAAAGGAGATCATCAGGATAAGGAAGTGGGGGGCAAGAGAGGATAAAGAGGGTGAACGTGGCTACTGTTCATGTTAAACTTGAACGACATCTTCACAGGATTGAGGATGTAGCTCAGTTGGTAGAGCTTGCTTGTCTAGCGTGTTTAGAGTCCTGGTCTTCATCCCTACAGCAAAAGCCAGAGGCAGTGGACCAAGAGTTCAAGGTCATCCCTGGCTATTCAGTAGGTTCTAAATTGGCCTAGGCTATGGGGGACTGTTTTTAAAAACCAAAACAATGAAAAATGAATGAAGGAGCCTTTCTGAAACCATTTTGTCTGGTAAACAGAGAGAGTTAACAGAAGTTGCTGGCAGGCGGTTGACAGAAAAGGAGAGGGCCTGCGAGGCAAGGGTGGTGGAGGCTTGTGGAAGCTTATTTTGCAAGGCGTCTAAATCAGATAAGAACAGGATTGGTTGCCTCGTTATGCAATTAAACCGTAGTCAGCAATGGGCAGGGTCTTCTATCTTTCAAAATCCAAACTAGTTATTCAAGCTTGCATTACGCACAGTTCAGGGACTCTATTGGCTGAAGGCATCCAATTTTTCTTGTCTGGGCTAAGAGTTTAAAAAAAAAAAAAAAGTGCCGCTGCGCAGATCTGAGAGCTGGGCTCCAGAAAGCAGTCACAACCCTCCTCTTCCATTTGTCAAAAATGAACCTTTTTGCTTCATTTCTTCAGCATTAGAACTGGGGGCGGGGGCGCAATGTACTGCCCCAGTGTGCAGTGTGCAATGTGGCTTCTTACAAGGCACACACCCTTTCTTGTTTGATTGCTGACTTTCAGAAACAGAGCCATTTGCACTCCTCTATCAAAGGCCTCCACTACTTAAAATGTCATTTCTAAATTAATTTTATACCCTCGAGGCAGAACATATCTGACCAGGACTGAGTGCTCTCCATTTGGAAAAGGTAGGGGACTCAAACTAGGTCTAGACTTCAGTGCAGGGGGAGGAGGAGAATGCACAAGAATTCTGGTCTTTAGAAGAAATCACAGGCACTTTTGGGAAGCCTGGTTTGTTTTCTGTGGGACACTCATAAACCTCTTTCAGCCCCAGGAGGAAAGTGGCCACTTGGTGTAATTTCTGCTTTATAACAGCCAGGAGAATAAACTGGACCAAGACTGTGTGTGTGTGTGTGTGTGTCCCTGGGCCTGCGACTGGCGGTGTCAGTGTGTGTACGCACGCACACATACACGTGTGCATGTGTGCGTGCATCTTTGGCCTGTGACCAGCGGTGGCACAGGCCAGACAGCTGAAGAATGTGATGACTTTGCTGTCTCTCTGTGGTAACTGCTGGGCATGTGTGGGCTCCTTCACCTTACACAGACAGGCCAGCAACTTCTCAGCAAAGAAAATAACTCCTGCAGTTGCTTGGCAACACTCAGCCTTCCACGGAGAGTGGCTCCGGAGGCCCGCATATCCCATCAGAGGATGGGCAGTTAGTGGAGCAGCTTGGATGCCCATTGGGAACGGGCAGCCAGCCTGCTCAAACCCTTGAGCAGGGGCTGGTTACACTGTTTCCACATAACCGTTGCCCAAGGCTTTTACTGAACTACTGTGGTTAAATGCACAGGGTGAGCTAGAAGTAGGCACTAGGGGGTGGGGAGGGGCCAGTGGGAAAATAGCTATAAAAGGTTATCTGCTCTCATCACCTTCCCAGCCTCACTGATAGAATCCAAAGACAAACCCCAAACCTCAACTCAGGGCACAAACATCAGCCCCGCTGGGTAAGGGCTGAGAAACAAACAATACAATTTGATGCTAAATGTGTTTCACTACCACACAGGCCAACTTGGAGCCAGGACTTGGTACCAGATCTTCTGCAATGACCTTCCAACAGGGTTCCCTGTATGGAGCTTTTCCCCCTGTACCCTCTCTCCTGGGGGCCCACGTTTGGAACCTCTCTCCTTCTCAGCTTTGGCCTTCAGAGCCGCCTGGCTGGCTCCAGACTCACCTGGGCAGCCTTGGCTGTCCTCGTAGGGGCTTTTTATTCTATCTCCACTGATGTGCACATCTTCACCTCCCCCCCTTCTCCCGAGGGGAGGTAGGTATATTGTATAGTGCAAATCTGTCTCTAACAATCCCAAACTCCAGGGTGTTTCCCATATGGAGCCCAGCCACAAGTATCTTCCTGACCATTTGTTTTCAACCTTTACTGCCCCACAACTAACCCAAAGGCCCAAGGATTGGGGTGCAACAGTTATAGTAAGAAAAGGTCAGGGGTCGTAGTTCAGGGTGTCTGTGTTCTCCGCCTCCCCACCCAGATTTGCTAATCAGCACAGTAGCAACATACGGGACGGTCAGCGCTCTGTTGCTGAGCCCAATTCTAAGCCACCATAAGACGCTGTGTGGTGCTGGGCACGCCACTCCACTTCTCTGTACTTCAGTTTCTCCTCCAAAGGGAACCAAACATATCCTAGGTCACAGGACTAAGGGCTTTGTTTTTGTAAAATAAAAACATATTTAAGAAATTTTAGCTTTAGCCAGTCCTGAAGAAACATTAGCAGCCTGGCAGTGGTGGCACACACCCTTAATCCCAGAATTTAGGAGGCGGAAGCGAGAGGATCTCTGTGAGTTTGAGGTTAGCCTGGTCTGCAAGAGCTAGTTCCAGGACAACCAGGACTGTTACACAGAGAAACCCTGTCTTGAAATATTAAAAATTAAGAAAGAAAGAAAGAAAGAAAGAAAGAAAGAAAGAAAGAAAGAAAGAAAGAAAGAAAGAAAGAGGGGGGGAGGGAGGGAGGGAGGGAGGGAGGGAGGGAGGGAGGGAGGGAGGGAGGGAGGAAGGAAGGAAGGAAGGAAGGAAGGAAGGAAGGAAGGAAGGAAGGAAGGTTGGTTAGCTTTCCACCCTCACCAATGAAACACAATTAGCTGCAAGGGAAGAAGCCAAGCACGCCCTGAAACCTTGGAAGTGGCCATGAACCTCCTCTCAGGGGATTCTCCTCTATGCTGAGCTTGCAGCATCCCCAGCCTGGCTCACAATGCTGCCATTTCCATTCCCACAATGCTGCTACATTTAGGCAGAACGATTCTGACATGTGTATTCTATTTGCTGATGAACAACACCATTTGTACCCTTCTTCAGTCTGGGATTCTGCTCTGGAATACTGATGTCATCAGAAATTGGAGTCTTTTTGTTCTTTTTCTTCTTCTGACACCAAACCCTGTCTTGTTCACAGACACTGCTATGCCCCTGGATTCCCTGGTAACACATGGCTGGTGCTAGGGTTCTGCGTCTGTGCTGGTACCTGCCTATGCAGAGTCTGGATACCTAGCTGGGCCCCAGGAGCCCATGCAGCGAACACAACTACACCAGCCAATGCATGGACCATTTTCTTTGTTTTTAATTTTGAACCCATGAATACAATACAGTCACTCATTGTGAAAACTAAGCCACCACAAAACAGATCAACTAATCCTATTATCTTGTCTCTTACCCCAAGATGATACACACAGGCACCTGTATTGTTTAGAACTATAGTGTCATGGTAGATGGCTCAGCTCAGTAAAACACTGGTCTTCCAAACATGAAGACCCGAGTTCAATTCCCAGCACCACTGGGCAGGGTGGCATGTGCTTATAATCCCAGTGCTGGGGAGGCAGAGAGAATAACCAAGAAGGATGGCAAATAAGATGGATCTCTGGCTTCCGTATGCCTGTACACATCTGTGTTTGTGTATCCCCTTCACATACACCTGCACGCATGCGTGTGCGCGCACACCCCCACACCCCCCCACACACACACAGACTGCAGCGTCAACTGAGTGTGAGTGCTCCCCATAAATGGAGACATACTTCTATTTTGACTCTTTTCTGTTTTTTTAATCCCCACTGAACCATGAGTCTTGGCATTCGCTCATGTGGGAACGGAGGTATGTGGCTCATACCTTTTCATTTCCGCATCAGATGAAAACATCAGCTTGCTCCAGCATTCCCCTGGTCCCAGGCTAGGTTGTTCCCAATTTTTTTGTTCACAAAGAATGCTATGGGTGAGTGTCCTTGCACACGCCTGATTTTTGCATATGTGGGGTCGCTCTTCCACAGAATGGTCCTCGGAAAGATGCCCTGGGCCTTGCTTTCCTGGTCTGTACGATGAGGGCTGAACTGATATCCGTCCACTGTGCCTCTACTCCCACTCTGAACTTTCTATCCTCGAGGCCAACTTTGCTTCCACACTCAAACTCCATCTGTTCTCAGGATTTCTATAAGGCAAGCTCATTGAGCCTCACTGTGGCTTTCAGCTAACAAACTGAGTCATTTGCAATCTGCCCTGTAAAGCTCCTTATGAAATTCCTACTCTTCTTGGATACTTGGTAGGCCTCAGCAGAGAAGCGCAAAGCTAGCTCTAAATTCACACCCACATTAGCCCCACCAAGGGGAAAGGGCCTGTCTTCACTCATTGCTGAACACAAAAGCAAAAGGTGCTACACTTGGTGAGCTCTCAGAGTTATCCCTTGTAGGCTGGGCCGTGGTGGCCACACCTTTAATCCCAGCACTCAGGAGGCAAAGGCAAATGGATCTCTGTGAGTTCGAGGCCAGCCTGGTCTAAAAGAGCTAGTTCCAGGACAGGTTCCAAAGTCACAGAGAAACCCTGTCTCGAGAAAATCCCTTGAAGGGGGTGGTGGCTACTCTTGCCAGGCGACTTGACTTCTGTGACATCTAGGAAGTGGGATAATGGAAACTCCTTCACTGATGGGGATGCTGGGCCCATCAGGCCAGTTAACACTCACTGAGCCCTGAGACGGGTACCAGAGATGGAGACAGTTATCATGAACTTATGCTTGCTGGATATTCCATTTGATTCATGTGATATGGTGTCCAGTGACAGCCCTAAGATTTCTGGAGTGCGGGGCTAAGAGGCCTCTGGGCTATACATGCTGAAAAGCTACACTTTAAAATGAAGTATGAGATGGGGGAGGTCCTGCTGCTCACAGCCCTGCTAACAGCTGTACAACTTGTGTGCTTTTATTGCAATTGTGTCGTATAGCTGACGTCAGAGAGGGCTTTGCTCTGTCTTGCTTTTTGGAAGCAATGCTTTCCTGTTTGCTTTCTAAGACGCTTCCTCCTGCTTTTCTCTCCCCTTGCACTGGCAGCCCACAAAACTTCTTCCACAATGAGCCAGGGATTCCTTTTATATCATACAAAGTATTCCTTGATTCCTGTTTATATCATACAAAGTAGCAAAACAGTAGAATTCAGGAGAGATGGACTCAAACCCTAGCTCAGGCACTGACCAGAAGTGTGGTCTTAGCTGCTCAACTTTTCTGTGCTGCAGTTCTCTTATCTATAAAATGGGTGCAGTGAGGACTGAGGGAGGCAGGAGACTCACAGGCACTCACAATAAGCAACACACTGTCACATCAGAAGGACACAGCAGAAGTAATGTCACCATACACACACACACACACACACACACACACACACACTGCTTTCCCTCACTGCCTACCCAAAACTGGGTCAAGGACATGTATTCACAGGCTGAGTGATGGGAAAGGATGTGGCCACAACAGGCAAAGAAGACAGGCTGAGACACCAACTGGGCCCCTGGCCTTGGCTCTGAGGAGCCTCTGCAGCTCCTACCCAGCAACCCAAGCACACCCTTTAAGACGGGATGGATGCATTGGAGCTTCTGTCCTAGGCAAACTCCCCACCAGTGACGTGAAGACGAGCCTAGGTTAGACAGTTCTGCACCGAGACTCTTCACTCAAGGTCTAAGAGGACAGAACACAAGGCCTAAAGACTGGCCAAGTGGAGAGGACAATCAAGCGGAACTAATTACAGGGTTCCTCAGAGGAAGTGCTCAAACCCCAGAGCTTACAGGTGAGGATGCATTAAACACACAGCCTGTCTTTACAAAGAGCGGCAGCCAAAGATATTGGTCCAAATCTCATAACCAAGGCAGAGGCCCGGGTGTACAACGCAAGTGCCAGTGTGGCTGTGGGGCCACTCAGAGCTGCCACTGAAGAATAAAACAAAAGGTGCAGCGTGGATTTTATTATCTGACAGTAAATACAGTGTTAACAATGATCATTCTGTTATAACTAGCGTTCTATCTGAACGGAGTAGCTCAGAGAGCATTTCTTCCTTGCTCCCCGATGGTGTTCTATCGCTATGACAACCAATAACATTTCGCACGCCAAGGAGCACTATATCATGTATCACCATAGCAGAAAGGGAAATGCCACACTATACTTAAAAGCCACCTTCTCTCTCTCTCTCTCTTTTAAAGCCTGTTATCACTCGGCATGCATTATTCACCACGTCGCATTATATATAACCTTTGGTTACAGTCAGATGTGTGATATAGGTAGCGAAAGCCAGAAAGCCTTGCAAATCCCTTAACGTTTTACAACAAATAATAGATAACCAAACTGTATTATTCTGGTTTTTCTTCAAGGCTGTTACAAAGAACTTGCTTTCACCAACTTCCTCATTGGATCAAAGGTCTTTGTCAGACTTCTGCAAACGCAGAGGCAATTGCAAGCAAGAACACGCGGTGACATTGCAAGAATTGAAAGTATTCCCTTTAAGAGAATTTTTCAGCACATAAACACTGCCTCTTGAAATGTCTGTCTGCTTTACTAGAAATACTTAAACAAAACAATAAACGGTATCATGCGCTTCTATACAAACTTTTCCTTGAGGATTTAGCTACCACCACAGAAAACCACGCCCAAATACTAGGCCCCCTGATGCTCGGTACTGCTGACGGCACTTAGGAGTTTCCCTGAACCTTCCCACTTGGGTACTTGGTAGCACTAGCCAGAGTCAAACAGCACTAGGTGTTTTCAGCTCACGTTAACATCTGCCACCCCTGCCTGGCCCCAGAGAGTGGGACTATATGAAAATCAGACAGGACAGTCATGGAATTCCAAGGTCCCTGGACTCTAGCTGGTGAAAACAGGAGGGGATGGACAGAGTTCTGTGGGTGGACAGAAGATTCCAGTAATGTTTACCTTAAATCTAAGTAACTCGGGACACCTAAAACCCATTTTGTCAAGTCAAGCCTTAAGTAGAAAATGACCATAAGAGGGGGTTCATCCTAGCAATTAGGGGCAGAGACGCTTGACCAAGCTTAGGCTGACACCCACTGGACCAGAAGGTGTGTGCTGAAAACTGCAGCAAGGGCTTTGTGCACACTAGACAGGCATCTCCCAGTCTTTGTCCATCTTTTTTAACTGCTTAGTGTACGGGGAATGTAGAAATCACGAGGACTGGGCTGACTGTCTGGTCACCTCTGGTTGCTGAGAGTTTCTCTCACCTTAAAACGCTTGTCATCTGTGTCCCTTCCAGGCCTGTCTGGTTTTTACATCAAGGACAGGCTGGACGTTGAGAAGAAGTCCTCCTCCACACAGAAGGGCCTGGAAGGCAGAGGGGAGGACATCCCCGTGGGAGGGAGACGCTTTGGACAATGTGGAAACAGAGAGGACAAAGCAGAGGTGTGTTTAAGAAAACCGAATCTGTAGCACCAACTGCAGAACAGAAGAGCCAGGAAATAGTAACTGCATATGTGGGCCAAAAACCACACTTGGTCTTGAACTTGAAGCTGTAATGTCTCCAAGGTCACTCACCGCATAAGAAAACTTAGGAGACCCGAAGGTGTAGCACGCACGTGGGAGCTTAATTAGATTTGTACGAATTGCTCAAGTGCTCCGGGAGACTTGTTTGTTGAGTCAAGCAGTTGAGCACTTATAAATTTAATAAGTTCGATTTCCTTTACAAATGCCGCTTAAAATGTTTAAAGGAGTTTAATTAGCTAAGTTTGCAAATTAGACCAAACATTAGTAAAAAGGCCCCTTTAAAAGTGATTGTTAGAAACTGTTAGGCTTATAAATAAAATAATGGGATCTGTGAATAGCTCTTAAGAGTCTTAAAAAAGCCAGGCTTTAGATTTTAACTTCAATAGAAATCAATTTTAATGAGTAAATATCAGAATATTGCTTCCTGCCCCTACAGCACATTTTTTTTAAAGGTATTCAGTCTTCAGATATAATTTACTGATGAGCTTTCTATGTTCCAGATCCCGTCCTGGCCAAAAAGAAGTGCATAGCCTGGTTCTTCCAAGCTGGTGGGGAAGAGCAACTATTCTATTGGAAAGCATAACAACTGACATAGGGAGGCCAAACCGCTAGAGGAATTCAGAGGCAGGGTGGGCCACCAACAGCAGATCGGAATCTAACTCAGAATGTCTCTTCTGGCTCGTGAGTCTTTCTTCTGCCTACACGCATTCATGTTTCTGTGATCCTATTATCCTATGCATCTGTTATAATCACACGGAAAGGTCATGAAGACAGAGCCCAAAGAATCCACTCTGAGAATTCTGTCAGGGACCTTGAAGACAACCCTGGTTCTCTCTTCACTTTCTTATAGGTGAGACTGGCAGACAACTGTCCTCTGGACAAGCAGTGAGTTTAGGACTGACCAATTTTAGATACACAACGAGAGAAATTTGATTTCCAAAATGAAGTCCAAAAAGCAAGGATGCCATTCTGGTAAGGACGCAGTCAATTCCCAAACGGCAGGAAGGAAGCGAAACCCAGTTGCTTCTGGCCATCAGGCACCGGCTTGGCAGGAGTGTGGCTCTTAGGAAAACTCCGAACTAGTTCCCATTAGGTGTTACAGGTTCAAGTGTCCTCTCCCCCAAGCTCACCCCATGTCTATGTTCCAGGTAGCACTCAGCACGTACACTTATGTGGAAACCAGGTCATTACAGACGCCACTAATCCAGCAGGACCAGCATCCTCCTACATCACAAAAATGAGGACCCAGAAGCTGAGGGAGGGCAACAGCGGGTCCTTCCCTGGCAGCCTGGAGACAGTGGCCTTACATGTGTCTTGATGCCAGCCTTCTAAGTCCCCAGAACGTGCAACAGTAAATCCTGCTTGTTAACCTACTTGGCTTGTAGCACTTTGCTATAGCCGTCCCAGCAACCCAACACAGTAAGGAAAATGGAGCTGGAGGCAACCCCAACTTTGGGGATGGTCCATTAAATTCTACCAAGACCAACTGGAACTCAATTTCTAACTTCTGTTTGTGAATCCAGAATTAGACTCCAAGTAAAACAAGGGCGATCTTGGCCAGCATGTGAAGCTGTTTTAGGGTCTGCCTGACCATTTATCCAAACCACGCTTTTCAATGTCTCAAAAAAACAGGGCAGGTGTGGCTGTGATATTGACATGAACTACACTGTGGGTTTGCTGTGTGTCTGCGTCCCTACAGCCGGGGATGAACTATTCTCTTGCTTCTTCACCTAGGGCTCCTACGTGGCACAAACCCACCCTATCTAGGTAAAACCAGATAGATGCGATTTTCCTTTCAGTCCTGTGGGAATCTTCCTATGGCTGTGGTAGCTGATGGTGGCAAAGGACAAAATGGGTGCAGGATACCGTTGTGAGGTTTCCAAAGGTTTCCACAGCGGTAGCCCGTCTGAGCTTTGCAGGGTGACTATGGTAAACACTGAGACACGACCCTGTGCTAGCTCCCAGCCCTCCAGTATGGGTGTGACTGGCTTCTAGAACAAAAGCCAGTACAGGCCTGGGTTTCTTTTGGTGAAGGATAGCTTGATGTATCATCACACTAGTAAAACTCTCTGGAGCCTGAGAGGAAACCAGAAGACGGAGGGATCATACACATGGAGAAAAGAGACACAGCTGGGATTTGTGCTGGTCTACACACTGCAGTGCTACCCCAGTGACAGCAGTCAAGTGGACTCTGGGGATAAACACGCTGTTTGGGCAAGAACCAAAGCCAGCAGCCCTCCCACACTTCCCAGTAACCCAAATCAGAAAATAAACACCCAGGGGCTTTTCCTTCTTAGACATGTTTTCTCTGACCAATGATCTGCCATGACTGGGGTACAAGGTGAAAACCGTGTGGGGGTGAGGGCTGCATGCGGGCAGGGGGAAGCAAAGGTCCACCTTTTTATGCAACACACACTGAGGCTACCACAAGAGCAAAGGAAGACGGGTGATTCCAAGAGAACCACACAGAGGCTACACAGCAACACGGCAGAAGAATGTCACCTGCAAATGACCAGTCCCCGCTGCGCAGATACCAGCTCGGAATGCTGAGACCCTGACTGTGGGAGCTACAGCTTAAAAGATGGATGCCTGCAGGTTCTAGCAGGCTGTGGCCCTTAGACACCATGAAATGAGAGATGGCAAGAGCCTCAGAAATGGGAAGGCCACAACCAAAGAGTGTCTAGACCAAAGTGTCACAGAACAAATGCACTCCCCGCAGGGCATCTCTGTCCAGTGAAGCCAAGGACCAAGGTATGGTCCACCATCATCACGTAGTCTCTGAACATATGGTATGGCCATGTGTCTGAGTATTCAGGGAGACAGAAATTACCTACAATGATGTACCGTGCTCTTTTTATTTTGCTGGATGCAGGTACAGAATACTCTCAAGTTTCCCAGTGTCTGGTCCCCTTCCTAGGCTGCTTCTGTTTCTAACTTCTGGACCTCTCCAACCTTCTACCTAACACCCTCTACCAGGAAGGCCAAGCTGGCTGGGACAGAACTCCAGCTGAAGCACTTGCTAGCTCTGTGACTTTGGGTGAGCCACCTCCCCACTCCTGAGGGCCTCACTTGGCAGACCAAACATTCCTTCAGATCAGCTACTGCTACTGTTACTTTCGAAATACTTGAAGGTTTGATGTGTACAGCCAGTGAGCCCCAGGGATCCGACTGTCTCTGTCTCCCCATTGCTAGGGTTACAGATGCGCACTGTCCTGTCTGGCTTTTACATGGATGCCGGAGATCTGAACTTTTGTCCTTCTGCTTGTACAGCAAGCACTTTACCAACCTAGCCCTCTCTTCAGTTCCGAGTACTTGTCTTCCACACAAGGTTCCAGAAGGGCAGAGACTTGTCCAGACTTCTTCAGAAACCGAAGAATTCCAAGTTCCAGATGGCCCGGGCACATGTTAGAACCGACGGTCATGTATTCAGTGAACAGATTAGATGAACTTGACTTTATAGGTAGTAGTATAGTCCTTACATTTTTCTAGCTTAAGTCGTAACGGCTGAACTTAGAGATCTGCGTTGTTTTCAATGTACAGGCAAGTTCTGACCTTTCCTGAAAATAATACCTTCCATTTATAAAGAATGTGCAGTTCCGCTTCTCACGTGAGAGTAACCCAGCCCTGTACTCAGTCTGCGGGTGTCCACTGGAGCGTTACGGCCCTGGCATAAGAGCGAGGCCTTGAAGCTGCTGATAATGAGGGTAGTGTCCCTCGTCGCACCTGTGAAAGGCCACTCACTCTTGCTGAGAGAGCCTGTGCAATGTTTCTGGGCCTGATTTACCTTGAGCGGTTGTGTTGTTCTTGTTCTACTAAACAAAAGAAATGAGTTGGTTCTTGCTTCTTTGTCCCAAAATGCTCTCTTAAATAATTTTCTTTCCAATTAAAAAAAAGGCGGGGGTATTGTGGTGGTGACTGGGAAGATAGCTCAGTGGACAAAGCACTTGTCATGCAGCTGTGACCTTGCATCCCCAGCACCCACAGGATCAACTGCCTATACTACAGGAACTCAGCATAAGGCCTTGTCTCAGTACGTAAAATTATGAGAGTTTAAGGAAGACCCCTGCATCGACAACCTCTGACCTCCATGTTCACACATACATGTATGCATGTACTGATGCATACATTCATACTACAGACACACAGGAAAACAGCCCATGTCCTTAGTAGAAAACTTAAGGAAAAGAATGAGTATAGAGAGAAAGGAATTAAAATTTCCTAGAATCTCTTCTAGCGTTGGAATTGCTTTACATAGTATAGGCTTACAATGGTTTGACTTGACAGGTCCCACTGCAGATGGCCCCTGACTTACAATGGGTTGACCTGACATGCCCCACCATAGGATGATGTGACTGTGACATGCGTTCAGCTAGACAAAACATTTTATGAAACTTCTCCAGTGGCTCAATCTTCCTTCACGATTCTGGGCCGTAGCTGTGACCGGGAGAGAACTTGGCTCTCCAATGTGCGGTGTGGCTAAGCTAAGATAGTAAGGGCACTAGGAACACTCAATGTGTTTTCAAATCCTGGCATCTCCCGCTTATGGCAAGTTTACCAAGATGAAGTCCCACTGAGAGGCGGAACTGTGTCTTTATTTGCTCCAATTAACATAATTTGCCAAAAGAGGTGTTGTTTGGCTTGTTGGCCACACTGGAAATTCCAAGAGCTCAGAGCAGTCCAGGCCTGAGGAGAGAAGGGGCTGATAGGAACAAGCAAACTAAGAACTTGGGACAGGCAGAGATGAAGGCTACTCTGATCCACTGGTGGTACAAAAGGAAACACAGAGAGGTGAACTCCACAGCTCTGAGGATTCAGTTTAGTTACAGCAGGACATGGGCACCTGGTTCTTGAGACAGTTCAAGCCAGGGACCCAAGAGTCCTGCAAGAGTCAATCATGGAACCTTCGCATCTGGAGACAGAAAAAAGGACATGCAGTTTCACGGCTGCCCTATGCTACTGGCCTCCTGGCTAGGGTCTGCCTTTCCAGAACGTCTCTGGAGTGCAGACACATGTGCTTCCATAACGAGGCCAATGGGAACATAGGGGTAAACAGTCTCTAGGTGAGACTGGGCAGGGCAGCACGCTGCGGCTACCAGTTGGCATCTGCAAGAGCTGCAAGGGTCCAAGAGGGAGCAGGTGTAGGCAGCATCCAATGCAGAGCTGAGAGACTCAAGTCTTGCAGCACAGCACACACCTGAGCCCTGAGTATGCCACCTGCCCTGAGGGGTTACTGTTTCCTGATAGTGTCTGGGTCAAGACTCGGGAAAGTTATAGGAGTGACCTCATGGCGACCATAAAACTCTGCTTGATCACACATTTCTGTATCTATGACTCAGGATTTCTAGCTAGCTAGCACTGAAGGCAATAAGGAGGGTCATATAAACCAAAATATAAAGGTTATTTTTTTTAACTGCTCTGTAGGATGACATATATCTCTAAAACTCCTCTATATCCTGTAAGCATAAACTATGTGCATAGTTATGCTGTATACAGTAATATTTATAATCAGAAGACCCCCATGTACTTTAATCACTAAAATTACTCCTTTGGTTAGTACACATGACTATGGACTGTTGTACCTCCTATTCCCATCTCAACCGATGTAAACCAGGGCAAGAGAAAACAGGACCCTTAATTATATAACCAGGAAGAGTTACATAACAGAGGTCCTGGTGTGGCTTTGACTGTATGTGTACTAAGGGGACCGAAAGAACACATCTCTGCAGAAACACAACCCATCAGAGTTGTGCCAAGCATTCTTTCAATATTGGCTTAACTAATCCTAGTGATTCGCCATCCATATGAGTCTCCTGCACTTTTGACCTTGCTTTTCCACAGCACTGGATGGGGCAGCCCCATTTCAGGGCAACAGTTTGTTAAAGTGACAGTGTGGCAGCAATCGCAGCACACAATCGCAGCACACGCGCGCGGGGAGAAAACCACCATGTCAATCTCTCTAAGGATGTGGGCTGCAGCATCCAGCACGGTGACAATAACTGCATCGTGCGCTAAAGCCACCTCTGCCATTTCAAAATGGCAGGACACTGATGACTGATGATGGGAGGCATTTGTACTACACAGCATTTCTTTGTTGGAGGAACCCATGAAACAATAATAGTAATAACAACAACAAGAAAAAATAACCGCCTCTCTTCCACTTTCAGTATGTGCTCCCAAGCAAAATGACCCCTCCTTGGGTCTCCTTTATGTCTTGCTGACAGAAAGCACATTTGAGGGCACCCAACACAAAGGGTGCACATGCAGGCTATAAGCCTTATAGATGACACTCTTTGGAACCTGCAGGGGAGATATTGATTTATAGGCACCAAGATGCCATGGACGCCTTGCTGCTGCCATAATGGGCTTGCATTCACAACGTCAAGACAGTCGGAAAAACCAAAATCCAATCCAAGTACATTAGCCGCTCTACTTCCCACCGAAGGCTGGAAAACTAGAACAGGGCCAAAGCAACGCCTTGGTGATATCTGAGACCACATGACAGCTGCCGGTGCTATCAATGCTATAATAGTCTCCGAGTGTGATGGGTCAATGACGGAAGCTGGAAGCAGGAAGGTACCGTTCACTGCAACTGTTTCCTAATCACGTACGGTGATCTAAAGGCCATGC
Source organism: Chionomys nivalis (assembly GCF_950005125.1). NCBI lineage: Eukaryota > Metazoa > Chordata > Mammalia > Rodentia > Cricetidae > Chionomys > Chionomys nivalis. The sequence continues at coordinate 27,695,383 of NC_080095.1, read as the reverse complement.
ATTTGTCATTCTTCCAAATCCCTTCCGTGGGGTACACTGTGCCCCACGTTTTGTCTCTTTAATAACTCCTCTGCTCATTCCACTCCTCAGATGCAGAAGTCTTGGCTAGTTCAAGTCAAAACTCTCTGCCTTGAGAGTCCCTAGAAATTCCAGACATCTGGATGAAAGATCCAGTATTTGAGATCAAGGGCAGGCAAGATGGCTCAGTGGGTGAAGGCACTCACTGCCACACCTGATGACCTGAGTTTGATCCTGGGAGCCACATGAGGGAAGGACAGACCAGCTCCTAAATATTGTCCTCTGACTTCCACATCTGTAAAAGGTACGAACATGCCTGTGTACACACACACACACACATACAAACACACAAAATTATAAAATAAATATTGTTAAGGCTTTGTCCCGACTCTACTAAAATTATTTCAAAAAGGAAGAAGAAAAGAATGAAGACTTGAGTTCAAGTTCAGATGCTTCAGGAGAAGTGGCTGTGGACTAGTCACACAATGTTTAATGGCACAATCTATCATTTGTCAAGAGAATGGACTGGAGTAAATGAACTAAAGTTGCTTGGCTTAGAACCCCTGGAACCTCAGGGTGACTCCCCATGTTGTGACAGGAATCATGCCATAGCTGGCTGTGCTGGGGGGATCCCTAGAGGCACCGAGGGAGGCTGGGCTTGTTCACTCTGCTCAGAAAGCCAAGACGTGCAGACGATGACCATACTACCCACCAAGATCAGCTAATCGCCATCTGTGTAATGTTAGTGGCATACCCAGCCTGCCCCAAGAAACAAGGCCCTCTGGGTAGAATCAAATTCACCTCCACAAGCACCCTATGCACCACAGGTGTGTGTATCCCACAGCTGCGCACACACAGCACACAAATTGCTTCACGGCTATAGTAGCCGGAGGTATAGAGTCAAGGTGCTGGCATGGCTGTGCTCCATCTGTAACCTGTGGAGAAGCCATTCCTGCCCCACCCCAGCATCCCTTAGCTTGCAGTTATATACAGTCCCTGCTCCAACAGTCACTGTGTCTTGTTCAAACTTGTAAATCTTACAAAGACATCAATCCTTTGGTGTTGGGGCCTATATAAATATATCTTGACTTTCTGTGTAAAAACCCTATTTTCAAATGAAGTCTCCTTCATGGATTCAATGTGCTATTTGAATGGATAGGCAATCACACCCTGAAGACAAAACAGATATGCATGGATACACAATGGTGACCAGAGTTCACCATGGTGAAGAAAGGATTTGAATGGAGGAACACTACAGTTTGAGGAAGAAGATGCTCAGGTTTCATGGGATGGGCACGTATGAGAGATGGTGGCCATCCCTTCCCAAGCCAGGGCTCACACGCCCCCGACTGTGATCATCGTCAGCATGCCTACCTTCTAGAGTCCCTGTGTAGTAGCACCAACCCGACCTCAGCTACTGAATCCTACTCACACTCTAGGTTTCTGTTCCAATTTCAAGCCCGTCTTACTGCCTCCCATTCACCCAGCTAGACACGAGGTCACCCGCCTCTGATCTTCAATGGCATTTTATCTACTTTGTGCCTTGAACTTTGGTCATTTTTGCTCTCTTTCTCTCTCTACAGACCACTCCCTGGGAGCACGGCCTAATGCTTACTCAACTCCTGGGCCTCCTGCAGATGCTCGTAAACACTGGCTGAAGTCAACTGGCAGGAAGATAAAAATAGAAAGAAGTACCGCTATGTTGAAAACGTCACCACAAGGGACCTTTGAAACCAAGGGCTGCTAGAACCTTGTGCTCTGTCCTTTCCCACTGAATCCAGTGACCTCCATCCCTGTGCTATATTTCTTTGAAAACATAAGATCCAAAAGGTAAGCCCCACCATTGCGCACCAGCGGCTCTTGGAAGCCATCAACTACTGTGACCAGAAGTTTCTGTTAGATGATAATGTGAAGTGATCGCCAGATCTTTGGACATGCGGGAAATCACAACTGGAGGAGGAATGCTATCTTCCCAAGGATGCTCACAGCCTCTCCTCCAGGACTTGCAACAACATTAGATTATATAGCACGCTGTGATGAGTACACTGGTCACCCGTTCTTTCAGATGGAGAATCTGCAGTGGACAACAGGTCCTCTGCCCTAGGTCACGCAGCTTAGGAAAGGCAGGGTATGGTCTATCGTTCATGCTTCTGATGCACGATGCATTCTTTAGGAGTCACAAGGATCTGGCTGTCAGGCAAGGGGAGGAAGAACAAGGATCATGGACTAGTGTCCCACTCTGGAAACTGTCTTTATTGACTGGCCATGGTCACATGAATGACTGGACACAGGGAATGGAACGAATCCTTGAGAGTAGTGGCCAGCACTGCCACTGTCAGTGAAACTTCAGAGAGACCCAACGTCTGCCAAGGAGCCACAGAGAGGTCGCAGTCAAACAGAAGACAGAGACGCAAACTGTTGCAGTATGGTTTTCTTCTTCTAGGCATAAGGCAGTCGGTCCATTGTCATTTTGGAGTAGACAAGTTCAGGAACTACTGTGGAGAGCCATACAGTACATCCATGGTAATAGAGCTACTGATACCACCTAGTGGGTGGAGTGAAGAGAAGGTTGTGGAATGTCACCCAGGATCCATCCATCACTGCCTTCTGCCTTCTCCCAGCCACCTGTGACCTTGACAGGTGCTCCAGTATTCAATATAAATAACTGAAAGAGGGACCCCACGATACAGCTTCCATGTGCTCATCATCCATGATAAAGTGCAACTTTGTGGTGATACAGTTTTGGGGAGCTCACTTGATCACCTGTAAGTAGCCCCTCACCCGTGCCCTATAAACAAGCCCAATAAACTCACTGGTTTATCAAGCTGGGGTTTGACAGAACCATTACTTTGGTCTGTTACTGGTGAACAGACACTTGTTCACACTTCCCCGGGAAAAGTCAATGCAACACCACCCATCCGTCTCCAGTTTGCATCATTGTAGGTCAAGCCTTTGATGACCCTGATGCTGCAGCTTTGGGATGTGTGCAGACTCTGGTTTCTGATCTGGTGCGCTCAGTGGACAAAGAATTATGAGCCTTTAAGAAGTTCAACTTTGTGATGATCCTGTTGACCAAATTTTTATTTTAAATATGAGGGTGTGCATCATGTGTTTGCAGTGCCTGTAGAGGCCAGAAGAGGGTATCCCCTGGAACTGGAGTTACCAGCTGTGAACCACCATGCGGGTGCTGGGAACTGATCCTGGGTCCTCTACAGGAGCAGCTAGGGTTCTCAGCCATTTCTCCAGCACTCCACATTTTATTCCTAAAACAGACAGAAATTGTAGCCATACCTCCCCCACTGATCATTAACAGTTCTGGCCCTGAAAGAGATCTCATTGGCCATCTGAGAACCTGTCTTCTCTATTGTGACTGCCATCTATCTACATGAGAAAAAAAAAGAAAAAGAAAAAGTCCCCCTTTGCTAAAGTTTCTAGCCTCCAAGACACACAGCCATGTGGCAAACTGTTAGGCAACAGAGAGCCTGCATCGGTGGTTAGGAAGTCCTCTATATGTCTGAGGTAGTACCAGCTTAAATGTCAAAGTGTCAAAGAATGCTGCTGGCATGGCAGGAGAATGAATTCAGTGAAAGGCTTCTAGCTGAATGTGATGATCGGCTGAGATAAGGGCCTACCTAGTGCCCCTGACATTGTGCTGACCCTAACAGGGAGTCTTCCCCTCCTAGAAAGGTCAGCGGGTAAGCCTCAGCATGGGGCACAGTTACATTTCTTTTCTTTACTTGTTTTAGCAATGAATAACCTGGCATTTAGTTTGTTTTTAAAAATTATTGAAACTTCAATTTTAGGTTTTTCTTTTGGAAATTGATTCTAGAATTCCTTAAAAATATACTTGAAGACAAGAGTTGAAGAAATAGACGAGCAATTAAGAGAACTTGCTGGGGTCCAGAATTTGGGATATCAGCACCCATGTTGGGTGGTTCACAACTGCCTGTGACTACAGATCCAGTGGGAGCTGATACCCTACTATGGGCCTACTATGGGCTTCCACAGGCATCCCAACTCATGTGCAAGCATGCATACACACACACACACACACACACACACACACACACACACACACCTGAAAACGGACCACCCATAAGGACACTTGTTTCTAGAAAATGAAGCATATGCGTATTCCACTACTTTTTCCACCAAGTACAGCTAAAAACTTTCTGTGTGAAACACACACCGAAGACTGTTAAAGATGGGCAGAAATCAGACAAGTAAAGACAGAGCAAAAAGGGAGCCTCCCAGATAAATACTCCTTAAAAATATAGACATAAAGCCAGGTGGTGGTGGCACACACCTTTAATCGCAGCACTCAGGAGGCAGAGGCAGGTGGATTTCTGTGAGTTTGAGGTCAGCTTGGTCTGCAGAGCGAGTTCCAGGACAGCCAAGGCTACGGGGAGAGATCCTGTCTCAACCAAAAATATACATGAAAATCCTTAAGACAACATTATCAAATATAATCCAGAAACATGCAAATAGAAATAAACATCATGAACAAGCTAGACTTATTCCAGGATAAGTTTGATATTTAGAAATCACTTAATATGAATGATCGTGTTAGCTGCCATCAAGTTACAGAAGATGAAAAACCAGTGGACAAATCTAATATGCAATCACTGTTATTAAAAAAATGCTCATAAAAGTAGAACAGAAGGAACCCTACTTGGCTTACACAAGAACATTAAAAATGACTGTATTTAATATCCAGGTAGAGAAAAGACTGTTTGTCCTAAGGCGGAGAAAGGATGGTTGCTCTCACCAGTCTTATTCAGTATGGTACTCAAAGTTCAAGCCAATGCAATAAAGCAGGAAAATACATTAAAGGCCCGCAGATTAAGAGGAAGAGACAAACTTCTCTCATCTGGGAACTGTTCATGGAGGGAATGTCAAAGAAGTCACAAAAACCCTAGAACTGATAAGCCCATTTATCACTGTCTCAGGGCACTGAGTAAAAATCAGTTGTATTCCCATAGACTAGCAATGAACAGATGGACACCAAAAGTAAAAATATATACACATTTCAAGGAAAATAAAATACTCAGTGTAAATCTAACAAAATATACACAAGGTTTGTAGGTGGAAAGCTTACATACTAACAAAAGAAAATAATCAAGTAAGAGACAGATACAGGAAGAGGGAGGGAGCCATCGATGAATTCAACCATCAGTGTTATTTGTTCCTCACAATGATCTGTAGGTGTGATGCCATTCCTGTCAAAACCCCAGGAAGGTGTTTCTCGAGATACAGATGAGACCGCCTTGAAATGCATGGGCTTATATGGGAAGGCAAAGGAACCAGAAGTTAATTTTGATAAATGAATTTTGAAAGTTCTGAATCAGTTTATCCAATTTCAAGACTTACATAGTTAGAGTAATTAAGGCTATATAAAAGCCTTATTTTCTTTTATAGAAGTGTAAAAGAATTAATGGAAGGCTATGCATACATATGCATACTTTAAACAGATATGGCTGGAACTGGGTATCATGTCCCTCTGTACTTGAGCACCAGAGCTGGGCCCAACTCCAAAGATCACCGCTGTGAACCACTGAGACAGCCTTGGGACCCTGGACGCACCCTTTGAGGTCTTATGCATTCAAGAACACATCTTCTGATCCCAGCCCTGCTTCCTGCCTGGATCATTTGGATGTGCCTTGAATTTGCACACATATCCCAGACATCTGGGATCAACCTGGTAATCTTGTTGTTATTATTATGCATTCCAAGTGTGTCTCAGCTGACAATATCATTGGGGTTTGACTGTGATCTAATAACTTTAATTGTCAGCAATTTCTAGGTTCTTCCCACCAGTCCTCATTATTACACTATGGCAATTGATGAGTGTTTGACAACCTAGAGGACATGAATCCATGTCACTCAGAAGACAGTAGCATTGAAGGTCACCTGGATTGTCCTTTAAGCTACATGAACCGCTAGATATTTATTTGTGACTCTTTCAGAGATCTATTATAAATATCTCATATTTATTGGGCACCTAACTATCTAGCTGTAAATTCAATGGATAAACCCAAATACTGAGTATTTCTCTCAGCACAGTGGCATTTCTTGGCTAAAATCTGAAAATGACAGGAATATCAATGCATTGACTCACCTCATCAATAGTGTGGATGAAACATGGATTTCTCTGTGGCTTTGGAGATTATAAGTCAAAACTCTTGCTATAGGCAGAACGCGGGAGCCCCACCCTTGCTTCCACACTAGTGACAAACGGACAATATAATTGCAGTCTGCCTGTAATTAACACACACCCAGCTACAGCAAACACGAAATTTGAAAATGAACAATTACACACTGAAAGAGACTGCACGATCAGCTGCGGGGTGGGGGCAGGAACCTATGAATGAGCCGTGTTCTCCAGTTAGACGTGATTCCCTCTGGGCACCTCCTCCCAAAGAGTGTTTTCAGGAAGTGCAGAGAATGTCTGTCTCCCGTGGAGCCAGCGGATCCACAGAGCTGAACTGGTATCTCCAAGCAGGCAATTTTCCTAGTTGTAAACAACCAGTCGCTTTGTAAGAATCAATTAGGAGGTTCCTATCTCTTCTTTGAGAGTCTCGAGTTCATCCATCTTCCTTTGTTCATCTCAAAAGCGGGGTTCAAGGGACCCAGAGAGAAAGACCTATATTTTGCCCCTCAGATGCTCTGCAGTAGGCAGGGGGGCAAGTGGAGTTTCATTTTTTTTTTTTTTTTTTTAAAGATTTATTTATTTATTATGTATACAACATTCTGCCTCAATGTATTCCCGGGCGCTAGATCTCAGTACAGATGGTTGTGAGCCACCATGTGGTTGCTGGGAATTGAACTCAGGACCTCTGGAAGAGCAGCCAGTGCTCTTAACCTCTGAGCCATCTCTCCAGTGGAGTTTCATTTTTGTATCTTCCCCTCTGAATTCAAGTGGAGTACTTTTGAGTCTCTCTGCTTTTCTACAGTCGGGAACTGGTTGGGGCTTCAGGTCTGAAAGAAAACTAGGAGGGTTGTGGGATATTTGCACACTGTGTGAAGGTGTATTGCTCTGACTGGTGTAACAGAGAGCTGGGCAGGAGGTATAAGTGGTTCTTCTGGGCAGAGAGAGGAAGAGGAGGAGAATCTAGGTGTGAAAGACACCAGGAGACTTGGAGAGGAAAAAGGAGGTACAAGATAGAAGAGAGGTAATGCCACATGGCAGAACGTAGATAAATGGGCTGATTTAAGTTATAAGAGCTAGTTAAGATGAGCCTCAGCTAAAGGGTGAGCTTTCATAACTAAGAAAAGTCTCTCTGTGTGTTATGTGGGATCTGAGGAAAGGCTTGCTACAAGGCTCAGGGTGCAGACCAGCTTCTGCTGCAAGGATGCCAATCACCTGGCACCCACCAGCTTGGCTCATACCCCTGCCAACATTCATCTGATTTATGCTTATGGCAACGGTTTTAATAGCAGCAATGACACTAAGGCCCTATTATGGGATGGCTATCTTAAACGTAAGCTCCTTCAACTGCACACCACTATCAATCCCACTTAGAGGAAACTGGGTCTAGAGGAAGTCACGTGGTCCCTAATTCCAGAGTCAGAAGACTTAAACTCAGACTTATGTCTAGAGACCCTTGACTAGACCCCAAAGACACATTCATGAGGCCCTGATCTCCCTTTTGCCCAATCAGCAAAAGTTGGTCAAATCCGCACTCCATGGAGCATGGGCATTTCCATTAGGTATCAAAAGACCGAGTAGCTGGCACGCCCCCAGCTCCACACAGGTGACAATAGGTGAGGCTGCAGTAGCTGGTGTGGGGCCAGGACTAGGTGCTCAGACTTCCTGGTAACATCTAAACACCAGTCTCCTCCAGTGAGAAGGCAGAACCCGCCAGCACTTAGATCTCTTTTTTAAAAATGAGATGTGGTGTGAAAAGAGCAATTAGCAATGAGGCATAGTGCATGAAGAGAGAATATGAGAAGCACAATAGACCTTCAGACTTGCTCAACTTTTAGATACGCAAGCCTGATGAGGAGACCTGTCCAGAAACACTTGGGCATGATCACGTTCATGGCACATTAGAATTGCTTTAATACAGATTATAAAATACTCCAGGCGTTGACTAAAAGGATGAACAAGACAGACAGTAATCTTCGCGATAAAAAAGGGCGTGAACACCACACGTGATAGGTGCCACAGGGTCAATGTACACACCTTTCCCCGGGTGTGCTACTATGTTTATTTCTGTACTTGGTGGTGTTTTTGTTTTGAGCACACTAAAAGAAACACAGAGGTGACCAGAGTGGAGTAGATCAGCACAGCCTGCCTGGGGTGCCACAGGGGCCAGGTAAGGTAGCCTGGCTCCTGGGATTCCCGCCTTCTGGCCTCTTTCCACTTCCGCAGCATATATGCCAAGCGTTTGATTGTCTTTCTTCTGTCCTTGGTTAGTACCACAGGAAGAACTGCCTGAATCTCCATGGCTCCACGATATGGCTTATTAACAACAATTCTGATAAGCTCCAATTTTCCAATTAACACTACTATCCCTATTACTGACACTGGTGTTCTGAGTGACGGAGGAAGATGGTTGAATTCCCTGCGGGGCCACAACAGCACTGTTCCCTGATGGTCAATGATGAGGGGACAAACCTGTGGCCCTTAGGTCACTACCACCCTCAGCTCAAAACAGCTATGAATGTAGCCCAACACAAAATTGTAAACTCACTTAAGACACTGAAAAATACTGTTGTTGTTGAACTCAAATGCATGGCTCTCAAGCACAAACCTTGCAGGTGACATTGTGGTGCAGAGACGTCAAAGGGTTAGACAATCTGGTCCAATACAAACATTCAGATGGATTTTTGCGTGTCTATAGAGCAAGTTCACGCGAAGCTTGAGTCCAAATCCCGCTCAGTCTGTTGACTGAACCCATCATCTGTCTCACCTCAGGCCAACCCTGAACACCTACCTCATCCTACAGACTCTCTACTATCGCATATACCAAGGTGGCTAAGGGACAAGCAGCCCAGAACGGCCACGGCAGGCTGCTCCAGCTTCCGCTCTCTGACGTCAGGTGACGTCAGGTGATCACATCCTTATCTGCTCACACACAAAGTAGAGATGTCTGTACCTCAGGAGAGAACCAGAGGCTTGGCTGTATCTGGAGACATTCGTTCTTCTACCCAGCTGGACCACTGACACTTCACTGTTGCTGCGGACGCTCGTCCTCCATGGCATGAGCCTGACTCATGCTATTCCAATTGCTTTCTGCTGGCAGGCAGCCCTTGAGGAGAGTTAGCTTCAAAGCTAAGGGCTGACCATGGAGTAAGTACACTCTGGGTGTGCCATCATAGAAAACAAGGGCACTCACAAAACACAGGAGCTGCTCTAACTCACCGCGACAGACCTGCTGACTTCCGGCTGATGCCTGGCCCTGGATATCACCTTCAACAAGGCGGTCTGTCTATTCTTCTTCAACTACTTGGAACCAGAGGAAACCTTGAGTTTTCCTAGCTGAACAGCATTTGGAGACAACCTGCAGAGGGCACTTTCCATTTCAAGACAAAGAGTGATGGGGGGGGGGGGGGAGTCAAACCTGCAGCAAAACCTTTATTCTGCCTGATTACATTACTCAAATAGGAAGAGCTGTGGATGATGATAATAATAATAATGAAGATGTCATTAAAGTAAAATATTTGATACTCACAAGATTAAAAGCTGAATACAGTAATCTCATAATCATGGCAGGATGTTCAGCACTTAATCAACAATTACTCTGGGAAAAATGCCCCAATCTTGATGCATAAGCATCAGAAAAAGGCAAAGGCAAAAGGCAGGAAATCAGTGTCAGGCAGGAGGACAGGGATCCAATCTAAACATTGTATGTGTTATGATAAGAGCTCCGCATTATCCTATCACTGCTATGTGTAAAAATAACAACCCAGCGACACACACTCCAAACCAAAACACTCTAGTCAAACAGCTATTTTTAAAAATCACTTCGCTTAACAGTGACAGAGGCCATTAATTAGGGTCCCTCGGGGGGAGATTATCAGTTTTATTAAGGTACAGTTTCTACTTTATGCAAGAGTTTCTTCGAGCCTGGTGGCAGATAGAAAGAGAACAGTCCAGGCAGGAAGCCAGAATCTGGCAGTACTTTTAAGGGCCAACTCGGAAAGGATCATAGACAAACTAGACCTCCAGGAAGGTGGGTGCTCCTATCTTCAAAGAGCCTGCCAAGCGCTATTATGAGGCCTGCATATGAGTATATATCTAGAACACTGAATTAAAAACTCTGCACAAGCCAGATAGGTTAAACATCTCACAGCCAAGAGGAAGTCAGTCAAAAGCCTTGGGAACCGGTCACTCATTTACAACAGCCCACTGTCCCTTTCGGCTAAGTTGGGTTTTACGACATGAGTTTTATGTTATAAAACTCTTCTTAAGGAGCTAACCCTTCATTCAGAAGGTACCCAATGTGAGCCATGCAAGACCAGTCTTGGATTTAATTGCCCCTCCCTTTAAGGAGAGCTGAGAAAGGGCAGCCTTAACTTAGACATGGTTTCGGAAAGCCCGGTCCATCTGTCCATCGATTCTGCTGTATCAGTTCACAAGAGCACACTGTGTCACCAAGAGCACACAGTCACCGAGTATATGACGAACTCGTGGCTGTTGCGCCTTTATTTCTCATTTTCCTTCTCCTGTGGGTAAGCACTGCAAATCTGACACCACAAAACACAACTGAAGCAGCCAATGACAGTGCCAGCTACAGTGACAGGGCTTCAAACAAATTACTCCAAATGTCCCATTTTGCCATCTACAACCTGTGGAGGTGAGCCAATGCTGGATGGGCGTGTGGTATCTCTGGGGAACAAAGCTAAAACAGCAGTGTTAGCACTGCATCAGCCTGGGGAACCATGGGAGCTTCCCCCAGGATGCACCTAACAGGAGAATGAATGCAGTCTGGGTATATTCAGCCTTTCAACACTTGTGACCATCAAGCTCCTGGAGAAAAAAAGCTAAAATGAACCAACACACCCCAAAACTCAATCCACAGTCAACCAGTTAAGTCAACAGGCATCAATCCAAACACTCTTAATGTTAGCTATCTAGAACCCCCTTTTATATGAAAGGGAGGCAAAATCACCCTGAGAAGCCAAGTGCCCTCCATCTTCCCCCAAAAAACATTATTTGCTTCCTTATGGGGTTGGGGTTGACCCCAGAACCTGTGGATTCAGTGTTCTATCCCTAGCAAAATCGAGTTTCTTCGAGCAACCAAGTATTTTCTTAGACATAACCAAAGAATATTGGAAATGGCCTTTCTTGTCTTTACATGTGACATTATAATACAAATGAAACCCTAGGCAAGTTCCCCAAATAACCCAGGAATCTTCAGAAATTCCCTCCTGTCTAACTCATACCACCTAACGTCACCCACAGTCCTTCTAGTGTCTCTTCCGTAAGCAAAGAGATGCGGGCATCTGCCTGTGGCCACAGTGTACCAGGTTCACCTGCCAACTGCCATGAAAACCTTGGGATTCGTGATGGGAGCAAAGGACTAAAGCTAGCACATAAAAAAATCTGTTGTCTGATTTCCTGCATGTTGGCTCTAAGCATGTGCTAAGACGTAAGCTGATGTACACACACAAAAAGAAATCGCCCTTTAAGACAAGATGTGAATAAAAAGTTTATTTCCATTAAGATTCTAAAGAAAAGCCACTTAACCTTGCCATCACATAGCTACAAGAACGAAGATTCCCCACGCTTCAGCAGACTGTTGGGAAGGGGAACATAGACACACAAAGGCAAGCACATTAGCCCCCATCCACTCCCGTGTGGATGATGAGCTATGAGAGCTTTGGGGTCTGCACTGCCCGACACCTACTGCGAATCTTGTCTTCAATGCCTATCAAGCAAGAACATCGTGTGCCGGAGATAGCAATGGAAAGAAGGTGAAAGTCCCTGCCCTCTGACTTTCACTCTGGGGAATGGTATGGAAAATAGTGACGCTGTGTCAACACACTGTGAGAAGGCGCCATGGCGGTGCATGCCACTGAACAAAACCCATGGACAGGCGGACCAGAGTTTGCAGCTAGGGTCGGGCACCAGGCTTTGCCACTGTTCCTGCAATGAGGAAATGCTACACTGGGAACAAAGACAAAGAGAAGCCGAGTGGGAGGGATATTCCTAATCATAATATTTGAAAGTGCATTCAAGACCCAATGGGAGCCACTGTGTCCTGCCCCTCCTCTCGTCTACTGACCTAGCCCACCATTCTTACCCTTGAACTTCAAACAACAAAGTCTTTTCTGGGCAGAAAATTTCCCAGAACAAATGTTTTATTTGAAAATGAGAACCATTTCACTCTAGAGTTCTCATTTGAAAATTCCTTGGCTTTTGCTGGGGTGGTGACTAAGAGCTTGGTTTGGTCAGGTCCTTTTCAAAAGTATTTCTTGGAGTATACCCCACTCCCACCCCAGATCCTCAGCCTCTGACTATAAACCATTTATGAAACAAAATAAAGGTCTGCCCACTAGGACCACCATTTGGAACTATGGTTCCGTGGGGAGGAAGGGATTTCTGGAGCCGACAGAGACAGGCTGCGATGTTTTGCAGCACAGTTCTCTGGCCTTAACGAAGTGGAGTGTTTCTGTTCGTGTTCCGTACATGGCCTTGGAAACAGACAGACAGACAGACTCCTGCATATACACAGCAGAGAGAGGTGGAACCTCCACGTGACACTCTCTAAACAGGAGCTCCTGCTTCCTGTGCCAGCAGCTGGAACCCCTACGGTTGTCCTCCCAGACTATGGAGAATCAGGGTTCACAGTCCAGCAGGACTTGCTGAATTCCATTCATTGAGTCGTTTATAGAGGAAAAATGATAGCAGAAGAGCATAGGACCCCCCCATAATATGATGAAAATACTCTCAAATTGATTAAGGCAATGCCAGCCCAGCTGCTCCGTGATGCTACTAAAGTCCCCCAGGTTTGCAGCTTCCATGGGTGAATCACACAGCATGTGCACTTGTGAAATGTAACTCAATAAAACATTATCCCTGAAGTCATTGTTTCTGTCAACCCTAAAATATCAGTGGTCTTTCTCGTTACATTATCCTCACTGGGGAGGCTAGGCTGAGGAATCTGTTGACATTTGCAGTGCAGGGTTGTAGATTAAAAGATCCATTTTCCTAGGGACAGGGCTGGCCTGCAGCAGCTCAAAGGGCTACCAGCTGGGGTTGAGTACCCAGAGCCTGAGACAATAGCTTCTCCATGCGCTCCGAGTCCTGGAGGCCCAACCTCAGTTTCTACACCTCTTTTCCCAGGACATATCTGAAAAAGTTCAGATCTTACAGAGAAAATCAAATCAAATCAAATGAACAATAAACAAGCCCTCTCCCAAGCCACTGTTCCAATGTGAAGACAGGGGTGAGGGAGGGTCATCTCCTTCTTCCTTTCCTCTTAATGAATATTCATCTACCCAATTACCTGGCCACCCACCCACCCATCTACCTGTTCATCCTCCCTTCTCTCACCCACTCACCTACCCACCATCTATCCATTCATTCATCCAAACATCCCTCCACCCATCATCCATCCTTCCAACCATCCAGTAGATCTCTACTCTACACACACACACAAATCAAACAACAACAACAAGCCGGGCGATGGTGGCGCACGCCTTTAATCCCAGCACTCGGGAGGCAGAGGCAGGCGGATCTCTGTGAGTTCGAGACCAGCCTGGTCTACAGAGCTAGTTCCAGGACAGGCTCCAAAGCCACAGAGAAACCCTGTCTCGAAAAACCAAAAAAAAAAAAAAAAAAAAAAAAAACCAAACAACAACAACAAAACTCCTCATGATCCTCATCTAGATTATGACAGCAGCCTTCCTCCTGTCTCCCTTCTACCTTGCTAAGATGTTTTTATAAGTTGGCCAGTTGTTTCCAGTCATTTCAATTCCTTCTAGCCAGTTCCCATCACAATTAGACCAAAACCCCGTATTTCCATTCTGGTTGCTCATTGCTCTGACTCTCGGTTGGGTCATTTCTTTTCTTGTTTGTTTGTTTGTTTTAGGCAGGGCGCCTGCCTTCGCCCCCTGAGTGCTGGGACTAATGGTGTACCCACCAGCCCAGCCCTCTGCTGCTGTTTCAGCCAGCCACAGGGCCTCGGCACTTGCCCTCTGCTCACAGAGCTTTGCCTGTCAACAGTAGCACATTTTGGACTTTGCGTCAGTTCTTCAAAAAGGCCTTCCTGAGCTGCTTGGTCTAAAATGAACACCTTACCCTCACCAGAATCTGAACTTTACCTCACTTGGTTCTTTGTTTTGGGCACCCAGCCAGATCTAGTCCAAATTACACATCAATGCTCTGTTACTGCCATAGGAAACAACACCAAGGTAAAGACCTCGCCACCTACCCACAGTTTCTTGACAGATAGTTTCAAAAGGGCAAACTGACAACTGCCAGTTCAGTCCTGCTCTTCACACTCTTGCAGCTAGGCCAGTGATCTGTAGTTAAGGTTGTGGCGGGGCTGTCTGTGGACTCCAGGGGTAGCTTCTCCTCCCCTTCTCCCATGGCTAGATTTAGTCTAACTGGACCTGAGAAACGTGGGTGGTGTTATATTTACAGATAAGAGACCCTAATGAGAGAATGTCAGAGCTGGAGGATTTCTTCTGGAAGGTAAGATAAACACATGCATGTACAAACACACACGCACACACTACAGGAGGTCTATGCAAAATCCCCTTCACCTGTCAGGAAACAGAGTCAACATGAAATCCACACAGCTCTCGAGAACACAATGAAAACTTCTTTGACTACAGAAATGATTTTGATTTGAAGTAAAAAGAAAAGGCAAAACTTCAATTAAGTAATCTCAAGAGCAAATGATCTAAGAAACAGGCAATTTGGGGGGGCATGTAACATTTTTCAAAAAGCCATTTGAATGGTTTAAGCAGCTTATTCGAGTGGAATACTTTAAAATGCCAGGAATTCAACCTCTTGATTTGAGAGCTCTGGAATTCAAGTGCTTCAAATTGAGAAAATAATACACAAGCAAATGGTTGTAATTTCTCCTTTGTGTGTCCTGGCATTGTGTCTCCCACACAGCCGACTCTGCATGGCTATCTTTCCCCAGGACCTTGAGCCTCTCATGGGAAACTACGGGGCCAATACAAACACCAACCCATCTGAATACCAAACATCATTCCATAATTGAAATTATAAAGAAAGCTCTCGTCTTAAAAATACAAACACGGGGTAAATGAAGAATTTCAGGGGCATGTTGACATGAGTCTGGACTTCATAGATATGGTCTACTCGCTAAAGCTTGCCAGCAGTGGAGAGGAACATTCTAGGAAGTCCTGGAGTCACAAGGCATATTCACGGATCACCCACTGCAGGAAAGGACTGTCACCATCTTTTCCCTTTCGTGGAACACAATCCTTATGGCTCAGGTGGGCCTCTGAGGGCAAAGGCTGTCGGGAAAGAGGATCTTTCTGCAAGCACCTGTCGCAGTCTTCGAAGTGCTGGAAGGCGGCACCAGGTATTCACAGTGGCACACCTTCCGGGATGAATCTACTCAAACAGACACAGCACTCTAGGAAAGAGACGATCATTTCCAAAATTTTTCGTGTAGACATGGTCATGCTGCAAGGGGGATAACTGCTACAGTGCTCATTGGGAAGGCATTCAGCAAGCACCTATTATACACCGGGGACGCTGGCTACCGAGAAGAGGCTCATGGTCCCTGTTCATTCAGGAGAAACAGACACAAGCCAGCCATGGGACAATGCCATAAAAGACACAGCAGCATGCAGGATTCCAAGAGGAATTTTGGATACGATCCTATTACAGCTCATGGGCCAAACCTGCATGTTCTTCCCTAGCCAGAGCTTCTGATGGTCTGAACATATTTTTATTACTGGAAAAAAAATCAAAAAGAAAAATATTTCCCGACACATGAATATTATATGAAATCCAAATATCAATGTCCATAAATAAAGATTATTTTTGGACTGAGTCATGATCATTAATGCTCATTTAATCTGTGGCTGAACAAATCCGGTCTGCAGCAGAATAAAGCCATTGTATAACATGGAAAGCTACAACACTTGCCAGGTGGCCTTTCCCAGAAAAGGCACACGTGTGCATCCTTGGATTGATACAAAAGAGCGTAACTGAAGCTTGGGGTTTCATTTTTCAAAGTGGGATATAAATATATAGAAACCATTTAACCTCCAGTTTACTGTGTGGTAATTAGTGACAAAACACTCTAGAGAGAGCCCACAAAAACTGCTGGTTAAAAAGGCAAATGCCCTTTGATGTCTCCATTTTACAGAGAAGAACCTGGACTCAAGACGTCAAATGTTTCCTTTAGGCCATGGAGAATGGGGCAGTCAGAGAGAAAAATGTGTACCCAGCTCATTGGCTGAAGAAATGCTGTTGACTCAAAAATGCCTAGTCAGGGGGGAAAAAAAGGACCAAGACAGAAAGTTCTAGGTTTATGTTTAAATCTTTAATCAAAAGGGAAACCAAACAAAACTCTGCTTATGAGCAGCGCCACCATGAAGCCACCACGTGTCCGTGTGGCCTCCAATCCTGTCTGCCCTCCATCTCCAGTGAGTCCCGCCCCCTAAAGCAGTACTGTAATCACTGATGGTCTCACTGGTCCAGTGAGACATCACCACAGGCTACCTGGCTTACGTCACAATCCCCTTCCTTTACTCTCTGTAGTACTCCTCTGAGCTGCCTGAGCCATCATCAGGTCCCCAAGTTCTCAGACCTGGGAAGCCAAGATTTCCAGTCTATGAAGACTCAAAGACTGGCCTACAAAATTCATCCCCAAAGCACTTTGCATACTTGAAATAGGAGCTCAGTTACATGTGTCTGAACATGACACTAACTAGTCAAGAGCAACTCAAGATTTGGGATGGCCTTCACTTGGTTCACCAGGACACAGCATGGTATATAAAGCGCACATCGAGTTAATCACCGTATTTTCTTTCCACATGAATATCACATTCAACCCCTCTTTCCTTTATTAAGTTATGTCTTCATTGCTATTCTATTCCTTTTATACCCCACAATACAGCACGCCTCTCGGCATCTACAATAACATTCCCACGTCCAAACAACACACGGGCTACTCCTTTCCCGCGCGTTGTAGGAAATGAAAAGCAATCATTTACAAAGGGTCCACAACCTTGAAGCACTTACATGGAGAGAAGCTGCGCATCATGAGAGGGGAAGAGGGAGGGATGCATATAACAAACCCAAAATTAAATTAATTTTGAGTGATTCTTAATGCCCACTCAACAGATGAAGAGGTTAAGAACTGACTCAGATAATAATTCAGTTAACCAGAAGGGAAACCCTGGAGCATAGAGCCTAAGACAATCTTTGTTATGCCAACTTCTGGAAGAAAACCATACTACCATAGGGTGTGTGGAGATACCCAGGGAGCCCGAAGGCTACACTGACCTAAGCCTCAGCTTTCCACGAACCTCTGGAGATAAAGAGTGAAAAATAAGCAGAAATACTGCTGCATTAAGAAATACAAGCCCGAGCCGGGCGGTGGTGGCGCACGCCTTTAATCCCAGCACTCGGGAGGCAGAGGCAGGCGAATCTCTGTGAGTTCGAGACCAGCCTGGTCTACAAGAGCTAGTTCCAGGACAGGCTCCAAAAACCACAGAGAAACCCTGTCTCGAAAAACCAAAAAAAAAAAAAAAAAAAAAAAAAAAAAAAAAAAAAAAAAAAGAAAGAAAGAAATACAAGCCCGTTGCGGGATGGAGAGATGGCTCAGCGGTTAAGGGCACTGGCTACTCTTCCAGAGGTCCTGAGTTCAATTCCCAGCAACCACATGGTGGCTCACAACCATCTGTATTGAGATCTGGCGCACTCCTCTGGTGTGCGGGCATACATGGAGGCAGAATGTTGTACACATAATAAATAAATAAATAAATCTAAAAAAAAAAAAAAGAAAAGAAAAGAAATACAAGCCCGGCATGGTGGCACGTACCCATGATCACAGCACAGAGGCAGGAGCATTAGCTCACGGCTCTCCCCTATAACATATCAAGGCTAGGGCTGTATACAGGAGACCCTGCCTCAAAAAAGCCTACCTAAATAGACACAATACAAACTGGAATTTGGCATTTGCATGGGGTGAGGGAAGACAGCACTATCTAGCATGTGGACAGATCTGAGGCACTGGGATGAGCAGGTTTACTGGGGAAGGCGGAGGGCTTACAAGGGTTTATCAAGGGCACCAGGCACCTGTAGCCTGGTCTATGTGCGGATCTTGGGGACTGAGCCAGGGACTGCCTATAAATGGCTTCCTTGTTGTCAATATTCATCAAGGGCAGAATGGAAGCTGCCCTAGGTCTGGAGGATACAAGCCAAGGGGAGTGCACGTCTGGTGGCAACTTTAGCCTGTCTGCACAAGGTTCCTGGGCATGAGAAAGGGCCTCCAACAGCGATCTAACGATTCCCTCTGGGCCCAGGGTTTGTTAAGCAAGTGATCCTGAGGACTTCTCCAGGGAAGGCTCCCAGGGGTCAGCACATCTTTGCAATGCTTCAAGGTGGAGATTTGGGTCAAGTTCAAATCACCTGTTAGGTGTGGTTTCCCTTTTGCTAGATGTTGTCCCCAAGGAGGGGAAATAAAGGACTCTTCCCTAGCATACCTAGGCAAAAAAAGAAGAAGAAAAAAAAAAAAGGAAAGAGGAAAAAACTTTCTTTTTAAAGTACAGGGTGGGAAAAATGGTATGTGTGTGATATTTATTCTCAGGGTCATGTCCAAAAAGTCTGTCTAGTGGGAACAAATTCCTTTGGGCTGGAGCACCAAGCCAACTTGCCAATGAATAGAAGAGAATCAACATTCAACTAAGGCTCATAGAATCGGAATGTGAAGACACATGCCCGTTGTAGGCCTCCAAATACTAATAAATAATAAAAAATATTTGCCATCACCCCACCAACTTCTCTGTGCTCTCTTGCCAGCCATCAGTGCAGAGCCCCTAATCTGGCCACTTCCTGATTCTGCTGTCCTCATGTAGGCTCTGGTTCCATTCCCCAGCAAACACAATCCTGGTCAAATTCTGTATCTGAGTTTGGATCCATGCCAGCTGCAAGGATCCAAGGTCACGGCCCCCTCAAAGCATCCAGCACTGCCATCTCGGTATTCTGGGCATAAGTATCTTAGTATTGGTTAGTGTGCCAGTCCTATAGCGTCAGTTAAGGGAGCCAGCTGCTTCCCTCAGGGGTGTCACCTGCTGACCTCATGACATGGCCACTCACTCACTAGCCCTTACGGACCTTGTGCTGAGCAGTTTCCCCAGCTGGGAAGCAAAGTCCTGATAGCGCCCCCTCCCTAGGATTTGCAGGGATGGAGAAAAAGCGAACTGAGTCTGGGCTAGGGAGAGCCACTTCCCAGCACGGTCCCATGACTCATGCTGTCCGACTCTCTACAGCACTGCCTGAACACACAAACCTGGAAGGACTCACAATGCAGCCAGCGCACTCCCGACTCAGCATTCTAGCCCAGAGGTCTGAGTGACGTGGGCAGGCTGAGGAAAGCGGGGCACCCGGACAACAGTGCAGGGGCCACTCACATCTGCCTGCAGCTGCTCTGGAACATGTGCCAGTATCTGTGAAATTTCCTGAACTCAAAATTTCAAAACCAATCTGCCCGGTCAACAAAAGCCACCTGTATTTCAGTGTCCCAGTGCTGCCCATCCGCCATCAGCCTGTGCACCCCACCCAGCGTGCAGGATCCCCATTCTGCTTCCAGAGCCTGCCATGATGGCACACACCTGTAATTCCAGTACCGGGGGTAGCGGAAAAAGATCAGGAGTTCAAGGCCAGGGTGAGGCCAAGCTGGGTTATGAAAACTGCTTCAACAGAACAAACGACAACCTAAAGAACAACAAACTCCCACATCTGAGCACACACTGCCCCTCTAGTGTCCAGAAGAATGCTGTGTCCCTCTCACCTTTTCAGAGCCAGCGTCCCCAAGGCCACCTTTGCTGATCACACCCTGGCCTCCACAGCCCCACACAGCCCTCTGCAGACCAGCTCCCACTGATGAGCACTTAGGGGCACTTAGCGGAGATGGCCAGAGTGCTCTATTGACCGTGGGGATCAATGAAGCTTCGTTATCCCCCAGGTGAATTTCCCACACTGGCTCATCTGGGGCAGTTCAGATCCTCGGGGGCCAAATTCCTGGAGGTCAGAGACTGCTCCGCAACACTTGCCTGGCATCCAGACAAGCAAGCGACTCCCTATCAGAGCCTCCGGAGGGCAAGGACAGCTAAGGACATAGTGTACGGTTAAGCATCTCTCAAGAAATTCACACACTGACACTTTTATCACTAGCCACAAACAAATCCACACTGCTGCGTTTTGCTTTCATTTCTACCAGAGTCCGAGTTTCAGGCTGTGCAGATTCAAGGCGGACACAGGAAGACCAAGGGCTGCGTTTCTACCCATGCGGGCTGTCTTTGAAGGTGAGCCCCACCCACCCAGCCCACATCAGACACGGGCGGCACTAGATCCTAAGGGCGGGGAAAACTTGAAGTGTAAAAAGCCTTTGGACAAAAGTCTATTCTCTCACACAGAGGCTGGCTGGAGTCTTTCTGTGTGTGTACACATGTGTGGGATGGGGGTCGGGTCCATGTGTGCAGGCCTAAGGTCAAAGACAGGAACTTACACACACACACACACACACACACACACCGCACCACCCCCTTTTGAGGCAGGCTCTCTTACTGAACCTGGAGCCTACTGATTCAGCTGGTTGGCCAATGAGCTCCCAGGATCCTCCTGTCACCCATTCCTAGAGCTCGGATTACACTGCTGTTCCTGGATTTGTTCTCAGTGTGGAGTACCTCAGTGTCCAAGCTCGGGCTTCATGTTTGTGGTATTTTACCAAATGAGCCATCTCCCCACCTTGTCCCCTTCCCAGAGTGGTCTTAAGAAAGGGTCCCACCAAAGCTGCCTTCCTTGTGTGGCCATGCAGCTCCTCATCAACTGCATAACCCTCGCTCTGTGCACTTCTCAAAGTCTGCTGTACAAACAGGATTCTAACTAGACCATTAACGAGTCCTAGAGGAGTCCCTTGGGACCGGACAGAGGTCAGTCATCTTTGATTTTCAAAACACACCCTAGGCATACCCACCATATTTATTTTCTTATCATCAAGAAAGGGGCCTCTGGGGAAATCAAAGACAGAAGTGACACTATACAGAGTAATTCCTCCATTCTTCTGAAAGTTCATTTAAAGGGGGAAAAAAAAGAGAGTCCCCAAGACACCTAAGGAAACCAGTTCTCCAGAGTCCCACGTGGAAGATAAGGTAACTGCTCCCCTAGGCATACGTCTGAGAAGTCCTTAATAAACACACTTCCTTCTATGTCCTGCCATCGGCTAGGAAAACAGCCTGTCCTTCCTGCACACCACACTGCCTTTTTAAGGACACCTGCTGTCATTTCCAATGGAGAAATAGAGTGTTTCTCGTGGAACAATTGGCATAAAAAGGGCTCTCACATAATGCCCTTCAATCTCCCGCAAACGAAAATCAATCAGCTGGCAAGATTGTGTCACCAGAGATCAAAGGGGCGAGTTAGACCTAAACAGGCAGGTGGACCTGACGGGCAGTCCGAAAAATGAGGGAAGCAGGGCAGGAATCAGACTTCTTCAGTGACCTCGTGGTCTTGTCGCGTTCTACGAGGCCAGGACAAACAGGCTGCGCGGAGAGCTATTTTGGTCACACAGCTGCAAGCGTATGATTGATGAAGATGCTTGGCGCCTGGCTCCCAGGAACAGGGAGAAGCAAGCAACTGCTGTACCAGCCATTAAGGAGCAGAACGTCTGGCTATTCGCTCATTCTTCCTCATTCTAACCAAAGTTGGTTGCTTCATCGCTGCAAACGTGACCTTGGGTGATTGCCCAGGTAGCTAGTTGTCTCTGTGATTTGTTACATGTTTTGGAAGTTGTTTGATTGCACTTCCTAATTACTCAGGTAACATTATTTCCCTTCTCAGATCTTCGATGGGGTTGAAGACTATATAAATGTAGTTACTTTCGACTCATGACTTAGCCAAGCTATTTATTATATAAGACCTAAGATAGAATAGGATATTTGTACTTATTGTATATAATTTCATAGTAGGTTTAGAACTCTCTTACTTAAATAAAAGGGGGAGGTGTTGCGGGAGGTCCTTCCGCTCCTCCAGCCAATAGCCGCCAAGATACCAGCCCATTGGGGCGTGGTATCTTTCCCTTTAAAAAAAGCGGCCACTTCCCTCCTCTCTCTCTTTACTTCCTGCTCCGGTTCCGGCGACTAGACTTCTTCCCAATTGCGTGCGCAGAGGGCTGTTGTCTGGGACCGTGATCTGTAAGTTTATTCCCCTTTAAATAAATACCACCCTATTAATCACAATTCCAAACTGGTGTGGGATTGTTTATGACTTGCGCCTTCAGACAGGAAGAGAAGAGAAGGCGTGGTTCACAATGCCGTGCGCTAAGTTCGTGGTTTCTTCTGGAAACAGGCAGGGATAATGAGGGTGGCAGTCACGACACCGCCAGGAGCACGGCCTGGCATTCAGAGCAAGAGTCACCACCGCAGATCCGGGGATAAAGGCAGGGCCCTGAAAGCCTTGAAAACACTTGACTAAATCCTACTTTTTACAATGCAAGCAACTTTCATCAACTTTTCATAACCAAGTAATAATCTCAAGATCAATGCAACATACTTCATTTCAGCCGTCTCATTCCCATGACACTTTTTCCAGCTACACAATCTCATTTTCTAGAAACTCCGCCATGAGAGGGGTGAAGGGTAGGAAGCATCCCCGATGGGAATGAACCCCCTCGTCACTGAGAACCCCACTCTCCCACCCTCGCACACACTCGGGTAACCTGTGCACCACTAACTCCGCAGCTGAGTACTTCATGGGGTGGCCACCATCTAGTTTAGCTGGGAGAGGGGTGTGTGTTCCTCGCTGCCTGAAGCAGCAGTCCCCTGTGTGTCTGTACAGATGAATCCGCTCCAGATTCCATGACCCTCTGGGCAGACTCAGGTGGATAACGTTGGGGCTATTAATGAAGTGGTCACGGCTCTGCTTAGGACCGGTACAGGAACTTCCTACCAAACCACACACACAAACTTATTTGATGGACAGAGTTGCCTCCACTCACCGTCCCACCCTCTCTGCAGCAAGAGGACAATGTCTCTCAGGTCTTAGAAGCAAGACACCTCTTTTGTCTCTTTTTAGCATCAAGTCAGTTTTAATCGTCTCAGCAGTTAAACTATATAAATGATGACGTTCTTTTGTTGTCCCAGCTATAAGTAGGCTGGAGCTCAATCTGTGACTGAGTGCCCTCGATGGGTAATCTTGATTTTCAACTTGATGGGATTTAGAGTCTCCGTGGAATCACACATGATGTCGGTTAGGAGTCTCTACAGTGGGTTAATTAAACGGGGAAGACCCATCTTATTTTTTTTTTTTTTTTTTTTTTTTTTTGGTTTTTCGAGACAGGGTTTCTCTGTGGTTTTGGAGCCTGTCCTGGAACTAGCTCTTGTAGACCAGGCTGGTCTCGAACTCACAGAGATCCACCTGCCTCTGCCTCCCAAGTGCTGGGATTAAAGGCGTGCACCACCATCGCCCGGCTTGGGAAGACCCATCTTAAACATAAGTGGCACCACCCCGTGGGTTGAACTCCTAGACTACATTTTAAAAAAACTACGCAAGCTGATTGGGATGTTATGTGACAGCTGCCTCAGGCTCCTGCACCGTGCCGTCCTCACCTTGACAGACTGTACCCTCGAAGAGTGAGCTGAAATAAACCCTGCCCATCCTTGAATTGTTAAGCCTGGTATTTGTTATAGCCAAAGGACATAACCAACACACCAGCATGTCTTTTGAACCAATACATGGAACTTACGTACAAATCTTACAAATTCATGCTACCTCCATGCCATCTTAGTTTCCTGCTTCCTCTCTCCCTTCTTTATGGATTCTACGTTTCCTCTGTGAAAAACCTCTAAGCGTTTTTTGTAAGCTACTGCAAATACTATTGGGAGCATAGTGAGATGCGTTAGACAAATTAATAAATCCGGTCATCAACACGCAGCCCTTTGCAGCAATGGCTGCCGAGCAGATGGTAAGAAGTGCCAAAGTCGAGGCAAGGCCTCTGAGAAACTTTTCCACTTTGGGGTCAGCTCTCCACCAAAAACATTTTCTTCCGGCTCCAGTTGTCATGGAACATCTGGAAGCCTGTGTGACCTGCATGTTAAGTATGATTTAAAGTAAACATAAAAAACAGCCTCATAAATTCCAAGTCAGGAGTGACAGTCAATTCTGCCATCTACTTGCAACTCAGTCCAGCAGGCCCACACCCACACCGAACTTTTTTTTCTTCTACTTGTTTCTTTAAAGATTTATTATGTATACAATGGTATGATATGAGGTATCCTTCTGTATATATGTGTTGCTTTTATTGGTTGATGAATAAAGCTGTTTCGACCAATGGCTTAGCAGAGTAAAGCCAGGTGGGAAATCTGAACAGAGATAAATAGAGAGAGTAGGTGGAGTCAGGGAGATGCCATGTAGCTGCTGAAGGAGACAGACGCCAGATCCTTACTAGCAGGCCACAACCTCATGGTGATATATACATTAATAGAAATGGGTTAAGATGTAAGAGTTAATTAATAAGAAACCTGAACTAATAGGCCAAATAGTATTATAATTAATATAGTTTTGTGTTATTATTCTGGTCTGGGTGGTCAGGAAACAAATGAGCAGTCTCTGCTTCTAGTGGTATACAGTGTCCTGTCTGCATGTATGCCTGCAGGCAGAAGAGGGCACCAGATCTCATTATGGATGGTTGTGAGTCACCGCGTGGGTGCTGGGAATTGAACTCAGGACCTCTAGGAGAGCAGCCAGTGTTTTTCACCTCTGAGCCATCTCTCTAGCCCCACTGAACTTCTTAAATGGTATTACTTTTGGCAATTTCTTAGGCTGCTCTTCAGACCTCATATACAGAAGTAACCAGAGGCTGGAAGCCTGCAGTCTGATGCAACAGGCAACGTACCTGGATCACAATTTCCATTGTTTAAAATGGACATGAATTAAATATTCCTTACCTGAAAATGTGGGGACCAAAAGGGATCATGATTACATGTTTTTCAGATTTGAGGATTTGTGCACATACATAGTGAGACACCTACTGTAGTGATAGGATCCATGAACACCAAATTCATTAATGTGTCACTTACATTGTCTACATATGACCTGCAGAAAATATTTTCTCTAAGAAACAAAGAGTCAACACATAATTCTCACTAATGAAGTCCTGTAAGTTTGAATTTCAGATCTAGAGTTTTCTGATTATGGTTGGCATAAAATTGTTGACAGTCTTGGATATTACAGTTTAAACAGTATGATAACAACCCCCCCTCCCCCGCAGTTTAAGCTGCACAAACTACCCAAATGCTTTCAAGGCCAGAGCAGGGGACACTCGTGCTCTGGTCACTGAGCTCTGGGCTGGCAGGACACACACTCTATGCAGATGGTGACCAGCACAGGGCTCTCTCCCTTCCTAGCACTAAATAAGGTATCTGATTTGGGGCTCGTGGCTAGCATATCTTGGTACAGCAAGCTTTGATCTTGCCTCAATATGTTCAAACAGAATGGTCTTCTGGTGACAAGGAGAAAACCCGTATACAATGTCAAAGATGGTTTCAACAGGTCAAGAAAATTAGCCACAAGCTTCTTAATGATGGGGACATGTTCTGAGAGACATCTTCTTTCAGATGATTGAGTCACTGTGTATACCGACATATTGACTCACATACTGAATGAAGTTTGTCCTCTCCTCCTTGGATTCCTGGTGCAATCTGGATACAACAAACATAAAATGCACAAGGCAGCTGGCGTGTTGCTTTATATTACAAGGAATATGTTGTAAATTAATGACCAAGTCAAGTGTGTGGTACATGCCTGCAATCCCAAATATTTAGCAGATTGAGGCGGGTGAGGTTAGCCTGGGCTAAGGGGTAAGACACTTTTTTAAAAATAAAGACCCAAAGTTACAAAACAAGAAGAAGGAGAAGACGGAGAAGGAGAAGAAGAAGAAAGAGAAGAAGGAGGAGGAAGAGGAGGAGGAGGAGGAGGAGGAGGAGGAGGAGGAGGAGGAGGAGGAGAAGAAGAAGAAGAAGAAGAAGAAGAAGAAGAAGAAGAAGAAGAAGAAGAAGAAGAAGAAGAAGAAGAAGAAGAAGAAGAAGAAGAAGAAGACACCAGAGGTAGGAATACAAATTCAGCAATATGAACCCTCTGATATAATTGTTATAATACAGAGCTAGGGATTGTCCTCTCCTTGTGCATTTTTCTAAGTATCCCAGAAGAGAGGTGTAGAGTTTGAATGTAATTGGTCTCCATAAGCCTATAGGGAGTGGCACTATTAGGAGGTGTGGTGTTGTTAGAGTAGTTATGGTCTTGTTGGAGAAAGTGCGTCACTGCAGAGGTAGGTTTTGAGGTTTACTATGCTCAAGCTACTCCCAGTGATACAGTTCACTTCCTGTTGCCTGCTGATCAAATGGTGGCGCACACCTTTAATCCCAGCAAGGGCAGAGGCCAACGGATCCCTGTGAGTTCAAAGTCAGCCTGGTCTATAGAGCAAGTTTTAAGATAGCCAGAGCTATACACAGTGAAACCTTGTCTCAGAGAAATAAAAAACTAAAAATAAATAAAAAGATGTAGAACTCTCAGCACCATGTCTGCCTGTACACCACCATGTTCCACTATGATGATAATGAACTAAATCTCTGAAACTGTAAGCTGCCTCAATTAAATCTTTTCCTTTGTAAGAGTTACCATGATCATGGTGTCTCCTCACAGCAATAGAAGCCCTAACTAAGACAACAAGGGAAGATGGCTCCATCAAGAAAGGAAGGAAGAAAAGGAGGGATGGACTGTCTTGGGGAGAAATTGTCTTGGCAGACAAGGTCTGATACCTGGTCCAGTTTTCTTGCTTGTCCACTGAGGGTTTAGATGGCCAGGAGCTTGAAGGCTCTCCTTACTCAGAGACTGTGATTAGTCAATGCCTGAACTCACACATCACACACACACACACACACACACACACACACACGAAGCCATCACCATCAGAACCATTATCCCATATGTATCAGAAATGTTGTTTAAATGAGCCTGGTACAGGAAAGCCAATGCTTCTGGTTAGATCCGAACCCTAAACACACAGAGAGAGCTAGCTAAGGAGGAAGACATCAGTGTAGATCTTGAGCGCCCAACTATAATAGATGGTGATGTTGTTCATTCTTCTGGGAAAACAAGGGAAACACATCTCTGAATAAGATAGTTTTAGAATCTATATCCAGGGACACCCAACACTAAATCCACTTCCACATATATAGGCTGAGTTTCATTTACCTGGAAATTATAGAAAGAAAACTTGCCCTTTTTTTTGTTTTGTTTTTAATTTTCCAGACATATAATGAGCTATCTTGAACATGGATTACAGGTCTGAACAGGAAACTCATTTGTGTTTCCTAACATACATGTAGCCTAAAGGTAATTTTGAACAATGCCTTTAGTATACTGGATCCAACCACCTAGGAGCAGAGGTGTGGGAGCTTCCACTTGGGGGTGTGCAGAGAAGTACTCAAAAAGTTTCAGATTTTGGAATATTCCCAATTTGGGGGACGGGTAATTATACTGCTTCATGTTTAATCATGTAAGAACAATAGGTTTTTTGCTTTAATTGTAACACGCTCTTAAGGAATCTGAAAACTTAAGAGGTAGCATTAACCAAAGGCTGAGGTATGGAAGCTCTTGGTTTAATACAAGATAACAAATGGTTCACTGATCTGACAGGCTTTGCTGAGTACCCGCATCTCTTTGAGAAAACCTGCAAAGGAAGGATGCTCTTACTCCTGACAGCCTCCAAGGGTAAGAGCGTGATTAGCCTTACCTTTGGCTGAAGACGACATCAGTTATCCTGCATGGCGCTGCAAATTAGAAGTCCCAGTGACTCAGGCCTGTGTGTTTTCAAAATCCTGGAAGTTTTTGCAAGCACTATGTTTTCTTCAGTAGCAAGATGCCTGGTGTGTTTTGAATAGTAATTTCTAAACCAACTACTTTGCCAACTATGACCCATCAAGACAGGTAGGCAACTGCTTCTGTCTACATAGATCTGGGACGTGCTTTGGCACAGACACTTCCAAAGTTTCTGCTATAAACTTTTCTCTTTTTCTCTGCCAAAATTAATTTATAATCATATAAGTTCATCTTAACTTACATTTGTGAATGAACTTTCTGGTTATGAAAAAAAAAAAAAAAAAAAAAAACCACACTACCCGGGGGAGAGACTGACATTTTTGTAATCTTTGTCAGCTCAGCAGGCCTGTTCAAGATGGAGTCTAAATATCACACTAATGATATCAATACAAGCAAGTTCAGAGGGCCTACCTAAAACACGCTTGAATTGTCAAAGAAATTCTTGTGAGTCTGTGTTTCTCCCAGCTCTAAATTAACATTGATTCAACAAAATCTTTGTGAGACCTATTTTTTAATCATGGGAGAATTCTGAGGTTCACTCCATGTGTGTAATAGAAAACCGAAATCAAATAAGTGTAATGAAATGGATGCTGCTATTCGTTGCTGAACATTTCCCTTTGATGTAGTGTGCACAGAGCCAGGTCTGCACAGGGATCCCCTGAAGCAGCATACACTCAGCAAGGGCCATACATGGAGCTCTGGGAGACTGCCCCAAGTACTCAGAAGGCTGCCAGCACCCGGGGAACCCATCTTCTGTCTCTGCAGACATTACCTTGCACTCCAGAACTAACCAAACCCTGGCTTGTCTTTCTACACCATCCCTGGCTGTGGTCAACACCAAGCCGAAACAATCAGATGGAAAACTGGTGGGCTCACAAGCCAAGGGGTCCCCATGACAACTGGCCCTGTGTGCCCTGTACAATTGCAGCAAACACGGGCCATTGAAACCACAAGGAGACCAGTGCTCAACAACCCAGACAGAAGGAGTTTCCATCAACAGGATGCACACAGGCATGGACTTAAGACTAAAACGTCAATCAAAGACTTCTCTTCCCTCCCCTCTTGAGAATGGTACAACAACTCCCATCAGTGATGATGGGTTAGTTTTCTATTACTGCAATAAAAAGCCTTGGCCAGGGTATTATAGAAGGAAGGGGTTATTTGGGCTTATAGCTCTAATTAGAGTCCATCACCACCATGGTAAGGAAGCAGGCAGGCATGGCGGCTGGAGCAGAAGCAGGAAGCAGAGTGTGAACTCAAAAGAGAGAGCATCTTTAAACTTTCAGAGCCTGCCTCCAATGACACACCTTCTCCATCAAGGTCACACCTCCTAAATCTCCCCAAACAGGGCCACCAGCTGGGGACCAAATATTTAAAGGCCTGTGACCATGGATGGGGGGGGCATCTCACAAAAAGCCCACAACAGATGATGGCAACAGCTTCTATTTGGTCACAGTGTAGAAGGTGACAGAACTACGGTCCTTAGGGTCTGCTATAGAGCCTACCTAAGTTAGTGGGTTTCTAAATAACTGCCTGAGCTCACACTGCATACCAGAGTCTTTGTGTTAACAAGCACGTTTTAAAACTGAATTGCAAGGTCTGGGTCGAGATGGACCAGTCTTGCATTTGGACTTGCAAACACAAAGACCAGAGTTCCACCTTCAGAACCCATGTAAAGAAAGCTAGGAGGACATAATGTGCTTACAATGTCAGCTGTCAGGAGGCAGAGCCCTGGAGTTCACTGAACAGCCAACCATGCTAGCCTACTTAGTGACTCAGGCCAGTGACAGACTTTGTCTCAAAACAAGGGAGATGGTATCTGAGGACCAATACCCCTGGCCTTTATAAGCATGTGCACAGATGTGCACCTGCACACACTCATTCATGAGTGTACACACACACACACACACACGCACGCACATACAAATGGGGAGATATATGGCTTGGTAGCATGGGGAAACCATGGCCAGTAGTCTCTCCTGAAGGCCCTGTCCTTCATTCTCACTCATCTCCGGTGGAAATGACTTGGAAGAACTCTCTGTAATCGCTGCTTTCCTTGCTGCCATGACTGAATGCCTGACAAGAAGCCACTGAAAAGGAGGAAAGGTTCATCTTCGCTCAGCTTGAGGGTCATAGTCCATGGTAGATGGGAGAAGACGTGGCTGCGGGGGCAGTATTCATTTGGAACTCCTCACATCTTGACTGGACAGGAAGCAGAGAGAGGACAGGGAGCAGGGCTGGGGTTGAGAACCTCAACCTTGCCTCTGCTACCCACTTTCTCCAGTACGGCTCCACCTCCTAAAGGCTCAGTGACCATCAGATACAGCATGGCCAGCAGAGGATTACATGTACACAAACACACAAACCTTTGGGAATATTCCGTATTTCATCCACACCATTCCGTCTACTTGCCAGCTTTGAACCTAGTCCTTCTCCAATGCCAGAAACAAAACAAAACCACCACCAAAAACAAAGCAAAAACAAAAAACAAGCACCTCTAACCTTCCCCAACCAATCAACCAAATGAACAAAAACCAAGGGTCAAGAATCACAGTGATAGTACTAGCTCTATTCATATGCGCGCCTGGAATGGTCACTGGGGCCAGGACAGGAAGGGTTGAATGAGACATTACCTAGAAGTACATAGATGGCTAGTTGGGAGGGGGGGTGCAGGGGAGTCTTTCTACTTGTAAGTCTGGATCAGTTTCTGAGAAAGGAAAAAGTAACTGCCCATTACAGCAACACAGATATTTTGAGAGACACAGCCATGGGCACACAAAGGTCAGGTTACACATGCAAGCAAACCCAGCTAGTCAGCAGAAGGTCCAAGGCCAGCATGTAGATCTTCCAAGGCTCCTCCTGCTTTGTCCCCTTTGTGATAATTGCAGTTATTTATGAGAATACAGAACCATCAAGGTCATACAGTGTCGGTCAGGCTAAGATAATTTCCCAGGGGCCCAGAACTTGGAAAAGGACATTTACTCTCCCTCCCAAGGTGTGTGTGTGGGAGGGGGAATCTGGACACGCTCCCTGCTTCCTGGTAAAAGGGAGAAGAGGGCTAGAATTCAGCTGTCCATTGCTGAGGATTAACATTAAATGGGAAGCTTGAGATCTTCTCAAAACCCCCTTTAGCATTGAATTTTATTCTTAGACTTGCAATCTTACAGAACAGGTAAGTGGACAGCTGGTGGCTGTATTAACTACTGAAATGCCTCAGATGTCATGATGCAAGCAAGAACTCAGCTGCACAAAGATCTGGACACCGGAAGTCTAAGTGCAAGGGGCTGGCAGGTTTGGTTTCTCCAGAGACCTCTCCTTGGCTTGCAGGTAGGCAATGTCCTCTTCCGCAGCACAGGACGGCCCTGCTGTCTCTCTCTCTCTTTTTATAAAGACACCAATCCTACTGGACAGTCTTCACCTTTACTCTCACCGAACTTAAATCACCTCTTTAAAGGCTCTATACCCAAATGCAGACCCCACTGGGGGTGGGACTTCAACATGAATGGAGGTGGGGTTCCTACAGTCCTTCCTCTCTCTCTCTCTCTCTCTCTCTCTCTCTCTCTCTCTCTCTCTCTCCTTACACACACACACACATATGTTTCACAAATACTTGTGATTCTTTTCTAATCAACGTTCCCTGGGAGGTACTAGGGACAGGGCTAAGAAACCCTCCAGCCTTGAATAGATTATCATCCAGCTGGAGAAAGATATGAGAGGACAAGAGGCCTTTTGTGGGTTTTGAAGAAGAAGGGAATGATCAGGCAAGTCTTGGCAGAGGTTGGCGTCTCCACATCTCCTAAATCCACCCTCCCAAAGAGCAAGGCATGAGGTGCAGGCTGAGTTCAAGGGTGCACATTTCAATCACAACAGCACTTCAGGTTTCCAAACAAAATGAATCCTTTGATGGCTAAAATGGTAAAAATCAGGCATTAAGTCAATTTCACAAAGTAAAGGAGTCCCTACCAAACTCTAGGACCACAACACCACGTGTGTGCATGCGTACATGTGTGTCTTGGAAAGCAAAAACAAAAAACATGAACTAGGAGGAAAAAAATCGCTGGCCTTCTTAAAGATAGCTGTCATTACTCCTCATAGGGAGGGAGTCAAGGAGAGCAGACAGCAGTGCGATCCTGGAAGGGAACAAGGGCAGGGTGAGTGGTTTGGTCCCAGGAGCAGAGAGGGGTGGATAGGCAATTCATGCGGGGTGCAGACACACTGCGGGGAGCACAGTGACAACTGCCGCATGGTGTGGCCACAGAGGCTGCCAGGGCCACCCCACCTGAACTGCGGTGCTCACTGGGACTTGAAGAAGGAAAGGACAGTTGGATCACAAGGATGTGGGCAGATACTTTCAGAGAGACCAAGCAGCAGGTGGGGGTGAGGTGCCCCTGGGGTCAGGAGGATGAGAAGAATGGAGCTGCAGAGTTAAAAAAAAAAGGCTTTGGGCTTCCCAATCTATTTAGGGAAAAAAGTCACACTTGAAATCAGTATAATTTGAAGAGTAACTGAGTAATGAAAATCCAGTTCAGAACCAAAGGCATTGCCCCTTAAATCTCACTTGCTAGTTCCCAACTTAATTTTTAAATTAAGACTCCTCTAATGAGACTCAAAAGTGTTCTCAATGAATTCAGATGGCAATAAGGGGAAGAAGAGATGCTAAATGAGAAAATGGGTTCCATCTCACATGCCTGTCTGCTGAGGGTTGCAGCCGGGGGAGGGGGTGGCTATAGCTCTCGCTTACAAATGCCCATCTAACCACAAATGACATTTGTTGGACATGGAGTCAATGAATGAACTCGGAAGAGAACGGGGTCTGCTGAAAAAGTAGACTTGAACTTGGCAATCATTCAAAACACACACACACATTTAAGCATAGATACACCAGCACATACCTGCAGCTACATATTCAGTTATTCACATACACAACAAGTTTTGGGCAAATACTTCATTTGGGCTTGTTTCTCTCCATCTGTGAGAGCAAGTGGACAGTACCTAAAGCAATGAGTGCACAAACCAGTGGCTCTGTGGCTCTAGCCCGATATGTGGATGTTAGACATCATTAAAATGACAAAGATCCTGACTCTACTGGCTTAAGTTGTACTCTAGGTGATGATCAAAACATGACACACAGAAGCCATCAGTGACATATATGCACTAGTTGAACTGATTTAGAGGCACCTGACTGGTCAGGACCTTTGGTTGAACACAAGAAAAGCTCACTTTGTGTGGGCCTAGATAAAACAGAGGCATCATGCACGCAGGAGCAGGGAGGGTGGGCCCATTTCTCTCACATTGGTAGGTTCTAAACTGGAGTGCAGAGGAGGCC
Source organism: Chionomys nivalis (assembly GCF_950005125.1). Lineage (NCBI taxonomy): Eukaryota > Metazoa > Chordata > Mammalia > Rodentia > Cricetidae > Chionomys > Chionomys nivalis. The sequence goes on along the minus strand of NC_080095.1, from coordinate 27,661,997 downwards.
AGGATACTTTGTGAGTGGTACCAGCATATCCTATAGAGATTCAGAACCCAAGAAAAAAAGGCATAGTGGAGAAGCCGGGCCTGGACTGGGCCACATGGCCACCTTTGACCTGTCGTCATGGCCAGAGAGTGTCCAAAAGAAACTGGTATAGGCCATAGAAGCACACAGTGACCCCACAGGAGGAGAAATAGGCCCCGGTCTGATTACTAGTAGGCGGTACATCTGTGAGTCAGCTGACATGGACCACATAACTCCATGACCAATTCGTTCCCCTACTGTGTGAAACCCGAGGCTGAGTGCAGGGTTTGAGGATAACATGGTCTCTGCATAGGCCTCACACTTCTGGTCTTTATTAAGACCTTGTCACAATCTTGCTCAGTATGATTAAGATGCTGACTAAAGTCTCTTGTGGCAAATGTCACCACAGCAGAGACATGCACCTCTTAATTCATGCCTGTAATTGGTGTCCAATTAGCAGAATCAGATTACCTGAGCACACCCCATAAAGACTCATAGTTTGAACTAGGCACAACGGCACACAGCGGGAATTCCAGGGCTTGAGAGGCTCAGAAGTTTCAGTCCTGCCTTGACTACATAAGCAGTCCAAACCTCCTAAAACAAACAATCCACAGGACTAGAAGAACAGTAACTGTTGGGGAGGGGCCTGGTCTGCTGGGACCTGGTCTTCAGGGATGGCCTAAGTTCCTTACCACCACACACACTAGCTGGCTGCCACCACTCATCGATCTCCATCCCTGCAAATGTTGGGATCTGGTTATATTCTGGCATAACCAGGAGACTACGTGGAAGAACAAGATACAAGCATCACAGGCAACTCCAGCCCAACCCAGTGAACTTCCCTTGGTTACATTTCTGCAGGATCACAGTCTTTCAAATACAGCAAGAATGGTGTGGAACGTCTTCAGGAAGAAGGAGAGCCTGAGTCTTTCCCAGCCTCGATGCACCAGAGGCTGAAAATGGCCTTAAACATCCTGAAGGCGGAGCTACCACTGAACTGGGGGAGAGGTCTTGTTGCTGCTGCTATTTATTTGTTGTAGCTCGAGGGGGAAGGCACTGGCCACCTTACAAAACTGCAGGAATCTGCACAGATGTCATCCTGAACAGAATGAATTCTCGGCGCGTGCGCACACACACTGCCTCATAATCCTCACCAATTTCACTAAGTTGGGACTCTTGCGTATCAGACTGGGAGGTGCACATCAGGCAGGTGAGCAGCTTGAGGGTCGTGGCTGGAGGTTGGTCTTGGCTAATTCCAAGGTTCCACATGGGCACCTACACTTGGAGCACCTCCTACGCACCAGGGAGGCTACACACATCATCATCAGTCCTCTTCCTGTGGCAGTCTTGCAAGACTATTGCTTCTTCATTTTGGAGGAGTGCAAAGAGGTTGGCGAATCCGTTTCAAAGTCAGATGGTAACTGGGAGAAGGGCGGGGATTGGGCTGGGGAGACCTGAGGTCTACCCTCCGTTTGCACGCTGTCCTTTAATAAAACCAACTGGAAGATGGCTGGGTGGACGCAAACGCTAGGGAGAGATTGTCGGGATTTCTTTTAGAGGCTGCAGGAGCCACTGAGGTAATGATCCCTACACGGCCATTACACTGAAGCGCCTGGGCCACAGACGCGTGCATGTGAACGTATGCACACATCCCAGTGGTGTGCACGAAGGCACAGACGTGAAAGCCCAAAGGCCCAGGAAGGAAAGCACAGCGAGCAGAAAGAACACAAACTTGGCTTTGGAAGCTTGCTGGTGGGTGATGTGAAGCCCAGCTCTGAAAGCATCCCATGATCAGCCTGCTCAGAACACATCCTAAAAGCTCCACTATTGGTAAGCCTTTTGGTAATTTTATAGAAATATTTCTAGACCACCACCAAGCAGTTCTATAGAGATTCAAGGGGAATGGCTTCTCATTTCCAATTGTACTTAAAGCCCGGGCTCTTTGATAGACACGTGTTCCACATGGCAATAGGATCCAAAGTTGTTTCATCTCTACTTTTCATAATCTTGTTATAGATAAAATTTAATGGGTTTGAAAAACATTTCTAAATGCTATGAGAACGCTAAAGAAACATTCCTGTGATGAATTTAGTGTAAAGTTAAACACACATCCATAAAAATTCGCATCAAGTGCAACCATTGTGCAGCAGTAGGTGTTGCGTGCGTGTTAACCTTTCAGGGGCTAATGCCAGGGTTTCCTCTGCTCTATCCAATCTTTAAAAATCATAAAGGGTGTGTTGGGGAGTTTGGCTCAGTGGGTAAAGTGTGCAAGTGTGGAGATCTGAGTTCAAACCCCAGGACTCCCAACAAGTCAGCTGCATAGCACAAATATTTGCAATTACATGCTCCTACTGGGAGGAGAAGCAGAGGCAGGAGGATTCCTGAACACTCCCAGGCCAGTTAGTCTAGAGTATCTGTGTGACAATAAGAGTGACCCCGTCCCAAAAAAGGCCAACAGTGAGGATCAAGAATAGCGGTTGTCCTGACACTAGAGCTTGGGTCATAGCATGGGGGGGGGGGGGAGACAGACAGACAGACAGAGCGCATGTGCGTGTGTGCATGCACACGCGTGCACATACACACAGCAGCAGCAGCCATTTCATGTCCTCGGCCTCGAGGGCAGCAACTTCTAGCCCTGCTGTCTGCTCACAGGGCTGCTTTTTCAGGAGCAATATGAGATTCCCATGCAGACAATTATTAGAGACAGAGGTCAGAGAGTAGCTAAAGCTAGGGCCAAGCAGGAAAATAAGGATATGTAACTCAAGGTGTCTTAGATTTCACAACAGGCTACAGACACTGGGGAAGCTGGAATAACTGGAATCAGGTGTGGCCTAGTGTGCACAAGCCTTCAGTCCACATCACCACATCAACTGGATGCGCTAACACAAACCTGTAATCCCAGGATTGGGTAAAGGGTAAAGAGTAGACATTCAAGGTCATCCTCAGATACACAACAAGATTTGAGGCAGACCTGGGCTGCATAAGAGCCTTTATTCTAGAATAAATAAATAAAGGGACCAGCGAAGATCAAAATGAACTAACAGAATCTTCGAAAAATGGAACTTGTGTTTTTTTTTTTTTTTTACTGAGTGTAAAAGCACGCTCTAAAGCATACACAAAAAACTAGAGGCACCACAGAGCACCCCTTTAACTCCACCTCTAAGCAGAACAGCCACGACTGTTACTGCTGCTCCATAAAAATCTTTATTCACCACAGAACAAAAGACAAACAATGCCAAGAAACAAAGGGCTTCCTCCTCCAAACCCAAAGTCTATCCTAGGCCAAAGAGGACAGAAGGCAGCGAACACTCCAGGGCAAATGTAGAGAGGGGCCCGCCCCCTTTCTGTTGGAGTGGAGATTTTTTTAATGGGTGTGCCTGGGGGCAAGAAGCAGATTTATTTGAGAGGTGAATTCCTCCTTTGCTCTGTGAACTAAAGAGTCAGCCTGTGGAAGAGAAGAAAGACATCAGTAAGCCCAGGGCTGGAAAGTGATGGGGGCAGAGGACCAGACAAAACCTGAGATGTAGACCCTTGAATGAGAGAACTCAGTGCCCTGGACCATAACGGTCCCCAAATCCTCCTAGGTGCAGAAGGAGACACTGGTAAGCTGGCGCTCAGCATGGAAATTCAGCAGAGTGTCTGGAGTTGATTGTAAGAATGTTTCTCCTTGAGGATGGAGAGAGTGAACCCATGGGAGACAGAGGCAACAGGCAGGTGGCTCTATCATTAAGGACAACAGCCTAGGAAGGGAAAATGCTGGTCTTGAAGAGTGAGTTCACAGGAGAGAGAGCTGCCAACAGTGAACATGACAAGCCCCTCAGGGGTGGTAGACTTATTCGAGATTTATATATTTATATGGTGGTAGAGAGGTGGCCTGGTGGTTAAGAGCACTGGCAGCTCTTACAAGTGACCCGGGTTTGATCCCAGCACAAACAGGGTGGCTCACAACCATTTGTAACTCCAGTTACAGGGGACGCCCTCTTCTGGCCTCTGTGGGCACTGCACATATGTGGTACACATATACCCATGCAGGTAAAACACCATATACCCAAAATTGAAAATGTCTTTTTCTGGTTTTTATTTCTCCACATGAACCTTTCTCTGTGTGTTCCTATCACTGTGCCACCACTGTCATGAAGCCCTTGTCAAGGAGGGATCACGAGACTTTGATTAAGGTTGTGAGCTCTCTCTCTCTCTCTCTCTCTCTCTCTCTCTCTCTCTCTCTCTCTAATTTAGCCTTCCTTGGTTATTTCGCTTTAACAACAGAAATCGGTCTAATATGAGGGTTAAGCGTTAAGCTACTTGCTTAGGAAGTCAAGTCAAGACGTCTTTCCAGGTTGTCTGAATCTATACTATACTGCTTCCTGACAAGCTGTGAGAGCTTTGAAATCTGTTCTGTTTGATGACTGACTGTCCAGGCAGCCTGAAAGCACACTGTGCCCATCTTCTAGGACCCACAGAAGACGTCTGGCCGAGGGAAACACTTCTTCCATGGTTCACTTTAACCTATTGTTTATAGGACAGTGGCTAGGATGGATCAGAGCTGGTCCAGAGGGATGTTCCTGAACCTACAGTAGAGAAAAATGGAGTCTTGACTAAAAACCATGGCATTTGCTGAGGACCAGAGCCTGGGGATGTGACTCAGAACCTGAGTTTTCTGAGTAAGTCACCCCTGAGCCTTTTGTGCCATGAGATAAAATCAACTGGGAACTCCCTCATGGATACAGCAGTAAAACACACGGCGGAGCGACGGCAGCAGATGAAGGCTGTGGGGTGGATGGGAAGACGTGCACAGAACAGGACAAATTCCGGGGCCCCGCAGGTCGTCCTCATGCATGGTTTACCAATGGCACATGCCCTTGTGCACACCCAGAAACAGCAGGCATCTGACAGCGAGGGAACCAGTCTCCTCTCCCCATTGGCTGTTGGGCTTGTGGCAGCTTAATCCTGCTCCGTGCACTGAAAATGCCTCTAAGGACTTCTTTCCATTGCACTAACTTATCCTGTGGGCTGTCAGCAGCCAACGGAAAGAAAAACCTGTGGTGTGTGACAGAATTTACTTTGCTTCATTCACTGCATGCTAGGGACACAGAAGTGGTAATAATAATAATTGAAAATAATAATAATAATAGTAATAGCGACCCAGAATTAGATTGAAGAAGGAAGGTGAGGGGAAACCAGAGGAGGCAGGGTATCAGCTGTTGATGGGGGAAGTTTGAGAAGGAGTTCTTGTCGGTGCTGACAGTTACTGGCTTCTTCTCTAGCTAGGCTGAGTGGCTGAAAGGGGCTTTGGGCTGAGTGGCCGAGATGGGCCCTGGGCCTCCCCTGGGTAGCTTCAGCCAGACACAAAACTGAAAAGAGAAGCTCATGGAGGGGTATGGACAGGCGTGGGAGGCGCTTCTCCAAGGACTCGCGGCGCTAAAGCAATCCAGGGTGATCTGGTGGGCGCAACTATAAAGTCAGCAGCTTCTCCCTGAACAAAACTCTGGCAAGTTCAGGGGCTATGAGGCTCAAGAAGGGACAAAGGAACAGAAACGGCGGCAAGGAAGGTCAGACCCATCTTGTACCAAGTTGTGGCAGAAGACAAGAAGCTAAAGGGGGTGGACGGGGACGTGTCTTATGTCCTCTTAGGGCAAACACATCAGAGGCCAGATGAAGGGGCAGACCAGAGTGAGAAATCTCCTTAATTACGAAACACAGACTCATGACAATAGTTCAAGCTATGGTAACATTTAAATGAAAGAAACTGAATCTGAGCTTGCAGTGGTTGGGGTGGGGTGGAAAAGGAGAAACCCCACACAAGAATTTACTATGCTTATTAAGGAAAGAAGACATCTCTAAGCTATTTTTTTTTTTTAATTCAAACGCATACAGACTGTAACACAGGAACTTAGATACAGGCTCTTGGAGACACCTGCCAGCTGGCCGCTCCTGCCAGCCTCCCAACAAGACCCACTTGTGTTTGGATGTGCCCCAGGTCCCTTGTTAGACAACAGGCTTGTCCCCTCGTGCGGCTCTGCTTGGTTTCTATTGTACAAAAGCTGAAGGGCTCTCCAGTCCGTCGAAACTGCTAGAACACTGAAATCGTTTCTCGCAGCCTAAATGGCATTCAGAATAAACACTGTGAATTGATGAAATGACCAATTATGTGAAGTAGCCCTGCCTGGTGTAATCCAAACCAAATCTTCCCCCATTATCCTCAAACTGGGAGGTGATTCGACAGCCCAGACTGCCTGCGATTTGTGAGCCAAAAGATGGTGCCACACTCGAGGGCCAAGGAAGACCTTGAGCACTTCTGGCTAATTCTTCCTATTAGTTTTATGCTAGAAAATATCAATATACTATTCAACAGCTCACAAGCCAAACAACTGCTAAACAAGCGAAGGCGGTTGGTTCGGGGCTGTAACTGTGATGTCGCTTTAGGCTCTCACGCCCAGGTATTTCTCGGTAGAGCAGCCTAAATCCATGACTTTTTGTTTGTTTTTTGTTTTGTTTTTCAACTTTATGACAGTGTGAAAACCATATGCCTTGTGGGGAGAACCGTCCTTGAAGAGCAAGGCAAGGTTGTGCACACCTGTAATCCTAGAAAACAGGAGTTGAAGGTTAGCCTTTACTGTATAGCAAATTTGAGCTAGCCTGAGCTACATGAGACTATGTTCAAAAAGTAAGGGGAAAAAAAAAGAAACTCTTTCTAGACAAAGGGTTTAGGGCCTTGACTTCTTATGACACGGGCAGTAATGACTGTGCAGCTGCCACCGGCCACATAATCACAACGACAAACCACTGTCACTTCACAGCGACTTGTGTTGGCAAGCACGTACAGCATTAGGTGAATTCCTATGCTATTTCCTCCTTACAGTAGTTGATTTGAATATGGTCAAGGAGCACCTGCCGGGTGCCACATGTCCAGTACCATGTCCCCATTGTGCTGCCCTTCGGGATTTCCCTCTCTGGGAATGCCATGTCTGTGAATCATACGTACACGCACGCAAGCACGCACGCACACCTCTTTCTGGTTTAGGCCTTGCTGAAATGTCACTTCCCCAAGGAAGTGATGCCCCCTCTTCTACACACTTCCTGCCAAAAAGTGAGCCTCCTCTTCCCCAGGTGGCCCAACTGCCTGTCTTCCAGTTCCTGCATCCTGTACCTCACCCACCCTGGCTGCACAGAATCTCCGAGCCTGGATTCCTTCCTGGTCTGATATGGAAAAAAGAGGGAAGATGTGCACGTGGCTGAGAAAGCAGCACCGAGGTCGGGCAACATTCTAACTCCTTTGCATCCCTGTATCTTTAGGTGTAAAGTTGCTGGCATCAGCAACTTCTGGACAACAAAGATCATTTGGGAAGATTCCCTTAAAGTCTGAAAGAACTCGTTTAGGGTAGAGGGGGTCTCAAAGAACTCTAGATGAGAGGGGAAAATGGTAAAATCATTACAGAAACAAAAGTGTTAGCACATCACTGCCCACAACCCCAAATTTACAAAGATTCTTATGGTGTTCATATACACACTATAGAACACACATACACACATTATATTATATTCAACTGAATGTAGATCCCATGTACATCTGAAACCCCTAGTAGTTTAATTCCCAGTTTATATAGGAATAAGGGCATTTGTAAATCATCAATAGAAAAAAAGGAAGATACATCCACCCGTGCAACAGAACCCACCGCACTCTCTCAGGCATTACTGACTCCCTCTGTGGTTTTGTGTCATAGATACCAAAAAACCCGATCCCCACAGAGTAATCTTACCTAATATGGAACAGAACAGACTGAATCCTGTAAGAAAAAGCTTCAAGCAAACAAAACCCCAACTCTAAAAATAACCCAAAGGTTAATGATACCCATGCAATTACTATAGCTCTACATGAAAGGGGAGACACCCGTCACAGTGAACTTCACTCGAGAAAAACCCAAAGGGTGGCCCAACCATTGTTCCTAATCTTAGCAATTGTGTGTCAATTCCTTCCCTTTTCTTAGTCATTTAGGGCACCTATGATGGCTACAAAAGTAGAATTTACTCAACTGTATCTGTAACAAGAAAAACACCCCCACAACTCTCCAGATCCTAGCTTCACGTGTTATTGAAAAGCCTAAAGCCATGTGGCCCATGAAACAAGAACCATATCTCCCACCATTGTTAGAACTACTCCAGAAAAATCAATCGTAGATGCCTCTTCTTAACCACAGGAGCATCTGACCCCTTCATATGCACGGCTCGCTTCAGCATACCCTTTCGCAAGACAGGCTGAACAGCTGGCCAAAGGCATCAAGTCCCCCATCCTGCAACGGCACAGCTCTGAAGCTCTTGGCACACTCCCGTCTACTCACTTTCCATGTCTGTGCTTCCCTCTCATCCACAACTCCTGGATGAGTTGGGGTGGGAGAGTCAACAAGGATTGCCTAGTATACACACAGAGCAGACACCCACAACAGCCATAACCCAAAAGCAACGTCTAAAAGAAGCAGGCATACATCATCTGTGTTCAACCATCCCTTCTCCAACTCTGACACTGCAAAGCAATTTAACAGCAAAACTGGAGGTGAAAGACAGTTTGGATTCCTTGACGGCATCTAGCACATTTGAGGATGGGTTGGAACACAGTCCCTAAGTCGATGACACTAAATGACCAACTGTCCCGGAGCATCAGAACAAGCTGCAGCCAACCTTCCAGGTACGCAGGAAATGTTAGGAGACAACGGGGAACAAATGTATCTCCATGATGACAGGAGTGTCAATATATCCAAACCAACTGGGATCATCCCAGTTATCAGAAACACAAAGAGTTTGCGTTTATCAACCCGGCATGCACGCCTGTGCACTACAGTCACATCCAACTGTCACTGTTCCAACTCCACCAAAGAAACAGCCCTGGGACAGAGGCCTGGTTTCAAACTCACAATTCCCAGCCACCGAGACACTTGAGCAGGAAGAACTAAGAAGTGGACATTCAGACCCGGGGTACAGCAGTCACACACCTCTCCAGAGAGCCGCTACTAACCAGAAGTGAGCGCCCCGACAGGCACTGTGCACAAAGAAGGAGGGAAGGAGATGAGGGAACAGGATGTGCTGCCCCTAGACACCTACCTTGCAGAAGGGCTCCATTTCTCTTGAAGAAGGTACTGCCTGGCCAGATGGGTGGACCTGATGTGCTGGAAGAGAACACAGATGTGTGTGAGGTCTGAGAACTGGGATCCACCTCACTCCCCGGCAGCCCTTTCTCCAAACTTCACACATGGCGGCCTTGGAACCTTTCCCCAGGCACACTTTAAAAATAATTAGGTTAAAAATGGGCTTTCTTTCCCCACAGCAAAACCATCTGTGCAAATGTTCTGGTTATCATCTTGGCCAGGGTCACAACTGGCCAATGAGAGAGCATCTACAGGCCACCGGCAAATGCATGTGGTTGGGTATTTGATTTGGTGATATCAGTAAGCACTGACGCTTGTTGGTGTCTGTTTATGAGCCCATGGTGGTTCATGGATGCCCGTGGCAAACAAGCCTTGTCTGTGTCTTGTGACTGAGCACGGCTGCTGGCTTCCTGGTTATACATCAGAACTTGCCGCCAATATACCCGCAGTGGCCTTTCTTGCCATCTCCCCTACCAAATCCTCTCCACACAGATGTGACTTTGATCCACTCCTACTTTCCCTTCTGTTGTTTTGCATCTTGTTTTCAATTTCTTGACTTAAAATGTTGCACTCCATACCCCATAAAACACTCTGCAGATGCGTTGCCACCCACATTCTGGTGACAGCAGAGGCAAGAACACGAACGAAATCAATATATCACTAAGGCGCTCACTGCATTTCTAGAGGAGTATTTTCACTGTCTAAAGACAGTCAGTGAAAAACTTTATAGCCACCCAATCTTAGTAAAAAACCTTTCGAGTGGAAAGGGGGTTATCGGCTCACAATGCTAGGCATGCAGGCCAAGGGGCAATTTAAATTACTCTCACCAAAACAGTATATGGCAAATGATGTTGCTTAAAGCAGCATCAATCATATTCAACATTAACAAATTAAAACTGGCCAGAGAAATACATTTGTAAGTTCGCATCACACACGTGTGTGCCCACGCACATGCGCGCATACACACATACATACATACACACACACACCCCTGAATAAATACAAGGACGCTTCAGTAGTCAGTTGGAGTCTGGTCGCGAAGGATACAATGCTGTTAACAAGGACAGGCGATGCCAGTGGCATTCTGCCTGCCAGAATTTCATTACCAGAGGTACAAATATTATCATAGCTATAGGGACACAGGACATGATTGAGGAGGAGTTAGGAAAGAGAAAAAAGCTACCACATAAAAAGGCTATTAAAGAGCATGATAATGTCAGACGTGCTTGCAAACACGGGCACTTCTTGTTTCACTGCGCTTCACTTTAGCGCGCCTTGCTATGCTCCGGGTTGCTGTTTCTGTTCTGTTTTCCTTTTGAAATGAATTACAGGTCTGCGCACCGTGTGGATCAGCACTGCTGTCCTCCTTTCCAATGATCCTTGGCCTCTTTAGCAACAAAGGAGCTTTATTTTTTTTTATTATTATTTTTTTTTTTTTTGGTTTGTCGAGATAGGGTTTCTCTGTAGCTTTGGAGCCTGTCCTGGAACTCCCTTTGTAGACCAGGCTAGTCTCGAACTCTCAGAGATCTGCCTGCCTCTGCCTCCCGAGTGCTGGGATTAAAGGAGTGCGCCGCCACCGCCCGGCAACAAAGGAGCTTTAAATTGAGGTGTGTGCATCTATTTGTAGCAATACTGCAGGCATAACTGACTGAACATATGCAGTGTGAACCTAACGTTTGTATGCACTGGGGCTCTAGGGCAGCGCCTGCTTTACTGTGGACGCCTAAGGGGAACCTGCAGACCTGGGGAGTGCGTGACCCAGGAACTTGAATGTTCACAGACCTTTCTCTTTTAGCAATCAGAAGTAGTGTTTCCTCCAGTGTAGATTGTCAGCCCTGGCAGGAGGGGCTTCTGGGTGACAGGGGGGTAGACTGGACAGTAGCAGATCCAACACGGGGCTGCAGGACAATGACGGCAAGCTGATTTTTCTCCCATGTGATTCCTTTCTTATGGCATTTGGGGGCCTTTTAAGGCTCAGTCAGGGCAAACAAGGTGCGTTAAAATGTTTAAGCTGGCCTTCAGCAACACCGGCGAGTTCCCAGAACCGACCACCTGCTTTATTACATCTTTATAATAAAGTAGGAAACAGCAAGCTGGCTGCAGCCAGAACTGAACTGGCTGCTTCATAAAGATATTTAAAAACTGAGGACTTCATTATATGGAGGAGTTCATTGCTTCTGGAGAATTCAATAATTGAGTATTACTGCAGAAGCCTGAATATCCAAGCTTACTGCCACCCAAATCTCCTTTTTATCCTGACCTTGATTTGCCTGAAAACTGAGTAGATACGCAGGACGGAGGAAATATGGGGAGCTGAGGTCAGATAAACCCGGTGGTTTTAGATAAGGAAAATTCGCTGTATGATGGAAATCTCCTGGAGGATTTCTACAGCACTCTTCCAACACTTTAAGTCACTGATGGGGATTCTGTGGGCACTGGGCCCTGCTGTCCCTCTGGGCCGTCCTCAGGAGGTGGAGGGAGGTCTGGCCCAGCATAATGCCTGTAGCAGCCCCTTGCTGTCAGTACCTGGTGCATTCAGAAGGTAGGCGGTGTGTGTGTGTGTGTGTGTGTGTGTGTGTGTGTGTGTGTGTGTGTGTGTGTGTATTACCAGCAGTTAAGTAAGCTGGGCATTCCCCAGTGCCATATTCCACAAGCCCCTTTGAGATTTTCCCTCAAAATGACGTCATCTGACTGCTAGGGATTTGAGGACTTGTCAAGTACCCATTGAGAGCTGTGTTTGGTGCTACAAAAGCCTGGGGAAAGAACAAAAAACCTCATGAAACTCCTATCTGTGACCTCCAAGAACTTAACTGCCACACATCCCTCTGATGCCGTCTAGAGAGACTAGGAACGCCTGTAGGAGAAAGCTAATGGCCCTGGCTCCAGCTGCAGGCTGGCAAAGCACAAACTTGATTTTATTTCTGCAGCTGGAGACATCCCTGGCTGATTGGCCTTTAGAGCTCAAAGTTAGTTAAAAATACATCCAAATGAAATTACTTAAAAATGCATATTAACTGCAAGCATTCACAGAAAATAGTGGTGTGATATCTGTGAGAGGCTGTGCCCTCCCACCCCCCTTTTCCAAATCAAAGGAGGGGGGGGACTGAGAAACACATGATAAAAACAGGCTCCTGAACCTTGTCCTGTAAATACAAGTGGCTGGAGAATATCACTTCCATGCAAAATGGCCAGGAAGGGCCCATAACTTAGGGCATTCTAATTGTCTCACCATGGTTCCCACACTGCTGATCAGTGGAGTAGCAAGTGGCCAACTTTTCCGTGGTCCATGTGGCTGGCAAAACAAGAGATCACCTTCTGTAAGGGACAACCACAGTCCTGGGACGTCAAGGGACTGTATGTAAGCCGGGGTCAGCACAAGAGCAGACCTGGGCTTCCAGTGTCTGCCTCGCTCCCTTGCTCATCCTCCAGCTCGCGCTTTGCACCTTCCCACACAGAAGTCTTAGCCACCCTTCCTCATGGAAGGTCTTTTGTTAGGAATCTCTCTCAGGCAAAGGCCCGGGCTAGAAAAAGCGATCTGACTAACCATATGTGGAAGACAGTGAGTTCCTATTAGCAGAAACAATACAACGCCCCGCACTGCAAATGTCTCATTTCAATAATGTGCAAATAGTGACCTTCAGCACTATCAGCCTTACTAACAAAGGAAGCAGGCCAACAGGTTAAGAGGGCCTTGCCTGCCAGAAAGTCTGTCTCTGAACTAGCATTTCAGAACATTGTTCTGCTGAATGTAGAGCCTGGTGCTAAACCAACAAAACCCAAGAGAGGCCCAACGGCTCCCCAACAGTACACCATGTATCCCCCAGAGGACCACAGTAATCAATCACTTCTGGACCTCGTGTTCTTTTATGTACCCCCAAGAGGATGCTGGGAGTCCACAGTGATAGAGCCCTGAGGTGTAGTTCTTGGAATCTGCCCTACACACATGAGCTTCAATCACTGTGAAACTGGGGTGTCTTATAAACCCAAAGCTCAGGCAGCTCTGATAGGACCTACCACTGCATTCACCAGTCAGGACCTTTTATGTGCCCAACGGCAAGCAGACTGAGAAGTCTGCTCTTCTAAGGTCCCAATGCCAAGCATGATCGCCTGCAAAGAACAGGATGCTTCACCACGGAGGAAATGTGAAGGAACGCTAAATGAATGAAGCCAGCAAAGAGGACCAACACTGCCAAGAGCGTACTTCCGTGAAGTCCTCAGAGCGGTCACTCGGAGACAGAGCAGGAAGGGGGATGTCAGGGGCTGGGAAGGGGGTGTGGACTGTGGTTATTTAATGGGCAGAGTTTTGGTCTTGCAGGGTAAAAGTTCTGGAGACTGGGCACGCAATGGCTCTCAACACTACAGTGCCGCACACTTAAAACTGGGTAAGATGGAAGGTGAATCTCATGCCAACACCTGCTTTACTGGAGGTTACAGAAACTGATGTACAAAGGTCACGAGAGCTAGAGCGAGAGTACCAGGCGTGTGGAGGGACACAGAGTGGCTCCGGGATGGGTGACTGACCGGAAGCCTGGCGTGTGGGCAGGAAGACAGGGTAATTCACACTCTGTCTGACCTTCCCATGCTGTTCACCAAAATGGCCCACAGTACACTGAAAGGCCGGCTCAGCTTTAGTCCTCATGACGGCCTGAGCTTGCCTGCTCGTCAAACATCTTAGCAGCGATTCCTGCTTAGATGTCAGCACTGGGAAGAGCGTGTGAAGGAACTCGCAGGGTTTGTGCATCCTCCATTGAATGCTTTGCCAGGAGGAAAAAAAAAAGGTCAAGAGTGTGTACACACACACAATTAATTCATTAGTTGTACAACAGGGGGACACCAGTACAGGCAATATGCTGGGTCAAACCTACCTGAGGAGAAAGAAGGGGAGGGGACAGGAAGGAAGGAAGGAAGGAAGGAAGGAAGGAAGGAAGGAAGGAAGGAAGGAAGGAAGGAAGGAAGGAAGGAAGGAAGGAAGGAAGGAAGGAAGGAAGGTTGTTTGGAATTCCTGGATAGGTTACCAGGAAAATAACAGAGACGCCTCAAACCTACCTCAGACCCTAACACAACCCCTGAGGGAAGGATGCGATGTGTCTGAAATGTATAATGTAGTCATTAGGAGGACCTAGGCAGAGATACAGACACAGAAGTTGGGGGTAAAATCACCCCAACTGTCAGAGAATCATCACTTGAAGCGTATGCAAATATCTGCAAGCCTCAGAGCACCCTCCACACTTTATAATATCTCGTTGTAAACCAGGAGCCTCAGGAGTCATCGCAGAAGAATGGGAGGAAAGCTAGTGAGAGACACAGGTCGTGGGCAGCCACAGGAAAACTATTTGCTGGACATGACAGGTCTGTTACACACGGACTTGCCTGCGTGCACGCGGTCAAGCCAGCCAAAGTGCCAGGATGGGTTAGGGAGGGGCTCATGAAGCCCTACTTCTAAGGGAAAGGCAATGATGGCTGCTGGGGTACAGAGAGTCAATTTTCTTCAGAGACGTGGCCTCAAGAGCGGCTCCAGTAGTCCTGTACCCCGTGCGTGCAGGCAGCACAAAGTGAGCGGACTCAGAGGGGAAACAAAAACAAGGAGCACAAGAAGTCAGGAAGGAAAAGTGGAACGTGGGGGGAGAGTACGGGAGGAGCTGGAAGGAGGCGATGGGGGAGGAAACTTGATCAAAAACACTTTATCTGCATGTAAGAAATTATCAAACAATAAAAAAGATTTTAAGAAAAGTAAAGTCACTGAAACATAACCTAAAAAAAAAAAGTAAATCAAATGGGTGTGCCTAGACATTAAAAGGAGTCTTGGCAGGCAGCTGGTCCTATCCAAGGCAGAGTGAGCAGCGCAGGGGGGACAAGGGCCCCTGCAGATCTCCTAAACTGTCTGCTTGTGAACTATGGGGCAAGCGATCACCTGTAGCACCTAAGAACGAAACAGGATGAGGCATCAAAGAGAGGGGCTCTGTAAACCACAGCGGTCCCCACTGTCATCCTGATTCCAGGAAATCTGCAGTTTGGAGAAGTTTCCTGACACACTCGAGGCCACACGAGGCCACACAGTGACACATGAGACAGCTGTGGCTTGGTGCCCGCGCTTCCTCAAGCACCCTGGGCTCTCTGAATTTGGCTCTTTTCTGCATTCCTGTGACAGATGCAGGCGCTTCTCATCTCTTCCTGAAGGATGTTTTGAGAGTTCCCAAATGCAACTGGTTTGCTAGTCCAGATACAACCCATGGTTTTAAAATATCAATGGCTAAAGAAACAACTTCAGAGACACCTCCTCCTCCAAAGAAACTTAAAACAGGACAGGTGGAGACCTCTCGGGGCTGGCAAGTCTTCCGAGGTCGACAACTGTCAGGGCGCAGTCACTGAAGTCGTCAGACAAGCACCATCTGGGACCCCAGAAAGCATAAGCCACAGAGGGCAAAGCACCGATCACTTTATAACCTAAGCAAATGTCATCACAGACCAGCCTACAGATGGCCCCGTATGCCATGACTGCCCATGCCCTCATGTGACAACAGGTGATAGTGGCCCTGGGCCACATGAACTCTCATTTTTTTATCAGTAGTGGCCGGCCTGGTCATGATTATCAACTAAAGGTTTTTGTTTTGTTTTTGGTTTTGGTTTTTTTGGGGGGTGGGGGAGGAACGAAGGGAGGGAGGGAGGGGGGAGGGAGGGAAGATGGGCTAACACTGTATTAAAGTCCTATCAGATGGATAGACTAGAGATTGGTGATGGTAGAGAACTGGGATGTTATAGGTCTGTAGCCAAATTCTCCTCATTCTTTAGTCCCTTAGTCCCTTAGACCCCTTCTATTTAATAAATCCTTTCAGAAAGAACAGACAGAACACTTGCTTGCAGCAACCCAAAGGCTCAGGATCTTGGTGGGGAACATCTGAGACCTTAGCAGGGTTTGCTGGAATGTGCCTCCCTGATATTCCCACCAACGTTTTGAAAAGCTTCTTGCGCCGGGCGGTGGTGGCGCACGCCTTTAATCCCAGCACTCGGGAGGCAGAGGCAGGCGGATCTCTGTGAGTTCGAGACCAGCCTGGTCTACAAGAGCTAGATCCAGGACAGGCTCCAAAACCACAGAGAAACCCTGTCTCGAAAAACCAAAAAAAAAAAAAAAAAAAAAAAAAAAAAAAAAAAAGAAAAGCTTCTTGCTATGATGACTTCATCAGACTTCTGCCACACTGAAACATGCTAGTTGGGGCACCGTGAGAATCTGTGCTCCAAGAGACCAGGCGAGAAATCTCCCAAACCTTGCTCTTGGGGTTCTTGGGCTCTGGAATTGCCTAGCTTAGGCGATTCTGTGGGAGCAGTTCAAAGAGGGGAAGAAAAGGGAAACCGGCCACGGGCCACCCTCCTTCCCCATTCCTCACCTTCACCCTCTCGAGTAGCAGCAGCACTCCACCTCTGGTTATGTAACCTCTCCACTGTTTGGGGCACTGTCGCCTTAAAATTCCTTCCACCTTTATCCTCAGAACACTGTCAGCCCTTTTCTTTCCAGTCCTTTCTGCTGTCTTCTGGTAGTCTGCCAGGAACCCCGGGTTCTCCTTGGCTTCTGGAAGTGTCATCGTGACCTCGGCCTTCATGTTCACATAGCATGTCCCCACACTTCCATGTCTGTTCCAAACCCTCTTGAGTGTGAGGACACCAACCACGTTGGATTAGTGGTCTGCCCTACTCTAACAGGACCTCATGACAGCTAATTTCATCTTAAACCAAGTCATGTTCTGAGGGACTAGAAGGTTAGAACATTAATCTGTGGATCTGTCGCTGTTCTTCACTTGGTATCTTCACCGCCCAAGCACAGCACACTTGTGCTTTTTTTGCCTTGAATCTTTACAGAGTCGCTACAACACTGAGAACTTGGCTAGTGACTATCAGATATCGGCTAAAGGGCCGAAACTTTAAACTTGAACTCTGCATGCCTTATGTAACAAAAGAGAAGAGAGTGAAATCTGCATCTGGTGACTACTTAAGAAATGTTCCAGACCACACCCCTGGAGTCTCTGATGCCTTCTCCTCTGCCCACCCCTGTCGACTTTCCAACAGTAAGAAGGCCTCTCCACCAGGCTCTCCCTCACAGCCACTTGCTCTGCATAACTCCTCCTTACCCTCGCCAAACTAAGTGGGCACACTCTCACCCCAATAACTCCCGCTTCATGTCAACAGGCATCTCATTTTCGTGCGTCTTCTATATAATGAATTGCTATGCATTTTTCATCTGAAAACTTCAGTGTTTACAGAAACATGAGAGCTCATGGGGCAGGGCAGGTGCCATCAGCGCTGTGTCCTGCTGCCACTCAGAAGTCCCGCCATCCTTTCCCAACATCTCCTGCTGTTCTCCAGATGCTTCCCGGGCGGGTCTTTAAAGCACACAGACCATATCTAGGACTCATCCGAGCCCATCTTCTTTTCTGCCTGCCCTTGTCCTGTGTTCTCAGTAGGGTTCCTTTGCCTTTTAGGGATCAACCAATCTCAGACCCCAGCAAGGTATTTTCCAACGACTTCTACCCGTTAGATAATCTCTCTGAACTCTTCTGGCACTAAAAGTCTATCCTGCCTCTCAGGGAATAATCCAGTTTATATACAGTCTCTCTTCTTTATACCTTTCATTCACTTTGTGGTGTGTGCGCATTGTCCAACAGTGACCTAGATGTAGGCTAAGGTCTCTGCACACAGAAGACGGCTACTAAGGAGACAGGAATGCTGCTCGCATCTCCCTAACACAATGGTCAGACTTTAAGAATTAAAAACAAATCTCTAATGGCGCTATCATTAAATCTTTTACAAAGGAGCATGCCTAGACTATGTCTTCTTCCCCAACGGTCATAGGAACATTCTTTGAAAAACGGAAAGAAAATTATAAACCTCATCACTGATGGTAAAGTAATGAGCGAGATGATTTTGAACTCGTCTTTTCTGTGATTTCTTGATTACCTAGGAATATATAAATAACTAGATAAGAGCATGTATATTTTGGGTAATACGGAAGGCCTGTTTGAGCATCCTGAAGAAGTCCTGTCTAAACCTGAGGCTGGGTTTCAGAAGCCCCAGCTCAGTGTACAATCTTACTGAGCAGTAGCAAAGGTGTTTATCATTATCTTAGTGCTACACGTTTCTAATTTTACATATGAAAACCATGGCATCATTCAGCAGAAAGTGCATTATTTGCATGATGTATTTGCATTTGTAAAACACCCACATTTACTTTTACAGCTTAATGGGCCCCGTTTAAATGGGCCACTCTACATAAATGGAGTACACTGGTTCCCAACTCAATGGTGCTGATAAGAAAACTGCTCCTTTTAGATGCAAATGAACCTACTAATCACAAGAGGAAAGCGCAGCAGCTGTTCCTAGAACTCCAAGTCTAAGGCCAGTTGGTTCCAGCTTAAGCTCTGGGGCAGCCTGGGATTTCCCCCAAAGACATCTGTCTACAGACTTGGGGATCAACTCCATGTTTTCCAAAAGAGACAAGAGATTCTGCGAGCCCACTGCACACATATGGCCAGGCCCATCCATGTCAACACACCAAGGGGAAGCACGGAGAAAAGGCGAGGTCCACACAGGTAAAGAAGGTTTACGTTATGACCAAAGCCCATAGATCTCACTCTTACCACATACAGAGCAATGGACACAGCATGGGGTTCCTCAAAGAATTGAAGGCTAGGGAGATGGCTCGATGGGGAAAGGACCATTGAGAGCCCGAGTTTGGATCCCCATCGCTCCAGGAAAATGCCAGTTATGGACAGATGGGCCTGTAACCTGGGGTGTGTGTGTGTGGGGGGGGGGGGGTGACAGACAAGTTCATTGATGCATGAATGAAAAAGTGAAATGCAGAAGATACATAAAGGATTATTCTTCAGCTTGAAAAGGGAAGGTGATTCTGTAACATAGATAAACCCTGAAGGACATTCTGTTAAGTGCAATGAACCAGTTACATAAAAGACAGATTCTGTGTGAGTCTGTGTATCTGAGGTGCCTGGAGTCATCAAATTCACAGACAGAGAGTGGAATGGCAGTTGGTTGATGGGAGACGAGTGGAAGAGCCCTAGGGAGTGGTTGTTCGTGGCCATTGTTTCAGATCTATGGGAGGAAAGTAATTCCAGAGGCAGAAGACGGTTAATGACAGCACAGCAGTGAGCAGCTACAAACTGTCATGATGGTCATGTGACATGATGTGCACTTGGCCATGCTTCAATAGATGACAAATGATAGATTATAGATAAACAATGATAGGCAGAGATGGACGATAGATGATACAAGATAAACATAGATGGACATAGATGAACAGAGAGCTAGACGGATAGATAAGTGGAAGATGGGTAGATACAATTTACATCTTGAGCGGCTCCCCCAGAGACTCGTGTTTTAGAGGCTTAGTTCCCAGAGTCTATTTGGAAGGCTAGCAAAGCCTTTAAAGGAGGGAACTGTGTAACGGTGTGCCTTCAATGGAATTATGGAACCCTGGGGTCCTTTCTACTTCGTGGCCCAAAGGTGATAACTTTTGCTGTGCCACTTGTCCCCTACCTTTCTTCGGGCCTGAAAGCAAGAGGCCTATCAGGAACTTGAACTGGAACCTATAAAAGCATAAACCAAACCAAAATAAACCTTTTCTCTTGATAAGCAGATTATTTCAAGTTGTTTGTTATAGTGGGAAAAGGCAATAAGTAATGAAGCAGCCACTTCCTAAGAAGGCCGGCAGCTTTGCTCTGCTACTCCTAGGCTCCGGATATGAGACCTATTCCACACTGCTCCTCATTCACGAACCAAACATCCCCTTACACTGAGTGCAGATATGTCCCATAAACATATATATATATATATATATATATATATATATATATATATATATATATTCGGGGAGTCTAGGATGTGTCAAGAATGGCAGACACCTCTGAATGCTTGGAAGGACTGTCGCTTCTAGAACCCTTGATGACGAGGCTGCTCCTTCTGTATGGCAGAGGCCACTAAAAACCCTTCCACCCGAAGCTTCCCTCGAGTGACTCTCCTCCGAGCCCCAACCATTTTGCTGTTGTCACCAGATTCCAAATGCCACCTGCCCAGCCATTCTCTGGTTGCAAGTCCTCACTCCCACCCGAGATACTATGGAAGCTGCAAATCTGTCAGCGCCCTCGCTGGTTACTCAGCACAGGCCTGGTCCCCAGCACATGCTTGGTAAATTCTGGTTTACTGTCACAACCCCAAGTAGAAGCCCCTCAACATATCTCTGTACTGTGCTGATAGAGCACTGGAGCGGTCAGCTTACAACCAACTACGACCATGAGAGACGGAGGCAGCTAACAGTCAGTCTGTTGTTCATGAGGCTGAAAGTCCAAGTGGGATGTGCTAACTCTTAGCTGTCCTGTCTCATGGTATAAATGGCAACGGCAGCTGTCTATGGCATCTCAAACCAGAGCAGAGAGCACTTAGTGGGACCGATCTCTGGCTTTTAAATCAATTCTACTCATATGAACACTATCTTCCAGCATCACCACCTTACCTAACAACACCCTGCCAGGGACCTGGCCTTTAACAGAGGTGCCTATATGGACACACTTGGCCAAACCCCGGTAACCACAACACGGAGAATAGGATGGGCACGTTTGTCAAATGCTCCAAGTTCCTGGAATGGAGAGAGCAGTCCCATGTCTCCCACACAGGCCGTTATGAACCCCCAGAGAGGACCCGTACATGGCCGAGACTGGGGTTGAAGGATGGAAAGAGTTCAACACTTCTCCTTCCTCTACCATGGTCTCACAGAGATACTGGCAATGGTTCCAGGGGAACCAGCTGGGTTTTCCAGACAATGTCACTGGGGTGGGAATGCTTAGGCACAAGTGACAGCAGCAAAGCTGTGGCTGAAACGCCACCCCTTTAAGAGGAGAAGCCTGCTGCGTGGAAATAACCCAAGGGCAGGGTTTAATCTTCTGTGTATGGTGGTGGGGGTGGGGCGGGGGAACGACAGAGCCCAAGGCTTTAGACACCAAACAGTTACACCCCTAATTGACCGCAATGGGTTTTCTAAGTCCTTGAGCCAGTCCTAGAACTAAGAAGCAAGAGGTGCTGTCTATGATTTGACAATAGCACCACTTTGAAGCAATGATATGCTGGGTATGACTATTAGTGCCACCACTGCATGTGTCCCTTGGAAGAAGTGACTCTGTCATCAGAAGCCACTACCACCTATCTGCAGAGTCCCGAAGAGACCAGAGCTCTAATACCTCATCCGTGTTTTGGTCATGGTCATACCCCTGGGTGTTCCTCATGATACCGGGTACCAGTCAGATGAGAAAATAGCCTATTCTTCTTTGGAAGTCACTCCTACTCCACACCCCACCAAAGATAAAAGGAAAATTAAAATGCTGATTTGGGGGAAGTTGGTGCCACAGAAGGAGACCTGTCTAAATGTGTCTTTGTCGAGGGAAGAGAGTCCAGGCTCCGCAGAGTGGATTCCTGAGGACCAGAAGCAGAGGCTCATCTCCATGGCTTAGCAGACTTCCTTATAAACTGGCTTGAAAGCAGGACGAAGCTATTTTAAATTCCCCAAAAGTAGTCTCTGATGTCTGCTAGCGTAACACTTGTGACTGGCACCTGCCTTTGTCTGGATACCTCCCATTGCACATCCATAGCTGCCTCCCTCTTTTGTCTTTCCTCTCCAGCTGTTCTCTCTCTGGCTGTTTCCTCACAGGACACTCTCACAAGTGGTCAATTGCGACTCTTCCCCCAGACGCCTCAGGTGTGCCTCTAAGTCCCACGCCAGGTGTTTAGCAGAGGGAAACAAATGGAAACAGGCCTGAGGTCTCCAAGTCACTGGTCCCTATCCAACGTTACACAGGGTGAGGTCAAGACTCTTGTGTACCTCAGTCCTAACCACATTTGACTCTCCCAGGGAACACAGAGAATCATCATGTCCCTCCTGAGGGAAAAGCGAGAGGTCAATATTGCTACTTTTCCATGGCATTAGAAAACTTAAAACTAACATTCAAAAAAGTCAAGTCAGCTGAGACTTGGGGGCATGGGCTTGGAATTCTGAGGCAGCAGGATGGTAACTTCAAAGTCTGTCAAATCTGTCTGGGTTACAGAGAGAGAGAGGGCTCTATGCAAAGCCCAGTGGAAGGGCACCTGCCTATAGCTTGGCTTTTGTCCAGGGGTTTAAGAGGTCATGGGTTGAACTCTACAATAAACATTTTCCCAGACATTTCCTCCTAGGTGTGAATAAAACTGTGGTTTGGACATATTCGGCTTCCTCAATTTTGATCGACTGTCTTTCGATTAATATATAATAACTGTGATACATATGCTTTTTTATATGTGTAAATACAACATACAAAGATTATATCCAGGTAATTGGCATATCCATCACCAAACACATTATCGTTTCTTTGTGTTAGGAATAGTCGAAATCCTCCCTACTATTTTGAAGCATGCAATTAATTGTTGTCAATCACAGTTACTCTACTGTGCGCAGAACATTGAAGTTATTTTGCCCACAGAACTGCCTAATTCCTATGGCATCAAAGTCCACATAATTAAAGCCTTCAACATATTCAGGAAAACCTTAGCTTCCTGTGGCCTTTCACAGTCTGGTTCTGGGCGCAGGTTGAGTAGACTCTACCTCAAGTCTACCAGCCACCTGTGCAATGTGTCCTTGTCAGTGTCCCCTGATATGAGTGATCCTGCAGGGTGTGGCCCGCCTGCCCACCCGCCCTCCCTCCCTCTCCACCCACTTCTCCCCACTTCTGCTTTCATCATGGGCAGTGTCCAAAGGGGTCACATGCCCCTCAGTTTGAGAACAGTTCCACTGGCCTTAGCTTTCCCAGGGAAGACACTATTTAATTGCATGAAACTGTTGACCTTTACACAGGTTTATGCAAGGATGCATGCACTTAGCAATGTCTTCGCTTTTTATATAGTCCAGTCTAACACGTAACAAAAAGCACTGGCCCCTGGCTCCCTGTGACCTGTGTCACTTCCAAGTTGCTTAGCTCCTCACCTGCTCTACTCCCCCCCCCCCACTTCGTGCTCTTTTACTCTCAGGATACCAAGCTGCAGGGGGTCTCCCAGGTACAAGCAAATGCTCTAGGCAACTACCCCTTCCCAGAACAGCTTCCTTCCCCAGCCTTTATGCAAACTGTCTAGAAAATGCTGCCCCTCCAGGCTGTCTCCTTTTCTCCACATTCAGTGTACAAAGTAGATTCTGTCTTTATACACATCAAAGCATTCCAAGTTGCTAGCAAGTGCAGGTGTATAGCAAATGCCTCTGGAGGGAGGGAGGGAGGGAGGGAGGGAGGGAGGGAGGGAGGGAGGGAGGGAGGGAGGGAGGGAGGGAGGGAGGGAGGGAAGGGAGGGAAGGGAGGGAAGGGAGGGAAGGGAGGGAAGGGAGGGAAGGGAGGGAAGGGAGGGAAGAAGGGTAGGGAGGGAGGTAAAGTGTGGTGCACCCTTTTATTTCAGCTCTCTTGAGGCAGATCTCTGTGAGTTTGAGGTCAGCCTGGTCTACATAGTAAGTCCCAGGAAAGCCGGGACTATGTAAAGACCCTGCCTCAAAAAGCAAAGAAGAAATAATAAATACATAAAAAGAAAGAAAGCTAACTAGTTCTATGAGGTGTACAGACTTGTAATCAAAACCCTCTTTTTATTGCTAAGTGCACTTTGTTCAAAATGATGAAGTCAATTAAAAGTGTCAAACAGGAATGAATAGCTAGTAAGGGACTCAAGACAGGCAGACAAACACACACATACACCTCCCAGTTCCCAATATCCATTGACTTTTGTCATCTACTGAAAGGAAAAGAAACCTGAGGCAATGACTCAAACACATGGAAAGTCTGGTAGCTGCTTCTGAGTGAGAAGGAGCTGCTGTCTTTCAGAATGGGCACTCTGACGGATGGTCTTGCCATCTGCTTGTAGCACAGCATCCGGCTGGACTCGGCCAGGGCAGTCAAGCACTAAATTAACAGAGCCGTCGCCGCAAAGGTTCAAGGGCTCTGAACAGGGGATGCTACCTAACTCTGAAGAACAGATTCCCACACCCCTTTGTCTCCCACATCAACAGGCTCAAGCCATGTGCTCTTCTTCTCCTCTCTCTCTCTCTCTCTCTCTCTCTCTCTCTCTCTCTCTCTCTCCCTGGCGGCTGCTGAATGCAGCTGTTTTCAGCTCTTCCTGGTGGTCACTCCACTAAAAATAGCCCTGATGCTGTTGCGTGGAAACTTGAGCAGAACCTGAAAGCGGATCCCATTTTAGTCTGAGCTGGTTCAACCTTGAAAGACAGGCAGCTGTGAATATTCCCTCACGTGCTTACATGGTGCTGAAGGAGTTGTGTACCTACAGGAAAACACAAAAGACAAAACACACGAACAAAAAACATGAAGGGACAGAGTCACAGTGCCAGGCCTGCAGCCTTAACTACCGTCACGTCCGTCTCTTCTGTTTGAGGCCAGACTGAGAACCTCAGCTGTGAGCACAGCTATCATGAAGATCCCGGGGACAGTTCCTGAGAGCTGAGATTTCTGACTGCCTGGGAGAGGGCTAGCAGAGGTGACAAAAGTGATGACATAGAAAGACTGTAAATAGGGGTACCGGGTTCTTTAAAAATCCTATTGAAAGCAACCAAAAGCTGTTTATAGAAACTCAAGCAACAACAATAACCCCATTCATCATTTTGGCCACTCATCTGCTGTCTCATATGTAAGCACTGAACAATTAGAAGACTCTGGGTGTCTTTTGCGAAGGGGGTCCCAACTGAAGCATAAGCAGTTAGAGAATCAGAGAGGAGGATCCAGGAGCCGGGGCTGTCCACCCACTGCCTTCTCTTGACCTTCTGTAAGGCATGAGCACTGGCACCTCCCAAACTGCAAGAAGGGGGCCACCTAGACAATGTATAATCTGAAGTGTCTGATGCTTTATGTGGCCCCAAGAGTCCTTTCGATACATGTAATTGAGAGAAAAAAAATGCTGACCGCCATCCAGGGACAAGTCGGGAAGACAGTATAATTTCTTTCTTTTCTTGAGGGTTTCTCTGTAGCTTTTTGGAGCCTATCCTTTGGGGCTTCTGTAGAACAGGCTGGCCTTGAACTCACAAAGATCTGCCTGTCTCTGCCTCCCAAGAGCTGGGATTAAAAGCATGTGCAGCCACCACCACTTGGCAACAGTGCAGTTTCTTAGAGCACCTACCAAGTAAACAGTATGTTTTTCTTCTTAATTCTATGTGTGTACAAGATGACTCATATCACATTTGCCTAGGAAATCAGAATTTTGTTCTATGATGTTCTGTCCTAGAAAACCTTGTGCTGTGTCTGGCTGAGTCAAAGAGGGGAGGAACAAGCGGCCTGCCTGCCTGCAGTAGGACTTGTCCCTTGGTGACACTTTATCACATTTACTCACCCCAAGGGTGGGCCCTATTTATGAACCTGGGCTTCACACTTAAGATATGAACTGCTGGGGCTGGAGAGATGGCTCAGTGGTTAAGAGCATTGCCTGCTCTTCCAAAGGTCCTGAGTTCAATTCCCAGCAACCACATGGTGGCTCACAACCATCTGTAAAGAGGTCTGGCACCCTCTTCTGGCCTTCAGGCATACAGACAGAATACTGTATACATAATAAATAAATAAATAAATAAATAAATAAATAAATAAATAAATAAATAAATAAATATTAAAAATAAAATAAAATATATTAAAAAAAGATATGAACTGCTAGTTAGCATATATGGTGCGGTAGTTTGAATAAGAATGACTCTGACTCCGTAGACTCATATTTGAATGTTTGGTCTCCAGTTGATGGATGAAACTGTTTTGGAAGGATTAGAAGTTGTGGCCTTGTTGGAGGAGGTACATCATTGGGGTGCAGGGATCTTTGCCATTTAAAAAAATCCACGACATTCCTACCTAGCGCGCTCTCTCTCTCTTCCTTCCTCCTTCTCCCCCTCCCCCTGCCCCGCATTCTGCTTGAGGATAAAATATAAGCTCTCAGCCACAGCTATAGCACCATGCCTGTCTGTCTGCTACCATGCTTCCCAACATCATGGTTATAGCCGAATCCTCTGAAACTGCAAACCCTCAATTCAATGCTTTCTGTGATAAGTCGCCTTGGTCACGGTGCCTCTTCACAGCGGCAGAGCAGTGAGTAAAACACACATCACACTATGACTTAACAGAACCTCAGTTTCTCAGAAGTAATCTTGTGGAAACAGCACCCGTATACAGCAGTGCCCGCCAGGACCCTTATGACTATCAGCTGACAACATGAGCAGGCTGGCTAGCATACTCTTAGTAGCAACATGGTCGTGTGAGTGTGGAAGTAATCACCTACGGTATAGACATTTGAACAGCAGCGTGCACCTGATACACTACTGCATTTTTAACACTAAGTTTTTTGTTAACAAGACAAAAAAATTTACACTTACTGCCAACAGCTTGCTGGCAGCCAACACCAGGATGAGTTGTGTTGCCTGGCAACAGTCAAGCAAGCTTCCTCCCAGGAAGGGCCACTGCTAGATCTAGACTAATTCCAAAATGGACAAATATTTAAATTTTTATGATTGTTAAGGATTTGGGATGGAGAATCCTGGAAAAAACTAATTCATATTAAATAGATTGACAATGTGGATTTGCCTTTGGATCATGATCACGGGCTGCAACAGAACAGTTTAGAAACCTAGGGAATTCTGTGACTATCTGACTCCTACAAATATTATACTAAACAAACCATGCATCTGTATTTTTTTTTTTTTAAGTTTTTCGAGACAGGGTTTCTCTGTAGCTTTGGAGCCTGTCCTGGAACTAGCTCCTGTAGACCAGGCTGGCCTCAAACTCCCAGAGATCCGCCTGCCTCTGCCTCCTGAGTGTTGGGATTAAAGGCGTGCGCCACCACCGCCCGGCCATGCATCTGTATTTTTAAAACTGTCTGTGCATAGGTATGTCCACGTTAGTACGTACCTATGTGTGTAGGTGCTTGAGGGAGCTAAAAGAGGGCATCAGTTCCTTGGAGCTGGAGTTAGAGGTGGTTGTGAACAACCTGAATATGAGTCATGGGAACCAGAGTCAGGTCCTCTGAAAGAGCAGCAAGTGCTCAACTGCTGAGTCACCTCTAGTCCTGCACCTGTGTTTCTGCAGAAACACACGTTTTGTCTGTTTTTCTAAGAATCAAAGTGAGAAAAAAAGAACCTGAGAGACCCAAGCATTTGAAATGCATACAGTCACCCTGGGTATGTCTGGGTTCCTGTTCCAAGATCACTCACTAAAATTCACAGGTGCTCAGCATCCCTTAAACAAGATGGCACAGTACATGTACAGATGTGGTCACCTCTGGGTTATCAAATGCAATGCAAACACTATGGAAACAATCACCATACCATAATATTTAGGAAGTAATGACAAGAGAAAAGATCTGTACATGTTCAGGATACATCTAGGATAGATACCCCCTCCCCAGATAGTTTTGGGTCCCTAGATGGACAAATGTAAGGACATGGAAGCCAAAAAATGCAAGGCCTGACGGTACTCACAGAGAAACCAGGAGCCAGTACTACCATTTTCATGATTCTTACAAACCTCAGCAGCTTTATGAGCCGAGTCTCTCTTTCTCTGCATTCTTGGTTTAGAGAACCTACTTTATCCCCATGAGGGGAATTGAGAAGACTGTGTGCATGTGTATGCCTGTGCGCACGCACGCACACACACACACACTGAGTCCAGCTCCTTTTCCCATGCAAATATATAGTGGTCCCTCCAAATTAAGGTGGGGACTATTCATGTTCAAGCTAGTAAACTACTGAGTCATACTGTTGTGGGAGCTCCTTCCACTCCTTCATCCAATAGCCTTTAAGATACCAGCCCACTTGGCCATGGTCTCTTATACTATAAATGCAGCTGTAAAGCCTTTGCTCACTCTCTTGCTTCTGGCTCTCACCTCCAGCTGCTAGACTCTGTTCCTGTTCCCCATTCATGCAGAGGACTGTGATCTAAGACAGTGATCTGTAAGTCTCCCCTAAGTAAATAACCCTTTATTATACGTAATTCTGAACTAGTGTGGGATTATTTTGTATCTTCCACCATCATCTGGCACCCAACATAGGGCTGACCAAATCCACTTAAAAGCCTTAGAGAGTTTGGGAAGTTATTCTAGAGAGAAAAGAATAGAGTTAAGCATGGCTTCTTGATAGCAGCACTTTCTCAAGTGCTCTCATTTAAGAGAGGCTTCCTGACTCAGCTTTAGCTGCAAAACCTTGCAGCTCTTTTAAGAGGGCCTGCCACAAAATACTTAAATGGTGTTGATGAAAAGCTGACTGCATACTTTTTGGTGGTGGCAGGAACCATGCAACGCCATAGAGTTGTGACAATAACATGGCTTTTGCCAATACCTCTGCCATGAGGCTAGGGCTAGACTCTTCAGAAAAAAAGTTAAGGAATGGGCTGGATCCATTCGTCAAAACCACAGCTTTAATCCTAGCTATATCACTTAACAAATTAAAGACTCATGTGGTCAGAAAAAGAGAGATATATGGTAAAGATAGATTCAAAGACAAAGAAAACATGTAAATGGTTTATAGTGTGTTTAAAACTATATGTAGGCTTGGGAGAAAAAGAAAGGATAAAGTCCTTAAAAGAAAAACACTTGGGAGGCAGAGGTAGGCAGATCTCTGTGAGTTCCAGGACAACCTAGTCTACAGAGTGAGTTCCAGGACAGCCAAAGATACATGGAGAAATCCTGTCTCAAAAAGCCAAAAATTAAAAATAAAAGTAGAAGACAGAGTTTATAATAAAGCAAAGTAAAGATGAAAAATACACAGAGAGTCTGTATACTGTATGTTAGTGTGTTTTCTTTAAATTGTTTGATGGCTAAGGAAGGAGCAAAAGCTGGTAAAGATATTTGCTTATAAATGCTGCTAAATTAATCCAAAATAGGTATTTTGAAAATACCTTGACTTCAAAATTGAAGTCAAAAGATATATTACTTTGGAGAAGAGGTTTTGCTTTTGTTTCCACAGGAAATGAGAGGCTGTGAATTTATTCTGTATTAAGAAAAATCAGGTTGCCGGGCGGTGGTGGTGCATGCCTTTAATCCAAGCACTCGGGAGGCAGAGGCAGGCAGATCTCTGTGAGTTTGAGACTAGCCTGGTCTACAAGAGCTAGTTCCAGAACAGGCTCCAAAAAAAACCACAGAGAAACCCTGTCTTGAAAAACAAAACAAAACAAAAAAAAAAAAAAGAAAGAAAGAAAGAAAGAAAGAAAGAAAGAAAGAAAGAAAGAAAGAAAGAAAAATCAGGTTTGACCAAGGAAGACCCCTGAGAAATCTCCAATAGGAGAAATGGCCCAGATTTCCGAGTTCTACATTCAGAACAGTCCAAAGACTGCTGCCTGAGATGATCAAGCCTCACAGAATATACCAGAAAGGACTTGATTATAATTCTAAATTTTCTTTAGGTCCCATAAGATTATCAGAACCCCCAATTAGCAGGAAGTAGCCTAGAAAACTATGCCCACAGTCCCAAAAAATGGATTATGGATATTTGCCTTTGTTTAGAATGTTGGTTACAAGTTATGGATAATGGTCAGTAGAAAAGCTAAACAAAGAAGATTTGATTCAGAGTTCTTTTTAAAAAAGGGGGGGGGGTGAAAGTGCTGTGGGACAATGGTCTGTACCCTGTCACTTGAATTTTAAATGGATGCTGATTGGCCAGTAGCCAGGCAGGAAGTAGAGGCGGGGCAAGGAGAATTCTGGAAAAAGGGAAGTTTCAGTCTGCAGTCATCACCCAGACACAGAACAAGCAAGATGTGACTGCCTTGCCAAAAGCTACCAAGCCACGTGGCTAGCACAGACAAATACTATGGGCTAATATAAGTTATAAGAGTTAATAAGAAGCCTGAGCTACTAGGCCAATCAGTTTATAATTAATGTAGACCTCTGTGTGATTTCTTTGAGACTTAACGACTGCAGGACCAGGGTGGGACAGAAACACCTTATACAGCCTAGGAGGTAAGGATGGTTTATAGTGATTCAGAGTGTGGATTAAAAAAAATAATAATTATTTAATGGTATTTGCAGATTACACAAGGTTAAATTTTCAGTGTCCAGAAATACTTTATTAAAATACAACAAGCTTATTTATTTATATATGTGTTAATTTTGTGCTAAATATTTACTATTTTTCCCTTTACAGAAAAAGCCTGCAGAAGCCTACAGTGAGGGGAAGTGCCAGGTTTTAGAGACGGAAATTGATTTTCGATGAACTTTAAACATAACTGAAACACAGCAAATAGCCCATTTGCCACTGTGAGGCCTCAGGTCTGGGCTGCTCTGAGAATGGATCATTCAGTGACTGCACTACCAGAATTCCCAGAAAACAGTCCCCGCGGAATGCTAATGTCATTACTATTAAATTTCATAGTCATGACTTGGAACCCATCTCCTTTCAGCTAACTCAACCCTCTCTCCACCTCCACACACAAATTCAAACTGTTTTTGCTTCAGCTGTCTCTCTCCTCGCTGCCATTATGAATGGAACGATCTGGGGGGCTCCTCAGATCATCTATGTAAATCTACACCAGTCTTTAAATGGAAATAATTCTGATGGTTACAATCAAAACATGCGTGCTGTTTTCAGGGCTGAGAAGAATATGGAATTAATTACAGTGGGTGTGTGAATGAGTCCGCCTACCAGATAACGTTGAAGACCAATCATCTCCCATGACTCTGAGGAAGAAGCAGGGCGAGCAGAGACCACTGGGAGGCCAGAAGGCAGTCAGGATGAGGCAAAGGATGTGTGCATGAACAGGCTGAAGGAAGTGGGAAGGAAGCTGGGTGAAAGCAGAGAGGCTGGCTTGTAGGGAGGTCAGAGGAGAAGACAGACACACAAGAGCAGGTATCTGAACGCCCTGAGGGGGTCACGGGAATCTGAGTGGTTTCTGGATACGTGTTCCCTAGCTACAACTGGGGTGTGTGTGTGTGTGTGTGTGTGTGTGTGTGTGTGAGAGAGAGAGAGAGAGAGAGAGAGAGAGAGAGAGAGAGAGAGATGTCACTGATGAATATATAAACCCTGCTTACTATTATTTTCTTTATGGTATGTATGATATGTATATGCTTCTTTTACAGAAGAATCCAAACTTCAAAACCAGGTTTGAGCCCCCTACTCCATCACCCCTTACAGGCCATTCCACTTTACTGAGTCTTTCCCATGTGAGCGGGTTGGGACTGCTCTGTAGCCCTTGTGGATCAATGCTCTAGAACCCCAATTCTGTGCTTCTGGAAGTCCTCTAGCATGTTCCATCTATCCTGGGACTCACCACAGTCCTTCCTACACAGAACAGAAGCAGGGAAGACCAAAATCCCAGGACACTGCTTCTTCCATCACATAGGTGATACTGGTGGCAAATTAAAATTTTATTTAATTAAAAAAAGTGTGGGGGGGGGGCATAGTGTGTGTGCAGATTTCATGGCACAATCTATGCTTTAGGTAATGGAATAGGAATTAAAAAGCTTCACTAACTGGTTTAAGGCTGGGAAGGAAGGAGTCACACATGAGCCGGGAGGAGTGGGGATGGGTCTGGAGAAGGCTTCCTGTGGGTGTGCAGTTTAAACCTAGTTGAAAACAGCAAGAGGCCTTGGTGTAAAGCAGTCAGACTACAGGTGCAGAGTTTACACTGTGACAACATCCAGGCAATTCACACCCTTGTGGAAAAGACTATGGAGAGGGTGAAAGATTAATGCTGACCGGTAAACTCGAGGAAGGTTCTCAGTCCCAGCAAAGATGACAGGGAAGCAGCGAGTCTCAATGGCCC
Organism: Chionomys nivalis; assembly: GCF_950005125.1. NCBI lineage: Eukaryota > Metazoa > Chordata > Mammalia > Rodentia > Cricetidae > Chionomys > Chionomys nivalis. The sequence goes on along the minus strand of NC_080095.1, from coordinate 27,630,055 downwards.
CCACCAACTAGATTAACAAGATACCTGAGACTGACTAGATCTGGTGGATGGACGGTAGAGAACAAACGCGCGCGCGCACACACACACACACACACACACACACACGCCCAAACACCCGAACCTGTGACCCTCCAGCTCAGCTTTAAGAATTAATGTTTTTCTTCCACAGCTTGTCAGTAATGAATCCAGTCTTTAAAGTCCACCAAAGGCGTCTCACCACTCCCCTTGCTCCTACGACACAAATGACAGCTTTTCTATTTCACTTGCACGACAGAGACACCAGCTTCTGGACCACAAGACTGTTAACATTCCATTTACATACTTAGTACAGCACATAGCTTAAAGTCAGGATCATGTATGTTACTAGCACCTGTGGCAGCTATCTGCAGGATGCTCTGTACCAGGGCCCACAGTCTGCCCCTTGGCTGCCCTGTGAGCTAACAGCTTTCTACCAAACCGCTCTGGGCTGAAGATTCTGAGAGACCTGGAGCTCCGAGATAAAGGGTTAACAGTGTGAAAGCTTGGCCTCCTGCTTCCAAGTGGGAACATGGAGGTGTGATTATACTCCAGTCAGGCCAAGGCTCGACTTAAGGCCTTCTTTGCTTGATCTCTCCTTATCTGCGTGGTTCCCCCTCCTCCCTGCCCCCCAGTGCTCCCTCAGCAAATCCCCCACATGCAAATCCCACTCAGGCTCTGCTCCTAGAAAATCCATCCCCAGATCCAACTGTAATGATTCTTTTTTTAATCAGGCGACGGTGCCAAAGTCTAAGTCTCGGCATGTTTACTACGGCACAGCTATATTATCAAGAAATGAAGAGCAACCTGGAACTACACAAGGGGACGTCAGACATGGTGCAAAAAAAGAGCATCTTGTATATTAATATTGGTGGGTGAGAGGAGACGCGCATGGCATGGTGCTGAGGGAAATAATCTCATGATAAAGCACCACCTACAATATAATCAAATGCATGAACAAATCTGTAGACACAGGAACCTGTCAAGAAGTAGTCCAAGCTGGGTGTGGTAACAGAGGCCTGCATTCCCAAAACTCCAGCAGACTGAGGCAGGAAGGCTGAGAGTCCAAGGCCAGCCTGGGTAGCTTAAAGAGACCCTGCCTCAAAACCAAAAGGTGCTCCAACACCCATGTACTGGTTTGAACGAGAAGGCCCCCATAGGTCCGTATGTTTGAATAGCTGATCACCAATTAGTGAAACTGTTTGGGAAGAATTAGGAAGAGTATTGCTAGGGGCAGGCTTGAGGTTTCAAAAGCCCATGTGTGTGTCCGTCCCACCCCCCCCCCCCACACATCAGGATGTTAAACTCTCAGCTACTTCTCCGCATCATGCAAGCAGGTGTGTTGCTAATTCTTTGAAACTGTAAGCAAGTCCTCAATTAAATGTCTTTAATTAAATGTAAGTTGCCTAGGTCACGGAGTTTCTTCACAGCAACGAGACAACCCATGTCCCTAGCAGCAACTATTATCTGGAGCCAGGAGCAGCTCAAGGAAGTGTTCCTCACCAAATAAGTGGAACACACATACAAGGAAGCATCAGCCTTGAGAGCGAAGGACATTCTGACACCTGGCTGCTACAGCATGGTCAGATCTCAGGCACAGCAAGTGGACAGCAGATCTCATGGACAGATCTCAGGGACAGCAAGTGAAAGAAACCAGGCATGAGAGAGCAAGCACTTTCTGATCCAATGAGGGGCCTGCTGGGGTCAAAGTCACAGAAGTAGAAAACAGAATGGCAGCTACCTCAACTAGATGGCATCAGTTTTAAAAAGTGGGAAAGTTCTGGAAATTAAGGTCAACAATACTGTAAGTACACTGAACATGACAGATCCATACATGGTACAGATGGCCAAGGTAGCCAGACATGGTAGTGTCCAGCCGTGATCCCCACACTTGAAAGGGAAAAGCCAGAGGATAAAGGTTATGAGTGTCTGCTTTGGAGAGAGTCTCACACCAACTCGGGCTGAGATCTGACACCTGATCTCAAAATCATCATCATCATCATCACAAGTGACTATGGCACATTCTATTACATATTATTTGACTACAATTTAAAAATAAGAAGATATTAATAGAATTTTTTCTGTGATGTTAAACAACATGGAAATGGGGGTAGCTTTAGAGTTCTTCCGTTTGACCAATCCAGTATGTCTCCCAAAGACTCACGCGTTAACTAACTAGCTGGTCCTTAGCTAACAGCATTCTTTTGAGAGATGATGGAAACTTCAGGAGGCGGGGGATACCTGAAGGAAGTAGATCACTGGAAGCATACCCCAAAAGAGAAAACTTATCTTACCCCTGCCTCTTTCTGACTCTTCCTCTCCAGGTTCTGGCTATGGGGTAAGAAGATATGCCAGACCAAACCCTTGGTGTGATATTTGGCCTAACCATGGCCCAGAAACAGCAGAATCAACTATCATGGACATGAACTTCTGAAGCCATGAGAAGAACCTCCATTATGTTTTCCTATATAGTGGTCCGTGCTGGCCTTGAACTCAGGACCTCCTTATGTCTACCTCCCGAGTCCTGGGACTAGATATACCAAAACAATCAGCAACCACTTACCCTCGTGGGTTATTTCTTTCAGATATTTCTCAAAGAAACGAAATCTGCTAACATGGTGTACATTAACTTACCGATCAGACCATTTGGTGAATCTATTTTATTTCTGGGAAATTAGAAATACAGTGCCTGGCTATATTAGGGTAAGAAACTCAGTACCCTAGTGCTTGAAGTTGGAGGCAGGGGCAGGCCAGGGATGCTTGCTTTTAATAAATGGGTCTGGGTTTCTCAGGTCATTCCTTTTTATAAAACAAAATCCTTGAGTTTCAACAAAATAACTCGACAGTCACTGCTCTGTGGCCCAGGTTAACTCCGCAAAAACTACCAAGAGAAGATGCTTAAACATAAATCCTTGCCCAGACCTTCTAAATCTCTTCCCCCCACAACTGGGGGCTGGACCTAGATTCCTTCCTACACTAGATAAGTAAGTACTCTACAACCAAGTTATACACTCAGATCTCCACCTAAATTTTCTTAATTTGTTCATTCAATAACTATTCTTAGGTTCTTAAAAAGTACTGGGCAATACTAAAAAAAAAAAAAAAAAAATAGGGGACACATGGTAGCCAGGAGAAGGTCAGTTCCTGGATCCTATGTACCTGGTAAGATAGACCCATAGTGAACAGGATGCTGTGGGACTGCCCTGATTCTCAAATACACACAACCCACACAAAGACAAGGACTGACAGTTTTCTGCAACCATCTCACATTTGGTGACACTGTAGTCACCTGGAGCCTGTGTCACCGCACCATAATGAGGGACTTCTAAGTACCATAGCAAGGAAATGTGGTCCACCTGAAACAGCCACCATCTTAGGCTAAAAGATTCCTCTCTACTTGGGTGAGATGCCACCCCTCCAACAGTCCCCTGGGGGAACCACATCTGGGAGCCTGCCTAGCCATCTCCTTCAGTCATTTCCCTTAGTGGACTTGAGACCATCCCATCCCACTCCAACCCCATCATCTGGCTTTGTCAAATAAGGAGGGGATGATAAATATGGCCCACCCAACGCCTGGCCTTATCCTATGCCTCACAGACTAGCTTTCTACTCTTCTGACTCCTTCCCCACCTACTCACTGTAGGCTCTCTAATTAAATATCACCTAAGTACGATGCTTTTCCCTCGACCCGGTCTCTCGGTAGGGCCCAAGACAATAGTTTTAATGAGGCAGCACAGTTAATTGCCAAAGATATTTAACATCAGCATTCCCCCAATACATAGACTATAACTAATACAAGTCAGATAAAACCAGATGTTATCTAGTCCATCACTCGACCTCTTTACCTGCCAAATGTCAACGCTAACAAGAAGCAGACCCAACTAGAGAACCGGGGCCCCAGATTTCTCCGTACCTCCTCCTTCCCCAGTTGTGCACCACTGCTCTGCTGTCTGAGTATCGACTAGACATAGCTATCCACACACCGTTAGGAGAGCAAATCCAGAACTGTTGGCCTCGGAGAACTGAGATATGCTCGAGAATGGAGAGAAGACACAGCCCAGGCTTAGACAGGCTCAGAAAACTGTGGGGGGCGGGGATGTCACTTTGTCACAACGCTTCAGGTGGGCTACACTTGCCAGCAGCTCAGAGCTCCTCTTCGACCATCAGCACAAGATTTGTGGTGATCCGGGCGTGTTCCTCTGGTGGCCCCTCGGAGACTAAGAATTCCTATCATTCTCTGAGGTGGAAGGGAAGCGGTGCTAAAGGGGCCCAGGCAGACTGTGGCTCTGAACTTCAGTCTGAGGGTCAACACTGAAGGGGGGGCTGCCATTATCCTGCCAACTTGGCTTCTGGAAAGACTCTAGATGAGCTTGTAATTCACTGCAGCAATGGACTACCTGAACCAGGCTCCCACCTCTATACCCTCCTAGGTATATACCAACATGGAGTCTAGCTTGGCCTGAAGACTTATTGTAGCCCATGGCATATGAGCAAATACAACACCGAAACTGGATATCCTTAAATATTCAGGCTTGTTTATTCCCTAGTGGAAATTCCTAAGCTACCTTGCAAATAAGCTTGAGGTAGTTTTTCAAAAGATTCCGGATCCCTTAGAGAGGCTCCAGTTACCCCTCAAAGAACCCTAAGTACATAAGTGAGCCCAGTCAAAAATCTCAGAGACCAATAATACACATTCCAGTTGAGCCTAGGCCAGCCTACCAGCATACCAAACAAAGGGTAAATTACTTAATATGTGGTGTTTGTTATGCAGGAGATGGTAACTAATATACTGTTCTATCTCATAAAAACATGCCCCAAAAGCATGGTCCCAAGACGGCAATTCTCAAGATATAGGTTTTAGTGGGAGGTTTCATGTGGGGGTTTTAGTGGGCATCTATCTACTGTTTAAATATTAAACAGCAAAAGCCTGTAGGCATTATTAATGAAACTTCTTGGACAAGGCTGTCTGCATGTGGCAAATGGCATAGTCACTTTCTACCAACAGCAGCCGTCCTAAGTCTTCCTATGGCCTAAGGAACAGAACACTTGGTAATTCTCCCCGAAATCCTACCCGCTGCCTCAGCAGTCTGAGTTAGCTCTAGAACAGAGCTGTGTTTCCTTCCATGTGCAGGAACCGGAGGAAATCTAGACACCCTGGAGAGTTGCTCACAAGCCATTACACTGTAGTTGAAAGTGCCTGCTCTGCATTAAGTAGCTTGAAAGGTCACTGAGGAGAAAGGCTAGCTTCAGCAGGGATAGACTCTAAGGGTCCCGAGGGCAGACTTCACGCCTATGATTGTTTGTTAGCAGCACAACATATCCCAGTAGTTCCCTACCCCTTTCTTTATGTGTCTGAGATGACAACAAGCCTGAGCTGGGAAACTGATACAGCCATCTGGTCAACCTCCTTTCCCACATCATTCAGAGGTCCCTCTATTCAGCCTGATACTAGTTGACCCAGGTATCTCTTGCACTGTTTATCCAGTTAACTAAACCAATTAAGTTCATTGTATGAGTGAACCATGCTTAACCAACTGTCTGTTTCTCATTCATTCCCAGTCATTCCTTCATTCTTAAAGAGTCATACCGAGTCACAATGCCATTGAGAAGCCGACAGCCCAGAGGACAACACCAAAGAGGGGTAACTACAAAACATAACCTCAGCTGACACCGAGACATGAAACACACATGCTAAGAATATTAGAATGTACAGACTGAATGATGTTACACACAGCTAATAGAATGTGCTAGATAGGGAGCAGAGCTGAGATTCAACCTGTCACACTGCCATACAGCTGCCAGATGGAGCTGAACACAGACGGGGTTGTTGGACTGATAGATCTGGGTTTTATTTCACTAGCCATGCTCTCTGGTGGCTCAGTTTTAGACAAAATGATTTTAAGGTGGACTGAAGGGAAAATGAGTCAATTAAAAACAGGCTACTGCAGTAAATCCAGAGGCAAGGTGGGGAAAATCAGGACAGACAACGTCACAGGAAGCCTGGACTCCAGAGACACTTTTGGTGCAAAATCAACAGGCTGGTGTCTCTGGATACTGGGAGTCAAGGAGAGACGATTCAAAGGCAGAACAGGCCTGAAATATAGTGGTCGGGGAATTTAAGGGGTTTCCAGGTTCAGTAAGTCACAGGGCTCACAGCAAAAGGTCACAGATCAAAGTCAGACAATGTAGAAGCCATAAGGTAAAATCCACCACTAACTGCGGTGCCATCTACCAAGAGTCCTCTCTACATGAAACATACAGGGGGAGCTCTATCCTTCCAGCAACAAATCCTGGCAACACACGGAAGGTGTTGATACCGCCTACACAGAGGTGGGTCATGCACAGAGGTTATACTGGAAGCAACTCTCACACAGGCATCTTCCACCAGATTACATCAAAATTCCAAATGGCTTCCATCAACCACGCTGCATGTACAACAGTGTGGACACAGACAGCCATTCTTTAGTGTTTTGGAAAGATGGGGAACTCTCCCCATATGCCATGTTTGCAGACACCAGCCCAGGGCCAACCCTGTAAGGCCAGCTGGCCAGCTCTAAGAGGACAGCCTCAGGCTGCTACATAATACTGCTTCAAAGATCAAGAAGAGTTTGTGTTATAAGGTGACATCTTGTGTCCAACACACAAGTGTCAACTCACTCACTGACAGCAGTTCTCAGTCACATTGGAATGACAGTTCACACTTTTAGCATATCCAAACAGATTGCCAAACACACACACAAATACATCGCAGAGCAGGGCCAGCAGGTTTTAAGGTTGCTACCAGTTACTCACTATCCCGGGAAGGAATCCCTGGGAAGATGGCAATCTGCATTTCATTATTTAGATAAGTCAACATTAGGTCTGCTCCAGAATCAAACACAATTAAAGCTTTAATTAACTCAAACTCAAGCAGCCCCATCTTCAAATAAAAAACATTTTCAGGCAATGGATAAGAGGAGAGTAGAGGTCACTTCATTTTTAGACGGGTTACTTCCCTTGTTGCTCTTGTGTCTGAGGCGAGTAGAAACTAGAGGAGGATGCTCTACCTGTGCTCTCCTGGAAACCAGGGGCTCGTCAGGGAGCCAGAAAATCCCAGCAATCCTCCTGTCTCTGCCCCTCAAACAACACTAGGGTAGATACACAGAGTCACCGCTGGCTTTTTATATGTATGCTAGGGACCTGGCACTTGTATAGCAGGGGACTGTGAGTCATCTTCTCAGTCCTGATTTTTAAGAGAAAGGAAGAAGACAGAGCCTCCAAAGAGAAATATATTAGAAATAATAACTTCTAGAGCCTCCCAACGGTAGGGACATTTTTACATCCTCACAACCGCAAAGTGACCACTACGGTCAAGTCCCCTCCACCAGGTCTCACTCCATCACTCAGCAGACGCACTCTATTAGCAGAAGACAAATCCACGGCAAGCGAAAGATTTGGTAGTAAAGTTTATAATAAACTTCTGTTATCCCAAGGCTTTAGGGGATGGGGAATCTGAATCTCTCATATGTTTTCTTCAGTATTCCCCACAAACCGGGGCCTCTTGTGTCATTGAACCTAAAATGTCCCTCAAAGGCTCATATTTTGAAATGTTTGTACCCCAGCTGCTGAAGCTGGGGAGCCTTTAGGAAGTGACACCAACTGGCAGAAGTGTGAATCACTAACAGAAAGTAATGTCCATTCTTGGTTCCTATTATAGGAATTATTAGGGTCCTAGTCATCCATCATGTAAAAAGCCATGCTACACCCTCCCACAGCCATGGACTACTCTATCCTTGCCCGCCATGATGGTCTGAAATGTCTTTCCTTTCTTAGTTGTGTCTGTTGGGTACTAAGATCACAGTAATGCAACGTAACAAATGGAATAAACCTGGTATCCATCTTCTAAACACCTACTCACGTTTCTGTGCGTGTATCTGTCTACAAGTGTATGCACACATGTTGTATGTCAGTCCTCATGACTATGCACATGGAAGCCAGAAAAGCATGCTGGATTCCTTGGAGCTGAAATTATAGGCATTTGTGGCATGTTTGGCTTGTTTCATGAGTGCTGAGAGCCAAAGGCTGGCCTGTATGATTGCACAGCAAGCATTTTAACTACGGAGTCATCTCTCCAGCCTCTAAACCTGGTTGTTTTTTTTTTTTTCTTTTGAGTGGGTTTTCATACAACTTCAGTGAGTTAACTAACACATAACCATCACTTAAGAATCTGCTCCAACCGTTGTCAGCAGTAAGACACATCCCTCTTGGGGCTCCTTTTAGATAGAGCCGACGTCCTGCTCTAATATTAATAAAAAATGGGGGGGGGAGCGTGCACACAGAGCAGTCACTCATAAGGAAGAAGATGATAACTGAGATGGAGGGTTAAGAGTAAACAAGATACCCCTCCAGGACCTACTACACATAAAGAGACCTGGGAGAATGGGTGAACTGCTTCGGCAGGTATAAACCCGCCAAAGGACAATAGAAAGATCTCTCAGCAGTGAAGCTCTGGCAGAGGACCAGAGTTCCGGTTTCCAGCACCCACATCAGGCAGCTCAGAAATACTTGTAACTTCAGTTCCAGGGGGTCACACGCCCCTGCTCCTGTCTCTGTAGGCAGCTGCATCCATATGCACTTAACCAAACCACACCCATATGCACATGTACATGTGACACAAAAAATACATCTTTAAAATAAATTCTAAGGGCTGGAAAGATGGCTCACTGGTTAAGAGCACTTGCTGCTCTTATAGAGCGCTCAGGGTTCAGTTCCCACACCCACATGGTAGCTCACAACCATTCACAATTCCAGTTACAGGGGCTCTGACTCCATCTTCTGACCTCTGCAGGCACACACGCAAACACTCACACACATAGAACAAATTATTTTTTTTTAAAAAAAGAACACACACACACACACACGAGACACTGTCCTCACAGAGCTTTTATAAACTTCCTGACATGCAGGAGTCAGGGTCAAGAGAAACGGATTCTCCTCAAGATGAAAATGAAACTGTATTCTTGTCACACTATCCACTCCCTTTCTAGACTCTGGCTTGAAGACACACTGACCGAACAAGATGGTCATTAAAAAGAAACCTCTGTGCTCTCCCAACAGATCTCATGTCCAAGTTCACTCGTTCAGAGCCAGTCATGAGCTTCTTTTTCTCAATTCCTGCATTTCTTCTTCCTCCCCCCCACAAGAAACAACAAGTGTAATCACGGATCAACCTATTTTTCAGTATCTGAAGAACCACAGGGCATCGATCTACACTCCAGGCCCTCAATTGGATTGTCTCGCTGTCCTGACAATAAACACTAAATTATTTCTTGAACAAAAGCAAGGATCTTTTAGGTGCTATAATCTCATCCCAAATCCTTTTACCCACTCCCTACTCTTTTGGCCCTGACACCGCAATCCTCTTTGGGTAATCTGAGGTCTGGCGGGCACCAGGCCTGTAGTGGCTTTTGCTTTTCCTCCCACTCTGTGGCATTGTTTGCTGCTGGGAGGGGGCACGTTGCCAGGGTTCAGGGCCCCATAATGACTTTGTTCTTACGGGGCAACTGTTAATAATTAACAGGAAGCATTTTGCCTTTAAATCTCACAGCTTGAGTAACTAAGATCTCACAGTGCCAAAGAAACACTTAATTCCAGGGTGAGACGGTTCCAACATACTCTAGTGGGCCTAACCATAGCATTAACTGGCTTCATTCATCTAGCGATAAGGTGTTCCTGCCTCTTCTCTGATAAATGCCAAGCCTAAAGGGGAGGTGGGATGGGGAGAAGAGAGGCACGGTTTCCGTCCTCACTCTACTGAGGAGGGGTGGCCACCAGTGTGAGAGCCAGGACAGATAGATGTTGGGGTGTATCCAGTACTAGTGTTCTGAACTGGAAGAGGTGACATGGGAAGGCCAGAAGAGAGATCAATATGTATAACTCAAAAAATGAAGAGTATCCCAGTAAGATTCAAAAGCAGACTAAGAAGGGAGTGCCTGGTAGTCAGGAGTCCCAAATACAGAACAGAAGTCTCCACCTGCAACTATCGGAGCAGACAGAGCATCAGCTGGATGCTCACAGGGAGTGTAGTAAGTCCCTCGCTCATTCAGTCAAAATGAGCGATACTTTGTGGAACAATGGGCCAGGTACCACTCTAAACCCAAGATACAGCAGCAAAGGATGCACTCAAGAGCACAGCCCTAAACAAAACAAAGCCTGTGCAGTCAAGGAACTCACACAAAAGAAATACATAGATGTGTGCGGTAACAAAAGCTAAAGAGAAATGTCAAGAGGGGCCACGGGAAGAAAGGAGAGAGGGTCAGAAGGTCTCTCTTCTAGATGGGGCAGACAAGGAAGGTATTTACGAGGAGGTGAATCTGAGCAAAGACCTGAGAAAGGGGTGGAAGTACAGTAATGAAGGCAGACACCCCCAGGACCAACGCGACGGATACAGGCACGGATGAGGACACATAAGACACATCTGGACCACGCTGCCAGATTCCACTGTTCAAGTCCCGACTCCGTTATGTCACTAATACTATGACCTTGGGCCTGGTTTAGAGGAGCTTGGAATGTTCCAGAAGGGATTTTGTAGCTCAGTTTCTTATATTGCCCTTGATAGTTCCTCAGATGCAGCTTAACAAAGTCCTTTAGACACCACCGCAGAGATAAGATATGGATGTGAATCATCACTATGGGGGATGGGGGATGGAAGGGAGCCATCCATGATCCATTTAGGAAGGAAGAGTCAGGAGGTAACAGGGCATCTCTAATTCCATGCAGAGAAAACACTACATACGATGCTGGGCTATTTATCAATAGCAGGGAAACATCAAGACAACCTCAACATACATATACATTTGGTGGCAAATATCTCAAAATGTGTCTGTGTTACTGTGTGCGGCTAAACTAGACCATAAAACACTTGTAAACAAAACCACTTATTGAACTATCTTGGTCTAGGGCAGAGGTTCTCAACCTTCCCAACACTGTGACCCTTTAATACACTTTCTCATGTTGTGGTGACCTTCAACCAAAAAACCACTTCACTGCTACTTCATAACTGTGGTTTTGTTACTATTATGAATCATAATATAAATATCTGGTAGATAGGATATCTGATGTGTGACCACTACAGGGGTCATGACATATTGAACAGGTTGAGAATCACTGATCTAGGATGTATTAATTGTCACTTCACTGGGTGGCAGGCATTCCTGGCCTTGTATGGGGGATTGGTGACATGGAGCAAGATAGGTGACATTATAGATCCCAACGTCATATGGCTAGTTACAGTGGCAGGCGGCTCTGCACCAGGTACGTGTGGGTGAGTCTAGTTTACACCCTGCCCTTGAGTGCTATGAGAACCGTGCCAGGTAATGGCTGCACCATTCGACAACCATGCCCACCTATCATGTACCATAAGGCACTGAAGCAAGCCAGCTTTACCTAAAACATTACTCATAGAAAATCACCACCGGCATGGGCACTGACCATCTTTAATCCAGAAAACATTCTTACCAATGATACAACGCAACACTTGCTATTTAGGCCATGTCGTGTCATTCAACAGCTACCAGGTACGGTGTGGACCCTGGAGGTGGGTACAATGTCAGGCCCCTACCTTCTGAAACAATACACCTTCTTTAGTAGATGCAGTCAAAGGGAACAATTTCCCTATCGGTAAAATCTTTATCAGCCCACACCTATTTTCAACTGTCTGGACAGTATAAAACAAACAGAGGAATAAAAAAGACGCAAGGGTTTTCCACGTTTGGGATCACACGATTTTGTCTTCACTCACGTAATGATCTAAGAAGGACAGTTATCAGAATTCCTCCCACTAAGGCCCTCTGAATACCCATCTTTGTCACGTCCCACAATCCTCCAGCTGCTGGGGAAGTCACCAAGAGTGTGAGATACACACTCAGCAGCGCACTGGACTATAGTCAAAAGTAATGAATTCTCTGATAGAAAATTGATCTCGCTTGTTCCCATAATGTAAGCTCTGTCGAGAGAGCAAACAAACAAGGCTATAATAATTAATTGAAAAGAAAGACTCTAATTAAAATTTTATATTAGTGTACATAATGGCCAGAAATAGTAAACATTGCTTTTTTAAAAAGTCAGAGCTGTAAAACAACAAAAAGCTCTGCCTGTGCAGATAACCAGCAAGCACTTAGTACTATCAGTCAAAACACACACTCCGGCTCATCCGCTAACCCACAGCAAACGGCACAAAGAAGAAAGAATGCAGAACCATGAAATATTTAACCACGACCATTGGATCCAATTCAACATCTACACATTGTCTCCAACTTCTGACACTCCTTCAATGACACTCCGTGCACACTCGGTACACACACAGATGAGGTGTGGGCAGTGTGACCAGAGCCATGGAGGGCTCTCCAGTGGCTGAGCGCAATCACTATCGCTACAGTGATACCCTTGGAAGAGAAACAACCCATGCATACAGAGGGTCACAAGAAAGTGTACAATGACAAGAATCGTCCTGGTGGACCAAGAAGTTGAACCCTATAAGATGGAGTCTTGCAGGGGAAACTACACACAAAACAACCCAAACAGCAGCTGGAATGCTCAGTTGCAAGAGGAAAGAAGGGGCTCTGAATATTCCCCTCTCATTTCATACATGATGCGCTTCACAACTCGAGGTCTTGCCCTCTGTCTAGGAACCCCTTGCAATGAGCTTGGGTACTGCTCATCTTTGGGATCACCAGCCCTGGAATGCTGTAATTATGAAATTATGAAATTGAAACGAGAGGTATGGGGTCAAAGTTCACACTATACTGTCAACTTACCCCTGGCTTGTGGAGCAGAACGTGTAACTTTCACCCAACAGGTTGATGCAGTACTATAGATGGTGGAATTGACGGGCCTATCTCAGATAATACCTCTAGGGAGGTTTTTAGGGCAAGACATTTGTTCACTTATCCCAACTGCTGGGCTAACATTCCAATGAGCCTACCACTCAGGGTTGTCTAAGTGATTAGGGATGCCACTTCTGAATTCCTCACAAGCCTGACAAACGTGAGTTTGCTTGCTGTCAGTAGTACATGCATAGTTTCCCAGAGTCCAAGGGGCTGTAGAGATGGCCCCACCCAGCCACCCAAGTTTACAAAGCAAAAAACTGAGTTCTGAGATGAAGTGCACTGAGTTCACCCAGCATCGACATAAAACACCTAGGTTCCCGGTCTCCAGCAGTGTTCCCCCAAAACTGTTAATGTCTTCTACAATGTCACCCTGCTTTGTAGACCTCCAAACAGCCAGGAAAGCTAAGCCCAGTTCAGTTGATCTGATTGAGATCTGCATGTCCATCTTCCTAACGGGGTAAGCACTTTGATGATCAAAAGGAAACCTGGTTTAGTCATGTACATACTTCAGGGAGCCACACAAAGAACGGCTCGCTGGAGCTCCAGAAACAGGACCGATGCACGAAGAAACACCGCTGCTAGCCGAGCCTAGGAGGAGGGAGGTAGGGTTTGGTTTTTTACAGGGTGGCACGTGAGATTTCACTAAGACTGTAGAGGAAGTAGCCACACCATAAGGGATTCTAAAATATCAAGTGACTGATGCTACATCCCAATACATACGCATCATGGGTCAGTCTGGCTGTACCGTTGCCACCCACCTACGAGGAAGGGCAGGTTTCAGCCTCTTTCAGACATGGAAGAGAGAGCAAGGGGTGTGGAAACAAATAGCCTACCCACATCAAGTGACCATTAGGCTGGATCAGGCGGGAAGAGAAGTTGGCAGTACTACTGGGTGCTCCTATACAGAATTCATCTAGCTAGCAGATACTGTTCAACTCATAAGCACACCATCAAGACAGGAAAGGGGACACAAACCCTCCCCATGATATAATCCTCCAGGATAGAGATTAAACCAGAAACCATATCACGGAGACAAGACTGACCACCATTGTGCACACGGAAGACCCAGCACAGGATAAAGGAATCATCCTGACACGGGTGGGAAGCTGATTCCCCCAAACCATACTGTATATGCCCTCTAAAGAGTTGACTTTGTATGAATGCAGTGTGGATTAAACAGATTAAATTCGAGATAAAACCCTAGGGCTTTTGCTTTTATTTTTTTCCCTAAATACAACAACTGATGAAGTGTTCAATACAACTCAGAATGAAGAAGGGCTGTGAGGTTTCCCAGTGGCTCTCAAGCGGGGTGACTTTGTCTTCCTGGGCACACGAGCCACTGCCCACAACCCTTTTGATCACTGTACCTTGAAGGGTACAACTGGCATCTCATGGGTAGAAACCGCATATGCTTCTAAATGTCCCACAACGCACAACAGGTTAGACAATGCTCTAGCTCCAAAGGCCAGAGTGCTATGTGTTGTAATATCTGCGGCAGGGCTGTGTCCCCGGCACCCAGCCGCCCGCATGGCTAGCTTTATGCCCCGAAATAATTACACGGAAACTGTATTCTTTTAATCACTGCCTGGCCCATTAATTCCAGCCTCTTATTGGTTAGCTCTTACATATTGATCTAACCCATTTTTAATATTCTGTGTAGTACCATGAGCTGGCTTACCAGGAAAGATCTTAACCTGCGTCTGTCTGGAGTGGGAGAATCATGGCGACTCCCTACTCGGCTTCTTTCTCCCAGCATCCTGTTTTGTTTACTCCGCCTACCTAATTTTTGTCCTATTAAAGGGGCCAAGACAGTTTCTTTATTACTTAACCAATAAAACAACAGATAAAAAGATGACCCACCTCCATCAGCTATGGCAGACAGGACCAGGGATGACCCAATACCCCCAACAGGCAGGCTAAGAGTTCAAAGTCACTATCATGACAAACTGACCCAATCCAGAGTGTCTACTAGCCCTCTTTGCTCCCCTTTTACCTCTAGGAATTTCAATATAACAACTTACGTCTGAAGCTCCTTAGCTACCAGTAAACGCTTCCACTGGCAGAACCAGAGGCAGGTTCTTTGTATTTGATTAAGGATGAAGATCTGGGGGCCACAGTTCTGACTGCCACAGAGGCTCTGACAAGGTGGCTGGAAGCACACACCTGGTTGGCTTTACCAGTGGAGGGCTCAAAAGCAAAGAAGCGCTTGCAATAAGGAATAGCCAAAGTCGCCAGGTGGTGGTGGCGCACACCTTTAATGCCAGCACTCAGGAGGCAGAGACAGGAGGATCTCTGAGTTCAATCAAGACTAGTCTGGTCTACAAAGTGAGTTCTGGGACAGCCAGAGCTACACAGAGAAACCCTGTCTAGAAACACTCCTCCTACCCCCAAAAAAGAAATAGCCAAAGTCCTCAAACCAGTAGGTGACTCCAATCTGTTGCGTCTTTATATGCACAGAAACTGCTTTGCACTTGAGTTTCAAAGATCTTACTCGGCTCCAAGAAAGACACACACCCAACCTCCATGAGCCTCCCCCCACTGCCTCCTTTCTGGTCACCCCAGGTATTTTGATTCTTAAACTAAAAGTGAGGCAAAAGCAGAGCTCAATCCTGTGAATCACTTCAACCAGCTCAGGCGGAGCAGCCTGTCACTGAAACTGTTATTTGCTAAGAGCCTTCAAGTCTTGTGAAGGAAGACTGAAAAGAGATTAAAGCCGGTTGTCTACAGGGTAGGGTGAGACAGCAACTGGAAGATGGGGTGAAAGCAAGAAGAAAACCAGGACGCACGCTGCTGCAAGTTTGGACTGTCAGCCCACAGAGACCGCAGCTCGGTTTGACAGACCGTGGAAGTGATCAAAGGTGTCCAGCCCTAAGCCCGCCATTGGCCACTGTGCTCCCAGGGCTCTGCAGAGCAAAGGGCCCGTCTTGTCTCCCTCAAGGTCCTCCTGTCCAAACCTGACCCCTAAGAGGGCAGAACCAAAGGAAAGAACGCATGCAACAGTGCAGAATAAATGTGCTCCCCACAAAAAACTGGGGTGCCTCCTTTTCACCTTTCTTCTGTGCCTAGTCTGGGCAGGATGCTAAAATATACATAACACGAAACTACCATCAGCGCCATTTGGGGTATACCTATTGCATAATCGATTCTGCCTCTATCTGTGTCCAGAGCTCTTTCGTCATCCCAAATAGAAAATTACACAGGCGCTTTCTGTAACTGCCATACTTATACTGCTTAGCGTAATGTCCTCACGGCTCGTGCAGGTTGCAGCAGGCAAGTCAGAACTCCATTCCTTTTGAAGGCCGAATAATACTTCTTTGTGCACGTTCTGTTTAACCACCTGCAGATGGACATCTGGGTGGTTTGCACCAGCACCGATTTTTAAAAAAAAAAAAAAAAAAAAAACAAGGTGCTAAGTGTATTTAGCAGTGTGCTGACGTGAGGGAAGGAAGATAAAAGTCTCGGACTCTGCCACGAACCTCTGCGTGTTATCATCACCCCCATACGAGACTTAAGTGTTTTTAGTTGTAAAGAGGAAGTGAATTAGACTAGCATTCTCCAGAAACTTTTGGCGGTCCTCTGTAGTAAGAAATAGATGTTTCGTTCTGACTGACTTCACACAAGCACACAGACGTAACTGAAACTTAAGCTGCACAAACAGTCGCCCCCCCCACACACACACAATCACTCTAGCACCTTCTATCGACTCTACTATTTCTCGGAAAGAGAAAGAGTTCCAATCACTAAATTGATTTCACCGCCACCACTGAGTAACAGCTTACACAAGAGACACTATTTTAGGTATTTTTTCCCCTCCAAATTGGTATCCCTTAGAATATGCTAATCACCAGCGTGCCACCACGTTTAAAATATCAATTTCATAAAAAGTGGAAAATTCTTTAGTGTGCTTACCACAAACAAGTTACTGTGATCTGTATTCCCCCAAATTTTTGGCCATGAAAAATTTCACATACAGCCAAAAGTAAAATCCCAACATCTACTGAACACCGTTCCCTCAAGCCTTTCAGGGACCTCTGCACTGGACGACTGTCAGGCCCCTTCAATACAGTACTCTATGATGTGGGCTTTCCTTTGCACGAAACACAAACAGCGAAAATAGTAAACACAGCTCCCAAAAGATACACAGCATCCAATCCAACCTACAGTTTAAAAATTAATCGGTTTCATTTTAAGAACAAATTTATATTCGGAACAAAATAAAATGAAGAGTATCAAATCCAATAAAGAACTAGGACTCAATACCTGAGTTTCCAATAGAAAGCACAGGGAGAGGCTTTATGCATTTTTATTTTTGTGTGTGGGGTTTCTGGTTGTTGTTGTTGAGTTTGCACAGTACTGGAGACTCGAAACTAATGCTAAAGACTCTTTTTTGATGAATGTCAACAAAATTCATTGCTTTAGCTACAATGATTCTAAAAGAAAATTTGTCTAAATCCAAAAGGTGGTTAGTTTTCATCAGCTTTCCATGCAAATACAATTTTAGGAAGAAATTATAAGCATTTATTCGCCAGGATGAAGAAAAGAAGATGGATTCCAATGGTGGCTTCAAGGATAAGGAATCCTTTGGATGCGGTGAACTTTGATTCTTTTTCTCTTACTAAAGTCAGTACAAGTAACTCGCAGGTCATAAAACCAAAATTACCACTTTGAGAAAACACTGTATGATCTGTCCTGGCTGTGTGCATCTACCTATCTTTTCTAAACTGCAAGCCTCCCTCCTGGATGAGCACACCTACCCCTCGCCAAGGGGGCTTGTCCGCCCCTCCCCCTTGCCCTCAACATCCCTCAGCCCCCTTTTCTCATCCTGGCTACGGAATACCTGATCAAAGTATCTTCAGGAACGGAGAGCTTATTTTTGGTTCAGAGTTCAGCGTACAGTCCACCATGGGTGAAGGCCCAGTGACAGAGTTTCAGGCTTTGGGCACACTGCATCCATGGTCAGGAAGCAGAGACTGAGGCCAGTGCTCCGCTTACTCCTCCCTTTTCCCGTTAAAACGTTTGGTTGTTTTATTGTTATTATCATCATTACGCATGTGTATGTGTCCAACATGTACGATAGCAGGCACATGCATAGACGTCAAAGATGGGGGGCCAGGTCTCTCGATCCAGCTTGTTTTGAGGCAGGGTCCCTCTTGTTCAGGCTGTGCTGCATAAGGCTAGCTGGTCCCAGGCTTCCATCTGGCCTTAGGGTTGCTGAGGCTATGATTCCCTTTGTCATCGCTGGCTTTTTACATGGCTCAGGTTCTCAGGCTTGTACAGCCAAGCCACTTCCCAAGCCCCTATTTTCTCCTTTTTATTCAGTCTGACACATCCAGCCCAGGAAATGGGGCCGCTCACTTTTAGGGTGGGCGTTCTCACTTCAATTAGGGTAATATAGATAATACCTTAGAGACAGGTCTGGAGGTTTGTCTCCTAGCGGATCCTCAGCCTGTCGAGTTAACAATATTAACCATCTCCAATACCATTCCTCCTCGCCAAGAATGACATCAACTCTAGACGCTGAACAATGTTTCCACCATGAGGTGGCAAATCGCGGTGGGGAAAGAAAAAGTGCAATCGAGCTGGCAAGGTCCCAACTCAGCCATCTGAGGCACATGGCTAACCTTCCTCTCAGTCCTCTCAAATGGAAAAGCGCAGCAAAGTCTAGCCCACTTGGTTCTTGGGAGGGACCTGGCACACAGTAGGTGCTCATTCAATGCCTTTTTGTGTGCTCTTACCCTATATTTAGAACAATTTGGGTTCAGAAGAGAAGAGGATATCAATCTGAAATTCTAGCTGTGCTAAAAGAGCTGACTTCCAGAGTTCGTCTCGCAGACGTCTGAGGCATTGGGTAGAAACAGATTTTTGTTTCACTCAGCATCAAAGAGTTGTATTAGAGAAATTCAGATGGTTTTCCTGCAACTTTGACCTCACCAACCCGATGACAGAGCACACCACATCTAAGAGCTGAGGGCAAGAGGGGCAGTGGCAGACGAAGGGACTTCAAAGGGCTTTAGTAAGAATAAAATTCCACCGGCATTAACGTGTGGTATGTGCAACTGTTCTTTCCTCTAAAAAGCTGGGGCACTGCTGTGGAGTGAGGGGCCTTCAGTACTGAAGAGGATGACACCCCCACCCCCAAACACACACACACACACACACACACACCCCTGCAACAGAATCCAGGGTCTGCAGCACCAGGGACATGAAGGTTTAACTGTTGGGGACAAGGTGCTCCCTCTGTTGGCAGGTAGGACAGACACCATTCCGAGGGCTTTCTTGATAGGGCAATTCCCTGGGAAGGAAAAGCAGGAGAGCAGGGAGGAACCAGCTTTGTTCTCATCAAAGAGGAAAAGAGTGGAGGGGGAAGCTAATGAGTTACCACGGAGAGATGTAAGCAGGATTAAGGGTCTGCTGGAGAAAGAGCACAATTGACAGTTTGGCCAGCCTAGGTTGGAAGCTTTTCCCATTAAGATGAGGGGCTGGGGCAGGAGCCTGAGCCCTTACCTTACAAGTGCCTGTCAGCAGCACAGCAGGCCTCAGAGGGGGGGCTTCTTAGCAAGGGCACAGGAAAGCCACAAGGCTGGGCCATCTCAGGCCTAGGCCATCTAACACACATTTGTCCTTCCTATGGAAGCTGCAGAGGCCTATACCCTGACAGTATCTGTACCAAGGGGTCAACAGCCTGGAAATAAGAACCTTCCACCCAGAGGCAGCATAACAGGTTTCCTAGGCTTCAGAAATAGGAGTATCCAAAGAGTATCACAAGAGCACAGCAGGGCCGGAAGGCAGAAACACCTACTTTGCCAAAATCACCCAGGTACCTCAGAAGAAAGAAATGCAGAGGCCAGCTCCTCATTTCCCTCCAAAGACAACTGGACTTGGGGCTGAAAATGCTTTGAGGTATTTGCATAATGTGTGCTGGCCAGCGTAAGAGTAGCCACCCGCCAGTAAATATCTCCCAAAGAACCTCTATGTAAAGCTTTGTTTAAATACCCAAGGAGCAGACAGAGAGCACTTACAATGAGCCCCGGTTTCCATGGATCTTAAATCCAGCAGAGTGCACAGAGTCTAAAGTATAAAAAGACACTTGGTGACACAAAAGCAACCAAAACCTAGTGCAGGCAAAAACAAGACCAAGTGATTATCAAGGAAAGAGAAATCCTATGCTCCTTCTAGGACTAGACACTGAACGTCCAATGCATTATTTTGATGTAACATCCCCAAAGTTCTCGCGTGAGGCAGGTAGTCTTAAACCGCAGCAGCAACGAAAAGAGGGAGGCTCGGAGAGTTGAAGTAATGAGCCCACTTTCACTTACTGATGGAATGACCAAGCAAGAGTCACTTTCTGAAACCGAATCTGGCCCAGATCTGCGTTCAGAAGCTGGGAGGGAGCCTGGCGGGCTGACTCTGACAGTCAGCACCAGGCAGCCTGGGCTCCATCAGACATCATGTTGACTGGCTGCAGGACCAAGATGGAGTCCTGCTTCCGACCGCTGGCCTACGAAGGGGCAGCACTGGTGGAGGCCACTGTCACTCATCTCTCACCCCTTGACAGCCTGACATCTTTAGATCATTTTCATTTCCCTGCTCCGGTGTTCCTTCCCAACAAGGATGGCCCAGTTGCTGCATCCATCTGCAGGCCCAATTCAGGTCCCCTCCACAGCGAGTGCTGCGGCTGGGGGTGGGGCAGACTGGCTGAGATCAGGCTAGCACATTGTCCTATGGGCTCTGCTGCAAAGTGAAGGGAGGCAAAACCTTTCTCTGTGCCTCAGTTTCCCCAAAGGTTTTAAAGAAAAGGTAGGTGGGGGAATAATTTTAGCTCAGAGATTGGGGGGAAGGGAGAAACGCCACTTTCCTCATAATTAAAAACAAAAGTCCTTTTGCTCACAATTGGAGAGGGAAGAGGGAAAAAGGAGAAGAGGGGGGCAAAAGGGGAGGAGGAGGACAAAGGCAGAGCAAAGGCAGGGGGTAAAGCTACAAAACATGGAGGACTGACTCTCTCTGAGTATTCTGTCCACCTTAACTCTTTAAGAGCACTGCCATCAGGGAGGTGGCCTGCTCAGTTCCTCGGAGGCACAGGGCACGGTGAGCAGCTGGTGAACAGACCGCCACCAGAACTTTCCACGTAAAAGTAAACACACGACATGTCTCAACCTGGTTTGCCGTGATTAGCAACACGTTCTCAAAAAGCAGAGATAAGATGGGAAGGCATGTCTGGTGGCTGATGGATGTTTTCTCCTGACGACAGGAACGTTACCTCCAGTTGGCGAGGGCTTTGGAATTCCTGACGTTTTGCAGAGTCTTGAAGATGGTTTGATAGATAGTATGAGCAGAACTTGGTCTGAAAAACACCAGAGGCTAAAGAATGTGATCAGAGACTTCGAACAAAAACCACACGACCCTGTGGGGCAAGGACAGCAGTTTGACTCCTTCAAGAAGATTTCTATAAAGGGTGGGTGGTGTTCTCATTAGTTCACGGCATAGACAATGGGGGGAAGGTCTGCATGATTTGATGGACAGCTTTTGAAAATGATCTTCTGCTTAGCAAAACACTGCAAAGCTAATCTTGTTCGCACGGAAGCAAGTGTCACTACACAAGGGAGGTAATTGCAGGAATCAAAGGACTGGATGACACAGAACGAAGAGGAACTAACTCAGGTCCACTGTGGGCCTGAAAGCTGGGCTTACTCCCAGGGGAAAACCGAACCCCTCACTTCTGAGGAGCAAGGGCAGGCCTACCGGCCTGATGCTTAGTTTGCACTTCACATGGTAGGCTTTGGACAGCTGTAAACATCATGCCAAAAAGTATACAGCACCCCACTGCACATCACAGGCAGCTCAGCAGATCTAAGATCTCAATCTAGAAGGGGAGACGTGGGTTCTCCAGTGATGGCAAAGCCCTTTGGGATGACCCAGGCAGCTGTCTAGCTCTATGCAGCATCATCAGGGTCACTTCACCCATTCTGTCCATAACCCAAGCACCCACCGGCTTTTGATATGTCTGTTCTGACAGGAGATAGTTCTGTGTATAATGGCTGCCTCTTGGATTCAAATCCCTCTGTGTTGCTGGTACAGGTGGCTGCTATGTTCACCTTCTCTGACAGATTTCTAGCTGTCACAAAGGATCGCCCAGCCAGCAGCAGTGC
Organism: Chionomys nivalis; assembly: GCF_950005125.1. NCBI lineage: Eukaryota > Metazoa > Chordata > Mammalia > Rodentia > Cricetidae > Chionomys > Chionomys nivalis. The sequence continues at coordinate 27,608,028 of NC_080095.1, read as the reverse complement.
CTTTCCTATTATGTTAAAGGAAATCTCCTAGAGAGGCCTTTGACGATGGTGGTGGGGATGAGCGGGTCAGCACAGACACTTACCATTATTAAGATCATTGACCACACCTCACTACCGTTCTGACTGACACAGTCCGCTGCTGCGTACAGTAAAGAAACCTTCTCCTAAGTTCCTCAGTTCTCCTAGGCACCACGCATTCCACTGCCCCATCTTGTGTGCGTGTGTGTATGTGTCTGTCTGTCTATCTGTATGTGTGTGTGTGTGTGTGTATTTGTCTCTCACATATATGAATGGGGGGGTACTAAATCTGACATCATGCATCCTTCCCGATCACTCCCCCCTATATTTTTGAGATGGGGGTCTTGCACTGAGTCTGGAGCGCACATGATTTGGCATGGCCTGTGAGTTCCAGGGATCCTCTAGTCTCCTCCTTCCTGGTGCTAGAATCACAGACACATGACATTACACATTGCTTTTACGTGTGGCGCGGGGCATCCTAACTTAGGTCCCTCACACTTGAGAAGAAAGAGCCACCTCCCCTGTTGCATATTTTACTTTTCACTATTATATGTGTGGCTGTATGCACCACACATGGGAAGGTAAGGGGACAACTTTCAAAATGATCCTCTCCTTCCATCTTTATGCAGCCTCTGGTGACTGAATTTGGATCAGGCTTCCACAGCATCCTCTTTTTCAATCTCTAACATCCCAAACACGGATGTAACCAGAAGCTGGAGAAAGAGCAGGCTTGGATGTGGCAGCGGTTGAGAGCTTTCCTTTTGTTTGTTTTGTATTTATGAAGATTATCATTTCTCGTGTTACACTACAGCAAAAACAAAGAAAATGCCATCTTTCTTTGTATTATATACATCATTTGTTTTCGTGCAGTTTCTCTCTTTAGAGTTGCTTCGTATTTCTAGCACAGATCCCTCTCTTCTTACTCTTGGAAAGTGAAAGGGCTGAGACCACGCCATGAAGTCAGCCCCATCTGCAGTCATCTCCTCCCTGCTTGAAAGCCTCAGGTGCTCAGATGCAAGAGCTGCCAGGCCCTCAGCTGGGCTGTTGGGAGAAGCAAATAGACTCTAAGCAAATATGAAAAGACTCCAGCCCCCCTCCGGGCTCCATCCACACCTCAGCTTTCTTCTCAGGAGGCATCAAAAGCACACTGCATCTCTGTTTTCCCTGGCTCAGGAGTCAGAGCAGGAGAAACTCAGCAGACTCCTAACAGGCTCCGCAGGTCCCCAAGAGCACAGAGATGACAGTCACTCCAACGAGCATGGCTCTCTGGGCCAGGAATTTTATTCAGTACCTGAGTAAAATAGACATCCTCAGCCACACGGCTTACACATTCAACTTCCAAGTATGAACAGACAGATGAGATGCAATGAATGGGCCCAGTATTCATGAGATCCACCTAGAATCTAACTGCTCCACGATAGCACGGGCTGTTTTCCAAGTAAATAAAACGCCGCCACCGCGCTGAATGAGAATGAAATGTGCAACACACAGCACACCCGAGGCAAAGTGCTGAGGTCAAAGATATTCTACAGGACCAACTCACAGAACGTAGCAGAAGTCAATAGATAATGAGATTTGATATGAAAATGAAATTATAATCAACTAATGGATTTTAAAGCTCATACCGGGCAGCATACTCTTAGAAATAAAGAGTGCTCCTATATTTGAAATGCTTTCCATTACCCACCCGCTCCGATTTTTCTGACAAAACGAGATGTACATCTCGAGTACCAGCGCAGAGAACTCGGCAGTCCGATCCCGTATCTATTTACGTTAACTTAGCGCACTCGCCTGCCAGTTTAGCACAATGAGGCTTCATACTGATTTTCTGTTTTTTAATATACCTTTAAAAATGACTCTAAGAAAAAAGTATCAGTTTAAATATATGTTTCCAAATATGTAATATCTCACCCATTAAAATACAGTTAACACAAATATGTGTGTGGACAACAAAGGGCATTCAAAGAACTATTTATGATTTCCATCGGGTATGGTGCTTACTATGAAATGCAAGGGTAACGCTGCAGCCGCTACCCAAGTCTTCCCATGCTCTTGATGCTCGACCAAACTGAAACACAAAATGGCAGATCATCTAACAAACGCCCTCACTGCAAAGTGAAGTCTGGTTTCCCTGGAGCTTTGTGGTTCTTCTATCACGCCATATTTTACAGAACTGGAAGGAAAGACGTTGCGTGTGTGGTGGAGGAGGTGTTCTATCATCCGATCCAGGCAATGAATAAGCTATCTTTGCTGTGTGCAAAGTCAGCATTTTGAGTAGAGGAATTAACACTGTTATGTTAAGAAGCTTAACATTTTAAGGATCTACTGATCTCTTAATGTCTAAAAGGATAAGTTTCCCAAGCACCTCAGTAGCTTCTTTCCCCCTCCCCAGGTTTTTCCCAAGGAGCCTTTACCAGTGTGAAATCTCGCCCCAGGACCTAAGGCTATTTGCCTGGTGGGCCCTGTCGGGGATGTTCAGATGGATGAACGCTAAGGTAGATATACAACGACCACACACTTGGCAGGATTATTCTCTCTAAAGAATTGCAAAGCATGTGAACAGGGCAGCAGGAAGGAGCCACTAAAACTCTGCTGAGTTAACATTAAAATAACCATTTTCACTAGGGACCTTAATATCAGAAAGGCCAAATGCTTAGAAAAGGCCACTAATATCCTACTCGTGGCTTCAAATTAAATTAAATTTCTGCAGAGAGAGAGAGAGAGAACATAAAGAGCCAGGATGATCACGAACTCACAAGAGATCTACCTGCCTCTGCCTCCCTGGCACAAGGATTAAAGGTGTATGCCATCACCACCTGGCTTCTTTAATGTATTTTTTTTTAAAAGTAAGACTAAAAATGTCTTGAAGTGTTTTCTAAACACTACATGAAAGCAAATGATAACATGCGAAGCCATTCTTCTCAAGGTGATGGTTTCCTAAGAACACGGGAGGCCTGATGGGAAACAAGGAGCCCCTCGATCCATGTTCCTGACCACTTAGAACTCACACATGGCCTGTCACAGTGACCGGAGATGGCCGAGACTCAGGGATTTCTGTAAATCCACCAGAAAACGCTACCAAGCTCACTAAGCCTGGCTCACAAACAATCACCTCCATTCTGTAACGACTGATCACGCAGGAAACTCGCTAAGCCTTCCTGGTGCATCCCACAACCTGTTCCTCATCTGTGCTGAAGGCGGACACAGCGCTTCCCTGCAGACTGTCTGGACTGATGCCTCTACTAATAAAAACACGATAGCAGATAGAACTTGCTACAACAATCTGTTGTCACAAACACTGTGGCTAACGGTGTCAACAGGTTCTAGGACATCGACTTAGTATTGAGACAGTTAAATGCCACCTGACATGGTCCTCAAATGACAAAACTTAGTTCTTCTACTGGGGAACTACCTTTTAATTTCACCATCAGACAGAGAGAAAGGCAAAAAGAAAAAAAAAATGGGAATTTCACTTAAAAGTTGATAGGAAGCTGAAGAGATGGCTCAACAGACAAAGAAAGACACTTGTCACCAAGCCCAAGGACCTGAGCCCAATTCCCAGGAGCCATAGGCAGAAGGAAAGAACTCCTGCAAGTTGTCCTCAGACCCCCTACATGTATGAAAGCTAAGCACAAAATAAGTGAATGGAATTAAAGTTGGTACGAGAAGGCCCCGTCTAGGAAGGACGGCCATACACACTAGATATTAAATCAGTCCACTGTGCTTTCCAGAATAAAAGGCAAGATATCCAAAAATACCAGTCCTCCCTCCTCTGAAGTCCATGCTTGCACCTGACCTTGGCAAAAGCGTGGAGTCCTTACGCAAGGTTTGGCCTTAGTCTCTGAACTCAGCCACAGGGACTCTACAAAGCACAGCTGAAGCTGGGCGGTGGTGGCACACGCCTTTAATTCCAGCACTCAATAGGCAGAGGCAGGGGGATCTCTGTGAGTTTGAGGCCAGGCTGGTCTACAAGAGCTAGTTCCAGGACAGGCTCCAAATCCACAGAGAAACCCTGTCTCGAAAAACCAAAACAAATTTTTAAAAAAGCCACAGCTGAAATGAGAAAGGGCCGAGAACGAACGTTAAATGACCATGACACCCATCTTGTAGCTCAGCAGATCCTACAAGGAGCGGGAGGAAGAAGCCCTGAAGGATGGTCAGCTCTTCAATGGTACCGTGACAATGAGAGAGGAGTCTTGGACAACTGCTTCGTCAGACAAGGATAGTTCACCTTCTTACGGCAAGAATGATTTGGGTGGAAAATAAGGAGCTAACTCACCTAGTCTGTGTTTGGGGAGCTGGTTCCTTGTTTTGCTACAACTTGGGGAGTTCCTATATCCCCCCATTCGGTGTCCCACCATGTCAACATCCTACATTGCTATGACACATCTGTCACAACTAAGACATCAACATGAGCACACTACTGTCAGCACAGGTAAGTGGTATTCATTTACTTTGTCTGTCTGATGTCCCTTTCTGCTGCAGGGTCACCATGTCCCCCCAGCCTGCTCGGTTTGTACAGGTTTCTCAGAGATCCCTTGTTTCTGATGACCTCAGCAGCTGTGAGGAGTGCCAACTCAGTGTTCTGGAGACCATCCTGGTGGAGGACAGAGAGGATGGCTGAGTTTTCCCTGGGCTTAAAAAAGCTTACCGGTTTCAGCAGGAAGACCGCCTTTTGACTTGGAATTTATACATCCCCTACACCCCCAAAGACCCACATGCTGAAGGGTTAGCCACTAGCTTGAGGCTGGGAGATAGTGGACGTGGGGCCCACTAGAAGGAAGTTGGGTAACTGGCAGGGGTGTGGGGGAGAGGAGCACCACCTTGGTCTTTTCTCTCCTCGCCCACTCTGCTGCCCTACTGTCGTGAGGTAAGCAGCCTCCGCTAACACGTATTCCTGCCACACGTGTGCATGAGCTGCCACTTTCCTAAATAACAGGGCCAAGGGACTGTGAACAGAAACTGCGAGCCAAAACCATCTTTTACGCCTTTATTCACTTGAGGTATTGTCACAGAGGCAGGAGACTGGACGCACAACATGATATCATGTTAGGTGTGCCTGCTATCTTCCGCCACGGAAGAGGAGCTCAAAAATTGACTTTTATGTATATGGGTTTATGGCTGCATGTATATCTGTGCAACGTATGTGCTCAGTGCCCAGAGGCCAGAGAGCTGCTGGGAAGTGAACCTGAGTCCTCTGGTCTTACTGCTGAGCCATCTCTCCGGCCCTAGATGAGGAGCTCTGATTGACAGGTAGCATTTGTCAGGTTTTCGCACTATAAACATCCTTTAGGGCCACTCTCTGTAGCCCGCTCATTGCAAGAAGTTCTTATGAAGAACTATTCCCACCAATGACATGGACTTTTTTTTCTATGAGAAATTTAGCTCATTTATTTCTATCAATCCAAGATCACAGACACGTGTTTTATATTTTGTTTACAATGCAATTAACACCACTTAGTCCACTGTTCCAAGTGTCCCAGCTAGTTCACAGAAGCAATTTTAGGATGGTACCGTGTCCTGTAACACACCCATTTTTTGCATTTTCAACACACCCATACTTTCTGCTTCTCCAGAATGTTAAGGGTTGAACTATACCTTCCTAAAATTCCTGTTTGCAGAAGTCTGAGGCTCTAGTATCTCAGAAATTAACTATATTTCAAATTTGTATCATTGAGGAAGTTGAAGTCACACTGGAATAAGGTGGGCTCTTAATCAAAAATGCTTAGTCCCTCCTAATAAGGACAGATTTAGAGGAAATCGTGTGAAGTATACGACAAAGATGGGGTTGACGCTCCTGCAAGTCACAAAATGTCATAGCAAGTCAGGAAGCCACCAGAACCAGGGCAAAGGCCAGCAGATCTTCCTCCACAGCTCCAGAAGAACCCACTTCTGCTAAAGTCTAGTCAGGAAGCCACCAGAACCAGGGTAAAGGCCGGCAGATCTTCCCCCACAGCTCCAGAAGAACCCAGCCCTGCTAACACCTTAGACGCCTGCAACCAGGTCTGTGAGGCAGTCCGTTTACGCTGTCTGAGTCACTCAGCTGTGGTTCTTTGTCGTGGTGGCCTACGTAAGCTAATACAAAGGCTAACATCACCGAGCTCTCTGCGTTTCCGTTAAAAACGGTATTTAGAAATAAAAAAGAAAGCGGTGTAGAACATTCTAACAAAATCTTGGAAAGCAGGTGCAAGCCGACATAATGCAATGTTTAGCATTACATTTGGGTGTGAACAAGGTTGGGGGCAGTGTTTTCCGATGCCGTGATTTCCTCACAGAGCTTCCCACCACCTGCAGCATAGGCCATTGCTGCTGCCAAGCACACCTGCGTGCCAGAGCAATATCAACCTTCTTGTATAATCACCATCTTCCTAGCATGTCGCGTACCAGCTCCAGGGAAGCCAAACACTTCCCAGGCGCCCTTCACAGTGACTCCACACAGGGCAGAAAATGATCCCGTGAGTCTCACAGTGGACCTGGCCGGATCAGGTGAATTCAGCATTGTGGTATCTGTTTATGACTGGCAGTCCCACCCCATCTTCCCAAAGTCACATCAACAAACAGCTAGGTGCACAGAAATTCCTTGCCAGTTATCAGGCACGGAGCAGCCTCAGTATGATTTCACACACTCCAGGCTCCTCCAGCAAACTCATTCAAGGGCATGGGGAGAGCAAGGTGCTCTCTGAAGTCAAAACATGGAAGAGACAGGCGGGAATCTCACCTGTCACCTCATTCCGCATCCAGTGACCTCAATGGACTTGAAATCTCAGCCCATGCATGGGTAACTAACGGAAAGTAACTGTGCCCTCTATCCTCAGTTAACTGGGAGAAAGGGAAATTATTTTTACTATAAAAACTCTGGTTCATCTGCATTTTATGCCCCTATTAAAACTCACGTGAAGCCATTAGGCTATGCCCAGATCATGATCCCTCTGGCTTGAGTATATTCTACTTGCAAGCCCCAGAACTCTGTTATGATCCTTCATATTATTAAATAATTGCAGGGCGTCCCTTGGGGTCACATTTGGCAACAAGACACTGGCCTAAATGAACAAATGAAACGACCCAGTGAATAACACATTTTTAACCTGCTAGAAACAAGCGAGTGTGACATACTTCTTGGGTAGAATCTAGAGAAACAAGTGGAGTGGGAATCAGAAACTGTGAACATGGAAAATATTTCAATAATTAGTGCTAGGCTCCCCACCAACCCCAGAGAGGAGCAATTCTCTACTCCAATCCCAGTTTACATTTCAGGGGTGGTTACAACCACAAGCAGAAAGCCGAGCATATGGCTCTGTCCTTCTGGACATTTCTACAGTGTAAGATAGGATGTTCTGGAAAATCCCATTTTTTCCTCCTACGGCTATATGACCTCAAGTTGTCATTTCAAATAAAGGATGCTTCCACTGATTTTTATGAACACAGACAAAAGCTGCTACAACCTTGGTGTCCACCCCCCCCCAGCCCCTAAAAAATACCCCTGTGAACCAACTGTAGTTGCTATGGAGGGTTATTTGTTTCTAAGGCAACAGCGTATATCTAAGTACTAATGGCCTGTCCTTTTGCCAGGCAACAAACAGTCTTGTGATGCAAGTGCACCTGTCTCGGCTACGCGTTACTATGGAGACACTCCAGTTGCTATGGCTACCATCACGCTAATCGCCTAGCAAAGGCAGACATACAGCAGTCTTCTCATAGAGCCCAGCTGCTTCTCCCGTCTCTTGCCGGAGACTGATTGTCTAGGGCCTGTGCTGGAATGCACAAGAACTTCATTAATGCCACGTCAGAGGCTCACTTTGTGTGCCCTCCTGCAGAACAAACATCAGAACAGAAAAATCTGCAAGTGAACTGTAAAATTCCCCAGGCTTCTGACATCAGGCCATTCCCAATTAACATAATGGCTACTCCAGGGGCGATTTCTTTTAACTGGATAGTTACAAAAGAAACGTTGCTGCATGTCTTTTAGAATTTCTTGGTAGGAGGACTGGAAAGATGGATCAGCGATTAAGAGCGTGGCTGCTCTTCCAGAGGACCCAAGTTCAATTCCCAACACTGACACGGTGGCTCAAACCATCTGTAACTCCAGTTCCAGAGGATGCAGTGTCCGCCTCCAGACAGCACACAAATGCTACACAGATATAAACGCAGACACATATACATGAATAAACAAAACAAATTTCAAAAACTTTCTTGGTAGGGTTGATGACAAATCCAAGCACCATGAATAGCTAAGGCGCCACACTTTGAAATCTGGTTCTTTGTTCTGTATGGCCCTTTCTTCTAATCTCATATGAACGTGCTTCTTCAAACCGTGACAATTTACTTAACCAGCCCCCATTATATATTTGTAAAAATGCACTCATGACCTCAATCCCATGACAAACAGACACGTGAGGAGGAAAAGTGGCCACTGCTCTCAAGGCAAACACTTAGTAACCACAACAAACCCATCACTCAGGAGCCTGTCTACATGGAAACGGGATGACAACAAGCGAGTGGGCCTTCTCTCTCAACATCTGCACAGTCAGGCTATGGAAAGGTGGGATCACCTGTATGCCTTGCCGCTTGTACCCCAACAAAATGTGACACACAGAAACATGGAAGCTGTCAACGTTCTTCTGTAAATGTCTCTACCGAGGAAGACATTATTCTACCTACCGGGAAGCCTGGAGACACACTCCCTGGAGCAGAGACATGGTAAGGTTTGAAGGAAATACATCAATGGATGTACCTCCTAATCATGCTTAAATTTTTTTCTCATTTATTGCAGTTATTTTTAAAAATCTCACACAGCCTACTAAATTAGTTTTAGAGCCTGACTCCTCTATACTAACACAATTCCAGGAGACTTAAAAAAATCAGATAGTCCAATTTACTTACCTTTGATAAGCCTGAGGGGTGGGAGGTGGGTGGTAGGGTGTCTTTTTCAAAGCCTGAATTAGGTTTTGTCTATACTCTGGGTCTATGCACCACAATGACCCTTTCCCAATACTCTGCAAAGAAAAATTAAAATAAAAACATATTAATACAATATTATTAATTATATCAACATAGCACAGGGTATTTTGCAGTGGGCAAATACATAGCTACACTATAGTTACTCTTAAAAGCCTCCTGTTATTTGTTAACAATTTCCCAGGCATAAATGTTGTCCTTTGAAAACAGGAGACCATAAAGGGCTCGTACCCTCTTCTCACTGAGCTGGAAAAACCAGAGGAACATGTTGCTACCAGACCATGCTGATACAATAGCTCAATGTGCGCATCTGAGCTACCCAAATACAAGAATCCCTTATTTTTCAGTGTGAATTTGGAAGAAAATACATATTCTCTTCCAAATTCTCTAATTTGGCTGGCATTCACGTTAAGAGCACCGCAACAACCTCCACGCTCCATTTCTGCTCTTAAGCTCCCAGCTGTCCTCAAACACAGTACACTGGCACGATCTTACAAGAACAGAAAAGTAAGCCACTCATTGTTTTTGCCCCCCTGAAACTTGCACACAAAAGAACATTTATGCTTGCAATGGAATTTATAATTTCCTTCTCCCAAGAAACAAAAAACTTCAGACAACAAAAGCAAACCTAATCCAGAATCCAATGTATTTTTATATTTTTATTGGGGGGTGGCATGGGGGGGAGGGGACATGGGGCTGAGGGACAACGGGGGACACTTACATTCACAGCAATCAGCTCCAGTCTCTAGGAATCTTTAGAAGAGGTCACACTTTAAAAAGTGTAAATTGGCTAAAGCTGTTCCCTGTGGGGGGGAAAGGAAGCTTCTGCCCTGAAGGCCACTTTTGGGCAGGCTGGAGGCAACTGGTTAAAGATCAGCGTTTTGCTTTAAAAGTGAATGGGGGGAGGGCCTTAAGTGGTACCTGGAACAGCGCTTCCACTGCCCCGCTTCCAAGTGGGCCAGGGTACCCAAACCATCTGATGAGGTCACTTCTAAATATTTGCTGATTTGCAAAGAAAAGAAGCTAAATGAGCCACCCAACCGTGCGTCCCTTAGAATTTCCCTCACTGCTCTCCTCCAGAAAGCTTGGCGGTGTCTTCCAAAGTTTAGAAAAACAAACGAGAAAACCTTTTAACTAACACAGGAACTAACACAAGAACCAAAAGACCACTAAAGCTAAGCCAGTCCAAAAATCTTTGAAGAATTTCTTTTTTTTTTTAGTTCTGTATTTCAGTTATCACTTCACCAAATAGCTCTCACAAGCCTTATGCATTCACGGCGTGTTAAAATAATTCTCAAGCCTCAGGAACATCGGAGCAACTAGAATGAACTCTTCCTGGTGTACTGGGGACAGAAGAGGGCTACAAAGCCATGGTCAAAGGCCACAGGAACCAGCCCAGTCGCCAGGTCCCAGAACATTTATGCTAAAGACATACAGGCAGGGCTTAATCATCTGGGCAAGTCATCAACTTTCCCCAGCCTTTCTTTCCATGCTCACATTTTTAAGTCTTGTAGAGTTTGAAGGGCTTGACCCAGCCTTTCCAAGCAGAGCGGGTCCTCAATCCTCCATCTCTTCCTATGGAAAAAGCTGGCTGGTGTACTTTAAAGAAAGGTGAGGTGTGGAGAGGGCTGGGAAGACAATGAGTTACCAAACTACACTGACATAAAAGAAGCCACCAAAGCAAGTTAGCTCTTCCCACGGTGGGAGGACTGGCCTAACCCTCTTCATCAAAGGCTCCCAGTTGAGCCCTTGGCCAGGGGACCAGCACAGGTGTGGGGAAGGCCATAGTTAACACGCAATAGAAGAAACACTTCTGCAAGGAGATAGTCCCAGCAGCAGGAGCCTAAGGGCCTCTGTTCTCATCAAGACGGCTTTCAAGAAAGGGACAGTTTAATCTTTCACCTGAAAAAACCCTCAACAACGAGCAACCAGCCTTCTGGGGTAAGCAAGCATACGCCAAGAATGTAGTTCTCCCAACCCCAACTCAAGTATCCTGTTTATGAGGCTGTGATGCTATTTAAAGACGAGATGGAATAAACCCCAGATCTGTGCCGAACAATCCCCCAGTAAGTGATCCGGCTCCTGAGAGGAAGGCTGGAAAGTGAGACTGGGCAGTCTGCAGCCACATAACCATGCCTGTGTGGCCATGGATAAGCATGGTGCCTGATGAGAGACAGGCAAATGCAGGGATGGTGCGAGATCAAACCCTAACCCAGAGGCCATGCCTGCGGGTACCCGAGAAAGAAGTGACGGGTTAAGGGACTGAAGAGATCATAACAAAGAGAACATGCCTGACTAGACATGTCTCACTACCTTAAATTTGTTAGCCCAACGTTGGCACGGGAGGAGTTTTTGAAAGTTGAAAAACTTTTTTTTTTTCTGAACAGCATGTTGGTAAGAGTCTTAGTATTCTAACGAAAGCCCATTCAACACTCTATCTGCCTCCCAGGCACCCTATACACCAAGCTCTGACCACTGTAACATCTTTATTCAGGAAGCCAACACCACTGACAACCAGCTTCTAGAACTTTCCTATTGCGAAAAGAATCATGATCATCAAACTGACGCTTCCAAATGTAGTCAGAACGTATACTATTACTCATTAACAATCTCAGGCTTTGGTTCCTAAGAAATCGTAAGGATCCTTTGGACTCTGCCGAGGTCTGGGATTGCCAACACCTTATGGGTTAGGAGATTTTGTCATTGGTTTTCTGACCAAACAGGCACTGACTGAAGAGTAATGATACACTAAAAAGCAGTGCAGCTTACACTGAGAACTGCAGGCATTCAAAAGAGGAAGAGCTCGATGCACTGCTGCTTGGGTATGCACCCTGTCAAAGCCTCTGATGGCTTTAGGGTAAAAGCACAGGCCTTGGGGTTCAGGGCAGTGGGAAAGGACAGCACACCTCATTTCCACGCCTCCTCTTTGGTTTCATGTGATGATTCAAGTGCTTTAGCCCAAAACTTCTGAAACGGAAATGTACAGGGGATAGAGCGCTCAAGTTTCGAAGGCCAGGAAAAATTATACCGAATGCCTCATGCAGAAGGGGGTGTGATTTGATTATATTGTGTAATAAAAGTCAGTGCATTTATGGAAATCTCTGCATGTCATCTGAAGACAAGAATGCAGAGCTTCCTAATGGGAATAACTGTGAGGGTCATGCACCATGAAATGTTCAGGAATTCAAAACAATAAGACATGTCACATAGGTATGCATTTTCATTATATGTGTGTGTGTGCGCGCGCATATATATATATGTGTGTGTGATTGTGTGTATATTTGTGTGTGTATGCATGCTCTGAGCATCTGAGCCATCTCATACATACACATACACACACACACACACACACACACACATCATACCTAACCAAGAGAAAAATAATGTACAAACAACAGGGGGATAAGATAAAGTTTTTATATCTTTTTAATTAAAAGTATCTCAGAAGTCATTGATAACTCTATTGATAACAATAAAAAAAATCAACATACAAGAGAAGCAAAAATGTTTTGGGTGGGAACAAAATGAAATTTACAAGGAAAAAGTCCATTCTCCCGCAGACTTGTGGAGAAATAAGGATAAAGGGACCTTCTCTGCAAGCTCATCATTACCCCACATCCCACAGCTCCGTAAAATGCATCTAGCAGTCAGCCTGAGATCCATCTTTTCAGGTTCAAATTCCTTTGCTAGATAGACAATTCCTGAGGAATGGCATAATATGAGAGAGAGAGAGAGAGAGAGAGAGAGAGAGAGAGAGAGAGAGAGAGAGAGAGAGAGAGCGCCGAGTCAAGACTGGCAATTGGTCAGCAAGCCCCAGGGGTCCGCCTTCCTCCATTCCCGCAGAGCCAGGCTCACTGGTGGGCACAGGCACAAGCATCTTTACATGCCGGCGGGGGACATGACCTTGGGTCTTTCATACTCTGACCAGCAGGGCCATCTCCCTAGCACCAGAACCCCGTTTTAAAGTTTGTTTTCTCAAACTGTAATCCACAATGCGTTAACAGGTCATGAAACCAATGTAATGGGTCATAACTAGGATTGTTTTAAAGAAATAGAATATAATCAAACAGAAAAGAGTAGAAATATCTGTAGTAACATGTTGTGAGATATTTGTGTGTACATATATGTTCAATGCATATGTGTGTTACGTCACAAGGTAATATATAGGTCTAGCTGGGAGCTGGCCAACAGCAGTCAGCAAACATGGGTCTAAGCCAGCAGTAGCAGGAAATTTTCTGTCCTTTTCCTCCCTTTCCAGGGTAAAGGCCTCTCCTAGCAGTAGTAACAGACATACTTAATGTGGTATCGGAGGCTGAGCTTGGAGAGTGTGGTCAGAGACCCTGCTTTTAAAACATCAGGGAACTGAGCCCATGCTCTCAGTGACCTTGAATGCTTTCAAGGTCTCTCACGTGCCATTTTTGGGGATGTTTCCAACATTACCCAACCTCACTAACAACTGATCAACCAACGTTCATTTGTTTGTTTGTTCACTCCTCCCTCCCTCCCTCCCTCCCTCCCTCCCTCCCTCCCTCCCTCCCTCTCCCCTTCCTACATAGCTACTTTCAGTCACCATAGAGGAGATATAAGGAATAAAAGCAACACAAAAAGGTGGCTGCCTCCAAGCAGCTTCTATTCCAGAGAGGAAAAAGATGAGTGTAAAAATGAACATCCTACATGGGAAGGACAAAAGTGAGGCAGAAACTGCTGTGCAAGGGATGTGTGGATTGGAGGGAAGTGTGGACCAGATCCAGTATCCACGAGTGAGAATCACAGGCACTGAGTCATGGAAGGGTAGAGGAGGAGGAGCAGGGGGGAGGAGCAGGGAAGGGGCAAGTGGAGGAGCAGGGGGAGGAGGAGCAGGGGGAGGAGCAGGGGAGGAGGAGCAGTGGGAGAAGGAGCAGGGGGGAGAAAGAGAAGGAGGAGCAGGGGGGGAGAAACATAGGGAGGAGGAGCATGGGGAGGAGCAGGGGGAAGAAGAGAAGGAGGAGAAGCGGGGAGGAGGAGCAGGGGGAGAAGCGAGGGAGAAGCAGGGGGAAGAGCAGAAGGAGGAGCAAGGGGAGAAGCATGGGGAGGAGGAGCACAGGGAGGAGGAGCCGGAGAAGGAGGAGGAGGAGAAGGAGGAGGAGGAGAAGGAGGAGGAGGAGAAGGAGGAGGAGCAGGGGGAAGAGGAGAAGCAGGATGGGAAGGAGGAGGAGGAAGAGGAGGAGCAGGGGAGAGGAAGAGGAGGAGCAGGGGGAGGCAGGGGGAGAAGGAGCATGGGGAGGAGGCACATAAGGAGGAGGAGTAGGGGAGGAGGAAGAGGAGTAGGAAGGAGGAAAAGAGGGGGAGGAGAAGCAGGAAAAGGAGGAGCGGGGGAGCAGGAACAGGGGGAAAAGCAACTGGAGGAGCGGAAGAGAAAGGATGCAGCTTTAGAATGTATTTTGGAGAACTAGATGGATATAAAAATGTATTCAAAGTGCCAGGGAAAGAAAAACAGTGGTTTGGTTTAACTAACCAGGTGGAAGACTAGAGATGGGGAAAATCCAACACGTGGTAGAAAGTATAACCTTTGACCCTGTCTACTAGATGTACTGGCTATGATATTTGTAAGAATTTACTGGCCTTAAGAGTGTAGCTCAGTTGGTTCGTGAATTCATGAAGCCCTGGGTTCAACCCCCTGTACTAGACAGAGCAGGTGTGGTGCTGCACACCTGTGATCCCAGCACTGGGAGGTGGAGCTTGAGACCAGCACAGCTAGGCAGGGAGGGCGGAAGGAGGTGGAAAGAGCCCCTACTGAACACAAACTAGGGCCACCTGTCGTCCCTCTGCTGTGCCCTCACTGACCCAACCTCTGTAGCTGAAGCCATGACCACGGAAGGCAGGTCTGAAGTGATCTGGCTTTTGAGGTTTACATTGCCAACTGGCTTCTCAGCAATAGGGCTTGGTAAACTCTCTTAAAGGGCCAGAGGGAATCTTTCCATCTTTGAAGTCCACGGTCTCTGTTGTTGACAACGCAGCTCCACCCTGGCAACCGTGACAACACAAAAGCAAGCAGAGATGTAACCATCGAGTGTGGCTGCGCTTCCAGGAGGCTTTGTGTGCAAAAGGCACAGCTGACTGCCCGCTGCCCGAGAGTCCCACACTTGTATTCAGGTTCAAAGCTCTATAGCTCTGGGAAGAGAAAGGCCCAGGTGAGGGGCTGCTGAGGTTCTGGAGGGGCAACAACGGGAATCATTGGTCAGGTGCTCCGAGGCACGAAAACGGGATACCTGCAGGGAGGAGCAAGAAGGGAGGTGTACAGACACACACTAAAAGTCATGTTCGTCAGAAGTGATACCACGTATCATTAGTGGGCTGTGCCTTGCACTGTGTACAGTGTGTATAGTGCAATCTCCACTCCTTGCTGATCAACTGAGTCCCCCACAGGGCCTATCACCCTGGGTTTTGTGTTTGTGTTACACGTAGGGTCAACTATTAACACTGGTTTCTCTGGGCCATGGATCCATAGTTAGTGAGAAGCAAACCACTCCACAGTGTTTCAAAGGGTAGCCCTTAAGTTTGGTTGGCATGGAAACTAGAGTCCTGACGACTGGAGTCCAAGTTTATATCAACTTCTCAGCTGTGTGACCCTGGGCAAGATACTTAACTGCTCTGAGCTTCAATTTCCTGGTCTATAAATGGGACTGCTATAACAGCATCTGCTTCTAGGGACTGTGGTTAAGGATGAATGAGATAATACAGGGCTTGGCACGTAGCAACAGGACAACAATTATCAGCTCTGTTACTACGAAGGCAATGCAAAGATAAATGACCATCTTGTCAACACTGTGCTCCAAAAACACACTTCCCAAAAGGAGCAGGCAATTGTTAAAACTGTGAAATAAAGCCGGGAGGTGGTGGTGGTGCACATCTTCAATACTAGCACTTGAAAGGCAGAGGCAGGCAGATCTCTGTGAGTTCAAGGCCAGTCTGGTCTACAAGAGCTAGTTCCAGGACAGCTAGAGCTGTTACAAAGAGAAACCCTGTTTCGAACAACAAACAAAACTGAGAAATAACATATGCAAACACACATCCAAACATACATAACACACATCCACATACACATGAGAAATGAGACACAATCACACATAGCTGTCTGATGTCTCCATCAGCCTATCAGAAGCATGGTGCTTAAGGAGATGGAGGGGGAAATGAAAGGATCGATCAAAGTAGAAGAAACGTAAACACCAGTCAGCCACAGTCAGGACAGTCAGGAGTTCCGAGTTCTTTAAAGAACTCAAGCTCTGTCACCACGCATCCTCGGGGCCCGGCGACCATGTGGGAAGTCAGAGGTCTCTGCTCCCAAGAGTGGCCGTGCAGACCCCCTCCTGGACAGCCTATCTCAGAGGATAAAGCAGAGGGCAGAGGTGAGAAGGGCAGCAGAGCCAGGGGTTAGGATAGGGGTGGGTGGCTCTGCCCTGTGCTCTTCTAGGGGGACATTCTTACACAGAGGTTGGAAACCATAGTTCACTCATTTGTCACCAAGAAACACTCGACTTTCTTGAGGGGCATCGGCTGACACACCCTACAGCACGTACAAACTGCCCAGGTTCAGGGAAGGTAATAGTCTTCTCTTCTGGACCAGTTCAGCGCACTTTATCCTGGTAGCTAACTAACCTCTGGGGACCGCGAGGCTACAACACAGCTTCCCCAGAAGCTGCCTCTCCCCAACTCCTGCTTCCCCCTCATATACAGCCCAGCTCACACTAGAGGAGAAGGGGTGAGAGGGTGGAAGTGGCACCTTCAGAGCCCATACCCCACATAACTCAAGCTTGCCGCTGCATCAGGATTTTAGTGAACCGCATCCCCAGCACACACACTTTCATGGCCTGAGAAAAGTGGGTTTGTCTTGGACTCCTTTGGAAGCAGAACACTTAACACTATTTGTACAGAACAACAGGGCAGGAGATGCTGGGCAAGGTGTAGAGACCCTGAGAGGAATCCATCTTCCTAGCGCAGGCCTCTAGAGGAAGGCAGGCAATAAAATATAAAGGATTGCCTGCGCTGGCCAAAGGAGGCTACAGGCCCATCAAACAGGGAAAAGATGAGGTCTGTGCACACACTCAGCCCACTCCTCCTGTGGAATGCTGGCTACCCACAGCCCCTGCCACCAAAGCACTGATGCTCCTGGCTACGTCTCTGCGGCATGGAGTGTAACTCCAAGGCTGGTTCAATCTTCCAAGAGGCTGAGAGGCAACCACCCCATGACTGTGTGTCCATAAAAGGGGACCAAAAGTGAGGCCAAAGCTTCTCTGGAGAACATTCCAGAAAGGAGGCTCCCAACAGCAAGGGAATACACATGCGTGTTCCTGTCCATGCTGCTAATATGCCGAGTTACTGGGAGTGGAGTTTGGGGGACACCATTTGTCCTCTTGGATTCCATTTCTTCATCTGCATCTCAGAGACAGTTTCCCTGATCCTAAGTGTTATGAAGGCATACACAGAACCGCACCTAGCCCATAAGAGGCGGCGAGTCCATTTAACTTCTCCGGTGCCAGGAGAAGTTACACAATATTGGGGAAGAGGGTGGGGGTAGAACAGAGAAAGGTCATTCTAACAAATGGCCGTCATATGCAGATGTGGGCCTCAAGAGAGTAGAGGAGAACCAAGATAAAACTCAGCACTGGGCACTATCAGGAATTCTACTGGCTGCAGTCAAGACACTGGGGGAAACCTTTACACTTCAAAGCCATTGGGAAAATCATCTCAGAAATTAGGCAAATACATGAAAGAGGGAGGGAGAAAAACAATGACCGCAGAGAATTTTCTTCTTGAAGTCAGTGCCCCTTCCTGTAACAAACCCTCATATTCTAGAAGCAGAAGAAAAAAGATGAAACATTCCAGCTGAGTGTAGCGGGTCACACCTTTACTCAGAGAAGCAAGTGGAACTCTCTGAGTTCGAGACCAGCCTGGTCTATATAACAAGTTCTAGGACAGCCATAGTTACATGGAGAGACCCTGGCGAAGAAAAGGGAGTGAGGGAGGGAGGCAGGGAGAGAGGGAGGGAGGCAGGGAGGGAAGGATGAGATGGGGAGGGGAGAAGGGGAAAGGGAGGAAAGCAAAGCAAAGATCCCTTGAGCATTCATCTAAACTTTCTAATAGTTTGGAGAGGTTCGTTTTTTAAAAAAAAAAAAAAAAAAAAAAAAAAAAAAAAAAAAAAAAAAAAAAAAAAAAAAAAAAAAAAAAAAAAAACCAAAACCAGAGGGATAGAAAAGAGAAATACTCTCTTCATGCTCAACACACTGTCCTGAGAGCCAGGATATTTCTGTAGGCAGGGAAGACCTGCCTCTCTCAGCAAGGGAAGCAGGAGATCTGGTCCCAGACAGCCCCAGGGCAGGATATTCCAAACTGGCAGGCCATGCATCCTCTAGGTAGCAGAAAAGAAATGCTGCCACTCCTGCCAATAGACATGCCATGACTTTAGATGGAAATCACCTCTAACGAGCTCCGTGGCAATGCTAACTCTAGCTCCTAGCTCTCTCAGAGGCTCACTCAAGCCCCTAAATGATGCCTGTTCGCTGCATGCCTGGCTATGTGAGAGAGGTGGGGTAAGAATTCTTTTACACGCCTAGTATGATGACTGAAAACTCTTCATCTATGGCGAAGTTGTGTGTGTGTGTCCTTGCATTAACATTTAAGTAACATCAAAATAATTTCAAGATTTCATTAAAATCAAATTAATCGCTAGCAAGAACCCATCCCACCCTGCCATTTCTCTACCAACCACCAATGAATATCACTGCCACAGAATAACATCAAACCTATGAGATCACGCCTGCATCTGCACACATGAATGGACACACACACACACACACACAATAATTAATTATAAAATAATAATAATCAAGATCGGCAAGCTGGCTCCACAGGTAGAAGTAGTTACCGACACACCTGATACCCCGAGCTCAACCCCTGGGTCTCCATGGTAGGAGGAGAGAACTGACTCCCTCTTGAAGTCCCCTCACCTTCACACACATGCACACACGTGTGCAAAAAATACATGTAATGAAATGCACATTTTATGGACTGTTCTGTTCTATGTATGGGTGTTCTCTTTTGTAATAAAATTGGTCAGTACTAAATTTAACAGTCCTTCTTGCTATGTAGCCCAGGCTGGCCTCAAACCCACAAGCAAATTACAAAGAGAACACACAGTCGAATAGAATGATATTTGAGGGCTGTTCGATGTCAGCGAGTGAGGGGCTTGCTTCCCAAGCCTGTTGACCATGGAGTGAATCCCAGAAGATACACAAGGAGAGACCCAGACCCAGACGGTGGTGGATCACGTGGCTTTAATCCCAGCACTTGGGTGGCAGAGGCAGTTGAATCTCGGTGAGTTCAAAACCAGTCTGGTCTACAAAGTGAGTTCTAGGACAGCCAAGGCTTCACAGAGAAACCCTGTCTTGGGGGAAAAAAAAAGGAGAGAACCAACTCTTAACAAAGTTGTTCACTGACCTCTACACATGCACTGTGACACACACACGCACAAACCCGTACACACGTGCACGCACATACACGCACGCATAACACATCCACACATCACATACACATAAAATAAACTCTACAAAAAATTTAAGTCCTGTATTTGACTGCCTTTTTTCACGCTTTTTTTTTTCACAGCTTAAAAGGTAAACTGACTTAAAGCTAAGAGACGTGAAAAGTAAATGAGCACTCGCCCCATTTACTTATAAAACTCTTGGCTAACTTTAGAACTTAGAGACCCAGGAAGAGATGTTATAACGAAGCCGGATGAAGCGGAGTGGGGAGGGGCTGGGCTCTGGCTGACTCTGCACTCTCTCCTGCACCTCCACCAACTTACAGGTGACTCAGAAATTGCAATAATATTTTATGAGGGCAATTACCGCGCTGGAGTCTGACATACAGACACCCCTGGATAACACAGACACCCCTGGATAGATTACAACTAACCCTCCCGGGGCCACTTTATCTTTTGGTTACCCATAGTTACTCATTTATTTTTAAATGTTCCAGTGTGATCTTATCTAATTGGCACATATAATTTGATCACCTTATTTCCAAAACTAAAAGTTGCTGGCAGCACCTGGCCAGGTTCTAAGGCCAGTGACAGGCGTGCAAGGCAAGGGAAGCAGGACACTTAGCGCCTTTTGCTTTAAATAAATCAATAAATAAAATCACAGGATCTGAGCTCTGAATCAAAGTCATCAGACTGTGTGCTTGTCTTCAGGGAGTGGCCCTGGCCCATTGGTAACCACAGACACACCCTCCATCAACTCCACCAAGACCTTTCTGCGAATTCCTGAGCTCTGCAGAGATCCAGCTCGCAGCCACGGCATCCTGCTAAACTCCTAATCCCACTTTTAAGGAGAAACTGCCTTTCCAGTGGCTTTAAGTTCCAGGCCAGGCACTCCAACAGTGAAGGACAGCCTTTATTTAACACAGTGTCTGCATATGGCCCTCCCCCTGCGTGGCACCACGTTATACAAACAGATCTGAAATCACCCAGGACCCAAGGAGAGAACAGCTGAAGCAGTAAATAACAGGCAAATCAAAAAAGGAGTGAGCTGCCAACGCAGGGACCAAGGGGGGCAGCCAGTCCAGTCCCAAACCTCAAGGGGAACATGAGTCTCATCTGCGGCCAACACGTGAAGGAAATGGAAGATAATGGACGAACTCTATGGTAAGGGCAGTGTCTACCCAGAACACCACTCCACGTGGCTCTCCAACAGCTCATCATGCAGTGACCAAGCGTAAGAGGCCAGAGTTTCTACACTCAGTGACTTAAAAGATACCTCCCCTGTCTGCGGCATGCTTTCTCTCTTAGAGGCCTATTTTGGAGGACTTAAAAGGCAAAAAGGTCAGAGCCCATACTATTTTAGTTACTTTTCTTTTGTCTGTGATAAAATACTCTGAGAAAAGTAACTTAAAGGAGACAGGGCAAACCGGGCTCACAGTTGAGGGTACAACCCACGACAGCAGACAAGGTGGTCTGAAGCAGCTGGTCACACTGCGTCCACAGTCTGGAAGCAGAAGCCCGATGAATATTTGAGTCCAGCTTGGCTTCTTCTTTTCATGCAGTCAGGACCCAGTTCCTGGAAATGGTGCCTCTCTTTTAGAAGAGCCTGACTCTTTCAGGGTGGGGTTTCCCACTTTGTTAATCTAATCAAGATAATAACCCCAGCTGGGTGGTGGTGGCACACACCTTTAACCCCAGAAGTTGGGAGGCAGAGGCAGGCAGACCTGAGTTTGAGGCCAGACTGGTCTACAGAGAGAGTTCCAGGACAGCCAGGGCAACCCAAAAAAACACTGTCTTTAAAAACAACAACAAACAAGCAAAAAGATAAATCCCCCACAAACTTGCCCCGGGGCTAACCTAATCTAAATATTCTCACACAGGTATACCAGGAGGCACGTCTTCTAGGTGAGATTAGATCCAAGGAAGCTGACATATTAATAACCCCCTTGCCTTCTCACAGATGCTACTCCTGTGGGTCCTGCTGCTGAGGGTTACCAAGCATCCATGTTTGCTGGACGTTGGGTGTGAAAACCGTACCAGTCACATGGAGATTCCCCTAGACTACAAGCACACAATCTGTGAGGTCCTCACACGGCCAGACCGGCTGGACAGCACGCCAGTTAGTTCGTCAGTCTTTGGGTTCACCTGAGAAGTCGGAGCAACCTGAGGCACAAAGAACAGAAGTCCCGCAGGCAGGCGCATCCCTTTGACTGACAGCGGGCAATCACTCTGGCTGCCCCAATGGAAGGCTGGTGAGAAAGGCTTCCGAAACTCGGCCCACATTTCAGATTATCTAAAGAATTTGAGGCAAGGAATATTGAAGGCACTCAGCAGACTGCCAAGCCGAGTAAATTTCAGCCCTGCTTCCAACTCAGAGGCGCACACTTTCAATGAGGGTGGCAAAGGGGCTTCAAAGGAACAGCAGCTGCGATTCCATTAACATTAACTGCCCGTGTGCCCAGCGAGTTCTCAAGCATCTGACAGTGGTTATTTCACTTAATTCCCCCGCCAGCCTAGAGGGTGGGAGGAGCAGGATAAGGAAATTAAGGCTCAGATAGGCTAACAAACTCGCCTGAGGTCAAGGTAGGAAATAAGAAGTGGACCCTCCCCACAAAAACACAGTGACAGGCACTGCAGTCAGGCAGCAGAGAGCTGCAATACAAATAAAATCACAGTTAATTTTCAAATCGACCACTATAATAAGCAATGGACATCCCAGAATAGAAGTGTCACAAAGTTCACTATAGTATGTGGTACATGTACAGAGAGAGAGAATTCCTATGATTCTACTCCTCGCTGCTGTATTCTATTTGTGTTGTTGGCATGTGACCATCTATCTGCAGAAACGTCACCTCTCCTCTTGGAGGACAAATTCTGAACAGTGATTGTATACCTCAGGTGAACCTCAAAGACTCCAGGAAGCAACCTGAGAACGTTTTTGAATCATTTATAGTCATAAGAGTCAAGCTCTTCTCGGGAGGCAGAGGCAGGCGAATCTCTGTGAGTTCAAGACCAGCCTGGTCTACAGAGCTAGTTCCAGGACAGGCTCCAAAGCCACAGAGAAACCTTGTCTCGAAAAACCAAAAAAAAAAAAAAAAAAAAATACCCAGAAAGAAGCCAGAGCCCAATGTGGTTCTTTCAGAGTTACCTAGACTGACCACGGATGGTGGCACACACCTGTAATATCAACATTAGGGAGACAGAAGCTAGAAGACCAAGAGTTCAAAGATATCCTCAGCTACATATCAAATATAAGGCTAGCCTAGGCTACATGAGAGCCTGTCTCAAAAAAGGAGGAAGGGGGAGTCCAACAAAAATACCTAGAACTGTTTAAACTGGATCTGATTGGCTGAGGAGGGGGCTCCGGGTGTACCGTGCTTGCTGTGCTTGCTGTCAAAGCATGAAGGTCCGTGTTTGCTCCTTAGCAGTCACACACAAAGCACAATTCTAGTGCTGGGAGGCAGGGGCAGGGAGGATCCCTGGGTTGCTAGCCAGTCTAGAAGAATCATTAATCCCCAGATTCAGTGAGCTCCTATCTCAACAACAAGACAGAAAACAACAGAGGAAGCCCCAACATCTATCGCTGGCCTCCACACAAGTCAACTTGGGCTGGGGAGATGGTTCAGCAATAAAGAGCTTATAGTTGGGTGGTGGTGGTGCACGCCTTTAATCCCAGCACTAGGGAGGCAGAGGCAGGAGGATCTCTGTGAGTTCGAGACCAGCCTGGTCTATAAAAGCTAGTTCCAGGACAGGCTCCAAAACCACAGAGAAACCCTGTCTCGAAAAAACCAAAAAAAAAAAAAAAAAAAAAAAAAACCACCCCCACCCACATACACTACACTCTTTTCAGGTAAGTTCTGATGGTCTTTATTTTTAAACGGTTGATAGTTACCTTTCCATGCTTGGAGAGGGTACAAAAATGAGAAGGCTCTCTCCCAGAGAAGGGCATCCTGCCCTTCCTTCCTTGCAGGGCCAGCTTTGTAGAGGAAGAGGACAGAGCTAACGTTTGCGAGACATGGGCATCTTACACTCTAGGAAGAACTTTCTTGTGCTAGATGGCCCTGACCTTGGCTAATATTGGTTGCCAACTTGACAGGATCTGGAACCACTTAGGAGACACACCTCTAGGCAGGCCTGTGAGGACTGTCCAGATTGGATGAATCGAGATGAGAAGGTTTATCTTAATCGTTGATACATGTTCCTGGGCTGGGTCTCTGGGCTGCATGAGGAGAAAGGGAGTTGTTGGCACAGGCCTTCCTTCCCTTCTCCCTGACTGCGGTTGCTGTGTGACTTGCCGCCTCAGGTCTCTACTGCGATGACTTTCCCAGCCAGTCTAAGCCCCTCCTTGTAGGAAGTATTTCATCCTGGCAATGCATAAAGTAACTAATCCAGACCCTGTCAAATCACCAAGACTAACTGGTTAAGGCAAGCTTTTCTTAATATGGTAAGAAAACTACATTCCATCCTGAAGTATACCACGTGCTGAAGGTTCTCAGGGCTGCCGCGGGAGGAAACGTCCACTGAAGTCGACATGCTGTGCTGTTGTTGACGTGGGGGGTTAGGCTGCACAGCCAGGGCACTTCCAGGGCGTTTCTGTCTTTCATCTTCATACAAGATTGAGAACTGGGCTTCACATATGTAGGCATGTATAAGTGCTGAGTTTGTATGTATGAGCACTTAAGTTGTCATTCCTGTCCTCAATGTTGTGTGTGGACTCCTGCTCTGTGTGTGTGTGTGTGGTGTGAAGTGCATATGGGGGGTGTTCAGTGTGTGGTGTGTGTGTGTGTGTGTGCAGTATGTGGTGTATATGTGCATACAGCATGTGGGGTGTGTTGTGTAGTGTATGTGGGGAGTGTTTGGTGTGGTGGGGTGTAGTGTATGTTTGGGGGGTGTTTGTATAGTGTGTGTGTGTGTGTGTGTGTGTGTGTGATATAGTCAAGGTTGATTTCAAACTTGCTACGTGGATGATGATGACTTTGAACCCCTTAACCCTCTTATCTCCTGTCTCCAGGAATATAGGTGTGCACCACCATGCCCGGTTTATAGTGCTAGGGATTAAACCTGAGGCTTCATGTATACTAGGGAGCACTCTACCAACTGAGCTACATCACCAGGGATGAAAGAAAGATCTTTAGATATTTACAAGCCTCCTACCAAGACCCACTTGACCACTGGGAGCCATGCTCATCCCACTCGTACTTGTGACCAAGTGCTCAAGGCATGTGGGGACCACTGCAGTGGATATGGCCATGTTCCCCCATGATGCATCTGTGCTGAACTTACTCAAAGAGCCCAGCAGACCCACCTGCTCTCTTCCCTTGCCAAGTTGACATTAAGATAATCCACCCACAGGCTCCCTTTCTCACTGTCTTCCTCTCTGGCCCCTCTAAAGGAAAGCACCAGTGAGCCATGGAGAAGGGAGGAGGCAGGAAGCAGGACATTATCCCATACTTGGTCCTACTAGATACAGCGGGTTAGCTGCATCTGCTTCTCTAAGCTATGGTCCCTTGCAAGCACTGGGAAGCTCAGCTACTTTGTCTCTTCCAGTTTCTAAGACTACTCCTTTCTTTTTTATACCTTCAGACCCACAGGGTAAGAACATGCCCTGGCACAGCCTCCATCCACTTCTCTCCAGGGTGAGCGCGCCATCCCGAGCTGCTTTCCGATATGCTTGCCCACAGCTGTGAACCAGTCTTTATCAAATTCTCCTCAGTTACTTCACTTTAGGGAGCCATCAATCTCCTGCCAGGACTGTGACTGACAAGCTAAAAACAGAATTGATTACCCTCGAGTTTTTCTCAGAGAAGCTACATGTCACAATAGGTACAGAGTAATTCCGATGCGATTTCTTTAAGTCATGGGCAGGCGGAAAAATAGGTCATCCATACTTCTGTAATAATTTACTACATGGAATACCTTGGAAGAGCAGAACCGTCTTCTTATAAAGTGAAGTAAGCTGTGGAGCATGGAACTCGATTACAGAACTGAAGAAGTATGCTGTTGCTAAAAATACTCCGCAGGATTCCTTTCTAAGGGCATCACCCATCGCTACTAAGGTTCGGAGTTGCTCTAAATGCATATAAAGACCACGCTGAGAACACGCTGCAGAGTGCACAACAGCAAGGTGTGGGACTCTACGGCAGCCACTGACGGGACAGCTTACCTGAAGCCAAGGGGTCTGAGCTCATCTAGGAAGAACACTGTTCAAGCATACTTCACAAGTCCAGTGTTCAATAATACTTCACAATACCTGGTCACCTCATCCTGAAGATCATGGGTGCTCTGCTGTAGGTCAGGGAACTGGCAGGAACTCAGAACAAGACTAAAATCTCTAAGTTTAGTAGTCTGAGCTGTCTCCTGGTGTGTGTGTGTGTGTGTGTGTGTGTGTGTGTGTGTGTGTGTGTGTGTGTGTGTGTGTTTAAGAGCTATGGGGGGTACTTACCATATGTTTATGTTCTGTTTGGCAGTGCAAAGAATGGTGCCTAGAGACATGCATGCCACGCTAGTACTCTAGCACTGAGTGGTACACTCAAGCCCTGCACTGATATTCTTCAGTCCCTCTCAACAATCCTCCTGCCTCAGTCTCCCCAGGGCTGGGATTATAGAGGTATGCACCACCACATCCAGCTTACTTTTTAGACAGTGAAAGCATGATTCAGTCACGGCTTTGTAAGGAACAAGGCTCTGAGACTTCACCTAAAGCCAAGCAATCAAGTGCAGGCTTATCGCAGGCTTCCTGGGAACCCTGGGTTCCCGCAGTGGGTGGTGTTAGCTTCCCAGGGTTGAGCCTGTTGGTACAAGCCCTGAAGTTACAGCATTTTACACCCAAGTATTTTGCAACCAGTATGAAGAGAAGGAGCATGTTCGCAGAATGTTTTTCTTAGGAAAGCAAGGTGAGATCTGTTTAGGACAGCCTTAGCCTCCTACAGCCTCCCTGTAGGGACACACCATGTGTGGACATTGATCACTGTCCCTTTAACTCACCTGTACGCCTTATGAAAATGGTTTCCCTTTTCTTCCCCAGGTGTGTTTGTGTGTGCGTGTGTGTGTGCTGGATGTCCTCCTCTATCACTCGCTGGCTTTTCTTCCCTGAAACAGGAACCATGCTGGTGGCCAGCAAGGCGTGGCCATTCTTCTGTCTCCTCCCTCGCCACACTGGGGTTATAGGCTTACATGACCATGCCTGGTTTTTTAAGATGGGTACTGGGAACCTGAACTTGGGTCCTTGTGACTACGCCTCTTATCCACTGAGCCATCTCTCTAGCCCCTATTTCATTTTTGCTCATAAACAGTAGCAGGTGAGCCCCAAGTCTAGCACACAGCAGGTGTGTAATAGAGACTCTAATCAGTTAAATCACATACTGGAGAGCAGAACTGAAGGAAATAAATACCTGGTAGAGATGTTTTGACTTTGACACACAAATGTATGACTAGTAAAACCATAGAGAAAGTCAAAGAAAAACAACACAAATGAAGGTAATAAGACACAATGAGTATTTACTGACAGTAAGCACTGGTCAGGACATGAAGCAATGAATGAATGAATACACAAAGCTATGCACTAGCTTATAAACAAGTCTGCCGATTTCATAAACAGTTACACATACACTCATTACATGGGCCACCTAACAGATCCCTACGGCCTTCCTCAAGGGAGTAAAATCATAGTCTACAGAGAGACGCGGTCAAGAATGCTCCAAGAAGCTTGGCTTATAGTATCTTAAAACTGGAAATAATCCAGGATCTACCAAGAGGTGCGCAGATACGCGAGTCATAATATGTGCAAAAACAGAGCCCTCAGCAAGTGCAGAGCTCAACTGTAAGTCCACACAGTGACATTTGCCATTTGGGAGAAAAAAATGCTGGGAGAAGGAGAGAAGGAGGGTTCAGTGGTGCAGGTACGTAGGTACACATGATAGCCTTATTATTCTCTTTTGGTACAACAGTGTGCGTGTGCGTGTACTGTGGAGCACACAGGACAGTTTTCAGGAGTGATTTTTCCTTCCACCAGGTCTGTGAGTCCCAGAATTGAGCTTTCTTCTCAGGCTTTGGTGGCAGGCTCCTTTACCCTCTGAGCCATCTCTCCAGCCCAAGTCAAAACATCTCCCCTGAGTGTAATTTAATTATGTGTATGCAAATTATGTCACAACAGAGTTGATTTTTAAAAAATGTACAACAAAATCCAATATGATTTTTTTTTAACTTTAGAGGCTAGAGAATTGGCTTGGTGGTTAAGAGTATGAAGTCATAAAGCCTGGTGTGGTGGCACATACCTATAATCCCAGAATTAGAAGTTCAAGATCAGCTTGAGCTACATGAAACATTTCTTTTAAAAAAAAAAAAAAGCCAAGACTTATTAGGAAAAGGAACAATTTCAGGTCTTGAAATAGAAAATATAAGAGAAGCTCGGGCCACAAGGAAGTAGTTAAAGACTAAAAGGGGGATGTTCAAAGGGCATAAGCTACAGCTTGAAAGGGTCTCATGGGCCAAATTTGGGATAATTTGAGCATCAAAATAATGGTTGCAATTGATTATAAAACACTGACTGAGGGAAGCCCCATGGGTCCACAGTCACAGAGAAGGATTCATCTCCCACCATTAGGAGCAATTATTGCGCTAACCCTTTTCTGTAAAAACTGCTCATTACAGTGCCTTGTTAAGAACTATCAGCTAGCAAGAGAATCACCAAGTTGCCATCTTGCAACTACTTAAATGGTTCTGCAGTGGTCACCGACGGCTGCAAGTCCCAAGTCAGGCCCCTGTGGTATGCACACTCACGGTAGGGGCAAAGCAAATCGTCCAGTGGGGACAGCAGAGAGGGATCTGGTGGGTTGGCTGGCACCTGGCATTGCCTGTCAACCGCTTAAACGAAATCAGTGGGACCTGGGATTATTCAGACCCGATTTCCAGAGAACACAGGGCCAAGTTCAACAACATGATAAGGAAACAGCTACCCTTGCATGTGGCATTCAACACACACACACCAACAGAAAGTTATCGAAGACTTTGGAAGACACCTACAGAAACCTGAACACGATGTGGGTGAGATCATATGTGGAATTACTTTAAACTTTCCTGAGTGGGCAGGAGTACTGTTGTTATGTAGAGCAACATATCTGTTCCTGAGATCCACGCTGAGCTTTTAAGGGTGAAGTCGTTCTTCCAACTTTTATGTGTATCTAAATTTTTATCATAATAAAAAGGGGAGCTTTTAAGGGTGAAGTCGTTCTTCCAACTTTTATGTGTATCTAAATTTTTATCATAATAAAAAGGGGTCGATCGTTCAGCTGGCAAAGTTATTAACCACACAACAATGAGGACCTAAATTCATCCCTAGGATCCAGCTGTAGAGACACAAGTACACACATGCAATCCCAGCCCTAGGGAGATACAGACATACATGTAGGGCTTGCTGCCCATCCAGACCAGCATACTGGCAAAGCCCACGCCAGTGAGAGACCCTGTTTCAAAACATGAGACGGATGGCTCCTGAGGAAAGGAAACCTCTGGCTTTCAGATACTGTACACACACAGGAAAATGTGCACACACAGAAATCCTAATGTTTACGTCAACCAATTCGGGGTGCCTTGCTGTGCTCTCCCTAGTCTGGACAGTAAGGGGAGAAATGGTTATCTGGAGGGCCCTGAATCTCTTGAAACCAATTCACTTCCTTATGTGCCAATTAGCCAGCCACACTGGACTGTGAGGTTGAGCTCCCACCATCGGGATAAGAGGCAGTCACCACCTACACTGGGGGAAAAGACGGAAGCCATTTTGGTGAGTGTGTTTGCTAAACCAGTCTGGGTTCTAGCACACCCCTTTTGCAGAAAGAAACCACCCTGCTAAATTACTTGAGCATTGTCTGTGTGTTCTTTTGTTCAGCACCAAGAGTATTCTTTCCTCAACAACAAGAGTTTTCAGGTCAAAGCAGAAAACTGGCCCCTGACACAAATGGAGGACAGTCTCGCCTCCCTTGTGACATCATCCACCCACTGAAGCAGACTACCAGGAGTCTCCAGGATACTACTAGTGTGGTGTGCACGGTGGGTGGGAGCTGAGGCAGCTACTCCAGCAGGATGCCAACACGTCTGCTACTTTAGCTGGGGTGTGCCCCAACTTCTGCAATTACAGACTCCCTCTCGTGTACCCACAGGACTCCTCTGAGAGCCAGACATGTCTGGGGACATCCCTAGCAGCCTGGGAGGAATCCTGGGAGAGACACTTAAAACACACCAATCTGTCTGCTGCTTAGTGATCAGACAGCATCAGATTTCCACCACTGCAGCGCAACGCTTCAGACGCAAGTCGTTTCTTCTTGAACTAAAAGAAGCATTCTCGCGCTTATCACTGGAGAGGGACCCACTGAATCTTTCTTTAATGCCATGAGGGCTCTACCTTTGGAGAATGGGAGAAAATAAAGATAAAACTGGGAAGGACAACACAGAAGCGAGGCCCCGGCTTTTCTCACATCACTGGGACCATGCCGACATCCTGAGAGACTCTGGGAAGGCAACTGATGGGGAGGGTCTTGCAGATCCCCCCAGGTGGTCTTCCTACCTGGTATTTAAAGGCACTAAGCCCATCTGGGAAGAGCTTGCCCCCAAGAATATGTGGCCGTTTGTAGAACCCAAGTGTCCCAGGGATACAAGATCACCTCCCATGAAGAAGGGCTGCTCCACGGCATGGAAGAGGGCAGAAGGCACTGCATAGGCAGTTCTGCAGGGAGGGGAAACTGCACACAGATCGCAAGCTCACTTCCAGGGTAGAACGGCACTGTTCCCACACCCCTCACATATTCTCAGTAGCCTATCCCTCTTGATAAGTCCAATTTTTCCAAGAATACCAAAGCACTTCATTAAGGGCTTATTTTTAGATCTTAAATACCCCCCCCCAAAGGCCTGGGTATTGAAGCTTGCTCTCAGAACAATGTTACTGGGGAAATTGGAGGATCTTTAACAGGTCTTGCCTAGTAAGAGGTCAAGTGACTAAGTCATGCCCTGGGAGTGGGGGTGGAGACTCCTCCCTCTTCTTCCTTCTGTGTAGTCTTGCTCTCAACACACTCCTGCTGCAAGAGGTGCTACCTCACCACAGACCCTGAGCAATGGGTTCAGACAATCGTGAGCGAACACTTCCAACTGTCAATCAAGATAATGCTCTCCTTGGCTGTTTGTTACAGTGGCAGAAAGCTAACACCCTCAACTCCAAACTGGTGCTGGAAAGTGGTCAGCCTTCATGAGAATATCTGACAAACTTCAGACAGCTCTTTGGTGACAGGCTGCCCAGTGATCCACACATCTGTCC
Organism: Chionomys nivalis; assembly: GCF_950005125.1. Classification (NCBI taxonomy): domain Eukaryota; kingdom Metazoa; phylum Chordata; class Mammalia; order Rodentia; family Cricetidae; genus Chionomys; species Chionomys nivalis. The sequence goes on along the minus strand of NC_080095.1, from coordinate 27,577,240 downwards.
CCTGCTGTGCCCAATGCTATGGTGACACACTAAAGCCTTCCTTTGTCCTCTCCTGGGAACTGCAGAATGGTCATCTGCTCCTCCAAGCCTACATGCTAGGTTGTCCACCTTTCCTCTACAGAGAGGCTACAATGGCATCCTCCGACCGAGGATCATGGACGACCTGAATCCTCTGAATCGCTTTCAGTGACTCCTGCCTGGAGTCAAACTTGGTGGCCACAGGAGAAAGTTCCCTTTCTGTGGAACTCATCACAAAAGCTTATCTAAACAGCCACAGCGACACACGGCTGTGTAGCAGTACTCAGGGGTCTCATGCTTTGGTCCTGAGGTAACTGATGGAGGAACAGGCCCCTTGCAGGCCTACAGACACATAGGTAATGCATTTACTTTTAGCTTCATGAAGCATTCCCAAAAACATCTAATATATGACCAGACAGTTCTCCACCACTGACCAGCACCCCAACCATGTGACATGTGCAGCTGAGCCCAAGCAGTCTGCAAACGTGCATAAATAAAAGTCAAATCAGCTCCATCCAGTCCTTTCCATGGTCCTCATTATTCCCAAAGCTTTCCCTGGTGTGTCTCAGCTTCCACACACCTGCTATTTCTTAGTCATCCTCTTCAGTGTTCTGGTCGGCCACAACCAAGCCACACCCTTTCCCTGGAGCCCCCTAAACAAACGTTCTTCCTGCTCCCTCCCATGTGTCCTCACTCTCACCCACACCAGAAGATTGGGTCTTACGTTCTTCCTCTTCCCTGTCTGCCCACCCCACCAACAGCACCCGGGACATCAACCTCTATGAAGGCAGCTGAAACCACCTGCCCCTCCCCACTGCTGCTAATACAATCAACGGAGTCGCTGGCCATAGCTGGACTCTTACCCAGTCGTAGGCTTCTTAATGGCCCAACCACCACCCTGCCACCTTCCATTCCTGTTCATGCTCTAGACTTTCAAAAGCTCTTCTAGAAAATACCCTAACATTGTAGGCATGGATGTCAATAGAGCCATTCCCCCAGCAGGGCACCTTCCACCTTTCCCATTCTCTTTCAAGCTTTTTCCTTCCCTCTCCCACCAGTTATTTCTCTAGGAGGCATCTCTGTCCATCTGTGCTTTCAGATCAAGCCGCTGTCTCAACACGACCGTTCTCTGGAGTTGGACTGGAGGCATACTGCGCTTTCAAAGGAGTTCAGCTTCCACGTGACAGATTACCCCAACAGTCTCTTTTGTGTACAAAGTGAGACAATAATCACCCACTTTGTGGGAAGGGAGGTCACTAAATAACAGAAGAAATGCCTGACAAAGATGGCAGCATCTGCTGCAGAGAAAACATGAGCAAAATCTTAGAGGTCACCTTGAACAAAATTCACCTAAGGCTGCTACAGGGAGTCTGCCCTGAGAAAGGCAGGTGCCTGCTGGGTCTAGCAGAGGAGAAGTGGGGGTAGGTGTTCTGGCAGTGCCCACCCAAATGTCCCCTCGACGCCCTATTGCTGGGAACACCCGATTGCTGGTAAGCGCAGCGTGCTGAGTCTTTCTCCCTTCTTCCTCATTTTTTGGCTGGAATCCGCGCCATCTGTGAAATTACACTGCAGAGGCCAGGTTCCTGATGATTTCAATAAGACCTCAGGGAGTCAGAGCTAAACATATGTCTCACAAAAACATAAAGTGATTCATACGCTTTCATCTATTAATTGGGAAAGCAGGCTTTTTTATCAATGTCTAAATTTTTACAGTGAGAGGAATGCTGTGTTCTTTCCATGATGTGTGGCACAGTGACGACATCATCAGACATCTCTAGATGATGTGTGGAGTGACATACGAGCCTCAGAGAGGAAAGGGGGTGATAGATTTTATGTAAAAATATAGGTCAAATGTATGAATTCTGTAGACTTTGGTATCTGATTAGTGTTAACTCAGAGGCTTAAAACCAGATATTTGCTTTCTCAAAGGCTAGAAATCTGAAATCAGGGAGCCATTAGGGCCATGTTCCTGTCTTTCTGGACAATCCCTAGCTCCTGGTGGCCCTCTGTAAGACTTGATGTTCCATGTGTGGCTGTGCCTTCTGTGGTGGCATCACCTTCCACTGTGTCCATTACACATATGTATTGGGGGTAGGAGGCACACCGCAGTGCATAGGTCAGAGGAGAAGCTGTGAGGGTCTCTCCTTCCACCACGTGGTTTATAGACATCTAACTTGGTCAAGTTTGTCAGCAGATGCTTTTAACCCTGAGTTATCTTGTCAGCCCTCTTTGCCTTGTAAAAACACCAGTCATTGAACTTAGGGCCCAGTCTAATTCATTTTAACTGATCATATCAGTAAAGACCTTCTCATGAAATTAGGTCACACGTTCTAAGCCACCAGGTGGATATGAAGTTGGACGTGGGTGACCCCTCAGCCCACTATGGTGACAGTGGAGGGAAACCTGAGAAATTGCTATAGTCATCAAAGCTAAAAGAGCCACAAAGGCTTTGTACTGCTATCAAATGCTTTTTCTCTCTGAAACCAATCTTAAAGGACCACTGGTGGCTCCCAGGAATGAGACTCAGAGAAGGGGCTCATGAGGGATGTCCATCAGGGCATGGGATGCAGGACTGGAGATGAACTCCATCAATTCATGCTCCCTGATGTGTCCACTTTACAAATGAAGAAATGGACTCTCAAGGGTTCAAGGCAGACCTCTATCTAGCAGAGGAATCAGGGTGAGAACTCAAGTCTTCCTATGCCAAAGCAGACAAGCAGCCCTGCCCGCTGGTACCATGAGATGGGCAGCTTTCTCTCATTACACAGAAGCCGGTGGCAGTGAGCAGACTCTAAAAACTAGCTGAAGGTTCCCATCTAGACAAACAGGTGCGACCTCTTGGAAAACCATTTTCTAATCTTGATTTAAAAAGCACAAAGCAAACAAACCAACCGGCCTTTCAGGAACATTAGCCACACCCCTACCACCATGCAGTAAGAGTTCAGAATGGCTTCACCGAGCTGTAAATGACAGTGTGGACAACGTGGAGGCACGGTGACAAGGAGAAAGACAGTCCATGGTCCCTCCCATTGTGCACAGAGCCCTGCCCAGACAGAGAGCTTCTGAGACAAAATGCCTTGTCTGGGTCCACAGGGACAGGGGACAAGGCCAGGCTGAACGGCAGTGTTGATCGCTTCCTGAACAGTGAAGGCACCGTGAATTCCGTGCATTTTGCCATGGAATATGACTTTCTACTTTGCCTTGGTTGGCAAGATATTCAATCTCAACAAATAAGCCATTTCTAAGAATTTGGAACATTGCTTTCCCTTGTCTCTATAGGGTTTGCCTATTTTCAATGGCCCATTTGCAATTTACTTTATGTCATGTGGGAATCCTTATTAAAAGGAGGTAGAGAACTGGAGAGATGGCCCAAGAGTTTTGTAGAAAGCACGCACTGTGCACGTATGGGGACCTGAATTCAAATCCCCGTAACCCATGTAAAAGCCAGACGTGCAGTGAGTGTCAGCATCTGTGATCACAGTGGGAGGAAGATGGGAGGCAGTGACAGGAGAGCCCGTGGATGCCTAAGAGACCACAGCTACCCTAGAGGACACAGCTACCCTAGAGGACACAGCTACCCTAGAGGACACAGCCCAGCAGACAGACAACAGGGACCTTCTCAAACAAGGTGGAAGGTGAGGACCAACATCCAGGGTCGACCTCTGACTTACACACACACACACACACACACTTACAGACAGACAGACAGGTGGACATAAAAGGAAATAGAATATAAAGTAATAAGCATGCTATCAGGAATATTGGCCAATGTCTATATGCAGGGATCTGGGTCTAAAAGCTATAATCCTATCACCAGAAACCTCATAGCTGGTCTTTTTCAAAGAAGGAGGCTCAAACACCCAACACTGAAAATCAGATCCTTCCATCCTTTCTATAGACTCACATGCAAACACCCTGGCCACCCGAAAGCTTCAGGCAACACTGAGAGCAAGCTAAACACTCAGATCTCCAAATGCAGAGAGTCTGGGAGGGATAACCAACCCGACTTATCTTTTAGCTGTTTCCTATGAAAGTAAGTAACACTCCCTGAGGCCACGGGAGAGAAACTGACGGCACCCGAGACACCAGGAGTCACCTGCTCCCTGGTGGAATGCAGACCTGACAACAGTCACCTCGACAAAACGGCCCCTAATTCGGGCAAAGGTGAGTTGTATTGTGTCAGCTGCCATAACAAAATGCCACAGACTAACTGGGTGGATCGCACGATTGGCATTTCTCACCCTTCTGGAAGCTGAAGCGGGCGGATCCACTTGCTGATAAGAACACTCTCCCTGGCACCCAGACAGCTGCCTGCCATCTTCCTGTCCTCACATGGCCTTTACCTGTGTATACGCACAAGGCCATATGGGCGAGAGGGAACCCTCTCTCTTGTTCTTTTTATAAGGAAACCAGTTTTGGTTGTCTCACCTCTTACAAAACCAGTCTAACCATTCTTGTAGCCTCATTTGACCTAACCTCTCAAAGCCCCACCGCAAACGCACATCGGAGCTTAGGGACCCTCCATATAAATTTTGGAAGGACACAATTTGGCCCATAGCACCAGCACGCACATATACAAATGGCCACCAGTGTGGTACTTACTATGTCTACGGCTGTGCAGGGATTGGACTATTATGTCACCCTTTAAACAACCAAGGGAGAGAATCATTATTCCTTTATCACAGACACAAATGTCAAACAACCATCTTGCTCAAGGACGCAGTTACGAAAGGGCCAAGGATTCAGACTTCGATCTCGCACTCAAATGTCCGCCTGCTGCAAATTCATCTGCGATGCTCTTTAGTCTGTTAGTGGCGTGTGACAAAGCATGTCACAGACTGATCAGCCAATGGTCAACGTCAGAGCTCCAGAGAATTTAAGACTGGAAACAGATTAGAAATGGGTTCTACATGGGGCCCACTGGACAGACATAACCTGGACAGACGGAATGGAGAGTGAGGACAGGCCTAGGAAAGCCATGTATATGGTGAACTTTGCAGGGCAGAGCCAGGCCCCTCCTGCCTGCTTCAGTGGCTCCTATGGAGAAACAAGAATCAAGGCAGACGCGGTATGGGGGGGGGGGGGGGTGAAGGGGAAGGGAGGCAGGTGTAGAGGGGTCTTGCTGATGACACAGCCAACTCTGCCACACAGGTGTAGCTTGAGGCATCAGTGTGCGATCTCAGCAAATCTGCCATGGAAGCCTTGCACAAGAAACCCCAGTGCGACCCGAGCTGAGGCACTCGTCCAAGCAAAGTTCTTTCCAGTGATACAATTTTATAAAATAGTATTTCTTTTCCCAATTTGTAAACCCTAAAAAAAAAAAATCTGTTCTGGTATTGCTTTTTCAAAAATGAGAGAGACAGAAACGCATTCTCGTAAATGAGGAAACTGTTACCGTAGAAAATGACGGAGCAGTGAGACCCACTAATATAGTTTTCAATCGGGAGACTATGTTCAGAGATTTTCTCTAAGCTGCTTTTTTTTACTTTTTCCTTTTTGAGGAGGAAAAAAAAAAAAAGAGGAAATCCCAAAACACCGAGCAGACAATTTGCTTTTTCTTCAAACTGACAAGTGGTATCATTTTGTATTAGGTGGTAGAGAATTCTTATTATTGAATGTACCTTTATTCTAGGGGGAAAGCCTAGCAAAATAAAACACCAGGTATTAAAGAAAATAAAAACGGTCCAAAGAAGCGCCAGAGTAATTGAATCAGTTCCTATGACCAAATCTCTAGAATCCGCCTGAGTCCTGGGCCTTCAGCGCTGCTTCGAGAGGTGGTGACACCTGAAGGCTGTGAGCCAGCCCAGCGGAGGGCGCGGGCCCTCTCACAGGCCAATCCAGAGCTCTGAAGTCCCTGTACTCACTACTTCAAACGCTTGCCAATGGCCGGGCTGAAGTAGCCACTGCTTCCAGAAAGTTCTCTCCCCAGCCCTTAGGGTGAACAACGGATCCAGGCTGCCATATTCCAGGGGGCTGGTACGGAGGAAATTGTACTGACTTATGCTCAGTCTTTTGGGACACTTCTCCACAACTGAGAAAAAACAAAAACGAAAACAAAACAAAACAAAAAACACTCAAGAGAAAGGAGTCATGAATGGAAAAAAAAGAAAAGAAATAACAAGAAGGACCTGACTGCTCCTAGGGATGGCGGAGGAGAATGAGGGAGAGAACAGCCGGAGGTGACTGCGGCCAGGTCATGAGAGCAGAGAGAGGCAGGGAGAGCAAGGGGCTGCTGACCAAGAGAAGCAGCCTGGGCCAAGAGGCAGGTGTAGCCAAAATGACTAAATTATATAGGGACAGGGGAGCTGGGGAAGGGAGAATCCAGTCCAGTCTCTGGGCTGGAGATTAGAGGAGAGGGTGGGGCATGCCAGCTAGGAGCACCTGTGACAGGTAAGGACTAAGGGGTGCCGGGAGAAGCTGGAGGCTAGGTCAGCTTTGATGTGTCAATAGGCATGCCAGTAGTTTTTTGTCCTGGGTTTGGGACCTAACAAGGTCACACTGAACTTACCCCAGCTTCCCAGTACCAGCTCTGCCTAGGCCTTGCCTCTTCAAGGCAGGAATGACCCCCATCCTCCAAAGGCAGTCTGGGGTCCAGAGCACAAGTACCTCTCAGAAATAACAAGCTATTTCTAAACTCAACAAAAGCGCCTTCAGATGCCCAGTAAACTGAGGTCATGCAAACATTGTATCATCAAGAACAAAGTAGTCGATACATTCAACACTCCAGAGGACTCCCACCAGGCTCTCCACTCCGTACCAAGAGTCCGTCTGACTCGGGCTTTCACGGTTGTGCGAGCTGGGTCTCATGAGTTCATGCTCCCACCCAAAGGATCGTCTCTGGAAGAAGATGCTCCCCAAAACAGTGCTGCCCTGACTCCATACAAGGCATATTTATCAATTCACCTCGTCAGAGATGCCTGACAATCAGTGCACTCTGGAGTGCTAATGCAAGCCAATATCCAGGCAGCAAGGACCATCCTGCAGGTCAGTGCACTGACCTTAGACAGGAAAGCAGAGGCCCGTGAGGGGGAGCAGGTAACCCTGCGAGGGCAGCACTTAGTAATAGAGGACTACAGAGGTCAAAGCTTGGTCTAGAAGCGCCCAAAAAGCACCCCAGGGCATAGTGAATACATAGTGAGAGAAAGGGCGCCTTCCCAAGAATTCAGTGGACTGACTTTGGCGGGGTAATTTTCTGAGTTTTTAAAATAGGATAACTCCTTTTAAAAGCAGCAAAACAAAAAAATAAAAACAAGCTATTCTCCCACTATCTTACCCTTAAAAAAAAGTCTTTTAAAAATGCTACTTTCATTTGGGAAAAGTGAGGGAGGAACACAGGGCGGGAGGGATTGAAGGGGAGGACAGGATAGGACATAGGAAGAAAGCATGCCAGCACACTGGAAAAATCACTTACAATAATGAAAGGGCAGTTTAAGTGCTTGGCATATAAGCAAGGGTCCCAGACAAAGTTCCGTGCGCTGACAACCATGCACCTTGCACCAGGTACAATGCAACCCTCCAGCCCTCCATGCTCCATCACCAGTGCCTGTGGAAAACACACCCAAGCCCTCTGCCCCTCCCTCTATGGCTGCAAAGGCAGTCAGGTTCCAAATGAACTCCCTTGAGTGGACAGTGTGAAGAGTCAGATAAGATCTAAGCTCGGGAGACAGACCGGGGTCCAGACCCACATCTACCACCAGTCCCACCATGAAGCTGCAAAGCCTGGGTCTCCCGTCTACTGTGAAAGGACACAGCCCCACCGGCCTCAAGTCTAAGGACCTTTCCTGAAGGGGATTCTTTGTGCTGCCGGTCTCGGAGAGGGAGGCACACTCACCTTTGCTACTGTATTTGCTTCCTAGGGCCACAGCCACACAAGACTGCCAAGGCCGGGTATCAAGGCTACTCAGGTGCATTTTCTGATAGTTCTAGACGCTTGCCCCTAACCTCCCATGGCATTCCCCTGTGTACCCGGGTGACTCTCCTCTACACACAAGTGGGGACCATCCCAATCCACTTAAGCTTGATTACATCTTCGAAGATCTATTTCCAAAGAAGGCCGCATTCACAGGGACCAGAGACTTGGAAGGCAGTAAGTACATCTTGCTGAGGAACTCAGCCCTCAACTCCCACTTAGGAAAATAAATGCAAAGCACCCTGGGAACGCCAACAATGAGATCATGTGACTAACCTCCTGCCTGAATATGTGATTTGTAATCCCCTGTGGCTGTCTCCAAAATGCTGAGGATAAGCATCGCCCATGATCTGCCCTGGCTGAGAGGCACAGGACTTGCCCATCTGACACTTGTGGAGCTCCCCCAACAAGCCTCCACCCCTCCATGCCAGGGCAAACAGACAGCACAAAGCATATCAGCCAAGGATTTCACACAGGGGGGAGATCAGCCAGAACTGCCTGCAGAAGACCCAAGGGAGGTAACACAACAGCCACCTGGCAGTCGACCACACCTGCCGAGACACAAGCCTGTCCTCACAGAGGCAGGGAGGAGAGACTGACAATCCAGGGGTCCGACCTGCCTAGACCAGGAACTTTTGGAGGCCGAACTTCATCTAGCTCTAGCGTGCCTCAGACCTGTGATAAGGGAGACACCACTAAGAAGTACAGAGAAATCAGAAAAACGGGTTAATCAAGATGTCAGAGTTAGCCAGTGAGAGGCTAGAGCTAATGGGCCAATCAGCTTATAATTTATGGAGACCTTTGTGTGATTTTTCTCTGGGACTAAACAGCTGGGGAACTGGGCAGGACAAAAACCCCAACAACAAGCAGGCCTGGTCCTCCATGTTACAGGCAGAAATGACAAAAAACATGGCCACTGGTCGATGTACGGGACAACATCTGGCCAGATGTGTGTGCGTGCTATGGTGCCCGCGTGGTGATGGTTGGCCTTAGAACTCCAGTAGGAAAAGAGGAAGGTACTTGATGTCTCTACCCTTATCTAAGAAAGTCCCTTAAGACCTCGAGTTCAGAAGAGCTGGCTCCCACATCCCGACTGAATAACACAAGCAACGGGAGAGCAAGCTGGCCCCAAGGATTTGCCCAAGATCAGTGAGCTAGCTTAGCTGGTCCCACCGAGTCAGCTCCAGAACCGGATCTCCTGACACCGGGCCAGCACAGAGTTGCCTATACTTTCCCTCTCATGAGTCTGCGTGAAGACCCAGAGGCGGCAGTCATTCCTGTACCCTCCTAGAGTTACCTTACACAACCACTAACTCCAAGTGGGCTCTCCTACCAGGCTGGAGTTTTCTGGAGGCAGGGTCTACACCCTCATCTTCCTCCGCTGGGCCTGATATGAACCTGTTCTATTGCATTAGATCCACACTGGCTGAATGAATGAATGAATGAATTCCAAGACGTATAGAGTATCACTTAGGAGTGATGCCAGTACTATTACTTATTAATCTCATTTCAGGAAAGAAATCTTCTCAAATGTATCTCTACAGATGGAGGAAATCCTTAAAAATATGCCAGAGACCAAAAGTAATGAACACAGACTTCATAAAAACAGATATTTAGGTAAAATTTAAAAACAACAACAACAAATAATAATAAAATGCTTCCATGGGTCACACTTGCCTTACCGTCTGAGAAACTTTAGAACTCTCTGCCTAATACCAGAAGAAACAAACACACCCTGTGCTCACAGTACGGACCTAAGTGCCAATTCACAGGTGACATGACACCACATACAGACTGGGCCAAAGACTAACCTTCCAGGACATTCTGTATAATTAGTGAAACAGTCACACAAGGTTGAGCAGTCTCAAAGGTCACAGCAGAAATGATAAATCACTTACAACAAGGGTACATTTGACGATTTCATGAAAAGACATACAAAGGAAAACGAAGCACGTGGAAATACCATAAGGCCATGTCCTTTCCTAGTTAATCAGAGTCCTTAGAGAAAGGGAGAGAAGGATCAGACTGAGGCAGGCGAGTAGGTCCTGTGCACCGCTGTGCTGGTGTTGAGCATCTGTTTTTCCTCCACAGACCTGACTCTACATCTGTTGACCCACATCACCCTCCAGGATCCCAGCAAGGCTCCACTACAGCCTCACAGAGAACGTGATCGGCCACGAGCGTTTGCTGCGCACCAGTTCACTCTAACGGGGGCGGACCTAAGAAACTGGCGCACGGAAGGGCCAGTTCCATGTGCCATCTTCTGCACCGTATCTTCTCTCCGACCAGGAAAATGCTCTCACGGCAGCACACGCAGTGCTGTGGCAGTAATGGAAGCAAGAGGAAGGAAGGTGTCTGTCGGCCATCAGAGATGGAAAAGACGGTGATTTGGGCAGACCCATAGGATCAGAGGCAATGGTGTTTTTAGAAAAGAATGAGAAGCATGTTCTGTGTAGAGGAAGCAAACTCCTACAGCACCCTCCGTCCCCTATGTGTGTCAGTCAACGCTCAAGTGTTCCAGAGCTCAGCTTAGGTTTTAGAAAATGCCTGAATTAACTGCTATGGTTTCCCCATGATGTCATATTTCATGAGGACCTACCGTTTGCCAGGTTTCATACTTGGTCTCGTACACAAGAGGGACCCAAACCAGATGGATTTCCTACCCTGAGTCTCGGGTGGGGAGAGAAGTACCAGGAAGGGACAGAGAACTCACTGCAAAATGATGGACAGGCTGCACAGGAGTGATTAAATCAGACATGGGAGACATGAACTGGAGAACTGGCTCAGCAGTTGAGAGCACTCGCTGCTCTAGCGGAAGACCCGAGTTCAACTCCCAGTACCCACAGGGGTTCACAAAAGCCTGTAACTCCAGTTCCAAGGAATCCAACAGCCTCTTCTGACTTCCAGACATCCACACGCACATGTACACACAAATAAAAATAAAACAAACTTTAAATAAACTGGGTCTAAACAAAATCTGGCCGAGGTGTGGGATCAGCTGAGTGTTCCAGAGACATGGCATCCAATGGTGAGAAAAGGGAGGGAGAGCATCCAGGCGGAAGGAGAGCATGTGCAACCAGAAGTCAGTGTCTCTGCGAAGGCCTTCTGATCACAGCAGAAGACCTAGAGAATCTAAAGGACTGGGAAAGACATGCAGGAAGCTAAGTTTCCTTCAAGGGCTGGGGGCAAGCAAGGGGCACTGACCAGCAAGAGATGAAGAGGCTCATCCATCAAATGCCACAGAAGAACTTTGCATTGAGAATTTTGTGCTTGTTAAACGATCGGGTATGTTCTGACACTAAGCTCTTGTGTCATAAACAGGAATGGAGGTGGGTGTTGCAGGCTACATGTGTCTTTAAGTCCCCTAGTGACATAGATGGATATGACACAGGAACAGGATGTCTCTGATTTGCTGTAAAATAACCTAACTATGATGCTGAGGAGGGGTGGGAGAGTCCGAGCAAAACCACATAGCTTACAGCTGATGATACATATGATATCCACACTAATCCTTGGAGAGTTACACTGTACTGTACAGCTCCCTGTACATCATTAAAATCTTACCTAATTAAAGTGAAACGACAGAACTCGGAACCCCTGAAGCTTCTCCTTGTTCTTCAAACTTCAGCATAATCGTTTAAGGGGCTAATAAAATAGATCACTAGGGCCAGGGAGTGGTTCAGTCACCAAAGCGCTTACCGCACAAGCATAAGGACCCACGTTCAGTTGCATAGCACCCATGTTAAAATGTTAGGGTGGCGTGAGCCTGAGATCCCTACATTGCAGAGGCAGAGACAAGAGGACCCTTGGGGCTCTCCAGTGGGCTGAATGAGCAGGCTCCAGGTTCAGGGAAAGGCATTATCTCAAAACACAGTAGGACAGCAATTGACAAAGACACCTGAAGTCAACTTCTGGCCTCCACTCAAGCGCACGCACACAGAAAATGCTCAATTCCCACACAACAGTTCCAGTTCTCACTAAGTCCATGAATCCTGCCTTCCCGGATTATCCCCGCGCTCTATTATTCTAAAAGCTGGTGATCCAAGACACATCACCGCAGGCGACAGGGAACGCAAAGGGCTGTGTGCTGGACTGTCCTGGTGGCACTGTGATGGGGAATCAGGGAAGAGCAAGTGGATGATTTGAAGAACAAGAGATGAGGGACGGTGTACTAGGGAGGGTGGGATGCAGCGCCACTCAGAGCGCAGTGGCAGTGATCAGGTGTGGAACTGAAGAGAGAAGCATCCAAGGTCACCCCAAAGCATCCCACAGGAACCCGGTTCACATATTTTCTGTCCTCCACAGTACTCAGCGCAAAACCCTCCATATTCTAAGAGCCCAGTAAACATGGCTGAATCCCAAAGAACAAGATGGTTATCATCACTGTACTCACCTACGATGCCAAAGAAAACCAACCCCTGAACCTACAAGCTACCAAACCCAGCGGCGGTGCTGAGAGGGGCTCATTCCATCGCTCCACAGATCACAGAAACAGCAAAGCAGTCGAGATGTTGACAGGCTCACACCAACAGTACAAATCCACAATCATCAAAACAGAATCGTTAAAGAAAACTAAGAACAAGACATTTAAAATGAGAAACCAGCTCCCAAAGACTTTTTCCTTGTTTGAATAGAAATCTGGTCCATACGCTCAGCCCAAAATGTAATGTTGCCATCAAATCCCTTCCCTTGGGGCTCAGAGACTCTGTGGGAGAGGAGGCAAAAACAGTGTAAAAGCCAGACGAGATGGAAGACACGAAGGAAACAAGGCTCTCTAAACCAGCAGGACTGACGGGCATTTCAGCTCACGGAGGCTGAGGCAGCATGCTCAGGGCCTGCGTGGGTCTGCACCAGATGCGGCCCTAGCTGAAAGGAGAAGGGGACACACACCCCACCCCTAACCTGAAGCCATCTCCAATGGACGGCTGCTCACAAATGAAAATCTGATTTCCCTCCTGAGAGTCTCACTGGAGAAACAAACTTCTCTTAAGAAAACAAACTCAAGGGCATCTTTGGAGGTTCCTTGTCTCATAATGTCATGTCAGGAATTTTCCATTTTTTTAATTACCTTTTTTTTTTGTATTTTCATTTTATTTTATTTATATTTTTTCCTTCTCTTTTACCCTCCAGGGCTTGTGTACATATCACGGCTTTCAGTTTGGTGTTTCTGTGGACTTCCTGAGTGTGTGAGTGAGTGAGTGGGTCTTTGTTTCTTTTTTTTTTTTTTTGGTTTTTCGAGACAGGGTTTCTCTGTGGTTTTGGAGCCTGTCCTGGAACTAGCTCTTGTAGACCAGGCTGGTCTCGAACTCACAGAGATGCGCCTGCCTCTGCCTCCCAAGTGCTGGGATTAAAGGCGTGCGCCACCACCGCCCGGCTGGGTCTTTGTTTCTTGAGCCTTCTCTTGTTCCCTTTTCCTTCTGTTTGCTTGCTCTACCCAATTCTGGTGTGTTAGTTTTTTGTTGTATCTTATTGTAGTTTATATTCTTTGGAGGCCTGTTTGTTTTCTTATGAGAGACAGAAGAGGGGTGGATCCGATGGGAGAGGAGGTAGAGAGGGACTGGAGGCAGGAGAGGAGAATGATCAGATGTGTTGTGTGGGAGAAAAACCCGTTTTCAATAGAAGGAAAATAGCTTACAAGAAGAAAGAAAGAAGGAAGAAGAAGAGGAAGAAGAGGAAGGAAGGGAGGGAGGGAGGGAGGGAGGGAGGGAGGGAGGGAGGGAGGGAGGGAGGGAGGGAGGGAGGGAGGGAGGGAGGGAAGAAAAAAGAAATCTGGTCCATACAGGTTAACTCGATGGGACAGCAGCAATCAGGGCAGCTGTGGTCTTTTTCTCCATGAATTTCTGGGCAATAGAAACTGTTGATGGAGAAGTAGCTCAGGCACCGGGAATCACCATCATTACCCTGCACTCAGGAACAGCCATGGGCTCCGCAATGAGCCTGTCCCAGCTCCTCAGTACATCCTCCAAGAGGTTACACTTTGGCCCCTTTCCCACAGGAACCATCTGCCTCAAAACTGAAGAAAGTCTCAGATGGTAGCCCAGAGCCTGGCCAAGTCATTGATGCTCTCGGAACCTCCCAGTCCCTGTGTAAAAAGCCTGTGCGAGCTAATTTGCAGTTGCTGGGAAGCTGTGAGACCCTAAATACAAACGGCTCTCACCATTCCAAAGAGCCCCCAACAAACCCTGTGGAGATTTCTGTTCCCAATGTCACACTCTGTGTCATTTCCACTCTATGCCTAAGCTGATGCTGATGGCCTGAGGGACATCCTCCTTCTGTCACCAGCCCTAGCGCTGACCCTCAGAAGACAGCAGCTCATGCAGCCCTTTCTTCTCGGGCCCCTCCAGTGACACTGCTATCCAGGATGGGCCATTTGCTCCTCCAAAGCACTAACCCACATAACTCTGGCCACTGGCCAACCCCTTGGCAATCGCCCAGTGCCTTCCTGGTCTGTTTTAATTTTCACCCAGTCTTGGCTACCAGAGTTTTTGTGAAATTTCTCTATCACTCGTCCCTGGCAGAGAATAATCAATCACTTTTCTCCCCATTTTGAAAACAGTATGATGACATGGGTTGGTACACAGTGGTCAGACAATTGCTCAATCTCTTGATCTGGAAAATTAGGACAATGTGTATTAAGACAGCTGTCACTTACTGCTCCCTGGATTGGGGCCCCGAGTTCCCCGTGACTCTAGGACATCTGAGGGCAGCTGGCAGGAGGAAGGCGACACCAAAGAAATCTGTGGTTGCTGGGGGACAGCCACTGCGGGTCTACGTAAGCGAGTGACAGAGAAGTGGCAGCATTATGGGCATGTGACTTAGTTTCCTTTCCAGGAGCTGTGATTAAACGATTGGAGGAAAGGGGCTTTGGGGAAGGGGTCCACGTCATCCAATTCCAGGTCACAGTTCATCGTTACTGGGACCCCGCAGTCAAGAGCACAGAGAGGATGCTGGGTGAGTGTTCAGTTAGCTTTCTCCTTTTCATCTAACCCTAGACCCCAAGCCCAGGGAATGGTGCCACCCACAGTGGGTGAGTGTAATCAAGACAATCCACAGACACAAGCCCATAGGCAACCTGATCTAGACAGTCCATTCCTGGGGTTCTCTTCCCATGTGTTTCTGAATCCTGTCAAACCCACCACTAAATCTAACCATCACTGTAAGGTAAAGAAGCAGAAGGGGGTCTTAGGGCAGTCCTAAAGTTCCCTGGTGTGCTAATATCTACCACCTGCCAAATTCCTGAGCACTTTTGCCTCAGAGTGAGTGTTCTGCTGTTGGTTGGTTGGTTGGTTGGTTGGTTGGTTGGTTGGTTGGTTGGTTGGTTGGTTTTGGAAATAAGGTCTTACTTGATTCAGGTTCAAGCCCTTGAACCTGACACCTGCCTTAGCCTCCAGAATTCAAGGCTGACATTAGTGTTTCACACTAATGCCTCGTACCAGGCCTCACTCTATGGAGCCCCAGAAAGGCGGCCTTCCCAGCAGCGGTCCTGAGTCCACAGACCTGCCCCTGTTCTGCCCAGGAGGAGAACGGAAGTCTCGGTGGTATCTGAAATGACAACAAGCACACCACACAAAGACGAGGCAGTGCAGAGTATCCATGTGGTCACAGAAGGAAGCAGTTCCAGCCACACAAGACCTGGGGTGAGCTGTGCTGCCCTTGGGTTCTGGCTGCTGGACTGATTATTATATTCCTGGGATAGAAGTTCTTTTACTTAAGCCAACTGAGGTGACTCTCTTTTCATCGCAACCAAATATGCTCTGACTATAGCATTCTGTCAAAGCAAACAAAACCACTCCTCTAGGAAAACCCTTTTATAATCTAGTTCAACTGACAGCAACTGCTTTTGCCTGATTTCAGCAACCACTTTTGGCTGATTTATTACAAGCGCGCCCTTCCTCTGGAAGAGGAGAGGGCTGCAATCTCTCTTAAGGCTATGTAGCCGCCTCGACGGGTTACTCTGTCTAGGGTTTGTAACCCGCCTGGCTGGCCAGTTATTCCAGGGTCACGGAGAGGCACCACCTGAAAGACATAGGCTGATGAGAAGGAAGGAGGCTAGGCAGATTTGTCGAAGCCTCCGTTTATTAGGGTCATGGTTACAGCTTATATAGCCCCTGAATAGCTTGGGGGGCTAGGGCACGGGATCTTGCCACGTGGTCCACAGGGTCTGAGAGGTTACGATGGGTCGGGTCACGATTCCTTGGTCGGGCAGTCACAAGGTGACACACCTAGTTGCCTAGATAGTTTGGAATGTGAGGCAGGTTCTGCTAAGAGATAACTCTCTATTAACAGTTAATTTGGGTGTGGGATAGGCTTGGTCAATAAGACTATTCTCAATACAATTGGAAAGTGAAGCCCTCTGCAAAAACTCCTCACGGTGGTGCTTCCTGTAAATTTTGGGGGGACACGGCTCCTGACAAGGCTAGGCTAGTTTTCACATCAGCGGGGCCCGTCTGTGTAGCCTTTCATAATGTATTTGAGCTAGTTTGGTCAGCTCACCCTCCACTCCAGGAAAGCAAGGGAGCTACCACATCAGTAACTCCGTTGCTAGGACGACTGCTTACTTTCCATATCAACTGCAAACTTGTTGCTATGGAGACACGTATACAAGAATAATCCTTCTCTGGCCAGGGAACACAGAAGTCTTGGGGTAGGGAACTTTGCTAAATGGGATGCTAAATAGGTGTGTGCTGGGGTGCATTCTCTCGTCATGTCAGAGATACAGGACTACTCTAGACACATTTAGAAGTCGCATCCTTACTGCAGAAAGCAAAGCGCTGAAACAGAGGTCTGACTTCTTTTCCTGATTGAAAGGTAATCCAGGAATTCTCATTTCCATTACCTACGCATTAATGTCCTCCAACTTCTCACTGAGCTTCAGGTTCACACATCAAACTTTTGATTTGATAACTCTATTTAGATATCTAAAAACTATTGAGAGAGAGAGAGAGAGACAGAGAGAGAGGGGGGGAGAGGGAGGAGTGAGAGACAGACAGACAAAGAGAGAGAGGGACACAGAGAGAGAAACATTGACTCTGGGCATGGCAGTGTACGCCTTTAATCCCAGCATTAGGGATGCTGAGGCAGATGGGTTTCTGTGAGCTGAAGACTAGCTAGGGTTACATGGTTAAGACTATTTCTAACAACAAAAGCCTATCTCCGACTGAACACTGTCAAACTCCTTCCCCATCTCCACACCCAAGTGTGTCCCTATACCTGCATCTACAGATTCTGATCTTGCAACAAGCCAGAACAATTGAGCGAACACTCAGAAGCCTCTAAAGGTAATTCTCTGCTCCCGTCCCTTTAAACGCCCGATTCTCCTGTTTCTAATACACTTCCTGAAGCCTTCTTGCTGCTCTTTGGACATCTCAGCTGTTCCTGCCCCGGAGCCTTTGCAGGGTTTTAGCCCAGTCAGTTCCTTGGGAGAATCTCCCCACTCCCTCCTTCCTGCCCCCTTCTACTGCGCTAGCCTCTTCAGCTTTCCTCACGACCTGCCTGGCCCACAACACGGAAGCGCTGTCTACCACACGCTCCATTCTGGGGACAGTCTAGGTCACCCGGTTAGTCGTCACCCAGCACCTGACAGTTCACAAGCATGAACCATTCCTGAACCATCGCTAAAGTGAAGGAGGCTACTTTCCTTGGCAGACACAAAGCCTAATTTTCACTTTGCAAACTAAGTTTCTTTGAGGTCCTCGGAGCTTAGCTGCAAACACTATCTATGGCCTTACATGACATCATCTACAGCTGATTCACCCGGCATCTCGGGACTTACACCAGCAGTGTGTGTGTGTGTGGGGGGGGGGTGCTCTATATTCTGGCTCTGTGCCAGGCAGCCTGAAGTCAGCACTCACATGATCTGACCTTTCTGTCTAAAAACAGCACATACAAAAGTTCTGCTACCTGGGTGTCTTCCAGCCAATGACATTAGTTAAATCACTTAGAGGTCTTGTCCCTAGAGGAGGACAGACACAGCCTTCCAAGAGACACTTCAAAGAGCTCCAGTAAGTGGAGGGGAACACTGGACTAGAGCCCCTAGGGTCCAGGAGAGCCCACACACCCTAGGAGCTAGCTCTAAGGGGGAAGAGAAGCAAGAGCAGCCAGGAGCTCCGCCTGTATTTACTGCCTCCTGCTGAGTTCAAGGCGCAGGTACTCAAACAAGCCCAGGCGGGAGAGCAAGCTCAGAATCAAAGGCTGCACTCTGTTCTGGAAACTGCCTGTAATCTCGTGAAGCAAACCATCAAGTTATTATTAAAGAACAACGTTAGGCGTGACTCCATCCTCAAAGGTGACTTCCTTGCTTTCCTTCTTGGCCATCCTGGCACACGTACCATCTTCACCTCTCTCAGGTTACTGCTTATGAAGATAGTCAACGCAATGGAACCCAGAATATCTTGACATAAAACTCTAGTTAACTGGACCATTTAAAGAAACACTGGCATCTTTAAGTTGTCCCTGCACCTGCACCCTTCCACTACGTCCCCACTGTTATTTACAGAAACTTCCAGCCACTCTTTCCTTCTATGCTGACACTGTCCCAGCATCCAGACCTTGTGACAGACGACCCCATATGCCTTAGCAACAGAATCAATGAGGGCGTGGGGAGGGGGTGGGGAGAAAGACGGTCACAACAAAACTACATTTCCCAGCCTTCCCTGTAGCTAAAAGAGATCATGTGAGCAAAACATAGCCAATGAGATAAAAAAGCAACATTATGGGAAAAGTCCCTAACAACTGCTGATTCCACAGGATCCCCTTTGTCTTTCCCTTCATCTCTGTGCAAGCTGGTGCCGTCTTGGACCATGAAAGACTTGAACAGAAACCAGCAATGCGCTAAAAATAACAGCAGGAGACTCGTCCCTGTGACAGAGGAACACTTGGCTAGCTTGCTTAAGTTAGCAGCATTTGCCTTTTCTCTAACAGCCATGCCTCGTCCTATCCCACACAGGGCACACTAGGGCTGCTCTGCTAGCAGCAAGGAGCGTTTACTTCCTCCTTCCTGGAATATTAACTTGCCCATCATCACCTTTCCTGACCTCCTAAGGCCACGCACTGCGAAGGAAAACCTCCCTGGCTGCCTTAGCCTGGCACCAATCAGGCACTGGTCCAGCACGCTTCTGGGACTACCGGTGGCTTGTGCATTTTGATTCTACATTCTGTCTCCTTGGAATGTTAGCACCTACAACAAGAATCAAAACCTCACTTTTTCCTCGGCCCTTCAACACCACCAAATAATTTCTCCTGAAGATGCTACTAAGATGCAGGACACTAATGGCCTGTTATCATGAAGGTACAACTGGAAGACACACGGCCGACCAGCCAGTGTGGAAGGATATAGAAAGGACTGACTAGTCAAGATATTTATTATGCACCGAGAGAAATCACAAATAAATTAAAACTGGTGAAGCCAAACTGCCCACAAACCCAGTGGCAACGAGATGCGCATTATAGTAGCAGCACATGCTCCATATTTCTGTTTGGTGGGGGGCTTTTCTGTCTTGTTTGAAGACAGGATTTCAGGTACTCTAGGCGGCATCCAAGCTCGCCACACACCAGAGGCTGCTCTCCCTTCCCAGTGCTGATCTTCCGGCCTCCACCTCCCAGGTGCCGGGCCTATGGGTGTGCACCCACAGCGCCTGGCCAACCTTTAAAGGGTTTTTAAATTTTCTGTTTCAAGTGTCAAAAGCAGTGGAACTTCCCATGAAGGCTACCACTGCCCACCACCTTGCCAGCATTCAAATGAGCAGGACTTGTGCAACAGAGTGGAGAGTCGGGTGGGCATGGCAGGCGACAGAGCAAGTACAGCCCGGACTTCCAGCCCCAGCACCACATGAAATCTAAGACCACGGATTAATCTAAGCACTCATCACTTCTTTTGAAAGAAGCAAACCACAGGCCTTTCAGGTGTGCTGGCCCTCCTATTACTTGCTGTGAGAACTATCCTGCAGCTAAAATGATTTCAAAGGGAAACCCCAAGGCATTTTCAGCTTGACAGGGAAGGGCAGAAAAGCAATCAGTCGGCAGTCTGCTGAGGAGAAGCCTCAGACTTGAGAAAGCCTTGATTCTCCACAACCAGGAGTCAGGTATGCTGGTGTACAGACAGATGGGGTCCTTGGCCCAAGAGAGGCAAGTTTCCCAGGGGCCTTGCCAGACCCTCACAGGGGACACATCAGAATCTTCCTGGTCACTGCGGGACCCACAGAACATGTACAGAGGACCCAGGAAAGTGAAGATGGGAGAAGCAGGACACAGAGGTAAAGGGAGATAGAGCACTGAAATGATAGACCAAGGGCTTTCCTGGAGAAGTTTCACCAGCTAAAAGGCTGTGTTCTGTAGGTAGAGTTCATAAGGCCAGGAACTCCTGTGAGCAGGGCTCACTATTGTCATTAGCTGGGCAGGCAGCAGGCTCTGAGCCCACTGAGGATAGACACAATGAGCTTTGGACCCCACTTCCTTGTTTCCTGGCAACATAGAAAGAGGAGTATCAGCTTTGCCCCTCCTTAGAATTCAAAACACCATATGAAAAAATGGATTTGGGGGCCTTTGTTGAGACCTACCAACGGAAAGCTACCTCCTCCAGGTCAAACGAATAGAATGCTGCTTTCTGGCCCTGGACAGAAACATGACATTCCAAGCTGTCCCAAATACTACATACTATATAAACTCCTTTAAGAGGGCCTGTCCATCACCTGTACAGGAGATCACGGGAAGCTGATTCAACAGAAGACAGACTAAGGTGACGGAGAGAATAAGTACTCCCTTGAGGAGACAACGTATGTGTGTCCAAGAAGCCCTGTCCCCCGTCCAGTCGATTACACACACCTTCACTGCCAAGACTGACTGCTCTGCTAAGTTCTACTCAAAGAGCCCAACTTTTTCTTTTCCCTTTCTGTCTCTTCTTCAGAAATGAGTCATAGTCCTAAACATTCTTGCCCTGAGTTTGGATTTTTTTCTCTCTCTCTTGTAGTGGGAGCTGCGGGCTGTGTTCCTGCTGCCCCAGCTCCTGGTCGCCTGGCTAGCTTATGCCCCGAAATAAAAACACACAAACTGTATTCTTTTTTTTTTTTTTTTTTTTTTGGTTTTTCAAGACAGGGTTTCTCTGTGGTTTTGGAGCCTGTCCTGGAACTAGCTCTTGTAGACCAGGCTGGTCTCGAACTCACAGAGATCCGCCTGCCTCTGCCTTCCGAGTGCTGGGAGTAAAGGCGTGCGCCACCACCGCCCGGCACAAACTGTATTCTTTTAAACACTGCTTGGCCCATTTCTATTCATGTGTGTAGCACCCCAAGGTGTGCTTACCGGGAAGATTCTAGCCTACGTCCATCCTGGGTGGGAGCTTCATCGCATCTGCTCTGGAGAGGAGAGCATGGTGTCTGTCTCTCAGAGGAGCTGCCCTGCATCTGAGCTCACTTCCTCTTCCTCCCAGCATTCTGTTCTGTTTACTCTACCCACCTATGTTCTAACCTATGAGGGCCAAGCAGTTTCTTTATTTTTAACCAATGACCTTCCTCCATCACTCTCTTCCCCGTGTAGCTGCTTACTAACCTCACTGCTGAGCCCACCTACTTACTTGGACCCTAATCCACAAGGCATGCCTATCGCTTTTCGCCTACCCATCTCCTGCCCCCCAGCAGCTACGGATATACAACTTGCCTGCCCTGTTCTTGTCCTCTCAAACGCTAAAACTACCCTTGAGCTGCCTTCTAAGATGGCATTTTTCTAAAGCCCCTACCCCCTAGGGGTTGAACCTAGAATTTCATGCATGATGGTCAAGTGCTATACTACTGAGCTACAACCCCCAGTGGCTAAATTATTTTACTCATGAGGCTAATAACTCACAAGAAGGTACAATTCCCCTGTAATAACAATTAGAGTTCACTCTATACCTCTAGAGTTATGGACTTCAAGAAGGAAAACTGGGGACTGAGTTTACTGGATGGATGGATGGATGGATGGATGGATGGATGGATGGATGGATGGATGGGCGGGCGGGCGGGCGGGCGAGCGAGCGAGCGAGCGAGCGAAAGAGCAGACAAACAGCTAGACTTGAGAGGGATAACAGGTAGGTATGTGTCTTCACATGCTATACAGAGGATGAAGACAGAGCCCATCCACAAGAATAGGAAACGGAAGGAACATATGAACAGGATCAGCCAGGAAACATGGCCAGCAGGGGTCAAGGATTTGGAGGGACCACAGAGGATGCTAGCCTTGAGATACCATCAGAGGATGGGGCACCGTCTCAGCGATCAAGAGCACTGGCTGCTCTTCTGGAAGACTTAGGTTTCATTTCCAGTACCCACATGGTGCCTCACCTCTGTCTTTAACTCAAGTTTCAAGGGATCCAGCAACTTCTTCTGACCTTCAGGGCCAGGCACGCACAGACATGTGTGCAGACAAAACATTATGCACATAAAATAATAATAACATTTTTATATAAAGAAAAGATTTCTGTGAGATAGCTAGAAAGGGATTGGCAGTCTTGGAAGCAAATGGAGACAGATCTCTCCCTCATGTTCTGCTTGGACTTTGCCTCCTGTTGCCCTGGTAACAGGAAAACACTGAAACTGCCCCTTCCACGCCAGGAGCCCACAAGAATGAAATACTATGGCCCCGGGTGGAGACATGACTTTCTGATCTGCTCCAAAGAGTAGAGTAGAGCATTCTATACTATTGTCCCCTCCAGTCCTAGTTTGTCTTCTATTGCTGTGATAAACACTAAAATCAAGGCAACTTGGGGAGGGAGGAGCATCTGACGTATAGGTTATAGTTCCTCATGGGGGAAGCCCAGGTAGGAGCCGAATCAGAGCACATGGAGGGATGCTGCTTACTGCCTGCTCCTCCTGGCTTGCTCAGGTTGAGTTCTTATACAGCCCAGGACCCCATGCCCGAGGACGGCACTGACCACAGTAGGCTGGACCTCTTACATCAAATCAACGATCAAGAAAATGCCCCCAAAGGCTTGTTAACAAGAGACTCTTAATGGGGACATTTTCTAGGCTGTCACACCCTCTCCTCAGGTAACTTCAGTGTGTGCCAAGTTGACGAAAGAAAACTAACCAACACACCTAAGCTGACTACTAGACATGTCAGTCACCTGGCCAGGCCTTCCCTACTCCACCCACACCCCCAGCGGAGCTGATTCACCTGGAGATATGCTAAGGCGAGTGGAAGAATAATTGCCCCTTTGATGAAGTACTACATTAACCCTTACTAGAAGGCCTCCCTCATACAGTTGTCCAGAGGCCCTACCATGTGGCCTGCCTGCCTCTGAGCTCTAAGTCCTTCTTCCAATTTCAGATACTAACCATGCTTTCCCTGAGGTTGCGAGGTTGCTGATAGACCACCCCTCCTCCTTCACAAACAGCTTTGGACCCCAACTCCTGTCACCCTGCTGAGGAAGACTTTAAAGAAAAGGAAAGCATCATAGTCTCTAAAGAGAATCAGAAAGTATCCTTTAAAACTTGCCAAGTACCCAGTGAAAGGAGGAGGCACCACAACTGCAGCTTCTAAAGATTTCAAATACCATACGAGGGCTGTGGGGTGGCACACAGCTTTCGCCCTGGCACTAGGGAGGCAGAGCTCTCAGAGTTCAAGGTCAACCTGGTCTACATGGGGAGCTCCGAGCTAGCCAGAGGTACATGGTGAGATCCTGTCTCAAAAAACACAAATCAATTTTAAAAAAAAAAAAAATATGGCAGGGAGACTAGAGATATGAAGATTTTGGTCAGGGCCGTTAATATTTCCTCTGGTGTGGCTAGACTTCAAAGGGTCTACATTTTCTTTCCCTATTTTTCAATCTACTCTGTCCCATGACTTAATATCCAAAAGAAGAGCTCTCACTTGACGTGATATTCCAAACTGCCTAAACGATCCCTAGGCTCCGGTGTGGCAGAGGCAATCCAGTAAAGAACAAAGACACAGTTTTGTCCCTTAAGAGTTAATCCAAATGGGGGTTAGAGAGATGACTCCAGAGAACAAACACCACTCTTGCAGAGTTCAGTTTCCAGAATCTTTATCGGGTAGCTCACAACTGTCTGTAGCTCCAGCTCTGGAAATCAGATGTTGGTCTCCTCCAACTGCAGTCAGACGCACACACTCACAGAGACATAACTAAAAATAATGTAGTCAGATGTGGTGGCACACATCTTTAAGGCCAGTCAGGGCTAGACAGTAAAAAAGATGGACGGACGGACACTGGACAGACAGACAGACAGACAGACACACACACACACACACACACTTAACTCAAATGGGCCTATCAATCACCTAGGAAGAAACACCCACCAGGAACACCATCAGCACCAGACACTAAGAAATAGCATAGTCTACCTCAACCCATAATACACCAGATTTCATAAAAGAGTCTGACTGGTCTTGGAGTAAATAAGTACATTCAATTATCTTCCAAAAGTGCACTATTGCCCATTTATTCAGCACAATGGTCTCTCTGGCTATTGTCCACTCTAATCCCTTTGTGGTGGTACCTTTGAGTACCCCACTTTACTCTGAAATAAATTCTACCTATCTTCTACACTATACTCGGCACCTCTCATCTGAGCTCGATCGAGAGCTCGTGGACCAGGGAGCAGAGGAGAGTCCTGAGCAAGAATGGTACATTCACATGCCAAAATCTCAATCAGACAGGCAACAGGAAATAGCAGCCCCTTGCAGGCACTGATGGGCCGTCACTGGCCCCGGAAGCATCTCCCACACCGCCTCACATTTCTCCGTATTCCAATGGACTGTATTGCAGCCAGTCTATGCTGTCCTCCAAAGAGCACTGTGAGCAAAGAAAGAAGAAAGGCATGGCATGGCAAGGGAAGGCATGGCAAGTAAGGGCAAGGGAAGGCACGGCAAGTAAGGGCAAGGCCAGGGCTGGGCAGTCTTCCTCCTAAAGGGATCATTAGTTAAACAGATATACTAACCAGTGTCACAGGAAACAGAAATATTCTGGGTTCCAACAGAAGGCAGAAATAAGAGGTTACTATGCATAAAGGAAACTATCATAAGTGTTAGCTCATGGTGTTGCATGCCTTTAATCCCAGCACTCAGGAAGCAGGGGCAAGCGGGCCACCCTGGTCTATAGAATGAGTTCCAGAACAGCCAGGGCTGCAGAGAAACCCTGTCTCAAGAAAACCAAAAACAAAACAAAAGAATCATATCTATGCAGAATATTGTGTACATAATGAATAAACCTTTTTTAAAAAACATGGGGAGAGGCTGGAGAGTTGGCTCAGCAGTTAAGAGCACTGACTCTTCTTCCAGAGGTCCTGAGTTCAATTCCCAGCAACCACATGATGGCTCATAACCATCTATAATGAGATATGGTGCCCTCTTCAGGGGTGCAGGTACATATGCAGGCAGAATATTGTATACATAATAAATAAATAAATCTTTTTTTAAAAAAAGGAATCATATCCACTAGGGAGGTGCTCAGAGAACAGACTAATCACAGAGACAAGGACAAGAGGAGAGTATGTATGTGTGCTTCCTACATAGGCAGGGGCGCTAAGTAGGCCCAACCCCAATACAGGGGTCTTGGAAGGCAAGGGAGCTGGAACATGGACTGAGACCAGTAACCAAGAAGCAGTACACTTGGTGCAAAGGCAGGTCTCTGCATCTACTGGGAAAGAAAGCATTTGCTCCATCAAGAGCAAATAGTCTCTACACTTACTCTGACCTGCTATAGTTCTTTATGCTGCATTCCCAGAATTAATCAGGACTGTACCTGTCTCCTATGCAATGGCACGAGTGTTTCCTCCAGGCATCGTATGGCCATGCCACTGTGATTATGATGACCTTGCTTAGCATGCTCAATCGAATGAAAGACAGAGGGAAAAGGAATTGGGGGCGGGGGACCCTAAGCAAAATCTCAGAAAATCTCCCTAGACAAACACAGTATTCATTAGCACTTAATATGTTGCCAACGAATTCAGGTAGTGGGTCAACAGTGCCTCAGACGTCAAAGACCCCAAGGTTAAACAGCACTGAGCTACTTCCAATGACTGCCTCTACACACAAGAAAACTGAGGTACCAAGATGTCCAGGCACCGCCAACCACCAACACCAGAATCCGAGTCCTGTTCCCTCCTCAGTCCCGTTCAGCGATGGCACACAGCCACCTCTGTAGGCCAAAGCTGTATTCAAAGCAGTCGGCCTTATACATTACAAGCACACTGTGTACTCCTTTATAAACTTCTGTGTTTATAAACCACAGTGTTTCCTTTATAAACCTTCTGGTGACGACAGTATTTTTTGTTAAAACAGCAAGAGGGGAAACAAATAAAAAGCACGGAAATAGAAACGCACATACCTGCTCCATTCTCGTCTCGTCTATAAAAATTAACTGCATTTTTACTTCTCATTTTCAAGTCCCCAGAGAAGTCAGTGCATGCTAAGTACAAGTCCTAAGGCTTGTGTCAAAAAGAAAAAGGGGGAAAAAAAAAAGAACATGATCCCAGACTTTTAAAAGAACAACAATATGACCTTGATTGATCTGAGCGAGGACGAAAGACAGATGTGGAAGTTCACAGAATAGGCAACAGTCAACCCACATGAACCAGGCTTGACGGCGGCATCCTCCAAGCAAGTTAAACAAGTTTCAGGGTTACGGACCTTCCTCTACACAGAGTTCCCAGGGAAGGAGCCTGGGAGTCAGCAGACAGTCTGAGTTCACTTCCCTCCCAGTAGAATGGGGACAAATTCAAGGACACCACAAGGAGGCAGGCAGGATGCAAGATACACTAAGACCAAGAGATGGGTGTCTTTGACACAGGAGGGAGGGAGAGGTGGGTGGTGATGGCACAGGCTTTTTCATTCCCAGCACTTTGGAGGCAGAGACAAATGGATCCCTGAGTTCCAGTATAGCCAAGGCTACACAGTGAAACCCTGTCTCAAAAAAACAAAACAAAAACAGGGAAAGAAATAGTGGGAAAGGAAGGGATGTGGTGCAATAGAATCAAACAAACAAATGAAAACCCGAACAAAGCATCCCAACCAGTGGAACCATGCGTAAACCATGTTGGGGTCCTAATTCAAACACTTAACCATCTTGGATATTTGAATACCTGGCTTAGGTGGTCTCTTCACTTGGGAGGGTAGTTGGGAGCCTGGGATGGGGGAATGAGGACTAGACAGACACACTATCATTGCGACTATGTAACGAACTATGTCTTAGTCTCCTGAACACTATAGCCTGTTGAAATAAAATGACTCACAATCTCAGTTGTCTTCAAAGTACATCAGGAGTAGCAACAGCAACGAAAATGAATGAAACCAGACAATTCTCGTTAAACACTAACTCTAGCCGTGGATCATGGGGTGACAGGAACACAAATTCATATTATTCTATCCACTTCTGCCAGCCAGATCAAACAACAACAACTAATTTAATGTGTCTTTTGAAGCACTTTGAGAAGCAAAACATAAGCAAAGCTGTATTTTCTCTTGACTTTATTGTGGGACAAGGTTCCTGATAAAATCTGAGTACTTAGAAAAAGCAAACAAACAAACAAACACAGGCCTAAAATCCCAGCACTGGGGAGTGGACGCAAAGGGTCGATTCAGGTCACCCATAGCTGAATTCAAGGCCAGCCTAGGCTATTAGTGTTACTAGACAAACAAAAACAAATAAATAAACCAGCACGTGGAAAAGTTGACCCCTGAAAGACCCCCTCCCTGGTTCAGGGGC
This sequence comes from Chionomys nivalis, assembly GCF_950005125.1. Taxonomy (NCBI): domain Eukaryota; kingdom Metazoa; phylum Chordata; class Mammalia; order Rodentia; family Cricetidae; genus Chionomys; species Chionomys nivalis. The sequence continues at coordinate 27,549,626 of NC_080095.1, read as the reverse complement.
CTTACTTAGGCACCTGGAAGCCTCTGAACAACCAACTTTCCCAGCCTCAGAACCAAATCTCCAGGGAAGGGCCTGAGAAATGGTTACAGTTTGAGGTGCCTTCAGTGACTGATGCAATCTCTGTTCCCTCCTGCTCCAGGGGCCCAGCCAAACAGTTGTCCAGCAGGGTCTACGTTCCAAGCCCTGGGGACGAGGATCACACTGGATTCCACATTCCCACTGCTATGCCAAGCTTAAAACTGTTCTCCAGTTTCCAAAACATATCAAAACATAAAAACAAACAAAACAGAAAGGAAGAAGCCTCGGCTAACTGGGCGGGTGTAACGCGAGCCTGGTTCCTATCCTCACCTTCATCTACCAAGCGTTCCTCACAAACATTTGGGTGTGCTCAGCCATTTGTGTTGAGTTGAACCTAGTGCCAAAGTAAAACGCCCTGGGAAGAAGACAAGTGTATCTACAGAGCCCAGGGGACTCTCACTGGGCAATGTATCAGCAAGGATGCCTTCCCTTTTACTCAGCAAATCCAGGAGAAAACCCCCAGGAAACAGGCCAGGGCTAGGGCCCGGCAGTACTGAATATGCCTGACACTTGAACCCTCAGTCACCAGAGGCCTCCTGCTCACCGAGGAAAGAGAAGAAAAGGGGGGTGGGGGTAGGCAGGGGTTGGGGGAGCAACTCACAACTGTAGCTTTGTTTTAACAGCATCAAAACGCTGGGAACCAACTTTCAGCCACAAAACTGACTGGCATTTGATCAAAAACATGTCAATACAGGTCAGCACCTGGGCTGCAAAGCCAGAACTCAACAATTTGGAAGATTAACAATCTCGGGTCCTTCAAAACACTCCCTGTCAACAGGTATCAGCATCTGCCCAGATTGACAGCCAACTCCCCTGGAAAAATGAGTCTCCCAGAATCCCGTCGGGGCTCGGCAGACCCTCCTGGTAAGCTCCGCGGACACCATCTAGTGCTTGCTAGCAGGGCAGGAAGATGAATCGTCTTCGCGAGTCTCACTGCACACTTAGAGCTGGTCCTGTGTAACATTTCAGACTGCGCACGCACTAGCTGAATTACTTTTACGTGCAGTGGCGCTATGTCAGACGCGGAGAGGCAGGCATGCTGTAACCTGCAGAAGGGATGACATGGAGCTAAAGGCCCTTTCACAGTTTCTTCAGTGGCATGCGGCTCCCGGGGCCTGCTGAACACTTCCTGGTCCACATTCTAAGCCTTGAACTGTTGGTTCAGGCTCTCCCGCTCGCTCTTGCCTCTAACAAGTAACCTATACAAATGTGTTTAATGTCACAGCCTGGCCCTTTGAAGGAGAACAGTTTTTAAGTTTTTAAAATTATCTGAAAGAATGGAACCCAGTCAAGTCCTGGGACTGGTTTCCAAACACTTAGAAAAAGGAGAGACCAAGTTCCCAAGGATGACAGATTTCACCCTAGGAGAGGTACCTTGATCATCACAGATACACATAAAGCTAAGGCCCCAGAAAAGAAGGCAGCTCACGAATATAGAGACCAGCACACCCCTGATGTCACCGGTATTGTGACCATTTGCTCAGCAGTTAAGAGTGCCCATGGTCTGCCCACAGCCTGGCAGCAGACCCAAGTTCAGTTCCCAGGACCCACAGTGGATGGCTCATGTATATTGAGCTCTAAGTGCTTCAGATACCCCTGGCCTCTGAAAGCCCCTGCACTTTCATACATATGTTCATAGACACACACACACACACACACAAAGTAAAAAATAATTAAAAAAAAAAAAAACTTCAAACGTTTTAAAGCCAGTCTCTAGTGGGAACCTCAACCGAAGCCAGGACTCATACTAGTAGAGTTTCCATGTTGCCAAACACTTACATACACACTGGATTGCATAAAAGTCACCCACACTTCCAGTCTCTGATTGGTCTTAGAATAAATAAGTATAGCCAGGCGGTGATGGCGCACGCCTTTAATCCCAGCACTCGGGAGGCAGAGGCAGGCGGATCTCTGTGAGGCCAGCCTGGTCTACAAGAGCTAGTTCCAGGACAGGCTCCAAAGCTACAGAGAAACCCTGTCTCGAAAAACCAAAAAAAAAAAAAAAAAAAAAAAAGAATAAATAAGTATATTCAAGTCTCAAAAATACATCATCTTCCACTTATTCCAGAAGTCTGAGACATTGTCTTTTTTCAATATTCAAAAAGAGTCAATTTTCCTTTTAAATAAAGCCCCCCCCCCATTAACAGACTGTGTAATGCCACATAGATCTTTGAACTTTAAAGCCAAACCAACCCAACCACGTGGAAGGAAGACATGAAGACACTGAATTGTAAAATTACAAACCTCAGTTGTAAGATTATGTGAAATTATATCACGGTACCCTCTCAAGAAACTGATCCCCCAAGAACAACAACAACAAAAAAAGCATTACCCAATACACGGAAGATAGTTTTTCACAACTATCTAAGGTGTCAGATTATCCACTCATAACTACTTCAGCATGGTGACTAGCATCCATTTTTAATGCACCCCCCCCAAAAAAAACTTTTGAGGTTAAAACAAAACATAAATCCAGTTCCAGGTGACCTAGGCAACATACCTGACTCCTCTCTTTGTCCACTTTCTTGAAACACTTATTCAACGACAAATTATGTCTCACTGAGTTTTTCCACCCAGTAGGTGCGTTCGCAAAATACGGGAAATGTTCCAAGATCCAGTTGTAGATATCCTTCACTGGCAGGCGCTTGGTCGGAGAGTCCTCGATGGCCATAAATATGAGGCAGCTAAAGGAGTAAGGGGGCTTGCAGTTGGGGTTCTGCCTGGCATCATAGGGCATGTCCGAGTGGGCGGGGGAGGGGGGGGTGTCATCATCCAGGTCCTGGACGGGACTGACACTCCTGAGGACCGACTCCCCAAAGCTCTTCAGCAAGTTCTTGCTCTCATGCAGCCAGTTCAGATTGGTCAGCTCTTCATCTTCCATGGTCCCCTCCTCTAATCTTATGTCAGGCAGAGGGAAGTCCAGGTCATCATCTTCCTGGAGGGCCTTGGAGAATCCGCTGCCCCGGTAACAGGGACTCAGTCCACTGGACACACTGATTCCTGAGCTCTCCGGCTTCTTACTGGCAGGCATGACTGGACCCATTTACGTGAAGGCTCCTAGGAAGGACAGCAAAGAGAAGTGAGGAGCTGGAGAAATGCAGAACAGAAATCAGAGTCAGGTCCCGCCTAACTCCCTCTCCCCCATCCGGGTCTCAGTAACATGGTGATGGCCTCAATGGTCACCCACATGGGAGTCACACAAGCCCACCACACAGTTACACAATGAAGAAAAATGAGCTCAGTATGTTAGCAGCATGGTGACAACTGGGGGCATAGGTGGGACTCTTGTGCGCAAACTCATCATAAGCAGCTTCTCTTTGGGTCTACAGTTGTTCCCTGTGACCAGAGGAGACAGAACATTACTATTTGGCGTCTCTGGTCCTCTATTATGATGCACACACATCCATAACATGCAGATTTCTTCAAAGACTCAGGATAAACCCAACAAAATATGTGTAATAGCCGGGCGGTGGTGGCGCACGCCTTTAATCCCAGCACTCGGGAGGCAGAGGCAGGCGGATCTCTGTGAGTTCGAGACCAGCCTGGTCTACAAGAGCTAGTTCCAGGACAGGCTCCAAAACCACAGAGAAACCCTGTCTCGAAAAACCAAAAAAAAAAAAAAAAAAATGTGTAATAGACAATTACTGTGGTTTTGTATTTCCAGTCTCATTGTTTATCCTCCTCAAAAAGAAAAATAGAAATGCCAGGTCTGAAAGTGCTCACTCAACTGTAATCCCAGCACACCTGCAATTTCAGCATTCTGCAGGCTGTGGCAAGAGGATTGAGAGTTCAGCTGGGCGAGGATGGCGCATGCTTTTAATCCCAGCACTTGGGAGTCAGAGGCAGGCGGATCTCTGTGAGTTCGAGGCCAGCCTGGTCTACAAGAGCTAGTTCCAGACTCCAAAGCTACAGAATAAAGTCTTGAAAAATCAAAAAGGAAGACTGAGAGTTCAAGGCCAAGCTGTGCTACAGGAGATCCAATCTCAAAAAGAAAAGTGTTGACAAGACAGCTTAGCAGGTAAAGGCCCTGGCTGCTGAGGCCCATGGCCTGCGTTTAAGCTCCCAGACCTACAGGATGCAAAAGGAACTCCAGCAATTTGTCCTCTGAGCTCCACACGTGCACTGTGGCAATCACACACTCCCATATATACATACAGACATACATGTGCATATATACACACATGTATACATATGTGTGTGTTCACTTATGTGCATATATAATAAATGTGATCTTTTTCAATGTAAGGAAAAATAATGAGATGGGAGGGAAGGCAAAGAGAGTTACTTCCAATCCTATAAAAAGACCCACCTCAGGGTCTTGGAGGTAAAACTGCAACCAGAAACCATTGGTTTGATTGGTTGGTTTTATTTTGTCCTACAAAAAAATCATAAGGAAAAACTGCAACTTTAATTACATTTGAAAAGTGTAAACAAGGACAACAAGGAATTCTTCAGACTACAACATGAGGAAGGACATCACACCTAGACAGAAAAAGCACGTAACCTCAGGCACTAAAAAACCAAAGGGAATGAAAAATACGCCATTAACTAGAACTAGAATTCATGAAGAAAATGAAGTTGAGAGAGCAATTAGAAACTTCAAAACAGAAAGGGGAACTCAACAGAAAACGTAGCAGACTCTCCCCCGACCATCAGCATCCCCTATCAGTGACCTAGAACAGACAGCAAAACTATCTATATCTGACAAGAAAATACAAGGAGACGGCAGCTTCACAAACAGAATAACCCCACAGACACAACCGTCTGGAACACAACACAAGATAAAAAGGACAACAGATCTTTCACTCCATGTGTGCAGAGTTACAACTATGGCCTTAGCCGGGCGGTGGTGGCGCAGGCCTTTAATCCCAGCACTTGGGAGGCAGAGGCAGGCGGATCTCTGTGAGTTCAAGACCAGCCTGGTCTACAAGAGCTAGTTCCAGGACAGGCTCCAAAACCACAGAGAAACCCTGTCTCGAAAAACCAAAAAAACAAACAAACAAAAAAAAAAAAAACAAAAAAAACCTACGGCCTTAGTTTAAGAACAGCATCTCTCTTTTGGCTCAGTGAGGGATTAAAGCACTGTGTCCAGAGAAGGCAAATGGTCAGTCATTCCAAGCCTCTAACTATCCACTACCACAGCACAGGAAGTTTCAGTGCAGGAAGTTCTAGAACTGGATTCTAGAAAGCATGATGCAGAGCTGCAAACACCAGGCAAGGTGCCAGCATGCTGCAGCACTCACCTACCAGCTGAACAGAAATGCAAGGGCCACAGCTCCCAAGTGGATGCAAGATGCAAACTCTAAAGAGAAAAAAAAAATTGCCACAGGGCTTCATAGCCCAACCCACAGAAGGCAGTCAAAAAGAATCCAATTCATCCACGGAAATATTTCTATCAAACAAGGGAGCTAATCTATGTTATAAAAAAAAATATTAGCTTGTATCTTCAGTTTTGGAGATATTACTGAATCCAGCCTGATACTGCTTTTAACTTCCTCATGGAAAAAAAAAAATCAGGGCCATCTTGTCTCAGAGCTTTCTCGGAGTCCCCTAGAAAAGGGTCTAACTGCCAGCATAGCCACACAAAAGAGAACTACCCAACCAGTTAAGTCAACTTTAGCCCCAAATGAAAGTTTTATGTCTCCTGAGCTTCCAAACAGGAAAATTATATCATGGCTGACAGTAAAGTAATTTAATTGCACAGTTGCTATGACAACACACTGCTCTCTTTCTTTTTAATTTGCTTATTTGTCAGCAGCTTCCCCAAGGAACTAACATGCTATTCTCCATGTTTTCTTTTGTTTTCAACAAACACTGCCGGCAAAGTGGCCCTGCAAGAAAAAATTCTAAAGGCTAATGCCAAGAAGAGGTGGCCTGAAGGAGTCCCTAAACCCCGGATTGTTTGCTTCCCCAAACTCTCCACTAACTGCACCCCTATAAATCCCACGCTTTTTAACAGGATGGAAGGCTCCTGAGTAACAACTTCTATGTTACAACAACCACAGCTGAGGAGTTTTCCATTATTATCCCTAACTACGAAATTTTCCAAATCTCTTTCCCCTTCTTTTTCTTCTTTTAGAGGGGTGGAAGGAGAGTGTGAGCCTGCAGCCAAGCAAATGTTCTTAATCTGCTGCTAATAACGTTGCTTTGAATAGTTACCCATCAGTGACCGCCTTAAATTTTTCAAGTTATTGGTTACGTTTCACACACCCTCCTTTTTTTATGACTTCCTATGTTTTATCTTCCTTTCTTTCTCTGAACGCAGAAAAATGGAGCAGGAAATCTTACTTTTTTTGCTAATAGCAGAACGTCTCCAAATAACTGACAATGCCATTATGGCCCAGGTCTGAAGAGATGTTAGCGGTGAACTTTTTAAAAAGTTGAGAAATCTTCCTCAACCGAAGCTGGGCAGTCTCGAGTTTGGGGGACCGGGAACCTCCCCCTCCTTGCGCGCGCACACACGCACGCGCTCCACTCCCTTTTACTGTACTTGTCAAAAACATTTCAAGGGGACCAACGAGAGCAGCGATTGGCTGTGCCCTCCGTCAATCAGCGGCGTTGCCAGGCAACGAGAAAACTGCTCTTCTCCGCGTACACAGGGCAATTGGGAGCTCGCATACCTTCACTGCCGGTCAGATGTCATAAACCTTTTATTGGCCGCAGCATGGCGAGCCGAAAAACAAATCAATAAGCACCCACCGCCCCCCCAACTCACATGGGGACCCAGAAAGGCTTGCAAAGAATCGGGGTGCGGAGGAGCAGGGCCCCGCGGGTCTCGGGATGCTCGCGGCCGGTGCTGAGCGTGCTCGGCTAGGGAGGGGATCTTTGTTAGGCGCCCGTTCGCGGTCTTGGGGTCTCCAGTTGATCGGCACCCTCTGACCTACCCGGACTGCTAGGGATGCCTGCTTCGCAGACAATACCAACTCTGTCGCTCTCCGGGTCTGTAGGGAAACCGAGGCACGAGAATGCAGCCAGCTCGTCGGTGGAGGAAACTCCTGGTCGAGCAACTTCTAGGCTCAGGACTGGGGGGGGGGGTCTCCCCACTCCGGGTCCAGCTTGGCTCGCGCCCCGCACTGTGAGCCTAGTTCCGACCGCTGCGGGCCACCACGACGGCTCCCCGGCGAGGACCCCAGCCTGGGTGGCGCGGGAGGACGAGGGCACGGACTCACCTGGCCAAGCGCGGCGCGGGGCCGCCGCTGCCTTCAGTGCAGCCGACAAAGTTTCGCGGGCGCCCAGCGGGCATCGCTCGGGGCCCCGCTGAGGACGCTCGAGCCCTGGGCGGGCGGTGGGGGGTGGCCGCGGATGCGGACGGCAGGGGTGCAGGGGGCGGCGCGGCATGGGCCCCGAGCGAGCGTCCGCGGGCGCCGCGTCCTCCCGCCGGCCCCGCCGCTCTCCACGCCCCGTCCCGCCTCCCGCTCGCCTCCGCTGCGGCGCGTCGGGTCCGGGGCGCGCCGAGCGGCGAGAAATTGTTTCCACTGCAAACAAAAAAAGGCGACACATGACCAGGCAGGAGGAGGGGAAGCGCGGGGAGGGAGGGGCGGAGGGAGCGGGAGAGACGGAAAACGTGGGCCGGGCGACCCCGGGCTGCGGCGCGGGCCCTTAGGGAGGCCCTTCGGCCAGGCTGGGCCCCTGGGCTCCTCTGCAACACCCGGGGACCGAGGGGACCAGGGCAGGTGGCGCGTGGCTGGCCCCCTCCCCTGCTTCAGGCCACATGAGTGGTGCTGCGCAGCTGGCAACGTGTCGCCGCAGCGCTTTTACCCCGGCCGCCTGCCTTACAAGGCTCGAAAGTAAAAATAAAAAGAATTACGACGCGAGCGAGGCTTCTGAGGTTAAGGAGAGAAGATTCCACTTTTCTCCAACTACTACTGCAGCACTCCCGAGGCGGGTCCAATCCTCCTCCACCACCATGCATCTCCTGCCGGGGACGAAAAACTGATCCCCAACCTCCAGCCTAGGTTGCCTTGGCTGCGGAGGGCGGGAGGATGGCCGCCACCACGGAGGGAGAGGTACACCCCAAATGAAACGACAGTGGGTTCCCCATCCGACCTCTGCATCTGGAAGGAAAACAAGTCTCCCTTCCTTCACACTTCCAGCTTAATAAATTAAAATGATAATTTGCAAACACCCCCTCCCCCGGGAACTGCGCCGCCACTTCTCCAGTCTCCAGGCACCTCCAGAGAATGGCCACCCACTGCTAAAGGCACACCAGCCGGCTGCCTTTGGAGAGGATGAAAGCAGAGTCCAACAGGACACCCTGCTGGTGACATAAATAAAAATAGGATTGCGCACCACTCTCAGGTAGCTAGGCGAGCAGGTTCTACAAAGAGAAGCCCAAAGCCATCCTCCCACGCCCACCTCTACAGTGGACAGCTGTTCAGACCAGATCTCTGTGATCTAGGCTGAAAACCCTCCAGCCCGGCAGTAACTTTTAACCTAGCCAGACCAGGGACAGGAAGGGAGAAAGGTGAAACACCATATGCTCCTGAGAAGTTTTTGTTTAAAATGAGAAGAAGAAGGAGAAAACTCAAACAATTTGAGATTCAATCCCCCCACTTAACTAAACTCCAAGAGTAGGTAGGTGGCAGGCAACCTTCAGCAATTCAGACTCCCTGAGACCTTGCTACTTGCCAGCAACTAGAAGATTAGGAGAAGCAGGCGCAAGGTAAGCCTGAGGTCATCCAGTCCCACCTCCGATGTTATTGAGCACTTAATGTGACTAAGCAGAAGGTACCCGTGGCAGACATATTAGATCATCTCTAGCGCCCCACACCAGTGATTCTGAGGACCAGTACTGATCACCACAAGAGGACAAAAGGTCAGTCACCTGTGGCTCGGCTAGGACAGGTCCCACTCCTCCAACAGTTGACAGTGTTTAATCGCCACCAGAGAATCAAGTCAGAACTGACCTCAGGGAAGCTGTACTCTTCAGGCTCTCCTCTCATCAGCCGCTGGCCCTGCGAACCCTCCCAGACCCTCTCACATTCTAGCCTGGCATCTCTTTACATTAAATGGGCAGAACACGTCCTTTTCTCCCCAGCCCTTCTCCCTATATCCAGAAAGAAGGATGTGAGCCCCAGGTGATTACGTCCAAACCATGCCATTCTTAAAACTCAGTGCCAACTGTTAGCCTCCAAGTGTGTGAGCTGGTCATGCCAAATGAACAAAAATTTGAACAAACATAACTAGTTTTGGCTCGAAGAAGCCATCAGTGAAGGGTGGAGCGCAGTGAGTGCGGCAAGTGGCCTTTAATGGGCTTGCCTTTCCTTTCTTGCCTTTCCCTCTGAAGGTTTTTGGTTTTACATTCACAAACATGAGACCTCCCGGGAACCCACTCCTAAGTCCTAATAGATGGTGTCCTGCAACCTCTAACTCAGGCAGGAGACATAAAAGGCACAACAAACTTTGTTTGTGACTTTTTGCGGGGGCAGGGGTGGTTTTTCGAGATAGGGTTTCTCTGTGTAACAGCCCTAGCTGTCTTGGAACTCACTCTGTAGACCATGCTGGACTTGAACTCACAGAGATCTGCCTGCCTCTGCCTCCCCAGTCCTCTGTCTGCATGTATGCCTTGCATACCAGAAGAGGGCATCAGATCCCATTACAGATGGTTTGAGTCACCATGTGGTTGCTGGGACTTGAACTCACGACCTCTCTGGAAGAGCAGCCGGTGCCCTCAACCATCCCTCTTAGCCATCTCTCCAGCCCCATAACTTGATTTCTTAATTTCCCTTTTCCATTACAGTTGTGCTAAGAGAAGTCAGGTGGTGCCATCCTGGAGACAGAGTGGTGGGTGGACCTTATCTGATGTGTAAGGGCCACAGGTCTTCCTGCTGTTGATGGAAAATGAACCGACCCAACCAGACCTCTGCTGTGAGCCAGAGAGAACTTGGTGTGCCCTCTTTCAACTATGATCCCACAGATCCCTGGCTCTGGGACATGGATCCTTGACATTAGCACGCAGGGCCAAATTCCTTTAGGAATAGCCTCAAGCTCAATTTTCCTCATGTGGTTTGCAAATATACTCTTGTAGATTGAGTGCCAAGAAATCACAGGCAGGCTGGGTGACAGTGGCACTCGGGAGGGAGGCAGAGATAGGCAGGTTTCTGTGAGTTCGAGGCCAGCCTGGGTCTACAAAGAAAAGTTCCAAGACAGGCTCCAAAGCTACAGAGAATCTCTGTCTTGAAAACCCAAAGAAAAAAAAGAAAAAGAAATAGAAAAGAAATCACAGGCCGGGCGGTGGTGGCGCAAGCCTTTAATCCCAGCACTTGGGAGGCAGAGGCAGGCAGATCTCTGTAAATTCGAGGCCAGCCTGGTCTACAAGAGCTAGTTCCAGGACAGGCTCCAAAGCTACAGAGAAACCCTGTTTAAAAAAAAAAAAAATCACAGGCAGGCCAAATAATTTAAACTATTGTTTCATACAGCTATTTGACAGCAGAATCCTATCTCTAACCTAGAACTCACATTGGAAAAAAAATCTATTTTCTGAATGTGGACTCGAGAGGACCACTCTGCACCTCACCTGAACATGGGCTGGTATACCCAAAGACTTATGTTCTAGAACAGTCAGTCCCAGTCAGTGTGGCCCTCCATTCCTCCTTCGTGGTTCTCAATAGAATAGCTGGCAGTCCCCCTCAAAGCAGTGACAACGAAGTCAGTACAAGGGACACTTTGCTGTAGGTGTCCTGAGGCAGCCTGGAAAGATGGCACTGATCCAGGATGCCTGCAACTGAGGCTAGCGAAACGCACACACAAGAGAGAGCCCAGGGCAGGCCGCACAGCTGGCTGCATAGACCTGGGAGGAGCCAGCAGGCAATTTCTCTTTCCTCTCCCTCCCTCTGAAACAATATATTTCTTGTTTCTCTCCAGTATAGCTACTCTACTCTCCTCCCTGCAGGTTGGCTTGCTTAAGGTCACACACGGCTGCCCAGCAATAGTTCTTGAAGCCTTCTGATTACTAACACCTACCACCTGCAAACTGTCTGAAAAATTCTGTTATCCACTTTAAATTCCCGGGGAAAGAATCTGACTGATTCATGTGTCCCCTTGCCTCCCCGCCCCGCCCCGCCCCGCCCCCCACATACACACAGGAGAAGCAAAGCATATGATAGACTACCTGATACGAACAAAAATATGGTTGGAGTTTGACCTGCCAAGGAGTGCCCTAGACCTGAGTAGTTTGCCTGGAGAAGTCCTTAAGAACCACCTGAGGCTACGTGCCTTTAATCCCAGCACTTGGGAGGCAGAGGCAGGCATATCTCAGTCAGTTCAAGGTTAGCCTGGTCTACAAAGGCGTGCAGGACAGCCAGGAATGTTACACAGAGAAACCCTGTCTCAAACGCCTAGGAAGCAACTCCTTTCAAGTCCCAATATTCTAGTATACACATCAAACCCCCACGCAAGCCAGCGGTGATAGCACAGACCTTTAATCCCAGCACTCTAGAGGCCAAGCAGGCACATCTCTGAGCTGTTCGAGGTCAGCCTGGTCTACACAGAGTGAGTTCCAGGACAACCAAGGCTGCATACACAGAGAAACCCTGCCTCGAAAAGCCAAAAATGACAAAAGCCCCCATCGAATGATTGTGCGGATAAACTGACCACCTCTACTCCATGCAGGAGTCGTAATGGGTGCAAGCAGAGTTATCGAGTATGACTTGATTGTATTCAAAAGGCCCTTGTTTGTTGAGCAAATATTTACCGAGCATTGTGTTAGGTGCCAGGGGGCCAAAGTCTTGTTCCTACGGGGTTGATATATTAGGAAACAGGTGTGGACGCATCATAACAACGCTCATGGAATATCAGTGTGTTTCCTTCACTCTGTCCTTAGAGTAAGGGAAACAGCTAGCGATTTACAACCCAGAAGTTGCATTATCGGGGAAATGGGATTCAAAAGATGAATGGGATGTTGGAAACAAGAGGGAAGAAGAAAACAGAAAACCAAACGCTGGGGCTGGAGAGATGGTTCAGCGGTTAAGAGCCCTGGCTGCTCTCCCAGAGGACCTGGGTTCAATTCCCAGCACCCACACGGCAGCTTACATCTTCCTGTAATGCCAGTTCCAGGAAATCTGACACCTTCGTACTAAATGCACATAAAATAAACTTAAAACAAACAAACAAACAAACGCTGGCAGAGCAGGCCAGAAATCACTGTCACCGACCTGAGAGTGTAGCTCGGTGCTACAGCATACGTTAACATACATAGAGCTCTGGGGTTCCATCCCCAGCCCCAGAAACAAAGGGAAGGAAGACAATTTTGTAAAAATGTGTTTTACAGACTTAGGAAGAGGGCTCAGCAGCTGGAAGAACTTGCAGGACTTGGTTCAGTTCCTAGCGCCTCATCCAGCAACACACAAGGCCTGTAATTCTAGTTCCAGGGGATCCAGTGCTTTTCTGGCCTCCGTGGGCATCTGTACACATGGTACACATGCATGCACTCGACCACACATGCACATGAAGTGAATAAATCTTTCTTTTTTAATTAGGGGAAAAATACTAAGTTAGTGGTTCCCTCTAAGAACAAGGAACTTTTGGTTTGGGGCTTCTTCTCTACTTGCATTTTCTGTTTTCTGTAAGGAATACCCATTACATTTGCCGTGTTCTATGCTTCCTAGCGGAGAGTGCTCCCCTTATTTGAGTGTGCATCAGAATTACCTAGGGGCTAATTTAAATGCTGCCAGCTGTTTCCCCACACCTATGATTTCTGGCTCCAGAGGTCTAGGCTAGACCTGGGATTTTGCATACCTAAAAAGCCCCGCAGGCCTAAGAACCATCCTTTTGGAACCATACTATGAGATTCACTGAATTCCAGAAGAATCTTTCAGACATCAGACCCGGTGGGGGGTGGGGTGGGGAGTGGGATGGGGGAGGTCATTATAAAAGTCACCAAAAGACCAAGAATGCTTGTCCTCTGAGTATGAGGAGTGCATGAATAGAGACAATCCCTTAGTCATAACTCATGAGTACGCTGTTTATAATTGCCAAAAAAAAAAAACCCTCACTTTTTCCCTTCTGTAGAGAGGAGACCCTCAGCTGGAAGGCAGGGAAGTTCCTAGGTGAAGTGGAAGACTTAGTCACCATTTGTCAACGTCTGTGCATTCCCTCACGGGTTTGCCAGGCAGAACCTCGAGGGCGGAGCCTGGGAAAGGCTTCTTAGTATTTCTTCAGCAGCTAGTAAACCAGGGGACTAAGTTGAGGAAGGAAGGAGGGGTGAGGAGGGAGCAGGAAAAGTACAGGCGATGGGTGGAGTGAGATTCATTAGCCCAGGCTCCCTGGCCAACCCTGAGCCTATGAAGTCACCTGCTAGAGGCAAAATGAAAATATAAAACCAAGATCTCAGCTCCTCTGTAACTATAAATAAAATAGTAAAGCGATGGTCTAGAAACCAGGGTCAGTCAACTCATTCGGTCAACAAGGATTTGCTTTAAATACCTATCACCTCCATACCCTTTGCTGACTGTCGAGGACTTGAAAACAATCCCAGGAAAAATACACGTGGCACCAGCCATAAAGACAGGAGGAGACTTGATGAACAATCTTAAAGGGTTTTTTTATCACTTCATTTTATGTTCATGGGTGTTATGCCTGCATGTATGTCTTCAGATCACCGATGTGCCTGGTACCTTTGGTGTTCAGATGAAGCCTTAGATCCCCTGGAACTGGGGTTATAGATGGTTATGAGCTGGCATGTGAGTGCTGGGAACCAAACCTGGGTCCCCTGTGAGAGCAGCCAGCACACCTAACTACTGAGCCATCTCTACTGTTCCCTGGAGAGCATGTATGAAGCAACCATAAATATACAAACATATCAAGCCTAATGCCAAGACCAGAGAAGTGCAGCCAAACAGACACACGCTAGGACTTCCCAGCTAGATAACCCCAGGCGAGGGACAGAATGTCTTTCCCTCCGTCTAGTTTCCTCATCTTAAAAAAGGACTGGGGGTGGGCGGAGGTTGACAAGAGGACAGCTGGTGAAAGAGCAGGATGGTTAGGCCTGACAACCCACGGCAGAGCCTCAGAACACACAGTGGTAGGACGGAACTAGGTGTTATCCTGACCAACACACACACATACACACACACACACACACACAGTATTACACATACAAATAATAATAAATAATAAAACTTAAAGGGGAAATGGGATTGTAATAACTAATTACACCAGCTTTGGGTCACTATTACAGAATGCCTGGCATGATTAATTCATAAAGAGAAAAACCACATTTTTTGGCTCCGTGTTTTGGAGGTTCCTATCCCTCAGTGGCCATGTTGTTTTGGGTCTGTGGTGAGGTACACATCACGGTGAGTGTATGTGCTGGGACAAGTTACCACCTCATGACTAGAAGCTAAAGAGAACCTGGAAGGTCACAGGACCCCACAGACCTCTTGGAGGCTTGCCTCCAAAGACCCAGTCTTCCCCCTGGGCTCCACATCTTAAAGACTCCACCTTCCGATCGTACCACCACCCGAGGGACCACGCTATAACACATGAGCTTTTGGGGGAGGCCCAGCCTATAGTAGCCTTTGATTGAGTTGCAATGACAGTTAAATGAACTAATATTTGGGGGGTTTTGGTTTTGTTTTGTTTTTTTTTGGTTTTTTTTTTTTTTTTGGTTTTGTTCGAGACAGGGTTTCTTTATGGTTTTGGAGCCTGTCCTGGAACTAGCTCTTGTAGACCAGGCTGGTCTCGAACTCACAGAGATTCACCTGCCTCTGCCTCCCAAGTGCTGATGAACTAATATTTGTAAGGAATGTATAGTGGGACCCAGGTGTGTAGTACAGGATTCTGGTTAAGTAAATAAATCAAAAGAAAGGTTTAGTTTTCACACTGACATATTTGCATAACAATTTAATTTGTATGAGAGTAAATATTTGCTATATATAAAAAGAGGAAACTGAGCGTGATGGTGCATGCCTAGACTCCCTGCACTAGAGGTGAAGGCAGAAAGATCAGGGCTAAAGGTCATTCTGGACAACATAGGGAGGTTAAGGCTACCTGAGCTTCAGTTACAAAGGGGAGTTAATATTTATATATGCAAATATATAATCTTGTATGTGAGCATACTTTTTAATACCAGGTCTGGTATATCGCCTAGGCTGGGCTAGGATTCATGATCCTTCTGCCTCTGTCTCCCAAAGGCTGGGATTACAGGTATGTGCCACCACACCTGGCTCAATGTATTCAATTTACAACTCTCTTATAACTTAAAAAGGGGGAAAAAAAACTCATCTTAATCAAAGGGGCCAATTCACAAAAAAAGAAAAACAAAAATGGTACCATCTGCAGGAAGAGGCTAAACTTCAGTGAAATCAAAGAAACACACACTATAGCAACTGTAATAGCTCATCCGTCAGACTGACCCACACTTAAAAGTGTAAACAGGGGTGCAGGTGTGGATGGGAAGGTGGCCTCATAACTGCAGGACAGGGCCACCTTAAAAGAGAAAAGAAAATGTGTTTGAGGAGCCACGCCATTGATCCTAGATTGTCAACTGATAGGGATATCTCTAGGCTCTTCCATTCCACCAGACTTCCTGCTCCCCGAGGCGGTAAATTCCAGAAAACCAGGCGTCACTGCACCCAGCTGCTGCGTTCAGGGGTGAACACTTATGACAGGAGGTCCCAGGCACCAGCACCAACAGCTGGACCAAAGGCTCCCTGCGGTGCATCCAAAATCATGAAAAATGCCTGATGGCAGTGGTGCACGCCTTTAATCCCAGCAGAGGCAGGTGGGTCTCTGTGAGTTCCAGACTAGCCTGGTCTTTAGCGTGGGTTCCAGGATAGCCACGACTATACAGAGGATCCCTGTCTTAAAAACCAAAAACAGAAAAAAAATCATGAAAACTTAGAAATTGTGGAAATAGGACGCTGGAGACATATTATTAATCCATAAGCCAGCCCGGCCCTGTGGCCCCTTTGCCCCCTTGGATTCTCATCTTCCCGGTAGTTTTAAACAGTCTTTCAAGGCTTTCCCTCTCCTTAAAGAGTTTCCCATTTTCATAGACTATGTAAAACAATTTACCAGCAGCTCATAATGTAAGAGTCGAGGAGTGTAAATATGTTGGCAAAGCTGTTCAGAAAATTAAAGTATTTCATGAGCTTTTCAATGGGGGAGGGTAATAAAATGATCCCGTTTTCAAAAGCTGGTACTGGGAGCCAATGGAACGGCTGCCCGTTACAAACCCTATATTCTGAGGTATGGGGTCAGTCTACCCTCCACGGCTCAGGTTAAGCCCTTTGAGTAGCAAACTTTCTCTGTGAAGATACAAGAGTTCCAGACGCTTGTGCATTTGTTGGGGAGGGGCAACATCTACTTGTAGGGCTCTTCTACATTTGTTGTTACAAGAAATGAGACGTGTGACCCCCTTCCATCCCCCAAACCCAGGGTACTCTGTATAAGCTGAAGCACACCAATGGAGTGGGACTGGGGTTTCCCCTACCCTCCTGGGGATGCAGCCTACAGCTGAGAGCTTGCCCAGCAGGAGGCTGTCCATCTTGAGGTTTGGGGCCACCTTTATCTGCTGTTGATTGTCCTCTTTGTGAACATGATGATTGACAAAGTAGCAGGAACACTTAACCATTGTTCCTAGGGGCAATGGTTAGGGGCCTACAAGCTCTGGCCACAATTCCATTAACACCTGGCCTTATTATTTGTGTTCTCATTTAAAGAAACCTAAGAGTGAGTAGCTAAGAGCTGCTTAGCTCCAGGTTAAAGACTCCAGGAGGCACATTTGAAAGGTGCTTCCTCAGTACATGTCTCCATCATCACAGCCAGCTTGCCCTCTTGGGTGCCTAGAACTCACTCTGTAGACCAGGCAGGCCTCGAACTCACAGAGATCCGCCTGTCTCTGCCTCCGGAGTGCTGGGATTAAAGGCGTGCGCCACCACCACCCGTCCTTGGCGCCACTTTAAACAGCAAAATTACCAATCAAAAACACAAAAGTGCAAAAACTGTGATACTAGGTAGACCACAAAAAGGACACCTGCTTGCATGCCACCCCAAAATCAGCCAGGGACAGGCATACCTGACAACTCCAATTGTTCACTCTCCCCCATGAATCTGAGAATGAGCATGAGCAAGCACACCCAACTATTAATTTAGGGGTTACAAACGCAGTTTGACAAGTGGACAGACTCACGGATGAGAACTGACTGTATTCAACAAACGCTTATGTAGCGCCTAGACAGTGCCAGATGATATCCTAAGATTGGAATCTTCAGTGCAGGAACTGTGCCTATAGGTTCATGATGCAAGTACAGTCCCAGCTACTTGAGGGTAGGTGGTGGAAACTTTAGGAATTGGGACACACTTTTTCCTCTTTCCCGTCTGCTTCCTGGCCACCAGGATGTTAGAAGCTCTGCTCTCCAGCCAGATAACCATGGACTCTTCAGTAAACTTGGATTGTAAATTTGGAAAGCTTGCTTCCTCTCAAATTGTATTTTATCTATCAAGGATTAATCAAAGGGACAAAAAGTCAAGCCAACACAAAGACTTTGCAATAATCATTTTAGTAAACCAGTTGGTGGTGCATGCCTTTAATCCCAGCACCTGAGAGGCAGAGGCAGGTGGATCTCTGTGAGTTCAAGGCCAACCTGGTCTACAAACTGAGTTCCAGGACCGCCAGGAATGTTACACAGAGAAACCCTATCTCAAAAACATCCCTCCCACAAAAAAATTTTTAATTTCATATCAGTCATATGAGGAGTTATATGATTTTATTTTCTAAATGAAGACCCCAAGTTGCAGAAAGGTTTGGCCACCTACCCAAGGTAAGAGATCTGTGGGAACCAATACAGACTTCAGAATTCAGAAGAACCCAGGCTGCATCAGAGAAACCCAGACTACCTGGCTTGTTCTCAGGGACCTTCCTAGGGGCAGGGACATGAGGGGACAGAAGCTATGAAGGCAAAAAGAGAAAACTCGTGATGAGAACACAAAGCAAAAGCAAATAAGGAGGCCTTTTAGAGTCAGGGTTTCTCTGTGTAGCCCTGGCTGTCCTGAAACTCGCTCTATAGACCAGGCTGGCCTTGAAATCACACTGCCTGTCCCTGCCTCCAAAGGCTGGGATTGAAGGTGTGCATCACCACCAATAAGGGGACTTTTAACCAAAAGAGGCAGTACTTACAAACAAAACCAAAAAGAAAGCTCATCTGCTGAGTCCCAGTTGATACAGGATAGTCCGTTTCTCTCTCTCTCTCTCTCTCTCTCTCTCTCTCTCTCTCTTTCTCTCTCTCTCTCTCAAACACACACACACACACACACACACACAAGAGAGGGTTCAGTGGTTAAGAATACTTGATGCTCTCAGACAGTCTGGGTTCAGTTCCCAGCACCCAGCATGGCTCACAACTGTCTGTCACTCTAGTTCCAGGAGATTGGATGCCCTCTTCTGGCCTCTGTGGGCACCTGTATGCCCACAGAGCAAATATGTACACTGAAACATACACACATATACATTAAATAAATAAATCTTTTTTTAAAAGTAAATAAATAAACAGATACCAAATGTCAAACAGGCTGTAAATCCTTTGACTGACAGACAGACGGCACGTGGCATAATTTACTCAGAAATTTGAATCAATTCCCTTGCAAAAATCAAATTTCACCATATCCCCGTGTCTAGTCTCTCATATGCCAGCCCCACCATGACAAGCAGCCTCATTGGCCCTCCCTCCTCAGGCGTGCACGGGCACCTTTGCTGTTCTCTCTGGTGAGTACGTGCCTGTTGTGGCTCACTCCCAAGCCTGGTCATCCACAAGGGATGGCATGCCTTCTCCCTTACCTTTACAAAGGAATACGAGAGAAAGCAATTCCTCTATCCACCACGTTCTCTCTAAAGGAGAGCAAAAACACTAAAGCAGGTGGGATTTCTGGGAAATGGCACATAGCTTAAAATACTAGCCAACATATCTCCCACAGTCAAAGTCCCTTCCAGAGACTAGTGACTTCCTCAGATTGCCACAACATCCAAATCTGCCGTCTCTGCTGCAGGGTGAAGTTCAATAATACTTTCTATTTTGAACCCTTGTGCCTGTGTGTGTGTGTGTGTCGGGGGTGGTTATGCACTTGTGTATACATGCATGTGGAGGCCAAAGGATAGTCTGTTCCTTTGGTATCAAACACTATTTTTTTTTATTTTTATTTTTTTTTTTTTTTTTTTTTTTTTTTTTTTTTTTTTTTGGTTTTTCGAGACAGGGTTTCTCTGTGGCTTTGGAGCCTGTCCTGGAACTAGCTCTTGTAGACCAGGCTGGTCTCGAACTCACAGCGATCCGCCTGCCTCTGCCTCCCGAGTGCTGGGATTAAAGGCGTGCGCCACCACCGCCCGGCTCAAACACTATTTTTTGAGGCAGGGTCTCTCACTAGCCTGCCAAGTAAGATCAACTGGCTGGCCTGCAAGCCCCAGGAATCCCCCTGTCTCTGCTGCCCCAGCACGGGGATTGCAAGCAGGTGCCACCACACCTGACTTTAAAGGGGGTGGGGGTCCTGAGGATAAAATTCTCCACATCCTGAATAATCTATCTTCTTAGCTATTTTATGCCACTAAGATCCTTTTCTGCCTGTGGTGCTGGGATTTTTGCTTCAGAACCTGATGGATGCCAGGCAAGTGTTTTACCCGTGAGCCACCCACAACCTTCCCCACGCCGTTAATCTTGTGAGTCAGCACAAGCAAAAGGTGCCCATAAACCGTGAGGTACGACAGCATGTGAGGTACCTCATCTCAGCCGGTGGAGGCTGGGAAGGAAGTAACCCACACAGCCTGCTCGCTATGTCTGGGGGTGCATTAAACAGCACCCCACATCTCTGTACTCAAGTCATGTGACTGTGACAGGTTTCAAAGATTTGACCTCCAAACAACCAGACATCCTTTTTAAGTTGGCGTTCTTTCCAAAGAGGAGCACCGAGCATCTGTGTGCCTCACTTGGGCTTGGTCAGTGAGCCACCAATATGGATCCCAGAAAGGGGTGCTGCCCACACTGCTCAGGGCAGGGTCCACTGCTCAGAGCAAATGTCAAAGTGTGTTCAGAACAGGGGTCTAGGCACTCGGCCGGCAGGGGCCACCCAAGGACCAATGTGTACATATCACAGTGTTCTGAAGTCAGGGTAGAGTTCAAGTCTAGGAATGAGTGGACATCAGAGCCATCAGAGCCCATAGAAGCTGCCTGGGCCAAGTTCAAATGGAGAGAGACGGGCCTGTGATATTTGATTCAAAACCCCACTACCACTGCATACCCAGGCAGACTCCAAGGTTCACTTTCTCTTACCCGTGTGTTCTGCGGAAGAAAGGGTGGCCACTGCTGATCCTCCTGGGCCTGTATGTTGCCTGGGAGCTCTGTGTGTGTGTGTGTGTTTGTGTGTGTGTCTCCTCAGTCATTCTGCATCCTTATTCTTTCAGGTAAGGTCTCCTTACTGATTCCTGGGGCTCACCAGTTCAGCCAGGTTAGTGGGGCCATGAACTCTTAGGGATCTGCCTGCCTCTGCCGCCCCAGCACTGGAATTACAGACAGGTGTTACCACACCTAATTTTGTATCCCAGTTACAAAGATCCTAACTGTGCTAGAGATCCTAACTCAGCTCCTCATGTTTTCAAGCCCTTTAGGATTAACCCATCTCCTCAGTTCCTTGCTGGGATCTCAAAAGGTCTTCCGGTCAACCCCTCTGTAGGAACAATACAGGTTCAATTACCCCTGCTTACCCCAAACAGTAGCTTTGCTGTGCGCCAAGGTTCTTTATCCAGATCACCTTCTTATTCAGAACTGGAACAAGACAATACAACCCCTTTCTCCCCAGACTTCAACCACAACCCCCGCCTAAAATGCCTGCCAGGTCAGAGCCCAGCTCAGTTGCTACAAAACACTCCCCAGTTTGCTCTGCTTTTGAAGAACTCAACTATCACATCAAACACAAAAAGAATACTACACACTAGTTGCTATAGAAACACACACACGCACACACAGAACACCTATATACACACACAGGGGTGGGGGTAAGGGATGCCTTCCAACCATTTCACTATCTCTGGCAGATATTACCAAAACATTTTTTTTAAATTCCCCCCCAAACTTCTCTTTGAGCCTTCAAGTACATAAGGCCGTGAAACGTGAGAGTCTCTGGCCCGGCACAGGGCAAGCAAAGCAAGGTTTCAATGAAACACAAAAGCCAGCACAGACCTGAAGGGGAACAGGCGGCCCCCGACGACAAGGCAGCCAACTGCCAAGCTGTCATTTTGCTCGGCGACTGAACAGAAGGCTCGAGTAATGACAACCACAAAACTCATTTAAAGTCTGAAAAGGTGACTAATGAGCTCATTCATGCTGGCTATAAATTATTCACTACAACACTGATCCCACTCAAGACAAACAGTAAAGTAAACTTTAAACACAGACCCGGCCAGCCTTCCAACGTGCAGCGAGTTTTGCCTGTAAGACTTCTCAGAATGACAGGGATACTTGCCCCTGTTGTCTATTGTCACATTCGTCTTCTGTTTACTTTTTTTTTTACTGCCTTTAATCAAGTTAAGCAGACACAGCTGTTACACATTTATTTCTCTGCTGTATTTTTTTTCATTAGTTATTACAAGCAATCATGAAGCCCTAAAAATAACAGCAAATTATATTCTCTAGAAACCAAAGGCTGACCTTAAAATGAAGCCCAGGTCTTCAGGAAGAATATTCATGCGCACATGTTGGACGAGTGACCGCGCCACTCTTGGAGAGCTCTGCAGTTTGCTTCTAAGTGGCCATTGGTCCTGGAGTGGACAGGTTGCCTTGAAACCCGATGCTGCAGACCCTTCCAGCGGTCAGGTTTGGGCCCAGGTTTTCAGGAAGACATTATCATCTTAAGCAAACAGATGAACTGTCTGCTGGCTTTCTGGAGCCCTGAAAAAGAGCAGGTTCCTTCGGACTCACCACAGCACTACAGATTGCTTTCGGTTTCCTGTTTAACATTAAATAGAGAATTGTCGCTCTGTTTTTACAAGCCAAACTGTTTGCTGCCGCCGCCGCTACTAAAAGCCTGATGATGGGGGCTAAGTGGTCCCCCTTTCCCTTCGTGTTTATCCGACTATCATTTTCAAGACATTGTAGGAGTTTAGAGTTTCAAATCTGTCTGAGGGATTTCCCTTTAAGTCCCCACACAAGTAATTCATATTAGAGCCTGGTCAGAGATCTGAACATTATGTAGTTTTAAACTGCTTTGGATCCTTTGAAAAGAAGCCACAGGAAAGACGCATGCTCAAAGAGGGACAGATGGAGGCTCTAACTAATCAAAAGTGAAAGCAGGAAAGTTAGATGCTGGTTCACTGAGGGATGAATGAGAAACACAGACAGGACGTGAGTCTGCTTTACTCTGGGCCCCGGCCTCTCCCGGTCTCCATTTAAGGAAAATCTTTCATATTTTCAGCTTCTTGCATAAACTAAATGAATACCTTGTCCATCATTTCTATTGTCTGAGATGCAAAAAAATATTTTTGTTTCTTATGGAGAAAGGGCAGTCCGGCAATATTGACAGGCAAGGCCATTGCCACCTACCAATAGCAATCTGTGAGCCTTGTCGTGTTTATCACGGCTTTATCCATGTTTCTGGATCTACCAAGAATTATTAATTTTAAGCCCCTTCTCCCCCAGAGTTCTGGAAATTGTTTTGAGTCTCTTTTCTTTAGTTTTTGGTCAATTTTACTTCTTAGGTTTGCTTTGGGTTTTTTGAGACAGGCTCTCACTATGTAGACCAGGCTGACCTCAAACTCCCTATGCAGATCAGGCTGGCCTTAAACTCACAGAGATCCACCCGTCTCTGCCTCTCCAGTGCTGGGATTGAAGGTGTGCACTGACACACACACAGCTTCACAGAGCAGTTCTGTTCCCACGTGTGATACAATACTAGACTTTTAGTGTTGTTTTCTAAGTTTTTCTTTCTTGTACATAATTGGTTTTCTTTCATCACATTTATTACTTTAGGATTATGTGTGGATGCATATGAGGACACGTGTGGAGGTCGAGGACAACGTGTAGGACTTGGTTCTCTTCTTCCACTACATGGGTCCCAGGGATCAAACTCGGGTCACGGCAATTAGCAGCAAGCACTTTATGAGATGAGCCATCTTGTTGACCCATGGTGTAAGGCTTTGGAAAATCTAACATCACAATGCAAAGCTCCAATTCCAACCAAATAAATGGAGAGGTCTGAACAGGGTCCCGCTGGAGGGCCAACTGCTCCACAGCTCTCCACCTCGCGCATCTCTGTGGAAGGGTGTGGGCGGAAACTAGACTTCGGAAGCGAGCCTCACCTGCAGTCTCCCCTGGCAGCAGAGCTGGCAGAGACAATCCACCATTGGTGAGAAACCTGGCGTGTTGGTGGACTGTCTAAACACCACTCCTAGTTTCTCTGGGGTGAACGACGAACAATGTCAGTTTTGCCTGGAGACAGTTAGTGCTTTGGAACAACAGCCGACAAAACAATGGCGAGCAAGTCCTCAAGGACGCCATCCAAGGAATCGCGGGCAGAGCTGCTCCGGCTGCACGGCTCTCCGCGTTCCCTGCTGGCCAGGCGCTGTGCCAGCACTCCTCCCTGCATTATTAATTCATCATTTACTGCCCATCTTTCACAAGGAAGGTCCCGCCATCCCTGTGGACAGAGGACAGTCACCAAGGCTAAGGAGAAGTCAAGTGACTTCTCATAGGTAGGGAGGGGTAAGATAAAAAGCTAAGACCCTGGCCTAAGAGCTCAGCAGTCAAGACTATTGGCGGCTCTTCCGGAGGACCAGGCTTTGAACCCCAGCACTCACACAGCAGCTCACACCCATCTTCACCTCTGATCCAGGGGAGCCAGTGCTTTCTTCTATCTTCAGTGGGCGTTGGAGCCATATGGTGCACACGGACAAAATATAAAAAATAAATGTGGCTCCATGTTAGAACCTGAGTCCCTAGTGTGGTGTGGTGGGAACCGATGGAGGACAGGGCTTTGCGGCATATCCTTAGGTCACTGGGGGCATTGCCCTGGGGAATTAAGATCATTTTCCAGTGACTCCTGGATTACCTGTGTAATCCTAGAGTTAGGAGGCTGAGGCAGGAGAAATGCATTGAGTCTGAGGGACTGTAGGATGACTCTGTCTCAACACAACACACACACCACCTCAAAACAAAACTACAGCCGGGTGATGGTGGCGCACGCCTTTAATCCCAGCACTCGGGAGGCAGAGGCAGGCGGATCTCTGTGAGTTCGAGACCAGCCTGGTCTACAAGAGCTAGTTCCAGGACAGGCTCCAAAAACCACAGAGAAACCCTGTCTCGAAAAACCAAAAAAAAAAAAAAAAAAAAAACCTACTGATTAATGCTAGAAGAAAATGAAATCTACAAGTCCTGTGGGTAGGAAAATCCAGCCCCACCATCACTACAAAGGCTCTACGATAACTAAGAATGAACCATCCTGATGGAAAACTCAATATAGGAGCCAACAGACCTCTGTGGTTAGAGGTCTGAGATGATTTTTCTGTTGCCTGTGACCAGAAGTACCTTGAAGAACACCCATACTGAGTCAGTGATCGATGGAGTCTCATTGCCTACCCATAGAAAGTTCTAATACAATAAAACTTTTCAACAGAATAAAATAGAAAAACAACATTTGGACAGGTTTAGTGACAAGACTTCATAAGATTAAAATGGCTTGCAAGAAAAGACCCAAATTGCAAACTTTACCGAGCACTTTTAAGGTCTGCTCTAGTTCGTAAAGCGAGGCCATGTGTGTAGAGGCCTGCAAGTAGATGGAGAATTATAAATGGGAAATTGTAGGGAATCCACGGATAACGGAAGACGTCTGTGCATTTAACCAGAGGTGAGCATGACCCCTCACTGAGGTCTCAGAGTTTAACTGGAAGTGAGCTCATTCCTGGGGGGCAAGGGAGAACACAATGTCTCAGACAGGCATCCTGAAGCATACAGTCTAAGGCCAGTGATCAAGAAGAAACGAGGATCTACAAGAGCTAGTTCCAGGACAGGCTCCAAAAAACCACAGAGAAACCCTGAATCAAAAAAACCAAAAAAAAAAAAAAAAAAAAAAAGAAGAAACGAGGAAAGCCACATGGCTGTTCACTGAGTAGTTACTACATGACAGACATGGCGCTACACATTTTATCTGTTTCCTGTCAGAGAAAGCTCTCAGCTTTCTGTGTTTCAAACAAGTCACTATACAAAAAAAAAAAAAATCATCTTAAAAGTGCTGTAAAAAAAGAAATTTTGTCACAACTGACACCGTTTCCTTAAAAGCTTACATGGCATTAGCAATAATCCGTTACGATGCTTAATGTTTCTCTAAGCTATTGTTGTTCAAACAGCAACAAAATATCCCAAGCAACCACGTCAGGGCAATGAACAAATTAGCTTCCCCGTTCTCCATGCAGAAAATAGTATTCCAAAATCAGGGTCTACGGAGAAATAATTAGAGTTCACAGTCCAGGAAGAGCACGAGAAAGCAACGCCGAAGCACATTACATAGGTAATTAGGTAATAGCATGTTATTTTCTGTTTTTTTTTTCAATGTTTCAACTGTCAGTCCTTTAAGCATATGCTTTTTTGTTTTCTTTTATCATTTGAAATAAGTGCTCACCCTTCTACTTTGCTGTGGTTTTTATTTGTTGTTTTGGGTTTTTGGTGCTGCACATTGCGCATTGAACCCAAGACCTGAGAAGCTCTAGGAAGCCCTCCTCCATTGCCCCATACCTTTCGTGTTTGTATTTTACACTCTTGACTTTTTGTTTGTAATTGTTTTTGTAAGAGCCAGCCATGATAAACTAAATATGAACAGACCACCCAAAGAAGTTCTTTGCTTCCAACCATTATCACCTGCTAGTGTGGGACTCAGTCACTCTGGCAGGTGATAATGGTTTTTTAATAGAGGCCTGAGTCTCAGTAGTTTACCCTGAAGCAATACCTGGTTGCAGAAAGGACCATAAACTAAGATTACCTGAGCACCACCCAAGAACAGACCATCCAAAGGAAATGCCTAAGGTTCCAACCGCTGTAGATGTAGATAGGAGCACCAGCCAGCACACACACACACACACACACACACACACACACACACACACACACACCAGGTCACCCGTAGATAAATATCAGCCAATCAGGGGTCCTGAACCTCAGAAACCCCTCACCCCTACCTTTACTACTATAAAAAAAAAACACTCTAACTGAGCTGAGGCTCTCTGTTTATTCCAATACGTTGGACATATGGAGAGACCGAGTTTGCAGACTTGCATAAAGGTTCTTTTGCTTTTACATACGGGACTCAGTATCCTTATTGGCTTTGGGAGACTTCACGGATTTGGGCATAATACTTTTTTGTTTTGTTTTCTGAGACAGGGTCTTTCTGTGTAGCCCTGGCTTTCCTGGAAGTCTCTGTAGACCAACCAGGTTGGCCTCAAACTTAGAGATCTGCCTGCCTCCACTTCTCGGGTACCTGGATTAAAGGCCTGTGCCACCACCACCCAGTTTACACTTTTCTTAAAAAGGGTCTCTCCAAGCTGAATTGATCTTGGGCCATACAAAGTCCACATCACTCAGGTGTAGTATGAATTCTAGTTGGTCTCAATAATAAAAACCTAGAATTAGACATAAGATTAATGCTGAAGATCAGAGAAGCAGAGAGGCCAGCCACTTGAGAGTTCTTTTACCTCTACCAATGCTCAGACGGAGGGGACGATCCTATCCTCAGATTGCATCTCCAGACTCCATTTGTCTCCACCAAACCTCAGACTGCTATGGGCTCCTGTCTCCTCCCGCCTTATATTCCTCTCTCCACCCAGCTACACACTCCTGCCTCCACCTCCCTAGTGCTGGGATTAAAGGCATAGGATCCCAAATGCTGGAATCGCCTTTGTGTGAACTGTTTCTCTTTTAGAGTATTTAATCTTGTGTTGCCCACTGTGGCCTTGAACACCACCTGGCTGCTCCCGAAACCTGAGATTAAAGGTGTGTACCACCACTCCCTGGTCTTCAGCTCTGCCTTCTGATCTTCAGGCAAGCTTTATTTGTTGAAACATAAACAAAATAGCACTACACTCAGTCCCTACCTTGTGGAGGCTTGGATCTCCTGGCCTGTCCTCTTGAGCTATGTATGCCAAGAAGTGTTTGAAGCATATATAGTTTTTTTTTAATAGAGTGTTCCTAGAAACAATAGTTTTATTGAGCTCTACATTTTTCTCTGCTCCCCTCCCTGCCTCTCCCCTCCCCCTTCCCCAAGGTCTCCATGTTTGCAATTTACTAAGGAGATCTTGTCTTTTTCTACTTTCTACTTCCCATGTAGGTTAGGTCTATGTAAGTCTCTCTTAGTGTCTGCATTGTTGTCTAAGTTCTCTGGGGTTGTGATTTGTAGGCTGGCTTTCTTTGCTTTATGCTTAAAAACCACCTATGAGTGAGTACATGTGAAAATTATCTTTCTGGGTCACCTCATTCAATATAATGTTTTCTAGTTCCATCCATTTGCCTGCAAAATTCTAGATGTTGTTATTTTTTTCTGCTGTGCAGTACTCCATTGTACATTTTCCTTATCCATTCTTCAGTCGAGGGGCATTTAGGTTGTTTCCAGGTTCTGGCTATGACAAACAAAGCTGCTATGAACATAGTTGAGCACATTTCCTTGTAGCACAATTGAGCATCCTTTGGATATACACCCAAAAGTGGTATTACTGGGTCCTGAGAAAGGTTGTTTCCTAATTTTCTGAGAAATCACCACACTGACATCCAAAGGGGTTGTATCAGCTTGCATTCCCACCAGGAATGCAGAAGTCTTCCCCACAACCTCTCCAGCATAAGTTGTCATCAATGTTTTTGATCTTGGCCATTCTTACAGGTATAAGATGGAATCTCAGAGTTATTTTGATTTGTATTTCTCTGATGACTAAGGATGTTGAACATTTCCTTAAGTGTCTTTCAGTCATTTAGAGTCCTCTGTTGAGAGTTCTCTGTTTAGATCTGTACTCCATTTTTTTTATTGGATTATGTGATCTTTTGGTGTCCAATTTCTTGAATTCTTTGTATATTTTGGAGATCAGACCTATGTCTGATGTGGAGTTAGTGAAGATCTTTTCCCATTCTGTAGGCTGTCGTTTTGTCTTGTTGACCATGTTCTTTGCTTTACAGAAGCTTTTCAGTTTCAGGAGGTTCCATTACTAATTGTTTCTCTCAGTGTCTGTGTTGCTGTGGTTATATTTAGAAAGTGGTCTCCTGTGCCAATGTGTTCAAGTGTACTTCCCACTTTCTTTTCTATAAGGTTCAGTGTTGCTGGCTTTATGCTGAGGTCTTTGATCCATTTGGACTTGGACTTGAGTTTTGCGCATGGTGATAGATATGGGTCTATTTTCATTCTTCTACATGTTGATATCCAGTTATGCCAGCACCACTTATTAAATATGCTTTCTTTCTTCCATTTGATTTTTTTGTTTGTTTGTTTCCTTGTCAGAGATCGAGTGTTCGAAGATGTGTGGATTGATATCTGGGTCTTCTATTCGGTTCCATTGGTCCTCCTGTCTGTTCTTATGCCAATACCAGGCTGTTTTCAGTACTGTAGCTCTGTAGTAGAGTTTGAAGTCAGGGATTGTGATGCCTCCAGAAGTTCTTTTATTGTACAGGATTGTTTTGGCTATGCTGGGTTTTTTGCTTTTCCATATGAAGCTGAGTACCGTTCTTTCGAGGTCTTTGAAGAACTTTGCTGGGATTTTGATGAGCATTGCGTTGAATCTGTAGATTGCTTTTGGTAAGATTGCCAAAGTATGTACATTTTATGATGAGGGACCTGGGCCTCCAGTGAGGGAGAGCTAGGACCCAGCAGCAGGCTCTCAGGTGGGATCAGTTTAGCTTGCCACCCCTAAAGATGGGAAGGAGCAGCCTTCTCTGATTGGTTCTTTGTAGGTAGCAGGCAGAGGGGTAAAGGGAACTCTCAGACCCAGCAAGAACAGTCTTACTTCCACTTTGAACAGAAGGTTCAGCCTCTCCACAGTCATCTTTCAGGGTGGTAGACTCTCTCCTTTGGGATTATTATGGGCTACAACAAGACAGACACTACAGGGACAGTATGTGTACAGGTTCAGGTCACACTGGGACCTGAAGGTTGCCCTCTCAAGGAGGACTCAGGAGAGAGGACCAGCCCTGAGGACGCACAGAAAGTAAAACCTATGTCAGCCTAGTGTGGCCATGCTTTTTCCCCTAGCCCTGCCCTTCCCCAGTGGCTCATTCCAGGTAGCCAGACTGGTCTTCTGCCGGGATCTTTGCACTTCCCTGGCTTGCCGGGCTCTTTGGTCCTTCACACTTCCACTACATCTGCATAAAACTCCCAGACAATGGAGTACTCACACAGCCCCCATACTCTGTGTGATCCATCCTCCCTGCAGAACCCAGTCCCTGCCTCCCTTCCCCACCATGATTTATTTTGCTCCCAGTGATAACACTGAAAAGCGGTTTGTGCCTTACCTTCTTAGAATGGTAGTTGGTAGAGCAGGGAGCCCAGCGACCAACTCGCCTTGGACTTCATCGTTCTGACCACATTCAGGGGCTAGCCTCTGCTTCCCAGACACTCCGCCTACCAACCCTGGAATGTGCTCCCAGTAAAACCTCAGGTACAGGATGCTGTATAGATATGCAAAGTGTGGAGGTGGGGGAAACCCACCCGGCTCCCAGCCAGCCGGGAGAGCAGAGTTAACATCTCTAAGGAATTAAAGAGTCCCCTTGAAACCAGGGGTGGGGTAGCAGTGAATTGAGGAATTGGATCATAGGAGATGGGGGTGGGAGTATTTTCCAAGTCTTGTCTAGAACCTTGAGATCATTAAACCTGTTCTTGACATTAAACAGTGGCTCTCAGCTTCCCTCCCCAGTTCTCTAAGTTGGGTTTCTCACTGTAGATTTACACTCAGGCTTTTGATTAACTACCATGAGCCCCTCAGCTCAACCAAGGTTTGAGAAATGAAACAATGGGTCAGCTCTCTGAGCTGAAATCGGGACATGAAGATGAAGACCACAGGAAGTCTCCTTCCCTGCCCCCACCTGCCACAGTGACCATGGGGAAGCCAAGGTGTCTTTTGAGATGACTGAAGAGGCACGGAAGCAGCCAGTAAGCACCAGAAATCTTCACAAGCACAAGATTGGAACATGAACACTCAAGTAAGTGATCTACTCCTGAGCTACATCAGCCCCTAGTGTTTGGGAACAGGGTATCCCTACATAGATGATGGGTGTCTTTGAACTCTCAAATCTTCTGCCCCCAACGGCTTCCCCACCAAACCTAACAACTTCAACTTTTAACTTTTTTTACCGACATTTCACCTATTAAAAAAAAAGACCAAGGCTGGCAGTATGGCTGGGACTCTGTTGGTCTAACGCTTGCCCATCCATAAAGCCCTGGGTTCACTTCCCAGCATCCCATAATCGAAACACAGGTGGCACACAGCTGTAATCCTAGCACTCAGGAGGTGGAGGCAGGAGGATCACAAGGTCAAGGCCGTCCTTGCCTACACAGGAAGTTCGAGGGAGGCCAGCCTAGGTTACGGGAGACGCTGCCTCTCACTCAAAGCAAAATCAAATAGAAGACACAGGGCTGACAAGAAGTCTAGTCACGACAGCTGGGTAGCCCTAGCTGGACGGTCAGGGCTTGGGGAAGTCATGTGACCTCTCTGCGGCCTGTAAAGTGGGAATATTGTACAATCTACCCAGGGAAACCACACGGAGGATTAAAACCCTGCTTGAAGTACCTCCAAATGGACGCATTACACCCGGTAAATGCTAACCTAGCACTTTCTATGATCATGACAAAACTAAAAAGATTTAGAAGGTGGCAGATGAGATGGCTCAGGAACTTGCCCTGTAATCATGGTGACCTGACCTCATCCTCAGAAGTCAGAGACCGCAGGGCGGTGGTGGCGCACGCCTTTAATCCCAGCACTTGGGAGGCAGAGGCAGGCGGATCTCTGTGAGTTCGAGACCAGCCTTGTCTACAAGAGTTAGTTCCAGGACAGGCTCCAAAACCACAGAGAAACCCTATCTCGAAAAACAAAATACAACAAAAAAAAGAAGTCAGAGACCCACAGGGGTGTTGTGGCATGTGCACACACACACACACAAACACACATCCACCACTAAAAATAATACATTTTAAAACAAAAAGATAATCCTAAGACAAGAGCTGAGAGCTTACAAAGAAGGATGGGAATGTAGTTCAGTAGAGTTCTTGACTCATAATATAGGCTTCTGTGCAGACCAGGCTGGCCTTGAACTCATGGAGATCTGCCTATCTCTGTTTCTTGGGTGCTGGTGTTAGAGGTGTGAGCCACCATACCCCACTGTGCCTATACTCTTATGTGATGCTGATGTTGGAACCCAGAACATCACACATTCTAGGCAAGTGAGCACTTAGCAGCTGAGCTCCATCCTAAGAGCGCCCAGGGCATAGTAGCTCAGTGGTAGAGT
This sequence comes from Chionomys nivalis, assembly GCF_950005125.1. Taxonomy (NCBI): domain Eukaryota; kingdom Metazoa; phylum Chordata; class Mammalia; order Rodentia; family Cricetidae; genus Chionomys; species Chionomys nivalis. Next base: position 27,518,109 of record NC_080095.1, on the reverse strand, counting down.
GCCTGCCGAGCATAGAGGTCCTGGGCAAAGGAATAGTATACAGAAGGAAACGAACTTCAGAGAAAGGAAAGGGGTGGAGGGGACAAGAAACACTGAGAGTTAAGCAGCCAAGAGCACAGGGGCCCAGGAGACAGGCTGGTGCATCTGAGCAAAGAGTCATTCAAGGAGTAATAGAAGGGCAGTGGGAATGCAAGGTTAGAGCCAGACCGTGAGGAATCTGGAGTCCTAACCAACAAGTTTGGGTTTCACCTGGACAATGGGGAGCCGAGGAATATTCTATGGATAGTCCATAATGAAATCCTGAAAGCAGTATCTTTGGAAGATAAATCTGGTCAATAATATAGAGGAAGAACTGGAATAAAGTGAACTGTTATGGAATTGCACTTACAGAACACAGTAGCTGTCACACTGGGGCATTGTTTCAATGATGAAAAGAAAAGACTTTGGTCTTCACATTACGGTTTCCTGTGTATCCTTCATGCTTCTCGTGTCTTACATATTAATATCTGACAAATAAGTAAAACTGGAGTCCAGCAAGGAGAATATTTCAGATTAAAAGAGAAGTAAAGGTCAGGCCTTTGTGTAAGTATTACTCTTCCGGGAGACACGTGTAGGAACGCTGGAGGACCTGCCCTTTGACAGCCCGCAGAAGAGAATGGCCGTTACAGCATGGAGGGGTTTGCTCCTCTCTTCCCCTGTAAAAATCTCCATGGTCACTGACAAGCCCAGCAAGGCGGCTAGACCAGCTTTCTCTGTGCAGAGTTTTCAGAAACAGTGGGTTCACCTTCTGTTCTGCCTTCTCCAGGCTCCCGGACTGAATCCCCCAGACTCCTGGCTTCTGACATGGGGCTTTACAGGCTCAAGCTGGCTTGTTGGAGTGGGAGGCAGCACAGAGCAGAGGTTGGAAAACTGCCTCCCGAGTGGACAGCCTGGAGTCTGCGCCCCAGTGTGAAGGACCACAGGAGACCTGGTCTGGCTTTCCAACTTCTGAGCTCAGGGTCAGAAGCAACCCCTGGGAATGGTAAACTCGTATGGGTGTCATGAGCCTTCGCCTGAAAGATATCAGCAAAGTGCTTGAATAGAGGGCTAGGCACCTGTGTAGAACTCCGTGGAGCTGTTGCCAGCTGGCTTTATTGGGTTGCACTGAGATCTGGTTGAGTTGCTCAAGGGAAACCAGTCTTGCTGGGCAAAAGGCGCTTCCCTAATTTAATTATCATATACCCAATGCAGAAACTTTTTTTCCTCCCATCAGATTACATCAGCAGATTCCCAAAGGATCAACTCTAAAGACTAAAAGTGCTCAGGGACCCAGATGTCAGCACGGTAGCCTGGCTACAGCTGTATCTCACGGGACCTGTGGGAGAGTTCCCCAGTAACCACAGGAAGGGCGAGAAACCTTGGAACTCTGAGCTGGCAGCCCCTAGTCCACTGGTCATGCCAGGGGAGATTCAGGCATCTCCCTGCCCTCTCTCCCTCACACCCAGTCAAGGCCTCCCTGAAGATTCAAAGAAAGAATGGGGTCTAGAACTTGAGTCTTTTCTTCCTAGGATGCCACTCCTCTAATTTTTTTCACAGTTATTGTGTGTGTGTCCACATGAGGAGATCGGAGTGCAGCTTGTGGGAGGCAGGGCTCTCCTTCTACCATGTGTGTCTCAAGCATCAAACTGAGGTTAGCAGGCCATCTCACCAGCCCAGAAACTCACTTTTCTCTTACACCAATATAATGGTCATCATGGAATACTTAAAACCACGTACACAAAGTAGACAAAGGGCAGTCATGTCCTATCATGCAGGGATTCAAACTTCCTGGACTTTACATGCATTTAACATGATGGTGGACCACAAGCATACTGGGCCTGCTTTACCTGCTTCCTGTTGCATAGAATCTGTGTCTATGACAAAACTCTGAGCTCTGAGAGGGTTCAGATTGCATTGGTCTTTTTCTGGTTTGTTTGTTTGTTTGTTTGTTTGTTTTTTTGGTTTTTTGAGACAGGGTTTCTCTGTAGCTTTGGAGCCTGTCCTAGAACTAGCTCTTGTAAACCAGGCTGGCCTCGAACTCACAGAGATCTGCCTGCCTCTGCCTCCCTTCCCAGAGCTGGGATTAAAGGCGTGTGCCACGGCCACCTGGCGATTGCATCAGTCTTAACGGTACCATATGCTTCCCACCTACTCTTTACCCACCACATAGTAGGCCCTCAATAAACAGTCATACAGCCGGGCGGTGGTGGCGCACGCCTTTAATCCCAGCACTTGGGAGGCAGAGGCAGGTGGATCTCTGTGAGTTCGAGACCAGCCTGGTCTACAAGAGCTAGTTCCAGGACAGGCTCCAAAACCACAGAGAAACCCTGTCTCGAAAAAAACCAAAAAAATAAAAAATAAAAAAATAAAAAAATAAACAGTCATACAGTGAGTGCCGGTTGTACAGTGTCCCAATGTCCCAATGACTTCGCCTCTTTCTCTCATGCGGGTATTTACGTTAGCTCCAGTTGTCTCTCCTGTCAATACACTCAGATGAATAACCCAACCCCCACATACAGAGATCATCATTTCCCCACAATGAATCCTATAGGAGGAGCTGCCAGGCCAGTGAGTATTCATAGGTGTGATGATCAGTGTTAGCTGTAAATGTGACATGATTTAAAGTCAGGTAGGATGAGATTCCCAAGATCGGGTTGTTGGTATGACTGAGGGATTGTCTTGATTCATTAAAGGATGTGGGATGTAAATAAATAAAATAATAAAGATTCATCAGAGAATGTGGCATGCAAATAAATAAGTTGAAAAATAAAAAAGAGTGAACCTAAAGTTATTGAATATTTACTTCCTATTTGCTTTGAGTTTACACATAGGATTTGATTAAATCCTTTTAAGTACTCTTAAGAAAAACAGAATAGAGAAAGTGAGGTGTCACAAGCAAGCAAGCATTTTTATTTTCCTCTGCCCCTGCCCATGGATGTGATGTGAACAGCTCTCTCGAGCTCCTGCCGCAGTGACATCCTTGAAAGTGATGGACTGCATCCTGGGCTTCTGAGCCGGAATGAACCCCTTCTTCTCTAAGTTGCTGTGCACCCGGGTATTTTATCACAGCAACAGAAATGAAACAGGAAATAAGGAAGGCCTTGGAAACCCACTGCCTGGCAGTCCTTTGAAAGTCACCCTCGTCGATATCCTGTGCAAGCGATCCAGCACAGTGGACAGCCTAGAGCTCCCGGCTCCCTAGGTGTTTGTGAGTTTTGGGGAAGATGGTAGCCTTCCAGTGGGTGCTTTAGTGATGAACGGAGGCCTGGGCGTCTGCTGTGGAACAATCCCAGGCATATAAGAAAGCACCTTCACCAGTCTCCTTCTGTTCCCTGTTGCACAATACTGGGGACACCTGACACAGCCACGAGGAAAATTACCAACTCCCACTTCCCAAATGTACTGTGCTAGGAAACACACCCCACGTCCCAGGAGCTGCTAGGTCCAGCATGGAAAGCCAGCTCTGTCCCTGCAAACAGCAGCCCACACCAAATCTGTGTCTCTCTGGCACCAAGTCTGTTTGGTTTGACTTGTCTATAAATATCTGTACTTCAAAGTCAATGTCCAGAGTGGATTCTCCACGCTTTTTTTTAAACATACATGCATACATTAAGTATACAATGTTAGCCTCAAAAACACATGTTTTACATTTTCCCCTTAACATTCTATCAGCGAGTTAAATTCCAATGGGTGCCTCCCCTGACTTTTCCATGTCAATCACGGAGCTCACTGGTGACCAGGCGCGGCATTATCCACATGCACAGCCTCTCCCTGCACCCCACCCCACCGTACCCTAAAACACTCATGATATGACATAATGAGTTCGTGTCTCCTCCTCTCCGTCCCCCAGTCCTCTCTCCTCTCTTCTCACAAGGCTGAGAGTTGCGCGCCCAGGGAAACCTCTAGCTTGTCTCCAAGGCCTTGTCAGACAGAGGGGAAGGATGCAGAATTACTCATATCCTTTGCAGATGAAAGCCTGAACTCAAATTCTGCCTCTGTCCCCAAATGACTTTGTCGAAGTTACCTTCTGCTTCCATTTCTCAGTAGCCAAAACGAGGTGCTCCCTGCACTGCCCTGTGTGCTCTGCAAGAAACACACAAGGAACTAAGGAGCTAGGCCATAAGGACCTTCCTGTTCTTCAAGGAACCAAGTTCAAGGTCCTCCTCTGTCAGCACGCCTGCTTTCTTGCCTTATGGATCAGACCCAGTTTTTTTTGTTTTTGTTTTTTTTTTGATTTTTTGAGACAGGGTTTCTCTGTGTAGCCCTGGCTATCCTGGAACTCACTTTGTAGACGAAGTTAGCACTGAACCAGAGATCCTCCTGCCTCTGTCCCCCCCAAGTGCTAGAATTAAAGGCATGTATCACCAGCACCCAGACCCAGTTTTTCTTTTTTACTTTTCTTTTTATTTCTGTCTTTCTTTCTTTGGGGCCTGTCCTGGAACTAGCTCTTGTAGACCAGGCTGGCCTCAAACTCACAGAGATCCACCTGCCTCTGCCTCCCGAGTGCTGGGATTAAAGCCATGTGCCACCGCCAACAGGCTCAGACCCCATTTTTCTAACCAGATCTTCTCCATACCTGTTTCCAATGGCAATGTTGTCAGAAAAGCTAACCTCTGAACCCTGCATTTTAAAAAAATCCACATAGCTCTTCAAAATTAATCAATAGGGTGCTGGAGAGATGGCTCAGAGGTTAAGAGCATTGCCTGCTCTTCCAAAGGTCCTGAGTTCAATTCCCAGCAACCATGTGGTGGCTCACAACCATCTGTAATGGGGTACACTCTTCTGGCCTGCAGGCATACACACAGACAAAATATTGTATGCATAATAAATACATAAATAAATATTTAAAAAAAAATTAATCAATAATTAGTTACTCTTAACTTTCTATCCTTTTCCTATATATACCCATAACACAGAGGTCCAGATTCTTTGTTTGATTCAAAACAAATGTCCGGTCTCTAATAGCTGAAGGCATACACATCTCGAAGCCCTTGTTCACAGTCACCCATAAAAGTCTACAGCGAACGCTGATGATGATTCAGCATGTCATGAGGAAATCCCTAAGAGACAGAGAAATCAGAGTCAACACGGAAGTTCCCAAGCCCACACATCAAGGTTTCTTATGATATGAACAATACAGAATTTATTTGAGAGGAAAATGCCAAGGTAACATCTGGAGTTGCCACATTCATGGGTACAGGAGGTCAGCTCCTAGGACATTCTGTACTCTCCTCTGGAGAGGTGGTTAGGGAATTTGCCAGATCCGTAGTCCACATGCACTCAAGTCAGACAGCTCCCCTTTTGGGGTGGTGGCGGGGACAGGGGTACAGACAGTCTTGTTCAGGAACTTAAGGCTCACAGGGAGAGCCAGAAAGTCTGCCCGGGTGGTCTAAAGGCCAGATTAACAGACCAGAGTTGAGAGTAGGAGATGGGAGGTGGAGGGACACAGAGCTAAGAGCCTGTGGCTAGCAAGAACACACCATAAAGCCAACACAAGGGTATCTCTGCCACTGAGTCACACAGTCACACGCCTTGTTCCTAGCCTCCACCCGAGGAGCGAAGCCAATGGCCCCTGCCCACTTCCTTACCACTTCTTCAGGGCAATAACACCGGACACAGGCCAGGTGGTGGGGCCACCCCTCAACTCTGACCTCCCCCTTGTAGATTCCTGAGCCACAGGACTGGTAGCAAGGGGCCCATTGTGCCAGGAGAGTTACTACCGTCTGTTCCCACCTGAGGAAGTTCCAGGATGAACTCACTGTGATTTATGCTGAGTCTGCCTTAAAACACAGGGCCCTCGTGTGCCCCTGGAAACACTCTGCCCCTGAGTATCTTCATCAAGGACAGGGAGAGATAGCAATTTCTCCACAGTCTCTTCCAGATCAGAAAACTACATTCTCCACCTCAGCTTCTTATAACCATGCTCCTTGGGCCTTAGATAGAATTAATGCTCAAGGCTCATTGGTTACACTCCTCTGGGATGTGTGTCACACCAGGGATGCTCCCGAGGGCTGACCTTTGCCTCCTAGGTATCCATGAAACAGTACCCTCACTCACAGCATCCACTTAAAGAATGACGGGCTCGGGTGGTTCCCTGTCTGCTATCAGTGAGGCACACGGTGGAATGTTCAGGTCTCTTTCAGAGAGAAGAATGCAGGATTCTGCAGTTAGAGACCTCAAGCTAACCCACAAGGGCTAGTAGAAGAATGAGATGCCAGTGTTGATTGAATTTTGAATCACACAATAGCTGAGAAAAAAAAAGACATACAATGTAAATGACTGGTACGGAGTCAATTCTCCGAAAAAGAAGACTGTAGATGTGGGGGGGGGGAGCCAGTTCTCTGTGGGGAACCCTGCCCTGGGTGGCCTCTGATGGTGACCAGTTACCTTCGGGTAAGGCTAACACAGTCTTCTAATACGATGCCTGCAATATTCTGTCTCACTGTCAGGAAATGTAATTTTCTTTGGTGGGTCCTAGGCCTAAATAGGATGGCTGGCCAGGGGCATACCACTCCTTCGTCAAAACCCTCAAGATGGATTCTATGGACCATGATGAAACCGGGCTGGCTTTCCCCTGGGCTGGTCCTGGATTGATACGTTTTCAGTTTTTCATGTTACCTGTCAGTAACTTGTCACCTTGAGATGTCAGCCCGAGAACCGGCCAGGATGAATGGGATGCTGCCAGGTCTCTGTGTTCATTCTACAGAATTAGTGTGGCTCAAGGGTGACAGACCCACTGGCTATATCTTCATCACTCTACCTGCTTGCCTTAACATTTTAGGCTCATTTTTTTTTTTTAAATCTTTGTCTGTACTCACTCACTACCAATTTGAAAAATTTCAAAGGCTTGTATGTGTATATTTATGGCTTGGGTGGAAAAGGGTTTTAAAAGGCATGGGACAGCAAGACGGCTCAGCGGGTGAAGGAGCTTGCTGTGCGAGCCAGACAGCTTGAGTGCAATAGCTGGAAGTTATCGGGAAAGCCAAGACCAATTTCTTAAAGTTATCCTCCGACCTCCACATGTGCAATGTAGCATGTGTGTTCTTTGTGTGCCCAGACACCCACACACACTAAAAATTTAATCTACAAAAAAGATGTAGAGGGCTGGAGAGATGGCTCAGTGGTTAAGAGCATCGCCTGCTCTTCCAAAGGTCCTGAGTTCAATTCCCAGCAACCACATGGTGGCTCACAACCATCTATAATGAGGTATGGTGCCCTCTTCTGGCCTGCAGGCATACACACAGACAGAATATTGTATACATAATAAATAAATAAATATTTAAAAAAAAGATGTAGATTATATACTTAAATTTGTGAGCCTTGCTCTGTGCACGGAAGGACTCTAACTCTAGAGACACACACGGCCCTTCTTCTCTCTCCATCCCTTTCTCTTCAGCCTGTCCAAACGTCCCACGTGCTCTAGAGCATCAAACGGTGATGTCACAAAGAGAAGGGCCACAGCTTAAAAGTTCCTAGAAGGGACAGTAACTCGGTGCACAAGGTCTTGGGTTCTAAACCCGGCACCGAATGAGAAAAAAGGCCCTATCTGAAGCTCAATCGTGCTCAGTCCTTACCTCTTTTCAGACTAAGGTCCAGCATTCTGCATTTATACTATTGTGCAGATGACAGATAGTGGAGTCATTCCCTACACCAGACTGGGGGAAACTGGGAGCCTTATACCTCAGAATGCCAAGGTGGGCTGTGAGGTGTGTCCTAAAAGACAGGAAGGGAGAGAGAACAAAGAGGCCACAGCAACCATCTTCCCTGGAACCCATCTTGCTTCTTCCTAATCTGGTCCTTTAAAAATGGTTTCATTCATTCATTCATTCATTCATTCATCCATCCATTCATTCATGTGCTTGCAGGTAGAGTGAGCGTACAATGCTAGCAGGAATCTGTTCTCTCTTTCTACCATGTGCGGAACTCAAGTTGTCAGCTTGGTGGCAAGTGGCTTCACCAGCTGAGTCATCTTGCCGGCCCCTGTTCTGGTCTTGAAGCAAGGGCTCTCTTCAGCTGGGTCTTCCAAGGAAAGATAATCATCTGTCTTGCCTTGAGTGGCGCCTCAGCAGAAAAGTTTCCTTGCCTGGTTAGTCCTGAGCAGGCTGGGGTTGGGGGAAAGCTGGAACCAGCAGCCTGATTCTGCCCTCAGGGATCGGATTAAAGCAGCCTCAGTTGGGGCAGGCTGCAGCCTAGGTATCCAGGTCAGAGGCCATCTGGTCAGGAACCAGAGCTCTAAGGCCTGCTGGGAATGCCTGTTCTGACAGGAGCTGTTTCAGGCAGCCAGTTAGTTATCTCCCTCCCTGCCCTGGAGACAGCGGGGGCTTAGTAACGGATGACGTGTCTTCCTGGCCAAAGGTCCAGAAAGGCTCCAGGAAGGCTCTGGAAGGCCACAGGAAGGGACTAGCCTGCATACTCAGCATTCCAAAAACCTGGAAAAGAAACCAGAAATAAAAACTTTCCAAGAAAGTCCTATTTAAAACACAACCGCCAAAACGCCAATCACTCTGCACCTTCTTGTAAGAATCAGTGAGACTTTTAAAGAACTTGAGTTGTACCAAATGGCAATGCTGTCTCTTTAAAAATGCTTAGTTGTGTAAGCTCCTGCCTCAAAACAACAACAAAGAAGGTGTACACCTCTAATCCCAGCACTTGGGAGAGGTTCAAGACCAGTTTTAGTTAACAGAGAGTTTTAGGCAAGCCTGGGCTACGTAAGAGCCCTATCTCAAAAAAAAGAAAAGAAAAGAAAAGAAAGGAAGGAAGGAAGAAAGATAAAAAGAAGTGAAAGAGAGAGAGAGAGAGAGAGAGAGAGAGAGAGAGAGAGAGGAGGGAGGGATGAAGGGAGGGAGGAACAGCAGAAGGAAGAAAGGAAAAAAAGAAAGGAAGTGAGGAAACCAGAGCTAGGGACGTGGCTCAGTTAGTAACATGCTTGCATTGCAAGTCTGAGGACCCAAGTTTGATCATCAGCACCCATGATGCGTTGATTGTAATCACAGTGCTGAGGAGATGGAAGCAGAGGACCCCTGGGGCCCACTGGCCAAACACTAGCTTACTCAACAAGCTCCAGCAAGTGAAAGACTCCATCTCAAAGAAGGGTCTGAGGAGAAATGGTAACAGAGATTAACCTCTGGCATCCATATGCACATATATGCATTGTATCCACAGAAACACACACACACACACACACACACACAGCTGAAAACTTTTCTAACATGGTAAAATCCAGTGTGAGTAAAAATGAAAGAAGAAGAAAAAAAGGCGGACTTAGCCGGGCTTGGTGTGGCACACCTCGAACCCTACCCACTGGGGAGGCAGAAGCAGATGGACTTCTGGGAGTTCAAGGCCAGCCTGGTCTCCACAGCAAGTTCCAAGCAAACCCAGCGGGACCCTGTCTTAAAGAAAAGAAGCAAACAAGCAATTAAGATGCACTTGGACAGCAAGATGGCTTGTGCCTGTATCCTGACACTCACAGCGAGGGCAGGGGGACCGTCACACCATTATCTAGCAAGATCCTGTTTCATAAACTAACCAAACAGATTCCTAAATGAAAAAAGGTACAGAAGATAGAGTTGCTCTTCTTCAGGACTGATGAGAATATTCCGGGCGGGACTCACATCATATATTTGGCAGCATTTATTAAAAATATATCACTCCCACTGGCATTGACCCTAGTAGAATCCCTGTATAGAAGCACATTGTTATAGCCTGACTGTTTAGCATCCCCCCAAATTCCTGCCCTGAGATCTAATCCCAGGGTGAAGATGCATCTGCATATGCAATCTTCAGGAGGTTAACTATATTTAGATGGCATAGGTGATAGGGTGGGGACCCTGTGATGGCATTAGTGTCCTTCCTCTCTTTCCGCCACATGAGGACATATGCGGCCGTTGTACAACAGGGTGAGAATTCTCATGAAAAAGTCAACAAACTAGGACCTTGATCTTGAATTGTGCAGCTTCCAAATGTTTGGTTTGCTGTACTCTGGCTGTATATTTAATCTTGTATTACCCATGCAACTTGTTTTTTCAAAGCATAAAAAAAAGATGTATTTAATTGTTATGCATATAACTGTCTTATCTGAATGTATGTATGTATCCCATGTATAATCAAATTCACACTGGTCCATGCATGTCCTATAATCCCAGGGTTATTTGTTTTTGTTTGTTTGTTTGTTTGACTTGGTTGGGTTTTTTTTTTTTTTTTTTTTGATTTTTGAGACAGGGTTTCTTCGTAGCTTTTGGTTCCTGTCCTAGAACTAGCTCTTGTAGACCAGGCTGGCCTCAAACTCACAGAGATCCGCCTGCCTCTGCCTCCCGAGTGCTGGGATTAAAGGTGTGTGCCAGCCGGGTTTTTTTTTTTTTCAAGTGTGCAAGTATTTGCCTCTATGTATGTAGGTATATCACCCACATGCAGTGCTCCCAGAGGCCAGAAGAAGGTACTGGATCCTCTGGAACTGGAATTACAAGTAGTTGTGGGTTGCCAAGTGAACACTGGGAACTGAACCTGGGTCCTCTGGAAAAGCAGCCATCCCTCCACCTTAAACCTCAATGTGTTTGTTTGGATGGACAGAACAGAGCAACAGTACCTAGCCCAGGAACGGAGAAAAGTAGAGGAGATTGTATTTCTTTTGCTTTGTGGGCAGAAATGGAAGCAGGTTGGTTTATACGCAGAAACCCTACCGTGAAGAGTTTTCTCTGGGGAACCTTCTTCCCATTTTATTCATCACTGGGGAAATGCGGCAGAAATAGCGAGTGGAACTGAGTGACCTCGTGGAGCCGGAGGCAATAAATCGGGATAGCTGTCTTGTCTGAACATCACTCTTGATGCCAGAGTGATGAAGAGGCTTGAGGAGGAAGGCATCCTGGTCAGATATCAGATGAGAGGGTAAATGGTGGCTCCTGTGCGTCTGCCGCCCAAGCTCTCTGCGCTTTTCCCCTCCAGGAAAGATCCATCATTATCTGTGTCGCCTGTCATCTGAATCTTTCCCTCCATCTTACCTGAGGCTCTCTGGGCCTTGTAGGCTCAGCTTCACGCGCCTTATCCTTATGACAGGAAACACTGGTATGCTTTTGGAGACAACCACAGAGTGGCCCATCCTATGACTCTTAGGCATCCTGTTAAATGACTTTTCCTTTTTGTTTTTTGTTTTTTTATTTTGTAATATAGGGTTTCTCTGTGTAACAGCCCTGGCTATCCTGGAACTCACTTTGTAGACCAGGGTGGCCTCAAACTCACGGAGATCCGTTTGTCTCTGCCTCCCAAGTGCTGGGATTAAAGGCTGAGCCACCACCGCCAGGCTCTAAATGATGTTTTTATCCTTTATGGTATGAAAATATTTTTCTTCCCCTGAAATGTCATAGGAGTAAGCCATGGACCTTACCACCTCAATACCTTCCCTAAACCACATATTTTTTTACAATTTATGTCTCAAGGAAATGCCAGGAGTTGGCTGTCATGTTTGTGAAAAATCAGGTTGCAAAGGCAGCCTGGTTGCGACGAGACCGCCAAGTCCAGACTTCGTCAGCTGCTTAGCCCCAGGTGTGGTGCCTGCTTGGCTACTTCCACGGAAGCCAACGGAGCAATAAAAACTCCTGCAGACTCCAGCAAGGACGATGGCAACAGGTTTTGGCTGACCTGGCCCCAGAGAAGATAAAGCCCTTAAGTACAGATTAGCCATGCTAGGGCCGGCTCCATTCACAGGCAAAAGTCAAAGTCGATATTCGCCGAGTGGAACAGAACAAAAGGAAACAACAAATGCATTTGCTAGCTCTCCAAAGAGCCTAGCAAAACAGCCTGCTGTCCTAGAGGCTAAGGAAGTTAGAATGCTCCCGCATAGAAAGCCCCTCTGCACACTGGTCTCCAAATCTCAAATGCTCAGAGAGCTCCCTGTTAGGCTGTAAAGGACTTTCTAATGAATGAACATGACAGTGTTACGACATCTGAAGACCACACACCTAGCAGCTCGCTAAGGAGCACATTCATGATAAGAGCTATTAGAGTCAACGTGAATTTAAAACTGCAACCCAAGAGATGGCCAGTGATTCAATGGAGTGGAGCCTTTGCTACGCTGGCAGAGGAACTAGGTTCAGTTCCCAGCACCCACTTGGCAGCTCACAGCCATCTGCAACACCAGCTGCAGAGGATCTGATGCCCTCTTTTGGCAGCCACAGAAACGTGTGGTGCACATATGTGCAGGCAAAACACTCATACACATAAAATAAAACGTGCAACCCAAACCAGGAATTTTTCAGGTACTACGACAGCATATGGGAGTTAGAAGGAACTTTGGCTCACCGAAAAGCAAGGCCGGTCCATGGCATGCACCAGGAATTCCATGCTAGGAAAGCATGGAGCTTCTATCTGCTCAAGAGAGCTACATGGCACACATCTGCCTGGATGACAATGACTCACGACGGCTAGCTAGCGCTGTAGCAGGGGGGAAGACTGTACATAGTGTGCCTGGCAGTTGCTAGGCAACACCCTGGCATGCCTTTTTCCTTCCATTCTTTTTCATTCTGAGATGTGTATGTATGTGTACATGTATGTGTGTGTGTTTGTGTGTTTTAAACAGTCTCACATAATCCACTCAAATTCACTATGTAGCTGAGGATAACCTTGAACTCTTGACCCTCCTGCCTCTATCTCCCAAGTGCTGGGATTATAAACGATGTGCATGCACTATCTTAGCAGGTCACCATTTTTTTTTTTTGTTGTTGTTGTTTTTTGAGACATGGTCTCTCTCTCTCTCTCTCTCTCTCTCTTTCTCTCGCTCTATCTGCCTTTGTACTCTCTACAAACTCACTGAGATCTCCCTATTTCTGTCCCCCAGCTTTCTTTTCTTTTCTTTTTAAAGAAAGCCAGGCTATGTAATCCCAGCACTCAGGAGGCAGAGGCAGGTGGATAGGAGAGAAGTGCTCAGGTAGGCCCTAGGGTTATTACTAGAGCAGACCTGAACATAGTAGGTAGGCACTGCCTGTACTGCTTAGAAGGACTGAACTGGCAAACTCAGAATAGGCCTCAGTCTAGTCACAGTAGAATAGCAAGGTCAGCCTCGGGATCTGACCAAAGTCATGTAAGATGTTAGCATTGCAGGAAGCTGGAGGAAGGGAACCGGGGAACTCCTGTTCTGTCTTTGCAGCTTCTGGATCGCAGTTCAACATTTCAGAAAAATATGTGGAAGATACAAGGAACTGTGTATTCACGCATTTACATCTCGATAGATATTGAAAGGTGGAAGTAAGAGGCCCAGAAGTTCAAAGTCATCCTTGACTACATAGTGAATTCCAGGCTACCCTGGGCTACCCTGGGATGGTCTCAAAAAAAAGGCAAGCCAGCTGTGGTAGTGCTTTAATCCCAGCACTCGGGAGGCAGAGGCAGATAGACCTCTATGAGTTAAAGGCCAGCCTGGTCGACATAGTGAGTTCCAGGCTAGCCAGGATTACATAGTGAGAAATGAATGAAATGAAATTTAGGCCCTGGCAATGCTGAAGCAGGCATGGGCAGCCCATATATGGTGGTTCTATTGAACTTGTCCATATTGGGTTTCAAGGTCTAAATTGATGAGGATGATTGACCTGTCTCTTCACCTGTCTCAAAAACAAACAGCAGCAACACCAACACACACACACACACACACACACACACAGAATGCAAGATGTCCCAGCACTAAAGGAACAGCTGAGGTGAGGAGCATCTAGCCATATCCTCATGTTCCCATACCGCCCAGAACACTCTGGAGTAGGGTTATTTACCATTCTTTCTTTCCCAACCCCCCCTTTCCTCGGGTCTCCACTGAAGTGTGCCCCCTACCCTGGAATGTCTTTTCAGACCACCAGCTCCCAGACAAAGAACCACCTCCAAAGCTTATTTGCCTACCACAGTCCGCCAGTCACAACCAGAGACCTGCTGGCTGCCTTTGACAATACACCACGCCACCATGCGACAGTGGCCTCAGCCGATCGTAATCTCAGCACCAGGATACACATCAAGGCACCATGTCTTGGGCCACAGCGATTCGGAGATACTTTTGGAATGAATCACAAATGTGCTAATGATATCATAAAGAAAGTGGCAGCTGAACTCTGATGGTGGCGCTGATCTCATTTATTATCTCCGAATGGTAGGAAATCGTGTGAAACCTGCACCAGTACCTGGAGTAGGTGGCGGAGAAGGTGGCATCCCTGGTACTGATGCAATCAGAGGATTGTGCCATGGCAGCTGTCTGGACAGACGCTGAAACGTGGGTCAAGTTTAGACAGAGGAAGTACTAAGGCAGAGGAATGAGAGGCTGACAGCACACAGGAAACCCTGGTAACACACAATGTCTGCAACCCTAGGAAACTGGTGACCAGCGTGGCATGGGGTACTGGGGTCACAGCACTGAATCAGAGGGTGCCCCACACCTACGAGACACTAGTTCCGGTAACCAGCTTTCTGGCTAGTGAAATAAAAGTTATAAACATTAAGGTTTGGATTATAAATGTTTCCTGATAATATAGTGGGAAACTCTGTATTCTTGATCACTGGAGGAAAGTCTAGAACGGTTGCAAGGCTATCTAAAATTAATCAGATTGGGTACGGTAGTGCATGTCTGTAATCCCAGCCCTTAGGAGGTAGGTGCAGGACAATCAGAAGATCAAGGGCACCTTTGGCTAAGCTTGGTGACAGGCATGGGGGCTCACATCTTTAGTCCCAGCAGCGGAAGAACAGAGGCAGGCTGATTTCTGTGATTTGGTGACCACCCTGGTCTACATAGTAAGTTATAAGCCAGCTAGGGCTACATAGTGAGGTCCTCTCTCAAACAAACAGACAGACAAAATCAAGGCCATACTTAACTAAATAGCCATGTTTGAGGATACACGAGATCCTATTTCTAACTAACTAACTAAATGAACAAAGTCAAAATTAAATTAAATAGACCAAAAAGCAGACTTTAAGGAATAGGCAGGGTTTACCACACTGAGAGTCCCATTATGGTAGAAGCAAAATCCTTCTTTCTCCTCTTCACAGCAGGGTTGACCAGTGGTCGTCCAAGGTCAAGTACATCTAGGCTCATGCTGTCAAAGCCACCTCACAAGGGGGAGGATACATTTCCTTCATAATTTCCTTTTGCCCTCTTGCCTTCCTACCCATGGCTGAAGGAGAAATCAGGTGCGTTACCTGCATTTTCTTCATTGCTAATTGATGTAGGATGGCCCAGCCCACTATGGGCAGTGCCACCCCTATGCAGGGAAGCTGCTGCTGTATAAGAAAAGTGGCGGTGGTGGCACACACCTTTAATCCCAGCACTCAGGAGGCAGAGGAGGAGGAGGAGGAGGAGGAGGAGGAGGAGGAGGAGGAGGAGGAGGAAGAAGAAGAGGAGGAGGAGGAAGAAGAAGAAGAGGAAGAGGGGGAGGAGGAGGAGGAGGAGGAGGAGGAGGAGGAAGAAGAAGAGGAGGAGGAGGAAGAAGAAGAAAAAGAGGAAGAGGAGGAAGAAGAGGAAGAAGAGGAAGAGGAAGAGGAAGAAGGAAAAAGAAAAGAAAAGTGCTAAGGAAGTCAGAGGGAGCCAGCAGTGTTCCTCTGTGGTCTCTACTTGAGCTCCTGTCTCCAGACTTCTACCTCCCTCTCCTGCTCTGGCTTCTCAGGGCTATAACCTACAAGCTGAAATAAACCCCAATTTGGTTTTGGTCAGTGTCTCAGCACAGCAACAGAAAACAAGCTAGGGCATGTAACAAGGCAGGAAGACAGGGACTAGAAAGAGGTCATATTTACCATTTCATTTTATTTCTATTACTTATTTACTCTGTGTGTGCACACACACGCCACAGCACAAGTGTGGAGCTCAAAGAACAGTCCGCATGAGTCGATTCTCTCCTCCTACCTCATGGGCATCCTGAATTAAACCGGGGATGCTAAGTTTGGTGAGAAGTACCTTTACCCACTCAGCCCTCTCGTTGGCCCTAGGCTTGGTGTTTTAAACAAGCTCTCCGTGAGAACTAACAAGATTCCCCAGAGAAACAGGTCCTTCTAAGGGCAATGCCCTCCAGGATCAGCTGTCCTTGCTCCTCCACCGCTTAGCCCCTCCCATCTCAGTATGGCCACACTGAGGACCGAACTTTCAACACATGAGTACATATCTCAACACTCCAACCTATACAAGCCACAGCACAGTGCCCCACAAAAAGCACACGTTAGCTTTCATCCTCGGAATACATCATTGCTGGTGATGATAATGACCATGAATTTAGAAAGACTGAGTCCAGGCGGAGCCCTCTGCAGCCTGCTCAGGACTTCTGAGCACAGACAACTATCACCTGCTCCTCCTCTGGCTGGCTCTCACTTCTCCTGATGTAGACAGGACTGTGTTGAGGAAGAAAGTAAAGAGGGAGCCATGGAGACATGACACCTTCCAAGAGAAGAGGGTGTGGTTACAATGTTATGCCTGGGTTGGGTACATATAGCACCAGGTCTAATGACAAGGGCCGACTGGCCAGGGAACATGGCTTTATTCTACATCATATAAAAAAGAGGGTTGGGTGCATGCTCCAGAAATACAATGAGGAGTGTCTAACATGCAATAGTTCTTTGAGAAGGGTATGTTCAACGTTATCTCTTTTAAAAAAAGAAGAAGCTTAAAAACTATTATTTACTTATAATTTTTAAAACCAAAAAAATTAAAAGTGAGTTCTGATAGACCTTGATCCTGCTGTCCAAGAACACCAGACTCATGCCAATGTCTAATAAAAACAGTGACGCACACACCCTTAGAATAAGGGGCATCTCCAGGAAGGCGTGAAAGAAGAGATTTCCTTCCCTTCTGCCTTGAATTCTGAGGCCCTCTTATGCCCGCTTCTTTTTACCGCAGGGTCTGTCATAACTTAGCTGGTCTTGAACTGTCCATGTAGCTCTATCAGCTACTTGTGGTTGTTCTCATCGAATACCATGACCATGATGACCAAGGAAGGCTACTTACAGGAGGAGGAGCTTATTTTGGCTCAGGGATCCAGAGGTAGAGCCCATAATGATGGGAGAGGTGAGGTGTGACTATGGGCACCCACAGCAGGAAGCTGAGAGACACGTCTTCAACCGCAAACACAGAGCTTGAAGAGTGGACTGGAAGTGGGCAAGGCTACGACTCTCAAAGCCTGTGGCCATGAGGAACTTCCTCTAGCAAGGTCTACCTCTTAATGGCTCCATAGACTCCCCAAACAGTGCTACCAAGTATTCAAGTACCTGAGCCTAGGTGGTACATTTTTCATTCAAAGGACCGCAGTAGCTAGAGATGACCTTGAATTTATGATCCTCCTAACTCCACCTCTAGAGTCCTGGGATTATAGGGTTATATACCATACCTGGTTTTATGTGGTGTTAGGGATTAAAACCAGGACCTTGTGTGTACTAGGCAAACATTCTAATGACTAAGTCACATTCTCAGCCCCACTTTTTCTATCATGAACCTCGCCATTAATAATAATCATTAAACACACGAGGAGAAGGCTGATGGGATTGCTTCGCAGTTAAGAACACTTCTAAGAACTTGAATTCAACGCCCGGCACCCACAATAGGCAGGTTCCAACCTCCTGTAACTCTAGCTTCAGTGACTTTTTTTTGGGTGGGGGAGAGGTGGTTTTTGAGATAGGGTTTCTCTGTGCAACAGCCCTGGTTGTCCTGGAACTTACTCTGTGGACCAGGCTGGCCTCAAACTCACAGAGATCTGCCTGTCTCTGCCTCCCAGGTGCTGGGATTAAAGGCATGCACCACCACTGCCCGGCTCGAGGTCTGTGTTCTAATGGTGAGACCTTGGCACCCGTGACAGTTGGTAGAACCTTTAAGAGCTGGACTGAGTAGAAGAAAGTGAGGCTATTGGGGAAGGGCCCTTGAAGGAAGACAGTGGAACCCTACCCTTGTTCTCTCTTCTTCCTCTCCATATAGTACCAGTGATAGGCCATCTCGCCACAGACAAGAAGCAACATAGTGAATGGACCATGGATTACAGCCTCCAAAACTGTGAGCCAAAATAAAAACCTTCCTCTTTCTGACTTGATTCTCTTAAGCATTTTTTACATATTCATGTATTTCCTAGCACTGGGGGTTACTGCATGTAGGGTCTCACACATGCCAGGCAAATGTTCCCAATGAGTGAAATCTCAGCACATCTTAGAGATTTTTTATAGTAATGGAATACCGACTAACACAATACATAAGATTTTTAGAATATAAACGGCAGTCAGAAGATCAGTATTCATATTTATTGCTGTTACATCTTTGTACCCTTTCCATCTTGTCCTTCTAAATGCTACCCAGTGGACCACGACAAAGCACCGTGCTCTGAGCTGAGCTGTCCCTACGGATGGAGACTGAGACCACATCCATTTGCTTTCACTATTACAAATAATATTAAGATAACATCGTTCATCAGTTCTTACTACTTTATTTGGAAAAAATCCATAGTATATACTTCTAAGGATGAGTGAGCTTGCTGGATCTGTGCAATATAAACTTTGGTAGGTGTGCACACTCAAGGAACTTCTCTGGTATACCCCCAAGGCAAGTACTGAGTAAGGAGGTCCATTTCACAGCTTCCCCCTAGAACTAGATAGTCTCAAAAATTTCAAACAAGTAAAAATGGTATTTTTTATTTCTAATTTTCAGGTAATACAAAAATTGAGGTCCAGAGTCTACTAAGCAAAGACCACCAGCTAACCCATCCTCTTCCTAACTCCAGGGTGCATCCCTGCTGGGTAAGCCTGGAGTACTTCTCTGCCCAGGTTCAGGCAACCATCTCCCAAGGCACCAGAGTCCCAGGAAACAAGAAGTCTCAGGCCGTCCTTGACCCAGAAAGCCAGGGTGTGGGGCCTCCAGACTGCAAAGTTGCTTTCTGCAGCTATCAGATAAAGAAAGCCTTGCCTCCCAACTGCCTGGAGTTCAAGGTCATTTTCCTCCAACTTCTGTTATCTGGTCTCCATTTGGACTCCCAGCCAAGTGGCTCACATGAATGAGGGCAAGGGCAAGGGCTCCCTTTCCTCTTTTACCCTCTCTGGGGGAATCTAGACTTTTCTAAGTAGGAAAGAGGTTCCTTACAGTAAGGAACCTGCAGTGTGGTCCCTAACTACTTCCTGCCTGTGAGTGGTGCCGGAGTTTACAGAGAAGCACTGGAGAGAGGAGAGAGAGAGAGAGAGAGAGAGAGAGAGAGAGAGAGAGAGAGAGAGAGAGAGAGAGAGAGAGAGAGAGGAGAGAGAGAGAGAGAGAGAGAGAAGAGAGAGAGAGAGAGAGAGAGAGAACGTGCACTGTCTCAAGGACTACAGTGTTCTCCGCTCACGGCACCGTGGCCTCAAGTAAATTCGCCCAACAACTCGCTGTCTCCTCCTAAGTGGTGGAAATGGTACCTGGTCCGTCTCTGCAGCAAGCAAAGAGTATCCGAGGCTGTGCTCTGTCTTAGCAAGAGTTTTGTTCTCGTCCAAGGTTCTGGAGTCTGGGAAAGCCAAGGGTGCAGTGGTGGTAGCTGGGGATAATATGACAGTGGAAAGCAAAAATGCAAGCGTGTGCAAAAGAGGAGGCTGGCGAAGGCTGTAGAGAAGGCGGGGGGGGGGGGGATGGCAAGACACTGGCTGCATAAGCGTAAGGACTTGAGTTTGCATCCTTGGAACCCATGGAGACGCTGGGCATGGCAGTGCGTGTTCATAAGCCTGGCTTCACATGATGACAGAAGGCAGAGACAGAAAAATCTTTGGATGCTTTCAGTCCGGTATACACAACAGGAAACGAGAAGACCCCGAATCAAACAAAGTGAAGGGCAAAGATCAAAACGTCAAACCACAGAAGCACCTGCCTTGCTGTACCTGCAGGACTCTTCTGAGCAAGGCTGGTGTGCACATGAAGGTGCCCTATATAAACTGTAAAGTGCAAACCAAATGGATAGCCATGGTAAATGTCAGTGATGGTGGCCACTGGCTGCATGCAGGACTGGTCCTGCTCAGAGCTGCATCTTCAGCCGTGCAGGTGAGGTCTGAGGTCATCTACCTCCTACAGGAACATACCAGAACCAAATTGATCATCATGACACAGACGAGTTGTGGGCTTATCTCAATTGTGTAAAATGAATTTCACAAGCATCTATTTACACACCATCTCAGCCAGGTGTTCTGCAACTCCTCATTCACTTGGCAGAAGCAGGAAGTGCTGGCCCACTTAGCGGAATTTCACAACCAAACAAGGCACACACTAGAACTCAACATCATCCTATGGTTATGACCCACTGCTCCACCATGGTGTGGAAAGTACACCTTAAATGCTGCTAGACCTTGCTTTGCTCACAGAAACTGCTGTGCTCTGACTGTCCCACCACCTGCACAAGGTCCCTGTTCTACCACTTGAGCTTTGAGACTGCAGGCAGATGATTTTAGCTCCCTGGGTTTGGTATTCTCATCTACAAAGGAGTGTCAGGAAACACTTAGGGATGTGGCTAACTTAAGAATGCCAAGCCAGAGAGCATCTACAAGGGCCTTCCCTCCCTCCCTCCCTCTCTCCCTCTCTCCTTTCTCTCCTCCCTCCCTCCCTCCCTTCTTTCTCTCCTCCCTCCCTTCTTCATTCTTTCCCTCCCTTCCTTCTTTCCCTCCTCCCTCCCTCCTTCCTTCCCTCCCTTCTTCCCTCCTTCCTTCCTTTCCTCCCTCCCTTCTTCTTCCCTCCCTCCCTTCCTTCCTTTCTTCTTTCTTTTCCCCCTCCCTCCCTCCCTCCCTCCCTCCCTCCCTCCCTCCCTCCCTCTCCCCTTCCCTTTCCCTTCCCCTTCCTTCCTTCCTTCCTTCCTTCCTTCCTTCCTTCCTTCCTTCCTTCCTTCCTTCCTTCCTTCCTTCCTTCCTTCCTTCTCTCCTTGTTGTTGTTTGAAGCAGAGTTCCTCAGTGTAGCCCTGACTGTCATGGAACTTATTCTGTAGACCAGGCTAACCTTAAACCCAGAGATCCACCTGCCTACCAAGTCTGGGATTAAAGGTGCATAACACCATGTCCAGACCCTGTGTTTCTAATCCAAATCCAGGCCTCCTTCCAGATGATGACAGACTCAGTTGTCAAAGTAAAGCCATTTTATGTGGACAGAATTCTTTTCAGGACTTTGAAGGATAGAACTCATTATGCCGGCAACATGAACTGAGACCCAAGCATCCTGTCCTAACCAGGGCACTTTGCCAAGGGCCTGGGAGGAACATGAGCTCACAGACCTGAGCCAGGAGTGTGGCACAGGGGAGATTATTGTCTAGTGCACTAAGGCCCTGGGTTCTATCCTTGGCACTCCAAAAAGAAACGGGGGCTAGAATTGCTGGGGATATACCTCAGTGGTACAATGCTTGACACGTGTGCATGAAAATCTGGGTTCAATCCACTGAAGTGGAATACAAGGGATGGAGGGAGAAAGGGAACCGAGACAAGAAGATGGACACTTCACTGAGCCTCCTACAAACCTCAACTGTATTAAGCACAAACTGATTGATACCCAAGCCAACTGGAGCTTGTTCTTAAATAAAGGAAAACAAAACAGAAAAAATGTATAAAAACTAAACACCAGGACAGTCCACAGTGGATATTCACAAGGGGAGACTGAGGAACTGCGGAGCTTAGAGGTACGGTCTAGCTGGCTGGAAGGGGGAAGGCCAAAGAGCTCCATATCATGTTTTGTGTGGTTACAGAACACGCTGCATGCTCACCTCAGGGCTTACACCTGTGTGAGAGATGAGCCCTGGGTTACCCCTTGATTCAGTTCTTGGAAAGAACAGTACCAGAAAGGTGAAGTACCTAGTCCATTTTCTCTGGAAGGATACAGCAAAGTCTCTCATCAATTCGAACCAGTTTTTTTTTTTTTTTTTTTTTTTTTTTTTTTTTTTTTTTTTTTTTATGTACAGGAAGGTCTTACCTCACCAGAAGATTCAAGCACCTACAAACGTAGCCAGGGGCAGGTTGAGGTCTGAGGGGACAGGACAGTCATTTGTACTATACTGCAGCTGATCCTTGCTGGTTCTATGTTCTCCGAGTAGTTTGTGATTGCTTTCTAGGTAGTTCTGTGCAGAGCACTGAAGGCCTAGATTGTGGTCATCACAAGTGAATTCAGAAATACCTCAGTCTCTCTCTCTCTCTCTCTCTCTCTCTCTCTCTCTCTCTCGCCACGGTTTCTCTGTGTAGCTCTGGCCATCCTGGAACTCACTCTCACAGAGATCTGCCTGCCTCTGTTTTCCCAAGTGCTGGGATTAAGGTGTGCACCACCACAGTCCGGCTTCAGCTCTTTTTTTTTTTTTTCAAAGCATCCAGTTGTGTTACATTTCTTCCCTTACCTAAAATTAAGTGAGCCCATGTGGCTAGCTTTGATCAGGGAAATGTGAGTGGAAGTGGCCTGTCACTACTAGATGGCTACCTTTCAGAAGCAGCAGACTTCACTGTCCTACTGTCCTACAGGCCTTAGCTTTCTGTCACTGTGATAAACACCGGAATCAAAAGGAACTTGAGGAGGAAAGGGTTGACCACATCTTACACTTCCAGGTCACAGGCCATCTTCAAGAAATGTCAGGCAGGAACGCAAGGCAACCACCCGGAGGCAGGAGCCGTGGGAGAATCCTGCTTACTGGCTTGCTCTCTCTGGTTCATGCCCATCCAGCTTTCTTATACAACCCAGGACCACCTCATCAGTGGTCCTGTCCACAGAGGGCTGGGGCCTCCCACATCAGTCAACCATCAAGGCATACCCCCCACATCTGGTCACAGGCCAATCTCACATGGCCAACCCCTCAATTAAGACTCCCTCGTCCTCCACAACTCTTGGTTGTGTCAAATTGTTAGTAAAAACTAACTAGGAAGTCTTGCTCTAGAACCAAGACTAAGAATAACTCTAAGTGATGGTTCTTGACCATTGCACACAAGGAGAGTGTGCAAGGCAGAAAACTTTTCTTTTATCCCACTGAGTTTGGGGCATCGCCTGTCACCTCATGACCTAGCCAAGCTTGAGCTGCACATATGCACAACTCGGCCATCAGGAGGTGACCTTCTTCTAAATGAGCAGTTCCTTGTTATATGTTCAGAGGCATTAATATGGAGTATGTACCCCTAGGGTTCACGGTGCCAGGGTTTCAGCTGTTCATTAGAGGTCTGAGTATAATTTTAATTAGAAATAGTTCAACTTGTTTCAAAAGGTAGCTCGTGAAATGGGACTCTAGAAAAACTCCCGATACCAGAAACTCCCGATTCCTGCTCTGTGAAGCTTCCGCTGCTGGGCTGAGCAAGCACTGGGCCCAGGGAAAGGCCAGCCGTCAGAACCTGCTTGGAAAGCCTGGGCTACTCATGGAAGAGAAGAGCCTAACTCTTGTAAACTCCAATTCTGACAGGGCAGGTTTCCTCCATGGGACCTTTCTTTTCCCTCCCTCCCTCCCTCCCTCCCTCCCTCCCTCCCTCCCTCCCTCCCTCCCTTTCTCTCCTAGTCCATCTTTCTTTTCTAGCTATGTAGCCCACGTTGGCCTTAAATTCAGAATCCTCCTGCCTCTGCCTCCCCAGTGCTGTGGTTACAGGTGTGCACCATCACGCCTGACCCTCCATGAACTCTTAACCCAGAAAGCAGGCTAGGCTGACCAAACCGCAACCATTCATTTGCTTGATTTTCCCCATTTAACCCAGTTTGAACCTGGAGTCTTTGACCTTCATGGTAGGTCACCCTTCAAACCTGTGTTGTGATCTCATACCTCAAGAGGCATAGCACAAGTTACTGATTTATTTAATATATAAAATATAAGTTTTAAAAAAGTCAAGGCCTATAGGATTTGCCTAGACTAAAAAGGGCCACAAACTGCAGTTTTATACAGATGGTCTAATAACACATATATACTTTATAAAGTTCTGATGCATGGGGTGGGAGGCAGCTAAGCGGTGGCTGAAAAAATCTTCACCATCTCTCTAGAACATTTCTAGAACATCCAACGTTTCTCTTGGATACACAGGTTATTTACAAACCCACTGGTTCCACCAGCCTGGGTCAGATTCACTGGTTTAGCTATTGTTACTTTTTTTTTTCATTTGTAAATCAGTACAAGCCAACCATTTTCGTCAACAAAATATCAACACTGTGATCTGTTCTCTCGGAGTGTAAAAACGACCAGGTCAGAGTCACCATTGCTGAAACACTAAAATGTTCAGAAAGAAACACAGAGAAAGGAGGGGTGTGCCAGCAACTGCACGCCAAGGCCAGTGACCTTCCGACTTGCATCCCGACTCCAAACCTTACAACTCACACCTGTATTCAGATGCCTGAAGATGCTCAGGGCTGACCTCTAAGCATCTTGACATATGCCAAGATGATGTTGTGTGTAATAGCCAGTTAAATTATTAATGAAAGAACTGTACAAATAAAAGCACCATGCTCTTTTATGTAGTAATAATTATTATTGTAAGCAATGCAAATTGAATAATAAGAACCATCAGGGCAGTTCAGGGATAAGCTAACATTTTTCAGCAATCAGACCGACCATCTCTGCTCGAGCCGTTTAATAAAATAAATAGCAGCTTGTTGGCATTTTTGTTCAGTTAAGCACATAGTCTATATCCCAGGTAGAACTGAGAAAGACACGGAGATAGGATGATACAAGCTGATGTAGTTATGATGGTGCTAATTTAGCGATATCCCAACCCAGAGAAGACTGGGCATGGTATAAAGTACCCCGGATTGAAAAATAACATTTATTTAATGGGCACATGCATATATATTCACATAGAAATATGTAGTACTACATGCACATACATTACATGAATTTTTACATGTATCAGAAAGCTAAAATAAATAGTGATAATAGTTCCATTATAATCATATTGGGGATAGTGTTATTTAATGTGATAAAAATAAGCCTAAGGCTGGGGACATACTCAGTTGGTACAATGCTTCCCTATCATGCAGAAAGCCCTAGGTTCGATCCCCAGCACCCCATAAAATGGGTGTGGTGTGGTATGTGCAATCCCAGCACTTGAGAAGGAGAAGCATGCTGATCAGAAGGTCACCCTCACCACATTGTGAGTTCTCCTGCCTGGGCCACAAGAGAGCAAACTCGAAAAAGAAAACAATGTCTTTCTTCAGGAGTTAGAGTTCATTATTAAACACCTTGCTACCCATGATACAGCCACTCACGGTGAGGAGTCAGTAGGTCATTTCCTTATTTACCTGAAATAGGCTCCGCTGGAACCCCTGAGAATCACCTAGTCTTCCAACAGAACTGAGTCCTGCCTCATTCTCCCCTGGTTTACCAGAGATGGGCAAGGAGACAGCATGTCCCATTCATCAGATCCAACAAATCGCTACGGAATAATTCAGCCCTTCGGTGGCTATTTGAACCAATTCCCTGCCTCTCTTTGTTCACCTGGAAAATTACATGTCACCAGAAGACAGTGACACCATGGGGGTGCAGCCAAAAGCAGTTCAATTCCTTGAGCTTCGAGCACAAATAGAGCCAAGTTGATAAACGGGTTTACCCTAGTTGCTATCAGTGTGCTGATCTCACAAGCAAACACATTTTGTACTAGGGTCTGACTGTCAAAAGTCCAACTGTTCAGAGGCCATTGGACCTAGGTTCTGGGGAGACAGGCTTTTGCAAACGCCTCTCTCCTCTTTCATGGTCTATCTGTCATAGTAAGCAGGTCAGTTTGAAGGCCACTCTCTAGCTACTTCAAAAAGACTCTTCAGACTCCCAGGAAGACATCCCCACTCTGATTTGCAATTGTGCCCCACTAAACCCAGGCTATATATATATATATATATATATATATATATATATATTTTTTTTTTTTTGAGATAGATCACATGTAGCTCAGGCCAGTGAATGTCTTCCTATGTAGTCACGAATGACCTTGAACTCCTGATCTTCCTGCTTCCACTCCCAAGTGCTGGGATTACAGGTGCGTGTCGCCACTCTTGGTTTACGTGGTCGCTGGTGACTAAACCCAGGGTACCCTGCACACTAGGCGAACACTCCACCAGTCAAATTCTAGGCCCAGCTCCAAATGATTTTACTTGTACTATGTTGACACCATCATTGGTGGAGCTCCAAGCCCTGAACATAGTCCTGAGCTTGGGCCCAAATGACTCAATCCAAGATTAGCCATCCATTATCCACTAGGGGCCTTTGTGCGCATTCACACGAGATCAAGTGAAAATAACAACACACGAGGACACAGGAGGGTAGCAGGTACAATGCAGAGCAACAGGCTCAACATCATACTGCTCATGGTGATCAGTGGAACAGCTTCTCTCTGCCTCTGCAGAGGTTGGGTTGTCCACGTGTCACCTGGGAGATAAACACATGATTGCATGGTCTTAACCCACAGTGCTAGGAACAGATGCCAATTCGTCTTCCCAAATGCTCCCCGCTCTCCTGAAGCCGGGAAGAAAGTCTTAATTGCTGGTATGTCTCTAATACTTGCTAATCTTCTTTTTAATAAGGATAAACCCTGGGCTTTGGGTCTCCAGTAAACAGTAATATGAGACACAAAGGAGGCTAGAGGAGGAGACAAAAGCGCATCAAGAAGTAGAAGGAAGAGAAGAGCCAAAGGTCCCCAGATGTAGGTTTCACCCAGCAATGAGATTGCAAAGGCGGCAGCAGCCGTGGATTGACGTCAGAAATGCATTCACTGGAGGGCATTTCTGTGTACACACACACACACGCACAGCATTACTGCACAAGCCTACAAGGTCCATCCTGCCACACACCTAACCTAGGTAACTGTACAGTTTCTCATTCCTACACTATAGTCCTATACGGAACATTGCCACACTGAACGCTGTAAGCCACAGCGACTTAAGCTGTAGGCTGTGACTCCATATGAGGTTGTATAAGTGTGTGTGTGTGTGTGTGTGTGTAAAAGGTGAATTGAAGGTGTGCCTGACACTGCTGGACCCTGTTGGGTCACAGGACTTCAGCTCAGCCTTCGTTCTGTCTGACACACAACATAGGCAGTCTGTAGCTCACATGCTACCTTATCACATGGCGACCATAAATACTGCCCCGGCTCGGACTTGAGGCTACTGGATGCTCTAAACTGCAGACACATAATGGCTTAACTAGGAAACAAAGACTGGATATTTTCCTACCATCATGGCTTTACGCATTAAGCATCAGATCATTATACCTCTAGAAGGACTGAGTTAGAATGTTTGACTTACCAAATTGATGCCTGCGTTTCTGGCTTGCATTTCAGGGGAAAAATATTAAGTGAGTTTACCTTGGGATTAGGGCAGAATTTTCAATAATTTCTTTTTCTTTTTGGCTAAGATTTAATGCACTATATAAAAATAAACAAGCATATCCTTCTAATTACTATGCAAACTGCTTTTGTCTTTAATAGGTGATAAATCCCACTTATAACCAAGGAATTATTTTGAAATAAATTTTATGACTTATGAACAGTAAATGTTTGATTTGATTTAGCTTGGCTACATACCCGGGGTGCTATAATGTTTCTCAGGCCGTAAAAAGGGTCATAAGGGGAAAACCTTTAAGCTGTCCCGCTGAAGACAAGCACAACACAGCAGTCTGTATGCATGTGAGGTAGCTGAAAGAGTACAGTAAAAAAGACACATCAGGCTTCTCAGCTTTACGATAACCTTCTGGACAGGCAATCCATCGTGGCCAAGATGCCCCTATGTATGTAGCACATGAGTACGTCAAGGGGACAGGTGTAAGTCGCCACCTTTTTATTATGCCCAGTAAGGATACTGATCTTGAAAATCATGGGTTTATTCTCATGATGCTTCAGGGCAGGAGGGAGCTCATACTTGAACACCTCTATGCATGTATTTTTTTATTTTTTTTTA
Source organism: Chionomys nivalis (assembly GCF_950005125.1). Lineage (NCBI taxonomy): Eukaryota > Metazoa > Chordata > Mammalia > Rodentia > Cricetidae > Chionomys > Chionomys nivalis. Next base: position 27,490,292 of record NC_080095.1, on the reverse strand, counting down.
TGTGTATGGATGCTTCGCTTGCATGTATATGCACTGTGTGCATGCAGTACCCAAGAGGCCCAGAAGAGGGCATCAGATAATCTGGAACTGGAGTTACAGACAGTTGTGAGATGCCCTGTAGGCGCTGGAAATGAAACCTGGGTCCTCTGTGAGAGCAACTAGTGCTCTCAGCCTCTGGGCTATCTCCAGCCCTCTGTGCATGTATGTCAAAGTCTATTTTCTGTTGGACTGTTCGCTCAAGCAGGACCTCTTAAGATTCCCTCTACTAGCCACACAGGAGGCTCCTAGTGTCTGGGACAAGATGAGCTATCTGATTTTGGAAGTGTCTTTTCTCTGCTTGTTTCTTTTGGGGGGGGTTGGGAGGTCATTCCTGGGGTCTTCCACATGCTCTTCAACTGCTTCGCCACTGAGCTACATACACTCCCAGACTCTTTAGGTTTATTATTTATTTCTCCTTCCACTTCAGAATCTTTGTGGATACTGGGCAGTAGTGGTGCACCCCTTTAATCCCAGCACTTGGGAGGCAGAGGCAGGTGGATCTCTGTGAGTTTGAGGTCACCCTGGTCCACAGAAGAGATCTATGACAGCCAGGGATGCACAGAGAAACCCTGTCTCGAAAACCAAAACCAAACAAACAAGAAAGGAATCCTTGTGGCTGTGGCAGCACATAACTTTTAGCCCTAGTACTCTGGAGGCAGAGGCAGGTGGTACTCCATGAGTCTGAGGCCAGCCTGGAACATTGAGTTCCAGGCCAGCCAGGGCTAGTAAAACCATGCCTCAGAAAACTAAAAAGGAATCTCAGACCTCATATTTCCTTACCTTCTTTTCCCCAGAGAATCTTTTGTGAAATAGGGTTTTCCAGGGTATTATAAAACCATTCAAAAGATACAGAAATCAACACATTTTACCAAGGATTCATTCCATTTCCACCCTTGATAAACGTGTCACCTATGAAGTCCAATGGAAATTAGTTCTATCTAAACAGGGCCTGCGAACCTTTCAGCAAAGAGAAACAATGGCTTCTTTTGCAGGCAGCAGTAGCAGAGCCAAAAGCCAGACTTCCCATCCATTCGTCTTCGTCCACTCCGCAGCTAGCCAGGACTACTGAAGGGAAACAACGCGCAGGCTCCTTGCCAGAATTAGGACTTGGAGCAACAAAGGAGGATGTGGGTCAGCTTAATTTCCAAATTCTTGGATAAAGACCATGCGCACTCAAGTGGCTGCACCGGGCCCACTTATCATGTGAGAATAGCTATCTAGTCCATTCTTTATGACAATATTAAAGAAAACAATCGAACTCCCTTATTGCTTGAGAGCAGGCTATCTGGTCTCTCCGTCCTTGTAAACAGCATACAAAGAAAGACTTTTAACACTAAGAGTTATTTGTTAAATGAGTAAGTGAAAGAATTCTCATGTTTGATTTGCTATCTTTTTATACACATACACAACTGATTTTGACATCTTTTAGATCAAGTCACATTCAAATTAAATAAATATTTAATCTCACAATTTTCAGTCTGACCCATATACTGTCAAGTCATCCCAACTAGAAGAATTTTAGGAGTCACCATAAACTAAGAATTTAGTATCTTCTGAGTAGCATGCCAAAGGCTTTAAAGAGTTGTTTAATTTTCCTATCACCTCCATAAAGTAAACAAGTTTCGAAAATTGTACCCAATGCCATTTGGCGGGGGAGGGAACAGAAGATGTATTAGTTACTTGTCTGTTGCTATGACAAAATGCTTGGCAAAGGTAACTGAAGGAAGGAAGGGTTTATCCGGCTAGCAGTGTGGGGGCACAGCTCATCTAGGAATGGAAGTCACGCATCAGGAGCGCTGCTACATTGTATCCAAGGCAGGAGCACAGTTATATCAGGAAGCAGAGAGAGGAATGCTGCTGTTCAGCTTCCCCACCCCCATCCCTGCTCTTAAAATGGTCTCCTCCATATTTATCCCCCATCAATTAACCTCATGGAGAACCTTCCTGGAAGACAGGACCAGAGGTTGGTTTCTATGGTGATTCTAAACCTAGATTAGTCATCACAGGGAATAATAGCTAAGGGTTGTGCTTCAGTGCTGGGTTCTTGGGACCATTCATTAAAACCAACCTCAGCACAACCTATTCTATCTATCTATCTATCTATCTATCTATCTATCTATCTATCTATCTATCATCTATCTATCATCTATCTATCTATATTTTATGTATATATTTATGTATATATTTTATCTATCTATCTATATTTTATGTATGAGTGTTCTGCATGTACACCTGCAGGCCAGAAGTGGGCATCAGATCTTATTATAGATGGCTGGGAGCTACCATATAGGTGCTGAGAATTAAACTCAGGACCTCTAGAAGAGCAGCCAGTGCTTTTAACCCTTGAGCCATCTCTCCAGCCCCTTGGCACAACTTTTAAGATTGACATTTATGCCCAGTGGTGGTGGTGCACACCTTTAATACCAGTACTCAGGAGGCAGCGACAGGCAAATCTCTGTGAGTTTGAGGCCAGTCTGGTCTACAGAGTGAGTTCCAGAACACTGGAGCTATACAAAGAACCCGTGTCTCGAAAAAACAAACAAACAAACAAGATCTGCATTTGTTAGGAACGTCACTGAAACTGAGCCATCCCCCTCCTTCCTTGAAGCCGGGGTTCTTTTCATTTAGGCTGACGATCCTGCTTGACCTTTAAGTCTTGTCAGTCATCAGCCTGTAGCTCCAGAACAGCTGAGGTCCACACTGCATGGTCATTCTGCTCTACCTGTCTTCTCCCGAGCATGAGCACAATTCCAAAACACCTGGGGTAAGCCAAAAGCCAGGGCTTCGACTGAAATCGACTGACAAATGATTGAGACCAGCAAGTAAGACAGGAAAAGGACTTTCTGAGCAAACTAACTATCTTCTAGACTAAAGATGCTCAAGTCATTCTTCTAAACAGCGCAGGGCATGTAAAGTGCAGTGGGATTCACCAGGTCCAAGCACCCAGACACTGTTTGGTGTGTGTGGCTCTTACTGATCACCTGTTCCCAGGGAACACCTAGAGCCATCATCAATGGCGCAAACAGGGCAGGCGCATGCCTGGAGGTCCGAGAATCAGAACTTGGAGGAGTTCTGTTGCTTGGTTTTCGTTTCATATTTGGGCTCCACTTATGATTAAAGCATGACTTTCTCTGGTAATAAGTAACTAGCAGCTAAGATTAATTGCCCAATTCTAATCGCATTTGCCTCGCATGCCACATGTTGTAAGCTAGCCACCAGCACTAACCAGGGCAAGGGATTTGTCACTATGCTAAGAGTTTTGGTGTCTGTGTACTTTACCATCCCCAAAACACAGGGCTCTGACCTCCTAACTCACTCTTGTCCTTGAAAACGACTCCAATAAGCATATCACAGAGAACCACCTAGATACAACTCTTACACCCTGTAACCTGGCCAGCCATTTCTGTTTCCTGAGGCAGCAGACTCCATTTTGAACTTGAGTTTCTTTTTTTTGCTTTCTGGACTCTCTCATTTTTCCATTGTATTCATTCAGAGAGAGAGGCGGGGGGGGGGGGGAGGGAAAAAACTCCATAAATGTCATTTCATATTCTAAGCAATTTGCTATAGGCAACTACACCATTACTTTGTACAAATAAATTTACATAAATCATTATTAGAATGTTCTATCTTGGCAACACTATTTGGTTCCCAGAGCACACATTAAATGCATGCTTAAAGTGGAATATTTTAAAGTTATTTCTATATTGTTTATGAGACAAGATTAGAAATTTCTACCTAATTTGTCTTTTAGAACGGGAGGTTCTTCTTTTTCTTTGAGCATTTACAAAGCCCATGTGTGGTTTTCTGGGGGTGCGTTTCTTGAAGCAAGCAATATAAGACCGGTAGCTTGTTTTCCAGCTCCTGGCCATGAGTCCACGCGTTTGGTTCTAAACACTAGTGAGGCAGGACCCAGGGAAATGACCACATAGTCTTGCAAATAGACAACATTTTGTTCAACAGTATTCTACAGGCTATTTGGTCTGTGTTGACTGTGGTTAGGTTTTGTTTTTTTAGATAGGGCCTCGTGTAGCCCAAGCTGGCTTTGAACTTGCTGTGTAGCCAAGGAGAAGGCCCAGTTTAATGTGAGCTTCAGATTGAACCCAAGACTTCACAAGTCAGGCAGGCACTCAGCCAACCAAGCTGCATCTCCACCCCTGACCTACTTTTTCATTTTATTTATTTATCATTTAAAAAATTAAAAAAACTTGTGTATGTGTACGAACCTGCATGAGTGTCTGTGCATATGTGTGCAGAAGCCAGGAAGCCAGAATAGGATGTCGAGGCAGCAGAACTGGACTTACAGGCCATTATAAGCCTCCATGGAGGAACTGTAAACTGAATCCAGGACCTCGGAATTGGAGTTATAGGCCGTTCATTATAAGCCTCCATGTGGGAGTTGGTACCAAATTCGGATCCTGTTCAAGAGTGGTAAGTGCTCTTTTTTGTTTGCTTGTTTTTATTTTATTCTTCAATACAGGGTTTCTCTGTGTAGCCCAGGCTCTCCTGGAACTTTCTCTGTAGACCAAGCTGGCCCGGAACTCATAGAGATCCACCTGCCTCTGCCTATCAAGTACTAGAATTAAAGGCGTGCGCCACCACCACCCAGCTCCAATAAGTGCTCTTAACCATGTACTTCTCTAGCATCAGCATAGCTAAACATTTATTATTGTTGTTGTTGCTGCTGCTGCTATTGCTGTTGTTATTAGTGCACGCATGTGTGAGGTGAGGCAGAGTGGCTGTGCCCACAGCATGCAGCCTGCAGGTGATGGTCACAGAACAACTTTGCAGAGTCAGGTATTTCCTTCCATCCATCCTTGGGTTCTGGGGGTTTAATTTGGGTCATTGGGCTTACATCATTTGGCAGCAAGTGCTTTTACCCACTATGCCGTCTCGTAAGCCCCACACGATGCACTCTTTAATCTTACAATACTACAGCCTTCCCTGGCTCAGCCAGTCAGGAAGATAGGAGCTCACATCTGCAACCTTAACTCCAGTATCATGCAATCCTACCAGCTTGGGAAAACATTTGACAAGACGAACCAGCTTACTCCTGGTAAGCCAACACACCACTTACTTGATTTAAAACCAAATATCTATTTGTTTTAAGGTAAAATAGCTCACATCTAGTGCCAAAGAAAAAGAAAAAAAATTCTCAAATGCAAGGTTGGCTTTAGGTTGGTGCCCATGTAGTGGAACGTTTTAGGGTACTCCAGGAAGCCTGGTGCCTTATTTGAAAACCAGACTAATAGTGCATGTAGGTTCCAGCGGTGAAATGGCTCAATGATGTATTTAGGCTTAACTGACAGTTACAGGGATGCCTGGAAAATCCAACCAGAGTGTGACTGACTCAGTGTCTCTATCCAGACAGCTCCCCCACCCTCTCTTTTCTACTTCAATCGACTCATTTCATGCCCAGATTTTCTCAATGGAGGACGAGTCCCACCTCTCAAATTTTGCAAATGTGCATGTCACACCATTGTTTAGGCCAGGAGATGGCACACTTCTGAAAAAGGTCAGAGGGTAAATATCTTATGGTGTTTGCCCTTCCTGTTCAATTTTTTTCTTTTTACTGTGGTGCAAAGACTGTCTTTATCATGTAGAGATGAATGAGCTGAGCTGTGCTCCCAACAAAACCCTACTTAGAGACACTAAGGTGTCAACACGAGCTGGCCTCCGACTAGCTTTGTAGAGGAGGATGATCTTAGACTTCTGACCTCCTGCCTCCACACCCAGGCGCTGGGATTCCCTGCGTGGGTCACCATACTTCTTGTTAGCAGTGTTAGGAATGGAGCTCAGGGCTTAGTGCATGCTAGGCACACATTCTATTAATGGAGTCACACCCCTAGTCCTTCATGACATTCTTATAGGGCACAGAGTTTAGCCTGCTTTTGTTTTCTTGATGCAAACTGTGAAAACCTCTCTTAACTTGTCTAACCTACACCACAGTAAGCTTCTTTGGATCATAGCTGAGCCAGAGGAAGGTCACTTCCGCTGGTTCAGTGCAGCAGAGAAAGGGCACAGAATCTGCTGCTTTTGTCTCTTCTCAGTCCCACTGGCTGGGGATTTTGGCTGTGACTCCAGGGGTTTGGAGCTCCTCATCACCCAGGGCCTGGATACTTGTGCACCTCAGCAGGTCCAGGGTGACCAGGGCGTTTCCATAGAACAGACACCTTGGCTGACAGCTCTCAGGGGCACCCTTAGGAATTCATCAGGGTAGTGAATACATCATGGCTCAATCTGGAAAACAAGCAGCACTGGCAAAGACCCGAATGCGGTCATACCTACTGTACAATCCATACATTACCTGGGGCGTCTGGCTCACCAATCCTAGCTGTGGCTCTCATTTTGACCTTGAGATTGCCCCTGAGTTCAGAGTCATCTAAAGACTTCCCCCAAGGTTATAAGTTCATGTTCTTCCCTTGTATTTCCTATCCCTCCGTTTCACTTCTTAGCTCCAAATGGCACCTCTGACAGTCAGGCGCACTCCTACAGTGTCCGTTTCATCCAGGGTCTCATCAAGATGTGGGTACCCCAAGCACTTGGGGGATGGAGGGGTGAGTTTGCAAGAGAAGAATAAATAATAATACACACAGGCAGAGAAGCAGAAAGGACACCATGCCAGAGCTGTGATACGGTGGCTGTGGTCCTGGGAGAGATGATATCAGACCAGCCCCCTCTGTCACAGGGTGGCTCTACTCTAGGATCTTTTTTTTTTTTTTTTTTCTTTTTTTTTTTGGTTTTTTGAGACAGGGTTTCTCTGTGGTTTTGGAGCCTGTCCTGGAACTAGCTCTTGTAGACCAGGCTGGTCTCGAACTCACAGAGATCCGCCTGTCTCTGCCTCCCGAGTGCTGGGATTAAAGGCCTGCGCCACCACCGCCCGGCTCTACTCTAGGATCTTAAGAAACTCAGGCCTTGAGAAGGAGCCTGACTTTGGTTGGGACAGAGGATCAGGGATGAGACAGCACTCACTGAGGGCTCAGTTCCATCTTCCTGTTAGGTCACTCTCTTGGCTCGGCCTACCCAAGAGACCCTCAGGGACGAAGCCACCTGAAACCCCTCTAGGTTCACAAATTCCTCAGTAACTATTTTAACCTCAAACCTGGAAGCCTATGGATTCCCCAAAGCAGAGCCCCACACTTAGTGCCCAGCCCCCTCCCCCACACTGAGTGTTAGGAATATTTCTTTTTTTTAATTAATTAATTTATTTATTAAAGATTTCTGCCTCCTCCCAGCCACCGCCTCCCATTTCCCTCCCCCAATAAAGTCCCCCTCCCTCATCAGCCCTAAGAGCAATCAGGGTTCCCTGCCCTGTGGGAAGTCCAAGGACCACCCACCTCCATCCAGGTCTAATAAGGTGAGCATCCAAACTGCCTAGGCTCCCACAAAGCCCCACCCCCAGTACATGCAGTAGGATCAAAAACCCATTGCCATTGTTCTTGAGTTCTCAGTAGTAGGAATATTTCTATTTATTTATTTATTTAGCTATTTATTTATCTATTTATTTATTTATTAAAGATTTCTGCCTCCTCCCCACCACCGCCTCCCATTTCCCTCCCCCTCCCCCATCAAGTCCCCCTCCCTCATCAGCCCTAAGAGCAATCAGGGTTCCCTGCCCTGTGGGAAGTCCAAGGACCCCTCACCTCCATCCAGGTCTAGTAAGGTGAGCATCCAAACTGCCTAGACTCCCACAAAGCCAGTAGGTGCAGTAGGATCAAAAACCCATTGCCATTGTTCTTGAGTTCTCAGTAGTCCTCATTGTCCGCTATGTTCAGCGAGTCTGGTTTTATCCCATGCTTTTTCAGACCCAGGCCAGCTGGCCTTGGTGACTTCCTGATAGAACATCCCCATTGTCTCAGTGTGTGGGTGCACCCCTCGCGGTCCTGAGTTCCTTGCTCGTGCTCTCTCTCCTTCTGCTCCTAATTTGGACCTTGAGATTTCAGTCTGGTGCTCCATTTCTTAACACAAGCTCCCGCCAACACAAAAATTCCCAATCAAGCCAAATCAAAACAAGCCAAATTAAAAAATATCCAGGTTTGGGCTGGAGAGATGGCTCAGAGGGTAAGAGCATTGCCTGCTCTTCCAAAGGTCCTGAGTTCAATTCCCAGCAACCACATGGTGGCTCACAACCATCTATAATGAGGTCTGGTGCCCAATTCTGGCCTGCAGGCATACACACAAACAAAATATTGTATACATAATAAATAAATAAATATTTTTTTAAAAATCCAGGTTTAATGGGAGTTCTGTGCTCTCAGGTGCCCCCCCCCCAGGGGGAACCGGAAGCCGCAGAAATGCAAACCCCGGGAGGAAGAAAGGAAGATCACCTGTTCCTCTTTTGGGGGATCACTTAAATACCTTGGGGAAAGTGGTCCTGACCCCAGACCAGGCCTGCGGGCTGGGATAGGTGTGAGGGGCAGGGGCCTACACTCCCAACTTGACACTGAGCCCCACTGCCTGCCATCCTTTCATGATGGAGTCTTGAACCTGGCAATTCCAAAAGATCTCTGCGCATAGAAAACAGCCTTGTATTTCTTCACCACCATCTGTCTCAAGAGCACAAAACAGACACTCAATAGTCTCCTCTGGACACAACCAACTGGCACAACATTAGAAGGATGACGACAATTATGCAAGGCATTCTGGGAAAGAAGGCAATGTGGTGGTACTAGTTAGGTACTAGTGTGTCTCCAAATGAAAATTCCCAGCAATGTTCAGGTGCCTTGGAGGGTCTAAGACGCACAGTGGAATTTTAAATAAAGGCGTGAATTAAGATTTTTTTTTCAATCATCTTAATGCCTAAATTGGATTGGCCACATTGTCAGTCTGGTCAGCTGCATGAATTGATCATTAAGAAGGTTGGGGGAAGGGTAACAACCGAGGTGGGGGGGGGGGGGAAGCAATCAACTTTGTATTTGCATTTAAATACAGCTTCCGTATTTCATTGATTCCAGGCAATCTGCGAAGGTTTGGCGGTTGGGGAAGGGCCACCGGAGTGTGATTACCTGAGTCAGAATGGGTCCAAGAAACGGAGGTCAGCATCGCTCCAGAAAGGACAGAGGTGTCTTCATAATCACTAGTCGACACTTCTAGAGGCTGCTGGAGGAGAGCAGAAGGGATCCAGGGTTAGGGTAAAGCAGCAGACGACCCTCACAGACAGCACATGCCCTCTCCGGCCCGACCCTGAAAACTGACACACTTCAGTGAAAAGCCGGTTGCCATAGTGCCTCTCAGGTCTCACGCAGGGAAGGGTGGAGTGATTTTGAAACTGCTTTCTGGGGACAAGAGGGCCCGGAGATTTGAAAATAGATGCCATTGGCATCGTGAGATTATTTGGTTCACTAGAAAAGCCACCCAGACATTCCTGAGATCGTTTTCCTTTCCCATAGCTACTTCTGAAACACTTGTCTAAGGGCAGAGGCCACCGAGAGTTCAAGGCCATCCTCCGTCCACCACGTGGACTCGGTGTTCAGGCTGCGAAGTCCACGGTGTTGTGAGACGCAGTCTCTCCAGTTCCAGGGCTAAGGACTACGTCACTTAACTCCCAAGTTAGTGGGTCACGGCTAATAACGCTGGACAATAGAAAAGTTGGCGCGTGAGGCAGACTGCATAATCATTTCTGCTGGAAGATAATTTTTGGCATCGAAGGCCTTAAGAATGACAAATCAATAGATTCTCTAAGAAAAGAGAGCTATTATCCTGTTGGGGTTGGTGTGAGTATGTTAGGAAATGGTCGTTACAGCAGTGGCTCTCACACAGGCCCTTGGACCAACAGTAGCTGAGGTCTTTGCTAGAAAGACAGAACTCTTAGCTCTGCTCCAGGTTCCACAGACTTGGACTTCCGGGAGGAGAGGGGCATAGGACAGGGCTTCCACGAGCCCTCAAGGGCCTCTGCTCTCAGATCATCCTTCAGTCACTCATACAAAGGCATTGATCCAGTCGTAAAACAAAACTTCACCCTACTCTATTTCATGCTTAAAACATAATTAAAGGCAGAACATTGAGGAGGGCCTGCAGAGGAAGGAAGAAGAAAGGGTAGGAGGTTCTTCGAAATACATAACCCACTTGGGAAGACACAAGCATGAGACCCCCAGAACGAATTTCTGTTGGTTAGAAAGCTCCGGGGAAGACATCTGTTTCTAGTTGGGGTTAGGACGAAGTCACAGATTGATCATTAAGACAATGACAATAATAACTGAACCTTAAGATTAGAAGGAGGGTGTGTGGCAGGGGATGGTTCAGAGGGCTGATGAGCTGCTGTTTAAGTCTGGGGCCCTGAGTTCAGGTAAAGAGCTAGGATCTATGTAAAAAGAAGGAAGCAGTGATGGGCATCTGTGCTCCCAGCACGCCTAAGACATGGAAGCAGGAAGCAGACCTCTCCAGCAGCTCTTAGGTTGGGGAGACCGTAGTGGGCAGCACAGCAGCAGAAACAAGAGGGAGCCTGCCTTAGGGCAGCTGGGTGATGGTATCCCAGGCCTTTAGTCCTAGCACTCGGGAGGCAGAGGCAGGAGGATCTGTTGTGAGTTCGAGGCCAGCCTGGTCTACATTTTGAGTTCCAGGACAGGGCTACACAGTAAAAGCCTGACTCAAAACAAACAAACAAACAAACAGAGGTGAAAGGCAAGAACCAAATCCAGAAAAATGTTCTCTGACTCGTGCACCCGCACACACATCCCTGTACACACGTACACCTATACATGCACACACACACACACCAGATAAATAGTTTTTGAACTATTAGAATCAGGGTGCTGGGTTGTTAGCACAGTGGGAAGAGTGTTTGCCTGGGAAGCTGTGGTTTGATCCCCAGCACTGTGTAAAACCAGAGTGATGGCCCACACCTGCAATCCTAGCACTCAGGAAGTGACATAAGAAGACCAGAATTTAAAGGTCATCCTTGGCTATAGATCAAGTTGTAGGCTAGCCTGGAATACATGAGACCCTGTCTCAAGCAAATAAATTAACTAAATTAAAAGAAAAAAAAACTAGATTGGGACAGGTCAAAGCAAGCAACGCTCTAACTTGAGTCTTATTTGAGAGACAGAGGAACCGGGTTTGGCTGATGTGAGAAACTTGATGGTCTGAGTGAGTCAAGGTCAATCCCAGATACTGAGAGGTCAAAGGAACCATGGCTTCTAACTCCTGTGTAATGGCTACTCAGCCTATACCCTGCACTTAGAAATCCATGTCCTTTGAACATGACACTTAGAGATTTCTGTACCCAGTTTACTTTTTAGATTTTACTTTTTATATTTGTTATTTTGCATTTTCCACAGGGAAGACTCTCAGATGCTTCAAGGATTCACAACTCACGGTCTGCCCAGGAGGAAGAACGCAAAATAAACAGCAAGCACAACAATCTGGATGTCACTGCAACCCTGGGCGGTTCTGCAAAGGGGCAAAATACATTAGCACACCTCGAAGCCCTGACACTGTCTTGGTTTTAACATTCATTATAAGACATCTCAGGTTGACTGTGGTGTGCCATATGTCTTTCCAAAAGCAAAATTATACCCAGCCTCTCCAACTGGAGAAATGGGACTTGGATGCCCAGTACTGTTCTTGCTTCTAGGACATGGACATACGTAGAATGTCATGTCTTCATTTCCTGTTATTAATGGTGGGACCCTGATGTCACACCAAGGCTTCCACTGAAATTTCAAAATCAGAATTAACAACATCTTCTTCTTGCCCATTACAGTTTGTCCTTCTAGCCATGCAAATGGCTATGAGCAAGATCTGATCCCCTAAGCCTCACTTTTTATTTTTATATAAAGGAGCATTAGGGAAGGATGTGGTGGCTTACTCTTATAATTCTGGGAGACTGAGGCAGAAGGATTAGCAGATAAAGCACTTGTCACCCAAGCCTGACAAATTCAGTCTTGAGAGCCCACATAGAATAGCCAGCTGTGGTCACATAGGCCTATCTATAAGGCCAGCACTCCTGCAGGGAGATGGGAAGGCAGTGAGTCGGCAGCCAGCTGCAGAAACAAGGTGGAAGGAGAGAACTGACTCCCAGGAAGTTGCCCTCTGACCTCTAGATACGTCCCGTGTCACACATATATGCCCAACAAACATTTTTTTTTTAAAAAAAAAGAAAAAAGAGAGACACTGACCTGCCCCGCCTTTGTTGAAATTGAGATAAGAAAACAGAGATTGAGTTGTGGGTGGTGTTTAGCACACAATCTCACACAGACACGTGGAATTCTACTCTTTATTGAGACCTTGGGTATTAATTAACGATGTGGTATTATACTAGCCTTTGAAAATATAAAGCTCGAATCTTCCATATGCCCCCAAGACTCTTTAAATGTTTGCAGATAGAGCAGATCCGAGGAACAGACTCGGCACCAACCACGCCATTCCCCCTAGAAACATTTCAAGGTAAATTCTTCCCTAGGAATTTTTTTTTCCCAACTAACGTTATCCCTCTGACCACAGCCAAGTATCCAGTTATCTTTCAGCAGCTCCTGAGAGCACAGCTCAGCCTTCAGCAACAGCGACATATACGATGGTGATAATTTATCGCCTCTGCAGGAGTTTGGTCCCAGATGGACCATTTACTAATTTATTTCCATATGTAACTGACAGAGAGATTAATCAGGCTTCCAACTCAGAAACCTGAATTGTGCTCTATTCCCTGAACAGGCTAACTCTGGACAAGAGGAAACTCACGTTTACACAGAGCATTTTCCTTAAAAGCTGTTGATACATACCTGCACACCACACACATACACACACACACACACACACACACACACCCTTCCCAAGGCAGCTCACTCCTGTTCACCTGCATGGGCTTCACAGGGCAGCAAAGTCTGATGTAACTACGGGCAGACATGAGCCCAGAAACAAACCAAATGCCACCATCAGCCCCAGTGGCAACCTTGTGTCCCTCCCTGTTTGCAAGGTCGGGGTCTCAGATTTCTGAAACTGAAAACCTCTTTTTGCCATGACACTGTGCCCAGCTGGTTGGCACAGCAGTGCCCAGGCTCTGGGAAGTATGAGTTTTCTTTTTTCCACTCTTTTTAAGGGTCTGAACTTGACCAAACCCTACAGCTGCTGTGTCCCCTTGGCTCATTTCCATTGTTTTTAATTTTTAACCTAACGATACCAGCCTTCAGCACAGAGTTGACTAATGTTATAACTGGATGCCAGTGTTTGCAGAGGGAGCCAATCCAGATGCAGGAATCACTCGCAGTGCATGATGGAACCCAAAGCCACATTTTCACAGGCTCCACAGATAGAACCTTGTCGGCTGGGCTCTGAAGAACCCTTCCACTGGGGAAAAGTCCCTTAATGCCTTGGCTGAATATTCTTTCCTCTGCTTCTGGCATGGTGACACCTACTTATAACCCCAGGACTTAGAGGCAGAGGCAGGAAGATCATCAGGTCAAGGTCAGTCTGGGCAACATAGTGAGTCACTACTCCAGCAAAAAAGAAAAGAAAAGAGAAGAAGAAGGAGAAGGAGAAGGAGAAGGAGAAGGAGAAGGAGAAGGAGAAGGAGAAGGAGAAGGAGAAGGAGAAGAAGAAGAAGAAGAAGAAGAAGAAGAAGAAGAAGAAGAAGAAGAAGAAGAAGAAGAAGAAGAAGAAGAAGAAGAAGAAGGAGGAGATAATGTTCTCTGCTCTCATAGGAGGAATGTTATCCTATGAAGGCCTTTTATCTCTATAGTCTTAGGATTTTATAAAAAGAAGAGAAACAACCAGCCACTCGTTACTATGTTTAGCTGGTGCCAAGCAGTAGGGAATTTCTAATTATCTGAACTTGAACAAATGGGTCCAGATGCTTGGTGCCTAGGCTGAGGGAGTCTGTGTGTTCAGCATGCTCTCTTTGATCAAAGAACACGAGCACTTGGAGACGGTCTCACGAAGCACGGCTTTAAGTTGTAAGAGCTCAGTTCAATGCAAAAGTTTGAAATACTGATCTAGGCTCTGCAAAACCTGCCAACGTAGGTTAAGGCAGGGCTTTCAACAAGGCTGTAAAGGAAGGGCCTGATGCTGTTGGGGTTGCATGCACAATGTCCCCCACAGGTGCATGTGTTTGAACATTTGGTCCCCAGCTGTTGGTGCTCTTCGGAGAGGGTATAGTACTCTTAGGAGTGGGCCATAGACGGAGGAAGTGGTCGCTGGGAAATAAAGGGGAGACTTGAGATCAGCAGCCCATTCCTGCGTGTAGCCCACTCTTGCTTCCTCTTTCAGGAAGATGTGAGCAGATGAGGGGTCCAAGTAGCAGTTTTCACTACCTTGGAACCATCTGCCTTCATGTCTTGCCCGTCGCGATGGGCTATACCTTGTCAAACAATGAGCCGAAATACATTTCCTTTAAGTTCCTTCTTGCTGGGCACCTGGTACCCACGAAGAGAAAAGTAATGCATTCAAAAATCTTTCTAGTCGGGCAGTGGTGGCTCACACCTTTAATCCAAGCACTCGGGAGGCAGAGGCAGGTGGATCTCTGTGAGTTCGAGGCCAGCCCCGTCTATAAAAGCTAGTTCCAGGACAGGCTCTAGCGCCACAGAGAAATCCTGTCTTGGGTGGTGGGGTAGATTTCTGTGTTACTCAGGATGACCTTGAACTTCTGATTGTCCTGCCTCCTGAGAAACCGCGAGCTGGGGATTACAGGCAGTATCACTATGCCTGGTTTGTGTCTCCACATTCTTATGAAAGAGTTAGAACAAAGTGACATAGATTTTTTTTTTTAATTTCTATACTACATAAATATTTCCAGGTGATTTAAAAATAAAGTAACCATGCCGCATGCTAGATGGGGCAGCTCTGTTCCTCCCAAACAAAAACTGAGCTGGTCATCCCAAATTATTCCCTGAGACTTTGTTCATCTGCAACCTCTGAGTCGCAGTTACTGAAAGCAAGGTTTCCAGGACCCCTCACACCCAAAGGCAGAACCTCACGTGACCTATCAGACCCTGCATTCAGTCCCTCTGGCCAGTGGTGTCCTGCACCTATCACAAGGAGATGGTTCAAGACCCAGTGCCTGGTCAATCAGCCTCTAGTCAGTGCCCTCGCCAGGCAGTGTGGCAAGCTTCGACTTCAGCGAGAGTGTGAGTGGGCAGAAGGCTCCTGCAAGAGCCAACCTGCCTGGGCTGTGAACCACCGTGGAAAAGTTTCCCCATGAAAGACACAAACTTCCCTTCCCATTCGGGGTTGCTGAGACTGTGGGTGAGCACACACCGCTTTGGTACTCCTTCTATCCAGGAGCCTAAGTCGGTGAGGCCTGTCCCTCTGTTCACTAGGATGCTGCTCATTCCAGGCTTCAAATCCCTAGTTTGTAATTCAAAACCTGTCCCAGCTCTCCACACGCCCAGGTGTTCAGAAGCTTGGAACCCCCCAAAGGTGGTCTCTTAGCATCTATTCAAATAATTACTAAGAGGGGTAACAGGCAGTAGGGGCTGTAGACCATTTCCTGGGAACACAAAAAGAAGAGTCTTATATAGACCCAACACATCAATGTGTTTTACTCTTTTAAAAAAGCCCACCTCAGGTCAGAATATTAACCTTCCAATGAGTACATTTTCTCACATGACCGTCCTGTTTTGCTTTCTCTCCACTGATGCAAGATTAATAAAACTACACTATAAGGTAAATGCGAGTTTAAGCAGAATAACGAGCACGGAGGAAAATATTTTGACATCAAAAATTCAGTATAAATTAGCTTATAACGTACTTGAAAGCTCCTGTAACCATAACGTGCACACTGAAATCCATTAACCTAACACCTGGGCTGCTATTCAAAAGTAGGTTTCCGGCGATGTAAATAAATGGCCATTCCAACACTCCTCCTAAATTACCGTACAATTTGGTCGCAAAGTCGGCAGGCTCACAAAGTCTCTCATCGGTGCTCGGCTGCTCTCTAGCCGACACCGAAGTCATCTCAGGCTACAATGTGGCAGCATAATGTAAACGCGAAGCCAGCAAAAGGAACCAAGAAGTAACAGGGAATGTCAAAGGCAAGCCAGGATCATCCAGGGAGGAAGAGGGATATTTTATATAAGCACTCTGGAAAGACAATGGAGCCCCAACCTTCCTTTAACTGCACCTCTAATTAGCCGTCCTGCTCCCCACCTGATCATTTTTACATAAAAGCAATTTCCACAACCAGGCGTTCCAAGACCTCAGTTGCTATAAACTCAGCAGCTGCTAAAAATCTGTCATCCATCGGATCTGCTTATGGACTCAGCTTTTTTCAAACAAGCCCTGTCACTCTTGCCCCAACGTCACCCTCCCTCCAGAGTATTCGCCTCACTGTCCACACCCTTCCACACCACCCACCCAAGCCATTGCCTTACCTCTGTAACTCACATTTGTTTCCTTGGATGGTATTTGCCCAAGCAAGGGCAATTGTTTGACTGGGATTCTGCAACTTTCAACTTTGCCGTCGTCGCACCAGAGGGAGAAGCCGTAACCCCTGACACACTGCTCAGCTGAGCTCTACATGTCTGAATCCACCCCTATATTTTAAATTCTTTTACACTTCCTTAATATAGTGCGTGCCGCCTGTCCGCCGATGCGATATCAGAAACCTGCAAGCTACTATTTCTGCAACTGTGTCATTGTAGATAGTCTGAAACATGTACGTAGCTGTTGCCATGGAAACAAACACAGCTAGGGTAGAGTGCCACGCTGTGTTAATTCCTTCACCCATGAACCCCAGGGGAATGCTAACATTCATCTTCTTTCTCCTGCCGTCTCACACTGCTTTAATATATTTTTTTCAGCATTATCAAATGATGTACTAACACACACGGCACACCTGGAAATACGGGTGGCTGAAATGAGCCGTGGGACCAACCCAGCCTGCCGGGTGTCTGCCGAAGGTGGTGCCCCTTTTCCCTCCCTTCTCCTGGGAGGAAAGGGGAACTTTCTCTTTCTTTTATAATGACACGGGGGTGAGTGAGTCTCTTGTTTCACCTAAAAACGGTGACCGAGGAACTGCACTAGAATGAAGATATCACCAGATTTGCCTGTCTGGTCAGTTCGGTGACAGGTGGAGGCACACCTCACAAACTTTCTTTCTACCTTCCCCCTACCCCAGCATCAGGGATTGACCTCCGGGGCCGTGTACACAAGCAGCAAACACTATCCCTGAGCTACATCCCCAGCCCCGAGACCTTGCAAACTTTCTGAAGTAGATTCAAACAAAGAGTGACACTCCTTGACTAAATTTGTACAGTCAGGCTCTAGGTCCCATCGTTCTAATTAGGCAAAAGCAGACACTCTTAACAATGACTTCATTAGTTCCGGTGAGTCTTTGTTCCCAAATCTGGGCAAGAAGGTGCGAGAGCGACTGACGACGTGAGGAGCTGGAACCCTGTCACCCAAACGATGGGCTGGGATGGTCCTGGAATCGGAGCGTTCTCTCATTTGCTTCAGGTTCAGATCCCTGTCCTTATCAATGCTCAGACTCGTGGAGAAAAAGCCAAACACTTTCATTATACCTAGAAGCCAAAATGGACATGGAGCCACCATCCTAATATTCAAATGGGCCAGTTGCTTTAAATATTGGGGTTATTCTCATCACGGTAGACAAAAATAAGCTGTTGAAAATCTTAATTACATCCTATCCCTTGGGCTAGTTAATAATATTCAATCTAGATGAAAATGGCCACATTTTAGATTTGCATGCTGATGCGCCTCACTTGAATACCATTTCCTCACTAAACAATCAACGGGAGGCTTTAAGAGCGCAGCTCCCTGACCCTGAACTGGCATATTTGAAAGAAACCACTACTTTATCGGCAGGGATTATGGCAAAATGGTCCCATAAAAGATGAGCAAATTTTCCCATTACTTTCCTAAATTGAATCATTCTTGGCTGTTTACTATGATAATAATGATCAACTCATCCCTAAGATAAAAAGCGAAGCAGAAAACAGATACATACACCTTACCAGTTAAGGGAATATGTCACTTTTAAAAAGCAATCTTCAAATGATGTTGGGAAGAAGGGCGTGGGGAGACGGCTCATTGGGTAAAAGCACTTTCTACATGAGCCCGGAAACCTGAATCTGAGCCCCTGAGTGCACAGAGAGAGACAGATGGGACAGCTCACATCTGTGAGATGGCAGACAGAAACAGAAAACCCAGCCAGACGCTCACTGCCCAGCTGGAGGACATGGTGAAATGGCAGAAACAAGAGAAATCCTACCTCCAAACAAGGTAGAAGTCACGAATCAACAGCATTGTCCTCTGACCTCCATGCGACTGCTGGCCCTGTTGCTCCGACCTCAGCACGCATCTTTGTCTAGGATACCTTAGGTGACCATGAGCTAGTTAGATCTTCTCTGACCTAATCGAATGCTCTCTCCATGGTCATGCAGCCCCAAGTGCAGCAACCAGGCCACTGGTGGTGAAAGACTTAGAACAGCCACAGGAACACTCTTTAAGGAGGGAGAGATACCAAGCGTCAGATGAAATGGTTTGGGGTCACCTGGGGCTGGTGGTTAAGGTTCAACTCTTCTTGCCCCTTACTCACCCATTCTCATCACCTAAGGTTTGGGGAATAGGGCTCAGCTATTGGCTGAGTACAGCACTCCCCGACCTAAGCAAACAGCTTCTGCCTGCTCTCAACTTTAATCCCCTTCTTTCCCAGGAGTCCCAGTCTCAGAACCAACACCAGTCCTCAGAGAGGGCCTTGGGGACCCCTGGAACCGTGAAGACAAAGGAAGGGTTGACAATAAGCAACAGCGAAGAATCAGTTAGGCTCCCAAAGGGATGTCATTCTAGGTTTATATTGTAGACCAGTGTCTCTCAACCTTCCTAATGCTGCAGCCCTTTAATACAGCTCCTCATGTATGGTGACCGCCAACCATAAAACTATTTTTGTTGCTACTTCATAACTGTAATTTTGCTACTGTTATGAACTGCGTTGTAAATATCTAATGTGCGGCCCTGTGAAAGAGTTGCTAAAACTCCCCTAAAGGGGTCGCAATCCACAAGGTGCAAACCACTTAAATAGACTATGTCAGAAACTTCTACTTTTAAAGACTGAGTAAGATTTCCTCATACGGACATACCACATTTTGCTTACTAATTCATCTGTCAGTAGACATTAGGCTGCTCCCCCATTCTCACTATTATGGACCATGCTGGTATGCATATGGTATGCAAATATCTTCCTCAGACCCTGCTTTCAGTTCCCAGGAACAAGGGCAGACCCAGGCCCTACATAATAGAAATAAAATTGATATAGTAAATCTATTGCTAATTTTTCGAGCAATCACCATCTTATTTTCCATAGCAGCCATACCATTTTATAACCTCCATCAACAATGCATAAGTGCTCTCTAATCTGGCCGTGCCCCCACCAGTATTTGATAGTATATGGAGTTGTTTTATTTTGTTCCATTAATAGTAGCTACCATAATGGGGTTAGGTAGCATTAAGAGTTTTGATTTGCATTTCCCCGTTTGTGCCTTTTCACGTGTTTATTGGCTATTTACATATCTCAGAAGAACTGTCTACTCATGCACTAGGTCCATATTTTTATATGTATGTGTTTTGTCTGTGCATACCATGGCTCACATGTGTAGGTCAGAGGACAACATGTGGGAGTTATGGGTCTTGGGGGAAAAACTATGTGGACCTGGGGATTGAACTCAGTTTATCAGGCTTGCTGGCAGACGCCTCTCCCCATGGAATGATCTCACCAGGCACTAGTCCCGTTTGTTTTTGTTTTGTTTTTTTTTTAAAGATTTATTTATTTATTATATATACTGTATTCTGCACCAGATCTCATTACAGATGGTTGTGAGCCACCATGTGGTTGCTGGGAATTGAATTCAGGACCTTCGGAAGAATAGGCAGTGCTCCTAACCTCTGAGCCATCTCTCCAGCCCTAGTTCCGTTTTTTTGAATCCGATAATTTGCTGTGGTTGCTGAGTTTGGAGAGCTCTCTATATTTCCTGGGCATTTCCCTCTCTTCCTATGCTCCGCAGGTATGTCCCGCCCTGTGGGTGACTTCTAACTCAGTTGCTTCTTTCCTATACACACGGCCACCAGATCCTAAAAAGCCCATTTCCTTATGAATGGGGCTACTCACTTCCTCTTCCTACACTGCCCTGGGCATCAGCTACCAACTGGATTTGGCCACGGCATCTTTGTGTGGCCAAAGCATTCTTTTTTTTTTTATTAATTAATTTATTTAATTATTAAAGATTTCTGCCTCTTCCACGCCACCACCTCCCATTCCCTCCCCCTCCCCCAATAAAGTCTTCCTTCCTCCTCAGCCCAAAGAGCAAGCAGGTTTCTCTGCCCTGTGGGAGGTCCAAGGACCACCCACCTCCATCCAGGTCTATTAAGGTGAGCATCCAAACTACCTGGGCTCCCACAAAGCCATTACGTGCAATAGGATCAAGAACCCATTGCCATTGTTCTTCAGTTCTCAGTAGTCCTCATTGTCCATTATGTTCAGCGAGACCAGTTTTGTCCCATGCTTTTTCAGTCCCCGGCCAGCTGGCCTTGGTGAGTTCCCGATAGAACATCCCCATTGACTCAGTGTGTGGGTGCACCCCTCGCAGTCCTGAGTTCCTTGCTCGTGCTCACTCTCCTTCTGTTCCTCCTTTGGATCGTGAGACTTCAGTCCAGTGCTCCAATGTTGGTCTCTGTCTCTGTCTTCTTTCATCGCCTGATGAAGGTTAATATTCAGGGGGATGCTTATATGTTTTTCTTTGGGTTCACCTTCTTATTTAGCTTCTCTAGAATCACGAATTATAGTCTCAATGTCCTTTATTTATGGCTAGAAACCAAATATGAGTGAGTACATCCCATGTTCCTCTTTTTGGGTCTGGCTTACCTCACTCAGGATAGTGTTTTCAATTTCCGTCCATTTGTATGCAAAATTCAAGAAGTCATTGTTTTTTACTGCTGAGTAGTACTCTAATATGTATATATTCCATACTTTCTTCATCCATTCTTCCATTGAAGGACATCTAGGTTGTTTCCAGGTTCTGGCTATTACAAACAATGCTGCTATGAACATAGTTGAGCATATACTTTTGTTGTATGTTTGGGCATCTCTTGGGTATATTCCCAATAGTGGTATTGCTGGGTCGAGAGGTAGGTTGAACCCGACTTTCCTGAGAAACCGCCACACTGCTTTCCAAAGTGGTTGCACAAGTTTGCATTCCCACTAGCAATGGATGAGAGTGCCCCTTTCTCCACAACCTCTCCAGCAGAGGCTATCATTGGTGTTTTTGGTTTTAGCCATTCTGACAGGTGTAAGATGGTATCTTAATGTTGTCTTGATTTGCATTTCCCTGATTGCTAAGGAAGTTGAGCACGATCTTAAGTGTCTTTTGGCCATTTGAACTTCTTCTGTTGAAAAGTCTCTGTTCAGCTCAGTGCCCCATTTTATAATTGGATTGATTAGCCTTTTACGGTCTAATTTCTTGAGTTCTTTGTATATTTTGGATATCAGACCTTTGTCAGTTGCGGGGTTGGTGAAGATCTTCTCCCAGTCAGTGGGTTGCCTTTCTGTCTTAGTGACAGTGTCCTTTGCTTTACAGAAGCTTCTCAGTCTCAGGAGGTCCCATTTATTCAATGATGTCCTTAGTGTTTGTGCTGCTGGGGTTATACGTAGGAAGTGTTCTCCTGTGCCCATGTGTTGTAGAGTACTTCCCACTTTCTCTTCTATCAGGTTCAGTGTGTTTGGACTGATATTGAGGTCTTTAATCCATTTGGACTTGAGTTTTGTGCATGGTGATAGATATGGATCTATTTTCATTCTTCTACAGATTGACTTCCAGTTCTGCCAGCACAATTTGTTGAAGATGCTCTCTTTTTTCCATTGTATACTTTTAGCTCCTTTATCGAAAATCAGGTGTTCATAGGTTTGTGGGCTAAAGTAAGGGTCTTCTATTCTAATCCATTGGTCGACTTCTCTGTTTTTATGCCAGTACCAAGCCGTTTTCAGTACTGTAGCTCTGTAATAGAGTTTGAAGTCAGGGATGGTAATGCCTCCAGACGATCCTTTATTGTATAAGATTGTTTTGGCTATCCTGGGTTTTTTGTTTTTCCATATAAAGTTGATTATTGTCTTCTCCAGATCTGTGAAGAATTTTGATGGGATTTTGATGGGGATTGCGTTGAATCTATAGATTGCTTTTGGTAGAATTGCCATTTTTACTATGTTGATCCTCCCAATCCAAGAGCAAGGGAGGTCCTTCCATTTTCTGGTGTCCTCTTCAATTTCTTTCTTCAAAGACTTAAAGTTCTTGCCAAATAGATCTTTCACTTCCTTGGTCAAAGCATTCTTCCTAGAAGGTCACAGAGCTGTTTCTGGGTCAGTCAGTCCATGAAGCAGCAGAGTTATGGTTATGGGTAATATTCCGGGAAGAAACACACAATACCGGTGGAGACCTGGTGTCTTCACAAGGATGCCCCAATCTAGGTCAGTCCCTGGATCCTCCATGACAACAGAGTGCAGAAAAGAATCACGAGTCAGGCTCTTGAGTCAGCCTGTTACAAAGACAGCTCAGGACTTGCCTGGATCATGAACCTCTCTACACTGACAGAGATGTGTTCCCAGAATCTATAAAATAGCGAGGGGTGTGGAAGAGTCGCTCTGAGGGACAGGGCCCCACAAGGTGACTCCTAAGTCCTCCCTTTTCCCAGAGTTTCTCTCATTCTTCGCTGGCTGCCAGGATCTCAGCTGCCCTTGTCGTTGTGCAGAGTGGCCTGGCTCCCATGGTTCTCTCCTCTTCTGATCCACACCTAATATGCCAGGGGCTGAGAAACCAAATAATGGAGCTGACTAGAATTCTTTCAGAAAAAAAAAAAAAAAAAAAAAAAAAAAAACGATGAATCTGGGCCTGAGAAGTTTCTCCATGCACACAAGCGGGGACTTTTGGCTGCTGCCAACACTAGGTCATTAGCCTAAAGCCAGCTCTTACTATGAAATCAGCCGGCATTTTTTTTTTTTATTTTATTTTTGAGACAGGGCTTCTTGGTGTAGCCCTGGTCGTCCTGGAACTCATTCTGTAGACCAGGCTGGCTTCGAACTTGGAGATTGGTCTTTCTCTGCCTCCTAAGCGCTGGGATTAAAGGCATACGCCACCACTGCCTGGCAAAATTGGGCTGGACTTTTAAGCCTTTGGATGGTCTCTATTTTGGATGGTCTGCCAATGATTTTGGTTTGTTTGTTTTGTTTGTTTTTCTCCTCTTGTCTCTTTGGCATTTGTAGGCACGCCAGGTTGTTTTCAAATTTCAGTTTTTGTTTAAAACTTGAGCTTAATTCATGTTTTTCCCCTTAGATAATACCAACAACGAAAGCACAAGCACTCACACTGAAAGTGGATTTCCAGTGGCTTGCTTCATAGGCAAACCCCAACGACAGCTGCTTTTGAGTGATCTGTAACATCTCACTTTTATTTTGGGGATTGTGAAAACTGTCACAAAAAAGTGAAATTTAGTCACACGAGGACACACAGACTCTCGTGTCACGTCTTCCCTCTTGTTTGGTGGTAGCACAGGACAGTCACAGCTGCAGTTCTGGCTGCCACTAGGGAGGTCACGTTGCTTCCTGTGGCCATTTCTTTTCAGCATGAAGGCAACTTATGGAGAGGCCCAGGCAGTGAGCCACTGGCAAGCTCACAACGCAAACCAACTGTGTTAGTTAGACCACTTGCGAGCTGTCCTATTTATTAATTTATGGTTTCTGGAGCTTTTATGGATGGGATTTTGTGTGTGTGCGGATGCGTGCGTTCATGGGTGTACAGAGGCACACGCGTGTGCAAGCACACAAGCGCATGTGTATGTACGGTGTCCTTGCGGCACTGTCCATATTGAGTCTTTGAGCAAAGGTCTCGTGCTGGGATCTAGGGCTCACTGATTTGGTCGGCCTGGATGGCTGCCAGGCCTTAGAGATCCCCCTGTCTCCTCTTTCTGGTGGTGGGAATCCTAAGAGCAGGCCACCATGTCTGTCATTTTACATGGGTGCTGGAGATAAACTCAGGTCATCATACGTGTGCAGCAAGCACCTTATCAAATAAAATGTCTCCCACAGGTGCCTGGGAGATGTTTTAATAGAGGACAAATAGTACCAGCTCAAATCACAATGAACCCCGCTGAATGGGCAGTCTCAGGGATGTAGGACACCAGGACAAGGAAGGTATCAAGGAGTTTCTGCTTTGCAGAGGTACTAACCCCCAGCCATCTCCCATATCCGCATGGTTACAGGTAGCTTGTGCGGAGCAACCTGGTTCCCATAGTTCCCTACTGTATGTCAGGGCTGGTCCTTGGTCTCATTAAAAGCAGGATGGAAAGAGAATGTGAACAACTCGCTCCTTCAAGGTGTAACCCAGAGGCTGTACCCATGTCTCCATGTCCATGTAGGAAGTCAAATCTCTTTGGCATTACCCGGAGTTGGCCACTTAAAGCTCGCGGGTTCTGCTAGTGAAAAGAGAAGGCAGAGGCTGCACACAGAGAACAACTAGCAGGAAGTACACTAAGTATGTGCTTCAAAGCTGGAATGATTGCTGGGGACGGAGCTCAGGAGGTGGAATGCTTGCCTAGCATGCAGAATGCCCTGGGCTCCACCCTCAGCTTTGCGTAATCTAGGCGTGGTGGTGCACACCTGCAATCCCAGCACTGGAGAGGTGGAGGAAGGAAGAACTGAAGAGTCCAAGCTCCTCTTTGACTACATCGTGAATTCAAGACCAGTCTGTCTCAAAAACAAACAAGCAAATAAAAGTCCACAGAGACAATGAGCACCGCATTCAGGAGCACGGTCCCATAGGGCACAAGGAGCACTGGCAATGGGGGCAGGAGACTGCAGAGATTGGTGGTCGTATTTTCCCATGTTTTACTTTCTAACAGTATTTGAGGCAGAGGCTGGAAAGAAGGCTCCAGGTTTAAGCGCACTCGCTGCTCTAGCAGAGGACCCCGGGCTTGGTTCCCAGCATTCACAACTTTCTGTACCTCCAGTTCTAGGAGATGTGATACCCTCTTCTAGCCTCTTCGGGCACTGCGCAAGTGTGTGGTTCACAGACATATGTTCAGGTACAACACGCACACACAGAAACTAAAAATACATCTTCAAAACTATTTGCGGCGAACATAGCAGCAAGTCGAGTGTTGACCAAAGTTGCATGGCGGAGACGTGCATGCTCTGCCTCTTCTCTGTCAGAAAGACCACATTTTAAAACGGAGCAAAATTCCGCACTATCTCAACTGCCCTCCTGCAACTCAGTGCACCGCCAAAATATATTCCATCAACTGGAAACACACATCCTGCTAAGAACTCTGAAATGAGTGCCTCTGATTCCTTAACAGCTCTTTGTCTTCTGCAGTACCCAAGACTGCTACATGTTACAGCAGGCTAAGAGATTCGAAGACACTGTATCGATAATATATGCAAACACACTAGCTATGGAGAGGGGACCTGAGGACAGCAATGCCCCACAAGAGAGCATCCCAAGGTCTAAGAAACCCTCAGAGATACCAGTGACCTGATGAAACCCTCCCCTGGTCCAGCTTACAGTCAAGGTGGTTACATTTACTGTGTCCATGCCTCTGGCCGAGGTCATTCTAAATAGACTCATTCAGGCTCACTTCCTCTGAACCTTAGGAAAATTCATCCGATAAAAGCTTCCTTTTATTCCTTCTAAAATGCTCAGAAATCTACCCAGCATGATGGTTGCTCTTCATTGTCAATTTGACTGGATTTAGAATCACCATGGAAACACACATCTGGGCATATAGCTTCTGAGGGTATTTCCAGAAAGGTTTAACGGAGAAGGGATGACCTACCCTGAATAAGAGTGGCACCACTCCATGGGCTGGGGTCCCAGACTGACTAACACTGGGGTCTCAGATCGAATACAAAGGAGAAAGAAGGCCGAGCACCGGCACCCATCCCTCTGTATGCTGGCTACAGATGCGGCGTGACCAGTTGCTTCACATTCCTGCTGCCACAATTAAACCTGTGCGTGCCCTCATGCCTTCCCCAGTATAATGGACTGTACTCTCAAACCATGAGCTGCAATAAAACTTTCTTTCCTTAAGTTACTTTCACAAGGTATTTTGTCAAGAGACAAGGAAAGCAATTAATACAGCCAGAAAGAAACAAAATTAAGCACCCACAAATGAAGCCCAACCTCCAGTAGCAAAAAACAAACAAACAAACAAAACAAAACAAACAAACAAACAAACAAATGGAGTTGCAGCCCTGGAGGTGGTGGCACACACTTTTAATCCCAGCACTCGGGAGGCAGAGGCAGGCAGGATCTCTGAGATCTAAGCCAGCCTGGTCTACAGAGTGAGTTCCAGGACAGCCAGAGTTACATCAGAGAAACCCTGTCTTGAACAACCAAAAAAGAGAAGAAGTTGTATTTCTAGAGCCAAATTTGAGTAGGCTGAGAGGGTGTGGCGTGACCATCCTCTAGGAACACATGGTTGTTCCCTTACCCATGAGCTCAGCCACGGTCCTGCCCTTCAAAGGAGACCACCAAGACAGCCAGTATTCTCTTTCCTTTCATGGCTGACATGTGCGTCCCTGGGTCTGCCTTATGGAAATTAGCTAAGACAGTAACACCATCTCCTCAATATTATCAAAATGTAAATGAATCCTGATGATTAAAAATAAAGAAAGGAAAGATGGAAGGAAGGAAGGGAGGAAGGGAGGGAAGGAAGGAGGAAGGAAGGAAAAGAAAGAAATCCATACATCCAGTTTCTATCTGAACACAGAACACCATTTCTTTAAAACAACAACATTTATGAACGTTTTCTTCATCTCTCACATTCAGTTAGTATACAGTTGGCATTTTCAAAATGCAAACCTGATGTGGTTTTGGAATTCGTTGAAGCACATTGGAAGACATCTCAGCGGCGGGGCGCTGGTGGGGGGGCGGGAGTTCTAGTCATATGCTGCTAGTGCACAGATTTGAATATTTGAAAGGTAGTCTAGAAAAGAGATGGCTTCCAGTTCTCCTTATCGACAGCGGTCATTCATAGCAACCACACGTCTTAGCGACCGAGCCGCTTCCCCGTGTGTGAGACAATTGCAGGAGGAAGTCAGAGGTTGGCCTCCATCACAGCCTGGCTAGTCAAGTGTCAGTCTCGCCAGGCCACTGGACAGATAACTGGGCAGTTCTTTTGGTCACTGCTGAGGGTGGGATAGTGGCTCTGGCCACACTGGGTGATTCACATAGAAGAGATTTTTCTCAATCATCTTCAAGTTTGGTGAACATAGAGGAAAAGCCGCAGGACCACTCACAATGGCTGCCTCCAAAAAGACCAGCGATACTGTGAAATCAATCATCTCTCCTATCACGCCCATCGGATCCGCTGCTTGCTGCTTTCTGTTTATCTGAACAGCCACAAAGGAAATGAACAGAGCCAAGCCCACGGCAGGGACTCTTCCCCCTGACTTTGACACTTGTTTGCACCCTGAGAGGGATGGGAGGAACCCCTGAAACAGAGCTAGGATGGTTCCCTGACAGAGCTCATCAGCCTTGTCATTCTGTCCCCGGGCCAGGCTTCTAACTGGGTCATTCCGTCAGAGAACACACAAAAGAATGTGGTCGTGTGCACAGCTAATCCGTTTCCGTGCTTGCAGAGGACACTGACTCACAGGAGAGCAAACTCCATGGCATTATGCTGGCTCACTAACCAAGCCACATGTCAGAGACCCAAACCAACAAGTACAGGCTGGCAACATCACCAAACTGTGTCCAAATACTGAACATTTCACTTCCTATGCTTTGGGAAAGGAAGTGGAGGCAGACTCGTGACAGAGGCGAGCATCCTGACCACCATATTGATGAGGAGGAAGAATGTGCCATAGTATTTGGCTTTGGATCTGATTTGGTCACAGTTCTCAGTGGGCAAACACCTCCATCCCCGAAGTATGAACGAGAACAATTCCAGGACCACGGCTCCACGAGAGAACGCTGGCGTGTCTGCTTTGGTCCTGTCTAGCCACCAACGGTTACTACGCTGCTTCCCTTGACCCCAGTCCACATCTGAAACTAACCAGAACCTCATGTCTGGAAGGAGTCTGGGAGCTGTGGTTTCCCAGAGACCCTCTTCCTGGTGTGTCACTTTCCTAAAATGACACATAAGAATCCTGCCACTCCTATCAAAGCATTCTCTTTCCAATACCTCGGTAGCCAGGAGTCCATGTGACTTCTTGGGCCCCCGACTTCTTGGGCCCCCATTAGTCCAGCTCCTGACCCAGAGCCCCTCTCTTGGAGCCAGCACCCAAGCGCTCCAAGAGCCCCTGAAGCAGACAAATGAGCTTGTGGTGGAGCAAGCACTTCCTTGCCAGGACTGCAGCCTCAGATCTGGAATGGTCTCCTTCTCAGGCAGTGAGACACAACATAAGGTGTGGGGAAGACGTGTGATACATGAATTAGCTTCCTGCAGGGTTTCGGCCCCGCTGGGTTGTGATAGCCAGATCTCTTCTCTGCAGCCCCACAGAGCACGGCCAAGGCTGTCCTTGCTGTGTGTTTGGTGTGTTTGCTGGTGTCTGGGTCACCTAACCAAACCCTGCCCCCAAATCCATCTGCCTCAAGCAGCCTGGGCAGTGGCTGGTGCAGCAGCTGGCGAGATGACCCCAGAAGGCCTCCCCGAAAAGCACAGTGGTGAGACACTGGAGCATACCAGACCACAGCCAGCTCCTGTGGAATTCAGGGTGGTAAGGTAAGAAGCCGCTGGGCAAAGGGAAAGAACTATCAGGTTGCCCCACCAGTGGAAAAAACGGCAGTGACAAATGAGGACCGCCTTCTGTGACAGTCCTTAGCAAGTCAGGAAACACTTAAGGAATTTGAGAATTTGACCACATCTAGAAACCGAGGCTCAGTAATCACTCAAGAGTGGACTGAACGCTTTGCCGGAAAGGCCTTTCTATTGGATTATAAACCACACATCACCTTGTCTTAACTTTACAGTAAGGGGAAATTCTAAACACATTCTGAAAGAGATCAACTCTAACTTTATTTAGGTCAGGCTGCTGACATACACAAATAATGGGATGGCTGCGGCTAATTCAGAAACGGCAGGGAAAGGCCAGAGCTTTGCCGGTGCCCCTGCTCCCCCTAATCAGTGAGTAACATAATACACACCCGAGGTTGTCCTCTGGCCCCGACATGCTCAGTGTGGCACACACCCACCCACGCAGCCGCATTCATTCACATGAATGTTCACGTGCATACATCCATACGCCCACGCACAAAGCTACGCTAGCATATAGTGACGTGAACTTGGAATCACACATTCAAGAATAGCTTCCAAAAGCATTTAGATAATGAAGCTGCAGCAACCTACCTGTGAAAATAAGAAACATATTATAATCCCATTTTATCAGTACGCAGTGCAGTGATTTGGAGATTCAAATCCCTCAGGTGTTAATAACAGTTGTCAGAATTAGAACTGTAAGACTCCAGGCTCTGTACCCAGGCCACGGAGCCATGCATGCTTCATCTGGGGAGGGTAAGGTAAGTGGATGATGCCTGATCCTAGCATGGACCAGTCAGTTCTGCAGAACACCTATGCTTATTATGATAGCCACATGTCCTCAAAGGCAACCAGCGTTTCCTACTACTGGGCCCATAAAAAAGCCACAAGATGATAATGAGCACTTGCTTAGGTGGATGCCTAGGTGTGCAGTTCAAAGCATATACCCTCTGTAGAGGGTGGACTATTATGGGATGTGTGCACAGACCAAGCAGGTCCATTGTGGGTCAGACACGGTCTATCTGAAATACACAGATAGAGGGAAGTGAATCTTTTCTGAGCACACTGAAGAAAGATAGCCTGGGGATTCCACAGAGCCTAGAATATCAGCTCCTGGTTGCCCCTAGGTCTACACAACCCCAGGAACAATCTGCTCTGGTGGTGTTGGAAGTCACTCCCATAGAAAAACAAATGGCCCCGGGGTCAGTGGAGATTGTGAATATCATCCTACCTTACTTGCAGGGAAACCGATGAGGTAACTGAAGCCAGCTGGACCCCAAGTGTGCAAGCTTCGGGTACCCCTAAGGCTTCTGACACCCAAAGCCCCCGTTGACTCCAGAACAGCACTTCTCACACAGTCATGAGCCCATGGACCATGCACAGGCCCTAGGAGAAGCACCCTTGGCTTCAGCAGGGCTCAGGCAGAGCAGGGATGCCAATGTTGTTGGCCCATAGACCACGCTCTGAGAAGCGAAGTCTAGAGCATCCCAGTGTTGGGGCTCCTGTGACTCCAGGTTTTCCTCCTTCCATATGGCAGGCTTCGCCCATGGCAAAGAACAAAACTATCACTGTGGAGGGGTTCACCCTGAGATAACACATCCTTCAAAGCATCCCACAGTGACATCCTCCAGTACCCACAACCACCATTGTTACCATTCTCTCTTTCCCTATCTAGTTCTCTTGATCGCCCTGGGCCAACCCTCCCCAGGCTTCCCTGTTTTTCCAAGATGGAGCCACATCACAGTTGCTGTCTCCTCTACCTGAAGAACCATTCCTCTGAACACCCACCTGCTATTATTCTCTCTTGCCTGCGGTGAGAAGCCACACCTGCCCCTGTTCTACAGTTCAGCACCCCTTACATCTCCTGTACCCCATCTCTACCTCTCTCCACAGCACCTGAAGATTATATCATATTTTGTTCAGCACTCTACCTCCCTACTCCTCACTCCCACTTCCCCACCCAGAGGCCAAGCATTCCGTGCCCCATTCACTGGCTCCTCACTGACATATAAATATAAGCTGGATGAAGAGAGAATTTGAGTTATAATTAATATTTTAAAGAGCTAGCCATCACCCCGAAAGACTCCGAGGAATTGCTCGCATACACCCAACGTGAGTGGTATTTTTTTTGTTTTGTTTTTAAACGACTTCTTCAAGATTTCAAAAGAACCCAGTGTCGCAGATTGCAGGAGATATTTTTATCCTGTCGTGCAAGCCTGGGCTTCGTGAAGAGAGGCTTTCCCCATGTTTCCCAGCTCTTCATTCACCATCCGCCTGAAGAGATTCCTCCTCCTCCCCCTCTGGGGACCAACACAGATGAGAAGTAGATCCAGATTGAGAGGCAGGACTCCCACGAGAGGGTTTCCCATTGCTACACAGAGATGCAGGATGCAGGATGGGGATTGCCTCTGGTGTATGGGACCCACACAGGGTCCCACTGCCGACTGATTGGAGGGCTGGCCCCAGTCCATGCTTCCTGCAGCGTAGATTCTGCATTGGCCTCTCTTTGGTCACTCTGTATCTGAGTGGAGAATGGCTTCAGCTACAAAACTCAGGACAGGGGTCCTGAGTTAGGTCTCATGGCATTCACAGAATCAGAGAAGTTTGGATCGTCACAGAAAGCGGCTACATCAAGTCAGGAGGGCAGTGTGTCTGGTTCAGCACCTCAGGTTTAGTTCCTACTCCACTGGCTGCACATCTGGCTGCACATCTGAGTGCACGGGGTGTGGGGAGCAACACCTTCACTCCCCCTGGAACTGGGAGCACAAGCACTGAGGCACTATCCCAGCTCATGGGAATGAGTTACCAGATTTATCACCTGTCCCCATTCTACCCTAACTGGGCACACAACACCCATCATCAAGGGTTCTTCTTGGTAGGCTGTAGTGGGTGTGCTTGATGGAGTGTTTGCCCAGCACGCATGATGCCCTGGGTTTAAGCTCCAGAACTACATGAACTCAGGCAAGGTGGCAGGCATGTTTAATCCCAACACTCAGGAGATAAAGGAAGGGGAATCAGAAGTTTATCTTTCACTACATAACAAGTTTGAGACCAGTCTGGCTCAAAAACGAAGTCCTGTTTAGTTTATATTTCATAGTACAACTTTTATTCACTCCAAGTGCAACCTGCCCTAGAGCCTGACTAGAGGGCACCCTGAATCCCAGACTTACACAGTGCACACAACACTCTGCTTGGCCATGGCCGCCCGCAGGGCACGTACAAGCAGGACTGCTGTGGGCAAGATCCAAGTTCGCTGTCAGTGAACGGCGCTACAGCTGAAGTAGCCCAGCCAGGGAGTTTAGCTTTCCTGGAATTGACAGTGTAGACCCGCAAAAAGACAGCTGTGGCTCCTTTTCTGATGGGCTCCCTCCTCTCCTCTGCCAACTGCCTACCATGAAGGACAGACAACTTTGTCTACCAGTCTTCGCAGGAGGGTGGAAGCCACTGTGAGGGGCTGCTGGTGGCTGCCTAGGTGTGTACTAGTTTTCTCTAGGTTCTGTGCTCTTTGACCTGAGCAGATGAAGGGCAGGTCAATAAGAGGGAAGGAGTACACATTTGCTTTGATACTAATGTTTTTATACAGCACAACTAAGTTACATTCCCAGCTCTCTTCCCATTATTATACAATCTCTCTCTGAGACACACACATATAGAGACAGAGAAAGACAGACAGACAGACAGAGACTAACCAGTGAACTACACCAATCTTTGGAGAGAAGACAGTACTAACAGGACATCGTGGGGTGGTGGAGGGAGATGTCGTAAAGAGAATAAGGGTGCATTAGGAGGCAGAAAGAGAGGAGGAGAGAGGCTGGGCCACCAAGCCCCAAGCACTCAGTTCCCACCGCTAGGGCTAGAGCCCACTGGAACAATGGATCCTCTGCTCCTGGTATATTCTCTTGCCTTAGGTCTCAAAGGCAACCAGCCACTGTAAATGGGCTAACCCTTGGCCCCTCCCTGTATCAATCACAATGAAGACCGGAGAGTCTGCAACTGTAAACCGAAGGCTGTCCTCACATGCTCCCCGGGTGAGCCATGGCGTAAATCACATGCCAAGACAACAGCAATGTTACCTCAATTAAATGTGATGAAATCACCAGGGATCCTGCCTTATCGCTTCATTTCAGAGCCCTAGACCCAGACCTCAGAAACAGACATCACCTTTCTACAAACATCAGACTTTTTGGTTACGAACACTGAAGCCCAAAAGACGGGTCAAGGTCACTGGCATCCATAGGAACTAAGCTTGTGCCAGCTGTCAGGACAACACTCTCTCTGCAATTCGCGTTGGCTCGCACAACTACGCTTAATTTTAGTTCATCACACATTGAGCGTGTGCTTTCTAGGAACTTTAGAGTCCCTCCATCTGTGTTCCTGCCATTCCACTCACTCCTCTTCATTCAGCAGCTCCTAGGTTTCTATCTGCTGCACGGTCCTCACCAGAAGAGGAGACGTCCAGGCATGTAGACTGATCCCCATCTGTTGGTAACATTGACAGCTCAGAGATGGCTGAGATGCCCACTGTCGAGGATGCTCTGTCTTCTCCCAATGGTCCAGGTCTAGATCGACAGCCCACTTCCAACAAGGGCAAAGGCAAAGTTTCTTCCAGGCTTGCAAGCCACTAAGAATAAGGCCACCATTGTCAATTAAGGCACGCACTGGCATCTACAAAAGGAGGGTTTCCTTTTCAGAAGTGTCTTAAATACACTTCCGACTGCTTAGGCAGAAACCAAACAGTTGGACTGTATTCAGTTGTGAATGATTGTTAAAATAACACACGTAATGAGGAGTCAAAGGTCCGGCTTTTAGACTGCCGAATAATGGATGCCAAGGTGCCAAGCTGCAGGCTGGACCACTCCTGAAGTCCTGGGAGTCTCAGGCGTGCACAAAGGCTCTGGGACCCAGTAGCAGGTGCGTTTCTTATCTCCACCAGAGCCTTGGTCAACAGCCACACAACTTGAAATGGCTGTAGATTTTCAAAATGCTACCCAGTGTTTTTTTTTTTTTAAAATAGCAATTAAGTATTCAGATTGTTGAGGACTGGTTTGTTATACCCACAAGTGAAACATCATGGGAACCCGGAACACATAGTATTATTTCTTAAGAAGCCTCAGAAGGGCATTTGATTTTTAGATAGATCCTGTACGTTCTTAGATGGCTATTAGTGCAGATAAATGCTGCGGGGACTTTGAGCTTTAAGAAAAATGGAATCTGGCTAAAGTTTCTCTTCTCCCTGTGCTCTCCGTTGCTTTAATCTTTTACATCTGCGCACAGACCAGATGGAAACAGAAGCCTCCATTCTTTGAAGATCTAGAAGTAGAGAAACCGATGAAATTTCATGGATAAACAGACATTTAGTGCTCTCTGTGGTATAAGTTCTGACTTCTGTGATTAAAATGCCCCTTAGGACTCCGTATAATATTTAGTGACTTCCCAGTACAGGCGAGGCTCTTCTGGGCACCGCGCCAGGCTTCCTTTGGAGAAGATGCTCTGGTCAGTCATTACTCCTTAACATTGGCTGAGAATTCCACGCCTCGACCTAGCTGTCCAGGGGTTGGGGTTCTCTCTTCATCCCCCCGAGTCCTCACTTGATCTCTCTGGTGCTGTCTCTAGGACTGGTCACATTCAGTTGTATCTTGGTCACTGGCAAGGCTTTTAGTAACAGTAGGTCTTGACTCGGCCCTTTCTGCTCCACCCGAGGTCCATGTTCTTCCATTCAGCCTCCGAAAACCGACGGGCTAGTGTTCCACATTCTTCGTGCAAGGCGTGGGATGTTTAAAAAGGCTGTCACGTGCTGAGCCTTCCAGAAGCTAAGTGCCTTGGTTGGGCCACAACCATTGCTGTATGAGATAGCAAAAGGAAAGGAATGATACAGGGAGGGAGATGGGTAGCGTCACAGGGAGACGGGAAGCATTACAAAGAGACTTGTTGTCTATGTCGACTGAAGACAGATGCAAACCCTCCAGAAAGGAGAAACACAACCATTATCTATCTTCCCAGCCAGCCAGCCAGCCAGCCAGCCAGCCAGCCAGCCAGCCAGCACTTAATGGTCACATTTTCACAGCTAAGGTATGAGGTACGTTAGGTAATACTGAGGTAAGTATATCAAGGAGTTTGCTGGACTTGGTGAGCTTGCCCACACCTCTGAACTTAAAGGGCCTCGGTAGGAAGTTCCACTAACCTTCGAAAACTATTTGCTTTCAACTGGTGGGGGAGGGGAGGAGAAGAGGTGGGGGTGGGAGGGCGGGGGGGGGGTGACTGTCAACATCCTACAGGAGTCAAAGATGTCCCATTGAAGGCGCTTAAAACTTGTTGGTATCAAACTCAACTTGCTTTCATGGCCACTTAGTTTTCGATCAACCAAACCAGGCAGATTCCTAGCCATTTGAGCCTAGCTAGTCTGCATGCCCATAAAACGCCATCGGGCAGCTGCTGAGGGCACTGAGGTAGAGACAGTGCTAAGACCCTAAGCACCCACTGCTTTGGAGGCAGAGACCCTCCTCTGGGATCCCCTCCCCATTCATTCCTTTGCTCTCCTCCTCCACAGATTCAGGCCCTAAGGAGCTTGAATGTCTCAAAGCCTGTCTTCTGTGTGCATTTGCTCCTGCCAGTCCTACCTTGTTATTTTATCAGCCCCAAATTCCTTGAACACCCTCTATCCGGCCACCATGTTTAGAGTCACATGACTGTTTTCCTAGCAAGGTTGATTGACGGATGGACTAATGGAAGGGCTAGAACCAGACCAATCAGACTACTTCCGTGGGAACATAGTTTAGAGGGTGGGAAGCAATAAGTCAGAAACCGAGGAATCCTTATGCTATGTTCTCCTTCCTGCCGACCAACTCTTGCCAAGAACACTAAGTTCATTTGGGGGAGGGGGTCTATGTTGCTTGCAATGAAGCCATTTTAACCACTTTTAAATATAAATAAAAAGCAGTCAGACCAGGGAAGACAAATTTCAACCACTACCACAGTCACTAGGGAAGTGAAAGCAGAAAAGTCACAAGTTCAAAGCCAGCCCAGGTAACATCACAAGCCACCATTTCAAAATAAAAAAATTTAAAACGAATGGCTAGGGGGTGGCTGGAAAGATGGTTGAGGGAGTAGGCATGCTTCCTGTGTAGGCACAATGACTGGACTTTGAATCCCCAGTGTACAAGTAAAAGGACAGGCAGGCAGTATGAGTGCGTGCAATAAAGCACAGAGGTGACAGAGAGAATGCCTGAGGCTTGCTGGGTACCAGCCCAGCTCCGGGTTCTTTTAGACAGCAAGTCTTAATATCAGATAAAGTAATCTTCAAGCAAGAGACAAAAAGGCCACTACATATTCATAAAGGGATGAGCCATCCATTGTACATGTGCATCAAGTGCATTTGTTCCAAGTTTCCCAAAAGAAACACTAATAGACATTGCTGTTTGGTTGGCTTTTTGTTTTGTTTTTGTTTTTTGTTTTTGTCAACCTGACACAGTCTAGAGTCTTTGGGGATGATAGAGTCTCAATTTAGAAAACATCCCCACGAGAACAGCCTGTAAGCAAGCCTGTGGAGCATATCTTGATCAAGATCAATGTGGGGAGGCCAGTTCGCTGTGGGCAGTGCTACCCCTGAGCTGGTGGTACTGGGAGCAATGAGACAAGAGGCACAACAAGCATAAGGAAGTAAACACCACTCCTCCATGGCTTCTGCTTCAGTTCCTGACTCCAGGTTCCTACCTTGCGTGAGTTCCTGCCCTGACTTCTTCAGCGATGGAATGTTACCTGGAAGCGTAAAATGAAATAAACCCTTTCTACGCCCATATGCTGTTGGTCATGGTGTTTTATCACAGGATAGAAACCCTAGATCATATTACAGCAGTTGTGAGTGACTTCAGTATGCCACTTTCATCCTTAGATAGGTCATCCAAAACAAAAAATATCAACAAAGAAACCTTAGAGTTAAATTACACCATCAATCCAATGGACCTGGTAGGTAGTGACAGAAATAACATCCAAAATAAATAGAACACACATTTTTTTCTCAGCATCCCATGACACCTTCTCTTAAACAAACTGCATTTTAGGTAAAAGAAAAACAACACACCACAAGTCTAAGAAAATATAAAAGAGTCAAAATCATTTCTTGGATCTTATTAGGTCATAGCAGACTAAAACTAGGAATCAACAGGAAGAGAAAACTATTCAATACTCAGTGACTGAACAATACACACGTGAATGACCAGAGGGGTCACTGAAAAAAGCAGGGAGGAAGTTTTTTTTAATCCCTAGACTCAAATGAAAATAAAGCAGGACTTACCAGGTCCTTTGGGAGAGAGATATAGAAGTTCTAGGAGTAAGGTCATAGCTGTAACTGCTTATAGTTTAAACAAAAACAGAAAGTCCTCAAAGAAACAGTTTAATGATACAATGTAAGGTTTCATAAAATCAAGAACAAGTCAAATCCCAAAAATAATGGGCAGTAAGAAATAATAAATATCAGGACAGACATTTTTGAAATGAAGACTAAAAGAAAATAAATGCATAGAATCAAACAAAGAGCTGGTTCTTCTGACCAATATATCAGTCCATCAAACAACTGAACCAATTGGTTCTACTGGCATGATGGTACTGTACCCAGCCCTTCAAAGTTGGAGGCAAGATGACGCGGAGCTCAGGGCTATCCCTGACTACATAGTGAGGCCAAGGTCATCTTGGGATATAGAACTGTCTCAAAAAAAAAAAATGGTTCTTGGAAAACACAAGAAAGATTGACAAACCCATAGTCAAACTAACCCAATGAAAAAGAGAGAAAATAGAAAATTAGTAAAATTAGATATGAAGAAAGGAGATGATGCAATGGATTACACTTGAAATCCAGATAATGACTTGGGGATATGCTGAAATGTAAATTCCAGAAAACAAGGAACTCCAGAATGAATGAATTGTTACACATATATGACCTATCAAAACTGAACAAAAAAGATATAAACAGCTTCAAGAGAACCTTCCCAAGCAATGTGATTACAGCAGTTATATATAGTAACAGTCTCCCACAAGAAAGTCCAGAACCAGGTAAGATTCACTGTTGCAGTCTATCAAACCTGTAATGAACAAATATACACTTCAAACTGTTCTACAAAACAGCAAAGTGCAGTCCCAAAGTCGCTCTATGGATCCAGTATTACCCTGATACCACATACGCGCGCGCGCGCGCACACACACACACACAACTATAGGCTATTTTTCTGTCATAAACATAGGTGCAAAAAATTCTCAGTAGAATCCTTGTAAATTATATTTAAGAAACATTAAGAAGATTGTGCATCATGACCAAGGGACAGAAGATTGCTCAATATATGCAAGTCAATAAATGTAACAACAAATACACAGACTAAATTATATGATTATCTCAGCAGATGTAGAAAAAGCCGTAGACAAAGTTAAATTTCCTTTTCCAATAAAAGCCCCCAAAGAAACTAGGAGTAGAAGGATGCATCTCAACATAAAAAAGGTGATATACAGTGACCCTATGGCCAACATATTACTAAATGGAAAAAAAAAAAAGAAGCACTTTTTTTCTAAAATCAGGAACAAGGCAAAAATATGTGCTCTTTTCCGGAAAACTCTTAGTTCTGAAAACACATCAGATAAAACAAGATACAAAATGAACATAGATACAACATAAAAGAACCAATAGCATTTCTGTAACCAAGTAATGAATCTGTACAGCAAGAAATCTCGAAAAATAACCCCATTCACAACAGCTTTAAGGAAAGTAAAATACGTAGGAATAAACCTATCAAGAAAGTGAAAGGTCTCTACAATGAATGTGTTAAGACACTCAAGGAAAAAAAATAAAATTGGAAGACTTTCCATGCTCCTACACTGGCAGGATCAATAGGGTAACAATGGCTATAGTGATCTATAGATTTAATGGAACCCATCAAAATCCCAGCTAGAAACTTCACACACACACACACACACACACACACACACACACACACACACACAATATAAAATGGTTCAAAGTCCTAATGTAAGACCTGAAACTGGGGACTTGGAGAGAAAGCTCAGTGGTTAAGAACACTGACTGTTCTTCCAGAGGACCCAAGCTCAATTCACGCGGCAGCTCACGACAATTAATAGCTCCATTTCCAGGGACTCCAAGACCTTCTTCTGGCTTCCAAGGGCACCAGGCACACAAAGGGTGTACAGACATACTTGTAGGCAAAACACCCAAACACAGAAAATAAATTAATATCTTTAAAAAATTAAATGGCAAAACCAAATCATCCAATCAATAAATGAACTAATTAACTAAAATGTTCTCAAAAGAAGAAACATTTAGTCAATACATATTTGAAAATGTATTCAACAACCTTAGCCATTAGGGAAATGAAAATTAAAACTACTTTGTGATTCCATCCTGTCCAGTTCATAATGTTTCATTAGGAAAGCAAACAGCAACACATTTGTCAAAAATGTGAGGGAAGAGGGACCTTGTGCCACTGATGGTGGGGACGGACTGGTACTGCCACCATGGAAGCCAGTGTGGCTATCCCACAGGAAATGTAAGAGAAAGGAGGCAGTGGTGGCACACGTGTTTAATCCTGGCACTCACGAGGCAGAGGGAGGTGGATCCCTGCGTCTTCAGAGTGAGTTCCAGGATAGTCAGGGCTACACAGAGAAAGCATGTCTTGAAAAAAATAAAATAAAACAAAACAAAGAAAAACAAGTAACCTGGAAGGAGACTAAATATATGTACCAGCTATCACTGGCTACACTGTAACTCCGAGGCGCATACCAAATGAACTGTATGTCAACATACCACAACAACACTCAGACATGCGTGCTTACTGTTCCACCATTCACAATAACCATGAAACAGGCCAACCTAGGTGTCCATCGGCGGATGAATGGACATAGAAAACATGCTACAAATACACGACGGATGTTTTTAAAATGACTTTATAGTTTATATTTTTTAAATCATATGTATTCATTTTCATTTTACATGTGAGCGTTTTGAAGCGTGTGCGAGGACCACAGAGGTCCGAGCACTGGAGCCCGGAGCTGCACTTCCAATGGCTGTGACCCACTATATGAAGGCTGGGGAGAGAAGCTGGGTCCTCTGCAAGAGCAACACGTGCTCTTAACCCTTCAGCCGTCTCTCCGGCCCACACGATGAATTTTAGTCAGCTGTAAAGAAAAATTAAATCATGATATTTGAAGAAAAAATGGAAGGAACTGGCTATTGTTATGTCAAATGAGACAAGTCAGACCCAGAGAGGCAAGTCTTTCCTGTGCGACTTTACATCACAAAAGCGGAGTGGGGATGGAGAGCGGAGGGAAAGCTCTTGAGTGATGAGGGAGGGAGAGAGGGTGAGACAGAGGGATGAAATCCATGTGACAGGAAAGCAGAAGGGGAGACACGGGGTGTGTGTGGGGGAGCCAGGAAGAAGGGGGAGTAGGAGAGATGGCTCTGTGGTTGAGAATATTTGCTCCTCTTCCAGGGGACTCAGGTTCAACTCCCGGCATCCATAGGGCAGCTCCCGGCCCTCCTTTACTCCCATTCTGGCCTCCTCCAGCACTTGGCATGTCCGTGGTGCACAGACTTCCACGAAGGTAAAACAACCGCTAACATAAAATAATTTAGTTTTTATTTTTTTATTTTTATTTTTTTTAAAGTAGATGTTTTATTTATTTATTTATTTATTTTGGTTTTTCAAGACAGGGTTTCTCTGTGGTTTTGGAGCCTGTCCTGGAACTTACTCTGTAGAATACGTTGGTCTCGAACTCACAGAGATCCGCCTGCCTCTGCCTCCCGAGTGCTGAGATTAAAGGCGTGCGCCACCACCGCCCGGCAATAATTTAGTTTTTAAAAAGAAAAGGAAAAAAGATAAAGAAATGGAAGGAAGGGAGGAAAGGAGGGAGAAAGGAGGGGAGGAAGGGAGGAAGGGAGGAAAGAAACCTGGACTGGTGTTACTAACGTCAAACTGTATTCCAAATTGAAGAGCATTGCTGTAGTGATGGGGATAATTCCATGATAACAGAAGCGTCACATAATTATAGGAACATAGCAACTCAGATCTCTGGGGACAAAAGCAAGAGATTCGAAAGTTCGCGGCCAGCATGAACTATACAAGATCCTGTCTCTGAAAGCAAAAGCTGGGGTTACAGCTCGGTGACAGAGAGCTTGCATGGCATAGGCTTCCATTCCCAGGACCAAAACTAAAACGAATACAATAATCACAACATCGATACCAACAACATCTTCAGTACAATGAAGAAAACTGCTAGAACTGCAAGGAAAACAGACCAGTCCACAGTAACAGCCTGAGATTTCAGACAGGAGAATCAGGAAAGGCATAGAGGGCTTGAACACTATGCACCAAAGTGATCTATTGCTAAAAACACACACTCAACAGAAGACTGCGTGTTTAAATACACATGAGCATCGAACTGAGAGAGACCACTCCAGGCCATAAAACAATTATCGCTAAGTGCAAAAGAACTCAGTCTCCAGGGCATAGGACAGCTAGGCAATGCGCTCTCCTCAGAGCTGCTCA
Organism: Chionomys nivalis; assembly: GCF_950005125.1. NCBI lineage: Eukaryota > Metazoa > Chordata > Mammalia > Rodentia > Cricetidae > Chionomys > Chionomys nivalis. The sequence continues at coordinate 27,449,028 of NC_080095.1, read as the reverse complement.
CTGTATAGTAGACTGGTACCCTGCAGCCATCCCATCCCCAAACAACACCAGCATCCTTGGCTCTGCCCTTAGGACCAGAACTTCAGGGGTTAGACTATAACCTGCAATGGTAAGTGACATTCCCTTCTGCGGTGCTCTAAGGCACATACTAATGGTGTTTCTGGAGGGTGGTGGAGCTGGCTGCTAGAACTCCATGCAGCAGGCCCCTGTTGTATAGTTGGCATCAGCTGTCACCCTGACACACCCGTAAAGAAGGACCTCAGCGGAGGAACAGCCTCCCTCAGGTTGGCCTGTGTGCGTGTCTGCGGGACATTTTATTGATCGCTAAGACACAACAAGGACCATCCACTGAGGGCCGCGCCATCCACAGTGGGGTTGGCCTTAGCTATGTGAGAAAGGTAGGTGAACATGAGCCTGGGAACAAGCCAATAAGCAATGTTTCTCTGTGGCCTGGGCGTCAAGTTCCTGCCTTGAGTTCCTGTCTTGTCTTCCATCGAGGATGAACTATAAGCAGTAAGCTAAAGTAATGCCTCTCCTCCCCAAGTTGCTTTTGGTTCTGGTGTTTACCACAGCAACAGAAACCAAACTAAAACAGACCCTACGCACGCAGACGACTGACCCGGAGAAAGCCACTGCCCCACCAAGACCGCCATGCAAAAGATGAGTGGCCTGGCCACCAATGCGCTGAACTGAAAACTGAGGAACATTTCGTGGGGGGGGGTGACCCGAGTGGGGTGAAAGTCACTTCCTTCGCATTGCGTCAGTGTTTCCAAACTAAAGATTTGAAGCGTCAAGCTAGGGATTTCATTTCATTTCCCATTTCTCCCAATTTCACACTCAGAGCCTGCAGGACACTGGAGGACGTTTTTCTTTTTTCATCATTTCTGTATTCAACTTTCCAACTCTCTCATAACAGTGCTGGGTGTTTTCAAACTAAATTAATGTGGCTCGAGCGGACCGCCCTGCTCCTGTGGAGGTCGTGTACAAGGGCACCAGACGCCTCTTCACACAGGGTCCAACCAGCGCACTCTGAATGAAATAGAGGAGCATGACGGTTAATTTTAACGGTCAAGTTGCCATGGTTTACCACCGCCTCAGAAGAGCCCCACTGAGGGGCTGCCTAGGCGTGTTGACCCCTGGGTAGGTCTGTGAGCGTCGTCCTCATCGTCTTGAGTGATGTGAGAAGACACTCTCTGAAAGTGGGGGACACAATTCCTTGGTTTGGGGCCCTGGAGTGCATAGCAGCAGAGAAAGGCTTCCATTTCTTTCTGCTTTTGACTCTGAGTGTGATGCGGCTGGCGTGGACTGTATCCTGGAGCTGTGAGCTAAAAGAAAACTTTTTATCACTATGTCACTTTTTGTCAGAGTATTTTGTCAGAGCCCCAGAGAGGGAACTAGAACGAGGGAGCCCATAGATAAATCTGATGCCTCCTTCACAGGGAATAAGGCACCCGTATCCTCTGTTGACCTCCTGACCACGGCATGCCACCACCCAATTGATCACAGGGGACAGGCTGAGTCTTGTGAAGAGCAAGCGCTCCAAAGATCTCGGCTTCCATATTGCTGTGCGCGGAGTTGCAGGCCCCAGGAGATCACCCGGCAGGGCTGGAAGCTCAAGTGGGATACGGAGATGCCATCCCATTCTTGAGGGGAAAGCAGATGGAACTTTCCACAGCAAGTAGCTTTTGTATCCGGAAAAGTCTTTTCCTAAATCGGGGCTACTCTTCGAAGTTTCGAATGACCACAGAAACAACCGCATCCAGTAAATCTGAGGGTCCCAGGCTAGCACCTGGAAGCAAAGCATAAGACAGGACCTAACTTGTCAGATGTAACTAGCCAACCTGCGGCTTGACGAAGCCTCCACAGAGTGCTGCGAAGTGGGCTTTCCCAGGCCGTAAGCAGACAGAATGCAGCCTCTGTGACGGACTTACATCAAGCGAGGCAGACAGTTAGCAAAGGATTCTCACGGCCTAGCATCTCAAGTGTGTTTACTCTCTACCAATGAACCATTTTTAACATCACTAAGGAGTCTATTAAGTCTTCAAATTTATTCTTGTGCCAAAATCTTATACAGGAAATTTAGAACGACTGGGTTCCCAAATACCTAGCACAATACTGGTATATTAGTGTCACATGGAACCCAAATGTCACGCTAAGCAACTAGATCTGTGGCTAGTCCCCCACTCACTTCAAGCCCTCCAGGGCTTCTGTGGCAACGTGCCAGTTGCTACCTCACCCACCCTCCCACTGTACACGTCAGATCTGCTTAGCCGTGATTTGTTTTTAATTCTTTACCAAGTCTTAAGATTATTTAATGTCTTTCTACTCTCACTTTGTGCTGTTAGTTGAAATCTCCATTTTGAAAATCTATAGTTGCAAAACTTGCCTTTGATAATTCCCGCCTCAAAAAAACAAAAAAACCTTAGTGTTAATTTAGTGTTTGCACTTGGGGCTGCTACTTAGTGGAGGGGGGATCTGAATAAAGAATGGGAGAAACTTGTAAATATTTTAGGAAAATGTTTTGTCTGTTGCAGACCACATGAAATATGTTCTTTAATTTAACCAGTATGTTTAAGAGATAGCAATGCTCTTTTTGTCCTTTTTTTTTGTAGACCTTCCAAAGTTTGAACTGTGATTATTCATTTTGTGTTTGAATCATGATTCTCCTCTTCCCAGCCCCTCTGTGAAAAGGGAAATAGGTTTCTGCGAAGGCATTGAGCTAATAATGTCTAATATTCCAGAAGCCTTTGATCTGTGTAACTTAACACTTGGATACTTGCTAATTTGCTTTATTATGTAACCGATGAAATGGTGGTGTGTGTTAATTAGTTCAACCACACACACATGACACACGTACATACACGCGCACACTGTCTGGGAACGTGTGGTCACAGTTCTGTGGGAGAAATAATTTGTCAGTATTCACTGGCTTACAAAAAGAGAGTACAAGAGCTCAAACATCTAAATAATAATGAAATGCATTTACCATAGAAAAGGATTGAAGTCCTATAAAGCATTTGTGACTATAATAAAACCGAATCACACTGCAAGAACAGAACATTTGGAAAATGCCCAAATATTTGAAAGCATAATCCAGTAGTCCAATCTATCTATGGGAGATGTTCTGAGACCCCAGTGGATATCTCATATACTACAGTTTCCCCATATATACACATCTATGGCAGAGTTTACTTCCCACTAGGAACAGCGTGAGCCCCAGGTTCAGTGGGAGACCTTGCCTCAAAAAAATCAAGTAGTGAATGATACCCAGTGTCAACCTCTGTCCTCCACATGCCAGTACACAGGCATGTGCGTCTGCACACACATGTACACACACGATTGATCACGCCGCATTTGGGTGAGGCTATGAAGCTAGGGAAACTCTTATCCACTGTGGTTAGAAATGTACAGTTGTAAAAAATTTCTTTATAACAACATTCTGGCAGCTTCTAAAAAAGTTAAACATACGCCTACTGTATGGCCCAGCCATTCCAATTTTTATGTGTTTATCCAAAGGAAACGAAGCGTATGTCTATATAGGAATTTGTACACAAATGTTCCCAGAAGCTTTATTTGTGATAGCCACAAGCTGAAAACAACTCAAATGTCCATCATCGGGTAAATGGATAGCTCGCCTTATGTCTCTACAGTGGAATACCACTCAGTGAAAGAGGCCGGGAGTATTAACTCACGCTAAAGCCTGGGCGAATCTTAAAATAATTATGCCGAGTGAAAGAAGCCATCCACACTCCAGTCAGAAAAGCGCATAGCACGTGATTCTATTTACAGGAAATTCTAGACTCTACAGAGCAATCTGTGTGACAGAGGAAGTTTGCTGACTCTTGCCAACCTCAGGACAGAGGAGAATAAAGTAGAGATGATGAAGTGGAATGAAGAAGATCCTGTATGCGTTAAGGAGAAACACTCACTAGACCGGCTGAACTCAGTACAGTGTATTTGAACAAAATAAACCATCATTCGTGCATTGAGCCAGCTCCCAGAAGGAGGGCTAGCTCTGAAAACTCCAGCATTTGCAGAAAACATAGACGTGAGGACCCGGAAACCAGTGCTTGGTCTAGTTCATCATCCAGTCAACTGGTAATAGGTCACCTGACTGGCTACAAAGAATCCTGGAACATGCCAAAGCTTGGTTGCTGTGATTAAACCCTCCCATGTTGTGTTCAGCCAGGCCGGGTGCAGGTGTCCAGTGCAGCATCAGGGACCCTTTGCAACCTTGTATTTATCACGGGTGATGGGCGCTTCTTCACTTTAATGGTTATGAGGATTCACAGGTGTGTGTGCATATGTTCAAAATTACCAGCGGACACGCTGAAGGTGGGTAGCATATTCTGTATCAATTAGAGCCTGGCAGTGGTATAAAAAAAAAAAAAAAAAAAAAAACAGGAAAAAGGAGCTAAAAATGAGATGTGGTTCTCTACCTACCCCCCAGCTCACGGCAAGGAGAGAGAGCTTGTCTCTCATGCTCAAGATCATGGATTTAATCTCCAGAACAAAACTTAAAAATACTACTGCTATCTTAAGAGACGGACACACACCTTAAACTCTCTGACAAATTTTTCTGTACTCCCGATGAAAGAAATGGGAGCCTGGGTGTAGAACCCATAAACTACCAGTGACAAAACCCAAATTCCTGTAAATTACACGCCGTGCCCTAAAACTATACATTATTTCCTAGCCACGGATAAACTGTGTTGTCTTAACTGTATGATAATGTCTAATACTACCACTTAAACAGTGCCACACACACAAGGAACACACAGCGTGTGCACACGCAAACACACACACCAAACACACACACAAATGGATACAAGATACACCCGGTTTTCTTTGCGACTTCCTTTTTTAAAATTGTGCTATACTTCATTATTCCTTGGGTGAGTACGTGCCACAACACACGTGTGTGGAGGTCAGAGGGCAAGGCTGAGGAGCTGGTTCTCTCCTTGGGTTCTAGAGAGAATGCAGGTCATCGAGCTGGTCAGCAAGTGCCTGCTCCACAGCGCCCCCTGATGGCAGCTTCACTACCCTGGCGCTTCTCAGCGTCACAGCTACAAATCCCACCTGCACTCCCCACAGTCCTAAACAGCCTCCTCTCCCCTTCCTCCTTTTCACCTTGGGAACTTGGGAGGCATTTGAGTTTGGGGGCCCGACTGTCAGCCTGACAAGGCGTATGGTTGCCTAGGAGACAAACCTCGGGGCATGTGTGTGAAGGAGTTTCTAGATGGGGTTAACTGAGGTGAGACCATCTACCCTAATTATGGTGCTGAGGACACCATTGCATGGGCTGGCATCACGCAGGAAACAAGCAGAGTACCCGCATGCATCAACTCTCTGATTCCGGAAGCAATGGGCCCTGACTGCAGAGGCTTCAAGCTCCTCCTACATGACTCCCTGCCATGATGGACTAGCCTAGAGGTTCTCAACCTTCCTAACACTGTGACCCTCATGCTGTGGGGGACCCCCCAACCATAAAATTATTTTCGTTGCCACTTCATAACTGTAATGCTACTGTTATGCATCATAATGTCAACATCTGTCGGCACAGCCATATCTGATGGGAACGGCAACAATCACAAAGCCAGCACAGCTGTTTGACAAGGGTCCAGCGAAGCTGAGCCACATGATGGCTGCCGTGCTACCTTTGATTTTCATCTCCACCTGTTGCATGCCTGGGAGACTTCCCACTATACACTCAATTACGTGACCGACACAGCAACAAAGTTAGATTAGCTGAAGTTCCCGTGCCAGAATTTGAACAATAACTGCAGCCACTTTGGCCTGAGACTTTTCTCAGGCACGCTGACCTTTAAGAGGTAATAACACACTGCTTGGGACATGGCAATAAGCCCAAGCTGGCTTGAAGATTCTGTTTTGGCCTAGCATCCTTGAAGCAACCAAAGCTACCAGCCTGAGAGCAGGCTGTCTTACCTCGAGATTCTTAAAAATTGGGTTATGGGGTTAATGAGTAAAAATGATAACTCTGTTCGTCAATGATGTCAAAACTTGAGGGAAAATGATAACTCTGTTCTGTTGTAATTTATTAGTGATAACTAAAAGGTGAGCAAGAAAAAGTGAAACACGTGTCCAAAACAAAAAATGGTATGATCTATGCTTTGGAACATGAATCTATCCCTGCTTACCAAATTTTGTATAAATAAGAAAGCACTCTGGCTGCTAATCAGTCGAAGCTGAAAGATCCTCCCGACCATCACGCTTGGCTCACTCATCCGTCCCGCCTCCCCACTCCTTACATTCTCTGCTGGGGCCTGTCCACCCCTGGGGATGGCTCCTGGCCATCCGTGTTTACTGTGGTCTTAGGCAACCCCAAAGGGGCCACGACCCATAGGCTGAGGACCACTGGACTAGAAACTCAAACCATGAGCCCAAATAAACTCTCCCATTCTTAGGCTGCTTTTGCCAGTTTTTGTTTGTCGTTTGCTTTGCCGCAGCAATGAGAAAGCAATTAATACAGGACCCTATCCACACTTGCTGAATCAGAACTCCTGGTAGGCGTAGCCAAGCCGTCTGCTGGCAGACTGGTCCTCCAGGTGGTTCTGATACCAGCATACCCCAGAATCGCTGGTTCAGAGGGGGACTACCTGAGCACAGCTGGGGAGAAGCAGATTCCAAAAGGTCTAAGAGCAAACCGTGGAGACGTCAAGAGGAAGCCTGGTTACAGTGGGCTATTTTAAACCACAATGTGTTTATGCGTTCCAAGAGACTTCGTCAGCTCTAATTTCATTTTTCCCCCAGAAAGAACATACCACACTACAGAAACACGAGAGCATTCTTGTTGACCAAGTACAATGTACACCACACAGTCACAAGCTCCATCTTCACTGTTTACAACAAACACATCACAGCAATTTTGTAAGCCGCCCTCCCTCAGCAACCCCACCCATAACTGAGACGGCAGAAAAGCTACACCCAAAGCTTTGCACACTGAAAATAAAGCTTGAAAATGTCACAAAATGGCCAGGCAAACACCGCAAGGGGTGCAGGGCAGCACCTTGTGGAGAGGCACTTTGCAGCAAACACAGCCTCTCCCAGGCTCGGCTACTGAATCAGAATCACACCAACATCTCCAGGAGACACGCCCGCGTTGTTGAGTGTCAGAGAAGCTGCCCAGACCTGTCTTCTGGCCATAAGCCGCCTCCCACCACGACTTTGGCTTGCTGTCTGGTCTTCCAATCCACGAGCCTCCCCTGCGGTTCTGCTTTACCACTCCATGGGAGTTTGCACTGAGGCGGAGAGTCCACTCGCATCACCCCAGACTGAAATATGAAGACACTCCGTGCGAATGGCTGAGTGTCCTTAATGCATTCTGAGTTTGGACAAGAGGGTGAAAGGGTTAGAATTTCTCCTATTTTATAGACTGTGAGGGGGGAACAAAAGCTAAGTCAAAACATTTAAGAGCAAAGCTTACTGTTAGCAAAGGACTTAACTAAAAGGAGTGTTCCTTCCTCGTTAGGCCATATTGTGCCACCTGGGAATCCTGAAAGAGGAAAACTTCCAGGGAAAGTGGAGGACGTGACTCTGACAGTCTATTCTCTATTCACAATTTACTTTTTAATAATTCGATTGTGTTTTTTGCTTTTCTTCTATTTGTGTGCAGTATGCATGTGTGTGTATATGTGTTCAAGTGTGTGCATGCCTGTGTGTGCATATGTGTGAGTGTGTGCATGTATGTGCTCATGCATGTGCATGTGTGCATTTGCATGTGTGTACGTGTGTGTGTGTAAGTGTGTGTATGTGTATGCCTGTGCGTATGCACGCACACACACACGTGTGTGTGTGTGTTGGCCTCGGGAGTCTTCCTTGGTCTACATCCCCATATTTATTGAGGGTCTCTCACTTGAACACAGAGTCAAGGAGCACAGGTCAGCCTAGCTGGCCTGCTCTGAGGATTCCCAGCACTGGAATGAGAGGTGGACCACCAAGCCCACCCAGCATTTACGTGGGTTCTGCGGATCGGAAGTCTGGTCCTCAGGTTGTACAATAAGCATTTCATCTACCGCGCCATTCCCCCAGCCCTGGTTTTCAGGTTATCAGCGTCTATACTCATTGTAAATAGCAATAGTTTCATAAGGATGTTCTTACATAAGTATAATGTTCTCCCCATGTGCTCTCCTTTCTCCTGCCTTTCCACCCTTCTTCCACCCCAGTTGTTCCTTCGTTCTCTCCTACAACTCAGTTTTCCTTTAACAGCAGTAAGTTAGGGTCAAGATTTGCATTCCCCAAGACTCTGCACCTGCCCCCTCCTTTGCCTGTATGTACACAGTTATCTTCTTTTTTCTTCTTGTAGAACGTCCATACTGATTAAGGGCAATGAAGGGAGATGGGTAGAGTGAGTGGGTGAAGAGGAGCAAGGCATGACAGACATCTATGAGCATGTCACAAGACCCACTGCTGTGTGTACTAACCAAAAGCGTTAACCGTAAAAGATAAAATGAAGACCCTTCACCACTCTCTGCTGTGCTGTACCTTATAGATGGGGTCCTTTATCAGGAGATTGCAAGCCTGTCCTCAGTATTTCCCGCAAAGCACACCCCACTTCATGACTCTTACACTTTGATCATTCAGTTTGACATTTGCAACTTTTTTCATTGCTGTTGCATTCCCTCTGGGGACCTACAGCTGCATCTGTGATGTCACTGTTGTAGCTGTCACCCTGGACTGCACCTGTGCTCCACAGACGCCATGTGTGTTCCACCCACCAGCGTCCTCCATCTCTCTCTCAGGGCTCCCTACTCTCTGAGATACAACAACACTGACGTCAGGCCCGTTAATAGCCGGGTAATGTCTGAGACACGCTGAAGTGAGTCGTGTGTCTCGATTTCAGTGAGAACCAAGAAATGATTCAGGTTAGGGAGACAGGCACGTAAAAATGCAGGCAGGTCCGAAGCTACTTGTGCCAGACATGAAGGCAAAAGAAAAGTTCTGGAAGGGAATCAGAGGTCTACTCCAGGAAACATGCACACAAGAAGAGAGGAGGAGTTGACAAAAGGGATAAACTTCATTGCTGTTTTCCTTGAAGTACTGCTTCTGACCCTAGGCTTCAGTCGGCAGCCATCAGTATGAAGGTCAGCCCCTCTCATAGCAAAAAGATGACAGCTTACCAAAGGATCAGGGATCACTAGCATTCTTCTGGGGAGAGGAGTGTGTGTACACGCACACACATGCCTGTGTGTATGCATGCGTGATTGTGTGTGCACATGTGTATGTGTGTGCATACGTGTGGGTGTAAAAAACCCATTCTGTAAATGTGAGGACCAATGATCAACATTAGGTGTCTTACTCTGACATTCTCTACCCTATTTTAAAAATATATTTATTTATTTCTATTTTATGTATATTAATACTTTGCATGAATGTATGTCTATGGTCCACAAGCCACTGGGGGTCAGAAGAGAGACTCAGACCTCTAGAACTGGTCTAAGAGAGAGTTGTGGGTAATGGGAACTGAACCCAGGTCCTCTGCAAAAACAAGTGCTATTAACCACTAAGCCATCACTCCAGCCCCCTCCTCACCTTTTTTTTTTCTTTCAGAAAGGGCCTGTGGTGGTTTGAATAAGAATGTTCACCATAGGCTCATATATCTGAATGGTTAGTCGACAGAGAGTGGCACTGTTTGGAAAGGATAGGGAGGCGTGGCCTTGTTGGAGGAGGTGTGGCCTTGTTGGAGGGGGTAGGGCCTTGTTGGAGAAAGTGTCGTTGGGAGTAGGCTTTGAGGTTTCAGAAGCCCATGCCAGGTTCAGTGGTTCTCTCTTCCTGCCCATGCAGAAGCAGAACCATCAGCTACTTCTGTAACACCACGTCTGCCTGCATACCACGAAGCTCCCTGTCATGACGGTAATAGACTAAACCTCTGAAATTGTAAGCCAGCCCCAATGAAATGTTTCCTCTTCTGAGTGTTGCGGTGGTCATGGTGTCTCTTCAGAGCAACAGAACACCGACTGAAGACAGGGTCCCTCACTGACCCTGGAGCTCTCTGATTGTGCAGGTAGGCTGGCCAGCAGACTCTCCAGATCTGTCTGCCTCTGCTTCACTGTGCTGCGATTAGCATGCCTAGCTTTGCACATGAGGGCTGCGGCTCTGACTGGGGCCTTCATACTTGCAGAGCAAGTGCGTTCCCTGTTGAACCACCTCCTGAGCCTGACCGCTAGCATCCTTAGCGATGTGTCTGATTATAATGTCATGTCAACTTTCCTTCACTGTGACAAAATACCCCCCAAAACCAGGAGACAATTGTATTGGTTTAGGGCTTCAGAGGTTTGAGCCCATGATCACGTGGTACTATTGTTACTGGGTCTGTGGTAAGGCAGAAAATTACGGTAGAGATGTCATGGCAGAGCAAATCTGTGCACATCATGGTGGGGGGGGGGTTGATTCTAGGGTTAAGATAGAACTCTCAAAGACATGACCCAAGTGATCATCCTCCAACTTGGTCCCACATCCTAACAGACCTTTCTGCCATGAACTCCTAAATGAGTTAGCTATTGTTGATATTACACTCATACTCCAATCACATCTCAATAGCACTAACAGTTGGGACTATACCTCCATACACAAGTGTCTAAGGGACACCCCAGGTCCAAACTAGAACAGATACTGCATTTTATTTTGTTGTTGTTTTTAGACATAAAACTAGGACATAGTTAATGACGACAGTGCACATAAGCACTTTTATATCCATTGCAAAACCAAGAAAATGGTACGTGACTCATATCACTGCAATGTGTTCTTCATTGTGGTGCCCTGAAGTGGAACCCACAATATTTTCAAGGTATGCGTGCACTTAATGCTTTCTCTGCAATGGAAAAAAAGAAAAGAAAAAATTCCGGCTCAATTGCCAAGACACCCCTAGAACTTTATTTCTTAATCCTTAAACAGAGGAAACCATCCAAGTAATCTTACTTAAGAGTTCCCTGAGTCTGTGTCTAAAGGGCTTCTATCGGGTTGGGTGTGGTGATACTTGCCTTTAATTCAAGCAAGAAGGCAGGAGCAAGTGGATTTTGTGAGTTAAAGACCAGCCTGGTCTACATGGGAGTTCCAGGCTACTCAGGGCTACACAATGAGACCCTGTATCAATAAATATGTAAATAAATAAATTTAATTAAAGGCTTCTGTTCCACATTCTTCTAGTATATGCAGAACAACTCTTCCAATCTAATCTGCTTCCTCTAACTTCCCTAGCATAAAGACCATATAAAGAGAAAGCCATTATTATCTTTTAGGTAAGTACTTCTCTAAGTTTTCTATAAATTGACATCCCCTGGGGAGCTTCTTTAAACTCCTGTTCTTTGGCCAGACCCTCCACTGTGTTACAAGGAGAGACATCACCCTTTTCTAGGCTCTCCTGGTGATGCTGACGCATACCCACGCTGAAGAAGCACTCACCTTCACAGAGACGCCTCGAGGCCCCGCCCACCCATGGCTCCATTCACTCAACATTCGCACTCTCCCTACACAGAAGGGAGTGGACTCTCAGGGGTTTTCATCCACAGCCCAAAGTTCGCGCATCTAAAACAGCCGTTTTGATCCAGGATGCACTGTTGGCGATGCTCTGCTACTTAGTGAAGAAATTCTGTCTCACTCCCCTCCCATTAAAGTACAACCTGAAGAGAGGAGAGGAATTACACGCCAGCCCAGACTGGAGAATGGCACTTTCGGCTCAGACACATTCCCTCTGTATGATTCCACCCCTTTACTCCGGCACGACAGGACTACCGTGTTGAGCCTGGCACAGCTTTTCTTTGCTTCCCCAATTTTGGTTTTTGTTTTTTAAAAGTGGGGTGACACTACAGTTGGAAATCCATTCTAAAAAAAAAACTTTCTAAAAGTGGTCCCTGTAAGAACACAGTCTTTCTTTTTTTATGGCCAGCTGAAGCTGATCAGACTGTTCCTCCCAAGCCACAAAATGCGTAACCCAGGACTACTTCTTGGCAGGCTGAGTAGAGCCCAAGATTGGAGGAACATTTCATTTTAATTCTTGAGCCTCCAGATTGCTCACTCTCAGGGGCTAATGCAGCCTTTTCCATTATGCATGGACAGGGAAAATATAGCAATAAAGTCTTGGCTAAAGACCTTCCCCATAACTCATCTTTGCTCAAAACTCCTAGAAGTTTCCCGGCTGCCTTGCGACAAACACAGCTTGCTGAGTTTGCCAAGTCCCTTCTCTACCTCTGTCCTGCTGTTTGGTAAGTCCTCTTAGCCAGCCAACCCCATTCCAGATCTTTCTCTGTTCTAATACTCGTGTGTTTTCCTTTTCCCTATCCACAATGAGGGTCTTCAAAAGGAACTGCTCCTCAGCCCCAAAATGGAATTGGAATCAAGATTATTGCCAGTAGATTTATGTTCAAGTCCTTAGAAACATACACTATCTATTACGACCTATTAGTACAAAAGAATTCAAGTCGCATACCCTACGCCACAATTCTGGGTGTTTGTGATAAAGGACCACATCACATCTAAGGTTAAAGAGTTGTAAAAACAAAAAAACAAACAAAAAACAAAAACAAAATAACCACACCTGTTTGCAGCTATTCCTGTGTCTTCCTGATACATTGACTGTCTTTGCCAAGGTCATCAGAGACAAAGGGCAGCCACCAGCCAGTGTACTTCAGGTAGAAAGTGTCCAACAGATACAAACATCTGCCAAGAGTTTCACAGCATGGTGTGGGGCCCCAAGATCACCCAGCCCTTGATTGTCTCCTCATGTCAGGGTCAGATAGTCTCTGTAATTAGTCAAATAGCTAAATGGAACTAGTAATGATGGCTTTTCATTGGGTCCTGAAGATTAAAGTACTTAGAAAGCAGTGAAGTGGTGGGGGCAGAAGTGGGGCTCAGCTGGCAAAGTAACTGCCATCCAAGTGTGAGGACTTCATTTTGAGTACCCAGCACCTAAATGAAATGGTCGCTATGACAGTATGTGCCTGGAACCCCAAGCATTGGTGCTGGGGAGGCAGGTTCAGAAGGAGCCAACTGGCAAACTCTGGGCTTGGTGAGAGACCCTGTCTCAAAAAACAAATGGAAAAAGGACCACACACACACACACACACACACACACACACACGGAACAAAGTAGCCACTGAATACACACATTATTCCATTTGATCTTGACCATTCATTTACTGATATTTTTGGTGTGTGGTGGGGTCTTGCTCTATAGCTCAGGCTGGTCTTGAACTCCCAGAGTCAAGCCAACCTTCTGCCTCAGCTCCCTGAGTAGCTGGAAATAAAAGCATGCATCACCATGCCTAGCTCCAAGGGGATTTTTTTTTTTTCGAGACAAGGTTTCTCTGTGGTTTTGGAGCCTGTCCTGGAACTAGCTCTTGTAGACCAGGCTGGTCTCGAACTCACAGAGATCCGCCTGCCTCTGCCTCCCAAGTGCTGGGATTAAAGGCGTGCACCACCACCGCCCGGCTCCAAGGGGATTTTAAAGAGACACTGCAGCCAAACAAATCCAGGAGAAAGAGGAGTATTACTGGTGTCTGTCTTACATATGAGCAGAGGGATTAAGCTGAGCTTTCTTTATTTGAAATACAAAAAGGCTGCCCTTTCCCAGTTTAAAATTTCCCAGTGGTTCCCATCACCAGGGATTCAAAAACAAGCATTAAACCAAACTCTTTATTATGATCTAATCCTTTGTTGATAGTTCTGGATCTCCCTACCTTCACATTTAATACAGAGTTGATTTTCCCACAAAGTTTTTCTGAGGAGCCAGAGGGTGCCTCTTCCTTCTCTGAGGTCCACTCTGCCCAGACACACTCCTATCAAAGTATGAGAAAGTACTTCCCTAAGGGTGTTTGTTCATGTGTCTGACTCCACGCACCAAATGATGTCCTTAAGAAAGAGGTAAGAAGAGAGATAAAGATGCCCCAACACACAGTGGACTCTAAAATCTTGGATGAATGGATGGAATGATGGGTGGACAGATGGATGGATGGATGGATGGATGGATGGATGGATGGATGGATGGATGGATAGATAGATTGATAGGTGGTTAGGTGGACGGATGGATGCATGGATGAATAGATAGATTGATGGCTATGGTCCATAGCCATGAAACAAGCAGCAACTGAACCAAGGCGGATTGCATTGCCTTCCACCTCTTGGTTAAGCCATGTTCCATAGGGCCCTCCACTGCCTTTTCTGGGCTATGGGTGACACCTCAGAAAATACTGGTGATGAAGCCTCTGCATCCAGGATGGACTGCCATACAGCCTTCAGCCATATGTGTAAGCAGACAACCCAAAGCCGCAGCCATTAATTTGGGCTCCTGTTTAATACCAGAGTCTAAGACACCTGACTGAGGAACAAGCGAAAAATCTATTAGCTAGGTCTGTGAAGTTCCTTTCTGAAAGGTGCCTTAATCTAAAGCTGTCACATGGTAAATATAATTAGATAACAATAATAATACCATAGACCAAGTTTATTACCATCCTTTCTTCCGAGGTTTTCAATTGGAACGGGAAATGCAATTACTAATTAAATTAGACAACAGGAGGTATCATTTTCCAAATGGAACCCTAGTGATATAAATGAGTTACTGCAGCTTCTCCAGTTTCTCACTGCCGCCCAAAGAGGGGGTCATTCACTTGGCTAGAGTTAACCCAGGAAAACAGGTCTGAGTGACGCCCTTGCTCTGTGACTCTAATACAATACATTTAAGCAGTGCGTGAGTGTGTGAGCCACTAAGAGGCCACAGAGACATCCGGGCTCGGTTTTCCCACTCGAGGAGTTCCGTGGACCCAGGAAGATGGAGAGGCCTACAGGTGTAAGGAATCCAGTCATGGTCTGGCCAAAACCCAAGGGGAATCAGGATGTCTTACAGGAATTAGTTTTAAAGTAGAGGCTTGCTATCGTGGCTTACACTTAAAACCCCAAGATTTGGGAGGCTGATGCAGGAGGATTGCCATAAGTATAAGACTAGTCCAGACTACACAGTGAGTTCCAGAGTAGTCTGGGCTAAAGAATGAGACCCTATCTATCTCAAAAGAAACAAAACAAAAAACTCCACAATAAATAAGTAAAAAAATAATAACTCAGGCGATACAGTGAAGATGGTGATATAGGAAGCTGCCATCTTCCCAGGCCAGAGAACATTGCTTTCCTTCTTCTTCTTTTTTTTTTTTAAATCTCTTTCTAGTTGTATAGTAGAATGCACCAAACTCTTCACTTGACTTTTAGCTTTCCAATTTATACTTTCCAAATTATACTTTCATAGCATTTTTTTTTCTAAGCTGTAGCCACAAAACCAAGACCTTAGTGCATGCTAGGCAAGTGCTCTATCCCGAAGTTATATCCCGCTCCCCGAAACGGCGCTTTCAAATGCATTAAGATGAGAGAATAGTTTCTGTCACATGGAAATTAGGGAAAAAATTTAATTAAAGTATTATAGTAAAATTTAAAATCAGTTGTGTATGTGTTTGTATATATGTGTGTCTATATCTGTCTCTCTCTGTGTGCATGTGCATACACGTGTTTCTCAGTATGTGTATATATGTGTGACTATGTATGTATCTTTATATGTTCTATGTATGCACGCATGTATCTCTGCATGTGCATGTGTGTCTGTCTGCGTATACCTATGTGTCTTTCTGTGAGTATGTGTGTGTATATGTTTACATACATGCGTGTGTGCACACGCAGGGACACTATTGGTCCCTTAATATGTTACAGTGAGATCAGAAAGATGTACAATATACAGTTTGATCAAACTCATTTAACAACTTCTATGCCTTTAGGAACATCTTTCTCGAATGCAGAGATAATATTAGTCTAGTGGAAATAACAGATAAATCACTGACTCCCTTGTTATTTTGAGGACTTGGTCACAGCTTAAAAGACAATGGGGACTCCAATCATGGAGAAATAAAGAGGGTACTATAGCTCCCGTTCACAGAAGGGGGCCCTTAAAGTCATGGGAGCACAATTTAGGGGTGTGCTTAACATCAGCCTTAGTTTCCCTATCTGTCAAGTGGGAATAACAGCAATACCCAGGCCCTGAAGGTGAGTGTATTTACTGAGAGAAGCAAGTTAAATCATTCCACATGTTCTGGAACTGTGGCATGTGACACCAGGGACTGGGAGAGCCGCCATGGTTAGTCCACTGCAGGTCCCATTCTTATAATAAAATAAAAATACAAGCAACTTGGCCAAGTGGGAGAAGAAAAAAAAAAAGATCCTGACAAAATGGAAGAAAGGTTATAGGAAAGTCCCTCCAGCCAGATTTCCAAGGAAATAAGATTAATATGAAATTACAAAAACAGGACCCTGGGTTGTTTGTACTTTTCTATGAAATCTGATATCCAAATATCACAATGCATCAACAGAAGAAAATGCAAAGAACAGCAGGATACTTTGAATTCTTTTTCTGGCTCCACCCCTTCACAAACTCAAATGTGTGTTTGTGTGTGAGTGTGTGTGTGTGTGTGATGCTTTTAAGATCCAGGATACTTCTGAACAAATACATCCAGATAGATGCCAAGGCAGGAAAGAAGTGAAAGTAGGGTATGTGGTTAGATCATGACCTGGCAACGGATGCTGCCCCAACCAAGCAAATCAATTTTGCCACTGTCTTCTAGAATATATACTTTAATTCAGAGCTAAAACTCAAGCAAATCCTCATGCCAGACTTTCACAGTACACACTGAGAAATAATCTTGTATACAGAGATGCCTGAAAATCTAAAGAAACCAGTTAGAAGGAACGAAAGAGGCCTCTGACTTTGAAAATCAAATTTGGGGAGGCGAATGTGTCCAAACAATGCTTCAGCATGCAGAGACCAGCCAGAATATTTCTCCGAGTAAGGGAATCAGACAGGGTCTTGCGGGGTGGGGATGTTATACACAGAGTTTTGATGACAAGAAGAGCTAAGTTTTGATAATGTGAAGTAACTCAAAGAGTACACGAAACAACAAATGACCGAGCAAAGTGGTCTGGTCGGTGTCTGCGTCCTGCAAGAGTGCTAAGACCCCAAGCATGGTTCTCCAGCAGGCAAGTACTTTGAACTCCAGGCTACAGCAAGGGCCATAGACCACAATTTCTTTCTGACCCTCCAGCCCCTCTTCTTCCCCCAGGACAGGCCAGAAAATATATTCCATTTCCTATGGTAAAAAAAAAACAAAAAAAACAAAAAAACAAAAAACAAAACCCAGAAGGGTAGAATCCTCTCTCAGAGCCCACCATAAAACCAAAAAATATCACCTCCATATTCTGTGCAGGAGATAGAAAGAAATGCTCTGACCTTCTTTGTCTGATAGTTGTTCACAAGACCTTCATTCTGAGAGGGTCCTGCCCTGGACAAGGAGAAAGGAATGTGTGTGGGGGTGTCCCCTCCCTGCCATTACCTTGAGGTCACATTGTTTTTCCAGTTACATTTCTGACTATCCATACTTTGTCTCTCAGAACAGAAACACAGGGCTTCCCCTGGGCCCCCACACCTTCACGTCTGAAGGTGACCATGTCACATAGAATGTTGATTAAATCAACCTATCACACTTTCCCAATCCTGCCTTTTGTTACAGGAGTTCAGACCACATCCTTTTCACACCTTTGTACACCTCCATCTAGATTCTGGGTAGACCTCAGCCAGGGAAAGCCCACCACCTCACCAGGCGGATCTCTCTACCACAAAACAGCTCATTTGGTAGCAATGGGTCAGACTTTCTGGTTTCTCGGCATGCTTTCTGTTAGCAGCAAGAATGCAGCCATTCCAGAGGTAACAGCCATCCTTCAGCAGATGAAAATTCTTCATCTAACAGTCTCTAATGGGCTTGTAGCTTACCATATTTCTCTTGCTTTGTTGTTGGGCCGTGGGGGCCTTCCCACCATTTACAATATCACTTCACAGAAATACAGATCTCACTTGTTCCTAGTCCCCACATAGGTGTGTGTGACATATTTGTTGGACAGCAATGGAACCTTTTTGGGGAGAACAGGTACTTCCCTTTTCTTGGTGCACAGCAAACCCCTAGTTTTGGTGGCACTGTGTGTGACAGGGCGAGACAATGCAGAGGTTCCTCCCTCCTGTATTCTTGCAAGGCCAGTTTAGGTTTAATGAGAGCTTGATCTCCTTGATGGAGGATCCCATGGAAAATTAACCAACTCTATTCTAGGAACCCAAGGTAACTTGAGACACCACAGCTACTTATCTTATGTTCTGTTAAACTTCCTGTTTGTGCAAACTTCCCTCTTCAGCTAACTGCTTACTTTAGCTTCTGTTAAACTCTTTGCTTGCACAAAACCTCCTGTTGACCGAGATACTGCCACATGTTTTTTGTTGTTTTTTTTTTTTTAAAAAAAACTCAAAACAGCCACAGCCAGCTGGAATAAAGACTTTCAACTGGCTATAGACTGTGTCTGAGTGGTTATTTCTGGTGGTCTTCCTGTAACATATGGGTCAGAAAACGGGGTTCACATTTTGGGCCCCCTCCCCATGACATAGATATGTATCATTGAACAAGCATTTTTTTGTATTTATTTGTAAAACAGGGCATCTAAACTACAATCTCTAAGATCCATTGCATAAGTAATATTCTAAGCTTTGGTAGTACCAAAATTCATAAGTTATTGTGCTTAATAAAATTCAGAAGAATCAACACCAGTAAACAGGTGTATTCTGACATTATTTTCCAAGTCACAGCATTGCCAACTGATTTCTCTACCACATCACAAACCACACTTCTATTGATGAAAGTGGCCAGTATCCACTCACTCTGAAAGGCACAACCCTCCTGTCTCCTGAGACTTTCTGAGGGGATTCTGATCTTTCCTGCCACCCATGGGTTAATGCTCTGAGAGGGTCCTTTGTTTTACAGAGGGGCAGGGAGACACACTCAGCTGATATAGTCCATTATTCAAATTGCATTTCCACGGCAGCAAATAACTCCAGCCACCTGACGCGGACCTTAGGCATCATCTTGCCTCTCCACAACCCAAAGCTATTACATTAAGAGCAGTGGGGAAAAAACAATGGGTCTGACAGCGACGTGAACTCCCCTGGTAGATGGAAACCATCAATCCAGTCGCTGAAGTATTTAGCTACAAAAGAGGAAGAGACATTCTTTGATTGAAGGATAAGAGGAAGGCATACACAGGCGCTTTTCAATCAGAGTTTAAAGCGGGTACCTTGGAAGAAATCACAGATAAGTCTGCCTCGGAAAAGCCCAAGCCAGCAAGTATACCTGCTGGGGAATGAAAGTTTGGGGGCAAATGGGCTACTCTGATGTGTTCCACAGTCAATGTGGACACTCAAGGTCAGCCTCCTTTCCCTGTGCGGTAGTTTCTAAGGGAAATGAAACAATGGGCTTCCTTGGGCACCAAGGATGCGCGAGACAGATCATTCCTGCTTCAACAGTGTTAAGTGATTTTCATATGCTCCTAGTCTTTATGCAGGACTCAATGAAATTAGTAGTAGGGGTTTAGAAGCCAGAAACATGGTGCAGGGTTCTCAAAAACAATACAATAAAAAACAAACAACAAAGAACCCCTCCAACTATTCTTTTCTGTTAACGTGTGCTCTGGCTCTCTGGGCTAGAACAGTAGTGTTAATAGATTCCGCCTCGACTAAAAAGGGAGCCAATGGCACAAAATCTATTCCTCCAGCAAGGTTGCCGGGCAACGAGCAAGCTTTTGGCATGTGGCTGATGTCTCCAGGCAGCTCGGACTCCACAAAGTAAGCTCTTCCATCACTCACAACTAACTTGATTTTGATGGATTAAAATGGAATCAAAATGTACTGTAATGTGCTCAATTCCAAATGCAGGAATCAGGAAAGAACAGAAAATACCCAAATCCCAGCCAAAGATGAACTTACCGAAATACTAGGATTCGCTGAAGTTCACTTTACAGGATGATAAATTCCCTACCATTCTAAGGTCAGAATATTCTAAAGCAATGAAGACAATAGCACTAAAAAAATATTTCAGTAAGCCAGCCATGGTGGTGCTCACCTGCAGTCATAGTATTCAAGAGGCTGAGGCAGAAGGATGATTGTGAATTTGAGGTTAGACTGGTCTACATCACGAGTTCCAGGCCAACCAGGAATATTTAGCAAGATCCTATCTCAACAAACCAAAGAGTGGGACTGGAGAGATGGTTTGGTGGTTAAGAGCACTGTCTCCTCTTCCAGAGGACCCAGGTTCAAGTCCCAGCATCCACATGAAGGCTCACAACTATCTCCAGCTCCAGTTCCAGGAGATCCGATGCCCTCTTCCGGCTTCTGTGGGCACCTGGCAAGAACACAGTACACGGACACACATAATATATGACTTTGGGCCAGGTCTGCCTAGTTTTAAGACATAAAGGAAGATGGCTGCTTTTTACCAAGTTTTTCCTCAAAAGACCTAGTTGGTATTGGCTATGTTCATTTGTGAAAACTCATTCCAATATATATAGACCCATACCAGGTAAGACTCAGAAAACAGTGGGTTGACAGCTCTAAGTGCTGAGGGACAATGCTCTTGTACCCTTTAACCCTGTAAAGATGTGTCACTTGTACTGGTTTAATAAAATGCTTATTGGCCAGTAGCCAGGAAGGAAGTATAGGTGGGGTGAGCAGAACAGGAGAATTCTAGGAAGAGGAAAGGCTCAGTCTGTAGTTGTCACCCAGACACAGAGGAAGCAAGATGAGAATGCCTCGCTGATACAAGGTACCAAATGGATAACACAAACAAGAATTATGGGTTAAGAATTAATTAATAAGAAGACCATGTAAGCTTCTGTATGTTTCTTTGGGACTGAACGGCTGCAGGACCAGGTGGGACAGAAACCTCAGTCATCAGCTCAGTGTCACTACTGTCCCTCTCCAGGTCTCTCAAATAAAGCAGGCCTACCTACCAGGGTGTGGATGTCATAAACCACATTCTTCCTTGTTCTTCAACTTCTCTTGAAGTAAAACATCTTTCTCAGCATACATAATGTATCAGCCTCTTCGGCAAGCTGCACACACCTGCACTGACAAACACTTCCTCTTCTCACGCAGTCCCGAACATAGGATCATTACTGGGGCCAAGGGCCACAGAAGGAGGGAAGGAGGCAAACGCAATCAGACAGAGGAAGAAAATCCATCCTAGCTGCACATCTCCCAAGGCCATTTAATGAAAGCAAATTGCACCCCGGCTCCTCCGAATACGGAGGATGTTGACACATTCAGGAGAAAACTTGCATGCTCCAGCCATAACTTGTCGCCTTCCGTGGCTCTGCCTGCTCCTCATCTATTGTGTGTCCATTACGTCTCCAGCAAATTTCCATGCTTTTGTGACACATTAAAATGCATGGCAGGAGCTAAAAGTAGCTTTTTTGGAGCCATTAGGATGATAAAATGTGACTTGTATTATTGTTCTCTAACGAGACACATACCCCCAGGAAACAAAGAGTGGTGAGTTCTCATACAAAAGAGCCCCAGAAGCTTATGAGGGTGGCTGAGGACACCACCAGTCTCAAGACCATGGCTTGCCCACGCTTTAAGGTCTAGCTCAAGAGACACCTCAGAAACCCTTTACTGAGACAACTCCCCCATTCCCAAACTAATCTCCCCATTACCTGTGGCTTAGCCTCTACATGGAATATTTTCTACTTTCTACTAATTCTTTGCTTTTCACTACTTTGCCTCCCACCAGGCTTGTGCACCCAGGTGTGTGTAAGGTCAGGACCTTATCCAGAAGGTGGAGTCTCTGCATTAGAGTACTGTCGCTTTCAAAGGAAGACAACAAAATGCATGACAATGGGAGCCCTAAAAACAAAATCTGATTGTATGTTTATAAACAATCTGGAATGTCTGGCTAAATTCACTTACCCCATAACATAGAGAAAAGATTCTTTGGTACCAAAGAACTTTAGGTCAGTCCAACCAACACTGTCTTTTCTCTTTCTCTTGAAGGACGTTTTGCTTTCTCTAAATACTCTTGCAGATGATGTGTTTTGCATGACTTGTGTTATTTAAGGCAGGGTCTCACGTAGCCTAAGTTATCCTCAAATTCACCCTGTAGCCAAAACTGGCTCCGAACTGCTGCTTCTCCTTCCTCTGCTCCCAAGCACTGAGATTACAAATGTACACTACCATGCCCAGCTGTCGATGATGCTTTTGTACAGGAAGTACTCAGTACGAAGAGGCCACGAGAAAATTGATGATCTTTCCCAGAGGGTTCCTTTCTTAAAATGTGGTTTGTATTACAAAAGCAATACTTATTGTATTACTTTTGCCCTTATTACATGTATAAATAAATATGTACCTAATCATATCCATACACACATAAAGAGATATATCAATTGTCAATTGTTGCTCAAATGAATGTTCTCTTTGAGTTTGCAAGGTTGCTTCTATTGGGTTGGTTGATGATAGCATCCATTTGTATTGTATCCAGAACTCATCGGTATTTGTGACTATCTGTTACTATGCATAGAGTATCTGTCTCCCTAAAAGCCTGTGAGCTCTTCAATGATAAGAACTGTTGCTCTCAACACTACCATAATCCTACTGCCTCGCCGCAACATATACATGAATGAGACACACAGTAAATATTCGTACAATGATCACTACCTAAGTTCACTAATTAATGATTTAATGCTTGATTGAAGTTCTATCTTGTCCAAAAGCTTCAAAACAAGGCTTGAGATTTAGAACTAAGCTACTGATCCTCCACAGATTTCTTTTACTTCTTCTTTAGAGAAACAGTTACCAGTTCGAATACTGAAGCACGGTCTCTTTGGGGAAACTTCATGAGCTAGGAGCTACCCTTTATTTCTATTGAAGAGGAAGGATGAGGAGCTAGAAAAGAGAAAAGATTTTATCTTCTTCAAAAAGAGCATATATGCAAAGAGTCGTGATAAAAACACTTGAGCTGAAGTAAAACATACATGTATAGGCTTTTGTTAGTTGGCTGGTGAGGGTTTGTTTGTGACAGGATCTCATGGAGCCTAGGATGGCCTTGAACTTCTGATCCTCATGCCTCCATCTACCAAGCAGGATTCGAGGTACACATCACATCTGGCTTATCATGTGCGTTTTAAGTTTAGATGGGCCATCAAGATAGCTCAGTAGGTAAAGGCAACTGCCACCAAGCCTGTAGACCTGAGTTCAATCCCCAGCATCTACATGATAGAAAGAGAGAAACAAACTCCCACAAGCTGTCCTCTACTTCTACACATGTGCCAGGAACATGCATCTTTGCCCTCTCCCATTCTTTCTGTTACCATAACCAAAAGAGAAAAAAAAAGAATTTAGTCCATTGATGTAGGAGGGTCTTCTGTCTATATGTTACTTTCATTGGTCAAATAAAGAAACTGCCTTGGCCTTTTGATAGGACAGCAGATTAGATAGGAGGAGTAGACTGAACAGAATGCTGGGAGAAAGAAGCAGAGTCAGGCAGATGCCATGGCTCTCCTCTTCAAGACGGACATAGGTTAGACTCATCCCGGTAAGCCACAGTTACATGGTAATATACAGATTATTAGAAATGGGTTAATTAAGATGTGAGAGTTAGCCAATAAGAGGCTAGAACTAATGGGCCAGGCAGTGTTTAAATGAATACAGTTTCCATGTAATTATTTTGGGTAAAGCTAGCCGGTTTTACAACAGTCCATCTTATATAGCCAAAGAACAGTTTATCATCAAGGAAGTCGGAGCACAAACTCAAGGCGGGAACCTGAAGACATGAACCATGGAGGCACATCTTACTGGGATGCTTTCTCTGGTTTTCTCAGCTTCCTTTCTTTTGTAGCGCAGGCTCATATACCCAGGGATGGGACTGCCCGTAGTGGCCTGGGCCCTCCTATATCAATGAACAATTAAGAAAATGATTCACAGCCCAATCTAATAGAGGCAATTCCTCAACTGATGCTCTGTCTTCCCAGATATGTCCAGGTTTATGCAAGTTTATAAAAACTAACCACCACACACACACAAATAGGCATAATAAAAAGTTACAAGTTTGGGACAAGAGACACACTTATTCATTGAGAGTAAAAATTCTCTTTTCTAATTTGAGATGCAATGATTGCAAATTTGCACTCACGGAAGAAGTCACAATAGCTTCTTCTCTGGTGCACACATCCTCTACCCTTTCTCTCTGTCCTTCACAGCCCTAAGATTTTCCTCTTACTATATTTTAATTATTTTCCTTATTATTCCTGTATACTTAATATATACAGACTCACACATGGCAAAATATATGTTCTGATGTTATATTCAGAAAAAGCATGGTAAATACATGTAAGTACTTGACTATGCTATATATATGACTATAAAGATGTATCCATATCCTTATGGTATATTTATTGACTTTTGCTAATGTAGTAGGGTAATCAAGACAAGAAAAACTAAAGCAGTAGATAATTTTTAAAATTATTCATATTTGACTCTAAGACACCATGAGTTTATTTAAACACTAGGCTTACTTCCCTTCTGTTCTTAATTCTATTTAGCTTAGGCTATTAAGGCTAATTTATGTTTTGAAGGCATGTGCTAACTGATCACACGGGATAATGTATGTAAAAGCATTCTGTAATTAAAAGCCTAATGTAAATGTAACTGCCATAATAATTATAATTTTCTCTTAAATTTATGTGTATATATGGATGGATGTATGATGTAAGCCACATAACCTAACATTATTGTTATAAATGTTTGATCACAGCCCAATACTGATCAGCGACAAAAGCTTTCAAAATGAGAAATACCAGAAGGGGTTGTTTAACAGGTTTGACTTTTTCTAAGACAGGGCCTCAGTCTAAGCCTAGAGCTCAACAGCCATCTTCTGCCTCAGCCTCCTGAAGGCGGAGATTACAGGAATGAGCCACCATGCCCAGATTATAGACATGTTTTTCTTTATTGCCTTGTTTTGTTTAGAGAGTATTTTTCTATGTAGCACTAGTCTGGAACTTACTACATAGCACAGGGAAGTGTCAGATCTCCTGCCTCTGAGTCTGGAGTGCTACCATTACAGCTGTGTGCTATGGTACTTGGGATTAAACCCAGGGCTTTATACATGTTAGGCAAGCAATCTACCAAAGGAGCCATATCTTCAGGCTCCTGCTTACCCTCTCGCTCACTCTATTATCTATCTACCTATATACACATCTACCCATCTATCTATCTATCTATCTATCTATCTATCTATCTATCTATCTATCTATCTATCCCAAAAGACTTCTTTAGTCCGCAATTAAATGCTTACTGGTTTTTAAAGTTTGTATTACCAGTCCTTTGTTTTATAAAATTAGAATGATAACAGTTTGAAGCCAGTCTGGTTTACATAGTGAGTTCTGGAACAGTCAGAGCTACATAGTGAGACCCTGTCTTGAAAAACAAAACAAAACAAACAAAAAATTCCTGATAATCCATTGTGGTGAATACCTTTAATTCCAGCACTCTGGAGGAGAGGGCAGAGGCAGGTGGATCTCTGTGAGTTGGAGGCCAGATTGATCTACAGAGCAAGTTCCAGGACAGCCATGGCTATATAGAGAAATCATCTTGAAATACCAAAACATATATATGCGTGTGTGTATACATATATATGTGTCATTTGATAGATTTAAAGTTTTTTATTTTAATATCATGTATATGAGTGGTTGTCTGTATGCATGTTTGTGTACCACATGAGTGTCCGGTGCCTGCAGAGACCAGAAGAATGTGTCAGATACCCTGGAACTGGAGTTGCAGATGGTTGTGGGTGCTGAGAACCAACCATGAGTCCTCTCTCAGAACAGTACATCCGCTTAACTTGCTCAGCCATCTCTCCACCCTATTTTGTTTTTGAGATGAGGTTTTATGTAGCCCAGGTGGTCCTTGAATTTTCTATGTCACTGAGATTGCTGATATTACAGGCTTGGGCCACCACACCTCGTCTAGACAGTGCTGAGAATCCAATTTAGGGCTGTGTACATGTTGAGCAAGCACTCTGTCAGCTAAAGCACATTCCCAGCCCTTAAAATAACACACGCGCGCGCACACATACACACACACATGCACGCACGCATGCACACAAAGAATTTATTTTTTGAAGCTAAAACTCTGAAAGAAGCTAATCAAGGCCACATAAATGCCAGAGGCTTCCCTTCATATTAAGCAATACCAACCCCACTGGCATCAAAACATCCATCTTGAGTCCTTCCTGGTCCCTCAACATCTATTAGCTTGGAAGTGTCTTGACTTCCATTCCTCCACAGCCCCATGGAAACATCACTGTAGAAGGATCCGCAAACCTTACATTAGCACAAGACAGGAGCAGAGGAAGGATGGAAGCTGTTTCATTACAGGCAAAGAGACTTCAAAGTGTCCCTGTGTTGGCTCAAACATCCATAACAGAGCTGGTATTTCCTTTTGGAGTCAAGGCATAGTCGACTCTCTTCCAGAGGCTAGTGTTCATCTCAGAGGCTGCAGCCCGGGCAAGCCTTTTGATCTGGGTGGAAGCAGAGTGTTACAAATATGCTTGCATTAAGCTATCTCCAGCCTGCCTGAGGGCATAAGTGTGGAATGCAAGAACGGGAGCTTCAGACTGTCAGGTTCCCAGTCTATATGTGGTTACATTTTCCACTGGCAGGCTAGTTAGAGCTCCTTGTGTGAGACGCAGCAAGAGGACTCCCAGGAGCCATAGCAAGTAAATGAGCATCCCAAGGAAGGACCAGAGCCTGTGTCTCTGACCTCTAGACCAGGGACTCAAGTGAAGGACAAAGAACAATAAAAAAGCACCATAGTCTTGGATTCCACGGTCAGTATCAGCCCACTGGCATTTCTGGCACTCCACGGGCTTCTGGGAAGAAAGCAAGCTCCACAGTGTTGGGCTATAAAAGCATCCCTGTCCCGAGCCCAGGTCTGGAGTAAATGGAATCTTTCCAAGGATCCCATACCTGTCTATTCCTTTGGTCTGTTCCTCCTGGGTTTGACAACACAGGTCTTCATTTCCAAAATCAAAATGTTCAAGACTAGGATGTAGCCAGGAGGCATTTCAAGTCAGCAGCAAGCATTTGGGCAGATCTAGCATTTCTCCATTTTCTAGACAATTCACTAAAAAGTCTCTAGAGGTAGAGGGCATCTGCCGTGTCAAATTCAGGGAAAAGAAGAGAGAGGTGTGTGTGAGGGGGTGATCTTTAATCAACAGCTGCAATATACTATACCTGCGTGACCTGTCACCCAAAGACATGAAAGGATGTATGATCAGAGATGGCGGGAAAACAGTTCGTTTCATTACCATACAAGTCATAACCCCGACACACACATACACACACACAAATTCAAGAATTCTTGAAACCATAGGTGACTGTCCCACACAAACACAAAGATGGTATAATTGAGCCCACAGTTCCTTTAAATGAGAATAATACCATTCTCTCTGTGTGTCTCTGTCTGTTTCTGTGGTGTGTGTGTGTGTGTGTGTGTGCACGTGCGTGTTTAGCTGGGGATTGAACCTAGGGCCTCTTGCCCACCAGGCAAGAGCCATACCACTGAACTACCCAGCCCCACTACTGCATTAATATCATTAGAGACCACCTATGATCTATGACTCTACACAGTATGTGTGAGACAGAGACAGAGCACATCCTCTGAGGGAAGGGGTGCACAAGGTGCAGACTAAGTCTTCTGCTGTTCCTTGGTACACTGGAGGGACACGTACACACGAATGTTTCTGGAGGGCCTTAAAAAAATTCCTTCAGAGAGCAGAGACCTTAAACATCACATCTGTCTTTGAAGTTATGCACAATGACATCCTTTGGTTTCTTGCCCAGGGCAGAGGTTTAAGCTTGAAGACTCCATTTACTTACTAAGAACTGAAGAAATGATTTTTTTTCTACAGAGGAGCTGATATTTTTTAATGGCAGGTGGGGGAACATCCTATACAAAGGATGCCCTTTGGGACAAGGGGGACAGAAGGGTAGGTCCATCTTTTCTTTTTGGTCCTCTGCACATTCAGCTTATAGAAAGTAGTTCAGGTGTGCCCACATCTAACTTTTCTAAGTTTTCCACATAGCCTGCCATGCCAACCCCCGCCCTTCCTGCCAACATGTGTCCTTCCTACCAACACATCCTTTCTATGAACACCATCCTTCCCACCGACACCCGTTCTTCCTACTGACACCCGCCCTTCTGGGATTTGTGCTACAAACACCACTTCTAAGATTTGCTGTACCAACATCTGTCCTTACACCTGTCCCATCCATACCCATCCTTGCCAACACTGATCCCTCCCACCATCGCCATGACTTCCCACCATCACCATGACCTCCCACCATCACCATGACTTCCCACCATCACCATGACTTCTCACCACCACCATGACGACTTCCCACCATCACCATAACAACTTCCCACCATCACCATGACTTCTCTACGACTCGCCTCACGTGCTCCCCAAAGCACACCATATTCAGTCCCTTCCACTGCTGTGCCTCAAGCAGGACTCCGTGACTTCAGTGTCATTTCCCACAGATGGGGAACTGAGGGGATGTTGTGCCAGCAATTGCCTCCATGCAGGCAGCTCTCCAGGCCATCTTACTCATGTCTATTTCTGTGATGGTCCTGTGTCTCCAAGTCATCGACAGGTGATGTCAGCCCCAGGGAGTAAAGGTCTCCCTGCAGAGTTCTCCAGTGTTATGTTTCCATATACAACACCTCCCCAAAGAGCTGGGAATCAAGAAACATTGAGGGCTCAGTAGCAGTCACCTAAGAAAATGGAGGAGGATGTTCTCCATGGTTGTTATTACAATGTAGTCGTCCCTGTAAAATTAATTACTGGGCTGGAGCTAACCACTTGAATGAAAACAGAAGGAAATCTGTTGCCTTGAGACTTACCGGTTTCCATCAAAAAACATCTCAACTGCTACTTCTGTAGTACAGGATGCACTGTAAGGTACGTCTGAAAACCCACAGCAGTGGGGCTGTAGCTCAGATCCACAGCACTTGCCAGCGCGTGCAAGGCCTTGGCTCTGACCCCTAGCACCTCACAAAGAGACAAAAGCTTTTCGGGAATGCGTGTTTATTTTGTGAAGGATGTAAGCATTCATTTGTGTAAATGAAACTGTACTTAGGGAAACATCTGAAAATATTAAACTCAAGACCCTACCAGCAAACACGAGCCCTCAGCTCACATGTGACACGGCTATGTGTACTCTTTCTGACTTACAGGTATGAATAATGAACAAGTTGAACCCCATTCAAACAAAGGATGTGCGTTCACCAAGGAAACACACACATGACCCTTGATTTAGCGCGGCCTCTCACTCCGAACTGCATATATCCACACTACATGGCAAGCTCTCTTCTGGGAGCTGGAGGGCATTTCCACAGGAACAGGAGTAAATTCTCTTAATGCATGGCAATGCTGAACCAACGTGAAGGGGTGCTTTCAAATAGCCCATTTGGCATCTGTTCTGAGGCCCCCTGTATGTGAAAATCTCTGGGAAGCCACACTAGTCTGAGGGGGCGGGGTGAAGATACTGCATTGGCTCTTCATAGCAAAAAAGGCCACACGGATTCCCCAGAAGGGACAATTTGGGAAAAGGAATGATCAAGTGGTGCTTGTGAGTTGAGTTAAAAAACAAACATAATTAAAATCGCCCTCTGCTTAAATAATAGGAAAGTACAAACAAAAGTAAAACAAATTTAGAAAGCAAAACTCAGAAGGCAAATGAGCAAACACGGCGCTTTTGTTTATAATAGGACAGAAAGGCAGGGTGTGAATCACAGCTCACTGATCAACATCCCAGTTGGGTCCCCTGGCCCTGGACAGCCACCTAATCACCAGGAATCTCACCCTCTGGGCAGCAGGCCCGGAACACCTTAGCGCTGCGCTCCCTGGGAATCAGGAGATGTGAACGTCGCCTTTAGGTTCCATGCTCAGAACTTTTCAAGGGGCTACCCGGGTCTCAGAAATCAAGACTGGCAGACCAGGGTGAAGGCAGGTAGGACCACTTGAATCGTTAGGATGGCAACAAGATCGCTTTCGGTGGCTGTAAGGAGCCAACTTGTCATGTTTCCCGTGCTCAAACGGAGAAGGGAAAACTTGAACAAGCAAAAAGACCAATAGAAGTCACATGGCCTAGAAAGTAGAGAGAAAAGGGTAGACTAGTCTTCTGGAAGCAACCTCTGTTCTTCCATTTTTACTCATTTGATTATGTGAGTGTGTGTGTGTGTGTGTATTGAGTGCTCACGAACATGTCTACAAGTGTTGAGGCATGCTGAGACGGAGGACAACCTCATGCCTAGTTCTTTAGGACATTACTGTAGCAAGCTTTCTTTTGGGCCACCAACCAGCTCCCAAATCACGACACAGAAGCCTATTAGTTATGAATGCTTGGTCTTAGCTCAGGCTCGTTTCTTGCCAGCTCTCATAACTTAACCTGTTTCTACATTTTGCCTCGGGACTTTTGACTTTTCTTTCTGTATGTCCTACTTTCAATGCTTGCTCTGTGTCTGGCTGGCCCCTGCACCTCCCTCTCTTTCTCGCTCATTAGAGAATCTTCTCGCTCATCCTCCCGAGCCTAGATTCCTCCCCCTGATTCTCTGTCTGACAGCCCTACCTATCCCTTTATGGTCTAGTTATTGGCCGTTCAGTTTTTTATTAGACCAATCAGGTGCCTTGGGCAAGCAAAGCAAGGCGTGTTTACACCATTCAACAAAAACAAATGTAACACATCTACGCCTAGTTAAACAGTCCACAACGCATCCCACACCTGGTTTCTGAGACAGGTGTTTCACTGCCCTGTCGCTCATTGGGTAGCCAAGGCTGGCTGCCCAGTGAGCCCAGGGTCCACCTTCCACTCCCTCTGCTTTCTCAGCACTTCTTTATCTGTGGTTTTGTTGTCTCTTGTTTGTTGGGACAAAGCCATTGCTCTCCTGGAGCTTATGTAGACGAGTCTGGCCTCAAACTCACAGAGATCTGCCACCACAGCACACTCGTACCCCTACCTTTTTTGGGGGTTTATAGACAAACATTTCTTATTTATTAAAAAAAAATGTTCTTGAATGGTGGGCTCACCAGGAAAAGGAGTCTGTCATTGAGCTTCATAACCTGAGTTTGATTCCAGGCACACAAGGTGGAAGGAAAGAGCTGACTCCCGGCATGCACGTGTGCACCTACACATACACAAGCAAACAAATACATGCAAGAAAGTACAAGTGTAAATACATCTGCAGAGTAAACTCTGATAATGGAATTGCTTGGCCAAAGATGCATGGACTTCTATTTCATCTAACAATGTCAGTTTGGTCTTCAGAGAGGTTGTGGTCACTGCACTCATCAGCAAGACCCCGATTCTGTTTCCTGCTTCAGTCACCAGTGTTCCAGCAAGTATTTGAATTCCATCAACGTGATGGGTGGAGATGTCTGTCAGCTCTCTTCAGCAAGAACAAGGATCTTCTCAAGCTCCCTAAGAAGAGCTTTCTTAGCTTTTTCTACCAATGCCTGTTCATAGCTTAGGAGTTTCTAATTCCTTGTCTTTCCTGGAGGTCCTGGGGATTGAATGTAGAGTGGCACGCATGCTGGGCAAATGCTTTCCCACTGAGCTCAGTCCAGTGTGTGAACACCTGTGAAGATGCGGCATGTGTATTCACTTCCGTGTGGAGGCCAGAGAACAACCTGACGTCATTCCTCAGGTATCGGACATGGTCACTTTTTCTTTTTTAAAGACTGGATTCCTTCACTAGTCTGGAACTCACCAAGTAGGCAAGGTTGGTTGGCCATCGAGTGCCAAAGTCACGCCTCTTTTCACATCCACAGCACACAACACGACACCAGATTTGTGTCTTTTAACACAGGGTCCAGGGAAAGAACACAGGTCTATAAGCACACTAAAGACTGAGCTATCATCCCAGTTCTTAAAATTGAGTAAATTAATAACTGGCTTCAGTAAGGCATAGTGGCCCATGCCTTTAATCCCAGTGCTTAGGAGGCACATGCAAAGGCAAGATCTCTGGGGGGGGGGGGGAGGTTGGAGAGATGGCTCAGAGGTTAGGAGCACTGCCTGTTCTTCCAAAGGTCCTGAGTTCAATTCCCAGCAACCACATGGTGGCTCACAACCATCTGTAATGAGATCTGGTGCAGAATATAGTATATGTAATAAATAAATAAATTTTTAAAAAAAAGATCTCTGCGAGGCTAAGGCTAGTGTGGTCTACATAGGTGAGTTTCAGGACAGTCGGGACTACACAGTCAGACCCTTGTCTCAAAAGTAAAGTTGCTTTTGAGCAAGATCTTACTAAGTTGCCCAAACTGGCCATGAACTCATTCTGTAACCAGAGCAGGTAGAGCCCAGGCAGGTCCTGAAGTTGTAACTGTCCTGCCTCAGCATCCTGAGTAGTTGGAAATATAGGACTGCACAGACGGGCACAGCATTTGAGGTCATGTGCTGACACTAGACTTTCAGTTGTCACGGGGATGGCAGCTCTGGTCCTTCTTACCTCTCTGTGCTCCCTCACTAAGCTTCCCTCCACAGGATGGTGGGACAGAAAGTTAGCTTGGAAATTTTCTACCCCATAAAACATGCACACGTCTGGCCCTTCCAGGGGTCATTGCAAGGACACGGCACAAACCCTGAAGCTGTCAAAAGAGGCTCAATGAACCTAAGAGAGGATACTCCATTTGAAAACATGTCTATGTTCCATCCTGATGATGAGGCATCAAAGTAAAATGAGTCTGGATCACTTTTGAGTGATGACATTTACATCGTCATGGAGATTCACTTATCACACTCATTTAGGTGGAGAGTCAAAATCAACGCTGCCATCAGAGAGCTTGTCGTTTAGGGAATTCCAGACTAGGATAATCAGTAGGATTTTAAGGTCTTAGGAAAAAAAGAAAAGGTGTGTGGTGGGGGAGACAGACATAGACACAGATAGACACCGAAACAGACAGACATAGACAGACAGACACACAGACACAGACAGACACACAGACATGAACAGACACACATACAGACACACACAGCACAGACAGAAACACACACAGACACAGAGACATAGACAGACACACACAGACAAATACACACACAGACACAGACACACACAGCAGATAGACACAGACATAGATAGACATACACAGACAGACAGACACAAACACACACAGAGAGACAGACAGACACAGACACAGACATAGACAGACAGATACACACACACAGACAGACACACACAGAGAGACAGACAGACACAGACATAGACAGACAGACATACACATACAGACACACACAGACAGACACAGACACACACAGACAGACACAGACATACAGACACAGATACACACAGAACGACAGACACACACACACAAAGACACAGACACAGACAAAACACAAGAATGGAAACATGGACCTCTCCAGCATGTACTGCATGGAGCAGGCCTGTCAGGACCCCCCATGTGGAGGAGACATGTTTTCGTTTGTGAACTCAGCCTTTGAAGGCTGAACCGTCTCTCCAGGCATGTGGAGGAGACTCAGAAGCGCCCAGTCCTCCAGGGCCATCTGGTCCCATCTACAAAGATACTGATGGTGATGCTGCTGCTAAGAGAAGGCGAGCCATTAGTGATGCTGCATTATTAGCCAGGTACTGCCCTATGGGATTTAATTCACCCTCACCAGTTACTATGATGAATAGGTCCATTATACAGGTAGGCAAATGGAGGCACATGAAGTAATAAACATATTTATAGCACTTCTCATAAATGAGTTTTGAATAATTCTGATAGTCAATCCCATCCAAGGCTCAGAACCACAGTGAGCCAGGCAAGAACCTACACAAAACGGCCATGGTAGAACCCTGAGCACAAGGCAGCTCTGCTGCTTTGATGGGGGCCTACACATTTGAATAAGATTCAGGTGGGGCGTTCTAGAGCAGGCTAGCACAGAGGTGCTGGGGCGTTCTAGAGCAGGCTAGCACAGAGGTGCTGGGGCGTTCTAGAGCAGGCTAGCACAGAGGTGCTGGTTTCCTGTGTGGGTTGTTGGGAAGCCGTGAAGGAAGGGTGTGAGGTGCAAGCCTGGAGCTGGGGTATGCAGGTATGAGGCCTCATGTAGTGGAAGGGTTAGGAAACAGAACTGTGGGAGATTCAGTTTGGCAACGGTGGGAGACAGAAATGGCAAGGATGGGTAGCCTGGTGAACTCTGAGCACAGTGGGGATTTAGCATAATGAAAGTTAAAGGGGAAGAAACAGTTTAATAGAAAGATAAGCTCTGATTAATTGCTGAATACGTTATTATAGAATAAGTAATATAGGATACATTGTTCTATAGTCAAAATTATTATAAGTTCTAAACAACGGTAGAATAAATATAAAAGCGGAGAGAATGGACTCTCCAAATTGAAGGGCTGTAAATGCTTCTTAAGGACCCAGGGAATTGCTACCAATACAATGTTCACAATGCAAATCTGCTCTCTGAGATGCATCTAGCTTTCTCTCTTTTAATGGCCAATTCTAGACCGACTCACATACTTTTCCCTCAGTGCTAAAAGGGAAAGCTACCTATCATGGTCATTAATAATGAATGGAAGGACTCAGGTTCCTCACTTGACAGGAAAAGCATAAAGAGAGAACACACACTCTCAAAGAACGATTGAAGGTGATAATGACTCATTTGCGGTTAAATGTCTCCAAAATCCCCCTATGGGAAGACTCACCCCATCCCAGCTGCTTTGCAGTGAATTCTCTCTCCCCTAGAGCATATGTCAAAGGCTTACAAGAGAGCTTCAGAAGGTGGGCTTTCAGAAACAGGCTCTTAGAGATGTGCTTGAAGTGAGATCGTATGGAGTAAGGTGTGCCCTGAGTGTTGCATGTTTAGCATCCTTCCGAGAAAAGAAGTCACACACGGAAAAGGGCGTGTGATAATCAAGGGAGGGACTGGAGGGACAAAGTGATTAGCCACGGGATACCAAGGAGTTATGGTTTGAGTGCAATGTGTTCCCTGCAGGATGCTACACTTAAATGGTTGGCCCACATGGGACAGATGGGAAGATTTCAGGCTGGACACAGCTGAAGGAAGTAGGTCACAGTTCAGGAGAGCATTAAGGCTTATAACCGACCTGGGCTCCTGCCTTGCTCTCCACTTCCCATCCATCAATAAGGGAAGGACAGCCTCTGCCACTCAATCTCACTGCCATGATGCTCTGCCCAAGGACACAGGGACATGAGACCAGGGAATAAACCTCCAGAAACTGTGCATCAAAACAAGCCTTCCCTTCATTAAGTTGTTCTATTTGGGGCCCAGGAAACTAGAGTTGCTGACCAAACCAGAAGCACAGAGGCACGGAACATTCTCCATGGGACCCTTGTCACCTGCGCGACCCTGTCAGCTCCTTAGCTTTAGGCTTCTGAGCACTTTATCCTGGAGGCGCTAGGAAATAAATTACTACATATCTGTGCAAAGCGCAGCATTAAAGAACAAATCTGGGCTCACCTGATACTTGGGTGAGTTGAGCTTTGAGATTCATTCTGCAAGTCCCTTCCAAAACAGCCTTTGAGATCCAACATCCCGACCTTTGAGATGAAGGATTTGGGCTGCATGAGCCCTTAAGTTGAAACTCTGTGGTTTTCTCACTTTGGAGACAATGACACCTCTCTTTCCATATCCCCTGAAGTTGGGATCATCTCAAAGCCAAAAAAAATAGGACATGGGGTTCAAGCTCCAGAAACCCACGGTCAAGCGGCAGAATTCAAGGAGAACGAGCAAAGAAAGCGTAATTAGCAACGCTGTCTTCATTTACCATATGCCACACAACAGCTCCATCTTCACGTCAGATCTGGCCTCCAGGCCTCATGCCACAGCGAGTTAATACAAAGAGACGCAGGGAGCCGCCAGATGCAGAAAATGACTGCTGGGGGGTGCAGAGGAGGAGCTGCGTGCAAGGACACTCCTTTCCGAAACCTGCTATGGTCCAAGGTCATTCAACCCCAGAAAGATGAAGAGAAGGGGCGCGGGGCGGGGGGGGAGAAAGACGGGAGGGAGGGAGAGAAGAAAGAGAGAGAGAGAGAGAGAGAGAGAGAGAGAGAGAGAGAGAGGAAAGGAAAGGAAGAAAGAGAGACAGAGAGAGAGACAGAGAGAGAGAGAGAGAGAGAGAGAGAGAGAGAGAGAGAAAAGGAAGAAAGGAAGAAAGGAAGGAAGGAAGGAAGGAAAAGAGAGAGAGAGAGAGAGAGAGAGAGAGAGAGAGAGAGAGAGAGAGAGAGAAAGGACTGGCCTTGAAATTCAACCTCCAGCTCAGCCAGCATGGGGACACCCACGCTCACTCCCCACTGATGATTGCTCGGGTGTCCAGAAGCTCGAGCCTAGTAAACAAACCTACACTAGCAAAGCAGCAACAGGAGCCCCCGTACAGACCTCACGCAGACACAGGCTACCGTTTTACCTTTCTTTCCCCCAAAGTAAATTGTGGCTGTCAAACCGCACCCTTTCATTTCTGTCGCTGGTTCATTTAAAAGCGGCTAATCAGAAAAGCCTACAAAAGTATTTAATCAGATTTTTTTTTTCTTTAAATGACCTAATGTTGTGGCAGGAAACTGCTGCCAGCTCACGCTGGGGAGAAACGTAGCCCTGTCAGCATTTAATTATTATTTTAGCACGATTTCTTTACTTTCCTACAGGGAAGAAATAACTTAAATTTGAAAAAAAAAAAAGGCAACAAACGCTTAGCTTTTAGCCTTACAAGACACCGCCTTTGGTAGTTTTGCTTTGTCTAAAGTGGCTGGTTCAGGACATGGGCATGTCCCAGGGGGTGCCGGCTCCAGTACTGCAACGCTGAAACCATGACATGATTTCTACTGAGTGTGCTAGTTTGGAGAGATGACGTTATTTGGGACCCATTCGTGTCTGTGACTATAGTCACCTTTCCCAAAGTCCTATCCCCAGGATTTTTGAAGGAACTGGACAGTTCAACTCTCCTCCACTTCCTTCTCACTTTCACCTCCTACAAACTCGCCAAGTTCCCTCCGTTAGGGAAAAGGGCGGGATGATGAAGGCGGGCGTGTACATATGACTGCCAATCAATAGTTACCCAGGCCGGAGTACATGGTAGCCAAAAGGCCAGGTATCTGGGTATGTTTTCTAAAACAAGGGCGTCTTTCATCTTCCAAGATCTGTTTTATCCTCTTATGCATATGGGAGACGGTATGCGTGCAAGTGCCTGAGGCATCCAGATGGGGTCAGCAGACCTCTGAGCTGCACTCACAGGTAGTGTTGGTCTGATGAGGATGCTGGGAACCAAACCCAGGCCCTCTGCCAGTACAGTACTGCTCTTCACCACTGAACTACCTCTGGTCCTCTTTCATCTTTAATTCCTTTCTTATAATACGACCTTTTCCTTTTCTGTTAAATGCCATTTTACGAGTGTTATAAGAAAAGAAAACCTCTGCTATCCTCTGTGTTTTGTTTTCTTGAGACAGGATTTCACATAGCCCAAGCTAGCCTTGAACTCTTAATTCTCCTGCATCTATCTCCAGATTCTGGAGTTACAAATGCGCACTGCCACCTTGGCTAGAAACCCCTCAGGACTTCACCTGCCCCTTCTTCCCTGCTACAGAGTTCTGCTCTTTGCTAAACTGGGGACACTGGGTGCAGACAAGCGGTAGCTGTTGACTTTTAAGCAGCAACTGCAAGCGAGCAAGCGACAGTGCTTACTCTTGAGGTCCTGCTTCACACAGACCTGGGCACAGAGTGGGATCCAAATGTCTACACAGCCAGAAAGCTGATTACTTCTCTTGGAGTAATTCTACATAGCAGGATGTGATGACGAAGGTGGTCCCTGATTGCTGGGCCAAAAGATGTTCTGAGCCACCAAGAAGCTTGATTTCAAAGGGAACTTGAGACCTGCCCCCACCCAAACCCACCTCCTACTTCCTCCTGTCTTCATTTCTTCCACCTCAGTAAACATTTGCCTTCTAAATGCCAGCACCCCAGGCCTCCATTTCCCATTCCAGCCTACTAGAAAACTCTTCATCTTCCCCACTTCAGCTGTTCCCCTTTCCCTAACCCTAGTCTAGGGAGGTTGCTTCCCAGCCTCCATGAGTACAGTTCAGCATCCTTCCGAACCGTTCTGCACAAGGCAGCCCAGCCAAGGGATGCTCTGAAGGAGGAAGCCTGAGCATGTCATTCCCGTGCCTAGAACTGGACAGGGGCTTCCACGGGAACCAGAACAAATCCAAACTCCCTCAGCACCAGTCCACCCGCTCACCTCTGTGGTCTCACCCCATTTTCACAGGCCCCATTTATTGTGTGAACAGGCTAAGTCCCTCCCCAGGCCTCCAGCTATGGCCTTTGAGCTTGCTGTGTTCACAGGGCAGAGGTTCCTCTTTCTGCCACCTGCACAGGGAGCTCTTGAGTGTGTAAGGCTATAAATGTGTGCTCAAAGCTGGCCACTAGTATTCGTGCCCTCCGTAATCCACACCCTTTCTTGTTTACTTACTAATTACATAGCATCTCTTCACTGACAAGGGCCCTTCGCCCCTCTGAAGTACTGTGAACCCGACAAATAGCACAATATCTGGTGCCAATTGAGAAAATCCAATTTTAAAAAAATGAATGAATGCTTTGTTATTCATTGTCCAAAGAAGCATAAACAACAGGGGAAAATGGCTACTATATGCATTT
Source organism: Chionomys nivalis (assembly GCF_950005125.1). Taxonomy (NCBI): domain Eukaryota; kingdom Metazoa; phylum Chordata; class Mammalia; order Rodentia; family Cricetidae; genus Chionomys; species Chionomys nivalis. The sequence goes on along the minus strand of NC_080095.1, from coordinate 27,410,451 downwards.
ACACAGAGTGGAATCACAGATTTCTTAAGTTTGTTTTGTGTTGCTATAACAAAACACCTGAGACCAAATAAGCTATAACATAAAGAGGTTCTTTGGCTCATGGTTTCGGTAGCTTGGAATTGAGAACAGCATGATGCCACATCTGATGTGGGTCCTAGTCCCGTGTGTCATGACCTAAGGGCCTTTCACCAAGTCTCTACCACCTTAGACACTGTTATGTTGAAGATCTAGCTTCTCAGACATGAACACAGGCGGACAAATCATATCAACAAGCAGACCTGGCTGTTTCCTAGACAACCTACAAAGTGAGCTGCATAGTCTCTGAAAGCCAGCGTCTCTTGTTTCACCACCTGTCCCAAGCCCACTATAATCTGAATTCCTTACTGATGGCGGAGGGATGAGAGGCCTGGGTGTGAGGAGGTGGGGCGCTGTACTTTTCAAAGGAGAGGCTGCAGGTCTTGGAAGTCGGGGTGGTCTTGGATTCAGGGTAGTGGTGACAAGTCTTCCTCTGAGTGTCAGCCCCCCTCAGCCAAGCATCACGAGCCACCCTGCAATCTCATTTCCCCGGGGAAGCACAGCTTCCTCTGTGGGCTGGGTCTCCAAGCTGAGCACAAGAAGTAATTGAAGTGTTAACCCAGACACTCGACCTCAAAGGGACCCCGATGTCACCTCAAAACCTTAGTCATGACAAATTAATTCAGCACATAGCTGGTGAACCCAGGTCTTGGTCCGGTCATCAGAGAGTTGCAGTTAAATTTAAAAGTTGCTGCTGCCTCAAAGGGACTCAGAGACTATCAATGCAGATGCCTTAAATGCACACCTACCCCATGGCACCATCACCCATAACTGATAGGAACTGAAGACAGTGCAGTTCTAACAAGGAGCCCACGGACGCCTGCATCGTCTCGTCATCCACCACCCTGAGCGTCCCCCTTAGCACTCAGACCGGTACCTGAGGGACCTAAAAGAAACCAGACTGACTTTATCAAGAACAGAGTCAAGGGGCTGAGGCTAGAGCTTGGGTGTGCCTGCCCAGCCGGCATGAAGCCCTGGGTTCTATCGCCAGCTCTGTACAAACGGGTGTACAGTTGTGTGTGTGTGTGTGTGTGACACAAATCCACAATCCCAGCACTGGGCAGGTAGAGCAGGAAGCTTGCCTGTTGCCATGTCACCAACCATGGATATTCGTATTCTCTATCACGGGTGGGAAAATGAGGAGGCACTGTCCATCAGGACAGAAATAGAAGCTGGTCACATTGGTGGTGAGTTTATGTCTGTTCATAAACTCTGACCATCTTCCAGCCAGCTGAAGAGCTGACATGGTTCACACCTGTGATTCCACAGGAGGATATATGCAAGTTCTGGGCCAGCCTGGGCTACACAGTGGGTTCACTTGTCAGCCTCAACTGCAGGGTAAGACTCTGTTGCACATGTCGTGTACATACAGACATGCAGCCTAATGTTTGTTCACATACAATTTTTTAAAACCCACAGAAAAAAAGCAAAGAGCTCAGGAGTCCCCCAGCCACTGGAGGGCATCAGGTCATTCCTCCAATTCTAGGTATTTTCAATCTCTCAATTGCCTCCTCCAATTGAAATACAAATGCACCCTCCATCCTACCTCTGCCTATTCTTCCCTTTCATTTGTGTCTTCTGATCCTTTTCTGAATTAATTAGGAAATAAAAATAGAAACGCTGACATGTTTATAAAGATTTGGAGTGCTGCTTAAACATGAAAGAACTGAGGTTGGGAACGCAGGGGTGACGAATTTTATTTCTGTAACAACAAGTCAGAGCCCTCCCGCCAGCTGGCCCTTGCAGAAGTCAGAAGTAGGGACCTATCTGCAGAAAAGCCAGGGAGGAAGGGGGAGATGCAAAGATCCCAGGGCTCAGTTCAGGGACCATGCAAATGGGTTCTAATTGCTGAGGGGTCACTGCATAGAGGTCAAGTGGTGAGATGCCCAATAACCCACCTCCCCTTCCCCCACCCCCCCACCCCCCGCAGTGGGAGGGAAGGCAGGCAGCGAACCCTTCTTCTGCTTTTGGGGTGCTCCTATCTCTGCTTACTGACCCTAAACAAGGGGCTCTGGTTGGGGGAGTCACCTCTCTCCACCTCCTGCCGTGCAGGAAGCAGGAGGAGGTGGTTCCGTGTGCTTCTGAGTGTCCCTGAGATGCACCTGCAGTCTGACAGGTCCTGCCAAAGGAAATGAGCAGCGATAAGTGATCAGGACCTGATTAGATCAGGCGCCGTGAGAAAGGTGCTGAGCCCGAGATATTTCTGAGAAATAAGGAGAAACTTGGGAATAGGCTCCTGGCAAGCAATCCCAGAGTAGATAGGGTCGGAATTGGAAATGGATTTCATGGATAGATAAAGTCTAATAAATGGCAGGTCACTCAAAAATCATATATCATCAAGTCTCATATAGTGTCTGTGAAGTTTGTTATCAATAATTTAACATGAGAAGAGCCTGGCCCTTAGCAAATATTTAATTTCAAAACATACTTACTGATTTACTCAGATACAGCATGCATGGTATATTAAAAACATATTGCAAGAGCTAGATGCCAATAAAGCTTGTTCAGGAAGCCTGCTGTGCTTGTGGCCATCCCAGCAGGGACAGGACCCTCAGTCCCTGAAGCTAGTCCACTAGCAATGTCTAAATCAGCCTAGGAAAGAAAGTATGTGTAAATGTTACCTGAGTCCCCATTCTCGGGCTGGGCAACATGCCAGATGCCACAGGTGTGAGGACTAAGACCAGAATTCAGAATCCCAGGAGCTAGAGAGATGACTCAGTGCTCTGTGGGCAAACATGAGGATGCCAGTTCAAATCCCTAGCACCCAGATAAAAAGCTGGGCATGGATGCATACCCTTTTAACTTCAACCCTGCCTGGGGACAGACACAGGAGGATCACTGGAGCTTGCTGGCCCCCAGCCTTGCTCCAGGTTCAGTAAGAGACCCTGTCTCAAGGGAGGAAGACAGAGAGTGACAGAGGAGGACACCCATGCTCTCCTCCGGTTTCCTCCGGCCAGGACACCATACGCCACATACCTAGGCAATACACACAAAGAATGAATTGGGAGCCCCACCTGCTTATGTGTTTTCAAGGGAATGGCCATTCACTGGGCAGAGTTCCCAGCACAGGCAAGGCTCCACAGTCAGATCAGCAGCAAGGCTGAGAAGCCCTGTGAAGCTTTGGGGTTGCTCTTGAGATGACAAGGGCCTGATAGGAATGTATCTGGTGGGTGAGAACTCTGAGCGCCTCCAGTCATCTACCAGAAAGGGCAGAGGGGACATGTGAATGAGGGTCTGGAGAGAGGGGCATTTGCCAGTTCCAGCTCTGCCAACCCAAGCTACAGCCCCAGGGTTGGCACTCCACAGGAGGTTCAACAGGGTGAGTCCACACCTGCTTTCAGCTCTCAACAGGGAGACTTCCTATCTGTCTCATCTTCACTTACATCTCCAGAAGAAGCTTCTCCGATAATCCCAGGTCAGGAGATCTGATTCTTACCCTCTTGGACTCAGCTACGTATGCAAGGGAGCCCCAGGCTCTCCCAGCTCCAAAGTCCTTCCTCAAAAAATTGAGCATTGTCTTTTCAGTGCAGGAAGGGGATCCAGGACCAAAATGTCCTCCCACCAGCAGCAGCTATACACAAGACGACAAGACAAACGAGCATAGCTAGCCAGGAGCTTGGGCAGCCGGATCGGATGATACACACAGTCCCAAAAAGCTTGGGCAGCCTAGATGAGGCAAGGAAAATGGAGCCTCAAAAGCCAAAGGGAGGTGCTGACATGGGTATTGGAGCCATCTTGGAAAAAGACTAAGCGAGACTCGGTTTCTTCTTCATGAAGCATATTACCCTTCCCCCTCTGTCATCTCAGATAAAACCTTCCCCCTCCACCAACCCACGGAGGGGTCCCAAGAGATGCTGACTCCAGAAGGCCACCGTTAAAAACCGCTCCAGTGAAGACGCTAAGGGACCTTGCCATCTGGATGGGCTCAGAGGTCAGTTGGTGACCAACCACGTGACCTTTCAGTTTCCCACTGAAGGAAGCATAAAGAGAACTGGAAGGCTTGTCTGGCCCAAGCTAGAGCTGGGGGGTTGAAGGGGGATGGAGTCTTGGGAAACAGATATAAAAATTCTAGAATAAGAGAGAGAATGTGAGGATGGGTCTAATCCCCACGTTTAGCAAAGGCAGCTCCTTGCCAGCACTGGTGAAATCTGCAGGGCAAATGCCTAGCCTGCAACTCATTGTGGAGCCAAATAACACACAGAGCTCCAGAGACAGGGACCGCAAGCCATGCTGCAATCAGCACTCAGCACTGAGGAATGGCTGCCCTTGGCTTGGGGCGGCGCAGAAGCAGCTCCTCCTTCTCTCCTGGCACTTTGGGACTTAACATCGACATGGAGAAAAACACTGTTAACTGATGATAAGTTCTTACTTTGGTTTAGAAGCCCACCAGCTCCGGTTTCTGTCTACTTTTGGAAACCCTAGGCAATGTTGTGAACATAGGATCAAATGGGCAGAGAAACAGCATCGTTTTGATGTTTTAGTGGGGTTCAAACCTGCCTCACCCCTCATCAGCAGTGTGTGGAAAATTCTTCGATAGTAGACCTGGGACGGGGACCTGTTTCCGTTTGCCTCACCAGACCCTGACTCTGAAGTGGAGCAAACAGAAGAACCGGGGCTTTGATTTCTTCACCAAGTCTCACGGAAGCCGATTCCACCCCAGATGCCCTAAGACTCTTATTTTCAGTGTGTTCCTCATGCCTCTGATGGCTCCCAAGCTAATTTCCCAGACACCAATTTCAGTCAACTCTGGGAGCCCAGATCAGGGCGAGGGAAGGGGGATCTTAGAAATACCAAACCAGGCACGTGCTCTGGCATTTAGCACTTCGTAGAACAATCTAACTTGAGTGCATTTAGACCACTTTCTATTGACTAATTTAGAATACTTTGCCACAGCAGACTGAGCTAGCTGCTTTTCACTGCCACACTAAATACTCCACTTTAAAGCACACCCCTGCGTACTCATGCGATTTCTCTTTTTAGGCTAGGAATGTGATGTTGACATAAATGTCAAATAAAATTAATGAGAGAACGGGCCCTCAAATGGTACTTCTGCGAAGGGAATTTGCTAGACTGGGACCTTTGAGCCCGAATGTATATATAATTATATAACACTCACATGACAAGGGGATCTGAATGCTAACTTCAGCCATTTTATCACCTTTGTCGGGGATGCTGTTACAACAAGAAGAAAACCAGGTTGCAAGTAAATTAAAACGAAAATACCATCAGATTAGAAGTCTGTGGGGAAAGACTGCAAAATGAGAAGAGTGGCCCATCTGCTGGGTACTGAGCCTGCCACCCATGACCACTCGGAAGTCAGCTCAGGTGCCAGCTGGGCCTGGAGCCTTTGGCTCTTGATTCTGTAAATAGACCTCCTCCTGGCCGACCCACCTTCCCCTTTACCTCCCTGCACCAGTTCCCAGCCACTTAGGAAGGCTAAAAATGCCTGGGAGACCAAGAACACTCAATTGTCAAGGCACTAGACCCTAGCCGATAGGCTGCCTCCTTTCTTATTAAGAACCTTGCCTTTTAGTTCCAGTCTCGGAAGCCTTTTCCTAAGTGTAGAAGAATCATAGAAGATCATATCCATCTTGGCCTAGTGTGCCGGGGGCAGGGGATGAAGCAGTCAGTCTTCTGTCAGCGTAAAAAGCTTTGGCTGGGCAGTGGTGGCGCACGCCTCTAATCCCACCACTTGGGAGGCAGAGGCAGGAGGATCTCTCTGAGTTCGAGGATAACCTGGTCTACAAAGGCTAGTTCCAGGACAGGCTCCAATGCTACAGAGAAACCCTGTCTCAAAAAATCAAAAACCAAAAAAAAAAAAAAAAAAAAACAACAACAACAAAAAACAAAAACAAACAAAAAGCTTGGAGTAAAATTTTCTATAATGCAGGGGGGGGGGGTCCTACATCTACATTCAGCCCCAGGAAAATGGCAAAGCAGGACCCTCAACATTTCATGCAGAGAACTTGTGACTGTCTGAGGAGTCTGGGGATGGCCCAGCGCTGGGGAGGAGCCCTAACAAAACACTGTTGGATTTTTACTGTTTGATGAACTCCTAAGGACCAGACCGCATGCACTCCATCCCATATTCTGATCTGGACTCCAACAACCATACCATGTGGGAAGTCCATAACATTTTCTTTTCCGAGATGTTTAGGGGTTAAGTTTCTATCTCTTTCCAGATGTTGAGATGGTTCAACTCCAAAAGACCAACACATTTATCCAGGAGGCCATCCTAGGAATGATGCCACCAATGACGGGGAATCATGGGGGGATCAAACACCCACAAATTCCTTCTAAAGGTCCCCCACCTTTAAGTGGTTCCCATTAATTCATCAGTGTGGAGCACGGATGGTTTCTAGTTAGATTGTAGGAAGTAAAGAGAAAAACATTCACTGCTAACTTCAAACGTCCACACTGGTGGCGTTAGGAGGTGACCCACACTCATCGTGGAGTGTCTTCCCAGGCCAGGGAATCAGCCCGTGATGAATAAATAAAAAAAAATTTTTTTGAGGAGGAAATCCAACTACCAAAATAACTCCTTCATAATTCATATATGCAATCATAACAGTGATTAATAAAAACCTGAAATGGTTCCTAAAAGCCTAAAGCATTCATTACTCAGTTAGGTGTCAGGATGCTACAAGAACCTGACAGCAGGTTACTCAGGCAAATTAAATCATGTGAACTTACAAAGGAAAAAGAGGAATCTTTCTGGGGTGGACTTGCAAGCTGGTGATGGTAGAATTCAAAGAAGGGGAACCCACCCTACTCTTCAAGGGCTCTATATTTCAATCTTGAAAGGCATAATGGGGAGGGGTGTCAGTACACCGAATTTACACAAGGATAAAAAGTTCAAAAGCCCTACCAGGAATGAATGATGCTATTTCCATTAAAGGAGAGGCTAATTAATACTCTCTGAGTGTCTACTGTGCACACAGCGCCGGCTGGGCCATGTGATTCTCCTCATCATTACACTCCAAGCCTGAATTTCTTTGGGTGTCAGTGAGAATGCCTTTGCTGTTTCCACCAGTGTGTCCTTGGTCCAGCCTTGTAAATGCTAGCGCTCCAGACATTGGAGGCCCTTCTATTTTCCCTACCCCAACTCTCTGGATGACTTCACCCAATTATTACAGCTGTAGACACCACTTGAGATTGAGGGCTTTCAAATTCCATGACTATCCATCCAAGCCCTGGCAGGAAATACCCAGCTGCCTCTTGCCATATGCAAAGGATATCATAAGCACAGGCTGTCCCTGGGCTCCACCCAACCCACCCCTTGGCATATGACATGTTCTCCAGCTGAGCCCTTAGATCCAGAGGACCCTTCTTTGGTTTTAGCCAATGTGGTCATTGTCACTTAACACTGCATGGCTACTGCATCCATGGAAGAACCTTGTATGTTATCATGGTTAAGATGGACAAACCTTGCATAGATACGTATTTAGCTTTTCATTGCTTTCCTATCCCTTCAACTGAATGGTAGTAGGAACCCTGACTATAGTTTTCATGGCTGCAGAATACACACCTAACACCTAACAATATTTAACTCAAGCAGCATACAGAAATAAATATATTTTCTTTTAATTTTTTTCCTAACCTGAGATATGTTATCTCTATTTTGAAGAAAAAAGATTGAAGATCCAGGGAGTAAAGGACATGAGAACAAAGTCACAATTTGAACTGAACCCTTGTGACTCAGACATCCATCTTTCCACACATCAAATCAGCGTTTCTCCAGAGTCTAGGAAAATCAATCAAGAGGGGGAAATATACTCTTAAGATTTTCTTTCCCTGGAACAAGTTGCCTGGGACGTCTTTTAGGCTTGGAATCTCTTCTTCAACTACATCCTCACCTGAATCATGGGTGAACAAAATGAGTCTCTAACAGGCCGAAGAGAAATGATTTTTGTCCAGTGCCTAGCTACTACATTGTAAACCTTCACTACTACATAATAAGTGTCTCTAACCCAAATCTCTTCTGTGCCCAAGGGAAACCACAGTGCAGGAATCTCAATTAAACTAAGTAAGTCCACAAAATAGCCTAAGAGCTTAGGACTCCACAATAGTCTCAAACATGGATTCTACTTCCTTAAACCCTCAAAGAGAGACACCAACCTTCTTTTCGGCAAGAGAAGGAAACAGATGATTTCTAGATGGTTGCCCATTAGCTAAACCCCAACTGTATGATTCTGTTTCAACATCTGGGTCATTCCCCAGAATCAAGACAACTCTCCCCAAATTATTCCCTCATCCTGGAGCAACCGAGTTACCAGTAAAAATAAGTCATCTGCAAAATCCGCCCTCGGGTGTAGCTTCCAGGGCCATGGTACCTGAGGCTAAGTCCCTCCAGGATCTCCACCACAGAGTAGGGCACATGCTTGTATGATACAGGACCGCAGCTGCACCGGCATTTGCTGTTCCCTTTAGATTCCTCTAAATCCCCGTTTCCCCCTCTCAGACACAAAGAAGCTTAATGGTGCCTTGCATTAGCTACTTTTCTGTTGCTGTGATCAAGACCGTGACCAAAAACAACTTGGCGAGGAGTTAAGAGCATCCTTTATCTTATACCTTCAGGTAATGGTCCATCTCTAAGAGAAGTCCAGGCAGGAACTCAAGACAGGAACCTAGAGGCAGGCACTGAAAGAGAAATCATGGAGGGGTGTTGCTTACTGGCTTGCTGGGATTGGGTGGGCCATGTGCTTGATGGAGACATACTGGCAGCTCAGAAACTCAGCTTGTTTATTATATACAGAGGAATGAGGAGGGGATGGGTTTTATAACACAGACAGCTGAAGGAGGAGGCAGGTTAGCTAATCTGGGTGGGAGGTCTCTGGAGGGGGGCAGTCTCAGGCTGCAGTCACCCAGGAGGAGGAAGCTGTGATTGACTGATACTTTCTGTTCGCACTGTCAATACCGGTCCACAGAGCAGCGGAAAGTCCTGCCATTCCCATGGGTCTGAGGCATTGGGGTCCTCGATATGGGTATGCTCAAGCCAACAGGACCCATTGACATAGGACTTGACACACTCTCCACAGGGTGTGGAGATCTTATCAATTAGCAGACACCCCACAGACCTGCCTACAGGTAATCTGAAAGAGGAATTTTCTCAACTGGTTCCTCTTTCCAGATAACTGTATGTAGTTTGCGTCAAGCTGACAAGAAAAAACAAAAACAAACAAAAAAACCACAAAACAAAAATCAGAACACTTTCTCAATCTCCCATCATTACTATAAAGCCACTTTGTGTCTCTGATTCCCAACATCCTCCTTCCTCACACCCCCAATCATCATACAGTTCCCTAACACAATCAGTGTGGGGGACTTCCAGGTGTCTGAAGTTCACATTCAGCTCCTGGTCACAAGGAAAACACAAGAACTCTCTAAGGCAAGAATGCAAACATCCCACTTGGGACAGAAGAAAGAAAACAGATTCTTCTGGGTGCCCTGGGCAATGAGACTAAAGACGCTAACATGCCCATCAAGTGTCATGCCATATATTCTCCATGCTCGGAAGAGTCCCAAAAGTTGTCTTTCTGTGAGAGGTGTCTAGATTATTCTTTCCGATCATGCTCTCTCGTCTCTATTCTCAACTGCCTGCTACACGTCTTTTTCAGCCAACACCAGGGCCACTTTGGACTCAGCGGGTCCAAAAATGATGTTCCACCTATTATTATCTATGAAAAGAGACTAAGGTGGCTAGAATGAGAATGCTCGAGAGAAGCATTTATTTGAACAACTGGTCCTCAGTTCATGGCACTGTGGGGAAGTCATAGAACCTTTAGGAGGTGGAGCCTTGTCAAAAGAAATATGTCATTGGGGAGTAGGGAAGACAAATGTTGAAGGTTTGTAGCCTTACCCCAACTTCCTGTACTCGCTCTGTTTGCTATGTGTGGGGGAAAATGCTTTCCCCATCACCATGGAGCTTCCTGCCCCTGCTCACAGGCCATGCTTTCCCCCTCACGACGGAGCTTCCTGCCCTTCTCATACGCCATGCTTTCCCCCTCACGACGGAGCTTCCTGCCCCTGCTCACAGGCCATGCTTTCCCCCTCACGACGGAGCTTCCTGCCCTTCTCATACGCCATGCTTTCCCCCTCACGACGGAGCTTCCTGCCCCTGCTCACACGCCATGCTTTCCCCCTCACGACGGAGCTTCCTGCCCTTCTCACACGCCATGTTTTCCGCCTCACGACGGAGCTTCCTGCCCTTCTCACACGCCACGCTTTCCCCATCATGATGGACTCTATCCCCTGGAACTGTTAGCCAAAACAAACTCTCCCTTCCTTGAGCTGATATGATAAAACACTTTGGACATGGTGTTTTATCGCAGAGATCAACTAATAGAGGAGCTAACAATGGCGTCAGAGATTAAGTTCTTGGAAACTTTAGCTCCTATGATTAATATCTTGGTCTGCTTCATGCTAAAATATAGCAAAACAACTTGAGGCTGCACGTTTTATACAGACGGCATTTGACTCATGAGGGACTGAGGGGGCCAGACGTTGGACTGGCTTCTAGTAAGAACTGCCTGGTGACAGCGCGGCATGACAGAGGAACAGAAAGAAACAGGCCAGGTACAGAGGAGACCAAGTATATGAGTGACCTTGCTTTATAACGGCACACTCTCACTAGACTCAACCCACTCCCTGCGTATCAACACCAATTATTGTCTGTGTCACATAAGCTAGTCATGCTCTGATAGGCCCGTTAAAGGTCCACCCACCTCGGTGTTGTTCCTCTGTAGGGCAAACGGTTTCCAAACCATAGCACTTAAGACACTAACAGTGCATGCATGCCACCAAAGGCGGCAAGCAGAAAGAAACAAGCAAACAAAAAAGAAACAGGGTCCAGGAAACAGGAGAAACATAAGAGACATGTGAAAAAAATAAATCCCTTCATGAAAGCTGTGCTGTAACAGGATGAGAGCAGAACCAGGCCAAATCAGAGCCGGAGAAGGTGGCAGTAAGGCATGATCTGACATGGCTGGACAAGAGTGGAACTGGACTGAGTCTGAGGGCCCAGGGAAATCAGGGAGAGAGGGAGAGAGAGGGAAGAAGACAGAGAAGGAAGGAAAGAACAAATGAGTTTATATACATAACCCGCAAAGTATAATGTTTGCTAAGAAAGATAGGATTTATAATCAGTAAAAATTGCCTCATAATATGAATAGAATGTGAATTCAAAAGAAGGTGGAAAGGTGTAAGCTCTCAGAATAGAAAATCAATGGACAATTCTAGATTAAGACTCTTCAAGTTGGGTTATTTTCTTTTTTCTTTTTAAGAATGTTTCCCCTGTGAACTATTTATTACACAATAAATAGCTGTGTTACACAATAAATAAAAAGGAAAAGCACACAAGACAGAAAAGCTTAGCTTAATGACCTCTTGCAAAACCAACACCCATGTGATCATGCAAGACAAAAGATGGGGTGCCAGCACCCTGAGGCCCTGGCCATTCTCTTCCCATTTAGCACGTTGCCCTCCAAAGCACTGCCTTCCCTTTTACAGCTGACCCTGTCTTCAAAGTCTAAACAAGCAAGCTGTCTACAAGCCGCAGCTCCATTCTGTCTGGCTTTTGAGGTGCATGTATACCTAACATATTTATGGAAGAGAACTTTTCACACACAGAAGCCAGCGAAACCCATGTGGGTTGCACACATAAGAAATGAGTTTAGAGGCTGGAGAGATGGCTCAGAGGTTAAGAGCACTGGCTACTCTTCCAAAGGTCTAGAGTTCAATTCCCAGCAACTACACGGTGGCTCACAACTATCTGTAATGAGATTTGGCTCATTCTTCTCGAGTGTTACATGCCAGAACACTGTATACATAATAAATAAATAAATCTTAAAAACAGAAATGAGTTTGACATATCATTTTCATTGGCATAACTATACCGTAAAAGTTGTGTACACACAGGTTCACATTTTATTAGACTCAGATGGACACTGGGTAATGTTCTATTTAGGCTACTAGGAGCATGTCTATCTATAATTTGGGGCAGATTCCCATTCAGTTATTCACTGAGTCTGTGCCAGGACAGAACTGCTCACTTGTAGCAACTGATTTTCTGAAGTGGTGGCACCAGAGCACATTGCCATCACCAGTGGACAAGGAGTCTTCTTCCCGAAGTCTATGCCAGCCAACTCAGTGTTTGAGGTCATCGTGGAGGACACCGAGTCACTTGCCTGTGGCTTCTTTCTTTCTTTCTTTCTTTCTTTCTTTCTTTCTTTCTTTTTCTTTCTTTCTTTTCTCTCTCTCTCTCGTCTCTCTCCTTCCTTCCCTTCCCTTCCCCTCCTCTCCCTCCCTCCCCTCTCTTTCTTTCTTTCTTTCTTTCTTTCTTTCTTTCTTTCTTTCTTTTTCTTTCTTTCTTCTCTCTCTCTCTCTCTTGTCTCTCTCCTTCCTTCCCTTCCCCTCCCTCCCTTCTCTTTCTTTCTTTTCTTTCTTTCTTTCTTTCTTTCTTTCTTTCTTTCTTTCTTTCTTCTCTCTCTCTCTCTTGTCTGTCTCCTTCCTTCCCTTCCCCTCCCTTCCCTCCCTCCCTCCCTTCTCTTTCTTTCTTTCTTTCTCTCTCTCTCTCTCTCTCTCTTTCCTTCCCTTCCCTTCCCCTCCATCCCTCCCCCCCTTTCTTTCTTTCTTTCTTTCTTTCTTTCTTTCTTTCTTTCTTTCTTTCTTTCTTTCTTTCTTTCTTTCTTCTGTAGAGCAGGTTGACTTCAAACCTGCCTCTGCCTCCCCAGTGCTGGGATCAAAGGTGTGTACCACTACCACCACCCAGCTGCATGTGATTTCTTAATTATAATTCCCTGAAGATTTATAAACATAAGCACTTTTATTTTGTGTTTAATGAACTTTTCCAGCCTTCTCTGTGTAGTCCCTGTATAATACACTTGCCCATTTTTCACGAAGATTTGTTTTGTGTGTATTTGCCTTCATGTATATGTACCACACAAGTGCAGTGCCCACAGAGGCCAGAAGAGGGCATCCAGATCCCCCCTGGAGCCAGAGTTACAGATGGTTGTGAGCTGCCATGAAGGTGCTGAGAATCCAACCCAGATCTTCTAAAAGAGCAGTAAGTGCTCTTAACCGCCAAGCCATCTCTCGAGCCCCTACCTCCTCATTTTTCTATTTGGCATCTAACTTTGTCTTATACATGCTGCAGCTATCTCTAATTTGCCTTTCACCATCTTAATTGTGTGTGTTTTGATGGACTAAATTCTTCCTTCTTATTAATTCAATTTGAACTGATTTTTCCTTTTATTTGGCCTTACTGGATTCTGTAAATTCACTCCAACCAAAATTATGACTACACTAACTATCCTAGATTAACTGCTGGAGGTTTTAATCCTTTATTCTTCACACTTGTAAATAACATTTAGCTGGGATGGATCTAGGCATGGTCAAAATGTATTATTTTTCTATACTTATAACCAATCATAACAGGGTTATTTCTTTCAAAGACTCTCCAGACTGCTGGAGAGATGGCTCAGCAGTAAAGAACACATACTGTTCTTGTGGAAGACCAGTTCCCAGCATCCATATGGCAGCTCACACCCACCTATGACTCCAGTTCCAAAAGCTCTGATGCCCTCCTCTGGTCTCTGGGGCATCTGCACATGCACGGTGCACATGTCTCATATAGGCATATAAATAAAAATAGATAAACGACATCACATCTTTCTCTCCTGTGGGGCCATGTTTGTCATAGCACTGTGTCCTATGTGCCCAAGTTGACCCTGGGATAGTTTATTCTCACTGGCCTAGTGTTGTCTAGCTTTGGGCCAATCCCACCTTTCTTTCAATTATTCAGGCATAATGGTGAATTTTAATATCTGTGAAAATAAAACTTTCTTATTCTATTTCAAGAGTGTCTGGTCTATTCTTGGAGTTGTGTTCCCATATAACTTTTAGGATTATCATATATTTTCACAGACACCAAACTCTTTTTCAATTTTGATGGGATTACAGACTCTACATCAGTTGAAGATCAACTGACATCTTTTAAAACGTGTGTCCTCCATTTCATAAGCATCCTGCCATTTCTTTAATAAATCTCAACAATAGCTAAGAGTCTTCAATAGACAAGTCTTTGTGTCTTAGACTTATCCCCAGGTACTTGATCGTTTCTCCTCCAGTGTGAAGTCCAGCGGAAACTCATTTTCTATTAGTTAGTGAAAAGCCAAACTCCCACTGACTTGTTCATGTCTACGATGAAACTAGTCACATGCTAACTCACTCTCAGCCCCAACAGTGCCACTAAAGTTTCTCCTGTGCTTTCTTTATATGCAGTAATTTAATCTCACAGTCACTCCAGTCTCACTCATTTATTTCTAACCCGAAAGCCGTTTTGTCTCTTCCTTGTCTCACTACACTGGCCAGGGTTTCTACTCAATCACAATTAGAAGTGGGGAGCATATCCGCCTGGGCGAGTGTGCCTGCTGCCTCTCTGTCTCCGAGAGTTTTAACACGTCATCAACTAAGCATGATGTGACTGACCTTTCAACACCCCAAAACAGCTCCATGGATTTTCTCCTAAGTGTAAGAAGCTTACTACTAGTTGCTAAGAATTTTCCTTTTTCATTAACAGAAATAAATGTTGGACTATGTCACCTATGTTTTCTACTGATCATATTGTTGTTTGCTTCATTCTGTTAATGTTTATGGCTATACTGACTGAGTCAAATAATCACACTTGGTTTGTATTTCCAAAAGACAGTCAACTTGATCTTTGTACAGCGCTCTCTTGCTGTATTCATATGGCTGGTATTCTACTTTGGATTTGAGACAGGGTCTCTCTATGTAGAGCTGGCTGTCCTGGAACTCTCTCTCTCTGTAGACCAGGCTGGCCTCAAATTCACAGAAAGCCACCTGCCTATACCTCATGAGTACTGGAACTAAAGGGGCGTGCCACCACTGCGTGGCTAAAATTGATTTTTTCACTGTGTATGTGTGATACCTTTGTGAGTGCAGATGCCCATGAAGGCCAGAAGAGGGCGTCAGATCCCCAGAACTGGAATTCCAGGTGGCTGTGACCTGCCTGCTGTAGGTGTTGGGAACAGTCCTCGGCAAGAGCAGTAAGTGCTCCGAATGGCCAAGCCATTCTCTAGTGCTCTCCAACTCAGAGTTTTACATGGACATACATAAGAAAAGCTGACCTGGAATATTCCTTTCTTATAACATTTTTTGTCAGGTTTTAGAATCAAAATGCTGTGGGCTTCTTAAAACAAGTTGGGAGTATTCCTGCTTTTTCTATTCTCTGGAAGAGTTGGTGGAAAATGTGTGTTATTTCTTCCTTAAATATTTGGTGAATTCAACAGTAAAACCATCTGGCTCTGAAGTTTTCCTTATGGGAAAGTTTTTATTACATATTCATACGAGTAGATATGGAACCACTCAGACTGTTATTTTTCTTATACGCGTTTGGATAAGTAGCATTTAAAAAATTTGTCAATTACTTCTAAAATTTCAAATATATTACTATGGGTTATTCATGACACTCCATTCCTGTCTTTTCGATCTACTCACACTTTCGTTGCTGGTGCTATTTCTTGACTGGCACCATCAGGACTTCCTCGTTTTTATTAGTTCTTTGGTTCTGATGTCTGCTCCATCTCATACTTCCTGCCTTTTATATCCTTCCTTCCACCTATTTTTTTTTAAAAGTTCAAGGAATGTTGTTTTATGGCATTTTTTAATTGCTGGTTGTAAGTATCTAGGTAAGTGCCACATCACTGAGCTATCTCCCCAGCCCCCCATCTTACTTTTCGATCTTGAGACAAGGCTGAGCTTGAGCTCTGTAAGCCCAGGAAAGCCTCTAACTTAAGATTCCCCTGCCTCAGCCTCATGAGTAGCGGGGACAATAGGCATGTGCCACCAGAACCAGCTGGGGCCTTGTTTTTTCCCTTTTTAAACTTATTGAAATTAATGTGGAGAATTCTGACTTATTTTCTCCCTCTCCCTTTCTAACATATGCGGTTGAGGATATAAAGATTTTTAAAGCTGTATTTCACAGACTTTGATGTCACAGTTTCCATTGTCCCAAGCTTCCAGTCTCTGGCATGTCTTCTTTGATCCATGATCACTTATATTTCTTTTCGCAGAAAGCCTTACTTATGTTTACATGTGTGTGCCTGTACAAGTTTATGCACACCTCATGTGTGAGGGGGTCTGCAGAGGCAGAAAGAGGTCATCGAGATCATTGGGACTGGAGTTACAGGCCTTTGTTAGCTACTTGATGTGGGTGCTGGGAACTGAACCCAGGCTTCTACAAGAGCAGCACCTGCTCTAGCCTCTGAGGCGCACTTCAGCCTCACTTAAATTCCTAAACATCCGGGATGCTTTTCCATATTAACTGTTGCAGACTGGTATCAGTGGCAATGGTCAGGAAACAATGTGATTTCCACCCTCTGAAATGTAAAGATTGCTTGATGACTCAGCATATGAAAGATGCTGGTAGATATTCTATGTGCACTTGAAACAAATGTGTACATTTATTCATTGCAAGATGCTATAATTAGATGATATTTGTTCAAGCTGTGTCTAGCCTTACTGTTTTTTTTATTGTCAATTACAACAGTCAAGAAGAGAGAGATGTTCAAATTTCTAACTCTATGGATACCCCTAATTATCCCTGTAGGTCTTACAGCTCAGTGTGTGTGTGCATTTAAGAAGAGGATTGGATTCTTTTATTATGGAACATCACCATGCCTTAACTGGGAACCCGTTTTAGATCACACAGCTTTATAGTCTTTCTTTTGGTTTATTTTGTGTGATACATGTTTCTACATCCTTTACACCTGACCCTCCGTTTGTCCCTAAGTCACAGAATGCAGAGTACCAAGTTAAGTCCAATTTGATAATCTTCTGATTTCAGCTGGCAATTTAGTCTACTTATACTTAATGTAATCTCTGGCACACTTGGTTTTAAATATATCCTTTTGAAAATTTGTAATCACCTACTCTATTCCCATTCTTAACCTCCTTTTGATTTACCTAATTATTCACTATTCTGGCTTATCTCTCTCATCTTGTTGTTTGTTCGTTTGCTCATCATTCTTTTAACGATTATCTAGAGTTTAAAATATGCATCCTTATCAATGGCTGATACAAATTAGTTCTTCATCACTTCCTCTATAGGAGCTCAGAACAACTTCACGTCCTTCCTCCTTGATCATTTATCTTATTCTCTGTCTATTTTAAGCTCCACAGGACTCAATTATCATTATTTATGTAGTCAATATCTACTTAACTAATGGTTGTTTCGGTTGCTTTTCATTCCTTCCTGCCTCTCTGAGCATTCGTCTGGAACAATATTCCTGCTATGGGACAGACACCCTCAAGTTAGTATGTCCCTAGCAGATTAATGCAAATCATCCTTTAATACCATTGATTTTTTTTTCATTCTTGAAAAATTTAGATACAAAACATGATAAGCAGTTGTTTTCGTTCAGCAATCAGAGAGAGCAGCTTCATTTCCTTGTGACTTCTATTCTTCCACCAAAGAGCTGGTCCTCAGTCTTTCTGCTACTCCCTTAAGGCAAAGGATTGTCCATCCCTCTGATCCTAACTGCTGTTTGCTTTTGTTTTGTTTTCAGAAAGGTTGCTATGTTGGATTTTTTATTGTTATAACTTGCATTGCTCTATATTCTAGGGCTCCTCAGCCACGCTCCGGGCCATGGCATGGTTCAGCAGATAAGGTTGCACATTGCCAAGCCTGACAACGTTAGTTCAATCCCAAGGGCCCAGATGGTCAAGGACAACCAATTCTCAGGAGATTTCCTCCAGCTTCCACACACAGGCCACAGCATGCACACCTACACACATACACACCCGCAATAAAAGAGGGTTACGAAACCTTTGAGCTGGGCATGGTGACTTGTGTGCTGAATCTCAGCATTTGGTGGGGGGGGGGCAGGGACAGGTGGATCTCCGTGAATTCAATCCAGCTTGTCGTACATAGGGAATTCTACGACAGCAAGGGCTACAAAGTGAGAATTTTTCTCAAAACAAAACAGAAACAACAAAATATTTCAGGTCTCCTTTCTCCAATTATTTCTTCTGTCTCCTTTTCTTTGTCTTCTTCACAGAACTACACGCCAGTCTCAGGGCTTATATTCTTCTGCTCTATCTTCTAATTCACCAATTCTCTCTTCACTGGCACCTCCTTTATTTGAATCCATCCATTTAGTCTTTGAAACAGCTTCCTTAGGGTACCACTTACACACCCTTAAAGATGTCATTCACACACCATTAAAGTCACCAACTGCAAGTATTCATTTATAGGTTTTAATGAGTTCAGTAACACAACCATAGGCATCGCCGAATCCAATCCAAAGCCATTTCCACCACACCTAAAAGCTCTCTCCCTTGGGATTTAGCAGCAGTAAGTATTCTAAAAGGTAACTTTGGTTCTTATTTTTACCTTTCAGTTCTCTGGCCAATTGTTCGTCTTACCTTTTAACCCTCAGGACATAGGAATTATAGATATTGATTAACAAAGTCACACCAATCACAGGAGACAGGTACAAAAGCTCACCTCTCTGGATTTCCCCTTCGACCGTGGTTCCCCAGTTCCTCACTGCCTTGATGGAGCGCCAGTACTCCAAACTGAGTTCTGGATTGTTTCTTTGTTTTTCCTTTCTAATTTTAAGCAACTTTTTCTCAGTGGAAGAAAAGAGCCGAACAAACTAATCTACTAGTATCAGACACTGACAGCCAATGCAAACCAGGTGACCAGACGTTATCGTGCAAACAAGGACGCCTCTGAAGATGAAAACGGGAATTCCTGGGGACTTCACCCCATCTGTGGGCACAGGCCAGGATCACCACAAACAAATCAGAATGTCTGGCTACTGACAGGAACGAAGGGAGCAGTCTGCTAAGCATACACTGTTAAAGACCACGGAGGCCACGGGAGACGTATGAGTTCTTGTCTCTTCCCTTTGCGCTGTGTGATATTAAAGAGAAAAATGAGCAAACACTCACTGGGGGAGAGACTCCCAAGAGCCTTGCCGCATCAGCAGATGGAGAACCCACTGTGATACCAGTCTGTCAGGTCCTGAGTCCTGCATTTCAGGAATGCCTGAGATTTGGTAAAAAGACAGAACTTGTGAGCTAGCACGTGTGTGTACCAATGCACGCATGCAAACTTTTAGAGTTGAGAGGAAACTGATAATCCACATATAACCAGCCCCGGTGTCCCCTTTTCTTCCTCTATAATTAAAAATACTACATTTTGTTCTTCTGTACAAAATTCTATCCCCCATTCCACGAAGGAAAACACAGTAAGTGCAGGGCCTGGTGTACTGGCCTCTGAGGAGGCTAGCCCTGCCTTTTGGGTGGTTTTCAGAGAACTCTTCTAGGCTAGACTGGAACGGAGTCCGAGGAGAAGTGGTATTATTCTCAATCAGACACAGCGGTGTGGGTGCCTAATTATAGCCTCGCCACATCTTGTATTTTGCAGCCTGTCCTTTCCTGGAATTTTAATGATGCTATTCAGGATATCACTTCCTATTCTTAATCTGTGTATTTTAGATGACTTGATTCCAAACAATGTTTTGGATACAAACAGTCCAACATTTTTCCAAAACACAGGCTTTATTGGCATATAAAATGATTTGCCACATGCATGGTGTTTACATCCTAGCAGGTGGGTAATAGGTCAGCGGTCCAGCGATGTCAGGGGACTTTCCCATCCATAGTACACGGCAGCGGAGAAAGAAAACCACTCAGTGAAAAGAAAACAGAACATGATTCCAACAAGTTAACGCCAGTCCATATGTCATTGTCATTTACTAAGCAACAGAAAATAAAAATGAAGCATTGGAAACACTGAGGCTAACAACAAAGTCATGAGTTAACTCAAGGACGGGGAGCCTTGAGGCCAGCAGTCTTGGGGCTAGTTCATCCTGTGTCCCTGGGGAATAATCATGAGCTAAGGTCCTGATGTGTATTTGCTAATCTCTGGCCTCAACAGAGGTTTGCCCCTTAAGCAAAGCCTAAAGTCAAAAGGGTGAAGGGATACAGGGTTCCTAAAAGACGAAACAGTGCCTAGCTCTCTTCTACTTAGTGTGTGCATATATGTGCACCCATGTGTGGTTTGTGGGTGCCAGTGTACCTGTGTGTGGAGGTCAGAGAACAACCCTCAGGGATTGGACCTCTGCTACCTCCTTGTTGAGGCACGGCCTCTTATTTCTGCTGAGCCGCATAGTGCAGGCTCGCCAGCCTGTGAGTTTTGGGCAGATTTTCCTCTCTGCCTCCCCTCTCCCATTAAGAATGTTGGGATGACAGATGCATAGGACCACATCCGGCTTCTTACGTGTGCTCCAGGCTCACACAGCTACTGCTTTTACCTGCTGCGACATCTCTGCCACCTACTTTTTCCTTTTATGTCCTACAAATAACCCAGGATCTGACCAACAGGGTATCAATCAAAGTCAACTGCAAAGGTCTTTCCACACCTAGAGCAGCTGTCTACCTACACCCCCTTATCTAACTCTGGCTACAGCGGGGCCGTATCAGTACAGCTCATCTCTCCCAAGTCCTGCTTCTCAACGGTGCCAACATTCAGAGACCTCAACAAACGCTGGCAGCTGAGTGATCAATTCTTAGAGCAATCCAGAGGAAGTAGAGCACAGCACTTCAACACAGCACT
This sequence comes from Chionomys nivalis, assembly GCF_950005125.1. Lineage (NCBI taxonomy): Eukaryota > Metazoa > Chordata > Mammalia > Rodentia > Cricetidae > Chionomys > Chionomys nivalis. The sequence continues at coordinate 27,389,732 of NC_080095.1, read as the reverse complement.
CAAGAAGAAACCACAGAAACAGATTTGGGCCCCTGTGATCTGCAGAACTCTCTCTAGACTTCCAGGATTTAGCTTTCCCCTAGGTTTTTATTCTGATCCATTTTAAGCCTCAACAAAACTTGAAAGAATAAGAGAAGAAGTTGTGACTATAATTCTATAGTCTTAAATACGATAGCAGGCATCTCCAAAGAAGAAAAATATTCTCTATCATGGAGAAATTTTGCTTTTTACAAGCACCCTGTATGTTCAAAACTTAGTGGTGGGAGACATGTTCAATAGGCTAGCACATGCTGGCTGGGGCAGGGCTCAGTTGGTAGCAGGTTTACCTAGACTATATGGATCCCCAGGTCCAAGCCACAGCACCACACACAGCAGGCACGAAGGTGGACACCTGTAAGCCTCGTATAGGGAGGGGCAGGTGAGTCAGTAGTCCAAGGTCATCCTCGCTTCACAGTGAGTTCAAAGCCAGCCTGGGCTACATGAAGCTGGGGCAGAGAAGTCATTCCTTACGGGAATATATTACACAGTTTGCGCTTTAGACTGTGCAAACATTAACTAATTCAGGGCAATTATATTATACACTCAAATGGTACTAATTACAAGAAGAATACAGGTTCAAACAACTGAGAAATCAGGTGGAACTGAAGTTTAGCGAAGAAATGGGATATATACAACCTGTTTCTTCTCTTCCTGGGTAATAAATGGACTACATTTCCCAGAAATCCATTTGGCAGTTGAATATGGTCATCTTATTAAATATGGCTAGTAGAATGGGAGGAAGTGGGTTGCACTGCATGTAGGCCTGGCCAATAAAAGCTAGTCATTCAGGGGTCACCACGTTCTTGTCCCTGCTGATGGGATCCAAAAGCAGGCATGGTGACCTAGGGCTGAAAGTGGCAGTACTTTTCAAAGCAAAGTGCTTTAAATCATCAGTGAGAGAGAGAGGCACCTTCTAATCAGGTCCCCCCCCTTTTCGATTGGTAAGAAACGAACTCCTATTGTTTTGATTCATTGCACGGTTTTGCATTTGCTGAGGCAGCAAATTGTACCAGAATAAATATAAGTTTGAGCTTAAAATATCCCTGAAGATATGTGGAAGGAAGTGACGCTTTGAAAATACTTGCTGTGCATTCTCTCTTGCACCCCAACCCCCCTCCCGGTTTTATAGGACCCACTATGAACTCACTATGTAGTCAGGAGCCTTACACTTCTGATCCTTTTGCACCTGTCTTCCCCCAGGTCCCCTTCCAGTTGAGGGGATTACAGGCAGTATCAATGATACACTTAGTTTTATGAGGTGCTGGGGATCGAACCCCAGGCTTCGTGCAGTCCAAGCAAGCACTCTACCACTTAAAGCTCCACCCCATCCCAGTGTTTCTTCTTTCTTGCTTTCTGTATACAGTCACTAGTAGACCACAGACAGCCTCTGCCCGGAGGAACAATAATGCTACTAAAGCAAGAACACAAGAGGAAGAGGCTGGGGCTCTCTTTTCCAGCAGAACAAAGCACCTGGCCAGTCTCCATGTTGAAAATAACCCAAACGTATTTTGCTAAGATTCCTCACAAATAATTTGACATGTATTTGTGAACCAACAAGAAAATCTTAAGACACACTCAGAAGAGAACATGTGTATTATTATTATTATTTGCCCTGAAGGCATTTAACAAACAGGAAGAATCTGAACTGTTTTCATAATGTAGCTGGGCACAAGGGATAAGCTCGGTGTCATTAATGAATCCAGGACGCACCAAAGAACAGAGGCTGACAGGAGGCATTGAGCTGAGGAGGACTCCAGAGAAAGGAGCCCAAGAACCTGTTGTAAAAATCAATATGAAGTAGGAGGGGAAAGGTTTATGCTAAAAATGTGTAGCCACAAGAAGGGCTTCAAGATGAATGGGTGGTTTGTTTAGATCCTAACAATTCAGACTTTACAAATCAAGATTGATCCCAGCAAATGGGCAAAAGAAAATATTGTAGCTAGAGAAACACACATTTGATTCAAAGAATTCGCATGGATAGTCTCCAATAAATAAATAAATAAATAAATAAATAAAATCACAGGAAAACAAAACAATAGACAATACAAATGTCCCAGGAAACAAAGCACCATGAACAATAGGCATAGACTGCAAGGCAGAGCTGAAGCCACGGGCTTCGAACTTTACAATGATCAGACATAAAATAGAAAATAAGTGTTCAATTAAATGATGTTCAATATCCGTAGGCAAGATTAGATAAGACATAAATTGTAGATTGTACTTGGAACCTAATTGATAGATTACATTCTCATATTTGAAAAAAAAACTTCAAAATAATTGAACTTCATGGCAACCTTAGTAAGCTAGGACAATAACAAAATAATAAACACCAAGATCAAAGAGACTGAAAAGGACTGGAGAACCTCTCTGCATCTTAGCAGAGAGGCTGAGTGAAAACACAGAGAAGCAGAGGAGCTCAGTGGACCCAGCGTAGGAAGAAGACAGCAGAAGGACAGATGTAACTGTAGGCACAGCTGTAAGACACACGATGCTTATATGTATTTATAAGGTATGCAGATGCAATATTTAGATACATATTCTACGATATACTGTCATTGGTATGTGTACATGTATGCTGTATGAAAAATAAACCTAGGGCGGTGGTGGCGCACGCCTTTAATCCCAGCACTCGGGAGGCAGAGGCAGGCGGATCTCTGGGAGTTCGAGGCCAGCCTGGTCTACAAGAGCTAGTTCCAGGACAGGCACCAAAGCTACAGAGAAACCCTGTCTCGAAAAACCAAAAAAAAATAAAATAAAAAAAAATAAATAAATAAACCTGCATTCCTCCCATCACACAGAAAAGTTCTGGGTAAACTCAAGGCTGAGAGCCAAGTTCACTCAGCTTCAGGACCCTGAAAAGAAAAAAAAAAAAACAAGCAAGTTCCATGTCAATTCTCAAACATGCCATCACAGGCAAAAACGCGGGAGGTTAAGCACGGGGGCACTGTTGGAACTATCAGATCCAACTGAGCTGTAAAGTGGGTGCAATCAAAGGCTCCTCTTGACCCTTGGGTGTGTGCTGGGAGGACAGTTGCCCAGACAAGAGAAAGGAGTTGTGTTTCTCTGCACGATGGAGGTTTTAAGTGAATGAAAAAGACAGTCTACAACATAGGAAATGAAAAAGGTTGTGGCCAGGGCACGACAGCACAGTGACAGCGGACCCAGAGAGGGCAAATAAACAAGACCCCAGGCCCTTCCCTAAGCAGTAATGGGCAAGGACTGATTGTAGAAGGAATCTAAAGTCTGGCAGAGGACAGGTTTGATAAGGTGAGTGTCTTAGTGAGAGTTATTATTGCTATGAAGAGACACTGTGACCACGGCAACTCTTACAAATGAAAACATTTAGTCGAGGGGGCTCGTTTACAGTTTCAGAGGTTCAGTCCACAGAGCAGTGGCGTGCAGGCAGATGTGGTGCTAGAGCTGAGAGTCCTACATCTTGACTCAGAGGCAACAGGAAGTCGACTGACTCATTGGGCGGTACCCCGAGCATAGGAACCTTAAAACCCTCCCCCACAGTGACACAGTTCCTCCAACAAGGCCACACCCACTCCAAAAAGTCACACCTCCTAATAGTGCCCCTCCCTATGAGCTTATGGGGGTCAAATACATTCAAACCACTACTGTGGGCATTATGGAGCCCAGGCAGGTTCTCAGTAGACAACAGAGACAGTAGTAACATTAACAAAACAACAACAAAAATAGCTCAATAATTTGAGTGGTGACTCATGCCAAGCTCCATGACAAGTCCTTTTCAAGGACTCTAGGATTCGGCATCCCCAATAATCCTTTTAGGGTTCCCATGTTACTTAAGGAAACAGCAGCCAAGACTGGAGTCTGAGGTTAAGTGACTCCCCCCATGCACATAGCTGAGATAGAGAATAAGTCAGAAAAGAAAGTCTAACTTCAAAATGCAGACCTAGAGTGGTTTAGGGGTAGAAGGATTCAAGAGCAAAGGAAGGGAAGAAGTTAGCCGGACAGAGCCTCTCTGAGGTTACCTGGGGGATTCATGGAGTGAAAACCAGAACTCAAGACAAGGGGAATCCAAAGACAGCACCAGAGCCCTGGGGGATAAATCAGAGGCTTGTGGTAGAGACGAAGTCCCAGTGTCCTAACCTGGAAAACGAGGAGCATGGCTGTGACAGACAGAAAAATAGAAAGGAATGGGATGAACAGAAGAGAAAACTGACACGCCTCCTTCCTGGAGATTTGTGCAGAAATGTTAACGCTCTGAACCGTATGTCCCCACTCCACACTACAGTCCTGCTCTCTAGGGACAGGCACTTAGTCACAAGTTCACAAGGTAGCTAAAGAGACACCTATCAGGGGTAGGGGGTAGTTCAGTCACTACAGTGCTTGCTGTGCCAAACATGACGACCTAAGTTTGATCCGCCCACATGAAAAGATGGGTATGGGGAGGCAGAGACAGGAAGATCACTGAGGCTTGCTGGCCAGCCAGTCTAGTCAAAAACAAGAGTTCTAGGTTTGGTGAGAAACCATGTCTCAAAAAAAAAAAAAAAGGTGGAAAGCAACTGAGATAGACACCTGATAGCAGAATTTAGTCTCTATGAGCATGAGCACATATGATGTGTGTGCATGTGCACGCAAGCGCACACACACAAACACACATACACGTGTGTGTGCCCACGCACCCACAAACACAACAGTTCTAAGAGCGGGGGGGAGGGGAAGCTGGTGAATACAGAATGACAGTGAAAACTGCTAAGACCCTGACCTTGTCCCCTCTGTGCCTGACATCCCAGTGCATGGCAGTGCCACCTTCAAAAGGCGCCCAGACCCAAGAACCTTCTGTAGGTAATGCTTGCTCTGCCAGCTTAGGTGAGGACCATGGGTGCTAGGATCCGAGGACCCTGAGAGTGGTCCTGAACCAGGGGCCGAGAGTTCCAGTCCCCACACAGTTTCCATGCGCACAGTGCCCTAGAGGAGGACAGCTCACTCTCTGTAGCCGATTTCATTAGAAAGCTATACAACTATTAAATATGCTGAATCAGAACATGTCAATCTTTCTGGGTTTCCAGAATCAACGTAGTATGGCATGCTAAAATCCCCTTCCCAAGCAGAACTTGCCCACTTGAGATCTACGCGTCTGTACTGGGCACACACTAGACCACATCTGGAAAAGCCCTTCAGGGACAAGTGCGGAAGCACCCTGGAAACTGGTGGGCATCGTTCCACAAAAAATCAAGCCCCTGGGGCTAAGTATGCAGTTCATTTGATAGAGTGCTTGCCTAGCCTGCACAGAATCCTGCATTCGATGCCCTTGCCACACAAAGCAATCATGAGGGTGCCCACCTGTAACCACGCAGCTGGGTCAAGAGTTCAAGCCCATCCTTGACTACATAGCAAGTTCCAGGACATCCCAGGATACATGAGACCCTGTTGCAAAATCAAAACAACAAAACAAACTATTGAAAGCCAACAACGAGTACCAAGAACATTGAGATGCAGCACTCAGCTCCAAAGCAGACTGGCTCTGTCACGGTGAATGGCCTTGGAAGGTTTGGCTGGTTTTCCAGGCCTCTACAGACTTCTTCCTTGAAGCGCAGGTGGGAGGAGGCAGGAGGCCTTAAACAGCCTACCCATGAAAAGCTTTATTCAGTGCAATTCAATAACTGAAAGTTACCCACAATCATTTCCATCCACTACAGCGGCCGACAATTTTGTGCTCTCTCCTAGATTCGTCTTTTAGAGGAAATGCTTTCTTTAAAAAATGGTTGGAAGTGCTGTGGCTTCCTCAAACACTGATTATTTTAATCATGATCTCCAGCCCCACGCAGACAGTAGGAACACAGCCAGCACAATGCAAGTAATGGGAGAAAGTGGAGTAGGAGCTAGGTGGCCTTTTTTCTTCTGGACTCCCCAGCTGGGCGGCCTCCCAGGATCGCTGCCGAGAGATTGGCTGTGTCCTGCAGAAGCACAATCCCACTACCGCCAGCTCGCCCAGGTCTCTGCTGATTTCTTAGGACCCCTGATTCAGCTCACAGACTTGTGAAAATCAAGGGTGGGGCTAGCAGGATGGTTCAGTGGACACAAGTGCCTGCATAAGATCCTACTTGGTGCTAAATACAAAACAGGAATCAATTCCTAGAACCTTCTCTCCACTCTCAAAAGTTGTCTTCTGGCCCATGCAATCACAGCTGCAATTACACACATCACACATAATAATAATGAATGATAATAATAATAAAGAAAAAAATTAAGAAACCCAAGATAGAAGGGGATTTCCCTGTCTGACATACCTTAACTCCTCAACACCCGTTGCATCTGGAACACAAGGGGAACTGGGCACACCCTTCATGCTGCTGTTCTAGAACATTCTCATAGTAGAAAAGATAACTGAGTCTATTTGATGATATTCAAACATCATCTGCGTGCTATCATTTTACTCCACACTCCTCAGTCTGCCAAGCCAATGTTCACAGCTTGGCAAGGCTTCCCTTCACAGGTGACATTATATGAGCGATCTCTACCCCTGATAGAACAACACTGACAGAGACTGACGCCAAGCCTTCTAGCATCTTGGACATGTCACATGGCGTTCCTATAACTTATAAGGGAGTACACCCTTATAAGTTATGTGTACACCCTTAAGAACAGCCTTTTGCCTCTCTCATTATCATCGGGCCTAGGGCTCTTCATACAGAGACGGGTCAGACCTTTCTCTGCATTCCTGGTAGTTTCTCAGGGTTGCAAGGCATAACCTTTTCCCCTCCTCGCCCTGCGAACAAGGGTCCTCTAAAATTGTCAAGGCAAAAGTTCTCTTTGGCTGAGCCGACACAGGATCCCAAAGGCAATTCTCGGGCCTCCTTAGGGGAATATTTGGGACATTTTAAAAGCAGCAGGTTTGCAACTATGTTGGCAGACTTGTGGGTTCTAGGGCTAGCTCCTGGTGCTTCCTAGAGGGCAGTCACCACCCCTGGGCTCCTGGTGCCTCTAGAGGAGCCAGCTTTGCTTTGATTCCACTCAGGTATGAGGGCCTTGCATAAGATTCTACTTGGCGCTAAATATAAAACAGAAATGATGTACAAAACTGTGTGAGGCCCATTCCAATAAATGGTTCTCCTATGGGAGGGCAGTCTATATCCTTACAGCCTCTAAAGAGGCTGGCCCTTCCTCCCACCTTTCCAGAATTTGGAAATATCCACAAATAGAATCAATTAAAGACACGCATGAAACAATTAAACACACTCATATCCAATGTCGAAAAAAATAAATAATCCTCTCAGATAGTTAATGTTTTCAAAGTTCTGGTGTGTTTTTCTCCCATGTGCCTTTCACAGACCCACCCCTAGCTTTGGCTCTTTGTTACCCGTGAGGTTGGCACATACCTGGCTTCTTTTTCATGAACCATTTTCTCCTCACAAGCAAGAAGGGAAGTGCAGCTCTCTCTCTCTCTCTCTCTCTCTCTCTCTCTCTCTCTCTCCTTTACCTCTCTGCACTAATCCAAAATTAAGACTGGCATTTGGTTGGTATTCTGGAATGACTGTTAAAAATTTGGCACAGCCATCAAAAAAAAAATGCCAGCTTCAGTGATTACGTGAGTGACTTCCTGACATCTGAAAATGAGTTAAGACTTTATTGAACAGCGTGTTCATTTGTATTGGTGAAATAAGCCTTACATGACACTGGAAAAATTAATTTTTTTTTTAATTCTAAAGTCAAAAAAGAATTTCACAGATGTATAACAATTGAAGCGAATTCATTGTGCGACCCCAAAGTCACCTTCTTTGAGGTGTTCCGAGCAAGCTTCAGGGCAGGCTGTGGAGAATGGGGGCAAATTCTAGAAACCAGCAAGTCTCATTCATTTCCTTCAGTTTGTAAAAACAAGCAACTGACAGGTTTCCTGCCAATGGTCGCTTGCCGTACTTGCAGATAAGAAAGTTCTCAACAGGAAATCCTTTGCTGAGAGAGATCAGTCGTGCCATTAAACTAAACTTGCTATCCTGGAGAACTAACTATTTGATAGTGTGGGATCACGAAAATATACCCAAAATCGAATGATAGACGCTACATGGCTCTAAGCTGCTTGCTACCCCATCAACGCAGGGTATTAAATAAGCATTAAAAGACATTTAGGAGCTCTTCTGTCTCGCCCTCTCCTTGAGGCAATCAGTTGAGGGAACGCAAGGGAGATGCAAGTTTTTTTTTAGAAGAACCAAACTGTTTTAAGAAAGCCCAGTGCAGAGCTAAATACACCATGTATGGAGGGAAGTTACTTCTACACAGATATAAAGAACATAAAATTTAGGGGTCTGGAGAGATGGCTCAGTAGTCAAAAGGTCTCTCCCAGAGGACCTGAGTTATATCCCCAGCACCCACATCAGGTGACTCACAACAGTTTATAACGCCAGCTCCAAAGAATCCCTCTGGTCTTGCTGGGCATGGTCACTCATGTGCCCATACCCACATGCAGAAAACACATACACATAACTAATCATAATAAAAATAAATCTTTAATAAAGAAAAACCCTTACAATTTCAAGATTGCCATGGACAAGATGAGTCAAAGTCTAGTGTTGATTTTTACACTGACAAGTTTTACTGGAGAGCTTCAAAGTCAAAATTTGGGAGACACAAGCGTGGTTATTTTCCACCCAGCAAATAAAGAAAATGGGGGTATGGGGGAGGGGGCTAAACCTCTCTCCTTGGTATTCCTCACCATGAGTCAGATTTAGCTGACTTAGGTGCTGGTGGCTTGGGGCGGTGGCGGGGGTGGGGGGAGTCACCTCTAAAATAGCCTCAAAATGAAAGCACCATTCTCCATTCACAAGAGAGGAAATGTTTCTAAATCAACTGGGCAGTCATCTTGGCAGCCTGGAAACAGTCCCCGGGCCACTTAGGAGTGCTTCCTCTCCCTGCTCAGCTACCAAGCACACCCCGCCCTTTGCCTCCCCCCACCCGCCCAGCACCAGGCGGTCTGTGTTTCTGCTCAGGCAGCCCGAGAGAATCTGTTCAAAACACCACAGACCTTCAGGATCAAATGCCTCAGCTCAACCTGGAACCCGCTTGCAAGCAGGAAAAGACTTCATTATGCCTTCCCCAGATGACCCTTCCTCCATAGGCAGCGCTCTGGTCTCAAAGTCTCTAAGATGACTTGTTCTAGCGGTAGATACACACATCTGATAGTAGACACACAATTCCACAATTAATGGCTCAAATGTATTCTTTTCAGCCTTCCCCTTGCACAACTCAGAGGTTGCAAAATGCTAAGTAAGCATGAACACACATCCTGGCTTTCAGGCTTTCCCTGAACTATTTTCAATAAAAATACAGTTATGAAATCCAGGAGAGCGCAGTTTGGTTGATGTTGTAAAATGACCTTGGTTTGACAGGCATGGTCTCAGGTTTCAACAGATGTTGGGGGGAGGCTCACAGAAGCCAGCATGTTCTCGGAGCATCTGTGATGATATGCAGGGGTTTTTGTTATTGTCCTTGTTGTTTTTTTAAGTGTGGTCATGGTAGTAAATGCATATGTGGTGGGGATGGGGTGGGGTGACACTTCTCAGTTTCTATGACAACCGTGTCTCCATTCCTGGGTTACTAGACACCATCTACTTCCTGTGTCTAAATGTTTAAACCAATCAGAAAAGTGTTTATACAGTTAACAACTTCTGGAGCCCAGCTTCTTTAATGAGCTACTTTAAGGCTCAAATGAAGATGTCCACAGGGGTCTCGCTGTCTTAGAGTGATCCCCTGTCATCATGCGCACTAATTCAGTCTCCTGTGGAAAGACAAACCACCCTTTTCCTTGGATGTGAATGTGCTCTGCTCCAAACAGACGCCACGCTTTCTGGCAGCAGTGTGCAAGCGGGTCATGATTGCTTGCTCTTCATTGTCTGTTTTCTCTTTCACTGTCTAAAGACAGATTTAGCTCGAGAAACATGCTAATTCGCAAGGCACTTAAATTATCAAAGTAATGATACAGTTAAGCATCCATCTGCTGGGGTTGCTATTTAAATGCTCAGATGAAAAAGAAATTAGGAAAAATTAATACCAAGTTGAACAACTTTGCCTTCTACAACTTAGGAACAGAAATCATTGAGACTGTATTGTGAAGTTCCCCATCTATCAGTGCCAGCTAGAAGCTGACATCTGCAAGGAAATTTGTCACCCAAAATGGCCTACTTTATCTGGATAGAAACAACAACAAAAAAATTAAACATAAAGACACCCCGAGCCAGCCAGATGCACCCAGATCAAAAAGCAATCTAGCAGAAACCCATGCACAAGAAGGCAGATCAGAAATTACAGCGAGGTCTTAAAAGAGGGTTTCGGGTGACTGTTTTCCTAAGTCTCCATCTAACTGACCAATCAGTGTGAGAGTTAGAGCGGGCTCCAGACATTCGTGCCGTCTTCAGGGCTCTGCACCCTCAGAGCTGCTCAGCCTGGCTAAGGCAGAGCCGGCGATCAGTGGAAAAACAGGGAACAAAAGGGAAATACTGATGTCTTCCTCAGCTCGGAAAGCCATTCCCTTTTTCCTCAATGAGCCAGTAGCACCCAGCCTACGACAGCGCCACGGGGGAGCTTCCACCAGCGGAGTCCAGTCCTTTCGGAGCTGGCAGTTTCGTCTTCGCAATCATGTGTCCCGACGCTAGCACAACCCGGTGACGGAAGGCTCCCGGAGCCCAACCAATTGAAACTAATAAATTAAATAAATTAATAACCCCCACGATTAAAAGCTCCCAAGAAAGACCGCGTTCCCCTTCCCCAAATGTCATTCCCAGACTATAAACAAAGCATGAAAAATAGTCTCCCAGGCTAGGAATCTGGGTTTTTCTCATCAAAGCAACGTTTTTCTCCAAAACCAGAAACATTCCTGCTTCCTTCAACGGATACTCTGGTTTGACCATGTCACACCGGGATATACAGCTCCGGTATTTGAAAAAGAGGTTTCAACTGCCCACAGATCCGACACTCTGTTTATAATTGATAGCAAAACAGTTACGACGGCGATGTTGTAACTCTGCTCCAGCCAAACTCCACATTTAACGCGTTAGTTCCTTGAAAATACAAGTCATGCCTGAGGACCCCTCCAAAGCCGCCACCCTCCGAAGTCATTAACAGAATTACATCAATTATTCGGTAATTTTTATAAATATCCATTGTCTGCAATTTTTAAAATAAAAATGTAAAACCAGTTATCTACAAATTCCGGGGGGGAGGAAACTTTTCTTTCTTTTTCTTTCTTTCTTCTTCTTTTTTCTTAATGAACTTACTTCTGAGACAAAAACTAATGAAAATAAGCAACTCGCCATCCCTGGATCCTTCCCATTCTGGGCTGCATGCTATAAATCAATCCGAAACTAGGTGCACAGATGGGGGCGGACACCTTCAGTTCAAAAGCCAAGGGTGCCCCCCAAATGCGGGCAGGCTGGGCAGGAGGCTCGGGGTGACAATGCTAACCCGGGCAGAGGCTCGCTAGGCAGCCAGCGAGCCGCATTTTCGTTACCTTCGATCGCCTGCCCCCCCGCTGCTTCTCGCGGCTGCATTGGGGGGCTGCGGCGGCGCTGGACTCGCGGGGGGCCCCGCCGCCGGGTCGCACCGTCTCCCAGCCGAGCTGCACCGACCACGGCCGGAACACCCGGCTCCAGCGCCCGGCGCCCGCCCGGGGTCGGCGGCTCGGCTCCCACCCGGGCCCGGAGTCCTGCTGGGTCCTAGCGCTCGCCGTCCGGGCCGCGGCCCGCTCTGCAGCCTGCACGTACTGTGGGGCGGCCGGGGAGGGGGAGCCCCGGGAAAGCACTAGTGGGAAAGCCGAGCCGCCGTGGGTGCGGAGAAAACCGAGTTCTGTGCCAAAGCCTGGGTGTGCAAAGAAAGACGCTGGCTTCAGCCGAACTCCCAGAAGGCAGATGCTAGAATCTGCAGCCCGGGTGGAAAGCACAAACGTGGCCGGGGAGGTTTGCTCCGTGCACCTGTGGTATAGAGTGCGCTCACAGAAGGTAAGAGACATCGCGGGATCCTCGGAGATTTCGGAATATTAAGGGGGAAAAGTGGACAGTCCGTGCGCTTGAAACCAGTTTTCCCCAATATTTTCCCCGTTAACAGTTTTTTTTTTCATTTTGCTTTCTCGAGCTTTATAATTTGTGTTTTAAATAACAAAGCCCCATATGGCTCAGCACGTAGTCATCTGATTTTCAAAAGACCTCCAAAATTACATCAAAATATGCACTCATGTATCTCCTAAGAAATCAACAAGAGAGAATTAATGGTGGCATATGGTGTGCCTCGTAGAGAAAACTTAATTACAAATTAAAACAAATGCGAAAATTCACAAATCCCATAAACCAAAAGTAAATTATGATCCTAGATTGATTCACAGATCAGCTCATGTGCCATCAGGGGGACTGTAAAAATTCTAGTTTTCTTTCTCAACAGGAGAAAGCTGTTCCTTTGCAGTTCACCCAACCTCTGTTCCCAGCCCCACCCCCACCCCACGTCCCCCCTTTGGGGGCTCTCTAGCAGCCTTTGGTTCTGCATTGATTGTGGCCCTCCTGGAAGGTACCTTAAATCTTGCAGGTGCTTCTTGAAGACAACGCCATTAGCTCCCGATTCCTGGTGACAGTGCTTTAGTCGGGGAAACCTGTTTGAAAGGTTTGGCAACCGAATGTATTCCTTCAGTCTTCGCTACCACCCCGTTAGAAGGTCATGATTCTGACCAGACTGCTAATGGCAAGGGTGCCGTGGTTTCCACCAAGAAGAAAATTAAAACCGTGCCTTCTGACTTCTAATTTCAGAGCAGAAAACATCCCTTTGAAAAGTGTTGTTGCCCTCACCTTTCCGCCGGTGGCTAGCTAAATGGAATGAAAGATTTTAAAACATTATTAACTAAACATCACAGGCGCCTCTTCTCGTGCCTACTGTTGTAATATGGTACCTTCATCCATCTTCAAGGTACTTCTGTGACCTTTATCGTATCTCCAATAGAAACCACATCATTCCCAGCTTTCGAAGAAGGCAATGGAGGGCCAGGTAAGGACCCATCCGAAGCCACCCAGCTGCTGAGCAGCGCAGCTGGAATGCCGGTGTCAAGCCTCCCACACTTTGAGCAAGTCCTATTCTTGCGAGCAGACATCTGCCCCTATCAACTACTTCTCTGCAGATGCTGTGTTTATGGCCTCCTCCTTTCCTACCTACAGCAGAGCCCCAGCCTACAGCAAGGCCACATGAAGCTGCCTGAGAATATTTTAGTCTCTGCTGAGATGTTTTGTTGGCAGAACCTATGCTGTTCAGATTTTCCTCCTGGGGCTTCCAACTCGAGGCTGGGCAGTGCCACGGTCGCCACGCGCACTGTTTTGCTCTGTGTTGGGGACAGAACTAACTCCACTTGACTCACGGGGCACGTTTCCTCAGTGGAAACTGATTACTTTCTAGTGTCCCTCTGAAAGACTTTGTAAACCCCAAGGAGTCAAGTAGTATCTTAGATAAGGTGAATCATCAGTGTGATCCAGAATGCCCCGGTGCTGACCTAAGTGGCACCTGGAGTCTAATGGGCCTTCTGGGAGTCATGTCTCTGCTCTGCTGCACCTGCGGGAAAGCCAGCAGACAGATCTGTTGTGGCTTTCCACTTCCTCCTCTCTGTCACTCCTCATGATGCCTGCCAACCTGTTGCTAACCAGGTGAAGAGCTGAGTGACTTCAAGCTTGACAGACAGCAACATCAAAAAGGGAGTCCATTTTTGAGGAAGGTACTAGTCAGGGCAGGGACATGGGAAGGGGTGTGTGTGTGTGTGTGTGTACCTTCCTGGCGAACTACTTGGAAGGATTTGTGTCAAGTTCACTTGACAGGTTTATTTGGCCTCTTTGTAGAAACACTCTTATGATTCTATAGTTATACCATCCGTGTGGCCTTAAAATGGTGTGAACACTTGGATCCAAGCCACGTTAGCACTGGCAGGAAACGGTGTGATGCCACAAGGCAGCCCCTGTACTAAGCAAAGAGCAAGGTTGAAGCGAACCAGGAGCGGTATCAGTGATAAGAAACTGTCATTTATCCATCCATTCATTCATTCTCAGCTTCGCTCATTCGTCCAACTGTGACTGGATCAAGCTTTGAGACAGGCGTCACTCTAGGCTGCGGGATGAAAATGATCTGGTCCTACTCTGCCTTTCTGTGGTTGTGACTGAACGCTGGCCAAAAGCAGCTTGCAGAAGAGCTTTTGGTTTCTCTTTACAGTTCCCAAGCCCTAATCCATCACTGAGAAGTCAGGCAGGAACTGGGAGGCAGGAACTGAAGCTGAGACCAGAGGAACACTACTTTCTGGCTTGCTCTGTTACATATATATATATAAAGCCATACCTACATGCTCAGGGATGGTGTTGCCCACAATGGGCGTTGTGGGTCCTCCCACAGCAATCAGTTTTTTTTCCTAAAGACCCACAGATATGCCCACAGACCATTCTAATGGAGACAATTCTTCAGCTGAGGGTCCCTCCTCCCAGGTGACTCTGGTTTGTGTCAAGCTGATAAAAACTAACTAGCACAATGTCCTTAGTGCCCTAGGTTGAGTGCCAATTGTCCCTGTCTTGGGGACAGTTATCTTCTGATCCATTCTCAAATGCTTTCTTCTCTGAGTTGCTGAAGCTACTTTTGCCCATCTAGGTGTCCCAGAATCCCGGGTCAGCTGGCTGCTGGCTGGGTATGGCCAAGAAGGAAGACAAAAGAGAAAGTGGAGAGTGACAGGAAGGGACAGGCCAGAGAATGTCATCTCCTTCCTCTTGCCTAATGGCATCATTTGCTAGGCTGCACCTTACTGGATCCTTTGTCGGGTGACCTCAGGCCCTGGGCCCAGTAAACACTGACTCTTCTTATGAACTGTTCAGTCTGGGGGTGTTGTTAGCTTTCTGCTGGGATTAATCCCTGAGTAGCTTCATCTTGATACACAGGAGAGTGGAGAGATGAAAGTCCTCTGGAATGTTCTGCTGGAGAGAGCATTCAAGCATGGCCAAGCTGTGGAGGGCCAGAAAGGTGAGACAGTCTAAGGGAGACACCGTCACATGAAGAATTGCTGTACATCCTAAGCCTGGGTCCCTTGAGCATTGAAGGTGATTATGGTTTCCACACCCTTTATGTCCTGAAAGCCCTTGTCCAGTGTCCCTTCCCCGCGTCTCTTGTCTCCAAATCCTACTGTTCCCCCTCTCTCTTTGCCCTGACTACTTTCTGACACTTTGGATCTATGATCTTTATAATCCACTGTCTCTTCCACACACAGCAGTAGAAGTTCACAGTGCTAAGAATCTTTGCTTTTTCCCCCCACTGAGAATTGTCAAGAACATAAAAGTGTCTGAACTGGATATGGTGGCTAACACCTTTAATCCCAGCACCTGGAAGGTTCACAGAATTGCTGAGAGTTTGAGGCCAGCCTGGATTACAGAGACCCTGTCTTGAAACAAAAACAAACAAAAAAGTGTCTGATATATTGTAAGTGCTCATTTTTTTTTTTAAATGCATGAACGAGGGACTGGGGGTGTGCCTTAACAGGTAGTTTGCTTGCCTAGCATGCAGGAGACCCCAAATTAGATTCCCAGCACCACATAAAATGCTTATGGTAATGCAAATCCGTGATCCTAAAGATCAGAAATTCAAGGTCATCCTAGGCTACATAGCCAGAGACGCTGTGTCAAAAAATTTAAATGGAATGAATAAAGTTAAGAAATAAAATATTTGCACTAGTTCACATTCTCCAGAAGAACAGAACCTATAGGTGTAGGGTGGGGTTTTCTGTTGGGACTACCAATTAGCTCTGTCCCACCAATTGAGTCTCAAATAACCACATGGAGACTTTCAATCATTATAAATGCTCCGTCAATACTTTAGGTTTATTACTAACTAGCTCTTACATCTTAAATAACCCATGTTTCTTATCTACACTCTACTACGTGGCAGTACCTTTTCCAGCACGGCATGTTCATCTCCTGCTTCCTCTGCATCTGACCTCCATGTTACTCCGTCCTTCTTCTTCCCAGAATTCACTCATTTTGGCTCTCCTGTCTAACCTTTTCCTGCCTAGCTATTGGCCAGTCAGCTTTTTTATTAAACCAATCAGAAGGTGCCTTGGCAAAGGCACATCTTCACAGTGTACAAAAAGATTATTATATAACATATATGATGGGAAGAGAGAGAGAGGGAGGGGAAAGAAGGAGGAAGAAATGTTGATTGATATTTATTCTAAGAATTTTGCTGTGCTAGACAGTTGTGGTGACACACATCTTAAATCCCAGCACTGGGAGGCTGTGGCAATTGGATCTCTGTGAGTTCAAGGACAGCCACAACTACAGAGCCAGGCTGTGTCTTAAAACAAAACAAAATTTGGTTTTGCAACTCTGGAGGCTGATCTATTATCCTAAGCCTTGAAGCAGCAAGCTGCGGAGTTGGCCAAGTTAACAGCATGACTCTAAACAGAAAGGATGCTGAGCTTCGTAGGGGTTATTCTTTGACCCAGTGGAGGATGACTTAGATCTGACATGATTTAGAAGGTAGAGTGACTTACTGGAGATTACCATTATCCTAGTTTAGATGTGGATATGAAGGAATTTATTACTGGTGGCTTCAGAGGACCCTCTGGTGACCCATTAACAACAGGTGCTCTTGTACCCACCCCAGACATCAGACAGTAGGAGCCAGTCAGGAGTGAGGAGTACAGAGAAAAACAGCCTCAGTTACTGTGGTGGTAGTGGTGGCTGGGCTTGACGGTGTTTCTTGGCCACTTAAACTACTCAGGCAGAGACGTTATAAATGGACCCGCTTTTTGTGGGGGATGTCTCAGTCCACTTAGGAGGCATTTTATGGTATAGCCACTGACCTGGTCTTGAAGTGAGTCTCACTTTGAGGCCATCAGAGCCCCTGGAATTCTTTCACAAGCCAGGAAAGCAAATTTCCTTCTACCCTGATCACTAAACCCACATCCTCCGATTATGGGTTCTGGAGGATAACACCCCAACAGTTAGCCCGAGCAGGACTTAGAAACATGATGAAGACCCAACATAGACTTTGGATTACCCCAACAACACTTTTTGCCAAATCCATCATCACAACAGTTTGGATTCCTCTGTATAAATAGCCCCCGTTTATGTACACAGGCATGTGCTGGGGCTCTGTGCTGGACGCTTCTCTAACTTGGTAGATACTGGTAGGAATCAGTTTAGTGATGGAGGAAGGTCATTGGTTAAATAATAAAGAAACTGCTTGGCCCTCATAGGTTAGAACATAGGTGGGTGGAGTAAACAGAACAGAATGCTGGGAGGAAGAGGAAGTGAGCAGATGCAGGGCAGCTCCTCTCAGAGCCAGACGCGATGAAGCAAGCCGCCAGGTCAGACATGCTGAATCTTTCCTGGTAAGACTGGTGCTACACAGATTATTAGAGATGGGTTGATCCGGATATGAGAATTAGCCAGTAAGGGCTAGAGCTAATGGGCCAAGCAGTGTTTATATGAATACAGTTTGTGTGTTGTTATTTCGGGGCATAAGCTGGCCAGGCAACCAGGAGCTGGGGCGGCAGGAACACAGCCCGCAGCTCCCACTTCAGTTTAGAATGGAGAAAAGAGTCGCCACTTGCCTCTCCGGATGCTTTGAGTCACAATGAGGTGGCGCTTCTTAACATCCTCCATGAAACTGATAGCCGCACCCTTTTAGTAACACTCTAAGGAGATGGGGCAACAGCGTGGGCCCTGGACCTCATTATTTCCACCCACCATTTTAAAGAGATTCACTGCCTCCCACGGGTGATGGGACTGTCACTGTGCCTCCTGTCAAGAGGAAAGCGGTGACTCATTCATCTCTTTGATGTTTCTGTGTACATCCCTTCATGGCCCTAAAATGTAGGAATCTGCAGTTGTCTTGCTTTGACAAGAGAGGTGGGTAAGTGTTGTCTCATCTCTTCCGCTATAGGGTCAACTCGGGAAAATGGCCAGTTTGCGTCTTCACATTGGTTCTTCAGCTCCAGCTGAGGTCCCGAGAGAATGATTTCTCCTGAGTGTAGCTGCTTTGTCAGCCTTGAGAGGATGGCATGGGGCCGAACCCTGCCAAAAACAGTCCAAGGTGGCATGGGGCCAGCCAGCTGGCTGCTAAGCAGAGTCCTCTTCCAGCCTCTCTAGGCCCCCCTCTGGTTCCCTTTTACAGCTGTCTGGCCTCAGGTAATCATTGGCACTCTGCAGGTCCCTGGCTCTTTTCATTCCCATGTTTCAGATCACTTTACACACATTAATTAAGCCTTAAAACACTCAGGAAAGGAAAGCCAAAGGCAGTGGGGATGTTTGCAACATGCTTCTCCATGCTCTGACAGGAGAGCCGCTGCCCCCCTCCCCGACCCAGCCCCTCCCTCACCCAGGTGAAGCTTCTGTGTTCTCTGCAGAGTCAATACGTGTCTACATGCCACAGAAAACCCCGTTCATTACTGATTTAGGACGATCAACCTCCCCATTGAGGTTAGCTGCCATAGCTGATCCATGCGACCTTTGGAAGAGGAGCTGTGGGCAGATCTGGCTCAATGTTTCACACTCAGAATGAATGTCCCAGTTTATACCACTGTGACCATGGTCCAGGACCTTGGAACAAGGAAGATCTTAGCCCAAGTAAGGTGGGCAGTGCTGAGCAAGGAAGCCCGAGGTTGACCTCTCGCCTCCATATGCACATGCATGCAGAGAGGGTGGGGTAGGGATGGAGAGATCTCGAGAGACAGGAAAAGACCTTAGCGCAGATCTAGCCCCTCAAAGAGCGACCATACAACCATTGTTTCTCCTCCTAAGGCTGACTGTATCATTTATAACACGAATAGGATGACATCCAGTGCCTCCCCCACCCCTTGATTTCTGGGAAGGATGAAATCAGAGCATAACATGCTAAGCATTTGGCACAGAAAAGGCTAGGTATTGTGACCTTCCCCCGCCATCTTGTATCTAATCCCAATCAGTCTGAATTAATGTCATTTTGCTACTGAAGTTTTAGAGACCCTGCAATTCGAATTGATATTGGTGTCTCTGAGATGAAAAGGTAGGAAATCCAAACGAAGCCTGCAGTTTACTTAATTGGTTATTTTTACCAACCATTAATCCTTAGTTTAGGGTAATCTATGACATTTGAGCCATTAACATCATAGGAAGTTGGGTGAGTGGAATGCACGAACTGTGTTTTAGTGAATAATAATAATAATCTTATTTTGAGTGCATCAAAATTGGTAATGGTGTCCAGTAAGCCTAACACTTCACCCACGTTTTTAGTGTACTATTTTAAAAATACCTCTATGGCTTCCCCGAAAATAAATAATAAATGCCAAGCCTTTTGTTACCAAAATAAGAGACAATTTATGTTAGCTCCAGCTGTTATCACCACCAAGGAAAATTCATCGAGCTTCCTGTGTCTGCAAAGTGCCATATTGTACATTAAAATAGCAAACATTACCATCAGGAGAAAACCCTTGCTTGTGTGGCGGTCCATTTAAGGTAGCTGTTTGTGTGTAAGATATTTGATAACCTTACTATTTAGGCCCCCAGCGCTTTCCTTATTTCACAGAAAATGGATGGTTTTTCTAGCCATGCTGCTCCAAGCCTTCCCCTCTGGTGAGAAGCAACTAGGAAGAAGCATCCTGTCAAATAGCACTATAGATTATACCACTTGCCACTCTGAGTACAGGGTTTGCGATGTTCACAGTAAAATGCTGGGGTGGGGGGGGTATGCTTTTTCCTCTGACTTCATGGAGACCACAGGATTTAAAAACATTATTTCCTCATTTCTTTTAGAGCATGCAAATTATGACATTGTGGGGGGTCAGAAAGAGCCCTGCGTCTGGTGGGTGGCAGGGTGGCAAAGAACCTCATTATCTGTCACATCAGAGAGTGTGACTGTCATATGGCCACCTTACAGCGGGTTCAGCAGAAGAACCAGGGCTCAAGAAAGTGAACACTGGGTTAAAAGTTGTTCATCTCTCCAGTCAACCCAAATTCCTGGCAACACCTCGTGGTATGTCAGCAGAGTATCATGAACAAAGGTTGGTACCTGTGGCCGAGGGTACTGTGCTGAGCCCCTCTCCTCTAGTATGAGAACATCATCTGTTCCTGTGGGGGGTGCCCTCTTCCTGTGCTCGGGGGACTCCCCAATGCTAGGAGGCAAATTGACTTCCTGCTAAAAAGTAAAATGCCGCAGGCCATCTGCTCACTTCTCTTGATGTTGGGGAATAATGCAGAGTCTAGGTTTGTCCAGGAGCTAGTGATGTGAAGGGGAGGGGCAGTACGTGTGATGGTTATTTCCAGCATTTCATGTAGTTCAGGCTATTGGCTAAGGATAGCCTTGAACTTCTGATCCTCCTTCCCCCATCTCCAAGTACCAGGATTATAGTCATGTAATTCTATGCTTGCCTGGATGATTAATTTGTATTATCAACTTGATTGGCTAAGAAACCCATCAATTCTCAGCCTTTTGGCTCTGTTCAAGTGTTAACAAACACCCAGCACATTAGTAAGCCCCCCTTGGGGTGCATCGATGACAGCATTTCCAGAGAGGGTTAACTCATGTGGGACGGCCCGCTGTGAGTGTGGCACCGTCTCATGGGCTGTTGTCCTAGCCTGAATAAAAAGGGGGCAAAGGAGAAAGCCAAGAGAGAGCAAGTGTTCCTCTCTCCTTTCTGGTCTTCTCTTATGAGAGCCAGCAGCCTTCTACAGCCAGGGACAGGAGCTGGATTGGCTGCCATGTGCCTCCTCCGCCATTGTGGGGTGTATATAACCATTTCCTTCCTCAAGTTGCTTCGTCAGGTATTTGGTCATAGTTACAAGAAAATGTACTAATGTGATGCTCAACTGAGTAGCCTGAAGTGTGACAGCCGTTCGATGGGACCACTGTTGGTGTCCACAGCAGGACCATAGCCATAGCCTGACCTCTCTCCTGACCTCTCTCCAGCACGACTCCAAACCTTGATCAGATAGAGCACCTCACATAGGAGCCTCTTCCTCATCTCTCATTAAGATTCACATGAGCCCCTCACCCTGGTGTAAAAAAATGTTCTGGGCTTAGACCAGTCACAGTCAGCTCCTCTGGTAGGTGCAAGTGTCTTGTCCCATCAGTTACATCTTGGATACTAGTTACACCCACCAGCCAATGTTAGTTTAGCAGTAGCATTGGGTCCACGTGCATCCCCCACTTCTTCAGAACAACCCAGGCAGCATGGGGCTATCTGTGACCACAAAAGGAGTTTGAACTAACTTACCTTGACCACTGATGCTCAATGAGCCAATCCAAGAGAAGAGCAAATTTTATCTCGCATACCTTCCTGAAATGGGTAAGGTGGGCATGCTCCTGCAGTGGTATTTCTGGCCTTCTCTGTTGTCCTAAAGAAGCAGCACAGGAGAGATTTGGCCAAAGGAAGACAGAGCAGTTATGACAACGCTGAACAGAGCAGAAAGACCTCCCTAGTTGCAGAGGAACCGTCATTAGTTCCCTGTTTTTATAGAGAAGAAACAGCCGGCTTCATTCAGCCTCCTCTCTCTGTCTTATAGAAATCCGGTCCCATTGTGGTGAGCACTTGTAATTCACCCATTAACTTTTCCCTTGACATTGGACTTCACAATGAGAAACCTTCAATGGCAAAGGATCATCTTGTTTCAAAGAGCAAAGAGCTCTTCCTTCAAAGATTCCTTCAAAGATTGAGAAAACACGAACCTTCATTGATAAAAACCTGGATTGCAGGTTTTTCATATTCTCCAAGCAAGTTAAACTAGGAAATGGAATCTTTTTTTTTTTAAACAAAACAAAGAGGCAAAGATATCACTAATCCTTTCAATTATACTCATGTTAGCAACCATGAACATAGGCCCAGGAGCAAATGCCTGTGCTCTCTAAAGAAAGCAGGGTGGATTTAAGAGAATTGGATCAGAGGTCCCAAAGAAAGGCTGTCTGCTATTCATTTTGAATTCTTCTGCATCCCATTGTTCAGAGAGCTGTGGTTCAGGGAGAAGAGCGGCCATGCCTGCAGGCGGAGTTGGGGAAACTGCACCCCGCCCATTTCCACCTAAGGTCCTCACTGGTCTAATTCTTTTGAGAACTGCGGAGAAAACCTTCACCCAGTAACTGTAGGAATCAGTTGTCAGATGCGTGGGACAAAGGGCTTAGTGTGGTTTTTCTAGTTTTGATGACGAAGCAAAAAGAGTAGGAAAAGGGACTCAGGCGCAGAGCGGAGGTTTGCAGGCAAACTGGAGGAACCAGCCCTGTGATCTTCACAGGATTCAGAGGAACACCTACCGCAAGGCCCAAGTGGAAGGCGGGAAAGGCGGCCCTCGCTCCTCTCTTCTCCACCCTACAAATGGTCTCCTCCTTAGTGTCAGGTCCCATCCCCTTCTGTCTAAAACTGAAGATTTGAGTCCTCTGTCTACCTCCGAGCAACATCTGCTAAGTAAAGGGGGGAAATGGGATTAGCGCACTGTTAGTGCGTGTCCTTTTTATAGGGATTAAGTGAACCTTGAAACCTTCAGAACTGCCCGTCTGTTCCATCCCACTGACAGAAGCTAGGACTCTAGATAGTGTCTAGCATATCATTTTTATTGGTGAGCATATATGTTTGTGTGCACACGTGCATGTGCTGTGTGCACACGTGTGTGGGCAGGTGTGCATGTGGAGGTCAGAGATTGATGTTGACTGGCTTCCTCAATCACTTGCCACCTTATTTGTCTAGATAGGGTCTCTCCCTGAACCTGGAGGTCCTGGATTCTTTTACACCAACTTGCTAATGAACTCCAGGGACCTGCTTGTGTCCGTGCCTCCAGTGCGGGCTCTAGCCTTGGCTACTAAATCCAGCTTTTTGTGACATGGGTACTGGCAGTCTGAACTCAGGTTCTTATGGCACGTGTTGTATTGACTGAGCCATTTACCCAGCCCTCAGAATGTATTATTGCGACTTCTAGAAGAGAATTCTGAAGGCAAGGATCCTGTTATTGAAGAAAAATAGCAAAACAGAAGCTCCTCACTTCTTGCTGGTTATGAATGAAAAACCCCATGATAATACTTTACACATTTTTCTTTTTCTGTGTCAGGAGCCATGTCCCCCCAAAATTATTATAGGAATCACCGCCGTGAGGAGTTTTGCAGAGGGCTCCACTTCCCAATTGTATTGAGAATTGTTTTATTGACAAAGCCTATCCCACACCCAAATTGTCTGTTAATATAGAGCTATCTGTTAGCAGAACCCGCCTCACAGTCTAACTATCTAGAGGACTAGGTGTGTCAACTTATGAACTCCTTGCCAAGGAATCGTGACCTGACCGATGGTAACTTCTTGGCCTATGTGACGGGCGTGGACCACGTGGCAAGATCCCGTGCCCCAGCCCCCCAAGCTCCTCATCCAGGGGCTATATAAGCTGTAACCATGACTCTAATAAACGGAGGCTTTGACAAGTTTGCTTGGCCTTCTTCCTCTTATCGACCCATGTCTTTCAGGTGGTGCCTCTCCGTGACCCTGGAATAACTGACCAGCCAGGCGGGTTACAGACCCTAGACAGAGTAACCCGTCAAGGCGGTTGACATTTCTGTTTTCATTTATGTGTATGTGTGTATGCAAGGGTATGTGTGTATGCGTGTTTGCGTGTGTGTGTGTGCATATGAGTTGATGCAAGATTGATTGAGGTCAAGAATCACCCTTCATAATTTTTCTACCTTATTCATTGAGGCAGGGTCTCTAAACC
The DNA here is from genome assembly GCF_950005125.1 of Chionomys nivalis. Classification (NCBI taxonomy): domain Eukaryota; kingdom Metazoa; phylum Chordata; class Mammalia; order Rodentia; family Cricetidae; genus Chionomys; species Chionomys nivalis. Next base: position 27,366,021 of record NC_080095.1, on the reverse strand, counting down.
AAACCCCAAACCCAACAGCATGGCTCATCTTGGCTCTATAGATCCTGTCTCTGCCTTCTGAGGCTGGGGTTATACACAGACACCATACCCATCGGGCATTTACAGCATTTAATTAGGTGAATCCCAACTTGCCACACATGTTTATGAGGTAAGTGCTTAGCCACTGAGCCATTTCCCCAAGCCCGATGTATATTGTTTATTTGCAGGAGGTCAGATGGGGTGCAACATGTGGTGGAATTTACTTAGACGGTTGTACCCTAACACTGCTCTAAAAATGGCCACCAGGCCATCCTGTTTGGATGTGTCACCAAGAAGGTCCAGACTCACATCTCACCGGTGGCTTTGACCATTGTCCCCTGGCTCATGTCTGAGGAAGGTGTACCCACCTACTTTCCTTTCTCCCTCGTCCACTCCCTCACATTCCACAAGTTACTCCCCATCCCTTGTCCTTTCCTTTTGTGGTGACAATAAAGGGCTCCTGGTCCTTCCTTCTTAGTGTACCCCCGCAGTGACAGTGGTGTGGCCTGTGCTTCCTGTTTTTAGTAAGCTGTTCGTGCTGAAGAACCATGGGAGATCGTCTTCCTCTCCTTCTCAGGGATTAGCATTTCCGTGAGAGCCGAATAATAAAACTAGATTGTAAAAGCCTGTCGGAGATGTAGTGGCGCGCGTCTTCCTTCCCATGATTGTCAGGGACTGATTAGGATTGAACTTTGTTGTTGTTACTGTTGCTCTTAAGTGGAAAAGCAAAGGGAATTTTTCTCTGCTAGGCCACAGGGATGTGTGTGGAGGGGGAAATGACCTGTGATGCCTTCTAAAATGTAAATTTGAATTTTCTAGAGAAAACGGAAAATGCGGAACAAAGTAAGATGGAGAACGAAGGACCCAACCGACCGCCAGGCATGGTTCTCACATTAGTTGCGAGAGCGTCAGACAGACACAAACTGTTCAGGGAAAATGTGCTCTCCTTGGCTCTCAGGTTCAGAACTCCTTATGGACTCTGGAAACTGATTTTCCCTTCCACTTTTAACTTGAAGAAGTTTGTTGTTCATTCAACAGGAGGGAAATCGTGCCTGCTACTGGAAACCTAGCCAGCTTCCTGGGGCTGGTGAGATCATGGACCATAGGAAAGAATCTCCTACTGCAGCTTCGCTAGACCAGCGTAATTTCCGACTACATTCTAAATCTTGCCCCTTATACGTAAGTGCAGCTCTCGCCCCCTCATCAAAGCAGTTTCTCTTTACAGCAACTGGAGACCATCACAGGAAACCACAAACAGACATAATGCCGAGATCAATGCATTGTGGAGAGTCCAGCCCGATGGATACAGTTACATCCTAGCTCCTGCATCCTTGGCTCAGGCAACATCCCAGAAGAGTGGATAGAAAGATTGCAAGAGCCAGAACACCAGGCAGTGTGCTGCGAAACAGTATCTCCTGGAAGTGGCTGCATCAACAAGACCAGGACGATGAGGATATCAAAGGACACGTTAATGTGGAAGGGGACAATTTTGCAGGGTCCCAGCCCTAGACAAAGAACTACAGGCAACTACTGACTGCTAGGGTTAGCTTCTCCTAGGGAAGAGCCCTGTTAGTGGTTGTCCAATGCAGACTGATTAGCCCTGATACCGTATACACAGAAACAACAAAAACCAGATTCGGCAGAGTCTATTTACATAGTTTAAATATTAAATATGTTTTTATATATTTATGTATGTATACATATGTAACACATAATCAAAGAAAAAGAGGCTATCAACTTGAGAGTGGGGAGGCCATGGAAGGTTTTGAGGGAAGGTAACTGGGAAGAAAGATGGGGAATAATGTAATTCTATTTCAGATAAAAGCACTTTAAAAAGAACATATGTTATCTGGGTGTGGTAGCACGCACCTTTAACACCAGCACATGGGAAAAAGAGATAGGAGGCTAGCTAGATAGCATAGCAAATTCCCGGCCATGCAAGGTTACATAGGAAGACCCTATCTCAAAAAAGAAAAGAAAAAAAGACCATATGCAACCATGTGTAACTTACCTTTATGAAACACTCATGCGGCTTTCTGATTGTTTCCAGTCTCTGGTTCTGAACAGTTCTCAACCGTGTCAAAACTTCTTGTTGTAGTCAAAAACGATTCTATAAATGTAAAAGAAAGAATTGCAAGGATGCTAAAAAGGATTTTGTTGTCTGCTTGCTGAGCTGGGGAACAGAGTCTTTTCAGTGACAGCCATTCCCAGGCCCTCTGGTCCACCTTTAAATGGTTGGTGTCATACACTGTCAGGAGCCATTCCCCCCCCAAAAAAATTATTATAGGGATCATCGCCTGAGGAGGTTGCAGAGGGCTCCACTTCCCAATTGTATTGAGAATTGTTTTATTGACAAAGCCTATCCCACACCCAAATTAACTGTCAATAGAGAGCTAGCTGTTAGCGGGAACCCGCCTCACACTCTAATTATCCAGAGAACTAGGTGTGTCAACCTGTGAACTCCTGGCCAAGGAATCGTGACCTGACCGTTCGTAACCTCCTGGCCAATGACCTCATGACCGGCTTGGACCATGCGGCAAAATCCCGTGCCCCAGCCCCCGAAGCTCCTCATCCAGGGGCTATATAAGCTGCAACCATGACGCTAATAAACGGACGCTTTGACAAGAACCCTGCTTGGCCTTCTTCCTCTCTCTTGCCCATGTCTTCTCAGGTAGCACCTCTCTGGGACCCTGGAATTACTGGACCTGCCAGGCGGGTTACACCCCTAGACTAAGTAACCCGCCAAGGCGGTCGACAATACACAGATGTAATTTAGATCCCTGTTGGACAGTAGATATATACGTTCAGCTTTGTGCTAGGCGCGCGCGCGTGCACACACACACACACATTCTGAACAGTTATAAGAAGCCATCTCTGCCCTCCAGGGCCTTGAAGTCTGTACGAATCCACATGTGGAGACATTAACTGGCCTAGCACAGAACCAAGCTGAGGCACAGGGTACAGGAGAAGGGGATCGGGAGCCTTAAGGCTGAGTTGCTCTTCTCACCCAGCATCTACACAGAAAGCATTGGTCCTCCTTTCCTGTGCGAGCACCGTTCTGTGCTAGGTATGTTTGGGTGGTCAGAATGAGATCTCTGTCCCAATGGATCTCGCACTTCCATGACTTACCAAAGAGTCGTGATCTACTCCACATTGGGTGGACAGAAGACGATTCTTTCAGGCAGATGCTTCCTGGTGTAATGACAGAACGGTAGAAGAGGAACCAGCATTGATTATGGGAAGAGTGATGAACACAGAAGATAGAAGTGGCACACAGGTCCACGAGAGGAATGGGGTGAGCAGATTTAGAGAAGGCAGACCAGTTAGAGGGGCCAGGAGCTGAGAGAGAAAGGAGTAAGATGTGAGTGGAGACAGGATGGATCACTTAGCCAGGGGCTCTCAAACTTCTTAATGCTGAGACCTTTCATTACAGTTCCTCGTGCCATGGTGACCCCCCCCACACACCCTAAAATGATCTCGTTGCTACTTCACAACTGCAATTTTGCTAACTGTTATGAATCACAATGTAAATGTCCGATATGTAGGCTATCTAATACGTGACTGCAGTTGGGTTATGACCCACAGGTTGAGAACCCTGACTTCCTGACGTAGAGTATCATAAATCCAAACAAAGAGTTCAGATTTATTCCAAGTGTGGTCAGAAGCCACTAGCAAGGTGTTCTCAGCAGAGAGGCACAGGTCTGAAGGAGGTTTCTAAAATATCATGTGGTTGTATGGAAGGTGGTTTGCAGAAGGGAGAGACTGGAAGCTGTTGAATGTGTGTGGCCCCAGGCAGGCCTGTGAGGGTGTAGATGAGAGAAATGGATTTGAGAAGGCCAGGAACAGCAAGACTGTAGGTCCCACTAATAGGACTAACTAATAACTGGTTGGTCCCGAGGAAGGAGAGGAAGCTCTAATAGCCCTTAGACGTCTGCCTGAAGCATGTGGGTGGGTGATGAAGCCATCCCAGTAAGATGGAAAAACTGAGTGACAGCTAGTTTGGGTCAATGGGGTGGACTAAGAATCCCGTTTCAGATGTGCTAGGTTAGAGATGTTCATTTGGCAGCCAAGTAGAGACTGGCATTTTGCTACTCTTGAAGAGATTAGGCTCTGTGTGTTATCAGAATTGGAATTAGATAAGATTCTTGTAGTCCTCAGCCAAGTATTAGAGACATGACAATCTGGGACTAGCAGGGACATTAAAGATCCTTTGGTCTCCTGGCTCACACCTTAATCCCAGCACTCCAGAGGCAGAGACAAACAGATCCCTGTGAGTTCAAGGCCAGCCTGATCCACAAAGCAAGTTCTAGGCCAACCAGGACTTCATATTGAGATATCCTGCCTCAAACCAAAACAACAACAACAACAACAACACACACACACCAAAAAAAAAAAAAAAACAAAAAAACAAAAAACCTTAAAAGAGCTCCTGGTCTGAGCCTATTTGCCTATTTTTTTCAGTAGAGAAACTGAGGCCCACATAGGCTCCATCCTTTATTCACCAGGACAAAACATCAGAATCCAGGGTTCCCTGGGGTGAATGAGTGCATTTTAATTCATCTTCTGTTTCTTTTTTGGTTTTTAATTTGTGTGTGTGTGTGTGTGCATGCACCTTTGTGGATATGCACATGTGTGTTATGGCCATAAAGGCCAGAAGACACTATCAGACTCTCCCAAGCAGGAGTTGATGAGTGAGCCACACAATGTGGGAACCAAACTCAGGTGTTCTGTAAGAATAGTACACGCTCTTTACCTCTGAGCCATCTCTCCAGCCCCATAAACTTCTAAAAATTACATTTGCTTATTCAGTGTGTGTGAGTGTGTGTGTGTGTGTGTGTGTGTGTGTGTGTGCCTGTATGTGTTCCAGAACACATGTGGCGGTCAGAAGACAACTTGCAGGCGACAATTCTCCCCTTTTACCTTGTAGGTCCTGTGGAATCAAACTCAGATCATCAGGCTTAAGACTAATCAAGTACTCATCATAGAAGAAAAACTGTAAAAGGGAAATGCTATGTGTAGAGCTGTTTGATGAGTGAAATCTCCTGCACGTGCACACACGCATGCACACACACACACACGTAAACGCACACACATACGTGCACACACACACACATGTGTTCACGCACCCACACACGGTTTCACTAGATAAAGAACAACTGCATGTCTTGTTGGGGAGACAAGTGGTGTAGAAAGAAGCCGGGCACACTGAATACATTTAGAGTTGGCCTTCATCAGGTATTAAGATGGCCATGAAAAGAGTTAATCTGGACACTACAGATAAACCATGTGGCACACCCTGATCAGTACTCCCTCTGATGGAAGCCCCACTGACTTGATGACGAAACTCTGGGTGACTATGTTACGCCGTTCCAGATATCATATTCCAGTGTTTGCCCACCAGCATCTTTTCTAAAACAGAGAAGCCATAGCCGGGCCTTCCCCAAGTGCCCGAGTCTAGTCCACAAGCCATAAACATCGTCTAACCCCTTTGAGCTTCAACCATCTATAAGTAAAATGAAGCAGATGATCATTTGAGAATCCCCAGTCTTCAAAACCATAATTCTCATACTTGCCAAAATCAATAAAGAGAGAATAAAACATAAGATCAAGTAAGATGAACTTTTTTCTCCTCTGCTTAGGCAGACCAGTGGCTGGCCACTAAGAACTCAACACTTGGACCTTGGACCCCACCCCTTTATGCCCTCCAAAACTACCTTGTCTTTGGTCTTTTTTTGAGTATTTAAGTTGATCAACAGGAAACACAGTTCTTAGGAACGAAGATATTTCCTTCTGTTTCTACAATTTGCAAGTTTGTCTTTCCAATATGATCTCAGCTGAATTTGCCAATGCTAACATAAACGTTGTCCCCCCCCCCCCCCCACCGTGTACCATTTAAAGGCAGCACAGGACTAGACTGATGTGAAGACTTGGTCTCGTCTTAGGTCAGGGACAGAGGGATAATTTGTGACAAGCAGATGTCACAGTCTTTTAGTGGGGAGAATCTTTTTTTTAAATATTGGTTTAAAACCAATCCTTGAGTCTCCATGGGGACTGAGACCACTCATTGAATGTCAGTAGATAAATAATCCTCCCTCAGGGCCAGAGCCTCTTCCCATATCTTCTCAGTTTGGGTAATTTTCTCTGCTTGGGATGAAAAGCTCCCCACCTACCCTGTATTGTCATTAAATGTTGGCCCACTTTAATAACCACAAAGCTTGGCACGTGTTCCACTGGGGAGCCTCCATCCTCTCTCAGATTTTCTTGTGAAGAAGCATTTCCTTCTCTATTGCATCTCAGGCAATAATTAGCAGAAGGCCCAATGAGTAGTAAGCACACCATCTGTTGAGAACTGACAGGATGAATGAACAAGCAGGCATCCTTACAGCCTGGTAAGGAACTCCCTGTGGTCAGAAGGTGGAGGGAGAGAAGGCGTACATTCACAGTTGACTTAAATATTCCCCTGGCCGGCTGGTCCCTCTCCACCCACAAGCTAAGTCCCATGAATTCCCCTTCTGTCTTTGTATCCTCCAAGCAGACCCCCTTCAACTCCTGCTTCCTCTTCATCCCCCTCTTTTGATTCTCTGACTGTAACTTCAGAAGTGGTGCTTGAGACTGTGGGGGATTCTAGAACCTATGTTACCCAAGCAGGTATGTTATGAACGTTGACTCTTTGGTACTTTTCTCTATTTTATAAGGAAAGAAATCACTCTCAGATGTTGATACCTACAGGAAGTAGAAAAGACCAGGAAGCCAAAAAGGTCTGTTGCATTCTTTGCCTCTTCCTATTTCACCGCGTCTCTTCCATATTCCAGGCACCTTCTAAATTTTGCTGTACTTCTTCTTCTCAGACGGAGAACACTGAACATGAAACCATGACAACAGCTCATGGCAGGACACGATTTCCAGGATAACCGAGAAGCCTACAGGATGAGAGAGTGGTGGGTCAAACACAAATGACTCCCAGTTGCCACAATTATTTTTTAATTCTTATATCTGTTTTGTTTTGTTTTTAATGAGTCCTCTTTGTTGTCATGCATTCCTAGGTGCCTTTTGGTCCCCTTCAGAAAGTTCTTTCTTATCTTCTCTGAGCTAAGAAAGTAGCTTGTCAAATTCACTAGGCTCATGAGTGAAACGGGGGATGTTTGTTGAATGACAGTAAAAAGATGGAAATGAACTACATGAGGTTTGTGAATGAGCTTCCGTGGTGTTTATTTCAGCTGCTCAGAGGCCTTTTTCTTGAGCCGTGTTCACTGTGGCTGAGACGATTGGAAAAATGACCTCTGGGTAGGTGAGTTATTGCTTCAAAAACCCATTGTTTCCTTTAAAATACGTAAGAATGGCAGCTCAGACAGCATTCTGCCTTCCTTGTAGGATGGATTCTTTGTTTAAAAATGAGTGATAAGAATCCCAACAATAAAAAAAAAAATAGTGGGACAGGATGCTCTCGGAAAGATGAGCTGGGTGAGTTCCGTTGCGTGAATAGCTGAGAGGAAAATAATGCTGTTTTGCTTCTTGCACTGAGAAGTCAATACGCAGCAAATGGACTTGCGAGCAGGACTGACATTCTTTTGAATGTCCTTTGTAATTAGAGAGCCAGTGCCCAAGCAAAACACAGCACAACAGGGGATCAAGTGGGGGTACAGCTAGATTGGTAAAATGGATTCCTAAGACATCAAGAGCTCATTGATGGAGAGGATGAGGAAGAGGCTCCTTCAGAATGGCCTCCATTTTTTGTAAAGCTTTGTAGTTTAAAAGCACTGGGAGCAAAGAGGAGATGTTGCTCAAAAAAGTACCCCCCACTTTCAGGTGTCTATATCCTCACTGTTCAACAAAGATTGCTTTGTTGTTATTTCTCTCTCTGTGTGTATGTGTATGCGCGCACGCATGCCCATAGAAGTCAGAAGAGGGTATCAGATCTCCTGCAGCTAGAGTTGAAGGTGGTTGTAAGTCACCTGTGGGTGCTAGGATTCAAACTTGGGTCCTCTGAGAGAGCCCCAAGCACTTTTAAACACTAAGCCATCTCCCCAGCCCCCTTGATTTTTTCTTTTTTTTTCCTTCTTACCTTCCTCCCTCCCTCCCCCTCTCTCTCTTTCTTTCTTTTTTCTTTTTTCACAGAATATCACTTTGTAGTCTAGGCTGGCCTCAAACTTGAGATCCTCCTGCCTTTGGTTCCTGAGTGCTGGGGTTACAGGGACAGGTTACCACACCTCCCTGAGATAAAGATTTAATGTACTTTATTTGCTCTTCATAATGTCCTACATGTCTCTTGACATAATTGTCTTCTTTACCCCTTAGAACTTCTTAAGACCACCATTGGATCACCATTAAGAATGTTCTACTGAGGGATACTTCGTGAGTGTATGTATAAGTCAGAGATTATTTCCTGAGACAGGGTCTCTCACCGGGATTAGAGCCCCATCAGTTAAGCTCAGCTGGCTGGCCAGCAAGCCCCAGGGACCCTCTCTACCTCCCCTATGTCAGGATTGCAAGCTGTGCACTACTATGCCCGACATTTTTAAAATAGATGTGCTGAGGATTGAACTCAGGTCCTAGGCTTGCACGGCAGTACTTTCCCAACTGAGCCATCACCTAGCCCCTTGTCTCTTCATCACCATCCTACCCTGAGCCCCAGTGAGTACACCAGAGATGGGACGGAGGTTTGACCTTGCATTCTAGTTCCTGGCGTTTTGAAGAAGGAGAGGCAAAAATTAAGGAGGCAGAGCAAAGGAAAGAAGCCCCCCCCCCCCCCCCCCGGGATAGAGTTTGTACTTCCCGCTCTCTGAGAGTCCAGAAAGTTCAACACGATAAATCAAGATTGCCTGAAGAGATTATAAACACTTTCCTACAGACAATCTCAAGCAAAGATCTTCAATCTTGAGATCACTTAGGGCCTGGATGTTCGCGACCTTGATCTTACAGTATTAGCAATCCTTTCTTGTTCCTATACGAAACCTTAAAAAGCCACCTCCCTGTTAGGCAGGGACACAGGCATTAGTGTGGCAGCATTCCTGCTGGGCACACATTAGCATTGAGAATGGATTACTCCTTCATAATCCTCTCTGGATCCCACTTCCTACTTCCCTGGTAACCCTAGAAAGGGGAACGCCACAGTTGTCCTTCCTTAAGATTTAAATACCATACATACGAAAAGGTGCAGGTGCAGGGGGTTGCTAAGGCCCATTAAGGGAAAGCTATTGATTTCCTGCAGGTCAAAGGACAGAATCTAAGTTCTACGCCTGGTCCTGAGTGGAAATAAGACATTCTGATCTGCCCCCAAAGATCAGAACACTATACACTATTGTCCCCTGCTTAAGAGTTAATCCAACTGGGCCTGTCAATAACCTGACCAAGAGATCACTCCCCAGGAAAGCTGAGTCACCTGAAGACATGCTAAGCAGGTAGGAGGAATATTCATGCCCCTAGAAGCCCATCCCCCAAGGCAGTTGCTTACAGATCTTCACTGCCAGGCCTGTCTGCTTTGATATATATATATATATGTGTGTGTGTGTGTGTGTGTTTTGCATGCATTTATGTCTGGCCACCATGTTTATGCCTGATACATACCTGGTGCCATTGAAGCCAGAAGAGAGTGTCAGATGCCCTGAAACTGGAGTTACAGATGGTTGTGAGTCACCAGGTGGGAGTTGGGAATTGAACCAGGGTCCTCTGGAAAAGTACCCAGTATACTTAACTGCTAAACCATCACTTCAGCTCTGCAGGTGGTATTTTTTGCTGCTGTTTTTATGTTCTAAAAAGCCAGCATTCTCTAGTTGGGAGTGTGCCGCACATAGTCCAAGTGGACATGATCAGTAAAGTAGATGGCAAAGTATCATTCCGGAGGCCAACGTAGCTCAGATGACTATTTCTTCTACCTTTGTTATCTTCCGTCTCTTTCTACCTCTGACTTCTTCTAAAGGTGAAGGCCCACGCCTTTAATCCCAGCATGTAGATCTCTGAGTTCGAGGCCAGTCAGGTCTACAGTGCAAGTTTCTGGGTTAGACAGGACTACACAGAGAAACATGGTTCTACCAACAATTTTGTCCATGCCGGAGGCCAGAAATGTCTTGAAAACAAAACAAAAACAAAAAGATAGAAGAAGAAGAGGAGGAGGAGGAGGAGGAGGAGGAGGAGGAGGAGGAGGAGGAGGAGAAGGAGAAGGAGAAGAAGAAGAAGAAGAAGAAGAAGAAGAAGAAGAAGAAGAAGAAGAAGAAGAAGAAGAAGAAGAAGAAGAAAAAGAAGAAAAAGAAGAAGAAAGAAGAAGAAGAGTTGTCTCTCTTAACGTTTACATTTAGTTCTCAAATATGCCTTGAACCTTGTGGAACTGCACACATCATTTGAATCAAGAATCAAAAGATGTCCCATTGGGAAAGCTGCCACCTTAGCATTTTCTGTAGTCTGGTGAAAGCCTCTCTTGTCAGGTGAGGTGGCTCGTGTTTGTAATCAGAGTACTTAGGAGGCTGAGGCAGGTGGGCTTAGCACAGTGTGTGTGTGTGTGTGTGTGTGTGTGTGACATTAAAAGTATGCTTATAATAAATATCCTTCAGCCACCTTAATTATTTCCATAGTTTTAAAACACGTATTTTCTGTGTCTTGTGTACATGGACATGTGTGAGTACACCGTCACTTGTATATGGAGGCCTGAGGTATCTTTTTCCTTCACTTTCCACATTATATTTTTTTTATTAATTTTTTTAAATTAAAAATTTCCGCCTCCTCCTGCCTCCCTTTTCTCTCCCCCTCCCCTCACTCCCCACTCCCCTCCCTCTCCAGTCCAAAGAGCAGTCAGTGTTCCCTGCCCTGTGGGCAGTCCAAGGTCCTCCCCCCTCCATCCAGGTCTAGGAGGTCAGCATCCAAACCGGCTAGGCTCCCACAAAGCCAGTACATGCAGTAGGATCAAAACCCAGTGCATTGTCCTTGGCTTCTCAGCAGCCCTCATTGTCTGCCATATTCAGTGAGTCTGGTTTTATCCCATGCATTTTCAGTCCCAGTCCAGCTGGCCTTGGTGATCTGCTAATAGATCAGCCCTACCGTCTCAGTGGGTGGGTGCCCCCCTTGCGGTCTTGACTTCCTTGCTCATGTTCTCCTTCCTTCTGTTCCTTATTTGGACCTTGGGAGTTCAGTCCATTGCTCCAATGTGGGTCTCTGTCTCTATCTCCATCCATTGCCAGATGAAGGTTCTATGATGATATGCAAGGTGTGGCTATAGGATAGGGCCATTTCAGGCTCTCTCTCCTCAGCTGCCCAAGGACTTAGTTGGGTACATTTCTCTGAACCCCTGGGAACCCCTCTAGAGTCAAGGCTCTTGCCAACCCTAAAATGGCTCCCTTAATTAAGATATATACTTCCCTGCTCGCATATCCAACCTTCCATTATCCCAACCATCCCATTCCCCCAAGTTCTCCCTATCCTCCCCTTCTCACTTTTCTCTCCCCATCTCCCCTTTCCCCCATCCCACCCCACCCCCCAGTTCCCAAATTTTTGCCCAGCAATCTGGACTACTTCCAATATCCAGGGGGATAACTATATATTTTTCTTTGGGTTCACCTTCTTATTTAGCTTCTCTAGGATCGCGAATTATAGGCTCACTGTCCTATATTTATGGCTAAAAATCAATTATGAGTGAATACATCCCATGCTCATCTTTTTGGGTCTGGGTTATCTCACTCAGGATAATGTTTTCTATTTCCATCCATTTGCATGCAAAATTCAATAGCAGCATTATTTGTAATAGTCAGAACTTGGAAACAACCTAGATGCCCTTCCACGGAAGAATGGATGAAGAAAGTGTGGAATATATACACATTAGAGTACTACTCAGCGGTAAAAAACAATGACTTCTTGAATTTTGCATCCACATTATATTTTTTGATACAGGGTCTCTCACGGAACTTGGAATTCACCGACTCCCATGCTGGCTGGCCAGTGAGACCCAGCAATCCATGTCTGCCTCCTTTTATGGGTGCTGGGTCCCACTCATGTTTCCAGAGCAACCCCATTCCCAACCGAGCCACCTCGGTATCCAGCTATCCAGAGTGACAAGTCTCAGGTGAAGGACTTAGGGGGACACTGAGATGCATTTTGGAGGCCATGGAGATTATTGGAAGAGTTGTTAATGCCATGGACATACAGAGACAACAACAAAGGGTTGGGGACACTCTGATGAGGGTCCAGGCTGTGGTACCAGGAGCTCTGAAAGGAGCCGGGGCCATGTGCGGAAATGGAGGTCTCTTCTTACATCTTTCTGAGGATGGAGGGTCCACAGCACAAGCCCGTAGCCAGGCTCTCTGATTTCCAGGCAGGACACAGGGAAGTGGGTGGGGATAGTGTTGTGGAATAATCCTTTTGTACACTATGAAGCTGTGTCTTTGCCAAGGCGCCTTCTGATTGGTTTAATAAAGAGCGGAATTGTCAATAACTAGGCAGGAAGAAGTTGGGTGGGACTTCTGAGCAGAGAGAAGGAGAGGAGATGATCTAGGCATGGCAGGAGGTGCAAAATGGAAGAAAAGTAAAAGCCATGAGACAAAATATATAGATTAATATAAATGGGATAATTTAAGTTATAAGAGCTAGTGGTATAAGCCTAAGCTATAGGGCAAGCTTTTATAATTTTTGCCTCCATATATTTTTTTTTTCTGAGCTGGTGGCCCAAAGAAAAATCTATCTATAGAATAGAATGTGTGGCTTCTACTACCTAATGTAAATCAGTTCCTCAGGTATGAAGCTGGGGCACCTAGAAGTCTGTCAGCCAGGGGCTCACAGACACAGACTGTGCTCAGTAGGAGCCTGTGAAAGGGCCGTGGCAGGTGCTGAGGCTGGAGCAGCAGCAGGATCCTCCCATCACATCTTTACCCACAGTTTACACCAAGTAGAGGAGACAGAAGCTGGCCAGGCATTTTTAGGGATAGGGACCTCCTTTATTATCCTTGGCCAGAAGCTGGAAACATGGCTCTAGCAGCAATTTGTCCATACCAGAGGCCAGAAATGCCAGAAATATTTAGGGACTCTGATTTATACTCTTATTTTTATTTTTTGGGTTTTTTTGTCTGCTTATTTGTTTTTTTATCTTTCTATTTTTGTTGTTGTTCATTTTAAAAGATTTTTTTACGTGTGTGTGTGTGTGTGTGTGTGTGTGTGAGAGAGAGAGAGAGAGAGAGAGAGAGAGAGAGAGAGACTGTGCCACATGTGTACATGTGTGCAGGTGTCTGTAACAAGTAAGAAGAGGATATTTGATTTCCAGATGCTAGAGTCACAGATGGTGTGAGCTGCCTGATTTGGGTGCTGGGGACCAAACTTGGGTCCTTTGGAAGAGTAATAGGTGTTTTTAACCCCTGAGACACCTCTCCAACCCTGCTATCTGTTTTGTATATAGTAAGGAGCCAGGGAAACATATGTGAGGGTGACTGAAACTGGAGTGCATGAACACCCCATGAGTGGGCGCTGGACTGACCAGCTTACCACCCCCATGCCTCAACCCAGAAAAGCCTTATAACTCCTAGATTGGGGCTTTTAGTATCGCTCCTCTCCTTGGGACCTGCTCTTGCTACACAGGAGCTCTGCTCACTTCTCTTGTCTTAAATGCTCCTCTGTAAATATACAACAAACTCCTAAGTCTCACCTTCCCACTGCCTGTGAAATTCATTCTTCAAGTTCACAAGACAAAAAAAAAAAAAAAAAAAAAAAAAAAAAAAAAAAAAAAAAAAAAAACAGAATTCATTGGCTGGGATGGCTTTGGTGGTTGTAAGTTTTCTGGGACCCTAGCCCCTGCCTCGAGTTGGTACTCCTCCAGGGCAAGAAAGCTCCTGTCCCCTACTCCCTTTCCCTAGTGTTCATGCTGTCCACCCACCAAGTGGCCAAGTGGTAAACGATCTCCCCTGTTACTTTTTGTGGAGAGACATGACCAAAATTCTACTCACCCCAGATAGGGCATCAACAACAGACAGAGGGATGAAAAAATTCCACCCAGGTTCTACTCGCTGATATAAGTAATGAATTTATTAGACTTACTTATAAGAACATAAGTGTGGGGCTGGAGAGATGGCTCAGTGGTTAAGAGCATTGCCTGCTCTTCCAAAGGTCCTGAGTTCAATTCCCGGCAACCACATGGTGGCTCACAACCATCTGTAATGAGGTCTGGTGCCCTCTTCTGGCCTGCAGACATACACACAGACAGAATATTGTATACATAATAAATAAATAAATATTTAAAAAAAAAAAAAAGAACATAAGTGTGATAATTAATGTTACTATTCACCTTGACAGAATCTAGAATCACTTGGAAGACTGGTCTCTGAAGATGTGAGTGAGGGATTATCTTGACTGTATCAATTGAGGTGGAAAGACCCAGGCCACTGTGGGTGGCACCATTCCCTAGGCAGAGGATTCTGGAAGGACTAAGAATGGAGACATGAGCTGAACACTAGCATGAATGTGCTCACTGGTCTCCTTGTTTGTGGATGTGATGTGACCAACTACTTTAAACTCCCGACAGCTTGAATTCCCACCATGATGAACTATAACCTGGAACCATGAACTAGAATAATCCTTTTTCCTTAATTGCTCTTGTCTGAGTTTTTTGTTTTTTGTTTTTTTTTTCTCACAACAATGGGAAAACAAACTAAGGCAATGGATGAGAGGTGATTTACTGGAGCCCAGGTGTCTCAAAACAGCTGTGTCACTACAAAGGCCTTCCCAGCCTCGTGGAAGTTACAACACAGAGTCCTGAACTTTATTTAGCCTTCTAGCCCCTCTCACAATCATGGCAGCTATGGAGCAAGAGATGGTAATGGCTGAAACCCAAGAAGCAGATCCTGTGACCTCTGTTCTCTCTCTCTCTCTCTCTCTCTCTCTCTCTCTCTCTCTCTCTGGAGCTACATTACATCTCACCGTAGACTTTGCTGTCACTCTAGAGGTCTGCTTATTTTGCAATGAACATGTAGGGCTGGGCCAGGTTATCTCTGGTCCATGATGACTGGTGACCATGTCAGACCAGGGGAAAATATCACGTCATCCCTGTGCCAAAAATTAAATTTATATACACTTTGTTTTCTCCAAATATAAAAGAAAAATATTGTACATTTTACAACTAGGTATTGGACAGAGGTAGGTAATCTTTCTAATAAACAAGAAAGGGAAGGAGAGAAGGAGGGAAGGAGGGAGGAAGGAAAGAGAAAGGAAATAAGAAGGAACTGCATGCAGGATGTTGGGGTAATAGTTTCATGGCATCCACATTTCTACCACTGACTACCATGTTTCTTCCTGTTGAGCACAAATGTGAGCTCAGAAAATTTCTAAAGTTAACTCTCTAGGAAGGCTCTGCCCAGGGTAGTGTGGAGATGTAGCCCCGCACTGGCACTAGTCCCTGGTAGAGTTCCCCATTTGGGTACCTACACCCAGGTAAAGTCAGATCCTTGAAAACATAACAGAACACAGTTTTAGAAAGGGTCAGAGTGAAGCAAAGGTAGTGAACTTATTACATAGAAATAAGAAATAGTGCTTGCTTTGGAGAGAGGCAGAGACAGACAGAGACAGAGAGAGAGAGACAGAGAAATAATGGGTGGACAGTAGGTACCCAAGGAAGCTAGAGGAAGAATGAAGAGAATGCTTTACTGAGAAAAGGTCCCAAGCCACATGGCTAAACACAGACAAGAATTATGGGTTAAATTAAGTTGTAAGAACTAGTTAATAATAAGCCTGAGCTAAAAGTCAAACCATTTGTGATTAATATAAGCCTCTGTGTGTTTATTTGGGACTGAATGGCTGCAGGACCAGGCAGGACAGAAACTTCTGTCTGCAAAGGTGGACTTCTCAAGAAAGTCACAGATGTCTTTATAATGATGTGTATGTATGTGTGTGTGTGTGTGACTTTTAAAGTTACATTGTTCAAAGAGTGTAATTTATGACATTATTTAAAGTTTAAGCAAACACAAAAATAAGTGAAATATTAAAATTAAGTAAAAATACATGAACTGTTTTATGTATGTCTCAGCTCAAAGAACTTTCTTTTGTAAATGAAACTATAATGTAACTGGGAAACTGTCGACCGCCTTGGGGGGACATGGCTCCTGACAGGAAACCACAGTTCCTCTTTGTGGGCTCTTGATCTCATTAATAAAAGACGAAACTTTTTATTTTTACATGTGTTTATTTACTTGGAGGTGTTTGTATGTGCACATGCATGCCAGGGCATGTGCGTGGAGGTCAGAAGACAACTTACCGGAGTCAGAAAACCCAGCATCTGCGAGGTGTTTGGAAATGGAAACCTGGTCCTTTTGCTTTTGTCTTCTGATGGTTCAGACCAGGCTGTGCCCTGCCAGAAGTGCCAAACGGTGTTTTCTCATACCGTCCCTTACCCTAAAGGACTCCATTTCACAAGTAGCATTTGATTTCGTTTTGAGTTCAGGGTAAAATGACTGTGCCCTTGGTGGGTATGTGGACAGCCCCATCTACCTGGCACTACTCACGAGACACAGACTGATGAGTAAGTTATTTCCAAGGCAGGTGGTTCTCAATTTGTGGGTCACAAACCCCTCAGGGTCACATATCAGATATTTATATGTGAATCGTAACAGTAGCAAAATTAGAGGGATGAAGTAGCAACAAAAATAACTTTATGGTTGGGTTTCACAATGTGAGGAACTGTATTAAAGGGTCACAGCATCAGGAAGATGGAGAACTGGTCTTAAGCTAAGGGGCCCCCTCACACATCAGTCAGAGTAAGTTGTGTCTGCGAGCAAATGGGTGTCTTATACTCATATCAGGAAAGCCAAGCTAAGAACTGAGGGAAAAATGAGAAAGAAAGAAGACCCCTGACGTTGTGGTAGAGTTGGCCCTATAGACCTGTCTTCTGACCGCCCAGTGTAAGCATCAAAGGACTAACAGGCAGAGACTGCCAAGGGTGCCAGTGACTTCAGCTCAGCTTCGTCCTCACTATTGACAGGGTCTACTGGAATTGCTGTTGTCCTTCAACTCTGCAGCCTCCATAGTTCCCCATCTCGCAGCTGTGTTCTCCTCAAGCCTGTGACCTGATGGCTTGAGTCTATAGCAGTCCTTTCTTTCCCTTCCTTCCTTCCTTCCTTCCTTCCTTCCTTCCTTCCTTCCTTCCTTCCTTCCTTCCTTCCTCCCTCCCTCCCTCCCTCCCTCCCTCCCTCCCTCCCTTCCTTCCTTCCCTCCGTCCTTTGTTTCTTGGCCTGTTTTTTCCAATATAGGGTTTCTCTGTGTGATAGAGCCCTGACTTGTCCTGGAACTTACTTTGTAGACCAGGTTGGCCTTGAACTCACAGAGATCTGCCTGCCTCTGCCCCCAAGTGCTGGGATTAAAGGCTTGTGCCACCACACCCGGCTTTGCAGCAGCACCTTCAACTGACCTACAGTAACATTAGTTATTTGACCCCTACAGGGCTTCCACACATGCGCAGAGGCCAAAGGTGGGGGGCATTGCGGGTCTTCATCTATATTTCCCTACCTTGTTTCATTAAGACAGGGTCTCTCCCTGAACCTGCAGCTCAGTGTTTCGGTTAGGTGGCCTGCTGGTGGGTCCCCAGGAGCCCACTGTCCTTGACCTTCGATGTTGGGGTAATAGCAATGGACAACCAAACCCGTTTTGTTTCCTTTTCCTTGTTTCTTTCGTTTGTTTTTTACATGGCGGGGGGGAGGATTCAAACACAGGTCTTCATTCTTGCAGAGCAAATTCTCTTCCCCCATGAATCGTCTTCTCAGCCCCCTACAGAGATTCCTATTGTATTTCTCTCAGCTTCCCCCTGCTGTTGCTGGCAGATAGACCCTTTGGAAAGTCTTTGAACCCTGCTGTGACCTCTTTAACGTTTTCTGCAACCAACAAATATCATTCATATATAGATTTACAGTGTGATATATAATGTGTGGTCTCAGACTTGGTGTTAGTGGCTAGTACTGGAATAAAAGGACCTGTATTTGTCTTGCCTGACTATGAAGGAAAAGGAAAAGCGAATCACCCAGCAAATCCCTACTAAGGGAAGTGCTGCACTTAAGAATTTACCGTTATTCAATAAGTTATGATATTGAAAAAGACACAAATGTGTTCACCTGTGTTTTTGATGCAATGTACTCATGTTATGGGTTCAGGGTTGTCCCCATGGTCTGGGACTGGATGCTCCTGTACCAAGTCTAGCAGGCAGTTCTTAGTATCTACCTCCATTGTACCTTTTGACACTTAGCTAAGTGCGACGTAATGGAGTCATAAGTCACAGAACGATGTTTTGGTAAACAATAGACCATTTTTGTACAGTGGGGGTTTGATACGATTGTGTAGCTATCTCAATTGGTGTCACTATACACGACGGTTCTTTCCCCAACACATCTCCATTGTTAAACGACATGTGACTGAACCTAAGGAGGTAAATACTTAAACAAATTAAGCTCCTTCAGAACTGGATGTCTTTCTTACCATCCTTTGTGTGTTCTACGCAGTTTTTAGAGCTGAGTAATAGTTTCCTCTCTAGAAATAAAAAACAAATTAAGAATGTCAAAGGTCATTAGCTATCTGTTGCCTTTAGCCGTGTGCTGTATGACAGGTAAGCCGCTGCCACAAGAGGCTGCTGAACACTTGCAGTACAGGTTGGATGAATGAAGGCATACTGTGAGTGTTGAATACTCTTGGGTGCAATTGCAAAACAGTCTTGGCTCTGAGGGCCTATGAAAAAGAATGTAAAATATATCATTGCTTATTGATTGACTGATCATATGTGGAAATAATTTTATTTTGGGATATAGTGGTTTAAAAAAGATACATTGCTAATCATTCATCTTACCTTCTTAAAAAATTGCGGCTAGTAGACAATTTTAAATCGCATAAGTGGCTCTGGCTATGGAGACACGGCTGTGTTGCTGCCAGCACTAGGAGTGCTGAGGTAGGAGCACAAAAAGTTTCAGGCCCGTGTGGCTCCATGGTAAGAAAGGCCTTGCTAGCAAGAGAGAACTGCCTGGGTGGCCTGTACTGTACTAACATAGGTTAGTGAGGCCTATTTTTACCCTGAAACAGTCCAATGGATGGTGGTGTTGTTTATTTATGAAGATTCAGAGTCGGAGCTGAGTAACTGATGCTCATTTACACCGTGAGTCAGAATCCTTGTTGGATTTAGAAGAGTAAAAATGTTTTGAGTGTCTATAGTGAAGGTAGAGGAGGGCCACATCTTCTCCCCAGCTGGGATAAGATAGAAAGGACTTCAGGCTTTGGGCAGTAAATGGTCTTTATCACAACTATCACTGTGTTGTGAAACCAAGAACCAAGGGTTTTGCTGTGATCCTGTAAAACTTGATTTACAATGTCTGACAGCCACATAGCCAGCCTCTAAGTATTTCTTTTAAAAAATATTTTATTATTGGTGTGTGTATGTATGTGAGTGTGTGCACATCCATGTGCCCATGTGTGGAGGTCAGGGACAACCTATAGAGTCTGTTCTCCCCTTCTGCCTCCATGAGAGCCCTGTGAGTTGCTTTACCTGCTGACCCATCCCGTCAGGAATTTCTAAGTTCACAGTCACCCTCCATAAGGTAGAAAGCTATACAGACCATGCGCTCTTGTTCAGAAAGCTTGCTTTCTGATTCAGCAATTAGGAAAAATGCTAAACCCGAAATCATAAAAACCATTAAAAATGCTAAGTTTTAATACAAAATAAGTCTTCAGCTTCATGCTGTAGCCCCTGCAAAGCACCAATATGCAATAAAACGCCCTGTGTCTGAAGGTATTAAATATTCATATTGTGAGGGGGAAAAGTCTCTGTTTATAACAATCCATTTCAATCAGCCCCACGTCTGAGAAGTCGATGCTCCAAAATCACGTGCTCTCGGCCAATGAGCACACATGACAGAGTGTTGTTGCTTTCCTCTAATGAGCGTTACGGCACTAAAACACACACTCTCATCCAATCGATCAACCCTCTGCTGTGTTAAGTGGCTTCTACAGTGTGTTGTTTATGGTGTCTGATGGCATCTCTCTTTTCTCTTTTTGATTCTATGTGTAGGGGTATAACGTGTGTGTGTGTGTGTGTGTGTGTGTGTGTGTGTGTGTATGGGAAGTGGGCATTCATGGCTGAGTATAGGCATGCGGGTGCTACGGCTCCTGTGTGGTGGTCAGAGGACAGCCTTGGGCATCAGTACTCACCTTCTCCATTGCCCGCCATGGCTTCTACCAGGAGAGCTGGCCCCCGAGATTTTGAGGCTTCTTCAGTCTCTATCACCCATCTCACTAGAGGAGTACTTTTGTTGCTGTTGTTGTTTTTCTGAAACAGGGTTCTCTGTGTAGTTTTGAAGCCTGTCCTGGAACTTGCTCTGTAGACCAGGCTGGCCTCAAATTTACAGAGATCCACCTGCCTCTGCCTCCCGTGTGCTGGGATTAAAGGTGTGCGCCACCATCACACGGCTGTAGGAACACTTTAGCATGACAGGTGCACGTTGCTGGTTTTACCTTTGCCTGAACTCAGGTCCTCATGCTTAGGAAGCCAGTGCTGTACCCATGAGCATCTCCTTCACCCCTGACTTCTTTACTTGACACTTGTTTTGTGTCCTGGTCAATAGTTTTGTCTTGTTGACTTGGAAGGATACCCGGGAGAAGACTGGGCTGGATTTCAAGCAAAGGGTAACAAGAAGGCTCTTGACTAGAAGTTGACAATAGTTAGAGACACATCAGAGAAAACAAAACAAAACTGGAAATCAATGGGCAAGAGGGTGAAGCAGGACTCTTTGGGGGCTGTGGAGGCACCGTGCGTGTCTGTGCTCCAGGACAGAAAAATCCGACCTGTACAAGGCTGACAACAGCCATGTGTGATCCTGAGTGAACAATGCCACAGGGATGGAACTTTCTTCAGCTCTCAGAGTACTCGATTGAATTGTGGTCCTGTAACTTAGTTTATGTGCAATACAATAATTCAGACTAGATATTTTCCAGTTTATTTTGACAAATAAGAACTCTTTGTGGCTTTGCTTTGCGGTTCTAAAGATTCATTTTTATTATTGCTAATTATGTATATGTGTGTGGGTCTCTCTGTGGTTATGTGTGTATAACCAGAGCCTGTGGAGGTCAGAGGTGATGGATCCTCCATCCCTGAACTAGAGTTATAGGTGACTGTGAGCCACCCAACAAGGGTGCTGGGAAATGAACTTGGATCCTTTACAAAAGCAGTATATGGATCTTAACTTCTGAGTCATCTTTCTAGCCCCTCTTTAGCTTGTTTGTTTTTCTTTTTTTTTTTTTTTTTTTGGTTTTTCAAGACAGGGTTTCTCTGTGGTTTTGGAGCCTGTCCTGGAACTAGCTCTGTAGACCAGGCTGGTCTCGAACTCACAGAGATCCACCTGCCTCTGCCTCCCAAGTGCTGGGATTAAAGGCGTGCGCCACCACCGCCCGGCTTTAGCTTGTTTGTTTTTACTAGGGTCTTGCTATATAACTCAGGCTGACCTTGGACTCCACCCTCCTTCCTCAACCTCCCCAGCTCTCGGGTTACAGATGCAAACCACCACATCTGGTCCTTGGACCCGCTTCAGCAAATCTATGTTTTAAATGTATTTATTTTATTGTGTGGGCATGAGTGCTTTGCTTGCATGTACGGATGTGTACCAAGTGCATGCCTGGTGCCCTCCAAGGTCAGAAGAGGGCATCCAGTCTCACAAAACTAGACTTAAGGACAGTTGTAAGCTGCCATGTAGATACTGGGAACCGAACCCAGGTCCTCTTCAAGAGTAACAATTGCTCTTATCTGCTGAGCCAATTCTCCAGCCCCCAACATCTATTCTTAGATGCAGTAGAACCTGACATGTTTTGTTCATTATATAGTCAGCTATCTAAATATCTTGAAAATAGTTTATTTTCTAAAGTGAACTTAATCTTTTCCTGTGAATATTTTTCAAACCATTTATTTCCATGACAAACCTTGTCGTAACAAAGTAATCTCTGAGCTGATTTCTGGCCACATCATGACAAATTCTAAATCAGTACCATCTAAATGAGAGCCCCGCTAGCTACACTTCAGCACCTGTCATTAATCGCTTCATTAAATTATTATTATTATTATTATTATTATCATTATTTTGGTTAAGAGGTAGCAAAATTTTGTTCTCTTAAGTTGAGGTTTAAATTGCAGAGGGAAAGATGAACCCTTTAAGGAAGACAGTCGGCTTCAGAAAGCAGTTTGTATTCCGCTCTGAGTTAGAGATGGTTACCAAGGAGACCGCTCAACTTCATCAATAGCCTTCTTGGGCTGGGAATCTACAGGGATCTCTGGAAATATGTGTGGAAAGAAGAGAGAAAGAAGGAAGGATAAAAGGAAGGAGGGGTGGAGGGAAGGATAGATTTCTCCCCTACTAGCACAGAACGCTGTGATGGCTAATTTTATGGGTCAACATGGCTGCACCATAGTATCCAGATATTTATCCACACATTATTCTATACATTTCTGTGAAGGCTTTGTTTTGTTTTGTTTTAGGTTAGATTAACACTTTAATTAGAAGTCACTGAGTAAATGAGATTATAAGCCCAAAGCCTTAACAGAGGGACACTAATCTCTGCTAGAGAACAACCCCTCTGACTGCCTGTGCGGTCCAGAGGCAGCCGCAGCTCTTCTCTGGTTTAAGCTCTTCCCCCACCACCTCATTCTCCCGTCTGTAGACTCTCTGGTGAGGAGAGGAAGAGAAAACCTGGGCCCAGCTCTTGACAGCTCTGCATGATGCACGTTTAGAGGAAGACCAGATAGAAGTGGACGGCTACAGAGCTTCGGCCACTTCTGGAGCCTCCCAGAAGGGCAGTGCTGAAGAGAAATCTCTCAGCCATCTCCATGCTGAGCACTGTTGTTTACTGCGCCGTGGAAGAAAACAGCTAGATAGGCAGTTATCTACTGGCTCACAGGCTGTAGCCAGCAGTTGGCTGGCAGGTCAGGGACTTGGGAAGAATATGACTGGAAAGTTGGTTGCAAAAAAAGTTGGGGAAGGGGTATGTGGATGAACTTCTCTGCATAGGGAGAAAATGAGAGGTAGGACTGAGGTGTAGCTCAGTTGGAAGGACACTTGCCTAGCATGGAAAAAAAAATCCTGGGTTTGATCCTCAGTATGGTATAAGCCAAGCATGGAGGTGCATGCCTCCATGGAATTCCAGTATTCAGGAACTAGAGGCAGAAGGATCCTGAGTTCAAATTTATTCTTGGGTATGTAACAATTTTGAGGCCAGCCTGAGTTAGAGGAGGAAGGGAGGGAGAAATAGAGAGAGAAAAAGATGGGAGCTGGGGAGTGTGAGTTCTCATTAAAGAACGAGTTTGGTAGAAAAGTTTAAAAATCAAAAGGAAAAGGGTGGCCACTGTGTGGTTATCACTCAGTTTCCATAGCTACTGATGTCATCGCCAATGGGACCATAAACTAAGTGATTGCAGTGGCAGGCATGGAAGTCATACACAGACTCATTGACAAGGACCTGCATCCTCAGAGTTGGTCTGGCCACAAGTTCTACCAAGTGCCCAATCTTCCAACAGTAGAGAGCTATGCTGAATTCTCTGTGTGGTACCATCCCCAGGGGGATCAGACAGACATCTGCTGCCAAGTTGGGTACATTTGGCTACTACCATAGAAGTGGCAGAGGATTGCTTCTTTATCAGAACAGGAAATAGTCTGGATACAGGTGTGACTTCCCTGCACGCAATGTTTTTGCCCAAACTGCAGAGTCATCATTTACCATGTTAGTATTTCATACAGCACTGTTTCTGATGGAGGAACTCACACTGCAGCGAACGCAATGTTATAGAATTCGCTGGTCTCATCCCGTTTTCCGCCATCCTGCACTAGATAGCTTTACAGAGCAGTGGATAGGCTTTTGTTCTTGGTCTTTTCAGACCAGATCTCAGATAGCCCAGTGTGGCCTCACCTTCACTGTATAGAGAAGGCTCGTTCTGAATTCCCTATCCTCCTTCTTTCACCTCTCCAATGCTGGGATTATAGGCATTGACCAACCATCCTGGATCTGGAATGGCCTTTTGAACACTCAGTTTCCACATCAGGTAGATGTCTGGCAGGGCTGGGTAAGGTTTCCCAGGACGCAGTATGTGCCTGAACCCACACCCGACACTTGCTGCTCTTTGAAGGGTGGAAATGGCCAGTGACACCAATCCCTGGTGTCCCTAAAGAAGCTCACTAAAACCCTGCCTGCCTTCTCTGCTCTGCCATGACCTGCTGACTTCTAGTCTTAGTGCCAAAGGGAGGAGTGCCTCTCTCGGAGGCACAGTGATGAGCCCAGTAAGACTCTACCTGACTGCTTTGGATTCCTCTGCTCCTGAATCAACCAAAACTAAAGGGAGGCTCTGCGCTGGCTGGGACGCTGGCCACTAAGAGGACAATGGCTGCTCCTCAACAACAGAGGCGTGGAAGAGCTTTGTCAAGCATATGGGAGATCCATTGGGTATCTCCACGTCAAACCTGTGATTAAAGTCAGTAGAAAACTATAGTGACCCCATTCAAGCCATACTAGTAATAGCCTGGATCATTCAGGGACAGAAATTGGGTCAGCCTACCAGGAAAGCAGGTATGAACAGCCAAAGTCCTTTACGTTATGGCAGAGCAAGAAGAAAGGTAGAGCGCACCCAAGGACTCTGTTTTGTCTTTGGGAGAAAAGGTCATCGTGTTTCATTTATACACAATGGAAGTGTATGTATGTGTGTGTATCAAAGTCCTTTACGTTACGTCAGAGCAAGAAGAAAGGTAGACCGCACCCAAGGACTCTGTTTTGTCTTTGGGAGAAAAGGTCATCGTGTTTCATTTATACACAATGGAAGTGTGTGTATGTGTGTGCACGTGCGTGCGCGCATGTGTGTGTATGCAATATGCTGTTGGTTCTGTCTTCCTAGAACAGTTTAACATCAACATAATACAATATAGTATCATGTCACACTGCTACTGATAGAAACCCATTTTATATATTTCTAACTTTTTCCCCCAGTCACTGTTACCTTGAAGAAAAAATGCTGCAATCAAAACTCAAGGACAAGGAAGGCTTCTGGTAGATGAAGCAGATCAGCCAGGGGTGGGTTCCCCTTGTAAGAGGCCTCCCATCGCCGGGTGTCGGTGGCACATGGCTTTAATCCCAGCACTCGGGAGGCAGAGGCAGGCGGATCTCTGTGAGTTTGAGGCCAGGCTGGTCTACAAGAGCTAGTTCCGGGACAGGCTCCAAAGCTACAGAGAAACCCTGTTTCGAAGAACAAAGAAACAAAAGGAACACACACACACACAAAGAGACCTCCCATCGAAGGACGATCAAGATGGGTTTTTGATTTTAAGCAAAACAAGGGAAGGACCGGATGAGCCATGCCTTAGGAGAGCAGAGGCGCCACCTTCACCGGAGAGCCCTTCTCCCACAGATGCTGCCAGGCAGGTGAGTGCAATTGATCCTGGGATCTGAAAACCAGACATGAAGAAAATACAGCACTTGCCAAAAGGCAGCCAGAGGCCTGGGCTGGAAGAAGAAAGATTCCAAATGGAAACTACCGACCGAGCTGCAAGAATAGAAGAGAGACCAAACAATGATCGCCGAGCCCTCGGGTGGGGAAGAAATGTAGCTAATAGAGCTAGGTATATGTTTTCTTTAGTAATTTGCTCTGTGGGGCTATCTTCTTTGCTCTTAATGTTTGTTATCTGTTTTAATAAAGAGATCACTCCTTTGTAAAAGAAATTATAATTAGGTGGTAAAATAAGTTAATCTTTCTGCTAATCATACCTTTGGGAGACCTGGGTTTTTTAAGGAAGACTCTAAAACCCTGATGTGAGAATTGACACTGTTCACAGCTGTACCCTGGTCGTATGTACAGTGCTAACAGGAACTGAGCAAACAGGGCTGAGCTCACAGCCTCAACCCCTCCAAGAGAGGAAAGGGTCAGGGGGCCAGAACAATGTTAACATGTCCACATCTGGATGAGGGTCAGCGACAGCGCTGAGCCCCCTGCACCACCAGCAGTCAAGATAACCAAGCAGCAGGAGTTCAAAGTTCAATGGTCTTGAACGTTTTCAAGGATGAGGAAGCTTAATGGAAGAAGTCTTTATAGAATGGAGGACAAATCTTTGAGAAAAAGTGGCTGAGAAGCTAGATGTTAGGGCTGGAGAAATGGCTCAGTGCTTGCTGCTCTTCCAGAGGACCTGCATTCGGTTCCCCACACCCACGTGATTCATGGTATGATGGTATTGTCAGGGGGTGGCAGAAAACTCGGAGATGGGGTCTCATTGGAGGAAGCAGGTCACTGGGGCATGCTCTGCAAAGACAGATCTAGCATCTGGCCGCTTCAGTGACATGAGCAATTCTGTCTTCCCCATCTTTCTTATGACAAGCCTAGAAAACAATGGAATACCTAAAACTGTGTGTATTTCCTCTTAGAAAGAGTTTCTGTTGTCATAGCAGTGGAAAAATCTGACGCCCACAGGCTCTGTGGCCCAGGATGCTGCCTCACTGAACCTAGGGGTGAGGACCCACAATTTATATTTCTAACAATATTGCATGGGGTTGTGATAATCCAGGGGCTCAAATTTGAAAATCACTGCCTTCGAACAAAAAGCTTAGGTTTCTTTCTTAAGATTTTATTTTTATTATGTGTTTGTGTGTGCATGTGTATGTACACATGAGTGCAGTGCCTTCTGAGGCCAGAAGAGGCAGCAGAACTTCTAGAGTTGGAGTTACAAGTAGTTGTGAGCTGCTTGACATGGGTGCTGGGAACCAAATTCCAATCTTCTGAAAGAAAAACTGTTGTTTGTAATTGTTGAACCACCTCTCCCGATCCCCAGATTTCTCAATATAACAATGCAGGTCCTTCAGGGTCTGGATCCTGATGATTTTTTAAAGTTTTGTTGCCTTCCTGGTTTGCCCACCATCCACCACTTATCTATTGTCTTAAGTTGAAGCATCACCTTCATTTCCCAGGAGGCCCTCCAGACAAAATCAAACCATCTGTCTTTCGTGTTCCCACTGAGTTGGTGTGTATCCCAGAGTGTGTATCTGAGTTTACGCAAGCCCTTTGTGTGCCCCGGGTTGCCTCACCCACTGCCTCTGTGCCCTGTGAAGACACCCATATAGTCATCCATGTTAGTGTCCCCTGCTCTAGACCATTGTCGGTGCTGAGTCGGCATTTTTGCATGCTTTAGGCTCAGTATAAATAGCAATGAATAACTTTTTATTGACACTGTCTCTAAGACAGAAACCCTGCATGCTTCTGCTGGCTCACACTCCTAGGATTAGGTTGTTGCCAGTGACTCAGAGTTCAAGATGGTGCTCGTAGCAAAAAAAGCAATCTGTTAACTGCCAGCAGCTATTCATGACCTTGATTAAAAGTCACACCACACACACACACCACACACACACACTTAGTATGAAGGTAAAGATACATGCAAAGTCATCATTGGAAACTAGGACTAATAAGATAGACAATAAACCAAAATCTTGTGTTTGTCTCAGCAACTGTGTATGGTCAGTGGAGACAGAATATAGTTCCACATCCACCCTGGAGGTTCAGCATCAAAACAAGGACATCAGCATGTTAGAAAGCTTTTCTAAACACTTTCCACAAACATCACTCAGAAACCCCATAGAGAACAATCTACCGGGTTATGGTAACAAAATATAGAAGGGCTTTAAATTATTTTTAGATTCTGCACAGAATCCAAGAGGAAAGGAGAAAAAAGACTGTCCATAAAACCACCAGATGTGACTGCAGGTGAAAAGTGAGTTTTTGGACTCTGAGATGACTTGGCAAGTGAAGACGCCTGTCACCAAACCTGATGACCTGAATTCAGTCTCTGTGACCCGTGTGGTAGAATGTGAGTACCAGCTCCCGCAAGGTGTCCTTTGGCCTCCACACATGTACAATATGTGAGTTTC
The DNA here is from genome assembly GCF_950005125.1 of Chionomys nivalis. NCBI lineage: Eukaryota > Metazoa > Chordata > Mammalia > Rodentia > Cricetidae > Chionomys > Chionomys nivalis. The sequence goes on along the minus strand of NC_080095.1, from coordinate 27,338,142 downwards.
AGGTGTGCATGCTCTTATGAACACATATACATGCATACATACATACATACATACATACATACACTTGCAAGATAGATAGATAGATAGATAGATAGATAGATAGATAGATAGATAGACAGACTTAATACAAAATTGTAAGTGGACTTTCTGCCCTGAACTTGGCATTGTTTGTTTGTCCTCATCTCCTAGATAGGTACAACTGAAAAGAGGTATTGATTACGTAAGCACATTACATACAGTCTGCCATTTTATTAAGGGATCCTACATGAGCCATATTTGGTTTGATTACTCATTAACTATTACCCAGGATAAACTCCTTTCAAAGCTGACTCATGGGTTAGCCAAATCCAAGTTCATTGACCGACCCTACTCACACTCAAAGGGGATATGGGGCAAGCACGCCCAGCAATGGGGATCTTGGGGATTACCTTAGCATTTTGTCTGCTATAGACAGCACTGATAAGAAAGAAAGAAAAAAGAAAGAAAGAAAGAAAGAAAGAAAGAAAGAAAGAAAGAAAGAAAGAAAGAAAAAAGAGAATGCAAGTGGAGGGAGACTTTGAAATAAGGACAAGCTCCAGATTGCAGGAGCTGCTGCTATTTGAATAATAACTGATTTATTAAGGTCTGTGAGAGTTTTCTTGTAACTGAAGGCAGGCTTCAATGTGGATCATGGCTTGCATACAACAGCTTCCCTCCCAAGGAAGTTGTGAGTACCGTTTCGTGCACGGCCACGGTGGAATATGAACAAGACCCTTAGAAGGGAACACAAAGTAGTGGTGGGAATCATTCAGTAAGTGATGGCCTTACAAGCGCAAGGACTTGAGTTAAATTCCCAGAGCTTGTGTTAAAAAAAAAAAGCCAGACATGGGGAGGTGGAAGATGGAAACTCTTGGATCCCTGGGACTCATTGGCCAGCCAACCTAGACAACTTAGGCAATTCCAGGCCAGTTAGAGATCCTGTCCCCCAAAGGAGGAACTTGTTTTCCACATGCTTGTGCATATGTGCGTTCAAACCTACGTGCACATACGCATGCACACAGAACAAACACAAGAAGATATTAGCCCATAAAGACGATAGTTCTGTTTTATAGTTACTGCTGTTACTAGCTGGACTGAGTTTCTAGCCTTATGCTAGCCTCCTGCAAAACCCAATTGCTGCCTAGAGGAACCAACTGACTTGCTGACTTGAACTCCTGACTCCAGACTTGGCCCCTCAGATGGCAAACAATTACAGGGCTTCCATCCTCAGCTCTGGAAATGGGGATGGTCAGACATTCTGCGACACTACTCATAACTCACCTTCCTTTTTGACTGTGTCTCTCTCCCACTGTGAGTTGGGCTCTGGGAAGGAGACTTTAAGGATTGATTTTAGGGTAGTGTGAGCAGACAGAAAAACAAACAAACAGAAAAAAAAAACCCACCTTATCCAGGATGTGGTTGCCCTGAATATAAACTTCATCCACTGATTATAAAGGATGCAGAGAGAGTAATTGTTCGTTTTAAAGAAGTACCACTTAAAAATCATGTAGGGAAAACAGTTATCAGCTTGAAAAAATTACATCCTTAGAATTTTAAATTTCACAAAGGAACTGTGTTTTTGGTTTCGTTTTGTGTTGTGTTTTTATGTTCCACGCGGCGGTTTTAAGGAATTCAATTTCAAAGCTATACCTGGATCTGAAATGGCCTCTGGCTGTAGATTGTCCTTCCACATAAACACTGCGTGTTTGCATACTAACCACCATCAGGGCTTCCACTGGGTGGAGATATTTTATGGGCATTTATCTTCTTGCCATCAGAACAACAGAACAAAAATAAAGGCATATTAGCACTAATAACAAAACCGAGCCCCGAATGCAGACTTCCCAGTCAGTTACATTTGTGGCAGGCTCAGTTTTTAGTCCAATTTCAACCGTTTGGAAGCGCTTCTGCTGTCGAGCAGATTTTTGTTTTATCATTTTAATTTTGATGTTTTTTTTTTCCCTTCTCCACGATCTTTTTTTCCCTCCTGTGTCTGAATCACCTTTTTGTCGAGGGTGGGAAACGTTTTTTTTTTTTCTCCCCCGCTGCTATAGGGAGGAATTGATTTGGCGCACAGAGATATTTTCCCTGTGATGTGAATAGAGTTAATTTGAACAGAGCTGTTTCATTTTAACAGCCTCGACTTGCACAGTGCGTATCATGCCAAACAGCTTTGTGTATGATCATCGACTGATGTCAGCATGGTTCTAGAAATAGTATTTGATAGTTAACAGCTGCTGCAGAGCCAGAAGGGGAACAGGAGACATTGTGTTTCAGGAGGGCTTATGAAACTTGTGGCTATTGGATTTATTTATTTATTTTACTTCTTGAAGAAATTAAATAATAGTAAGAGCTTAAGATACCAGGTGTAGGGTATCAAAGGGAAAGAATTACATTCCTAAGTAGGTCAAGTGACTCCAAGAGCCCCGGCATTCTGTGTAATGTGTTTATTGTGCCTTGAAACAATCTTTGATGAATTTAATGTCATTTTTATTCAATGTATAATCATGTACATGGTCTACATCATGGAACAAATGTTTGCCTTTGTATCAAGAGGTAGTGGGGTGCTTTCTACAAAAAGCAAGACAATGAATATGTCAGACACTGGCCTGTTTACAATCTCTGCTGCCACTACTCAGCTCTTGTTTCAGGGCTAACACAGCCATAGACACTCTGTGAATAAATAGACTTGGCTGTGTGCCAATAAAACTTTATTTACAAGACAGGTAGTGGGCTGGTTTTGGCCAGAGTCCGTATCTGCTCCACCTTTGCTTTGAATGGTCCGTGAGCAGATGTCACACACTTACATCCGGCACACCACAGAGGTTAAACATACTGGGATTCTTTCATGGTCTTATGACTCAAGATCCAAACACACACCCTGTGGAAACTTGGAGTCCTTTAATAGCCACAGGGGGTACTTAATTATATACACACACATGCTCGACAGCCATACTAATGACGGAATGAGAGTAACTGAGCAATGCATTGCTTTTATGCATTGAGAGGGGAAAGACTGTGATCTCTGGGGTGCAATGGACCTGAGTTTTCCCCCTTTTCTAACTTAAGTTAATATCACCTGTTGTTATTATTTTTTATGCGGGGGTGTTGTTGTTCGGGAGGGGGAGACACGAGACGCGCGGGGTTGGGGAAGGAGAGACGAGACACGCGGGGTCCCACGTGGGTAAACTTTAATGGGGGAGGGTAACATACAAGGAACGGGAGTGAAGAGACGAAAGGAAAAAGGGAGGGGAGAGAGTGAGAGGCGGGCGAGAGAGAGCGGGCGGGTTGGAACGCCCATTTTTAAAGGGCTCTGGGCATTTTGGGAAAAAGTGTCCTTGCGCGTGCGTAGTTTTCCATTGTACCACTGGGGTTTGTAGTCCGCTTGGAGACTGTATTTTCTGCGCACGCGTGGCCTTGTCTCCAAAGGAACAGCATTCCACCCTTTTGGTTTTATTAAAAAAAAATTGAGGGGGGGGGTTGAGGGTCTTAACGGGTAGGGAATAGGGGCGTAGCCCGGTCTCTCATGACTGCTTCCTGCTGACTTTGGGCGTCGAGGGGTCCGGGGAGCGTCCGGTTGTCCTGATGTCATATCGATGTTTTGTCCGCTGGCATCAAGTGGCTGATTGAAGAAATCGCATCTGTCTGGAGATTGTATCTGTCTGGCTCTTGAGTAGCTGGGTCACCGTTAGGATGCTGGAAAACAAAAGTTGCATTAGTAGAAAGAAAAAAAGTTAGAGGGGAGATTTGGGGTGGAGGGGGTGGGCTTCAGGAGGCCAGGGGTTAAGAATAAGAATAAAAAAGGTAAATGATACTTATTCCGTTGATTGAATGATACTTATTCCGTTCTGCTTGTGTCTGCTTTGTCCAGGTGGGTCCGGCTGGTGTCTTGGAGCTTAAAGAAAATGTCTTAAAAGAAATAGATTTTAATCATATATTCCTTAACATTTTAGGGGTCACTGCTGCAGTCAGTGACAAACTTGTTATGTCAGGAACTTGGTTAAGCATTTGCTTATCACCTGAACCTCTTGGCTCTGTGTTTGATGATGATTCCTGTAGAGACAACTGGATGGTTATTTAGGAATTTAGAAAAGGGAGGGTGTATTAGCACAGGAGGAAAAAATGAAAAATGAGACCGTTGTTTTCCTTAGGCTGGAGTAGAGGGGGTTGGACCTGTTGTCCTTTGGAACTTGAGGGAACATGGTCCCGTCTGAGTTACCGTGTAAGGAGAATTGTTCTGAGCTGTAGGGATGAACGGTTTCAGATGTGACAGGTGAATCCAGTGAGGAATTCCCTCGAGCTTGGCAGCTGTGGGAGTTAGAAGAATTACCCTGAGAGGACCCTGCCATTTAGGGGAAAGGGGTAAGGGACGTTGACCTGGAGGTGAGAATAAAACCTTATCTCCTATTTTAACCGGCGGTGGGCATGCGTTGGCACATGGTTGAGGTAGTGAGTGATCCGTGAAGTCCCACAGCAGTGAACGTAGGTGGAAAAGGAGGGGAGTGAGCAGGTGATCAGGAAGGGGAGAGGTTCCCGATGGGAGGCCAGGGGTTAAAACTGGCCGCCCATACATGAGTTCAAAGGGTGAAATGAAAAGGGGGCCCTTTGGGAGAGCCCGGAGCCTGAGAAGGGCTAGGGGCAAAAGCCTTACCCAGTCGAGGTGAAGTTCTTGTGACATCTTAACGAGGGCATCCTTTAAAGAGCGGTTAGTCCGTTCTACCTTACCTGAAGACTGGGGGTGGTATGGTATATGAAAATTCCAGGGGATTCCAAGTGCCCTAGACAGATTCTGAGAAATCTGGGAAGTAAACTCTGGGCCGTTATCTGACTGAAGAGAAGTTGGGAGCCCGAACCGCGGAACAATTTCTCGGAGGAGGATATCAGAAACTGTCTGGGCTCTCTTGTTAGAGGTGGGGAAAGCTTCAACCCACCCAGACATTGTATCCACCAACACCAGGAGATATTTAATTTTTTTAACTGTGGGCATATGAGTAAAATCCAGCTGCCAGTCAGTTCCCGGAAGGGAGCCCCTGGCTTGGTGAGTAGGGAAAGGAAAGCTACGATATTTGGTCCTGGGATCTGACTTTTGGCAGATCTCACAGGAGGCAGTGGTAGCCTTTAGGAACCTGATGTCCTCAGGGAGTGAGCGAGGCGGCGGGCGGGAGTGGAGCCCAGAGGTGCTTTGGAAGATCGCGGCCTAGGGACGGGGCGGGAGGGGGATGGGGAGAAGACGTTTCCGACTGTCTGCAGGTCCTGCGGTGTGGGCGGGTGGAAGCCTCCACCCCCCCCTGCGACCTGTGGTGGGGGTGGGGAGAATTTTCCAGCCGCTCCCGGGATCGCTCCCGGGATCGGCGGGGGCGGGTGGAAGCCTCCTCGGAGGAACTGGGCGAAATCCCTGTAGATCCAGAACGGGAGCCTGTTGGGGAACTAGACGGAGAACGGTTAGGTGACCTGGAGGAGGATTTTCTGTGCCTAAAAGAAACTTTGGAGGAAAGGGGGATGGAAGAACCATCGTTAGATCTGGCAGAACGGGAAGGAGTAGCCCCGCGAGGCCGGGGAGGTGGAGGTTCGTCCGCGGGGTCCATAGCAGGAGCAGGAGGTTCCGGGTGGGGCGGCATTGCTAAGAACATGTGAGCAGGTGAGCACTGAGAGACAGTAGAAGGATTTGTTTTTAAAGCCATGTAAAAGAATGCCATAATATACATCATTTCTTTCCATTTAGCAGAACGGTGGCAAAAGTTAGCTAGTTCCCGTAGAATATCGGGGTCAAAAGACCCGCAAGATGGCCATTTAAAGTTCCCCTGTAGGCCGTAGGACGGCCACCTCTTAGAGCAAAGGCGGATGAGTGTAGATAATTTAACAGAAGGAATTAAGGCGTGGGGCTGTAGGGCTTCCAACAGCTGTCCCAGAGGAGAGGAAGGGGGAATTGGTTTTGAAGACTTAGCGCCCATGGCTAGAACCGTGAAAATATCCGCAGAAGGCACCCGAAGATGCCCCGAACACAGTTGCTCTGGACACAGGCGTCAGAGTACCCAGGGGACCGTGCTATGGGCTAGCTGACCCAGTCCTAGTTTTCGACGGGAGACGGGGGTCTAGGCTAGGAGGGGACAGTTACGCCCGAAGGCTGCCCGTTGCAGCCGAAGAACACCCAGGCCCTGTGAAAAGGCGTCCGATTTCACAGGGGGGGTGGTAGGACCTTGGCTGAGTCGAATTCAGCCAAGGTCGGGCCGCACCGTAGCGGCGGGCCGCACCGTAGCGGCGGTCACGATGAAGAAGAAGAAAGAAAAGGAATGAAACAGAGGACAGAGAACCAAAAGCCCCGGGCTTTTGGGCGCGGATAAAAACAGGTCTAGCCTAGGGCGGAAGGTCGGGGGAAGAGGGGGGGTTAGCAACCACACCCAGGACACGCCAGAGGAAGCCGGGAGCTCGGCCGGCCTCCTCCAGGTGAGAGGGGATGGTTAGCCAGCCCAGGTAAACTCACGAATTAGCCGCTGACGGTTGGAGAGGGAGGGCCGTGTCGAGATGGCTGGAACACGTGGAGTGGTCGCAGGTCGTCCGGTTCTGACCTTGTCCCGGGGGAGGCCCCGAGCTCCAGGAGGCGCCAAAACCCAGAGCCGAGGCCTCAGGTGAGGGCCCCGGGGCGAGAAGGTCCCCGAGTCACGGCACCAATGTTATTATTTTTTATGCGGGGGTGTTGTTGTTCGGGAGGGGGAGACACGAGACGCGCGGGGTTGGGGAAGGAGAGACGAGACACGCGGGGTCCCACGTGGGTAAACTTTAATGGGGGAGGGTAACATACAAGGAACGGGAGTGAAGAGACGAAAGGAAAAAGGGAGGGGAGAGAGTGAGAGGCGGGCGAGAGAGAGCGGGCGGGTTGGAACGCCCATTTTTAAAGGGCTCTGGGCATTTTGGGAAAAAGTGTCCTTGCGCGTGCGTAGTTTTCCATTGTACCACTGGGGTTTGTAGTCCGCTTGGAGACTGTATTTTCTGCGCACGCGTGGCCTTGTCTCCAAAGGAACAGCACCTGTAAAGTTTGAGTTATCCTGCAAAACTCTAGGTTCATTGGCTCCTGTTTAGAGTGTACATCGTCTTAATGGGATATATTTTATGATGATGGGAATCACAAAACAATACTGTATCTCAAAAGACCTAGATGCTTCATTGAAAGCATTGCATTGTGAACTAGCAAGAAAGGGGATGTGATTATCTAAAGAGAACTCTTACAAGGAGGGGAAACAGTCCTAGGAAGAAATGTTGAAGGAGGGTCTTACAGTTTTTGAAGTCCAAGAACATGCTGGTGGTAAGGTATTCTTGAGAAAACCTTTCCATGTCTACTCCATGACAACAACTAATCTGATGGTTTACAAAGGTGGATGGTTTACAAAGGTGGATTTTGCAGCGACTTGTTATCTTCATATTTATTCTAGAAATGACATTTTAGCCCTTGGCATTTCAACAGCAAAGCAGTGTTGTCCAGCCTGGGGGTGTCTCCCCACACAGCATCGTTCCCGCTGGTAATGTCCCCACAAAGAGACCACTTCCCCAACACAGATCTCACTATCTGCAGCATCTGAAGACCTCTTCATTGCCACATCAGTATCCTTCAGGGTTAATCTCATCACTGTCTTTCAGATCCAGTGTCTGTCACCCCTGGAACCCTTTTCTTGCTCTTTTCTTCCTCTAGGAACCTTCCAGTCTCACGTCAGAGCTAAGACGTGGTGCTTACCCTCGTTTCTCACAGTCTCTCCTTCACCCAACCAGAGTGATCCTTGAAAAACCTAAATCAGATCTTGTCACCTCCCTCCTGACATGCCCCTCTAGTCCATGAAGAATAAGACTCAAGTCCTTCCATGCCTACAAGATTCTCTTGGATCTGATTCTTCTAGTCTAGATTTTCCAGCTCCTTCTAGCTTCTCTCTCCACCCGCCTCTCCATTCTCATCAACCCCACTCATTATAGTGTCTTTCTCTTTGGGGATCCTTGCACAAGAAATTAGGATAATTCGAGGAAGGCCTAACTTAAAGAATCTGGGCACAAAAAGTGGCGGGAGAACAGGGAACAGCAAGGACAGTGAGCTGTGATCATGCAAGGGAGGAAGCCATCGTAAGGATGTAGAAGAGAGATCTGGGTAGAGAGGGGACCTAGACCACCACCAGCTAACTGAAATCGGTTTACAAGGATGTGGACCCGCCATGTCTTCCCCTCCATCTCTCTTCCTTGGGTTCTCATTGGCTGAAGCCAAATGGCAGCCATGGGGATGTTGCCCATCAATGCATTCCTTTTCCAGGAAGCCTTCCACGGATGGGAAAGAGCAGGGAAGAAGGACTCTGTTACAACCACATACGTACATAGTTTCAGATGCTAGCAGAGGGTGGGGCTTGGCTCAGGAACTTCCTTTTATCGTGATCATTTTCCTCCTTCCGATATTCTCCCAACATCCAACTCGGATGGCCCTCCCACCAAGTGCCCTCTTATGTGAATAGTACCTGGCAGTCCTCTCATTGTGGCAATCATGCATTTATCGGTCTCTTCCACAACCTGATAATGGCCCTGAGGTCAAGGACTCCATCTTTTCTGGGTGTCACCGTTCCCCCAGCACTTATCTCTATAGCTAGCTCATAGACCTTAGATTAGTATGTGTTGAATGAAATGAACTAGATTACATTCCTAATCCCCATTGTAGCCATGGCTATGATGCCCACTGACTCCTATGCATTTTCTTACCCCATTTGAGAAAAGAACCAGACCTAAGTACTGGTTTGTTTATATCCAGCTAGAAAACACTATCATAATTAAATAACACTATCAGCACTTTAAACGGCCAATTCATCATTTTTATCTAGATTCTTATCTTCCCTACACACAGAAGATAAGGCACTTAGTTCTTTGGGTCACTGTTTCCTTATTTGTAATGAAAGAGTTTGGCCAGTGTCCACGACGTCTCCCAATTCTTTATTCTTAAGGTCCTAAGTCCTTGGCTCCATAAGCTTCATAAACTCGACATCATGCTCGGGTCCTCGGCAACTCGCCCAGGCACTCCAGGGAACGCTGCGCCAGGTCTATATCCAAACCTTACTCTGAACCACTTCGGCCACTGCAAACCTGGACGTTTGGTTCGTCCCTGCCTCTGTCTCTGGAGAGGGGAGACAAAGCACTTGCAGAGAGCTGAGCGGAAAGCCTACCTCAGCCCTCAGGAATGCCGTCGGACAGTGAATCTTGGACTCTAGGCGAATGGCCTCCATGGAGTTCGTGTTCCTAAAACACTGCGTGATTAACATAACTGTATCTAGTCTCTAGATTGGAAGATGTAAATTAATTCCTTGTGTTTGTGCTAAAATACCAAATATGACTAAGATGTATAATCAGTGATTGCGCAGAGATTGCTAATATGCTTACGGGAAAGGGCAGACGCGAACTTTATTTCTGCTTAAGTGTATACATAAAGTCAGTATGGCTACACTGAAATGAGCAACAGTATGAAGGTTTCAGGGAAGTTTTTTCTGGGGGGGAGGAGGAGGGGCAAGACTTTTCTGTTTCTAATAAAAGACCTACCTGATTATCATATTGTTACCTAATTATTCCAGAACAAAATAGAGTGAGAACTTTTATTGGGTTAGATCGGGGCCAGGGAGTTACATTATCTTGCAAATCAAGTTTCTGACTATCTCGCCTATCTCATTAAATAAGAGAAGGTGTAACAACAAATTTAATTACTGAGTGTGGCTTTTCTTACCACTTCCCCCCTCCCCCAACTGTTGTTGTTGTTGGTTTAGCCCATCTGGTTTTCATTTGAGAAGAGAAATCATAAATCCCACAAACCATCCACAGACTCTAATCCTAGCGAAGACTGGCATTACTTTAGCTCGGCATGATGTTTTTCTTTCCTCGGGTGGAAATAGATGTGCAGGCTTTCTAGTGGATTAAAAAAGACAATTGAGAAATTCCCTATTATCCACATGTATGGTTTCTTAATTTCCTGGTATAATAGCAAGCCTCCGAACATAATTAATTATGTTTTAAATGCAAATTATTGACAATGCTTCATCTGGTTGAAATTATTTAAACCACATTAAGAAAGACCTACTCTCTAATGCTTGAACTTGTTTCTGTAAAAAATAATAAAATAATTCTATATCCTCTTTTAGGCTCAGCAATCTCTTCAAAATTTCACATAGAACCCAAAGCACCTTCCCAGCAACCCCGGAGAGACAACTAGACAAATACAACTGATTTATATGCAGATTTCAACCTATTTACCACACTTAGTTGTAAGAGACAAAATATTATATGCAGAATGCGTTCATTTAAATTTTTGATCAGATCTTCCCGCCGCCTGACGAGAAAGCACATTCCAGGAGCGAGTACAATTTCAGAATAGAAGTCTCGAGCCAAGTTGGTCTGTAATGAGAGACCCACGAATCAGTCTGTCTAGATGATCCATTAGTTTCACTCATTTTGATTGACAAGTATCACCGCAAGGTGTATCAATCTTGAAATTTCCACAGGGAGCACTAACCTGGCTGAGATAATGACAGCTTTCGGAGCCACAGCACCGTGGCACCCACGGAGGTCACCTTGTCCTACACTTCTAAGACATCTGTTATATATGATGTAAAAGATGCAGGAAGAGCACGTGCGCCAGGTAACGCCACAGTGTGCTTGTACAGCGCTATGCCTTAAAACAAACACAAGTAGCTGGGCAGTGGTGGCGCACGCCTTTAATGGCAGTACTAGGGAGGCAGAGACAGGTGGATCTCTGTGAGTTCGAGGCCAGCCTGGTCTACAGAGCTAGTTCCAGGACAGCCAGGACTACACAGTGAAACCCTGTCTTGAAAAACTAAAGAAAGAAAAAGAAAAAGAACAATAAACTATGTGCACAAGCACAGCAGTTTGTGGAATATATCAGCCCCATTTAGCAAACTGAGAGCAGCAACTTCCCCGCTAGGGCCCCCAAGCTCCCTTTTGACCACGATTGTGGTGCCAGACGTGAATTCTTTCCTGTCTGGTACCAGATCCAGTCAGAAGCAGTTGGTCGTTCCTATAACACACTTTCCACTATTGAATTATTGAGCCCATCTTGTCTGGCCTCTCAGCGGCCAGCACGTAGTGTAAGATTGGTACGGCGCCTTTTCTGAATGTTTACCCAAGTTTACCCAAGATCCCATGGTAGGGTAAACCTCATAACTTACAGTCCCACACTCTGTTTCACATTTGTGGTGGCCTGTACTACACATGGACCAATGAGAAATTCAGATGTATTTTCAAGCCATTTGTATAGCAGATATCCCTCCCTCCCTCCCTCCCTCCCTCCCTCCCTCCCTCCCTCCCTCCCTGCCTTCCTGCCTCCCTTCCTCTCTCTCTCTCTCTCTCTCTCTCTCTCTCTCTCTCTTTCTTTTTAGCAGTGGTACACTTGTAAACTGACCAGAAGAAGAGGTGGTAATAAAAGCTGATCTCATTTTCAGTTATATTTAAACAGGATAATATTGATTAGCTTTGTCTTTTTAATTATGGATATAGAATGTAAGAATAATGTGTTTATTATCATTTATATTGCCTTTAAGCGTAACTGTAAGCTTTCTTACTGAATTTGTCTATGTCTATCATGACGTTGATACGGAATATACCTAGACCTCCAGATTTTTCTCCTGTGCATTTGAAGGATATTGGACAACATAGTCCATCCGTTCTCGGAAATGGAGAAGTGAAGTTCACCTGTATTTCCCCGTTTTGCTCCAGCAATGAGTTGGCGCCATCTCCTAAGAGACTGAGGGCTCTCTTCCCACCTCTGTGTTAGGAGACTTCACACTGGCCATGGTACGAGTGTTCACACCCCAGACTCGAGCAAATGTTACCATGAGAGCTTCATTCTGGATTGCTGACTATCACTCAGCCCACCATACCTTTGCATACCTTTAAGGATTGATGCAAAGCCAATCCCTTTTAGAAGAGGTTCAGGGACATAAAGAACTGATCCCTTTAATGGCATCGCAAGGGAGCAATGGGGGCAATCAATGTGCTCCAGGGGCAGCTGGGCCCTGGCATGGTAGGGGCAGTGGCTGCAAGCCCACTTTCCTGGGCTTTAGTGCAGTTTAAGCCCTGGGGAGAAACAGGTCCAAAGAGTGAGAAATGAGATTTTCTGTTATTCTACCACCCAAAAAGATACTGTCCTGAGGCTCTCTGGAAAGTGAGGATGACAGGCGATGCCTTCCTCACAAGGTCACAGTTCTAGATAACAGTCCTTCACGTGTGCTGTCCAACAGAACTTTCCCACAGTGACGGACATGCTCTGTATCAATGATGCCAATGAGGTGGGTGCTCCCTGCACACAGCTCCTGAAATGCGACAGGCCTGAACTGAGACGTTGCCGCAAGAGAAGACTAGACGCTGGATTTCCAAGGCAGAGCGTGAAGAAGGAAACGGAAATGATACACTAATGTGCTTATATTGATCACCGTCAAAATGGATATGTCATTAACAATTAAACTTAGTTTAACGTGTTTCTCATTAATATGTGGGTTGCAGCTATTAAAATCTTTTAAGCGACGTAGTATGTGGCACATTCTGGACAGGCACCAGGGGAAGGAAAGAGCCTGGAAATGACAACAGACAAACAAAGCTAGATTAGCAGACGTCAAGAGAAACAATTTGTATCGCAGCCTCCTCTTTGAGAATTGCCAGAATGCTCAAAAAATGCCGCAGGGTGCAGAAAACCACACCCAGACATTTGAAACTGCGAAAAAGGATTTTAACACGGAGATGGTAATGTGGCTGTCCACAAAGGGTCATGGTCAGGTGTACACTCCTGCGCCCAAAATTGATGTCTTTTTTCTAGCCCCAGGTAGACAAAGAACAGTACCGTGCTTAGGAATTTATGTCAGGTCACAACCTACTTGGAAATCCAGCACTATCTTTGTTCTAGATGGAGACTCATAAGGCATAGACTAAGATTTAAGCCCTCACGTAAGTCAGAAGGATGGTGGAAGCCTTAGAAAGACTGTGTCTTCATTATTTTAATCTCAGGCCTTCAGATTTCTTAAGGAGGTTTAAAAAAAACACAATGTAGTAACGTAGAAACACTTGTCAAAAAATTGCCCCCCCCCCCCAGAAATAGGCTCAGTTTCTGAATCTGTCATCAATCAAAAACATCTCAATGAGAGGTTGGAGAAACATCTCAGTGAAGTGCTTTTGTGCATGCATGAAGACCAGGGTCTGAGTCCCAAGAATCCATGTAGGAAGCTGGGTGTGGCAGCATGCACATATATAATAATAATAATAATATAATATAATATAATATAATATAATATAATATAATATCAATGCCAGGGCAGCAGAGACACAATGAAGCTGGGGCCCACTCCAGCCTGTCTAGTTTAATTGATGAAACTTCAGGCTCACTGACAGATCTGGGTAAGAAATTAAGGCAAACAGTGGCTAAAGAAGACACCTGATACACCTGATGCCAACCTCTGGCCTCCATATGTATACATACATATCCACGTGTACCCTCACCCCACAAACATGTACATGCACACGGCTCGTAGAAAGACCATTGCAGCCGGTGGAAGAAAAGTAAGTTTGGTTTTCACCCTCGGGAAACAAAGGACAGAAAAAGAGGAGGGAGAATGGATGTTTTCCTATTACACAGGAATTCAAACCATCGAGCCTCCAAGGTGCCCTTCTTTGATGTCCCTTGGGTCAAGGAGGCAAAGAGCATGTTCTAATTAGGAGAGCCAAGCCAAGCATAAGTTAAAGAAGCTTCCAGCACCCATGCCACCTGCAGGCCCATGCAGAAGGAAGTGCACTGCGCAGCCCTGGGAGGGAGTATGCCTGATGCAGAAATCCTTACTTTAACACGCTCCTTCTGGGGCTTCTACATTCAGCACAGGGAGTGGGAACTGCAAAAATAGACTCCGTGTTTCTGAAGAAGTGAAAGACTTATTGCATAACGGTGGTAAACTATATCTACCTGGGCCACGTGACGGTACGCAAACACGCGGCGCAACTCAAAAATAGCTACCGTTCCAGACAAGTGCGATGACATTTGGTTGTTTGCTTGTTTGCTTTGTTTAATAAGACAGGTGGGTTCACACGAGTAAAGTTAAAAAAGAACCTGATATTGGGGAACACAGAGCATTGCTAGCTAGTCCAAAAATCTGGTCAACAAATTCACTTAATTCACATTGACTTCTCCCCAGCTGCGGAGTCTCGGGTTATTGCTCTCTTTACTTCCTTTTTTCCTTTGTAAGAACTCTACAAAAACGGAAAGGAAATAATCTGTAAACAGAAAGTATCGATTTTTGCAGAAGCCCTGTAAGGCACAGCCCCACCACCTCCTTCCTTCCTTTTCATCCCCAGTAATAAAGGGAATGAGAAAAACACTCTGAGAAACGGTCAGGAAAAAGGGGGCCGCCTCTGATCCTCAACCACCCCTTCCCATGTCTCCTCCCAAGGGTCAATCAGACCCTCGGGTCTGTGCGGAAAATCTTCTCGCTTGATAACCATTTCTCTACTGAAGCCAGACAACAAATATTAAACAATTGTGATGTGCAAGACCTGAGCTGGGGAGGGGGAGAGAAAGAGAAAAAAAAAATTCTTTTAAAAAAAGCATGAAATCTAGGGATGTACATTTTTTGTACATTGTCAAAAAGTACAGAAAGAATCCAGTGTTAGGATCCTGCGATTCGAAGACAGCTGGGGGTACAGGAGGGATAGGTGTCAGAAGGCCGGGAGGGCCAGTACTGTCTGCCTGCTCCAAGTCCAGGTGTCTTCTGGGAAATGCAAGCTTAAGAGGAGACAGTGGCAAGACTAAGACTGTCCAACCTCAGAGTAGATAGACAGGCTGAGGATAGCATGGCCTCCAGCCACTCCTCTGAGTCTTAAGGGAAAAGTCCCAATGGACAAAATCCTCCACCAGTAGACTGTCCATGGCACAGCCAGCACCCAAGGTCACGTCATTTGTTTCCAAGTAGGGCTAATTTTGGAGCCCATATGACAGGGTACTGATGGTGGTTTAGGTAACTGGGCAGATCAGAGAAGACAAATGAGGGGAACACTGTTGACCACTGTGATCCTCAGTGGCACCCCAGCAGCTTCAGAAAATAAGACGCTCCTTTGAAAGGCTTCTCTTGGTGGATATCAGCAGTTGGAGGGCATCCTGGGTAGCTAGACAGCAGGAAGGAGGTAAGAGACAGCAGAGCACAGGGCTTAAGACCGATGAGCAAACCCGGGTCTCTTCCCAGGCATGGTGTTCCTTTATGTCTGTGTTTTCTGGGCATCATCTAAGTACCGGGCTCTGCCGTAAGTGCTGGGACACGGTGATCAACCAGTCAGACTCAAGTGCCATCATTCTGCTTGGGCAAACCAATTATTTGCATAAATGATAATTCCGTTGGGTAAGTGCTGAGCAGGAAGAGAAAGTAGTGTCGGGCGCTGCAGTTAACACTGAAGGCGGCTGACGGGTCATGAAATGTTTCCCAGGCTTAAGAAGCAGCTGGGCAAAGGAAGCCACGTGCAGACGTCCTTATAATCACGTGTAAGGGTTGGACAGAAGCCAGTCATGACTATTTTGTGGCTGTGAAAATTCCATGTGTGCATGCTTTGAGGAAAAAAAAAAAACCTAGGTTATAAAACATAAGTAGGAGCTTTGGGGACCCAGGGGAAATTGACCTTTGAGATCTGGGAAGGTTTCTGAGGAAGGTGTTTTCCCTGGCTGTGTAGGATTTTGACAGGTGGAGGACAGCGGAAATTGCATAAGGAGGAAGAAATAATCCATGAAACACACATGTATTAGTATTATGCCAATACCACGAGGTAGCTATAGATTTTTCCTTCCTTCCTTCCTTCCTTCCTTCCTTCCTTCCTTCCTTCCTTCCTTCCTTCCTTCCTTCCTTCCTTCCTTCCTTTCTTTGTCAGGAAATGGAATTTCTCAAAGGTGGAGCTGAAAGCACAGAGCATAGAAAGACCCACTGAAGGTCACCAACACATTTGGCAATACAGTTAAAATGCAACCAAATTCCTGAAAGCAGATGGTACATAATAAGCTTCTAACGGTGTCTGTCACTACAGACATGGGCGTAGGGCTGCAAAGGCTCTGGTGGGGATGTGCTCAAGCGGCTGGATAGAGAGGAAGCTGACTGGAGATGGGATGGGATAACAGCAAGAGTCGCATGTCGGCTTTGGAATTCTGTCAGCGTGACGTGCATACACTGGGCAAGAGGAGATGCTCAGCTCACTAAGGTGATGGCTGTGCAAGGATGAGGACCTGGGTGGACCCCCAGTACCCACGTGAATAGGCCAGATGCGGTGTCATGTGCCTATACCCCAGCACTGGGGAGGCTGAGACAGGAGATCACTATGGTTTGCTGGTCAGCAAGTCTCGCCTAAATGGTGTCTCAAAACCTTAGGTTGAGGAAGACAACCAACACATGCACACACATGAACACACACACACATACACACACACATCTAGCAGCTAAAGCATCAGCAACTCCATTGTCCCAATGTCCTGGAGGGCAGAACCCACAGCTTCAACGCCTCCTGGGGTTTGCCTTAAATTATGAACAACAAAAAGAAGGAAGACACTATGAGAGTATGTTAATGAGAGTTTATAAAGCCTCCGCTGAAAGACTAGATTTTGAGAACTGAGGTCTGAGAAACCATAGGCAAGGCACTCCGAAAGCTCTTGACACATCGGTGTATTTCAACACAGACGTGAGAGGGGCAGCGAATCTCCTGTGGATGTACTTACACTTCCAGGAACGTGGTGCAGACAACACGAGGCAGTGAGAGCCATGACCAGCAATGTTCTTAACAGTGGGCTTGGTGTTCACCCTGTCAAATGTCTGCTGAGGGTGCTGTGGGCACACACTGAGGGAGGTGGATGGGGATACTAGTGCATTGTTGTGCATCCGTAGACCACATGGCACACGCAACACACCTTAGTCCACCAGATACCTGCTACCACACTGTTTAGCGTATAGAGAGAAGTCACAGCCCTTTGCATTGTTGATCGGATTTTGCTATCACTTTGGATGTATGTATATGTGTGTGATGTGAATGCACCGTGTGTGTATGTATGTGAGAGAGAGGGGGCGAGGAGACAGAGACCGAGAGACAGAGTCTGTATTCATGGAGGCCGGAGGTCAATGCAGCTATCTCCCTTGGTCATTCTCCACCTTATTTTTTGAGATCGTGTCTCTCACTGAGCCTGAACCTCACACACTCAGTTATACCAGCCATCCAGCAAGCTCCACCAAGCCTCAAGTTTCCACCTGTCTCTGTGTCGTCCCAGTCCTGGGGTTACAGGCATGTTTGGACAAGGGCTCTCACATGGCTGCTGCAGGTCTGAATTCAGGTCCACATGCTTGTGCACCAAGTGTTTTACTGACTGAGCCATCTGCCCAGCCCCTCTTTTGGATTTTGAAAGAAGAGATTCAATCAACCAGTGTGTTCTCTAACCTCTAGTTTCGGTTCAAAAGCTTGAGATAATTTGCATTTGAAGTGCATGGTCGGGCCAATGTGGGGTAGGGGTGGTGCCAAATCCTGCTTGGATAAGGCAGGTGAATACTTGTTACTTTAAAGAATTTGATATGTATTATGTAGGAGACAAAAAAATTCTCAAAAACACCTGCCTGGGGTGTCAGGAAATCAGCTCCACATTCTGGAGGAAACACAGTTATCATGAGGGGGAAGGTACCCAACCATCATACACTGTATTTCCCGCAAACATACAAGCTCTCCATTAATCAGGCTCATGATGTACTGAGGTTTAAGGAACCAAAAGCCAGACCCTTTGAAACAGGCATGCTAATGGCCGTATGTGTGTCTCTACCTCGCAGCTAAGACGGTTAGTTTAACCGAACTTCAGCTGAACTGAATAGTTCCTAGAAACGCAATAACAACCTCCAAAAACTGGCTTTGCGAGAAAGTGTATCCTGAGTTCTGGAAGAGGGAACAGAGGAGGAAACACTTCTAGGAAGAAGAACATTTGGTCTCTAGGTCCCTAAGCAGGCACGTCAGCCTGTGCTCTTGGCACCCCCGCCTTTTCTGCCGTCACACTGACCTGTTTGTTTCCACGTGAGCTTGTGTGAACACGCGAAGACAGACGTTTAAACACAGCAGAGGTTTCTATTTCGATCTGTTTCCTCGAACTCTTTTCTGGGGTGAGTTTCTGGGAAACACACCTTTCACTTTGCATATTTGATTTTCCTCCCTTCGGTTGTTCATTTAACAGACTGGCTAGGTGTGCTACATGCCAGGAGCTGGGGGTGGAGATGGTGAAGACACCAGACTGGCTGTCAAGAGCTGCGAAGGAGGGAAGGGTGTAGGGGAAGAATAGAGGTGGCTGTAGGAGCTCTGGGGGGTGTCCCAGGTGTCAGAGGGCCTGTTGCTTGAGCTTGGTTTTAGGCTGAAGTAGACACTTGAAAAGTCAGGGAGGATTCTGGGTAAAAGTGAAGAGGTCCAGTCCTCTTGGTAGTCTTACCCGCAGCCCCCACCTGCCACCTTTTAAAGCAGGAAACGAAGTCACATAAGCCAGGGTGGCTCTGGAGCTTGCTGTGTAGCCAAAGATGACTTTGAGTTCCTAATCCTACAAATAAAAATGTGTGCTACCACATCCAGCTTTGAATTATGTCTTTCTGTATCATGAATGGGCCCTGGATCTGTCTGTGAGCTTTACTTTCCCAATCTAGACCATGGGGATGGGAGTGTAGCTCAATGGTTGAGCATGAGGTTAGCATGACCAAGGACCTGGCCCATCTCCAGCCCCACCCCCACCCCATAAATATCTGCTACCATATTCTCTTCCGTCTTCTATGAATATGTTAATCATTTAAAGGTCCTTCTTTCACACGTGTTCCTGGGAAAGCATAATGAACCAAACCAAATGACAAGGGCACCAACAGGCCCAAGAAAATTCTACCTAATTCCGTGTGCGTGGACCAACAAGTTTGTTGGGGTCACTTACAGGGAAACATGAGTGACTTAAAGCAGTTGCATCCCTGAAAATTCCCATCCCTAGCGTTGTCAGCTCTCAGGAAAGCCCACTGAAGAATCCCAATCTCCACCTGATACAGGAGAGGAGGGCAGAGGGGGAGGTCCAGGGGGCCAGCCCTGGCTGCGACAAAACGTAACTGCTCCATGCCACTTGTATCTGACGGCGTCCTGTGGCTCATTATAATACCAAAGCCCACCCGTCTGGGTGGAGACGTAAGATGCTAATGAGAGACGGGATGCTTGAAGTTGTCTGTCCTACCACATGCGGCAGACGGAGCATGGGTAAGATAAGCTGCCCTACACAGATGGCCCTCAAAGCCCTTGAAATGTGACAAAGCTCCCATCCTTTCTAAGGTATGACCCATTGAGCTTCAGTCTAAATCTTTCTCAGCTCAACTCATTCCTCTTTCGTGAGCGTACACTTTCCTGAGTCTCGTGATTTGGTAAACATCATCATGTCTCTGTCCAGTTCCTTGTTTAGGGACACAAACAATGAGAACAGGACACAGAAACTGCTCGGGTAGCACAGGGACCCCAAGGCAGCAGTTTTGAAAATGTCCTTGCTGAGGCCAGGAATGCCAGAAGAGAGCTCTGGTTCCTGGTGTGTTGGCTTGACAGCTATAGCTGAGGACGTGACCGAAACTGAAGGGGCACAAGTTTGTCCCCCAACCCATGACTCACCCCCCATTTCTGTCATAGCTCTTTTAAAAAGTCCTAGACTAGCAACTCAACGGTACCCTATTTCCTGGGACCCTCTCCTGCCGCATAGGAATCATCTCCTCACCCACTCAAGCTCCCAAATAAACTCCCCCAAACTACCCTTTTTGTCTATGGATTTCATTCTTTGAATTCTTGAGACCAGAACTGGAAAGGCACTGGTTCAGGCTGCTTTGGTGGTCATCAAGTTTTCCGAGACTCCAGACCCCCTCCAGCTATGACTGCTAAGAGCCGAGAAAGCTGGCGCCAGGCTCGCTCCGAAGCATACCACAGTTTTCCGTACCCCAGGAAATTCTGAAGGTGTCCCAGCTGACTCAGCCTGTACTCTAGCACCCCCCATGTCTATGTGGGACAGGACGGAGGGGTCACTGGAATCCCAGATGGGCTTCGGTGACCCTCTCTGCTCCTCGCACAAGGAGTGTTATTAGCTGCACCGCCATCACCATTAGGCCGAGCTACCAACCGCGTTGTTCTGTTTGTTTCCTTGCCAAGACTGGTGACCACTGGAGGTCACCACAGCAACTCTGTTTTAGGGTGGGGATGGTCTTGTCCTGCTTGGAGGAAATGCCTAGTGACATGTAGCTTTGGAAGGTCACTAACACTGAAGACCTAGTAGGAACGGCAAGAGAAGGTGGCAATGGCTATATAAAAATGTGTTTGCCTAGACCGGTTCAATAATGCCCGTGCTCTGACAGTATTCTTAAAAACATTAGTTGGGTTGGGTGTGGTGGCATGTGCTCGTAATCCCAGCACTCAGGCAGCAGAGGCAGGAGGATTCAAGTTTGAGGCCAGCCTGAGCGAAGAGTTTCTGGACATGAAGAGGGTTGCAGAAGGCCACCCACTATGCATAATCCTTACTGTCTTTCTCTGAGTAGTTGTTACCCATGGAGATGGAGCTGACATTCCGTCACAGAAGGAAGAGGGACAGGACTCCTATAGGAGGCCTCATACATGTTGACCTGCACCTTGGTGGCAGCCATAAGAACTTCTGCACGAGACCGCGGTCTCCGGGGAAGTTAGAGTATATGTGGGAAGGTGACAGAAGGGTTCCATCTGTGTATCTGTGCCGGAGTGATAGAGCTTTGGGGTCACCCCCATGCTTTCAAGAATCCATCACCATCACCATGCTCCATAAACAAGCTCGGTAAATTCACTGGTTCTCCAGGTTAGACTTGGTGGGCTAGCCTGGTCTTGGATCTGTTATCATGATACCCTATGGTGGGTGGGTGGTGCAGGGAGCCAGGTGTGTGTTGATACCACCCCCCCTAAGAAAGTAAGACAGAACTGAATTAAAACATCAAGTCTGAAAGAAGCCAGTGGCGCGGAGGGAGATTGGAAGTCCTTCCCTATCTGAATTCATCTAACAGAGCATGCGCAAGGGTGAACTTGGCCCTGAAAATATAAACTAAAGTTGGGGACTGTGAAGAGCCTATAAAAGGCCAGATACCACTTGTCTGGGTGCATTGGGGGCTCTTCCCTCAGCTCACTAGCTCACCTTCCTCCTTGGGAGTGCTTTCCTCCCTATCTCTATGTGCTCCTGTGCAGTCCTTTCTTCTGGGACTGACGATCTTGGAGTCAGGTGACCTCTGAACTCAGAGTCTGGGCATGCTCTAAACACGCTTTCCCAACACTTGGCACTTTCTCACAACCTCCATGGCTAACGTAAAAGGCATGACTTTTTCCCTATCTCCCCTCCTCCTGGCAGCTGCCAGAATTTTCAACTACCCCAACTGTTGTTTCTCTCTCAAAGTCTAAAACAATATCAACAACTATAAACTATAACTTTCTTCTGAGTCTGTTTTAAACTTCTTTTATTAATGAGATCAAGAACTCCCCCAAAGAGGAACCTGTTTCCCAGTAGCAGAAGTTCACACCACGGTTGTGGAGGGCGGGCTAGGGATATTTTTGTCCCTCTGACTAGGCATTTGCTATTAGTGAGAACCAGAATTGATCTTAATGAGAAAGAGCCTTGAGTCTCAGGCTCTGGGAACGGACGCTAAACACAGACAGCACTTTAGGGAGTGGCCAGGCATCGATTTACTGTGCGAGGCAACTTCAGTATTTAAAATCGTTCTGAAATATAGTACTTATGTGGGTTATGTTTTTCTTTAAAGAAACACCAGCTAATGTACATGGATAATTATTTTTAAAACCTTTAAAAAAAAAGCAACCATACCAACAGCCCCATTGTGATGCTCTTTGCCGTCAGCCCGTACTAAAAGATTCATAGCCTGTATTGATTTTTCTGCCCCCAAAGACATCTCAATTTTCAATAAGCCTGAAGCCTTCCTCTTCCCGTGCCATCGTTGCCTCACTTGCTTGGCTCTGGCCTCCTGCCATCTTCCCAGGAAGTCCATTTTCCAAATCTGTCTGCTCTGTTTTGATTTCAGTGATGGCATCTGCTTAGAGATATTGCAGTGCTCAGGTGCTCTTAGAGGTCACACGGGGGACGTGTGGGGACACAGAAGCCACCGTGGGCATCACTCATCCCCAAACCTGACTGTGAGGATTAGCCCACCAGCCGAAGGTACCTCTGGAATTAGGGAGAGAAGCCCAAGGGGTCAGGATGTCAGCAAAGAACATCCACAAGAAGGCACAAAGAGAAACTTGTCTGAATCGTGGTCTGTTCTTCTTCCTGATGACGTTTTATTTCTCGTGTATAGATATCCTCGTGCCCCATTTTTTTTGAGACATGTAGCCCAGGCTGTCTTCCATCACACTACATAACCGAAGATGACTTTGAACTTCTAATCCCCCAGCAGTCAGCTTCTGAGTGCTGGAATTGCAAGAGTTCTGCAGTCAGATGCATCCAATAATATACCTGGTTTTATGCAGCATTGGAAATTGGGGCTTCATGCACACCAGGAAAGCACCCCACTAATTGAACTACCCACAGACCTTATCTCTATTATTTGGAATTTTTGAAGACAGGGTCTTTTTTTTTTCCCAGACAGGGTTTCTCTGTAGCTTTGGGGCCTGTCCTGGAACTAGCTTTTGTAGATCAGGCTGGCCTCGAACTCACCGAGATCCACCTGCCTCTGTCTCCCGAGTGCTGGGATTAAAGGCATGCACCACCACTGCCCAGCTAAAGATAGGGTCTTACTCGGGAGTCCAGGTTGTCCTGAATTCACTAGGTAACCCAGACTGGCCTTGAACTCTCCATGATCCTCCTGTCCCGGACTCCTAAATGCTATGGTTATGTGTGAGAGTCACCACACTTGACTTCAACCTCTTATTCTTTAATATATTATCTAATATAACTAATTTTGTCTCCTCAGAATTCATAGGAAAGTGATTCTTGACAGGGCTTAGGAAAACCACCACCAACAATAACAACAACAAACAAACAAAAAACAAAGTATGGTAGGAGTATCAGAGAAAAGCAACTACCACAAACACCCCCTAAAGGTTCAGCAGTGTGACTTACATATTCCCTGGACCAAAGGCTGCTGAGAGCCAATGATGTCCCTGACACTTTGTTAATTGATTCAGACGAACCAGTGACCACCCGGAATGCTATGTTGAAACAGGCACTTAGATGGTGCTTTTGCTGAAATAGTACTGCCCCTTGCTGGGCTCACAAGCTAACGGGAAGCAGCATAAAAGCCGGGCATCTCTGCCTCCATTTCCTGTCTCCTTTGCCTCTGTCTACAAGTCAAGGTGACGGGCACTCACGCCAATTCTGTCTAACCTCTCCAAGACAGGACGCATAGAGATAAAACCAGTGACTTAAAGTTGCAGCCACCCCGGATCCCAGGGACATAAAACCGTACAGAAGAAAGTCCGTGTCAGCATCCCAAAGATGGAGGGAGTGTCACTGGACCCTTCTATCTCTTCCACTTCCCCAAATGGTGACATTTAAGAGATGTTTCTGCTTTTCATGAGTCCTTTCCAGTGAGTGTACTGGGATGGGTGGCCGAGTCTAGCTTTTGAGGCAGGGGTTTGGGGCTGCCAAATCCTCAGGATTTTGCTCCTGATCAGATCGAAAGAACAGTGTGCCATGGGTAATTATGGAGAACCTTGATCTTTGGGACTCAGGGAGAAAGATGAGCTTGAGAGATAATCTTAGTAGGAGCAAAACCCGAGGAAGGAAGACATAAAACCCTTCCAGAAAGAATGAGAAACCTGGGGGAGACGGTCCTCATGTTTGTTTGGCAGACACATGACTGGCTGAAGCCTCTCCCAGCCCCTCTATTTAAATTCTTAAAGGAAGACAGATGCACAGGTGACCTTTGCCAGTGACAAGGCTTGAGAATGAGCAGACTAGAGTGACAGAATCTTAGAGATGGGATGATTTAATTTAACCGTCTCATTTTCCATAAAAGGAACCGAAGACGCAGAATCCTCAGTGATTTTTTTTTTTTTTTTTTTCCTGCCCTGGCATAGCTAATTAGGGACAGGGCTGTGATTAGAATTCAGATCATCCAACTCTATCTAGAAAGGAAACATTTCAGATACAAATTCTATGCAAGAGACAGGAATAGAGAATCCATGAAAGAGGTACCAATGGCCAACAAGGAGGGAAAAATCTGCTCAACCCCATGGATAACCAAGCAACACCCAATAGTACAGGGAAACAACACACATCTGTATTACAGGGTGTAACATGAGGGTCTGCTTGTTGGGGTTTCTGTCCCACTGGGTACCCCACAGCTGGCAAGCCCCAAAGAAAAATCACACAGAGAATCTGCATTAGGTTATAAACTGATTGGCCCATTAGCTCAGGCTTCTTATTAGCTCTTGTAACTTATATTAACCCATTGTTCTTATCTATGTTAGCCACATGGCTCGGTACCTTTCTCAGCAGGGTAGGATGTTCACATCCTGCTTCTTCGGTGGTCTGGGGAGGACTGGTGAGGGATGGGCTTCCTCCTTCCCAGCATTCTCCTGTTCTACTTCCTGTCTGGTTTACCCACCTATACTTCCTGCCTGGCCAATCAGCGTTTATTTAAAACACGGTTGACAGAATACAGACAATTCTCCTGCACCAGCTGGCTGAAGGAATGGAAGGAGCTCCCACAGCAGCAGGGAGAACTCTGGATGGGAAGATTGGTTTTGGTTTGGTTTTTGAAGATAGTTCAACAGAAATGACAATAGCACCTAGGGATTAAAAATATCAGTCTTAAGCCGGGCTGTGGTGGCTCACGCCTTTAATCCCTGCACTCAGGAGGCAGAGGCAGATGGATCTCTGTGAGTTCGAGGCCAACCTGGTCTATAAGAGCTAGTTCCAGGACAGGCTCCAAAGCTACAGAGAAACCCTGTCTCCAAAAGCAAAAACAAACAAATAAACAAAAAATATCAATCTTAGGCAGGCGAGATGGTTCATTGGGTAAAAGTACTTGCCACACAACCTGGATTTTGAGTCCTGGAAGACATAAGGGTAGAAAGAGAGAACTGACTTCAAATCCTGTATGCACAGGCACTGTGTGTGTGTGTCTGCGCACGCATGCATGCGTGTGTGTATGTACGTGTGTGTGTGTGCCTTAAAGTCAGATAAACTTAGGTCAGCTATTAGCTAATGTCTAGGCACAAGCTTCAGTTTCCTCTAATAAATGCTGATATTAATAGAACTTGCTAACTTGTGAGTTTTAAATGAAAGTATGTTTATAAAGTACTGTTTCAAGAATTTTCTCGTGGGTGTGTCAGAGGGACACTATCTACCGCCTCCTCCTATGGCCCTAATGACAAACCAAAGTTTGATTCTGTCAGAGCTCCTGGGAAACCGAAGCAATGAGTGTACTGAGCTGACTTACTGAGTGGGATGTGGCCACCAACAGGAGAGGGCGGGTGATGTCAGAGCAGCGGTGCGGAAGGTCCTCACTCCAGCGTGGATGGCGGCGGCTTCCCCATAAACACATAGAAGAGACCCTAGTTACACTATATATACGGTCTATATACCCTGTCCCATCACAGAGACACGAGGCCACATGCAATTAGGTCGGAATTGCATACAATTTGGGGCAGGGGTGGCTGACTATTCAGGTGACCCATCCCGCCTCCTCTTTCTATGATGGAATTGTCGTCAGAGTCAACAAGAACAGCTGGGACTAGTGTTTGTACACAGGCACAGCTGAACTCCTGAAGATGGCAGCTGCTTGGCTTGGGAGGGAGAGCCGAACAAGCAGCCCAGGGATGGAATGGCCTGCTGGTCAGCTGCATGGAGTCCAGTAAATGGTACCAGCGTGGTCATTAAGACATTTTACAAATACCCTCATGTGTTGTTTCTGCAATTTCAGCTTCAGAAATTCATCTTACAGAAATGATTAGAACTAGGCACCAAGCTGTCCGTATATGCAATCACCAAAATAACATTTATAGTGCTGTAAAGTCACAAACACAGATTCCCGACAATCAGATGGGTAAATAAGTGATGGTTCACTGGGTTGATGAAATATGCTATGGCTGTTAAACGTCACCCTGCAATGAAGCACCCAGTCTTCTTGGTGGGGGAGAATCCATATAAGTGAAAAAGCAGGTCACAGGTCACCAGTATATAAGTGTAATGCTAATTTTGCAATAAAACACATGCAAGCATCTATTCTTTAGAGCTGGAAAATAATGCATGGATCAGGAAGGAAAGAACTCCATATGACTGCATGCTAGTCATACAAGCATGTGTAACTCCATGCTAGTCATACAAGCATGTGTAACATCACCGCTTCTTCAATGGAAGAGAACCCAGAGTTCAGTGGTTTTTGTTGTAAACTCTGTAACAAGATTGAGAGGAACAGGAAGAATGGAAATAAGTTTGTTTTTCTGATACTATCACAACTATATAAATATTTGTGTTTAACCAGCCATTCTCAACCCTCCAGGTTGAAAGGGATCTGAACGGAAATTACATTTTTGTAGTTGTACATTTATCTCAGCATGTTGGGATTTCCATATTTAATTTCTATTAATGCTTTTCAATGGCAGTATGAAAACGTATACCTTAGACACTCTTCCTCCACAGTGTTTCTTACAGAGGGCCGATTAGACTAAATAAAATAAAGCAGTACACTGAACAGGCAAACCCTCAACAGACAAACGCTGAGAAGAGAACGTGAACTCTGATTTGTTTTCTGCTTTCTCTCAGTATATCCCGGGAAGCCTGCAGAGGAATTATAGCACAGATGAGAAAAATGTAGAGCCCAAAGGAGCATGTGATCATTTTTTTCTAAGATATGATTCCAAAATGTTCCCTCTGAGTCTTGGAGAAGACCAGAGGCTGCATTCTGAGCTGTGAGTCACTGTGGGACCCTCTTCAATGTACATTGTGTGAGGTTTGGGATATACAGACCAAGCAGGTCTACAGATACAAGGCGGGGCGTCCATCACTACTGTCTTCAACTTTCATTTGGAATCTAACTAGACTGTATAGACTTGCCACACTTTCCTAAAAGTGTGTTCTTTGTCACGTTGCTTCAACTATCAACTTCCTCGGTGTCTTCATTTCTGCTCCTGATCTTAAAATAATTCTGCAAACTATAGCGAAAAGAAATCTTACAAGTTCGATGTTCCTGGTAAAGATCTTAAACCTATTAAAATTATAAGATGCCTAAGCTAACTTTGCATATTAATGACACAGATTTCGGAGTATTACATTAGTTCAAAATCTGATTGGCAGGACATTATAGATGAGTGACTACCAAGATATCAAATATTCGAGTGCTAAGGGTGGTAAGAACTACCCCACACCCTTGTCAGTTCTGTGACTGGGCTTTGTGCAAATGCATTTTATTTTGGTTGGGACAGCAGGACTCTGCTTTTCAATGTACAATCTTACAGACTGTCTCATTTGAATATTTTAAGGATCTACACATAGCTTCAGTTACTGATTTTGCTTTACAATGATCAGAAGTTAAATAATTTCCACCAATAGCGTAGCTACTTGAGAAAGTGAGACAGGCATGGAAACCAAGTCTCAGACTTCAAAAGCACTTCTATGAGATTCATGTCATTATCTCCAAAATTATATAGCACCTTTAAATTTGGGTTTTTAGATATCTTTGAGGGTTACTGAAAAGGTTATGTCTGTATTTTTTTATAGTTAACATTTGACATAGCAAAGGTATAAATTGTAAACGTAAGTTTAAAAATTCTGTCTTTTAGACTTGAGACTGGCAAATTCTAGCATGTAGGCTGAGTCTGGCAGTTCGCTTGTATAAATAAAGTTTTATTGGAACACAGCCACATTTACTTATTTAGGTATTGTGTATGGTTGTTTTGTGCTGTTAAAACAGAATAGAGTAGCTGCAACAGAGCCCACAAAGCTCAAGATAGTTACTATCTCACTGTTCATAGAAAAGGTTCATCAACTTCTATCTCAGCTTCAACTTACACATTTTATTCTTTGCAAAGTAAGTACATTTTGATAGTCACTTGAGAGGAGGCTTTTTTATAAACTCAGTTAAAACTCTGTTAAATATTTTAAAGTAAATTTATGTATTTTGTGTATTAGATTTCTTTTTAGCATTAACTCATGCCTATCTTAACCAAAAAGTTTCAAAGCATTTGTATTACTCTTGTAAATCTACTAAAGCCTTGTTGCATCTTGTAACTACAGAGATATTTGACTTATAACTACATAATTTTATAAGTATGCTACTTTAAGCAGGCTTAAATGTTCTAATATTTTGCACATTTGTGGGAAGGTTGCCATTTAGAAATCATGAACCTGAATCAGTTATAATTCTTATTTAGAACAATAAAACTGGCCTCTTTAAATAAAATGCTACATTCTCAACCAAAAAAAATTGAAAACATGAAGAGTCCTTCTTCACATGAAACATGCAAGTCACACAACTGATCTTCTTGAACGATTTTGATACTTGGATTAGTTACTGCTCTGTTGCCGTGACAAAACACCATGGCTGAGACAGCTTCCAAGAGGAAGCATTCAGTTGGACTTTATGGTTCCAGACTGTTTGGTGGAAGAGCAAAGGCTTGGTGGCAGGAACAGCCAAGAGCTCACATCTCGATCTGGAAGTAGGAAGGAGAAGGAGAATTTGGTATGGTACTGAGTCTTTTGAAACCTCAAGCCTGTCATTAACACACCTCCTCCATCAATGTCATACTACCTAACTTTTCCCCAATAGTTCTGCCAACTGGGGACCAAGTATTCACAGGAGCTATCCTGATTCAAACCATCACAATGCTTAAATCTAAATGATGTCAACTTTGGGGTTTGAGTTGACTTAGTGGTTGCTGGACTTAGTAGACATGGTTTTATCAGGGGGAACACTTGGCTCTATGGGTTAGAATTGAGACTGGGATGTGTGTGGAGCCTCTTGAAAATGGACAATTGCCAAGGGCCAGTGCATCCTCTGAACTGTCACTTGCTACTGTAAAAATGAAGAGGCAAAGGTTAGAGATGGCTTCGGCAACCCTAGAACTTGGAGCCTCAGTAATGAAAGCTTAGGTCAATGCCACTGGGATAAAAGAAGTCTGGGCCCCTGGCAAACTGGAATCACAGGATGCACGGACTGGGCAACACAGGAAGGAAGTCATACATACCAACTGGAACTTGGGACAGATAGAAAAAATGAAGGACGTAGTAGCACTTTTATTTTGCCTTGTTCTATACATATTTCTTACATATATTAGCAGATTTTCTTTTCATCTATCCCATTGTCCTTTATAAAGGGATTGTTGGATGTGATTGACTATCCTTTAGTCTACAGCAGTGGTCCTCAAACTTCCTAATGTTGCAACTCTTTACTACAGTTTTTCATGTTGTGGTGACCGCCACACAAAATTATTTTGTTGCTACTTCCTAACTCTAATTTTGCCACTGTGATGAATTGTAACGTAAATATCTGATATGCAGGATATCTGATACGCGATCCCCAAAGGGGTCTTGACCCACAAGTTGAGAACCTCTGGTCTACAGGTTGTAAGACATGAGGTGACAAGGTTAAAGGGGAGGAAAAAGCATTGCCTAGAGATGGGTACAAGAAGTGTTGGTCTCCCTGAAAAGCTGACATTGCAATTGTGAGGCAGTGAGGACTGGACATTTTTCTTCATGATTTGTCAGGAATGTCAATTTAGGGGACAGTGTATACAGACATTTAACAGCTAAGGCCTGGTCTCTAGTGGACAGAGTGCCTAGGAGTCATCCCAACCCCCTCTTCCTATGTGTTCATCGGTTGCAGAGAGGAACAGCACAAACTCATTTTTCAGAGTTCCTTGAAGCACAGTTTTAAATAGAAATCAGTTTCCCCGGGTTGCTTGCTTGCTTCCAGCTTGACTTCTGCCATTTCTGTTGGCAGGCTTGCTCCAAGAGTCATGGAACATTTCTTCCACCAGCTTAACAGAGGCCCCAGTGTGTAATCACCGACCATCAAATAGGGATGGGTCATCTGTTTTGCTGGTGAGATTTCATAAGGATGCCATGGTTCTGAAGCTGGCTCTGGCACAGAGATTCCCTGTCCATGATGCTCCCTGAGGTCAGCGGTGTCCTAACAGGGTCCAGTTTCTGACTGTCAAGGTGTGGATTCCGAGCTAGCAGCTCTAAAACCAGTTTTCCTGCTGCACAAACAGATGGGGACTCGTGTGGACTGTAGGCAGGGACTCCTGTGCACTGTAGCTGGGGACTTCTGTGGTGACTGTGGCGGCTGCAGTTCGGACAGTTATTTCTGAAGCTCAGCACAGAGCATTTTCTCATTTTCTCAACCCGAATAAGCACACACTCACTAATCACTCGCTCACACTCTTTTTTTTTTTTTGCTTCAGCTCCTTAGAGTGGATTCTCAACCCTGGCAGGGAACCCACACCCCCAAGACTGCGTCCTGGTCTGATCCTCAGGTGTCATAGGGTTCTGCACTTTCCCCATCTTTTCCTTGTATGGCAGGCTCATAGTCTCATGTGTATTCAGAGAACTCTTCTTTCCAGGTCTCCTCCCATTCTGCTATCGCTAATTTCCTGACCGTTGGTCTATGACGAGCTGTTGTTCTGTCTTAGGCACCTCAGTACCACACCGTGCCCTAACCTTCCAAGATACCTGTGTACAGAGCCCTTGAGCACTGCTCTGTGATTTGGACTTTCCCTTTCTGCTTGTACTCCCTGCCCCCCCAAAAAACCTTTTACTCAAAGGTGTCTGCCTTATCTCTGGTCAAAATTCTATTTCTTTGTGGACAGTCTAGCACTAACTCAGGTGAGTTCAGTTGGGAATTACGAGGACAGTGGTTTTTTTTTTTTTAATTTTGAGATATATTCTCACTACGTGTCTATGGGGGTGAGGCTCAAACTCATAGGGATCCTCCAGTCTCAGCCTCCCAAGTGCTCGGCTTTCAGGAATGCACCACCAACTGGCAACAGCGTTTTAAAGTGTTTTAACGGTGAAGTTGATGACAGTCATTGCTGACACGTTGACTTCACCAAGCCAGTCTCATTTAATCTTTCCAAGTCCCCAAAGCTAATGAGCTAAGCATCATTTGCAGATGAGCAGCCCGAGGCCTAAAGAAGTGTTGCAGCTAAGAGGTGACATAGCCCTGAAAGGCTTAAGTGTGAAGAGCCTGGTTGTCAACACATCAGTGTTCAGAGGCGGGACTAAGGACGGACGGTGACTCGATGAAAAGGTTGTGACTTAAGTCAGTGAGTTAATCCATTGGAGTGAAATCTGATGGCATCAGAGGATGGGGCCGGGATAGAGGAAGTGGGTCATTGAGGGTAGGTCATTTCTTTTCCCTCTTTCCTGCAGCTTTGTTCCACCCCTGCTCAGCCATTATTCTACTCTGCTTCACCATGCATTCAAAAGCAATGGAGCTGCTGACCATGAACCTCATTCCTTCTTTCAAGTTGTCTGTGCCAGGTATCTTTGTCACAGCAGAGAAAGAGGTCAGGAAATACAAATGCACACAGATAGTGTTGAAATCATGTCTGAGTCCAGAGTCTAATTGATTAACACATGAAACGCCTCTCCAAAGGGCCATGGTATGCTGAGACCTCTGCGTGGCTTTGCATCTGGCAAGAGGGAATGCTACAGGATGGGAGAGTCTTCTAGTGACAGAAACATCTGCATTTTGCTGCGATCGAGAATTCTGCACATGTCGTGGGAGCACAACCATTTCTGAGGCGACAAGATAAACATTTTTGCTTTATGTCATTGCACTATATAAGAAATGAAGAAAAAAGAGAAAGAAATGGGACGGGAAGCATAAAGAAAAAAGGATAAAGGTATATAGGCAAATGCATCAAAGTAGGGAAATCTGGAAAATGGAGAAAGATTAACCAGTTCATATTAGGATAAGCTGCTAAAAGATGAAAGCGGGGCAGATAACTCGCCCAGCTAGTTGAAAACGGGATTAGATAAGAGGCAGGTAGGCTGCAATAAGGATAAGATACTTAGCACGGAAGGTCACTGGTGATTGGAAAAGAGGAAAGGTGACCCTGGAAATGGATCTAGTGTTTGATAAATAGCAGGTTCCCGAGGAAACAGTAACCATAAATGATAAGGCAAAACCCTCGCAGTCCTGGAAACCGAACTGCAACAGCTGGGAGGAGATAGTCTCCACGTCAGGAAATTATGTGGAAAATCTACTGAGGTCCTCTGAGTTCCGGTATTATTAATAAAGTAGGACATGCATAAATCCTGTGGGCTCGCTTGAACTGACGGTTGGTCTAACTCATCACAGCTTTTCGTGGGGAGGGAGGGGCAGAACCGGCCTTTGAAGAGCTGATCTGGGCAATTCTATTCACCAAACGCTTGTGGACCCCTTTCAATAGCCTGCCGTCGAGTTGGTCTGGGCTTATCCTAATGAATAACCTTTGTGAAGAAGAACTGTAGGAAAATGAATGAATATCAGAGAGACGATGATGAGAATTACCAATATGAAACATTCCATAAGCACCTTCTGTGATCATCACATTTAAACTAGCAAATTCGAAGTCGATTCAGAGGTTGGCCCTTTCCATGAAAAATTTAAGTACATGTAGTATTATAGGTTGTTTTTCTTCTCCACTACTAGATAAACAGGAGGTTTTTATTTTCAGATACTTGATTTCACTTTCAGAATTTAGCCTCTCCTCTTCACCACGTAAATGATAAGGTGCTGTTTTTGATACTGAGAGGAGGAAGTGACCAAGAGCGTATGTCTCCACAGATTCATAATTAGACTTGGTGCATTCCAGTGGAGTAAGAAGGCAAATCGGGAGTTCAAAGCCAGCCTAGGCTACATGACTCACACATAGTGAGACCCACAGAGAGGTTATTCTTTAACGCATTTGCTCTTTTTGTTTTTATTTTTTTGTTTTGTTTTAAGATGTTGTCTCACTGTGTAGACCAGACTGACCTCCAGCCTGCAGTGGTCTTCCTGCCTCTGCCTCTGCAGGGCTGTGTCTGCCAGCCGGCTTCACCATTGTGTGTGGGTACTGGTGTGCCAGGATGTACTCCTCTCCTCCCGCCTTTACACGGTTCCTGGGATCCTACTAAGTTGTCAGGCTTGCTCCGCCAGCACCCTGACCTGTTGAGTCCTTCCGTCTGCCTCCCTAGAAATACTTTATAGGGTCATCTCTCCAACCACAAACTAACAAGTATATGAAAGTAGCTTTAAAAGGGATTCCTTTGACAAAGCGAAGGATAAGAAGGTAGCAACTGAACGATCCTCTGGAGTGGAAAAGGTTAGCTGTAAATACGCTTTTGAAATCCACCGCGAAGGATTTTCAGATTATGGCTGTTCATGCCTCCAGGTTCAAGTGTTGCTCAATCAGCAAGGTGCTCAATTCACGGTGATTGCTGCTCCGGTTTCTTGTTGATCGAGAATATGCATAATCTCAGCCCAGAGACATTTACCATAAAAATGAATATAAGAAATAGGGTTTGATTTAAATTTTCCCGTTGCAGTGGATCGAGGAAAATATATGCAGAACATTAGATGCGAAAAGCTCTGATTCAAACAAGACCAGAGAGTGTGCTTCGCTATGTCCCTAATGTTGTCTTCGAATTAGACAGCAAGCTTTCCCTGTTCGGAGCGCTTGTCAATTTGATTAAAATCACAAACACGTGACAGACTCCGCCTCAGTTAAAAATACTCTCACGCCAGAGAATGAGCTTTGTATTTGCTAGACGTTTCTTCTCTCCTAGTGAGACCATTGCCCTAGCAGGGGGTGGGGATGGTGTAAACGTATTAAATTTAAAGCCCTGTAACCGGATCCTCCAGGTGAAGCCCACTATAGATTGCCAGTTTGGATTCAGAATCCAGCAAGCCCTTCCAGACACGGACATTTTCGATTTAAAACGGCCCTTAAGAAACGCAGCATCTGTCTCAACGTTGTTTTAGAAGACAGTATTTGGAAGCCTCTCCGTTTTCTCCATATCCTCTTTCTTAGATTTAGGCGGAAAAGAAGCACGACTTTAGGCCTCTGGTGTGTGCGTGTAAGGGAGCGCGCGTGCACATGTCTGCCTAGTTTAGACCTTGCCGGGACGACCACCTCTGTCCCCACGAACTGGAAAGTCTCCAAGCCACGACCCGCCCCCGTCGGCGAGGACGCAAGAAGGGGCCAAGACTAGCAAGATCCGGCTATGCCCGAGGGCTATTCGGTGGCTGCACCGGTCAGGGCGAGCTGGGGACGCGACGCCGCCGGACCGCCCACGCGGGGCTCAGGGCCCGCGCTTCCCGTAGACGCTGCCAGCTTCAGGCGCGGCGGCTGCGCTGCCATGGCAACCGCGGCCTGCCGGTCCGCTTCCAGGCGCCGGCGCTCCAGGCCCGGCGGGGCGGGGCTGGAGTTGCTAGGAGACCGGCAGCGGGCGTCCGCCTCCGCCGCGCGGTCTCCGGGCTTCCACCTACTTCAGCCTGGCGGAGAGAAGAGGTTGGGGGAAGGCTGGGCGGCCACGTGGTGGCCCAGGATCTCAGGGCTCCTTCTCTCATTCGGGGGTACCCCGCTCGCTGCCTATGTGAAGTCCGGTCTTCCCTTGACCCACGAGCATTGTGGCCCGTGCCTAGGGAGGAAACACTTCGCCATTGTTTCTCTAGCCTCCTTCCTCCCCTGTCCTCGCTTAATCTAGAAGTCCCTTAGGGTCGCTGGAAGGCTCATCAACCCACTGTTCTTTCCGGTCTAGAAGGATCCATGTCTTGACATCAACCAGGAGCCTTGCACTCTACACATCATCTCAGGTTTTAAAATCCTGTGATTTAGAGTGGGCGGTGGTGGTGCACTCCTTTAATCCCAGCACTAGAGAAGCAGAGGTAGGCGGATCTCTGAGTTCAAGGCCGGCCTGGCCTACAAGAGCGAGTTCCAGGACAGTTAGGGCTGTTACACAGAGAAACCCTGTCTTGAAAAGCCAAAGGGGGCAGGGGAAATCTTGTGATATAGAGGCTAGTTAACTCATTTTAACATAAAGGTAGCCAAGGTCCAACAGCTGGGTGGGATGAGCAAGGATACTCATGAGGTTCAGTCTTGCTTCACGTCAAGGTCTCTGCCTTTTTATACTGCTCAGATTTCCTCCACAGGCTGCTTCTTGGCTAGACCCCATTTCCTCTGCTGTCTATGCATGCATACCCCACACCAACTGGGACACGCTGCCTGGAACAAAGTCTGACAAGGGGATTGAGAACTTGAAATCAGAACTGTCTAAAATACCTTTGGACAAACGGTTTAGACTGTGATGTATCGCTGATAATTTGCAGATGTCCCTGTCTGTAAAATACTATACTGGAACCACAAGAAAATCTGAATTCTTAGGAAAGAAAGAAAACTGAAACCCAACACTGACTTGCTGTAGTTATCCCATGCTGAGGTAGACACTATGTGGGATATAAAAATTGTTCTCTACTAAACCATGTCTGTTCGCGAAGTTAGTTAATTAATTAATTAATTTGCTAGGGACCTGACTGTTGGGTCGCCATGGATATGTCTGCATGCTATTTATTAAGGTGAAGATCCAGCCGCAGCTTGATTCAAAGCATAAATTTCACGGCAAGGGTATC
Organism: Chionomys nivalis; assembly: GCF_950005125.1. Classification (NCBI taxonomy): domain Eukaryota; kingdom Metazoa; phylum Chordata; class Mammalia; order Rodentia; family Cricetidae; genus Chionomys; species Chionomys nivalis. Next base: position 27,302,506 of record NC_080095.1, on the reverse strand, counting down.
CCTTGGTGCACAAACATTGTTAGTTTTACCACCCCTAACCCCACCTCCATCCCTACAGCTCTTTGGCCGCATCCTACCTGGAGAAGGTTGGGAGCATAGATATCTTGGGATCTTGGCTGGGCCAGGATGAAGTGACTCTCATAAAATAAAGAAAGGAAGCTTTCTATCGAAAGTTGGAAGTCTGAGCCATGAAGAGTAAAGCATGCGTGGTGAGGTGGGGGGACCTGGCAGTATGTGGACAGACTACCAACAGCACCCATTACAATCTACCCCCGCCCCACATGCTTCTCGTGGTAAGTCTACTCCACATTACCACCGCTTCTGCAAGGTTCTAACTGGTGACAGATCTTGTGAGATAAGCCATAGCCGTTGATGCTACAGCTAGTCCGAAGCAATAACCAATATCTACCATCTCTCTGGTCTACCACCCAGTCTATTACTACCACATTAGTTACTACTAAAGCAGTAGCTGATATCTACCGTCTAACCTGTTACTATCTCCATCTATGAGCCCTTGCAGTAGGCTAGGTAGCTCAGTTGACCAAGTGAGCCCACACTGCTTTCTTGAGAAATCAGCTCCTTGCAACCTTGTCTGCATGACATAGCGGTTGCTAGAACTGGCTTATTTTTTAGTTCAGCCCGGGTATGGAGGCAGCTAGTGCCACTCTGGTGGTTTATCTGAGCATAAACATGCCTTTCTGCTCCTTCATGTGTCAGTAGTCCTGACTCCTCCTGTCATCAAGATCAGTTATTCCCTTCTGGTGTGGTAGCTATTCTCCTTGCTTTCCTGGAGTGCAAAATGGCACCTGAGCTGCAGTTCTTAACTGGGTTTTCCCATAGCCCCATCAACTAGAACCTTCAAGCCCACTGCCTTAGAACTACAGGGCCCATGTATCCAACTCAGTGGGAACACTACATAAGAACTAATGGTTTAAGGCATAGACTATATCCTGAAGGATAAGGCCCTGTATTGTTCTCCTTGCCATGACAAAATACCTCACAAAAGCAATTTAAAAGCACCATGGGATGCTTCTGTACCCTGTAAATATGTGTTGTTTCCATTGGTTAATAATAGCCAGACAGGATAGGGTTCGGTGGAACAATCCAATGGAGGACTCAGATGAGGAAGGACGGAGTTGAGAGAGGTTCAGGCAGCTGCCCAGGACACATGCCAGCACACTGGTAAAAGCCACGGCCGTGTGGCAAATACATAGATTAGTAGAAATGGGTTAATTTAAGTGTAAGAGCTAGTTGGTAATAAACCGGAACTATGAACCGAACAGTTTGAAGTTAGTTCAGGACATGAAAGCTCCACCTCTGTTTACATAAAGGAGGAAGGGTTTCCTGAGACGTGGGGTTTGACAGGTCATGGTGGGGACGGCAGAGCAGTAGGCGCATGCTGTGGCAGCCACATTGCCTTTGTAGTCAGGGAGCAGAGAGAGAAGCCCACCTTCCTCCTTTTTATTCTGTCAGAGATTCTAGGCCATGTGATGGTGCCACGTACATTCAGGATGTGTCTTGCTCAGTTAAATCTCCCTGGAAGTACACTTGCAGACAAGCCCAGAGATGCGTCTACTAGGTGAGTCTAAATACAGTCAGGCTGACAATGAAGATTAAATATCACAACACCCAAACACATTGATAATATAGCCCATCATATCCCATCCCTAGCTCCTGTAGGCTCATGACCATCTCAAAATGCAAAATGCAGTAATTCCAACTTCAGAGTCCCTATAGTCTTAACAGTTTCATTCTCCTTTAATCCCTGTACTTTGGAGACAAAGGCAGGTAAATCTGTATGAGTTCTAGGCCAGGCCAGCCTGGTCTGCATAGCAATTTTTAGGCTAACCAGGGTTACATAGTGTGACCCTTTAAAAAAAAAAAAAAAGCCAGTGTCTCTTTCTTAGACACAAAACAATCTTAACTATGAGTTACTACAAAATAAAAATGAAAAAAACTTTTTTAAAAGTTCCATTCTTTTGACATAGAATGGCAGAATATAAACAAACATTCACATTCCAGAAGGAAGGAAGGAGAGTACAGTAAGCAAAGATCGCCAAGACTGAAAACCAACAAAGAAAACCGAATCCTGCAGCTCCATGTCCAGCATCGGGGACTCTTGGCAGCATTATCTGGGTTCGAATGAGTTTGACCAGGCCTTCCCTCAAGTTGTACTGTCTGCATCACATACAGACAGTCCAACATCTCAGGCCAGTTACATTCCACGCCTGCAACCTTTCTGGGCAGTCATCCGACTGTCCTGACATCTCCAGCAGGGTAGGTTCTCCATTGCAACTTAAGCTTCACCTTCACAATTTATGCAGTGGTCTCTGGGGATTTCTTTGTAGAAAATCCAAGCCGGACATATATTCCTGGCCTTAACAGCTCTCTGGAACCTGGGTACAAGCCTCTAGACTCCAGTAACTGTAGCTTGGCCCCCTTCAACCACAGGTAAAGTTGTCTACAGCACCTTGGAAGTTGACCTTGGAAAATGTCTCCTTAGGCAATTGTTTCAAACAGGAAGCCACGTTAGTACATTCTCATTCCACATTCTTTCTTTTCTAATAAGTCTGCTTTGCCAAAGGTTGGCTCTTTCTATGGGGTCTTGTCCTTAGGGTCCTCTTCCTATGATCTTCTACCCTGAGGGTTTCTCTTAAACAATTATGTCTACTTTCTCTGAGGACTCCTTGACTGTATCTTTAGACCTGTTCATACTCCCTTCCTCACCAAATGGCACATTTTATATCTGACCTATTTGGCTGTTTTCTGTCCTTGAAAATATGAATAAATGCTGTGACCAGTAGTCATGCCACAGCCTGATGCTATGCTGTCTTAAACTTTCTTCTTCCACTGCTTTTGAATTCAGTTTCTTTCGAGTTTTTAGGTCATGGGTAGAGTGCAGCTGCGTTCTTTGCCAGAATGTAAAATTAGTCACCTCTAGTTCAGTTCCCAGAGAGTCCTTGTTACCCTCTAAAACCTCATGAGCCAGGCTTATGCTGTCTGTATTGATCTCAGCATTCTGGTCTTCCAAGTTCTTACTAGAATGTCCCACTAAGTTCTTCATATAGAATTATAGGCTTTCTCTAGCTATAACTCCAAACTTTTCCATATGACCACTCTCATTGGGTATCATTTCTAACTTAGCATCTGCACCTCCATACATGGTAATAGACTGTGGCCACAATCTATTATTGTAGAAGCTGCCAAGTAGTATAGTATATTGTATGAACAGTGGATCTCAGAGTCTCGTGCCACTCACAACTCAGGAAAAATGGGCTAAAAGTGACAAGATCCTATATCTGTTAGAAATGCTGAAGCCTGTTATCAGGGACCTTATCAAGATGCTGTAGGAGAAAAGGCCTATCTAAATGTAGAGTTGGTTCAGTCCAGTCAGAAAAATGCACCCCTTTCTGGAATGAATGGGGTCCTATATAATCAACTTGCCATTAAGTTTCTGTTTGTTTTCCGTCAAGGTATGGCACTACACTACAGATTAGAGTTAGTTAGTTAGTTAGTTAGTTAGTTAGTTAGTTAGTTAGTCAAGGTATGGCACTACGCTACAGATTACAGTCAGTTTCTGCTAGTAGTTTGGCACTGGTATTCAGGAGGATAGTGTCTAAATCGGTGTGGCAAGAAGAAGCTCATGAGCGGGGCGGTGGTGGCGCACGCCTTTAATCCCAGCACTCGGGAGACAGAGGCAGGCGGATCTCTGGGTGTTCGAGGCCAGCCTGGTCTACAAGAGCTAGTTCCGGGATAGGCACCAAAGCTACAGAGAAACCCTGTCTCAAAAAACCAAAAAAAAAAAAAAAAAAAAAAAGAAGAAGACGCTCATGTTGTGTGTTTAGGTACTGTCTCCGTTTCTATCACTGTAGCTGCTACTCCTGGGTTGTGTGAGGAGTCACCGAGGAAGGCCAGCTCTTCTCAGCAGAGCCATCCTACCAATTGCTGAGCACCTTTGTGCAGTGAACGCTCTTGGGCAGGGATTATTGTGCAGTGTCTAGCACTCCTATTGTGCTCACTCCTAGGGGTATTTCCCCATATGCATCTCCTTTCTCCATCTTCCATTGGTCCCAGGACAGATCAGTGCAGTCACCCACCCCTATCCCCAAGTCTCTCCATTGTCTTACCTGGGCCACTTCCTTCTCCATACAAAGTGGGTGGTTGGGCCAAGCCTGAAGCTCTGTTGAAATGATTTCTTTTCATTGGTCTCGGTAATACCTACCAGGGGAGTCGCAATCTGGAAGCAATCCATTTTCAGTTTGCACCAAAATAGAGAGCTAACTGATTTCTGCGCATGTCCCAAGATGCATTCTCATCAGCTTGCCCTGCATTCCCTGTGAGTGACAGCAGTGATCAGGCGAGGTTGTATAGCTGGGAGATGACAGACCTTGATGCTGGATATGTGGTGCTCTGGGCCTGTACCTCTGCCCAGTGACAGTTTTTGTATTCACTCTTTCTTCTGTATTCTCAGACGCCAGTGTCCCTTTCCACCTGTACCCTAAGACCTACTTAAAATGTATTTATTCTTTATATGTATGCGAATGTGAGAATGCCTGAATGAGGGGGCATGTATCACATCAGTGCAGTGCCCACAGAGGCCAGAAGAGGACATCACATCCCCTGCACTGGAGTTACAGGCAGTTGTGGGCACCCTGATGTGAGTGCTGGGGACTGAATTCCTGTTCTCTTCGAGAGCAGTGAGTGCTCTTAACTGCTGAGCCATCTCTCCTGTCCCTACTAAGACAGCCTTCCAAATGTGAAAGTTTCAGTAACTGATGAGACAGATAAAGAATGCCAGTAGTGTGTGCAAAGACTCCTTTGCTCATGGTTTATCTTAGAGTACTAATGAAATATTCCCATATACGTTTTTTTAATATTTATTTATTTATCTATCATGTATACAATATTCTTTCTGCATGTATGCCTGCAGGCCAGAAGAGGGCACCAGACCTCATTACAGATGGTTGTGAGCCACCATGTGGTTGCCGGGAATTGAACTCAGGATCTTTGGAAGAGCAGGCAATGCTCTTAACCACGGAGCCATCTCTCCAGCCCCTTCCCATATATGTTTTTACATTTAGGAAAATTAGATTATTATGTAAAACTTTATATAAAGTAAAGATAAGACATACTTCTAATTATTTTTTTTTTAAAGCTGCAAAATGCCACCAGGATGGATCCTGTTATTGCTTTGTTAGCAAATAAGCAAAATCTTGAATCCTTTCTTTAAAGTCAGATTCCTAGTGACACGTGGCATTATCTCTTGTGGGCGGGGCCCCCAAGAGAGACTTTAAATAGACTTTTTGTGTTCCTATAATATACCAAGCAAGCTAGGCAAATCTGGCTAAGGGGATCAGAGAAGCAGAATAGGAAACAAAAATAAATGATGTAGTCTCTTTGGCTACCATATCAAAAACACTACAGCTGTAGTCTGTGAGGAACCCAAGGCACAGGCAGTAGCTAAACCACACTCGGATCCCTAATCCACATGAACCGCGAGTAACAGATGCATACTGGTCCAACCTATGAGTGGCCATGCTATGTGGCCATAGGTAGCTGGCAGACTTCCTACAGTTGGACTACAGACTGGAGAACATCCGTTTGCTTATAGTTTATCTATATTCAGCTCCTATCAACCTTGTAGACTATATCTACCTGTGAATCTCTCTCTCACTAAGAGTGTTGCCCTGCCCATGTCAGCATAGAAAAACATGATCCCTAAGCTTAACAATTAGGTATTTATGACAAGAAAAGTAAAAACCAATGGAGCCCTTCACCGCTGCAGGGTTTAATCCAGGCCCTTCACAAACTTTACTTACTATTCACCACAGTGACATGAGGTGGGTTCGTTTGTGATTTTAACTTGACAAGAAACTTGAAGCTTCTTGTAGTCAAAGATAACTTGCCAAGGGTTGACACTTGGCATGGCCCAGCTGGTATTCAAGGCCTGCACATTTCGGCTTCAGAGTTTCTGCTGTCCCTTAGAACTGAGAAGAGATGGAGATCAATGCAATGCGAATGAGATCTTTTTTTTTTTAAATCATCATTGAGAAGTTCAAGTTTTCAGTGGGGTTGGTGGCACACATCTTTAGCCTCACCAACCAGGAGGCAAAGGAAGGCATATCTATGTGAGTTCGAGGTCAGCCTGGTCTGCAAAGTAAGTTCCAGGATAGCTAGGGCTACACATAAAAACCCTGTCTTGGAAAAAAAAAAAAAAGTCCAACTTTTCAGCTACTTGTGAGCCATTGGAGGATAAGATTATACTTCACACTAAATCCCACTGTTGATATTTAAAACACAGGCATGGATGGAGCCTTAACCGAGGGCTGGAGAGATGGCGCAGTAGATAAGAGCCCTCGCTTACAATACCCAAGTTCAGACTTCAAGCACTCGTGTAAAAAGTCAGGCACGGCATATGTGCCTGTAAGTCCAGTGTTGTGGTGGACAGACTCAGGATAGCTGGGGTTCACTAGCTGCCAGTCTCGCTCCAGGTTCAGCAAGAAAACCCCTCTCAAGGGAATGATATGGGGGAATTTTAGAGGAAGACCCCTGTTGTTCCTCTTTTGACCTCCTTGAGCCCATGGGTGATCATACTCAGATTGACACAGGTACATACACCACACAGCCAGCCACCAAACAAACAAACAAAAATCCTTTACTGACTGACCTACTGGATGGATGGATAGATGGACGAAATGTCTTTAACAGGTGTGGGACAAAAGAGCACAAATAGAATCTTTTACTTCTATTACTGCAGCAGAGCAGTGCCTTGGCTCCAGCACATTGGCATAGTTGCCATGAATATTAGCTCTCCTGGTACTTACTGATAGCCTGAGTTAGGAAATATGATAAGCTTTTCTTGATTTCAAGTCGAGAGCTGAAATAATTCATAAGAGGTAAGTGGAGTGGAAGGGCAGCCATTATCCCTAACAAGTGTCTCTTTTCTTATTGGTCTGTATATAGGTGCCCACACTGAGAACCCTTGACGTACGCAATTCTGCATCTGCCACTGTTTATCACCTCCAGGGATAAGTGGGGCTATAAAATGGGCTTTAGTTAAGGAATGTGCTCGCTTGTGTATGCAAATGTCTGTCTAAACCACTTAAAATAACAAGTTGCTTGACACCAGACATTGAGGGAATTTGGTTTCAGATGCTGGAGCATGGTCCTTCATTAGGCTCGCACGTTACAAGTACAGGGAATGAAGGATGGCTTCTTCCGGTCCCGAGTGCCAAGTACCTTCAGCTACGTCACAGCTCCCTTCTCCGTTCAGAGTAAGGGACGAAGCTTATCTCCTCATTCTGGTCATATTTGGGGAACTAGAGTCAGGATACTGGTTTGATTTGTAATGGCTCTTATGGCAAGATTTTTGTAAGTTTAGAATAATTTTATTGTGTGTAGAATATGTGTGTGTGCCGATGCACATGTGTGCTGTATGGTTTGCGGAAGCCAAGGGATACCATTGCAGAGTCAGTTAGTTCTCTCCTTCCTTGGGTTCTGGGGGTTGAACTCGGGTTATTAGGTTTGCACAGCAAGTGTTTTTCCCACTGAGCTACCTTATTGACCCCGTCCTGGCTTTTTTTTTTTCTTTTGAGACAGGTTCTCAATATATAGCACTGATCTGAAAACCTTAAATAGACCAGGCTGGCCTCAAACTCACGGAGATCCTCCTGCCTCTGCCTTTGGAGTATTAGGATTAAAGGTATGTGGTCTCATCCTGGCTTTTTAAAAGACCATGTTTATATGGTAGAATCCCACTAATAAATGACCAGGCCAGTCATCCTTTAATGAAAGTGAACTCATTTTTTTTTCCCTCTAAGAAGATATGATATAGCTCAACTTTATTTTCTCTCTTTGTTTTTAATATTTATTTTATTTTTTATCTATGTGTCTCTCTGTACGTGTCTGTTTATAAACATATGTCTATGCAGATGCCCACAGAGGCCAGAAGAGGGCGCTGCGAGCTGTTGGGAATGGAACTCAGGTCCTCTGCAAGAGCAACAAGCACTGCAGGAGAGATGTCTCCAGTCCCTTCAGCTCATTCTCACGGCCTCGCCTTTGCCGTTCTCCCCTCTTCTGCTGTCACCTTGCCTATGACACACAAGCAGATCACACCACATCCTAGTTAAAATCTTTTGCTCATAGAAGCAATTGCTGCATTGGGAGACTACGAGCTCTTACACTTCTCAGGGTACCAGAGACTCAGGGTCTAGCACCGGCCCTCTTCCTAGCTCATAGATGCCATCTTTCTCATTGTGTTCTCTCAAGGCAGAAAGGACAAGACAGGTTTCTGGGGATTCTGTCATAAGGACAACCACGTCACCCACTGGCTCTTATGACTCCTAGCTCTTGTGCTACCATCACAGTGGTGATTCAGTTTCAACACGTGAGCCCAGGAGAGATATGAGCATTCAGGGCCTTTCGTTATTGCTTAGTTCATACATTTACTAAATTCAGGTGTGAGACCCAGAAGGCACCTCACAGGTCATCTAGCAGAACCTCTTCATGTTGGAAGCTATAAAGAGGGACACCCCAAAGGGCACCGGTTTCATTCACTGCCACACAGAGGTGGATCTGATACTCAAGACATTGCCTTTACAAGGTGGAAGTTTTCCATTACCACAGGCAGTTGCTGTAAAGTCTTATGCATGGATCCCTGGTACACCAGAGTCCCACTGGCTGTATCTTGGCCAACCTCTAAATGCATATTCAGTGAACCACCGTGCTTGGCTGAGTAGCTCTAATTCTAGTCCTGGAAATGTCCTTGGTTCTGTCCTGACTGGAGGCCGGGACTGCCAGAAGAGAGTGCTGACTTCCTGTGATCTTTCCTTTCACCAAATCACCATGTCTCCTGGGGAACTGTAGCTGAGGGTGTGACCCAAACTCCAGTCTGAACACCACCATCCCTTCTGGCAGACAGCTCTGAGTGGATCTCTATTACGGTCTCACCAGTGGTGCTGTTCATCTTTGGGTTTTGTGTGTCTCACTTGCTCTCTGAAGCCCCACCCTTGGCCTTGCAGCTGCTTGCTGGTGACCTCCATCGCTGCCCACACTTCTCTCTTGGACCCTAATTCAAAGAGGCATTATCTTTCTCCTCCTCCTCCTCCTCCTCCTCCTCCTCCTCCTCCTCCCCTCCTCCTCCTCCTCCTCCTTCCTCTTCCCCCTCCTTCTCTTCCTCCTCCTCCTCCTTCTTCTCCCAGCAAGATCTACAGCTTGCCTGCTCTGTTGTTTTTCTTCCAAACTCTAATGACCATGAGATTCCTTCAGAGTCCCTTTCTCAATTCTTTTATTAAGACTAAGAACCCAAAAGGAAACCTCAATTGCCCTGGTAACAACACATTCTGAAGTTACTTCCTGCAGCAAAGTTGTAAATCTCAGCTTCTGGGCTGGAGAAATGGCTCAGGAGTTCAAAGCACTGGCTGCCCTCCAGAGGACCAGGGTTTGAGTCCCAGCATCCACAATGTAGCCAACGATCATCTGTAACTCTAATCCTAGGGGCCCTGATGCCCTCTTCTGGCCTCCCTGGGCACTGCAGGCATGTGGTGCACAAACATACATGCAGACACAACAACCATATATATAAATTAAAAATAATCTTTTTAAAAAAATTACAGCTTCAGAGGGAGAGAGAGTTCTGAAAAGAATTCAGATTGCTGGGTGGCAGTGTGGAGGGGGGACCCTTGCTCCTATGCTACTGCCACTGGCCTCATGAGAGCACAAATTCTCCTCAAAATCATCACACTGACCACTGGCTGAACTGGGAAGATTTATCCATCATTGCCAGCTGGCCTTAGGTGAATAGGTGCCCAATGTTGGGTCCAGACAGTCTAGGAGAAGACAGCTAGATGTTACAAGTACTCTCGGAGCTTTAAGGTCCTTACTCCCTATGCATGACCCATTTGACAGGGCAGAAGCCTCTGTGGAGTGATGTGTGTGTGTGTGTGTGTGTGTGTGCGCACGCGTGTATGCATGTATGTGTGCATGTGTGTGTTCCTCCACACTAGACTCCAGAGCAACTTCTGGCACTCAGTAATCATATTCTCAAGTTAATTTCTTTTCTTTCCTAGATTTAAGTGTTGATGACAGTGATATCATAATATAAGATTAAAAATAACCAGGCACCAACTACTGGTCAAGATACAGCGGATACCGCAATGCTCTGTGTTACAGGTAGGCATCTGCATCCTACAAAAATTAAGAAATATGATCAACACAGCACAGTCAGAAAGAGGAGAGCTTTCCACTCAACTGGCTCCTTAACAGTCTGGAAAATCGGCACCCACAGAGAGCTCTGTCCCAAGTGACTTCTGTGGACATTCTGAGAAGCCCAGCAACACAGCAACCGGTAGTGCCCTTCCTCCATAAGGATGGAAGTGTGGTTGAGAAGGTTTATCGCAGACTCACTTGAAGCTCCGCAGAGTCCCGATCTCCACCAACCCCACAGCAAACGCTTTGCCAGGCAGCTGGAGGCCGTTGCCAGTTCGAAACAGCAAAAAGGCATGTTCAAAGCTGCGTTTTTGGAAAATTAATCTGGCTGCAGTCTTGGAAGAGAGGCTGTCTTTTCTCAGTCCACCGGTACCCAGTGGAAGACCTGACCACGGCTCCAGCAAGTGGCAGAGTGGAGCCAGGCTGTGTCTGGAGTCCCCCAAGCCTGACGATCTAAAGCTGAGGAACTGCTTTTGCTCCTTCCTCCCACCCCTGCAAGCGTCCTTTCTTCTTAGTGGCTGCTTTGCACCTCTCACCTCTGGGCACTTCCTCTTGTTTTTAGCCCACCATGCTGGTCCCTTCTCAACATGATACAGTTCCCTTGAAGCTGCCCTGAGAAGCCAAAACCCACCAGCGGCTGGAGCTGGTAGGGGTGCTGTACTTCCTGTTGGGGGCAGAAACCACAGTGTTATTTATACCCGAAGCTCTTTATTCACGGCGCTTTACAAAACACAAAAGGGGCAGTCCCCTGTCTTAGGGAGCCAACAGACCACAGACACACATAAAACAACAGAGAATAACCAACCCCTCCTCTCTGCTACACTCGAGCTCGCACGGTCCCCTCCACTGCCCTTTTGTTTCTTTTATTACCTTCCCCTGCGCAGTCTCATTATGGAAATAGACTCCTAATTAACACATCAGGTTCCCCTTTCCAAAATGTCTCTGAAATGTGCCCATCCACGATGCCATTCACTCAAAAACACCCCCTACAATCTTTATTTTGTTCGGCTCTTCGCCCTGCTTGTATTATTTGTTTCTTTGTACTGAAAGTTTGTCAGCTCCCCGGACCTGGCACGTATTCATTAGGAGGATGGTTCGGAGCACGAGGCAGCGTGATGGAGAGCAAGGCTGAATAAGGAACTTGGGAAGACACAGAAAGCCCTGATGGGAACAGCATGGGGGTGACGCTAAAGACCAGGACCCAGTTTTGAGTGTCAGGGAGACCAACAGCCAGCTGTTTGGGCTATGATTCTTCACTTCTCCTCAGCCAGGCTTCTGCAGAGTCAGAGAAGTAGGTACCACGTTTTACCTCTGTGCCTTTCAAAGTCTCTTTGTTCCCATCTGCCCCAAGGCCCTCACTTCCCTCTTCTAGGTCTCTTGAGTTCTACTGGTGTTCAAGGTCAAAATGAAGTTTCATCGCCTCCTGAAACTTTCCAGGGCTCCCCAAGTCCTAATTAAAACCCTCTGGGTGGCTCATCAGTCAAACCGAAAAGGGGTGCAGACGCAGGTGGGGTAAAGAGGTTCGCTGGCTGCTTTGGGGTAAAGCAGGGTCCCATCCACTCTCCTCATCGCACTCAGTAAGACCTAGATTACCCAGAAGCTGTCCCCCTGGCACTGGAAGGCCCAGCCAAGGTGTAGCATTATTACAGAGTGCAGGTTCTCTCACCACACAGGGCGGCCTGGGTGAGCTGTGCTGGCCTATGACTCGGCAGCAACTCAGAGTCTGTCCTCAGAATTTTAGACTTGTGTCTGAGATGCCTGTTTCTTATCCTATCTTCAGGTTCTGTGTGTATGTGGTGGGGGGAAAGAGAGGTTATTATTACTCGGGTGTTACCACTTCTTAAAAACATTATTTAGAGTCATTGAGATTGTAATATAATCTCATCATTTCTCCCTTCTCTTTCTTCCTCCTAACCCCTCTCATATCCTCTTCCTTGCTCTCCTCAAATTCATGTTCTCTTTTATCACTCCTTGTCACCACATGCGGGCGTGCGTGCACACTCGTAACACCCAAATGCAGTTTGCTTAGTCTGGATAATGTGACTTGCATGTGTGTTTTTTCAGGGCTGCCCATTTGGCAGTGAATCACCAATTGGTGTGCTCTTCTTCAGGGAAGACTTTCTCTTACTCATTCCTTAGCTTCTCCTACTTTGTCTAAGGCTGGTGCCTTGTGACTCTTAGATGTGTCTACTGGTCCTGCCCCATTTTACAGTTGCTTCTAAATAATCACTCAGAGGTTTAATATTAACTACAGAATGCTTGGCCTGTAGTTCAGGCTTATTATTAAAGAGTTCTTACATTTAAGTTAACCCATTTTTATTAATCTGTGTATTGCCACGTGGCTGTGGCTTTTACCAGTCTAATTTGGGCAGCTGGCTCGTGTCTCTCTTGACTCTGCCCTTCTTTCTTCCTGTAATCTATTTGGTTTTCCTGCCTAGCTATATTCTGCCTTGCTATAGGCCAAAGCAGCTTTTATTATCAACCAATGAGAACAGCATACATTTGGGACTGGGTTCCATAACTGCATTTTGATTGGTTGTGGTTTTCTGCAGTGGTCTCCATCTGTTGCAAAGAGGAAGTTTCCTTGAAGTGGGGTAAGGACTACACTTGTCTGTGGTTGTAAGACAAATATATAGAAAGCGGTTAGGGATTATGCTGGTTTAGTAAAGGGATGATTGTAGGTTCACTGTTTGGTCAGAAGCATCACCCCAGCTCTATAATACCCCTTTATATAAAAAGTCTGGATTGTTTGCCTGGGGGCTTCACCCCAGCTCCTGGCATAAGACCCCTCCCCAGGGAGGGTCAAGATAGCCCTCCAAATGGTGATCCCTCCCTAGGAAAGGTCAAGACCACTCCCACAGGCTATCTAAACTGTCCCCCAGAGAATGAACATGTGGTCTCTGGGTTTTACATGGTCTTCCTTTCTCTCTCTTTGCCTCTCCATGCTTTTCTGGGACCACCGGGAGCATTGCATTAAACATGGGCATCTTTTATTCGGTTTAATTTGGTCTGATTGGAATTATTCATGTCAGCAGAGAGGTTTAGCTTAAGAGAAATACCTAACATTCACCTCCGAGATCCATGACTTCACTAGCTCTAGGTTTCCAGTGTCAGGCATGGTTTCCATCTTGTCGAGTAGGTTTTAAGACCAATTAGAGAACCATTTGCACCACCAAGCTATACACGCCACTGCTGCACCCTTAGAGTTATACCATCCTGGCCATGGTTCTGGTTCACAGGTATCACAGCTGGGTAGAACTGTTGGCTGCTTCCCTCTTTGGATACATGTATGGTGCCTTCTGGTACCATGGAAGTCCTTATGGAAGAAGCATTCAGGTCAGTTCCTCCTAAGGGGAATGTCTGAAATGCATGGCTTCTTCATCAATAGGAACTTATTTTCCATATCTAGGGGGCAAGCATGGGCAATAGCAATATCCCATTATGTTTTAGGAGTCCCATGGATAACCCTGGCCAACATTTCAAAAGAGGGCTTCCCATGCTTAGCGTTGGAGGTTTTATTAGGTGGTCTATGACTCTTGAAGGGAATATTGTCAGTCCAAATGGGAAAATTTCATTTAAAAACGTGTGTGTGTGTGAGAGAGAGAGAGACAGAGACAGAGACAGACAGACAGACAGACAGAGTTTGTATCTTATGTGTATTATAGGTATTTTAGGTAGATAGTCAATAGTGTGACTCAACAAACTTCCTCACTGGTCTGGAACTCACCAGGCCGGCTAGGCTAGATGACCAGTAAGCCCCAGGGTTCTGCCTCTACCTGCCTCCCCAGTGCTGGAATCACAGGTATACACCACCACACCCAGCTTTTTCAACATGGATTCTAGTGCTGTAACTCAATTCTCCATGCTTCAAAGGCAAGCGCTTTGTAGGTCCGACATCTCCTCGCCCAAGCACCCAGGCTTCTCTTGTTACAGCCCCTGAGAAGTCCTTTTTCAACTCCTGAGTGCCCGTCCCTTCTTGGCTTCAGTTCACTCCCAGTGGTTGATGCCTATAACTGGTCACAGGACACTGAAGCCCGAAGCGCCTGGGAGTCTTTGTTCTCCTTGGGGATAACTAAGTGGTCCGAAAATATGTAAACCCAGCGCTCCCCAAAATTGAGATAAAGCCTGAGGTGCCACATGGGCTCCAAACAAGACTCCCTACAGTTTGGGCCAGAAAAATCTCTCATGATTGGGGGTTTTTGTCTTCCTCTCCCATTCCTACTGATTTCCCAGGGCACGTCCTTAAAAATTCCTCGCACAAGTGTCCGCACCTACAGGTCCCATTCTGGGAAAATCTGATGCAGGAAAATACATAGAGCATCTCTTCATTGGTAAGAACTCATATTTTAGGCTCATTTTAAAAGTCTATATATTTTCCTTTTTTCTTATGTATGTGTGTGGAGCTTGTATGTGTGAGTGCACGTGTGCATGTGTGTGGGCACATGTCTCTGTGTGATGCTGTAGGCTGATGTTAGGTATCTTTCTTGCCCCTCTTTCTTTTTATTCATTTGAGGCAAAGCCTCTCAATCAAACCAGAGCTCGCAGATACAGAGAGTCTTGCTAGACAGTGTGCTCTGGGGATTCCATCTCAGCTTTCTAAGGCTGGAATTACAGGTGGGATGCCATGATTTAAGTGGAATCTGGAGACCCCCTAATTCTGGTTTTCTTGCTTGTGTGGCAAGCCTTTTAAACTAATGAGCCATATCCACAGCCTAAAGTCCATATTTTAAGTCCAAATTTACATATTATCTCGTTAAAGGCCACCTGATAATTATCAGGTATGATAACAGGTACATAGTCAGAAATTTCTTTTTAAGATTGACTTAAAGATTGGTCACCAAAAGAACACATAATCCAATTTAAAAAATGGGGTACAGACCTAAACAGGGAACTCTCAACACAGGAATCTAAAATGGGTGAAAGACACTTAAGGAAATGTTCAACATCCTTAGTCATCAGAGAAATGCAAATCAAAACAACTCTGAGATTCCATCTTACACCTGTAAGAATGGCCAAGATCAATAACACTGATGACAGCTTATGCTGGAGAGGTTGTGGGGAAAAGGGAACACTCCTGCATTGCTGGTGGGAGTGAAAGCTGGTACAACCCCTTTGGATGTCAGTGTGACAGTTTCTCAGAAAATTAGGAAACAACCTTCCTCAAGACCCAGTAATACCACTTTTGGGTATATATACAAAGGATGCTCAATTGTGCCACAAAGACATGTGCTCAACTATGTTCATAGCAGCTTTGTTTGTCATAGCCAGAACCTGGAAACGACCTAAATGCCTCTTGATAGAAGAATGGATAAGGAAAATGTGGTACAGTTACACAATGGAGCACTACATAGCAGAAAAAAATGACAGCTTGAATTTTGCAGGAAAATGGATGGAACTAGAAAATGTCATTTTGAGTGAGATAATTCAGACACAGAAAGACAATTATCACATGTACTCACTCATAGGTGGTTTTTAAACATAAAGCAAAGAAAACCAGCCTACAAACCACAACCCCAGAGAACTTAGACAACAATGAGGACACTAAGAGAGACATAAATAGATCTAATCTACACGGGAAGTAGAAACAGACAAGACCTCCTGAGTAAATTGTGAGTATGGGGACCTTGGGGAAGGGCTAAAGGGGGGAGGGGAGAGGCAGGGAGGGGAGCAGAGAAAAATGTAGAGCTCAATAAAAATCAATAAAAAAAGGAAGAAAAAAGATTGACTTTATGTCGCTGTGTGCATATCTGTGGGGGTGGGGGCACATGCACAGGAGAGCAGCTGCCCTCCTAGGCCAGAGGAATCAGGTCTCCCTAGAGCTGTAGTTAAAGGTGGTTATTAGTTTTCCAGTGGGGGAGCCGGGACTCGAACTCTGATCTCCTGCAAGAACAGTATGTGTTCAGCCTTCTCACCAGAAGGTTCCAGTCGTCTGTCTAGAGTCTGTGTTCTTGGTGTGGTAGCTCAAGAATGCTCGCACATGACCCCCCCCCCCCCAACCCCTTCTTACTGACTCTCTTTAGTAACCAAGCAAAGGAAACTATGTCTTTCCTTCTCAGGTTGTAAGCCACCAACTCTACCTACTTCATTAAAGCCTTTCCTGATAATCCCAGCATCTTGCTCTCCTTCCTGCTGCTGCTGCTGCTGCTGCTGCTGCTGCTGCTGCTGCTGCTGCTGCTGCTGCTGCTGTGTGTGTAATGTGTATTCCCTGTTTCACCACACCAAGCCAGAGGCCTGAGATCATGGGTTTTCATTTGTCCACTGTGCTCAGAACAGGGCTAGAACAAACCTGTCGAATTCATCCCTCACAGGGAAATGAAAGGCACAGAAGGCTTTGATTCAAGCCAGGCAAATAGATTTTGTGCGAGCTTCACCCCATTCACAGGTCCAGGTACCTTTGCAAACAAGAGTCCAAATTGGTACCTGAAATGTAATTTCCCAGATTCCTTTAGCTACCTGCCCTGGGGTTCATATGAGTTTTTTTTTTTTCCCTAGCTCTATTGTTTGCAATTCAATCCCTTTTCCTGTCTCTTTGAGATCTTGGAGTTTTCTTGAGTTCAAGGGTTTTGGTACTCCAGACGTCTAAGCAAGGCAGTTTATTAGGAAGCCTTCTGTTTACTCAAGTATACAGCAGGTCCCAGCTGGCCAGCCGGGTAAGTGAGACTCCTTGACATTGTTCCAGGCACGGACTCTGTAAAATTTAATCACCAATACGGTAATGTGATGCAGGATGATTTTTAAGAGGAGGTCAGAGTCCGTGCTAGTCTCCTGCAGAGAAAGACTGACTACCTTCCCACCCTGGAGAAAGACAACCTCTTCTGAGCCAAGCTTTCCAGCCGTGGCTTCCTCTCTGAGTCTGGGTTTCGACAGTGCCTCTTTCGAGCTTCCTTGCTGTGGTTGCAAAAGTAACTGTGTCTAAATACTGTTGGCCGTTCACCATTTGGGATTCAACCCCGAGTCTGGACCTTGTTATGTAGGCATTTTCAGAGCGTTGCAGCTCAGCTGTAAAAGTGCTTTGGCTTAAAGGGAAAACACAGTAGAAGCTGGCTAATCTAATCACATAATAACACTTGCCACCCCTTCCCAGCAACACTTTCATTGGAAGACTCGAAATGAGGCTTTCTGAATGCAAAAAGACACATTCCGTGGGGACTGGGTCATCCCTGATGATCTCCAGTCTTGCTTATTAAAGCAGGTGTCACCACATTGCTCCGATAGTGCCCTGTCCTTTGGATACAGTCACCAAGGGTAGTCTCAGGCTGCCCAAGGATCTCACCGATGCTCTCTGCTTTACACTTTGTGTTCTGTACTTTCTCAGACGTCTGATTTCTCCAGGATTCTGGGAACCATTTTCAGGAAAGATTCTAAACACACTCGAGATATGTGGATTTCTACAATCCATATTTGATTATTTGGTTTTCTTATGACTTTGTCCATCCATATTACAGTTATTTATCTGGTATGTATGTGTGAGCATGTGCTATTCAGATAAATAACAATTCTAGTTATTTGTCTGGCAGGTACATATTGTGGGCACTTGTATATTCCTCTCGTGGGCAAGGGGAGCTTTTAATACTCATTTTAGAGTTTTTCTAATGATGTTGAAGTGATCTCCATGGCAAATACTAGTTGAACTTCATTTTCAATGGACTATTTTCCTATTCAAGAAGACACTTAACTGTCTCTTAAAAAGAAAGTTTAAAATAGCTTACTGTTATTTGTGAACTGTGAGGGGTCACCCTTAAAATCTGACTAACTCTGATTAGTAATTTTTAATGGGGAAACAATATTTCTTTAGATTAATGGTGTCAGAGGGTTCAATCCTTCATGGAGATCATGATAGTTCAGTTGAAATCTGTCTTTGTCTCTATCTCTCTTCCCACACCTTCCCTTTCTCCTCCCTCTCTATATAATAGCCTTCTGTATAATGAAACATTTTACAGACCTTAGAAGGCAGCTCTCAATTACAAAATTGAGTAGAAATAAAGGGAGAAGGTTGACAGCTTGCATACGGTTTCCAAAAAATGCCCACAAGTCTCTCAGTGAAGTGTTATCTGTTGAGTATAATGCTTTTGTCTGAACACAGCATAAACACTCTGAAAAACAGGACAAAATAAATTTGATCTGAAAACATATTAGTGGGAGACTGGTTATATGACTCAGCTGGTAGAGTGTTTGCCTGGTACATACAACAACTGGGTTCAGTCCCCAGCATGGCATAAACCAGTAGGTAATCCTAGAAATTGAGGTGTAGCGGCAAGGGAATCAGAAGTTCAAGGTCATCTTTAGTAACAGATCAAGTCCAAGGCCAGCTTAGGTTGCACGAGACCCTGTTTCACATATATGTATGGGACTGGGAATACAGCCCCGTGTTGGAGAGCTTGTTTAGTGTGTCCTAAATTCAGTCTCCAGTAACACATGCACACACACACATGCATGTACACACACACACACATGCACGCATGCACACACATGTACACACACAGGCCTCCTGGAGGTGAGCCTCTCTGGCTAGTTGGGAATGAAGTCTGGAGGTGAGGTTTGTGAGGGACCTTGTGCAGATTAGAGCTGGTTCTGATGACGTCCCAGTGATGTCTACTTGAATTTGCTGTCTAGCCAGCATTTCCTCCTTCATAAAAACAGACTTTGTGTTTCAAAATCAGGTAAGACGAAAGCTTGATTGATTGCTATTTTTGAAACATGTTTCTCAGAATAGCCAGAGTGATTGCTGCCTGTTCTCTCATTACCCCTAAGACAGCATTTGTCAAAGATGGAAAGAATCATGGATTTGCCTCAACTCACATTGTCCCAAGTACTGTCAACTTAATTTCACTCTTACAGATAAGAGGCCAGATCACCAGAGTCAAGGCTTTTCTTCAAGGAAGAAAAGGAGAGTCTTCTCAATATACAAATGGAACCATGCATTCCTCTGCTTGTAAACCAAGCATCATTGGCTACATACAGTACAGTAAGTTTTAGTGGCCACCCGGCATTCCAGATATTTTTTGATTGGGATCTTTACACATACCCCCTACAGGAAAGGATGTCCCCCCAAACCAACAGAGTGACCTGTAGGGTCTGCATTAATTTCTCACTTTGCTAAAATCTCATTAAGATCATTGGCTATGATCTCAGCCGATTCAGGAATTCTTGGGAGTCTGCAGAAAAAAAAAATCTGTTGTGATTTAAAAATGAGAATTATATGTGAGATCCACGTCTCTGTCAGGCTGGAAACAGAACAGTGACTTCCAGTAGCGTTCGGAAGGGCAGCCTTCACAGTGCTCTTGAGGTTCATCCCTAGGTGGGACCCGTGTGGCATCCTTGTCCACTCCTGCTTGTCTCTGCCCCACCCCTACCTGCGGCAGTGAACACCGATTCCCAGCTGATTCACCCCAACCCGACCATTCCCTTATCTAGAAGGACTCTGCTAATGTCCCTTTCCTCAAAGGTCCTCTGATCTCCCGTTAGAAGCTGGCTGAGGCTCTCGCAGTTCTCGTGTAGAGGTCTTAACTCCTGTACCTTACGATGTGGCTATATTTGGAGATAGGTTATTTAGAGAGGTTATTCACTAGAGTTCATTAGAATTGGGGCGTGCGTACACGCACACACACACATGCACGCACACACACACACACACACAGGCACGGTCAAGTGAACCCACAATGAGAAGGCAACTGTATTACAAGGAGATGGGCCTTTGAAGGATCCAAAGCAGACACTTCCACCTTGGACTTGCAGTCTACAGACCTTTGAGGCAATAGGTTCCTGTGGATACGCCACACAGTCTGTTATTCTGAGACGGCATCTCAGCCTTGACCCCATGCCATACTCGGCTTTATGTCTGTTCACAGCACCTGGTAATGTGGACCTATTTCTTTCTATCGTCAGTATCTCGTTTCCCCTCTACAAATCAAGGTATTGGCGCGCAATAGGTGCTCGATAAGTATCCGATTACAAATTACTAAATCGAAATGACTCTCACACTTGGAATGAAAACCTGTAGCTCAGCTCTCAAGACTACAGTCGGCTCTTTGAGAAGCAGAGGCACACAGATATTGAGGTCCTGTGTTTAAATCAAATGAAGCCACTCTTTCCCTAGATGGACAGTAAGACCCTGAATGATTGAGAACTGTCGGGTACCTCATAAACTACATTCAAATGAGCCTAATAACTAGAGAGGTACTTTGGGGAAAGCTGTGAATAGGAAATCAATTCAAGAAGAGAAACTGCGCTTTTTTTTCCTCCTCTGCTTTCATGGCCATTATATTATTTTTAGAATAATTATAGAAAAACACACCAAAAAGATGCTAATGTTAAAAAGCAGAGACACTTGAAAGTCTTTGAACACCTTACTAGCAATAATTTAACCAAATAAGATTACAATTCCAGATCAAAGGTAACAAAATTACAAGTGGGAAAAAGGGAAAAAAAGACCGCTGTGTGGCTTCTTGTTCCCAGGTATTGATAAGACCATGCAAATGACTAGCAGCAGAAGAACTTTCATTCCTAATCCCCATGGGGAGGAGCACTGATGTCACTGTCCTTGGAAATGCAGCTGGTAGATTCCATCACTCACAAACTGATTGTTCAGGCAGCAGATAAACCATAGAGTAAAATTAATAATGGCACCAGAGAATGGGGTTTCTCTGTTATGGGATATATTGGCAAATGTGTATTGACTGACTGCCACTATCCGAAGTTCTATCTTGGTATTACATAAAAATCCAGCATTATATGCAAAAGATGCTTGTGATGGACCCAGTCAAGCAAGGCTACATTAATGTGGGCGGTGAGCCCCTCTCACTGGAGCCTGAGCTAGGGCTGTGACCTTGACTGTAACCCTTGTTGCAAAGTCCTTCCATACGGTTAGTGTTTCATTAATGAAGAAGTGAATATCAAATTAAAGTAACCCTATGGCAACTTTCCAGAAGGCTAGCACCAATAGCTCCATTTCTCCAGTGGTCTAGGAGCAGTGAATTTGAAGCTGTTAAAATCTGTAAGAGGGCTTTGGTCAGCAAGGTTTGAGATATGGGATTGGAGGACCTGGTTCATAGATGCCCAATCCAACAATTCAGAGACACTTTACCCTCCACCCTGAAGTGATATCTGTTATCTAATGTGTCTTCCCAGAACGTTACCCCTTCATTCAGGTAAGAGCACCTCAATTTTCCTTTCCATGCTCTTGGCTCACATAGGGAAGGTGGAACTGACCCCTTCCTAGCCCCAAGCACAAAGAGGGACAAACAGCACAGGCTAAATCAGTTCATGGTATCTCCATTTGACCACAGTGATTGATCCAAGACAGGCACTAAGAATTCAGTGCCAGGACTCGTATGGGATTAAGTGGAGGGAGCCCTCTCTTTCCAGATATTAGACTTTGAGTTATAAGCCTCATGCTACTCAGCTAACCACGTTAGCAGAGATGTAAGCCAATTCTAGGGTGTGTGTGTAAGTGAAAGGGACACAGCATTTTGTCTCTTGGATATAGCTGTACCTGCAACCCAAGCCTCTTGATCCTCTTAGTCACAACACCATCCCACCCTTGCTTCAGCCAGCATCAGCTGATCTGGCACAGCTTGCTGCAGAATGCTTTGAATGACCGAGTCACGTGGAACAAGCGTTCCTTTAGTTTGTATCTCAGTACATGATGAAAGTAGCTGTTGATAAAAAGAAGTAGAGATCTGTGCACAGCCCCACAACTGGAAAAGCTACCCTGCCTCTGTGTACCGGAGTCTCCAAATCTGTAAGATGGGAATAATCGTCAAACCTGACTTAGAGGGTTACCGAGAGAATTAAATAAGTCAACACATGAACACAGACTCAATTGTTATCCGCTGCTAATGCCAACGCCAGAGTTCTTTGTGTGCCTGGGCATGCCAGTGAGTTTGTGTGAGTGCCTATGTATATGTGCTGATCATGTGCATATGTGCGGACTTGAATGCAGAGGCCTGAGGACAACCTCAAGACTCCTTCCTCAATTGCCATTCACCTAGTTATTTTGAGACAGAGTCCTCACTGGTCTAGAACTCACCAAGAAGGTCAGATTTGTTGGACAGTGAGCTCCAGGGATCCACCTGTCTGCCTCCCCAGCACTGGGTTCACAAGACGTGCCAACAGACCTGGCTTCAATGCCAGGGTTTTGTTGCTCTACATGAGGCTGCTACAGAGGCACCAGCTTCGCATTGGAACCAAGGTGAAAGGGCATTGATAATTATTTCTGTTCATCATCGGATAAACTGATTCTTTATTTCGTGTTTAAAAAAGAAACCCGTAGACAAGAGTCAGTTCAGGCATGACAGCTGAATTCCAGGCAGCAGCATTGGTGAATAAACCAGAGACTCCAGGGTGGGAGAGATATCCCTTCTTACAGAAAGCTCCCGGGGGCCCTGGGTCCTGCCTGCACTTGCAGAAGCAAAGTTCCCTTCACTAGGGAGATGAGTATTTTTAGGACTGGAGGGAGAAGGATAATGGTGGCTTTAGCTCAAATCTTAAGGCTAGTGAGAGAAAATAGCAGCGTTGGTAATTTCTGCTTCCTGTTTAAGCACTTCAGCGAAGCTCCTACCCCTGTATTAAACAGGGAAGTGGAGAAATCTGGTTCACATGCCAGAGCCAGATACACAGGCCCACTTGGCCAGAGATTCCCATGGTGTTTTCTAAGAGGGAAACCAGGGAACTGGACCAAACTGCAAAGTAAAATTCTCCTGGTGTGGAGCGGGGCGGGGCAGGGCAGGGGGCGAGAAGCGATAAGTTTAACTTACTTCAGAGACACTCTGAGCCTTTCCCTTTTAAACCCCTTTCTCTTTCTCTTCCTCCTCCACTCCCATTTTTCCATTGTGGTAAAAGACGACAGAGAATTTGCTACTGTAATCAGGTTTAAGCATATATATGAATGGTACCAAATATTTATTTTTGCCACCAACCATTTCCATAAGCTTTCCATTGTCTCCAGTTGGAACACCACGCCTATAAAAACCACCCATAATGACAACCACCATTTTGTTCTCCCTGTCTGTGGATTTGGTGCGTCTAAGAAGCTGATAGCGAAGGAATTCGACAGCATTAGATAGTCTATGACTGACCTGTTCTACAGCCTACAGGCTTCCATGTTTGTCAAACAATTCCTTCCTTTCTATGCCAAATAAGCCTTTCCATTGCCATTCATCTGTTGACAGAAACCTAGATGATAGTTTTTTCAAGGGCTGAGTGTTCCCCAAATCCTACTGCAGTCAGAGGCTTGGTCCTTACAGTGGCCTGGTGGAAAGCTGTGGAACCTTTGGGAAATGGGACCTAGTGGTCCTTAGATCATTGGAGATATGAGCAGCACCCATCCACCCACTGTGTGTGCGTGTGTTCGCGCGCACACGCATAAGTACAGTACCCGTGGAGACCATAAGGGGGTATCAGACCTCCCATGGAGTTGGAGTTATAGGCAGCTATGAGCCACCAGTGCTGGAAACGGAACTCAGGCCTCCATAAGGGCAGTAACCACTGTCACTTCTGAACCATCTCTGTAGCCTTTTGCTCTTTTTATGAACTCTGTAGTGTTTTATTGAGTTGTTGCATAGGAACCATTCATAGATATCTCACCATACTTTCTCTTGTTCCAAGAGTTGCTTTTTCATCATGTAGTGTTCTTTCATTTCCAGAGCTTAATTAATTAATTATATCTAATTATTAGATGTATTCATTTTGTGGGCGAGTGTATGGCCTGCATGTATGCTTGGTGCCCTCTGAGAACCTGCATGTATGCTTGGTGCCCTCTGAGAACAGGATAGGGAGTCAGATCCCGTGGAACTGGAGGAGAGATGATTGTTAGTGCCATGTAGGTGCTGGCAATAGAACCCGAGTCCTCGGCAAGAGCTAAAACTCTTAACTGTGGCACCACCTCTCCAGTCCATATTATTCTTCTAAGACAAGGCTGGCTTCAGCTCCTGATTCTCCTGTCTTGACTTCTCAAATGTCCGCAGTACAACACAGAAGTGGGCCACCATGCTTGGCAGAGGTCTTACATTCTGATACAGTCCAGTTTTCTTTCCTTGCCTATGCTTTTGCTGCCACAGCCAAGAAGTTATGAGCAAATAAAACATCATGAGGGCTTCTTCCTTATCTTCTTCTAGGACATTTATAGTTTCAGCTCTTTTGATTAGCTTGCTTTTGATTTTGAGTGACTTTTACATATAAGAAACAAAAGGATCCAACTTTTTTTTTTTTATGTGGATAAACAGTTTTCCAAGTACCATTTGCAAGGCTCAGGGAGGGATGCTCACCTGCAGCTGCGGACTTAAACCGCTCCTTCCCAGCTCTTTCAGTGTTTGCTTCATGTGTCCTGAAAGAGAGTGACTAGGTGCACACATTTAGGACCAGTGTCCTCCCCCCCCCCCGGTATATATATGTGTATGTGTGTGTGTGTGTGTATACACAGAAATAGACACACACCCACACAAAGCTAAAAAATCTAACACATCAGAAGAGGACAAAACAAGAGCCAAGAAAGGCAGAGGAACAGACATAGCTGCGGAGAGAGACCCACTGTTTCACACACTCGGGAATCCTATCAACACTGAACTGGAAGGCACAATGTATACACAAAGGACCTGAAGGGTAAAAAGAGAGAAGAAAATATAAATATTGAAACATGTCTGCATCTCTGGGAAGAAGCCTATGTGATCATGCTGGATGATCTTTTGATGTGTTCTTAGATTTGGACTGCAAGTATTTTGTTAAGAACTTTTGCATCTATGTTCATAAGGTAAATCAGTCTGTAATTCTCTTTCTTTGTTGAGTCTCTCTGGGTTTGGGTATCAGGGTAACTGTGGCCTCATAAAACAAACTGGTCATGTTCCTTCTGTTTCTATTTTGTGTGATAATTTGAGGAGTATTGGCATTAACTCTTTTTTGAGAGTCTGGTAGAATTCTGCGCTAAAACCATCTGGCCCTGGATTTTTTTGTTTTGTTTTGTTTTGTTTTGATTGGGAGACTTTCAGTGACTGCTTCTATTTTTCTAGGAGTTATAGGTCTGTTTATATGGTTATCTGATCTTGATTTAACTTTGGCAAATGGCATGCTTCAATGAAATTAGCCATTTCTTTTACATTTTCCAAATTGGTGATTTATAGGTTTTTAAAGGATGTTGTCATGATTCTCTTTTCATCTCTCATTTTAATTTAGATATTCTCTCTGTGTATTTTAATTAATTTGGATAAGAACTTGTCAATTTTACTGTTTTTTTCTCAAGAGCCAAATCTGTTTGATTTTTATATTGTTTGTTTGTATTTTATTGACTTCAGCCCTAATTTTGATTTTTTTTCCTGCCATCTACTCCTCTTGAGTGTGATTTCTTCTTTTTGTTCTAGAGTTTTCAGATGTGCTGTTAAGTTGCTAGTATTTGATTTCTCTAGTTTTTTGTGTGTGGGCACTTAGTACTGTGAACTTGCCTCTTAGCACAGCTTTCATTGTGCCCCATAAGTTTGGATACGATGTGTATTCATTTTCATTCAATTCTAGAAAGTCTTTCTTTCTTGACCCAGTTTATATTCAGTAGTGAATTGTTCAGTTTCCATGATTTGTAAACTTTCTATTGTTTCTGATATCCAGTTTTAATCCATGGTGGCCATATAGAATGCAGGGTAATTTTTCAATTTCTTTGTGTCTGTTGAGACTTGTTTTGTGTCTAAATATATGGTCAGTTTTGGAGAAAGTTCCATGAGGTGCTGAGAAGAAGGTATATTCTGGTTTTGGGTAAAATGTTCTGTAAGTATCTGTTAGGTTCATTCAGTTTTTAATGTCAGTTAGCTCCAGCATTCCTCTGTTTGACTTTTTTCTAGATGACTCGTCTGTTGAAGAGAGTTGAGTATTAAAGTCCCTCACTATCATTTCGTGAGGGTCAGCATGTAATCTGAGCTGTTGTAGTGTTTCTTTTATAAACTTGGGTGCCCGTGGATTTGGTGCATAGATGTTAGGAATTGCAGAGAGATGGATCTTTTCCTTTGGAGGGTGTGTAGTCTACTCTATCTCTTCTGATTCATTTTGGTTTGAAGTCTATTTTGTCAGATCTTAAAATGCCTTGTTTCTTAGGTCTATTTTCTTGGAGTATATTTCCCATCCTTTTATCCTTAGGTGATGTCTGTCCTTAATGTTAAGGTGTGTTTCTTGGCTGCAACAGAAAGATGGACCCTGTTTTTGCATTCTGTTCATCTGTGTCTTTTTGTTGAGGAATTGAGATTGTTGATACTGAGAGATATCAATGAGCTGTGTTTGTTGATCCCTGTTATTTAGTAGTAGTAGTAGTTTGTGGTAGTGGGTGTTGGTGTTGGTGGTGGTGGTGGTGGTGGTGGTGGTGGTGGTGGTGTGTGTGTGTGTGTGTGTGTGTGTGTGTGTGTGTTTGCTTTTATTTTGAATTGCTGGTCTGAGATTATTTGTTCCTACTATTTTCATGCGTAGGGTAATTTCTTTGGGTTGGAGTTTTCCTTCCCAAACCTTCTGTAGGTTGGATTTATAGACTAATATTGCTTACATTTTATTTTAGTATGGAATGCCTTATTTTCTCCATCTATTGTGATTGAATTTTTGCCTGGTATAGTAGCCTGGGCTGGCATCTGCAGTCTTGTAGATTCTGTAGAATATCCAGGTCCTCTGGCATTTAGGGTCTCCTTGATGGATGACCCTAATAATAATAGTTTTGCTTTTTTATGTTGCTTTTCCCCTGGCAGCTTTTAATATTTTAAATTTGTTTTGTATGTTTGGTGTTTTCACTGTTATGATATGGAGGGAATTTTTTTTTTTTTGGTACATCCCATATGGTGTTCTGTAAGCTTTTTGTACCTTCATAGGCATCTCCTTCTTTAGGTTAGGGAAATTTTCTTTTATGATTTTTTTGAAAATATTTTCTGTGCCTTTGACTTAGGTTTCTCCTACTTCCTCTATTCCTATTATTCTTAGATTTGATCTTTTCAGAGTGGTCCAGATTTTCTGGATGTTACATGCCATGATTTTAAAAAATTAACATTTTCGTTGATTGAGATATCCATGTCTTCTATCATGTCTTCAATGCCTGAGATTCTCTCTTACATCTCTCATTCTGTTAGTGAGGGTTGCTACTTAAGTTTCTGTTCTAATTTTTAATTTTTTCATTTCCAGATTTACATCACTTTGGGTTTTCTTTATTGATTCTATTTCCACTTTCAGGTCTCGAACTGTTTTATTCATTTCCTTTCGTTGTTTATTAATGTTTCCATAGGTTTTTAAAAGGGGTTTATTAATTTCTTTCTGAGGGATGTGTATCATATTCACAGAGTCTGTTTTAAGGTCTTTGTCTTGTGTGTCAGCCATGTTACAATTCCCAGGTCCCACTGCGGTAGCTTTGCTGGGCTCTAGAGAACACATTGTCCTGGCTGTTGTTGATCTTGTTTCTGTGCTGGTATTTAAGCATCTGGGTTTGTGAATACTGTAGTGGTGCTGATGTCCAGTCTTCTCTTTGTTGACTGGGTGCTTTGGTCCTCAGTTTCTGCTGCCCTGTCCAGTTCTTAGGAGGGTGTAGTGGTTGTATGTTGCCTGGTAGGGAATTCTTTTGGGATCCTGCTTGGTATGGTCACTGGGGTTCTAGGTAAAATATGTTTCTAAGTACTGGGAGATACTTATCTATATTAAGGCTAGGGAAAGGCTGGGAGTGATGCCGAAGGGGTCCACAGGTTGGAAGAAAGCAGGGTCTTCCTCCACTATTTACTTAGTTCCCTGGGAGAGGGAACAGGGAGTGAGGAGAGGCCACAACTGGTGGTCTGTGGCAGAGCTGTGAGGAGCCTGGGGATTTGGCTTGGCAAGGAAGAGGGAAAGGTCTGCAGTTTGCCTACCTGCTTCCCCAGGGCTGGAGTGTCTGCGACTTACCAGGGAATGCCCGATGGGCTTGAGAGCTGTGGTAAGGGATGAGTGAGGGGAAGGAAGATTGGAGGGGAGATCTGAGTGATGCACTAGAGGGAGGGGCAGAGAGGGGTGGTCCACCACAGTGCTGGAGATGAGACTGGGGCGAGGAGGTGGGGAGAAATGGGGAGAGGTGGAGCTCTGCAGTCAGCTTCTCTGATCCCCTGGTCAGAGTCTGTGGATCTCTCTCTCTCTCTCTCTCTCTCTCTCTCTCTCTCTCTCTCTCTCTCCAACTCAATCCTTTCATCATTGGGAACTGATCCTCACCATCCCTGCTGCTAGTCTTGGTTAAAAAGTACCCTTTGGTATAAACCATTTCCTTATTTTAACCTGCTCATTATATTGAATTTCTTGTCAACAAGATCTAGTTGAATCTTGCTTTCTTTTTTTTTTATTCCTTTTTAATTAAAATTTCCAACTGCTCCCCGTTTCCCATTTCCCTCCCCCTCCTCCCACATATTGCCCCCTCCCCCCGCTCCCCTCCCCCTATCCCCACTCCACTTCTCCTCCCCCTAGTCCACTCCCCCTCCCTCTCGATACTGAAGAGCAGTCCAAATTCCCTGCTCTACAGGAAGACCAAGGTCCTCCCACTTCTATC
Organism: Chionomys nivalis; assembly: GCF_950005125.1. Taxonomy (NCBI): domain Eukaryota; kingdom Metazoa; phylum Chordata; class Mammalia; order Rodentia; family Cricetidae; genus Chionomys; species Chionomys nivalis. The sequence goes on along the minus strand of NC_080095.1, from coordinate 27,273,792 downwards.
TAGGTCCAGGAAGGTGAGCATCCAAACAGGCTACGCTCCCACAAAGCCAGTTCATGTATTAGGATCGAAAGTGCCATTGTCCTTGGCTTCTCATCAGCCTTCATTGTCCGCCTTGTTCAGAGAGTCCAGTTTCAACCCATGCTTATTCAGTCCCAGTCCAGCTGGCCTTGGAGAGCTCCCAATAGATCAGTTCCACTGTCACAGTGGGTGGGTGCACGCCTCGTGGTCCTGATTTCCTTGCTCATGTTCTCCCTCCTTCTGAATCTTGCTTTCTTATCCAGACAATCTCTCTGGCTTTTAATGAAAGTGTTTTTATGGCGTGTGGTTACTGCCATGGTGGCATGGTGGGAATTGAGTCTACCATCTTACTTTTTTGTTTTCTACTTGGTCGTCTGTTCTTACCTTTCTTCACTTTTCTTTTTTTTTCTGGTGTGTATATATGCACACATGTGTATGTGTGTGTGTGTGCATGTGTGTGTGCATGGCACATATGTAGAGATCATAGGACATCTTCTGGGTCCTTCTTTTTTTTTTCTTTTTTTGAAGCAGGTTCTCATGCAGCCCAGGCTGGCCTCAAACTCACCATGTAGCCAAGAATGCACCTGGTTTCTGTGGTGCTGGGATCAAGCCTAGGGTCAATGTGTGTTGGGCAAGCACTTCACTGACTGAGCTGTATGTCCATCCATAACTTAATTTTATTATAGTGTCTTTTCCTTTCTCTTCATGAGCCCTTTATGCAATTGTCATACATTTTATTTCTTCATATATAACACACACCCCATAATACACCATTATTTTTTCCATAAATAATCAATGATTCATTAAATAATTTTGCTTGTCTGCTTTCTTGGGACAGGGTATCATGTAGCCCAGGATGTCCTCAGATCTGCTATGTAGCCAAGGATGGCTTTGACCTTCTGATCCTCCTGTCTCCACCTTACTAAATAAAAAGTTTAGTTTAGTAAGTATTTTAATAATTTTACATTTTACCTCATCATTTCCAGTGTTATCCTTTCTTTGTGTAGATCCAGGTTTCAACCTGCTGTCATTTCTCTTTAAGAAAACATTCTTCCAGTAGAAGTTTCTGGTTGAATGTGGCGTTGTTGTCCATTTTTGAAGGTTCCTTTTTGCTGTGTACGTATTAGTCCATTTTTCATTACTATAATGAAAAACCCAAGATGGCTGAACTTGAGATAGAAAGGAGCTTTATTTAGTTCAAGGATTTTGAGCCTGATGTCCCACACACACTAAGTGGCCTCTCATGAGGATCTAATGAAAGGAGGGGTCGTGGGGAGACAGAGACCACATAGGAGACTGGAGAGTAATTCAAAGGTCACAACCAATGCTACATAACAAATGCTCTCCCAAAACTTACTTTGAGTCACAGAAGCTTGTCACCTCTTCTGAGGGAAAGTGACCCAGAGTTTAAGGTTCTCCCCACTAGATCAGGCCGATTACACATCCAACCACCTCTCAACACTCCCACACCAAAGACTAAGTATTCAGTATGTGAACTGAGGGACACTCTCCAATATATCCAAACCATAGCAATAGAAATCAAATTTGACAAACTTTGTTTTAATGTGTATGTATGTATGTATTTACGTATCTATGTAACTTTGCCGTGTGTATATAGGTGCTTACAGAGGCCGGAAACACGTTGGGATTCCTTGGACCTGTTGTGTCTAAGTTAGGGTTTCTATTGCTATGAAGAGACACCATGATTTTGTCAACTCTTGTAAAGGAAAACATTTAATTAGGGTGGCTTAGAGTTGAGAGGTTCAGTCCATTGTCATCATGACAGGATACACCAACATGCAGGCAGATGTGGTACTGAGAATTTTACATCTTTAATGTGCAGGGAACTGGAAGTGAACTGAGACACTGGGTGTGTCTTGATCATATAGGAGACCTCAAAGCCCACCTCCAAAAAGGCCTACCTATTCCAACAAGCCACACTTTCAAATAGTGCCACTCCTAATGAGTTTATGGTGTAATAGTGCCATGGTGAGTTGAGCCCTCATGCATTACTAAGCAGTCAAGACAATCCCTCACAGACTTGTCCCGTGAGTATTGATTTTTTGGGGGCAAGAAGTTCATTTCTTTATTGAATTTTGTCTTGGGTTCCCACAACACCAGCATAACAGAATACAAATTATAGTTTATTTGGGGACAATCTTTAGTTTTGTTTCGTTCTTTTTTTTTTTTTTAACAAAATTTCTATATAGGAGTACGCATCTAGTCTTCAATGTCCTTTTCTGATGGAAATATCCTTACTTTCAAGCTACCACATGAAGTTACAGGCTTCTATCAAAGCTGTTAATCCATAGCTCTTCAATTTAGCCTCGGGTAGAAATTTTGGACAAGGGCAAAAAGCAGCTTCATTCTTTGCCAAAATACCACAAGAACAAGATCTCTAGGCCACATATTAATATTCTCCTGTGAAACCTTTTGAGCCAGGCACTCACAATTTAAAACTCCCTCAACAACACTGTCTGCCATGCTCCTACATACCTGAACACACACACACACCTGAACACATATCCATACACACACACCAGAACACGTAACACCTGAACAAATACACAAAACTGAGCTCATTTATATATGATATATATTATATGTATATAATATATATAGTATATATACATGAAAACATCACACACACTTATATATACACAAACCTCTAAAAACATATATATATATATACATACATACACACACACATCTGAACACACACATACACACATCTAAATGCATACATACACAGAAAAGCAAAGCAAAACAAGACTGAATGAAAATTCCAGTAATAAAATATCAAACGGAAATAAGGATATTTCCATCAGAAAAGGACATTGAAGACTAGATGCGTACTCCTATATAGAAATTTTGTTAAAAAAAAAGAACGAAACAAAACTAAAGATTGTCCCCAAATAAACTATAATTTGTATTCTGTTATGCTGGTGTTGTGGGAACCCAAGACAAAATTCAATAAAGAAATGAACTTCTTGCCCCATGAAACCAATACTCATGGGGCAAGTCTGTGAGGGATTGTCTTGACTGCTTAGTAATGCATGAGGGCTCAACTCACCGTGGGTGGTACCATTCCCTAGGCAAGTGGTCCTGAACTACATAAAGGCACGAGTTAAGTATAAGCCAGCTGTGGACCAAGTAGCAAGCAGCCAACCTCAGTGGCATCTGCTGTCCTTCTTTGGCTGTGAGGTGAGTTCCTTCATTAGAAGTGGTGCTATGGGGGAGAGCACACAGGCCTGCTCTGTCGTCTTGAGTTCCTGCCTCGGTGATGAGTGCCATCTCTCAAGAATGGGCTGCCATACGAAACAGTGAGTTGAAGTTATCATTTCCTTCCTTTAGCTGCTTTTGGTCAGAACATTTTATCATAGCCACAGAAACAAAACTGGAACAGCAATTTCGCAGCTCCCTCCTCAGCCACGTGTCCCACTTCACAGATCCACTGACTTCTTGCCCTCTTTTTCTTTTCAGATGGCCCACATTTTGCAAGTCTGTGTTTGGGCGTGGTTTTCTTTGCATAATCCAAAGCCATGCCGAATCCAGTTGTCCTGCTACCACTAAAGACAGTTCTGAAACCAAATACAAGATGGTATCTGGTGTGGTCTTATACAACACCACCCCACCACCACCACCACCAAATTCCTGTCTTAGGCACTGTTGTCTTTCTCTGGTGAAAGGCATTGCCAACCATTTGTTTTTTCTGAAGTAAGCAGTTGTGCATGAACTCTCTGGTCTGGATTGCTACTGTGTCATTCATGATGGCAGCAGATCCTCAAGCAGCCAAGGAGCTGGCCAGGTTCTTAATCACTCGACTCTACGTCAGTCGCTTGATTTATGCTGAGGTTATATTCCCGAGAAGTGCCAGTTAATTAAAAAACATGTACAGTGAAATGATTTTTATCACGAGGAATGAAGAGAAAGCAAAGCAAAAGAAATGCTCTCGTCGGCTGCAGAGGACTCCAGTCATGTAAATGGTCTTGCCATATCGCATTAATGTGAGCAGTAAATAAACAGCTTATGGGGAAAATGGAATATATTAAAATTTATTCACGGAATAACAAGGCAAAAATAGCCACAAACTGATGGAGTGTTGGCCAGCGTGGTCTGCAAACACTGGTACATGGGTTTCCATTTGCTGCATTTAGAATTCTAATGTATGAACTTTTACATCAGATTAGTGGCATTCCCAACCAACCAGTCATTTTTCCTTGTGGTCCTGATTGAACTTGTCCATAGCACTTTCACAAGGGCCAAACCTAGAGCCAATCCTGCGATAATAATAATAAAGAATAAATATTGGCAGTTATATGCTGACTTTGCCCTACACACATGAACTTATCCGCTCGACATGTTCTCGTATTTTCTCCATCTTAAGGGTCAGGACCAACGTGCTAGGGGACGGAATAACTTCATGTGATGGGCACTGACATCATGTGATGTCAGCTTGGTTGGCCCAACTCTCAGATATTTCTGAGGATGTTTTTGAACATTTGGATGTTCCTGAAAAGGTGTGTGTGTGATTGTTCACATTGACGTGCATGTGCAGAGGCCTGAGGAGAATTCCGAGTTCCCTGCTCTATCCCTTCCCCCGTCTTACCTTTAGACAGGGTCCCTCAGTGAACCTGGAGCTATGCTAATAGCCAGCAAGCCCAGCAGCGATCCTTTTGTCATCGGCCCCACTCAACGCTACACCGACAGGTACATGCAGCCACACCCCGCTTTTGATGTGGATACCAGGATATGAAGTCAGGGCCCCACACTTATCCACTGCATTGTATTCCCAGGCCCCTGGGTTGCTTTTTACAAAGAAGATTTGTGGTTCCTGGATTTCCAGCACTTAAGGGACTGAGACAGGAGGACTGCTTTGAGTACAAAGGCAACACCAGCTATCTAGTTAGTACCTGGCCCCCTCCCTCCAAAGAAAGGAAAATGTATGCATAAATGAGTAGGTTTTTGAGAGAAGCAGACGACTTTCCATGGAGTGGATGGGCTTCCTGCGGATAGCCGAGTGCTTGACTAGAACAAGAAGATCACCTGCCCCCGAGGAAGAGAGGGGGTCCCCAGACACTCCAGAACTCGCTCAGCAGCGCTGGCTCTCCCAAGTCCTTGGAAGCCTGACTTCCAGCTTCAGATGCAACTGCTTTCTGGGCCTTCAGCCTCCCAACCCTGCCCTGGCCAATCAGATTTTAGACTTACCAAGCCCAACAATTGGGTGACCCAATTCTTTAAACATTTTGTGTGTGTGTGTGTGTGTGTGTGTACATGGATGCCATGGCATGCTTGTGGAGGTCAGAGGACAGCTGATGGCAGCCAGTTCTCTCCTGCTACCATATGGGTCCCAGGGATCCAACTGAACCATCTTTATATATATATTGATATTGATATATATCAAGGGAGAGTTTTTTATTTTATTTTATTATTTATTTATATGTTTTATATATTTGTATATATATAAAACTTAAAACATATGCATATTATTTACTTAATGTATTTATAAGGCTTACAGTTATTTAATTTATACATGCTATATATAATTTATATAGAGAAATATATAAATAAATATATATAGAAATATATAAATAAAAATATCCTTCCTGATAACACTTGTCTCAGATTACATAGTCACTAAGTAGTAGAATCAGCTTAAAATCTTGTAGAGTGGTGCAGGAATTTATACTTCTGATGTGTGCCATCCTGGTCCTTACAAGGGTAGTAGGTTGTGTCCAGTCAAAGACCGACAGCTTTTCCCAGTTCTTTATAGCAGTTCACCGTATTGGCTACCATATTGGTAGACAATATAATTGATCTAAAGAGTCAGTTTCTCCAGCAAGCAAATCCCAAAGGTCAAAGGCTAACTGCGTGGGAAATTTAGTCCTTCCACGCGCGTATGTGACAGAACAATCCTGTTTACCAGGCAACAACATCCTCCATACTGTTCAGGAACTGAGGCTGCTGGAGTCCTGCCGTCACACATAGCTTCCGACCACCCAGGGACTTGACCACAGTGTAGGCAGCCAGAAGGCAAAGGGGCATTGTGTATCGTGCACAAGACACTGTGGTACTCTTCTGTGTGTATGTATCCATGCTGGTGTGGGTGACAGCTGCACACGCACTGTAGGTGCATGCCCGTGGAAGCCAGAGGATGTTGGTGCCTTCCTCAACTGTTCTCCACTCTACACTTTTGAGGCGGGGTCGCTTACTGTACTTGGAGCCTGCTGAGTCAGCGAGACTAGACAATAAGCCCGGGCCTGTGCCCTGTGACCCACTTTTTATGTAGCTGCTGGGGATAAACTCAGCAGCCTGCAACCAAGCCATGCCCCCGGCCCTACTGGAAGCCTTTGTACTCAGCTGAGGGACCGGTTCAGGAGCGGGGGCTGGGAGGAATACTCTGAAATTACTCATGGGTGTTTATGTGAAAAGTTTCCCATTTTTCGTTCATTTTATTTCAAATTTCTTAAATTAACAAGGTCTAAACTGAGAAAGAAGCAGGTGGCTTTGTTGTTGTTGGCTGAGCTGGTCCACCGTAGCTACCAAGAGAGTTTGGAGACAAACCTGGAGTCAGATTGTAGAAGGCCTTGGATGTTAGGACAGAGCTTGGACCTGCGAGATCTCTCATCTTCTTCCTCTTTCTTTAACCTAACAGCTGGAGATTCTGCAGCCTGCCCTGAAGTCCACCTGGCACACCGTTAAAACAGGCGACTCACTGTGTGGGCATGACGCCCTGTGGTCTGCCTCCAGACCCCTCCTCAGTTACTACAGGGCCCTTCCGTGTGAATTAGTTATTAACTAGTTATAACTAGTTAAAGGAGTGCCTTCTCCTCCCCGTCCCTGGTAAGACACCAAGACACGCCCCTCTCCTGACCCTGTTGGGATCCAGCTTCTGAGTGCACAGGGCTGCAGGGCAGACCCTGATGCTGGGCGACCTGAGCAGGTCTTGTGGTTCCTAAGAACTCAGTGCTCACACCTTCAAGTCCCGATAAGAAAGGTGCAGTGGTGCTTCTCGGAACAACCCGGCGGCGGGAAGCACAAGGCTCGGACCAATGGGCGGGGCTCGGCGGAAAATAACCGGAAGAAAGCTTCCGAGACTTCGACTTGGAAAGGACCCTGCGGCAGCCGATTTTCTCCAACATAATGGGCTGAAAAACTACATCTCTGTAAAAATCAAGAAAAGCCTAACTGAGCGCAGCTGCCGTCCCCCCATAATTAGATCTGGAGGATTATGACCGAGATGGATGGAAGATATCAGATGGCCACGGCTAGACACACTTGCCGTCCCTGTCTGACTACACCACTAGACACTGGATTCTCAGCAGACCCACATATGTTTGTTTTTAATTAAAATGTGCTGAATGAACCGTTAGCTGCTCGGAAATAATGAAGAAAAGCAACACAAGACAAATCGGCTAATTGACAGCTCCAAACACTCCATTTTATACCCCTCAGTTATGTTAATGGAGCTTTCCAATATGTTCTGCTTGAAATAATAATTACACAAACACAGTTACATAATAATCTAAGAGGTAGATAAAAAAATATATAAGTAACAACAGCAGCAAAACCCACAAGTGAGTCAAAGGATTACAAATTCATTCTCTCAGGCTTTAGCCCAGTGAGTATTTGTGGAGGGCTTGTTTGCTTATTAAGGCCCAGGCTGTCGTGGACTAACGCCTGGGATGAGGTCACCCCAGGGTTTTCAGATACACGTTGTTGCGCAAGGTCACATGTTCTGTCTGTGTGGAGGAGCCCCGCGGAACACTTCTCCGACCGAGCCGTGGCACAGACTAGAAACGGCCTCTTCAAAGGGAGACAATGTCGTTCTAAGCCATTTGAAAAGCGAGCTTATGTGAAGGCAGAGAACCCGGCCAAGCATTCAACACACCACGTTTCAGTGCATAGAAACCTAGCACAGTTGCCTGAAGGATGTGTCCCGGGACTGTGGACACAACGCAAGGTCACGCAAGGTCAAAGGGCAGTCATACTCCGAGTGCACCGTAAACATGGGGCTTACTGGGAGTCTGCCAAGAACCATGGCAGAATTTCAGCCACGAGATACACAGAATTCTGGCCAAAAATGGGAATGATGGCCACTGTCAAATGTCTTTGGATGCTTTGTGGAGATTAATTCCTTGGCTGAGTGGAATGGTGGGGGATAATTCAGTCATTGAGCAGCCCTGCCCTTCGCTGGCGGCCCAGGCTATCAATGGAGTAAATGAACTCCCATGCTTTCGGGGTTTATTTACAACCAAACGGCAAAGCCTCCATCTCATCCATATTCAATCAGAGAAAACTGTGGCTCATCCAAGACAAGACGGGAGCCAAATTTGGGGCAAGGCAAGGGGTGACATCATCTGAAAGGGCTGGAAATGTGTAAATTTGAACATCATCTGTATATAAGTGATAATTAAAGCCGTGAGACCCAATACGTGCCAAGAGAGAAAGTCAATAAAAACGCAGAACAACAGTGTCCCTGGCCACATGTTACTTCTGAAAGACATTTTTTTTTAAGTTGTGGAGGCGGCAAGGTTCCCCCCCTGCTGAATGATTTCAAAACCGTCTAGACCATAAACCATTTTCAAGGAGCTTCAAACCCTCCACAGACACTCCGAATTGTCAGAATGTTGAGCAAGATAGATAGCTTCTCAGTAAGATTTGTATCCCAAGGATGTGGGAAGCCAATCCTTTTAGTTTGGAGAAGACCTCTTCCCTGCAGAGAGATCGCTGCAGCAAATAATATTAAGAGAATCACCATTTCAAGCTGACACTGGCTTTTCCTTTCCAAGGCTGGAGTCAAATTTGGGAGGAAGCCCAGGAGGCTCTCACCTGGATACGGTGAACCTCCAATCGCGCCCTAAAGAAACCAGCTGGATTCTAAGCTCTGAGTGAAGGCATTCTCGGTGGGATAAAACAAGGTGAAACCCGAGTCCCCTGAAATGAAGACTAGCTTATGAAGAATTCTTCACGGTGGAAAAGGTAGTTTTTCTCCTTCTCCCTCCTCTAGAGCCGAGGTCACGACCTCTTCGGGGTCACATATCAGATATTGTGCATATCAGATGTCTGCGTTATGATTCATAACAGAAGGAAAATTGCAGCTATAAATAATGGTAGGGTTGGGGGTCACCACCACACACGAACATCGTTAGGAATCTTGAGAACCACAGCTAGGGACCGATTTGGGATTCCTTTGGGGTTTGACCTTTTTTGTCCATAGAAGACTCATAAAAACAGGCAAGGTCCTCAGGAGCAGACTGAGCACAGAGGCCCCTACCCATGATGGTTATATTACAAACCTGACCTTCTCATGCCTTAGAATGTAGCTGATTTTGGAAATGGGATGTTTGAAGAGGTGAGAATGGGGTCTCTAGGATGGGCTCTAAACAAATGCAGATAGGGCTCTTATTGGAAGAGAAAACTGAGACACAGCTACGGGTAGAGAAAGGCCACATGAAAGACACAAGAGAAAGTGGCCATCTACAAGCCGAGGGCAGAGGCTCCAGAGGAATCAATCCTGTTGGCTACATACATACATGTTTAATTCTCCTGGGCTTTGCTCTCCACATTTCTAAACTGAAATGGAGAATATTTATCCGTGACATTGCTGCACTGAAAGTGGATTCTGAGCTAAATCCCTATAACTTTGCTCTTTCCTTCCCTGCATAGTTATAAAAGCCAATGGCTTTCCAAGTATTTTCTTCCTCCAATGTTTTATGCTAGCTTGAAGTTAGTTCAGCTTGATCTATATAACTATGAAAGAGTAACTTAGATTCTATATAACCTGTCTTTTGAGATTATGAAAATTAAAACTCAAGTGACAGCTGTCTTGACCCTGACAGAGGACCCACACACTAGTGGTCACAACAAGTTGTTTTTAGCCTTCTAACATAGGGTCCTGCTACATACTTGCAGAAAGATGTTGACTATGTTGGGTGCTATGTCCCTTCATGTATTTATACTTCCTCTTCTTCTAAAAGGATTCTAGGAAATTCATAAAAATATCCCCAGAAGAAACTAGTGCTGGCATTGAAGAAAGGGTATGAGGAGTAGAAACAGACACCGACTGCTTATTTACAACAAATGCAAAAGTGGTCCCAGGTCAAGGCACTGGGAGGCAGAGGCAGAATCTACATATTGATTCTAGGCCAGCCATGGCTACATAGTAAGATCTCATCTCAAAAAATGCTCATAGGGTTGATCCCAAAGAGCATCCTATAGCTGCACAAACCCAAAGTTCAGCCAGAAGTGGTATCATTCTGGCAAGGTCAAGATGAAATGAGATCCTCTACAGTTCTTTTATGCTTTAACTTCACTGCAACAAAAATGTAAAGTTTCCTTACATATGGATGAGTTGGCCATCCTTTAAACTCTTTAAACTTCTTTCAAAATCAGAGATATATAGAAAATACAAAGACTATTACTATTACCGAGAAACCATTTATATCTCACTACACTTGTTTCAAGTATTTTTTCCTTTTATTGAAAATAGATTTTTTTCTCCCATAATATATTCTGCTTATGGTTTCCTCTCCTTCTATTCCTCTATTTCTTCCCTTAGGCTTCTCAGAGTTGATGATAAGATATAATAAAACATAATAAGGCAAAACAAAGACTAACAAATTGGAATAGGACAAACCAAACAGAAGGAAAAGAGCCCAAGAGAAGGCACAAGAAATAGAGATCTACTTGTTCGGACACACACTCAGGAACCCAATACAAACAGTAAACTGAAAGCCATAATATACACAAAAGACCTATAGGGTAAAGGAGAGAAAAAAAATAGATAAATAAAATAAAAATAAACTATAGTAAGATATTCTTAAAAGTAGTTTATTTCCCCAGTGACATTCCCTTGAAGAAAATTAATCTTTCATTTCCAAGTGGTTATCAATTGGAGACAGCATCTATGTTAGGGATGGGGGCATGTGTTCACCTCTCTCAGCTCTAGGATCCCATCTGGTGCATCTGTGTAGACCCTGTGCATGCATGCATCTGTGAGTTCACATGTGCATCGACCATGTTGATTTAAAAAGCCTTGTTTTCTTGGTGTTCTCCATCTTCTCTGGCTCTTACACTCTCTTATGTGTAGTTTTCCGGGTTCTCAGGGGAGGGATTTGATAGAGACATCCTAGTTAGGGTTGAGTGTTCCAAGTTCTCTCTTTTACTCTTTGCACATTTGTAGCATGAATAATAAAACCCAAAGACAGAGACAGATATTGGGGTTTGAGCTGAAGATCAGAGGAGCAAAGCAGTGAGCCATAAGCTTTCACCTCTACCTCAGACCAAAACGGGCAAGATCCTGTCTCCACGAATGCTTAGGCTGAAGATTCCCATCTTATATTCCTTCTAGTGCTGGGATTAAAGGCATGTGCCACCTGACAAGCCTGGTATTAAAGGTGTGTGCCACCCTGACCAGCCTGGTATTAAAGGTGTGTGCCACCCTGACCAGCCTTTATGGCTAACTAGTGTGGCTGCTGGGATTAAAGGTGTGTGCCACCACTGCCTGGCCTGTATGGCTGACTAGTGTGGCTGTTTTGCCCTCTTATCTTCAGGTAAGCTTTATTTATTAAAATACAGATAATATACCACTATACATAGTGTCTGGGTCTCTATATTTGTTTGCATCTGCTGCAGGAGGAAGCTTCTCTGGTGATGGCTGAGCAAGGCTATGTTTTTGTTGTTGTTTTAGAATATTAGTATTTAGTCTTACCCCAGGTCCCTGAACTTTCTAGTCTCAGGTTCTTGGCCACCCAAGAAGTGTTAGGTATTTGTTCCATCCTATGGAGTGGGCCTTAAGTCAAATCAGGTGTTGGTTGGTTACACCCATGCACTCTGTGCCACTATTGCACTAGCATGTCTTGCAGACAGGACAGATTAAAGGATTTGTGGCTGGGTTGGGTTTATGCTTCTCCCTTAGCTAATGTCCACATATAAATGAATACTGGTAATGTTTGTCTTTCTGGGTCTGGGTTACCTCATTCAGGATGATTTTCTTCCTAGTTCTATCCATTTACCTGAAAATTTTATGGTCTCATTATTTTTAACAGCAGAGTAACACTCCATTGTGTAGATGTGCCTCATTTTTTTATCCACTCTGCTGTTGAGGAACATCTAGGTCATTCCCAGCTTCTGGTTATTATGAATGGAACAACAGTGAACATGGTTGAATAAGTGTCTGTGTGATAGGATGAAGCATCTTTTGGGAATATGCCCAAAGGTGGTGCAGCTGAATCTGAAGGTAGATCAATTCCCATCTTTCTGGTGAACCACTACAATTATTTCCGAAGTGACTGTAGAAGCTTGCACTCCTACCAGCAATGGGGGAGCATTCCCCTTGCTCCACATCCTTGGCAACATGAGCTGTCACTTGTTTTTATTGATCTTAGCCATTCTGACAGGTGTAAGATAAAATCTCAAAGCAGTTTGATGTGCATTTCCCTGATGACTAAGGATGTAGAACATTTCTTTAAGCGTTTCTCAGTCATTTGAATTTCCTCTATGGAGAATTCTTTGTTTAGATCTGAAACCCATTTTTTAAATTGGGTTCTCTTGAAGTCTACTTTTTTGAGTTATGTATTTTGGATATTAGACCTCTATTGGATGTATAGTTGGTAAAAACCTTTTCCCATTCTGTAGGCTGCTGCTTTTTCAGAACAATTATGTCCTTTGCTTTACAGAAGCTTTTCAGTTTCATGAGGTCCTATTAAGTCATTCTTAGTGCTAATGGTGTCCTGTTCAGAAAGTCTTTTCCTGTGCCAACAAGTTCAAAGCTATTCCCCACTTTCTCTTCTATCAGGTTCAGTGTATCTAGTTATGTTGAGGTCTTTGATCCATTTGAAGTTGAGTTTTTTTGCAGGATGACAAGTATGGATCAATTTGCATTCTTCATGCAGTGATCCAGTTTGACCTGCACCTTTTGTTGAAGAGTGTTTTCCAGGATGTATTTCTGGCGTCTTTATAAAAAGTGGGGTGTCTATAGGTGTGTAGATTTGCGTCTGGCTCTTTAATTTTATTCTACTGGTCAACATGTCTGTTTTTGTGCCAATATCATGCTGCTTTTATTACTATAACTCTGTAGTACAACATGAAGTCAAGGATGGGGATACCTACAGCAGTTCTTTTCTTATTCGGGATTGGTTTTTCTTTTCTTTTTTTTTTTTCATATGAAACTGAAAATCATCCTTACAAGATCTGTAAAGAATTATGTTGGTATTTCAATGGGGATGGCATTGCATATGTAGAGTGCTTTTAGGAGAATAACCATTTTTACTGTATTAATCCCACTGATCCCATCAGCATGGGAAAACGTTCCCTCTTCTGATCTCTTCTTTCTTCAACATCTTAAAGATTTTCTCAGACAAGTCTTTCACTTGCTTGGTTACAACTACACCTAATTTTTTTTCTCAGCCCGTTTATCATTTATATATAGGAGGACTATGGATTTTTGAGGTTTAATTTTGTATCCAGCTACTTTGCTGGAAGTGTTTGTCAGCTTTAGGAATTTCTCCATGACATTTTTAGGATCACTTATGCATATTTATCATATCATCTGCAAATAAAGACACTTTGACGTCTTCATTTCCAATTTCATTCCCTTGATCTCCTTGATCTTCTTATTGATCTAGCAAAGATTTCAAGGGCTACATTGAATAGGTATGGAGAAAATGGACAGTCTTGTCTTGTTCCTGATTTCAGTGGAATTGCTTCAAGTTTCTCTCCATGAAGCTGGTGTTGGCTATGGTCTTGCTGTAAACTACCTGCATTGAGTTGAGGCATGTCCTTTGTATCCCTATTCTCTCCAGGACTTTTAACATAAATGGGTGTTGGATTTCATCAAAAGCCTTTTCACATCTAAAGAGACTCTCACACGGTGTTTGTCTTTTAGTTTGCTTATATGGTGGATTACACTGACTGATTTGATTAGGTTGAACCATCCCTGCCTCTCTGGGAAGAATTCTACTTGATCATGATAGATGATACTTTTGATGTGTTCTTGGGTTTAGACTGAAAAATTTTTATTGAGAACTTTTGCATATATGTTCATATGGGAAATTGGTCCATAATTCTCTTTCTTTGTTGGGTCTTTATGGTTTGAGTATCAAGGTTTCAGAACCAAGTTGGTAAGTATTGGATCCCTGGTTATTGGATTCCTCTGCTGGAACAATAAGCCAAATCAAACCGAATTAATAAATCTAGATTTAATAAACAAAGCAGATTGAAGCAACTCCCAGAGGACTCAGCAGGAGGCAGGAGGGAGAGCATGAGGCAGGTCTGGCAACCAGGACTTAAATAGCTTGTAAGTGGTCTTGAGCAGCTCCCTTGGAGAGCTGCCGATGGGAGGCTTTCTAAGGGGCGGGGTTTGGAATGGGAGGGGTGAAACCGGAGTAGAACTTCCCAACATGTATCAAGAAAATTATCTGTGTTGTTTAGATTTTCTAATTTTGTGGAGACATGTTTTTAAACTATGCCTTTGTGATTCTTTGCAATTCCTTGGTGTTTGTTTCTAATGTCCCTCTTTTCAGTTCTAATTTTATTAATTTAAATATTCTTTCTCTGCCTTTTAGTTAATTTGGATAAGGGTTTGTCAATCTTATTAATTTTTCTCAAAGAATCAAATCTGTTTCTTTGATCCTTTGTATTTTTTTTAATTTTTGTTTCTATTTTATTGATTTCAGCCCCAAGTGTGATTATTTCTTCACATCTACTCCATTTGGGTGTGATTTCCTCTTCATTCTAGAGCTTTTAGGTATGCTGTTGAGTTACTAGTGTGAAATCTCTCCAATTTTTTAAGTATATACTTAGTGCTATGAATTCGCTTTTAGAACAGCCTTCATTGTGTCCCAGAAGTTTGGGTATGCTGTGTATGCATTTTCATTCAAGTCTAGGAAGTCTTTCCATTCTGTCATGATTTCTGTCTCTACACGCTTTCATTCAGTAGCGAGTCGTTCAATTTTCATGAGTTTATAAGATTTCTGTTTTGTTTGTATCCAATTTTAACCCATGGCGGTCAGATAGGATACAGGGTGATTTTTCATTTTTCTCGTACATGTTGAGATTCGCTTTGCATCCAAGTATGTGGTTCGTTTTGGAGAAAGTTCCAGGAGGTGCCATTTCCAATATTTTAATACTGAGTACTGAGGACTGAACCTTGGGCTTCAGATATTCTAGTCAAGTAAAACCACTTAGATACAATGCCAAATCTTCAATATTTTAAAAAATAAATAAAATACTAAGTTAGTTGTGTTGACCTAGCCTACAAAGAGGCAAGAGCTAACCAGATTTAACTGATCCTTCCAGAACATTTTTGTTTTCATACATATATAAAATACCCATGTGGGTTTGAATGTGTGTTTCATGTCCATTCGCAGTAAGTGATATCACATGGCAGGAAGGTTTTTCACTTATAGCCCCTTTTTGTATAAAAAAATTGTGTGGGACCCCTGGCACACCAGGATGAGACATAGGTGTGCAACATAACATTTATTTTTTTAAATTTATCTCTAAAATAAATCCCCTGGGGAGCTGAAGAGATAACTCAGAGGTTCAAAATGCCTGCTGCTCTTTCAGAGGACCCAAGTTTGGTTCTCAACACTCACTTTGGGTGGCTCACATCTGCTTGTACCTCCAGCTCCACAGGACCCAAGCCCCCCTTCTTACCTCTGCAGGTACCTCATACACACATATCACATACACACAGAGATAAAAATAATAAAATATTAGGAAATAATAGTTCATATATATATATATATGATTTTTACCATTTACTAATGGTAAAATCAAATTTGTACACTAATGAAATAGACATTTCTGTTTATTTTCACACAAAGAATTTAAATATTGGCTGAACATCTGATACTACATGTCAAGAGCACTTTCAGGATTTTTCAGGGAGAAGTGATATTTTGATTTTATAACCATCATGCTGAGAATGCTATTTTTCATAAACATCCAGCTCAAAATGGCAGAACTCTAACCAGTATCATTGCAAAGTGACTAGAGATTCTGGTCTAATTCAAGCACAAGTCCATCCAACGACTTTTAGTGAAACTCAAGTCAGTAACTCATTTAGAGATTTTTAAAAATCAAACATTCTAATGCAATCCAAAAAAAATCTATCAATTTGATACTTACGCTCTACGGCTGATGTCTTTGTTTTAAATGTCTTTGTTTTTCATGATTAAACCATTATGTTTCAATAAGAGTAAAAACCTTTGTCTTACAGTATAAATGTTACAATTTATCACACACAGTAGCCTCACGTCTGAGCTAAAGTGTTTCCAGCAGTGTAGGCTGGTGTGTGGCAGGATGGTATTCACAATACAAAGTGTGCACACCGTGCATCTGGAACAGAGGCTGCAATGATGTCCCGTGATCCCTTATAAACAAACACTTCAGACTCACTATGTTCTATTTTAAATTAATTTTTAGTCATTTTACACTCACACACTTTTTACCATTATAATTTTTTCTGACCCTGTCTCCACCTTTAGTACATGATGCCATATGGGGTTATAACCAGGTTATGACCTCTGTGTGTCATGTCCACTCAACATGGCTTTGCCTTCCAAAATGGAGACCATGGTTTCTCATGGAGCCTACTCACTTGAAGAGGAGTGTTAAAAGATAAGAGTCCCCCACCAAATTTGCATATTTAAGCCTTAACCCCATTACAGTGGTTCTCAACCTTCCTAATGCTGTGACCCTTTAATACAGTTCCTCATCTTGTTGTGATGCCCAATTATAAAATTATTTTCATTGCTACTTCACAACTGTAACTTTGCTACTCTTATGAATTGTAATGTAAATAATTTTGGAGATGGAGGTTTACCAAAGGCTTTGGGTCCCACAGGTTGAAAACCACTGCCCTAATACCTCACAATTTAGAGATAGGGATTTTTGTTGTTGTTTTAAGAGGTGGTTTGGTTAAAAGGTTACCAGGATAGGCCCTAAGCTAGCTGGCATATATATAAGAATGAGACATTAGGACATAGCAGGCACAGAGAAAGACTTGTGAAGGCACAGGGTGGTCATCGACAAGTCCCCATGGCCTCAGAAGAATCCACCCTGCTAACCCTTGGCCTAGGATTCTAGACTCCAGAATGGTGAGGAAAGTGGCTACTGTTCTTTAAGCCTCTTGGATCACGGTAACTTGTTACAGCAAACCACAGAAAACTACCATAGGCAGCTATTCATGTCACAGACGTCAAATACTGGAGCGTTAGTGAGCATTTAGACGAGAACCAGGCACACAAATGCATCTGTGCACATGGCTCCTGTGCACGTGTGGGAGACGGTCCCTGGGGTAATACTCACACAAGAAACTGCCGTGTCATTGGGACGCATATTTTCAAATTTACAAGATGCTGCCAAATGTTCCCAAACATCTTCACACTGAGTCCCATCCTCAAAAGCAGGTAATGAAGTAGCAATTTCCTCATAACCTTGCCAAGATCCGATATTTTCAAACTTAAAAAATTCTGCCGGTATGATTGGGAACAAAAAGCCCTTATTGTTTTAACCGCACTTCCCTAATTATGTATGAAGTCAAATATTTGAATACATTTGTCTATTCATATTTGCTTTCTATAAATTTTTGGTTCACAGCCTTTGCCTATTTTTCTTTTGTGTTGAAGAGCTTTTTCCTACCTGATCTGTAGCGATTCCATACTTACTTGGTAATAATCCTGCCTGCTAGACATTCTGTGAATACCTTTGCCCGGGCTACAGCTTGTCTCTTAATCTTGTTCATTTAACAATGGGTTTTAATTAGGTATAATCAGACACGGCTCTATTAATAGTTTGCTTTTTTAAATGCTGTCTTAAAGCAAATCTTTTTTTTTTCCCCAAAATTCATGAAGGTGTTGTCTTCTCATTTCCTCTACTAGGTTTTGAATATTTTTCCTCATTTAGATCTTCATTTCTATGATGGAAAAAGGTGGTCGCTTTCTTTCTTCTCTTTTCTGTGTGAAGGCAAATTGGCCCAATATTTACTGAAATATCGAATACTCACTTCAATCATTAAAAAAATTTCGGTGTCCCCCTTCCCCTCCCAAGACCATCTCATTTTAAGTTGTGTGTTTTCTGAGGTGACTAAGGTCGATGTATTTGGAGAGAAATATACTGGTAGGTAAGTAAGTTGACCTTTATGGGTATTTAGAAAGGAGCTAAAAAAAATTCTGGGGGTGTCTGCCAAGACCTAGTTTTGATATTGGAAGAGTTGTCCTTAAAACATTTTCCCTGACAGTCACTAGATAGCAGAGTCTGGAGTGTTCTGAGGTCTCTACACTGACTTCTTCTTCTTTGTCTCCAGAGCAGTAGCCCCTATATAAAAATGCCTGGAATCACATGCTGAAGCCAGCCGCTGAGTCATTCTCTACAGGATGGGGACAGGTGCTCGCGGAGAGGCCACAGTCAGCCTCCTCTAGAGGATGGGACAGGTGCTCACGGAGAGGCTATATGATCAATTTCCTCGGCATCTCTTAACTTCTTCTCACCCTGGGTTCTATTACTCACTCGAAGTAATAATTTCTTAAAAAGAAAAAAAGCAGGCAAGTGGGGTGGGGAACAAGCAAGTAAAAACCCCAAACTAACAAACAAGCTTGCTGTTTGGATAGGAAAATCGGTGGTGGTGGAAGGGAGGTCCCCTAATTTGTCCAAGAGAAGACAAATGGAGACTTCTGTTGTTCAGGTATCGTACTCACCTTAGACGTTTCCACACTTTAGATAATTAGTTCTCAAATATTTCCTAGCCACAAAACACCCTACTTACACTAGATCTTCAGGACAGCATCACAAACAGGTGAAAGAAAAATACGCTGTTTGAAATAGCCAAGAGGCCTCCGTGCAACTCCCCAGGGGAAGCCTCCCCTTAAAATCCATGCATTTGAGAGCTAGAAATGAGTTGCAGTTCTCTTTCGCACTTTCTTCACGTGGCAATGATAAATCCTGCTCCACACTTCGTGGCACTATTGATTCACCCACGCCACGGACACTCGTTGTTTTCTAGGCTCCAGAGCAGGCACGGGGGGGGGGGGGACTGGCGAGGGTAAACTCCGAGCATGAGTTTGAATTGTGAATGGCAGGCAGTCGACGGGAAGGCAGGAGGATGCAGGCTGGTAGGGAAATGTGGAGAGAATCACAGGACATCTGTTGGCGGTAGCAGGTGCTGAAACTGGAGAGGCGGGGAAGGCTGAGTTATGGCCTGGTGAACCTTTCTAAGTTTAGACGTGGGAGTCCATGGGAAGGGCATGAGGGTTGGAAGCAGTAGGTTGATGTGGTTATATCTGTGCATCAAAATGATCCCTTTGGTCAAAGCATGTATTGAAACAGGACATGGTTAAGCCAGGAAGACTGCAGGAGACCATTACAGCGATCTTGGGGGAGATGATTGAGGACCATCTAGCAATAAGTTGTCAGAGAGTGGCCTGACTGTGACAGAGTGGCTGTTGTAGGAAGGAGGAAATGGAAGTGACAGATTCCTGGCCTTCTAAACTGTGACTGAGTGACTGAGTAGGAATGTGTGACTGTTGCCATTCAATAAAGCGAGGGAGATGGGATAAAGGGCCGGGGCAATAGAAGACTCCCTCTATTTGGGTAACAGGGTGGAACTGTCCAGTCATCAATGGGATATTGGGCTCTGGGACTCAGAAGAGGGATGTGAGATGGAGCTACAGACACGGAAGCCAGCCTCGGTGAAGAGGGTTGTGGCCAAGAAGCCCTCAGGAGAACAACAGAGAGAAGGCAGGAAAAGGGTCCCACGGAACAGGCTGAGATGGCTCAGTGAAGAGGAGGGAATAGAGTGTGGGAAGTGGGGGGTGGGGTGACACACAAGCAAAGGAGGGGCTTGTGAAAAGGAGGAATTATCAAGAGGAACACGTGCAGTGCATACCACAGAAGGGCAAGGCCTGTAAGGTCCACAGGACACACGCCCAGGGCTCACCGGGATGGATCATCAGGATGTGGGCTGACGGTGCTGCATGCCAGGACTGAGCACAAGAATGAGCAGTGATAGCCTGGCCACTCCCTAAGGCCTGTGACAATGGAGGAGGTGTGGGCACCTAGAGAAAAATCCACTTCCATGCTGTAAGGAATGACAGACATGGCACAGCAAGGCCCGCAACTTCCAGTCCCACTGTACCATAAACACTTCTAGGGATTTTTCCTTTTAATAGCAAAACCTGCACTACAGATTCAACAGGTATATGGCAGAGCACAGGCAAGGATACAATTTAAAACTCCACAAAAGAACCTAACATATATCCATGGTGAAGCATGCATTATCCCCTTATCCTCTTCACCCACTTTTCGTTTGTTTTTGGTGATGCCCCACACTGAATTATACCCTTAACCAAGTTATTCCCTATACTGAGCAAGGAAATACGGAGGTAGGTGGCTATGGTGGTTTAAATAAGAAATGTCTCCCATTGGCTCACGTATTTAAAAACTAGATCCCCAGTGGGTGATGCTGTTTGGGGAGACTGTGGAGGCTCTAGGATGTGCAGCCTTGCTGGAGGAAGTTCATCAGCAGGGGTGGGCTTTGGGAGTTTATAGCCTTGCATCACTTCCTGTTCCCTCTCTCTGCATCTCCTGTGTGCATAAAATTTGACCAGCTAACTTCCTTCTCTGACTGCCTAGTGGCAAGCTTTCTAGCCATTACAGACTCTTCCTTTGGAGCTGAGGCCAAAATAAACCGTTTCTTCTATAAGTTGGTTTTGGTTATGATGGTTATCATAACAACAGAAAAGTGAGCTTTGGGGTCAGATGAGTCCTGTCCTGGTCCATCTTGTTGAGATATGAAGAAAATCTTAGCAAAGGGAACAGAGGCCAGGAAATTCTCATGTGTCTCTGCAGATCCCATTCTTTTAGCTACCTTGACCTTGAAATTGAGGAAAGGGCAAAACTGTTCTCCATTGACAGAGAGGAAAATAACACTGAGCTTTCCGAGAACTTTTTATTTATTTGTTTGTTTTTTGAGACAGGGTTTCTCTGTGTATCTCTGGCTGTTCTGGAACTCACTCTGTAGACCAGGCTGGCCTTGAACTCACAGAGATCTGCTTGCCTCTTCTTCTCTAAGTGCTGGGATTAAAGGTATACACTGCCACCACCCGACTGCTTTCCCAGAATATTAGGACACTGTTCCCAAGTCATTCTGAGGGGCTGCTACTTGGAGACCTGTGTCTCCATGCTAGGAGCTGGACATCTAACTCAGTCTCCCCTCAACATACCCTGTCCATGATATCTCATGCTTAGGTCTCCTCTCAGAAGTCTGCCCCTCACTCCCCTCCTGCACCCCTCCAGCCATAATTCCCTCAATCTCTCAGACACTGCCAGGAGATGAGTCATGATACCAGACCTAAGGGCTTTTAGGATTACTTCCTGACTGTGCTTTTGCAGCAGCTCACCCTACCTGCCCCTAAATGCGCTCAAACTACATCTGAATTTGTCATGAATTTGACCTCCCACCAATGAGGAAGGTGAGCAAAATCTTTTATTCCCTCCCCACAAGGACTAATCCCCAAATACTAAGTAGTAGGTGCTATCTTTTTTTGATATATTTGAAACAAAAACTTGAATCCTATTTGAAAATGTGTTCCTTCCTAGTGTAGACCACCAGCTTTGAGAAGTGTTTAAGCTCCCAAGTCAGTGTGGACCCTAGGCTTAGTTCTCTTTTTTAAGCAAGTGTTTGTGGTTGAGAATAAAATGTTCCCAGAAGGTTCCTGTGTTAGAGCCATGGTCTGAAGCTGGTAGCACCCTTAAGAAGTGACTAGATCACAAAGAAGCTGCTAAATTCATCAGCGGGTTGACCAGTCATAGCCGAACCATCTTTTAGAAAGTACACTCTAGTGTGAGGGAGTCGAAGTACGTCTGTCTTGCTCTCTCTCCTTCCCAACAAGCATGGGATGAGAAATTTAGCCTCCCCCAACATAATGCTCTGCCCTTCCACAGTCTGAGAGGAATAGAGTTTTCCTACCTAGGACTGAGTACCTTCAAACCGTGAGCCAAATAAGTCTTTGCTCTTGTGGGTCGTTTTTCTTAGGTATTTTGTCACAACATTGAAGAGTGGACCGATACAGCACATAGCTCACAACTCCTCATCCTGGGCTCCCACAGCTACAAAACTGTCCCTCAAATGCTGCTTACCTTTCAGAAACTGTGCAGGGTCAAATCATATAAAGCCCCCAGCATACCGACCAGCACATAAGGACAGGTCAGTGATACTTACAAAAATAATTATTTATCATTAATATGACTATATTGATAATTATGCATTGTACGTAATTATATGTTGAATATAATTATAATATACTATTATTTTTTTATTATTGCTTTTTTTTTTTGGTTTTTTTCGAGACAGGGTTTCTCTGTGGTTTTTGGAGCCTGTGTGAAGCTGTGTGAAGACAATTTTCACCTTTTTTGCTTTGAAATTTTGTGTCACTCCTTGTTCCCTCATTTCTTCTATCCACTGCAGGTGTGTCAGTCCCAACAGATCTTACCATGTGGGTAGAAGGACATGTGAGTAAACCAAAAATGAATGTAAAAAGGGGCCATGGATTTTAAAGAGAGCAATGAAAGGCATATGGAAAAGTTTAGGGGGATCAAAGGGAGGGGAATGATGTCATTATATTATAATCTTAAAAATAAATCTTTAAAAGTCTACTGCTTTTGATGAGCACGGAGAGCAACACTAGGCATGAGCCTGCCTATTTACGGAGCAGCAGATGCAAGGTCCCAAACCCATTCACTCTGAGAATTTAACCACCCAACGACAGCATCTTCTCATGACACACCATCATGGGTGACGCGGGCTTTGAACAAGTGTACTTGTCCCTGGGCAGCTGTCTTCTTCTGTCTTCTGTTATCTCTGCTTATCTCTGTCCATTGACTTTTTTCCTTACATGATTCTTTGTGTGAAAATAAATGATTAATATGTAACATGTACTTAATCCAGAAAATGTAGAAAATAAAGAGATGGCAAAAGAACATGCTATCCTCAATCTTAGTATTCTTCCTTCCAGAATATTCTTCCCTTCTTTCCCCCTCCCTCCCTCCCTCTGCTTTTTATGGAAGTAAAACTATATAGGCTAATAGCAATGGTTATCAGTCAGAGCAGTTGTGTTCCCAGGAGGGCATTTAACAATGTCTGCAGATATTGTGGCGCACCAAAAGCGGTAATCATCCTACTATGTACAGGTTAGCCCCACCCCACTCTGCAACCCTACCCCCACCCTGTAACATGTTCCATTTATCTACAGACTGTGGTTGGTTGTCTTTGCCTTACAAAGCCATTGAGTAATTGTCAGAGATCCTATGTTGCCACAAAGCCCAAAATAAATTAGTGCCATAGATGAAATTTGAATTATTCACTTATCCACATTTTTAAAAGCATAAAGAAGCAGGGGACATTCATTTTAACATGTCTAAAGTATCATTTCTACCTTGCAATCAATGAAAATTATTAATGAGCACTTCACATTCCTTTGTCTTTGCTATGTTAGGCTGTCATTTAGGCACATCTCAATTTGGCCTAACCATATGTTAAGTTCTCCTGTGGCTAGTGGTTGTAGTATTGGACAAAGATATGTTATGAGTTTCTCTCTCTCTCTCTCTCTCTCTCTCTCTCTATATATATATATATATATATATATATATATATATATATATATATGTATATACACACATATATATACCTATACATATATATGTAATTTGTAATTATATCTTTATTATTGAAAACAACTTTAAATTTATTTTATCATATTCTTCCCCTCCCAAGTCCTTCCAGATCCCTTCACCCTCCCTACATACCCAACTTTGTTCTTTCTCAGAAAACAAAAACCCATTACAACAACAAAACTTCCCAAACCAAGAAAAAAGTAAAACAACACCCCCCAAAAATCCCAGAAACACTAATAATGACAACAAAACCAAACTTAACCAAATAGAAGCACACCAAAATCTGTGGAGTTCATTATATGTTGGCCAACTACCCCTGGACATGAGGCCTCCCCTGGAGCTGATATACCCAGTGCTACTCCATTGGAGAAAACTGATTTTCCCTCTCCCAACAAGTCCAAATAACAGTTCAGTTTTTAACGTAAGCTGTTTTTCACCTAATGTGACTAAATCTCTTCATGTCCACTGTATATTTGTATACCACATTTAAATGGCTCTATTTATTTAAAAGATCCCTACTTTCTGGACATTTCCATTGCTTCTGAGTTCTGCAATTATGAGTCATGCTGCTATAAACATCCTTAGATAAAAGTTGATACCTTATTGTTTATGTGGCTGTGATAAACACTGTGGCCAACATGGCCAACAGCAACTTGAGAAGGAGCAGGTGTATTCTCCTTATAGCTATGGTCCATCATCCAGAGAAGTCAGGGCAGAAAATCAAGGCAGGAACCTAGAGACAGGAGCTGATGCAGAGGCCATGGAGGAGTGATACGTACTGGTTTTCTCCATGGCTTGCTCAACTGATGGTCTTATAGCTCCCAAGACCATCAGTCCAGGGGTAGCACTGCCCACAGTAAGCTAGGTTTTCCTTACATCAATCATCAAACATGAAAATCAACCACAAGTTTGCCCACAGGTCAATCTGGTAGGGACATTTCCTAACCTAAACTGGGGTTTTATTACTATTGGTACAATCTGACTGAAGAACATAATTTTCTTATATTTAGAACTAGTTTCTGTTTTTATTTTTTTAATTTTGAAATTAAAATATAATTACATCATTTCCTGCCTCCTTTTCCTCCTTCCAACCCTCCCCTAATACCCCCTCTTGATTTCTTACCAACTCAAACAATATCCACATATACTAGAGTTGGCCCATTTTTCACCTGTTTATGACAATTAGCAACCATTTGTGTCAGTCAGTTGTAACAGATGAGCCGAACATGTCAGTGGCAAACAAACCAGTACATATTTCTTACTCCCAGGTGACAGCTGAAGGTGAGTGCCTTCGGGAAATGTCATTCTTGTGGCAGATAGAAAGGAATGAGCAAGAGTGAGAGAGGCTTTCTGTAGCCTCCACTCAACTACGTCTCTTCAGCTTACATCTCATTGGCCAGGTTATGTTGCCAGGTCCAGTAGCAGCGGGGTCAACGTATATTCTTCCCAGAAGAGACCCTGTAGGTCACAAGTCCTACCTGCTGACGGACAGGAATTGGAACTGAAATGGATCATGCACAACGTGAGCTTCTCTGCCAGTTTAAGTCAACCCAGTTGAGAAGAGCAGGCTGTGCATATCCAGCCAGCAGAAGTCAGGACCCCCGCAGCATGATTCACTGTGATCGTAGAGGGATGTGATCTCTCCTGATTCCCCAGAGAACAGGGTAGACTGAATGTTGTCCCATGTGCCCCAAGAACAACCAAATGCAGACACTCTACTTAAAGCAAACGTGGGTCTACCTCACCCCACTTGCTTCAAAGGACAAACTTACAGGTTAAGAAAAAGCTCTGTGCTCCAGATAGACAACGAGAAAAAGAAGTCCCAAATGCTCTTCCAGTCATCAAGCAACACACACCCACGCGCGTGCGCACACACACACACACACACACACACACACACATGCACACACACCACTGGTTTGCAGGGAGGGCTAGGGTTTAAATCCCGGGCTACATGCATTATAGGCAAGTACTCCACTGTTGAGTCACAGCCCATAAGCCCAAACCTTAAGTCTTTAGGTAAGTGTATTGATTCCTTAGAACACGGTGTGTTTTCTGTCTTATCTACATTGCCTGTGAGATGAGTAGATGCTATGATCATTGTAGTCATCATTGTCATCATCTTCATCTTCAGCAGCAGCAGCAGCAGCAACAGCATGGTTTCCACCATTACCTCCACCACTTTCAAAGGCCAAGGCAGCAGCCATCCTCCTAGGCCTGGCCAATAGCTCCCTAGCTGGCCAAAGGGACACTGTCCTACAGAAAGTCTCTGTCCTGGATTGTGAGCTTCAGGCTCTAGGAGTCTGACTGGCTGCAAAATCATGAGACTTTTTGAATGCTCATAAAAAATGCAGTCCTAAAATTCAACACTAGACAACTTTAGGATTAATGGAAACATATTAAAATTACAAGCCACCCTACCCCCACCCAGAAAGAAACAATTCCAGGAACATAAAAATGAAAAGGAGTATTGCACGCTTGCTAAGGTATGTCGCTTCCTGTTTGAATCATTTGCTTATGTAACAGGCCTTTCTGGGCTGATTAGAGGGGCTGCCACTCACTCTCGCCAGCCTTTCAGGTAGGGGAGAAGTGCCATGGGTCTTTCTTGCCCAGTTGGAGATTTTGGTCCTCTTGGTCACATCTCTCTGCATCTGTCATTCTCATGAAGGATTTGGGGCCCAGAGAAACACTTGTCGTCCTGGAGCAATGGCACCGGGAAGAAAAACCGCATGATTTTCGGAGCCTGCTGCAGCCTCTGAAAGAGTCAAGAATGAAACTCGAATGTTTTCTTTAGTTGTTCTTATATTCTGCTTCCTACATTGCCTGGGCTCAAATCCCACCTCCATGTGAACTGTTTGCTCAGCTTTCCCAGTTGAGAGCTGTTTACTACCTCTGAACCCTGACTCAACCTTCCTGCCTTCTCCGTCTTTTTTAATGTCCTCCCGTAGAGTTGGTTACTTCCTAGATGGATCAGAATGGTCACTGACGGTCCAGATGCCTCCCCATTTGGTCCTAGGTTAAGCCTACAGCCCCACTGGGACCATGGGGAATCAGAAGCTATTGTCTGCCTGTGGGCTGAGAGAAGCCACAGACACATCCCTCAGTTCAGCTACACCTGGAGTTCTTACCCCAGCCCTCTCGATTGTGTTAGCCAATCCATTCTGTTTTCTGATGATTGGTTTTCATCATCTCAGCCTCAGGGATCACTAGGATCCCTTGGAAATCCTTAAGAAAAAAGTGCACCCTGGGAAGGTTTCTTATGGTAACACCCCTAAGATCTTTCAGGCTTGGGACTCTGCTGTTGTCATTGTGTGTCAAAGCTCAGATGCCTCATGTTTGGGTTTCTGTTGGTAGAAAGCTGAGGAGTGGGCATGAGGAGTAGTGCTGGAGCTGGCACGTCTGCTCGTACTTGTGTGTGGGGGAGACAGTCAATGACACAGCATATGTGATGCACAGCAGGCCAGGCCTTGTATGTGGTCTATCTGGGCAGTTGTACACCCTGGATACACACTAGGTAGCCTGAGTCACACTAGGTGTTTCTAGCCTGAAATATTAAAATATTGTATTGACTACCATTTCATCATTGCGAGACAATACCTGGCCTAGTCAAGTTGTAAAGGGGGAAGGACATTTTAGTTTACCATTTCAGAATCTCAGTCCATAGCTGTTTGCCCTGTTGCCTCTAGATCTGTGGTGAGGAAGAACATCATGCTGGGAGCATGTAGCAGAAGCTGCTCTCTTGTGGCTGTCAGGAGAGAGAAGGGGTCCGGTATCTCCTTTAAGGACATGATGCCTCCAATGACCTAACTTCTCTAGGCTCTACATACTAAAGGCTCCATGATCTTCCAGCAATGCTACAGGCTGGTGACATTTGGGCCTTTTGGGGTCACTTATCCAAACTAGTAAAAGCCAGATACAACTGAAATACATGCAAGGCTGGTAGGGAGGTGAAGAAAATTCTACTTCATGGGTAGAAAACCTGTACAAAGGAGAGCAACACACGGTCCAGAGAGACAGCCTATTCCAAGTCACCTTGTCAAGGTGAAATTGTGATTTTTTTAAGAATCCTTTTCTCTGTCAGGTTCTAAGGTAGGATTGATCACAGGAGAGATAGCTTGAGATAGAAGACAGAAATGAAGAAGTGGCCTTAACTCTCTGCACAGGGTGTGAACAGCACGTGTTACTGCCCTTGGGCACTGCAGCCAATCCACTGGCTCTCCTGACTGCATGGGTAGCACCCAGACCTATCACTCCTTGGCATCTGCCCGGTACCCTCTCTCAGATCTTCCCAGCAGCAGGCGTAGTTCCATAGCAAAGGGCGCCAGTTCTTCTTTAGATCAGCTCCATCCCAGTCGATGGAGATGTTGAGGGATGGAGATGTTGAGGGATGGGTGTGGCCTCCCAGCTGGCCTCCCATTCTACAGCTATTCATCACACAAGGATTTCTTTGGTGTTTTCAATTCGCATTCTAACCCTAGGTTTGTTCAACATAGTCATTTCATTCTACACAAGTGCAAACACAACCTTATCTAAAATGCTACAAAGTTATAAAGCTCAAAACAAATTTTATAGTTCTAACTGTACAATAAAAGCAAAAGGAGGTAATGTATACATGGCCAAGGTTAACCTGCAGCATCCCCATGAATGGCAGGGGATATTGGGGGTAGGGATAGGTTCCATGAGCACCCTGGTTCATTGAGGGTTTCTTATCTTCAGCACTATTGGTACTTTGGGCCGGATGAATCTGTGTGTGTGTTGGGTTTTCCTGTGCAAGACAGGATACTCAGCAGTATCTGTGAATCATCAACTCATCAACTCATGAGACATGAGGGGCAGCCTCATCCAAATCTCCATGAACCCAAATCCAATCCAATAGGGCTCCAGGTCGACAAGATGGCTCCAAGAATCGACACTCTTGGAAGGGAATAAAATTGCTTGTGGTTCAGACAGTGTTTTTCCTCTGCTTCCTTACTGTCTGGCTTTCTGCATCTTCACATGGCTGGGCACAGCAGCCTTGTGGAGGCTTTTCTTCAGCTTCCATGACCGCAGCAGCCTAATCCAACCTTACTCCATGTGACCCACAGTGGATCAGCTCAGGAGGAATTATGACTTCTGTGGGCCAAGAAACTTTACCTTCATGGACTTTCCTAACACTAAACATTTTAAAATTGTAATGTACAACTGTTGCTATCAAAATAAATATTATCTAAGTTGGATTATTGTGTCCATTATTGCATTCACTGAACCCTCTGGGAGCTTGAATACCATGAATATTGTGTGCCTTGTGGACAAGTGGCCTTTTACCAAAACCAAATGACAGGCGTATTCATATCATACCGTTTGTGTTGGTTTTTGTTTTGTTTTTATCGTGTTTGTCCTGAGTTTTTGGTTTTGTTTCTGGTCTTGGTATTTTTTGAAATACGAGGGGTCTCATTATGTAGCCTTGGCTGGCACCTGGAATTAACTGTGACATCCTCCTGCCTCTGCTTCTTGAAGTGTGTACCATCATGCTGGACAATTACCTTCTTTATAAACAGAATGAACGTAAACAGTCATGCTTGGCTGCCTTTAAGATTGCATTTCTAGGAAGCACACCAAGAGTTTGGTGTGATGCACAGCCGCACAGAGCCAAGCTGAGTGACGACTTTCCTTGAGTGGAGCCCTCCCTTGTGAGAGTCTGCTCTCAGCCTAGCAGCTGGGAATGAAGGCTGCTGCCGTGACTTGACTGTCCCTTCCAAAATTCACACTGAAGTTTAATTGCATGACAGTAGAGAGACACCTTTAATAGGTAGTTAGGTCATGAGTGTTCTGCCCTTGTGAATAAATCAACGCTGTTATCGTGGTAGATTATTATCAGAGGAGTGGGCTCCTGATCAAAGGATATTTGTTTCCCCCTCCCCCTCCCTTCCCAGCCATGCCATAATTCAGCAAGAAGGTCTACACCAGATGCACCAATCTTGTACTTCTCAAGAGAGCCAAATAAACTGCTATAGTTTATGACTCTCCCGGTCTGGGCTATTCTGTCACAGTGATAGAAAATGAACAAAGACAGTTGCTGTATAGAGAATCCAGAGGAAAAGGTGAGCGTGGAAGAAAACTCCCCCTGAAAAACACATCAAAGAAAAAGTGCGTCCCTAAATGAAATTGTAGCCATGTGGTTTCTATGTAGTTTCCATTAGATTGTTGATGATGGGATGTAAATCACCTGTGGAATCAGACGAACCCAGTCCAGGCACCAGCGCCTACTGGCGCCAGCTGTTTCAGATTAGCCAGGAGTCTGGTGTCCTGAAGAATAACCTCCACTTCTTGGGGTGTGTGAGGGAGAGGAAATTAGCCATCGGCCATCTTGCCTTCATTTCTACACTTTCCTCAAGCTGTACATCCAACAGAGATGCACGGGACAAACGGGGTAAAATAGAGGGGGAGTCAGATACGGGGCTTACTGCACATGACCCAGCAAGTCTCGCCATGGGCAGAGTCTATTCTCTCCAGAACTACAACGTCTGTTCTAGATGAGCCATCTGACAGGTATCATAGTGGATGGTCAAAAGTGTACAGCAAAGCAAAAATTATCTCTTAGGAAAGGACTGCCCTTTTTTTTTTTTTTTTTAAAAAAAAAGAAACATCAACATCAGGAACGCATTTTGCAGCTGAACAACCCAACCAAAGGCAGTGGAGTTTAAGACAAATGTTATGAAAATTGCATAAAACATCATATCAAAACCCCTGGCAGTGTCAAAAAGCAAGATTCCTGAATCCAGTGTGTAGCCAAAGAAGAAAATTCAATTTCAGTTCTTCACTTTGTCTGCCAATTTTTATAGCACTTCATTTAAAACGAAATCTCTGAAGGATCAATTCAAATTAGCTTTACTGTTTTCCCCAAAGAATCCACTTTAAAATAAATTGAATCGGAGCATGTGACATAAGTGAGCATAAAATTCACGTTAACTAGTCTGAAGGAAAAACTTCTCATCGTCAGGAAACAATCTCACATGACCAAGCTAAAAATAGTCTTCAGAGTGTCAGTTTCCAAACTGAACGAAGACATGGGGACTTGTTAGAACAATGACTCGGAGCATTCCCTCCAATGAAATGGCCTGGAATTCTGTAATAATCTACAGGGGAAAAAAAATCCTTTGTGCAAAACAGAAATGTCAACGCGAGTTGCTTTCATAAGCAGAGTGGCAGCCATGGAGATATCTCTAGCAGGACGGGCAGCTTCTGCCTGCCATTGACAGTAGGCAGGGCCAGGGGTTGAATGGAGACATAGACTGTGGCCTAGACTTAGCCTCTCTGTTTGTGTTGATGATGCAGACCTATCATAAGTATTTATCGGATTTAGATTCTTAAGGTCCTTGATGACAGTGACGGCATTTTAGTTGGCTTTGTAACCACCCACTGTCTACCCCTCACACAGGAGAAGTTTCATGTTTTGGTGGGAGGGGAGCACACAGAATGATTGAATGAACTTATTGTTTAAATTGGATCAAACTTATTGTTTTTGATTGCATCTTTCTTCCCAGGAGCTGAGCTGGAGGGTGTCTTGTCTGTGTGATTGAGGAGGGGACGGTGGGTGGTTGTGAGCTTACAGTTTTCTCTATTGAAGTTGAGAAACAAGTAACTTGGATGATTATTGAAGTCTTTCTGAATATTTTCACATGCTCTGCCTTAAAGAAACCATACAGATGTTTATTTTAAAGGGACTCATTGACACGAACTATATGGTCCAAGCCTTTTTTTTCATACACCCATCTGGGTGGGCTTTCTTTCCATTCCACTATATTCACTCTGGAAAGCTGCATGGAGATTGCATTTTGTTTTCCATTACTGTTACTTCTGCTCCTGTTTCTTCAATCCATTTATCATGAATCTGCTCAACCATCTTCTCTCAAGTAGTCATCAGAGGCACAGTGATAAACAGAAATCATAGCTACTGTGAGCCTTACAAGTATTATATGCCTTACACAGTTATATGTTATGCTAATTCAATAGTCTCCAAAGTCTATGTAACATTGCTATAATTCAAGTGTCATATGCAAGACAATTGAGGTATAGAAAGACTTAATACATGTCCAAAATGACAACTCTTTCAAGTCGGGAAATCAAGATTTGAATCCAGTAAGTCTGGCTCCAGAGCCACAGGTATATTATACTGTAGTCTGCTGTAGTCTTAACTTTCATCACTTTTATATTCTAGTTGGAGGGATGGAATTTCAACAATTAGATCATAACTTATGTATTTTATATTGATTTATTTTTATTTTCTCTCTACAGATGTTTGCCTATGTGTAAGCCTGTGTACCATGTGTGTAGTGCCCATGAAGGCCAGAGGAGGGCATTGGATTCCCTGGAACTGGAGATAGCAAGCCACTGTGTAGGTACTGGGATTAAACCTGGATCCTCTGGAAGAGCAGTCAGTGGTCTTCACCGCTGATTCATCTCTCTAGCCCCCAAGTCATATAATTTTAACCGTAACAAGGTAGTGACTTTAGTAGCTTCCAATGTGATCAAGTCACACATGAGTCAGTGCTGCTGTGGTTGGCTCACTGACTAGGCCTTCATTTGGTCAGTTACGGAAGCCAAAAATCCAAATAATTTGTCATTTCCTTCCTCAACCAGTGCCCAACACACATTAAATACATCCCTAGCTCTCATATCCAATATATCTCTACCTCTTGTGTCTCAGTGCCATGCTCTAGCTGATCAGTTGCTGGCACAGATCTTGCAAGCCTGCTCTTTTCTCTCCCACCCTCAGGCTCTCTGCAGCACGCTCCTGCACCGCCACATTGTAGATGCGCACACGCCTGCTGACGCTTTAGGAAGAGGACCACCTGCGAGTCAACAGAAGCGCTCCAGAGGAAGACTACTGCCCTTCTAACATGGGTTTCCTGCTTTCCAGGACTGTAGGAAATACATCTTAACTGTGTGAGGCAGTGCCAGGTACCTGACCTGAGTAAGACACTCTCCTCCACAGAAGCCCGTGGCCACCACAATCTGCTTCATTCTAGTGGCTAAATCCCTGAGAAGGGGAGCCGTGAGAGGGCAGCAGCTGTCTGGAACCGGTTTCACCCAGCCAGGTGTCCCCAGAGTGTGGTATGAGTGCCTGATACCAACGAAGTTGGCGCTCTGTAAATATCTTTCCAGTGGATATGCAGACAGGTAAAACCATTTGAGAAACAGATGAGCAAGCAGCACTTACGGGTTTTTCCTCTGAGAAGACTCACCGTAGGCCTGAGTTGCATCCAGAAGCTAGGGCACTCTGTATTGGCTGGTGCAGGCATCCGTGGGAATTTATGTCATCCACTAAACACTACAAATGTCTAGAAGTCCAAGTTTCTAGTTCCTCAGAGAAACGCTATTTGCTGAAATTTAATCTCAGATTTTATTTTTAAAGAGTCAAGTATACATCTCTAGGGCTAAGAAAAAAAGTTATTCCTAGACCTATAAATCCAACATTACTGCAGTTGGAAGAGAACACAAGCAGGAGAACTGTCCTCATCTGATTAACCATGTTCTTGATGTCAGGCTGGAAGACGTCCTTGCTGGTTACCGTGGGTGCAGACATAGCGAGAGCGCTAGAGATGCGCGTCCTGGAAGGGAGGCCGGAGGACCTGGGAGGGTTCCTGCCGCAGTCTTCAGAGGACGCCTCCTTCCTGAGGAGCTCATTATTCACTTAATTATTCATTCTGTTTATTTACTGTATAGTTATTACACATAAATATGGTGTAACTCCCCAGAATCCTCAAACACCAGATGCCAGGTCCCTCCGCATTCCCCAAAGACAGAGCGGAGCCATCGCCATGAGAATTCAGACAACAACTAAAACCCAATTAAAGCCGTGCCAGCATGTTCATTTCCAAAAGAAAAACCCTGGAATGAATCAGCTTTGAGTCACCCTCCTGACTGCTGCTGCAGAGACAAACAAAGAACCCCTGAAAACTAAGGCTGGAGATAACGTTGGCATTTGAATCGTGGCTCTGTTGAACTCTGGCTTAGGTTAAGGCCACATTGTATCATTTCTGGCTAATTCAACTCAGTATCATTTCTTCCATCTTCTGAATGAAAAAAGATGAGAAAATGGTGTTGCACTTTTTAAGTTTCTCACGTGTCTGGCGCCTGGAGCCCTGGTGACATATCCATGTTGGAGCTGGATACCCCTGGGTTGCAAGACTCTTCTTCTTCCTAGACCTCTTGCCTATCCTACAGGTTGGACTGGCATCCCAAGGGGGTAAACATGACACCCAGGCTCTTTGAAAGGACAATGGCTGAGGACAGAGGTGACCAGCTTCCTATGGCGGTTCAAAGAGACACTCTGTCACTGAGGGTAGTACAAGCTGGCCACTGGGATGGGGGATGCATGTCGGAAGGTGGATAGAAAAGGTGCTTGACCGTTTACAGGCCCCATTTCCCTGGTAGCACTTACCTTATAAAGAACAAAGTGACCTTTTAGATCAACGTGTGACTATAGCCAACTCTGCTTGAGAGGCTTGGTGTCACAGAGAGGCATGTCTACACCATTATTCCCATGTCCCATCTGTCATGACCGACATCTTCTTAGGAAACCACCACCCCAGAGAGGTCCCGATTTTCAATACAAGAAGTAGTCAAAGCTCTCCAGGATCAGCCAGAGACTTTTAGTGTTTCCCCAAGCCCGGGAAAGGCCAGGGCTCTCCACTAGGTGGGTGGGCTCAGGGTCAGCCTGCTTCTTGCCAGTAACAGCCCTATTCCTTCTCCAGAGACACTGTTTGTGTATCTTCCCAAGGCCTTCCGAGTAAAATGCAACAGAGTCTGGGAAGGACTGAAGAGAGCAGGGAACTTCAACATCAATGCTAGTGGCTTCAATGCATGTGCTAATTCACCGCATCCCAGAAGTCAGCCGGGAAGGATGCCTGGACCTCTTCCTTTTTATTCCAAAGCAGCGACTAGCAAGATTGGTTTTTCCTCTTTATAGCGAGAACATTGCTATTCCTGGTACTTCAGATTAAAATATGTTTACCGCCTCTTCCCTCACAAGGCCTCATGGCTGTTTTTGTTACCTGTTGCAAATATTTTCTCCTCACGCACCCTGATCTGGAGGCTTTCTGCTGAGAAGGCAAAAGCATTTTCCAATCTATTCGGCAACCGCATCGCAGCGTCAGACCCACCAAAACACAATAGGCCTTCATTAATAATGTATGGAATAAGAACTCTGTGTAACATCTCATTATTGGTTCCTTATTAACATAGCATTAATAATCTGCTGCCGCTTTAAGAATCCTTGTGTGTAAAAGCCTGGTATATTGTTATGGCTCCAGTGAGTTTTATTAAACAACGATAACACCCGTGATATCATGAAAGAAACATAGAAGAACTGGAAAAAAAATCAATTTCGAATTAAAGTAAAAAGAATTCTTTTGTACGTTTTGATTTTCAAAGCAGCGGCTCTTTAGATCGGCAGTGATGTAACTTCATTATTGGAGGGCAAAGGTAAATGCGCCTGGACCCTGTTCCTGTGAGCAGCATTTTAAGCAGAGTTGTTCCAGGTTTCTTCTTGTGAGTAGGGCGGGAGTAGAAGAAAGTGAGGGAGTGTCAAGTGTGTGGTTCTGGGAGCTCAGTTACGCCACGGCCCATGTCAGGAATACTGCATCCAAATCATTAAAACATGGACTGGACGATCCTGTAGGCAGCGAACTGGCCAGTGCTCAAGGTTGAGTCGTTGTCGCGTTCCCCCCTCCCCATCCCCGGGTCCTGGCGCTTCAAGTAAGTCCTACAAGCTCTGTATATTTTACTCCCGTTTTCGGAGTGCCATAATAGACTTGCTCATTTTAAAATTCTATGAATTCCTAAGTTAAAAATGGCATTTATTATCTTTGGCCAATGTCTTGGTCACTGTTCTATTGTTATGAAGAGACACCATGACCAAGGCAACTCCTAAAAGAAAGCATTAAATTTGGGGTTTGCTTACAGTTTCAGAGGCTTAGTCCATTATCATGTCTAATGTTTAGACATGGTGGTGCTGAGATTACTGGAGTGGAGCCCTCAAGAATGGGGTTAGTCCCCAAGCAGACCCAAGAGCTAGCTCTCTTGCCCCTTCTACAAAGACATGGTTAGAAATTCCTCTATGAGCTGAAGAGCAAGCCTTCCCAAGACACTACAACTGAAGGAACATTGATTTTACACTCTCTAGTCTCCATAACTTTAAGAAAGGGATGCTATTTAAACCCACAGTACAGCCATTTTGTTATAGCACTTTGAAGGGAGTCAGACAAAAAGCCGAGGACCAGTCTTCTTCCTTGAACTGATGAAGAAGAGGAAGCTGAGACACAAGGAAACAGGTGGTCTTGCCGAAGAACACAAGAAATTGGGATCAGTTCTGAGCTCCAAATGACATGGAATAACAGAGCAGTTTCCCTCCGCGTCATCTGTACCCCAAGGCTCGGGTCTAGATCAGCTGTGGTGCAGGTGTATACTTCCCGGCCTTCAGCTGACAGACAGGGCAGTGTACCAATCACACTCCAAGATAGAGAGAACGCTGAAGTTCTGAGGCAGTGACTGCCCTCTAAAGCAGTTAGGAAGGTTGTCTTATGAGAGGAGGTATGGTCATGGGGCCTTTAACGCTTGTTACCTGCAGAATTAATGTTGAAATTTACGTGCCACTGTGACACCCTTCAAGAGTCACCTTTAAGAGGTGAGCGGTCCTTGATGGCTCTGTTCTCACAAGCAGACTAATGGAAAGGAAAGTGGGCTCGTGAGCAGAGGGTGAGTTCAGACT
The DNA here is from genome assembly GCF_950005125.1 of Chionomys nivalis. Taxonomy (NCBI): domain Eukaryota; kingdom Metazoa; phylum Chordata; class Mammalia; order Rodentia; family Cricetidae; genus Chionomys; species Chionomys nivalis. Next base: position 27,237,347 of record NC_080095.1, on the reverse strand, counting down.
CAATCATCGCTCTCCTCCTCTTGCCCACTCGGATGAAACAACACAGCAATAAAGCCAGTCTCTGACCTTGAACTCCCAACTTTCAGATCTACTGCAAGTACGTCTCCATTCTGTGTGAAAGAGCCAGGCTCAGGGGTTCTGTTGTAGCAGAATGAGAGGAAGAAGAGCGACCAGGAAGTCTGCTGCAGGTGTTCACCCCTCTTAATCCCCTTCTAAGGAGTTCACACAGTGTCTTGGGATGGGGTAACATTTGCATGGTTCATCATACTGGGAAAAGAGCTGTGGGAGATGACTGAACCAGGATGGGCAGAGGATCCCAGAGCAGCCAGATGAAAGATTAGCTGCCTGCACGTGATGGAACTGTCCAGGATAGGGTGGTGGACAAAGCTTGCAGCAACAATGGTGATCTGTTCTAGACGGTTTCATATGGAAGCTACGAGCCACGGTGGCTCCAACTGGACACTTGAAATGATAGTCATGGTATATGGCTATACAATAAAGAACTGATATTAATGTTTTGAATATATTTTACTATTTCTTTGAGAATTTCATACATGCATACAATATGTGTTTTGATCATATGGACCCCAACTCTTCCACCCAACTTCCCCCAGATCCCGTCTTCATCTCCCACCCCTTCCCGACTTCATAGCTTTTTAAACAAAGATATAACCCACTGAGTCTAGTATATGCTACCCATATACTCATAGGGGTGGCGTCACCCACTGGAGTGTGGTGGACACAAAAGGGGCCACGTCTTTAAAGAAAATTGGTTTTTTTTTTTTTAAAGTCATCAAATGTCATCAAATGTCAATAGCTCCTCAGCTATGAATGGGTGCTGTAAGCCCCTCCATGCGGAAATGCAGGCTGGAGGGTGTAGGTGCAGGGCTGGTACAGGTAACTGCAGCTGCTCTGGATTTATGAGTGGAGGTAGTTCTAGCAAGTCCAGAGCCACTATTCCATTCGCGTCCTCCTGTATCCCCGCCCTTACCGTCTTTCTGCCCCTTGCTCTGTGATAGTCCCCGAGCCTCTGGAGATGGGCTGTGAGACAGATGCCCCGTTTGTGGCTGAGCAATCTGCCAATACTGATTACTCTGCTTGCAGTACAAGGACATAAGCTCCATCCCCAGCATTCATGAACAAGCTGGACCTGGTGCATGCTTGCGATCCCAGTGCTCAGAAGGAAGAGACGAAAGGCCTGGGGCTCACTGGCAGTCAGTCTAGCTGAACAGGCAAGCTTTAGGAGCAGCTAGAGCTCTGACTCAAAAACTAAGGTGAAGAGAGACTGGGGAAGACACCCAACTGATCTCTGACTTGCAAACACACACAAGTGCATGTATATCTGCACAGAAAAAAAAAACCACATTTACACCACACACCCATACTCCCCCACCCCACCCCCCACTTTCCATGAAAGACAAATTAGCTCTGGGAGACAACTTGTTCTGTAGCTATCTTCCATGGCTGTGCTGAGTTTCGAGGCTGTAACTCGGCACAAGCTGAGGTGTTACTAGGTGGGTCAGGCAGAAGAGTGGTAAGCGGGAGTGGTCCATTGTGAACGTGCCTTTCTGACCTGCCCGCAAGGCTATCTAGGAATTATGTCATACGGGTGTCTTGCTCCTTATGGCTTTCTCAACACTGTCCTTGATATGTATGTTGGAAGTATAAGATAGAGTAGCAGGGACTTTCTGTTTCTTCAGTAATCTGCAACTGTAATCCAAAGTAGGTACTTTAAAATACACACAGTCCCTTCTTTGTCAGAGACCAATCAAAATCACACAACAGGCTGAGAACATACTTCTCTACACCAAAAATCTGAGCCCACAAGTTTGGCCTTAGCAAGTCCCACACAGAGGCCTATAAAATTGCCATAGTGGTGGTTTAACGTTTTTATTATTATTATCACGTATGTGTATGATGTAGGGTATAGGGGTGTGTGTGCGTGTGCATATGTGCATGTGTCATGGTACTCATGTAGAGGTCAGAAGACAACTTCTAGAGACCCAGTTCTTTCCTTCCACTTTGAATGGCAAATGCTTTTGCCCACTGTGCCATCTCATCAGTCCCTGTCACTTTTGCTTGGTTTTGCTAATATATCCTTTGATGTTATTTTGAGTTGTTATATACCACCTTTATATACTTTATTAATATTCTTACTGTAAAGTTAAATAGTGGCAAAGGATCTGATGCCTACCACATATCAATATCTGAGCTGTTAACAAATTTACTTCCTTTGAGAACAGCTTTATACTCACAGGAAAACTATGAAGACAGTATGGGCAGTTCCTGTGTCCTTGACACTGTGCTTCTTGCGTTGGAACAGGCGCTTGCTGCAGTCAGTGAACTCCAACAGGTACATTCTGACTAACTAAAGCCCATACTTTGTTCAGCTCCCCTGGGTTTTCATCTCATGGCCCCTTTCTGTCCCAGAATTCCATTCAGCCTGTCGTATTTGGTCACCGTGGCTTCTTATGCAGCTCTAGGGGTTTCTTAGACAACACTGGAGTTTTCTCAGGCTTCCTTACTTTGGATGACCTTGACAGTTTTGAAGAGGATGGTACAGGTACTTACAGACTACCCACTCAGTTCTTAGAAGTCCGTCCCATCTTGTTTCTGGTTTTTTTTTTTTTTTTTTTTTTTAAGATTTATGAATAAAGCTGCTATAAATATTCTGTATGGGCATGCGTTCTTAAACCAGCTGGTAAACTATCTGGGAACTTGATCTCTGGGTCATGTGATAAGCCCATGTTCAGCTTTCTGAGTCTGTCTTCCAAAAGGGCTATAACATTTTGCATTCACTCTTGGCATTGAATGGACTAGATAGCAATCAACTAAAATAGAGAGAGAAGGGGGGAAAGAACATGCACAAGAAGAGGAGAGAATAGAGAACAAGAGACATGCTAGATAAGCCGCTCACATAGAGCTTGTGCAACTGGAGTCTGATAGAACACTGTCTTTAAGACTGGGCAGTGAAAGAAACTTATGCAGAGATAATGGCCAAGAGGTTTCCATGTGATGAAAAGCATAAAGAGTCCCGTTTTCTGTTGGTACAAAGAAGAAATTCTGCTGATATATGTCTGGGTATTAGCTAAGACATGGTCAGGCTGAATCTTAAGTGGCTCAATGAATGCAATTCTATTTATGGCTGTGATAGAACAAGAAGGGAAAGAAAGACAGGAAGGGAGGGAGGGAGGGAGGGAGGGAGGGAGGGAGGGAGGGAGGGAGGGAGGGAGGGAGGGAGGGAGGGAGGGAGGAGTCTAATACCAGTCAGTGGCAATAGGGAAAGCTTGTTAAAGAAATTGACTCAAGTACCATCTCAAAGACATCTGACCTTAGAAAAGTCATTTGAAATCAAGCTTGCCTTTCTTATTCAAAATAAGAAAGATGCCCAGACCCAACTTCTGCCTCCCAGTGACTGTTGCTATGACAATATGTTTAATATATTTCCAGTCCCTTGGTCATTTTTTTCTATAAATTCAATATTATTGGAATGGCTCCTTTTGAAGTGATATATTTTAGAAAGCTTAACTGTTTTGCTCTCAGTTGAGTCTTTAAGAATTGGTAAATCATAAAGTAGGAGTTATATTTCAATTTTAGCCCATGTTTTCAAACAGACTAATCTGTACTTTTCTCCAAAGTTAGAACAATGTTCTCTTTTATTCATGTTTCTAACTACTTTATCAATTTAACAAGAGAATTCAGATTAGATACTATATTTTATTGTGTTAGATTGTTTATGGGCTATTTTCAATCCTCATAGCCAACCCAAGCTAAATTTGTTTTACAAAAGAAAAGTCACTATGAGCTACTTAACGACAATGGATTTCTTTAAAAAAATTATCATTTTTCCTTATTTATTTTGTGCGTGTGTTCATGTCCATATGTGTGGTTACGTGTATGTGCAGGGGTGTGTGTGTGTGTGTGTAGAGGCCAGAGGTAGACATCAGGTGCTTTCTCAATTGCTCTGCACCTTATTTTTTGAGGCAGTATCTCTTACTGAACCCAGTGTTCACCGACTTTGCTGGACTAGCTGGCCAGCAAGCCCTGGGACGTTCTTGACTCCCTCTCCACAGCGTTGAGGTTACAGGGACATATCGCCACACTGGCTTTTCACACGGGTCCTAGGGACTGAACTCAGGGCTTCATGCTTTCATGGAAAGCATTCTACCCACTGATCACTTTCACCAAAGCCTCTGAATTTCAATCTGCGTGTGTGCATCAAGACATTGTCTAATTCCATATTGTCAAATTTTTCAAAAGATAGAAGTCAAGAAAAGTAACAAAGCTCATTTTTATTAATCTTAGTTGTATGAATTATACTATGAATACCAAGTACAATGACTGGGGATATGTATTATTTATACTTTATACGCCACAGAAGTGTTGCTTAGCGGGAATGCATACCAATGCGAAGATGCTTCTGTTGTACAGAGCATTTCTAGAACTTTCCTTTTTGAATAATGGCTCCAGGGTTAAGAGTATCTTCCATTCTTGGTCTCTATAGCTGAGTTTGGCTATTAATCGATTGTAACTCTGGCTACTTCTTTGGTGGTACATAAGATGGGAACTGATTCTGAACACCTTCCACGTTAAACCCTTGAATGGACTGAATGAACCCGGGTCACCTCATTTGGTTTCTATAGACTAGGGGCTTCTGTTACAGCCAAGTGAGATAGTTTGTCTGTTGTAAGCTGATCAGCTGGAATACTTACCTTACCTTTACTCTCTCCATGTATGCCTATAACTTGGCCTGAGCTGCTTTCTGATACTGCTTCCTCATTTACTAGAGGGAGCAGCGGGGAGGAGGGCTGGTATTTATTTCAACAATTTTAGTAATAAAATAAAATACCCAGCATTAGTCTCTTATAAAAAGACAACTAAAGAAAAAAAATGTTTGTTAGGATGTAGGTGAACCAAGAGTTCGTGTTTATTTTTCCTTTTTTTTTTTTTTCAGGGTCTCATGTAGCCTTGTTTAGCTTTAGCTCAGCTATGTAACTGGTCTTGAACCCGTGGTCCTCCTGACTGCACCTCTCAAGTGCTGAGATTACAAGTATGGACCACCACACTCAACTTTTCAATGTTTTTTAAAAATGAAATTTATTTATTCATTTATTTATTGAGACAGACTCTCCCTAAGTCACCCAGGCTGACCTGGAATTTAGTATGCTGACTAAAGCAATTCTGCTTTTCTTCCCAAATGTTGCACTAAAGACTTGTGCCACCATACCTGGGCTGTTTTCTTTTCTTTCTTACTTTTTTGGGGGTGCATATAAGTGCATTTGTGAGCGTGTGTTCATATAGGTATGTATGCACATGTGTGGGGGCAGAAGCCTGATGTCAGCCTCTAGTCTTATTCCTCAGGAAACATCCATTGTTTTCTGAGACAGGGTCTATCTTTCCTTGAGTTCAGTGGTTAGGCTAGGCTGGCTGGCCAGTAAGCTCTGGGGATCGTCCTGTCTCTTTAGTGCTGGGATTATATATGAGCACACTTGGCTTTCTAAGGTACGTTCCGGGGATCGAACTCAGGTCTCATGCTTGTGAGCACACACTGAGCTATCTTCCAAGGCCCTAAATTTTATTTTTTCATTGTTTCACTTTCTTCTTATCTCATCAGATATTAATCTTGAGATTATTACTGTTCTACTTTGAGTAAAGATTTTCTGCAATTTTTGTATTTTTGGGTGATGGGACTGTGCTTGTGTCTCTGTGGTTGCTGAGTGACATGGCAGGGGGAGTCATGGACAGCAATACTGAAAACAGAAAGTGATATCCAATATAGAAGGCTTTGAGTGGGCATTTTCAACAGAGTTAGGCACTGTCCAACAGAACACAGAGCCACTGGAAGCTCCTGAGTAGATGAAAGTCATTTTGTTTGTGCTTTAGGAATGTCCCTAACATGCCAGATGAAAATTCCTTGACAGCAGTATTTGTGTACCTTGCGCTCATCTTTACATGAATAAGCAAAAGAACACGTCACTGGATGGAAGAACTGGCCAGGATTAAGGACATAGGCAGAAAGATCAGGATGGAATGGAAAAAAAAAAATCAGGAAGAATTTACAAGGACATGCTCCAAAGGATCTGGTGACTGACTGTCAGAGCCAAGCAAGATGGGGAGAAGGGGAGACTCTGAGGCAGCTGGCTTGGATGACAGCTTGGGTGGGGGATGGGCAGGGAGGCTGTCATCAACAGAAATAGAAAACACAGGCTAGGAGAACAATTTTGAAAATTGGGGGAACAATGCATCTGATTTTAGTTCAGCGAGTCTGCACCGAGAGTGGAACGTCTGACAGGGGAGGGAAACCAGGCTTGGAGTTGAGCAGAGGTCACGATCAAAGATAGAGCCTTGTTTATGGAGTCGTATCAATCAAGGCGATAACTGGGCTCCTGGCAGTGGATGAAGTCACCCTCGGGGAATGTTGACAAAGAACGATTGGCCAGCTATGGGACTTGGGAAAATCCTCTCCCTTATAGACTGGTTCTGGGACAGGCAACTGGAAAAAACAGTACAGAAATACCACAATGAACCTGTCCAAAGGCTGTGCCACTACCTCAGACCCAAGAGAAGGGACCTGAGCTGAGGTCCGAGGGAACTGGTGCTGTCGTGGCTCGTGGGCAACTGCTCTGAAAGCTGCAGTAGCAGGGAAACCCAGCGCTGGACCAGCGAGGGGCTCAAAGGAAGGCTGGGATGGGAATGACGGGACTACCCATCCCACCTTCAACTGCTGCGTTTTGTTTTTGCTGCCCTACAAATGCTAATGTCACCCAGGACTCTGTCCTTGGCTAGAAGCTCACAAAAGTGAAGGCTCACTGGGTTTCAAATAACAGAAAGTCACTCCAGCTGGCTTGAGTGGAAAGATTTATTGGAAGGATGCAGTTACCTCACAGGACCCAAGGGCTGTGACTGAGTCTCGCACATAAGCTCTAACCAGAAACCAAGCACCGCAGGGCTGCTCCTCTCTTACTGCTCCCTCCGTGGTCTATTTTTAAGCCCGTATCTGCTCACTGCAAACCAGCTGCTTGGATTTTCCAGGCCACGTGACTGAAAACATGGCTGCTCCCCATCTTGAGTCATGTCCCTTGCTCAGGCACGCAGAGGAACACCTAACTGTAGTCATAGTCTCGATGTCCTCCGAGAGCTGAGACTGAGTTCGTCAGCTTGAACAGATGCCTACTTTAGGTCACCCAGCTGGGATCAGACCAGCAAGGTCACACTGCACAGGCTGTAGTGTAGGGGCTAGGATCTGGAAGTGAGAGGCTGGGAAAAGCTCCTCCCAGACAAGGAAGAGGATGAATCCTAAAAGCGAGGGCTAAGGACAGCTTCTCTGTCAGCCTTTCTTTGTTCTTTCCTCAGAGAGCCTCGATGCTCCTGAGTAGCAAACTCAGGGATGTGGATCGTCTTAGAAGAGGTCCCAACCAGAAAGGCTGCCTAGGTTGTTATCCTCCTCTATAGCCAGCCCTGGCTGCATGCACTTGAGTACTCACAGGGAACTTGCCCATACCCTCTGGACGAACCAGAGTTGAGTGTGGCCAACCAGAGCCTATCTGTAGATGCTCTGAGCTTGGATCTGGATGGATCATGGACCAGTTCTTTGTGAGGATGGTGAAATGCTGTTGGTAAGTACAGGAAGAAGGGGGGAATCTGGAGGTGCTAGTGTAGGTCCTGAGGCCTAGCCACACCCCTACCTCCTTCTCTTAGGTCTCAGAAAGTTAATTCAGTGATTTTCTTTTCTTTTTCCTTTTTCAAAGTAAATTCTCATTGGGTAGTTTTCTGTCATTGAGATAAAATGTCTTGGCTAATCTAGAGTCATGGGAGTTGCTCAGTAGACATTCCCAGACTCACCTCCTGCTTCCTACATCCATGGAAGGGACTCCTTCTTTTCCCTTGTCATCTTGTTCCGGACAGACAGATGACAGATAGGAGTGCCAAACAGAAATTTCAGAAGTTTGGGACTCTGGCCATTACTGAAAGAATGGATCTGTCAATAATACTATTAGTGGGTTTTTTTTGTTTGTTTATTTTGTAGTTAAGAAATCTAAAATCTCTCTTTTATGCTTTGAGACCAGGATCAATGACTCAGTCTGTCTACTATGATGGGAACACTTGCTGAGCAAAGTCAAACTGGAACACTGTGAACAAAATCATACACACATCTCAATGATACCAGCAACCATTTCTGTCTTTGAAGTAATATTTCATTCGTGTTGAGAAAAGATTTTCATTGCTTCTTCATTTAGTTTATGAATGTTTGAACAAGCCTTTAATTTTTAACACTCTGTTTTGGAATAATTCTAGATTTACAGAAGAATCATGGAAATGGTGGTGCTCCTGTGCGCCCCTCACCTAGCCTCCACACTGTTAGAAGCAGCAGAGAAAGCCCGAGCTCCGTTCATCTCTACTGTATGTTCCTAGGGGCCCATCTAGGGGAACAAATCACATTTAGTCATCCCATATCCTTAGGTTCCTCTGGTTTATCACAGCTAAATCTTTATTTCTCTTAAGGCTATCTGCTAATAATTTATATGAGCGTGAAGCTTGTTTAATGCTTGCTATACAAATTTATAATTTTACTTTATCTTTTAATGTTTAGCACTTTAAAAACAAATTACACTAACTTCTTTTACAAATGTTAATGTTGTGAAATCTGAACACTTACAATGCCAAGATCAGTATTTAAGAATTATTTTTAATAGATGCTATGCTATATGCTCAGCGTCTCAATTTGCTCCAGGAAACTAGTCATTGGATCCCAGGGATGTGGTAGGGTGTGGAGACTCCTAACTTTGGGATGGTTGAAGCTTCAATTGCACAGCCAAACTTCCTTGAACCAGAAGTATGCAGCAGAGGGCTGTTGGCCAGCTCCAAAGCAGAAAACCCAGGTTCAGGTTATTCAAAGGAACCCTAAAATCACACCCTTTTGCTCATTAAGACCCAAGTTGCATTCTGGTTTTCTCTGTATAAAGAATGGCTGGCTGCCTGGTCTGAGCCGATTCCTGTGTTCTGTACACACAGTGAGTGCTCGGCCACTGATTTGTGCTCCAGGGACTTTATATAAGAGAAGCCTTTGTTTTCCTAGTGTCTCTTATTGCTTGGATGGCAGTAAGTTTGACATTCAACCAAAGTTGAGCAAATGAAGAACAATGACACCACTAGCAGATCAAAGCTAACCCTTCCCAGAGCTGATAAGAGCTAGGGACCCAAGCAGGCAAGGAGTGGAATTCACAGTATGAAGAATGGAGAGCTTACAGGAGTGGAAAGGAAAAAAAACCACTGGGTGGAGGGGCCAGCAACAGCAGCCAGACTCAGAGCTCTTAGACACATGGAAAGAGATTCCTACCTCTAGGTCCATTATCAACATTCAAAAACTGCGATGAGGAGTTTACTCATAAGCAGACAGCACGGCAAAAGAGTGAGGTCTGTGTGACCTTCACCTAGATTACAATTCACTAGTCTGTCCAGCATTGCCCAAGGTAGTCCACAAGCGTCCGGCTTCATTTTGCCTTTCCATAGTTCATGGCATACTCAAAGTCTCGGAAGCTGACGTGACCGTCTGAGTCTTGATCTGCTTCCCTGGAAAATGAGATGGAAAGTGATTCACACATTATTCCTGTCAGCACCTCCGTATCAAGCGCATTCTGGAACCTTCCCTTCTCTGCATGTCGGCATGAGGGAGGAGCCAACGCTATCAGAAGACCTAGGCTGACGCCTGTACTTCCCTCTCCAGCACCCCTAACACCTAAAGTATGGAGGAAAGAAGGGGTATTTATTAAAAGCCACAGAAACACAATGGAATGCTTCTGAGCGATGGATCTAAATGCATAAGTTACTCAAGAAAGGGAGGAATAAGCTACAGCTGGGGCAACAGAGTTTGATGAGCACGTGCAGAGCCCTGAGTTTCACGCTTGCACTGCGGAAAACTGGGAACAGAGGTGCAATACCTATAATCCCATCACTAGGGAGGTGGAGGCAGAAGGATCAAAAGATCAGGGTCTTCTTCATCTACATAGTGAGTTTGAGGTTAGTATGGGCTATATGAGAACCTGTCTCAAACAAAAGTAGGAAAAAATTATTGTTCTAGTGATCTCTTACATATAACATTTATATACATAATATATACACACACATATACACATCCTGTGACAAAAATGTGACATGAATAAATAAGAGAAAACTGTTTTAGCAGCAAACAGTGATGGTGACAAAGTTTGATGTCTTACCCACCTCTGCCTTTATACCCCAAGACTGTAGAATCTTAACACCAATTCTGGGGTTGACCCAGTTTATATACAGAGCTACTGAGCCTTACTGAGGCCTGAAAGTTTTCTATGGATCACACTGATAGAGAGCAGCTAAAATCCAACTCAAACGAGGCCTATGAAACTCTGAAGTCAGGGCTCCACTGTCTCCTGCCATTGCCACCTTATATAATCAACACCACACAGGGAGCAGTTCCTGCGTGGCTAAGCACAATTCCGTGGTTCCTTCCTGGCTTCACTTGCATTTGTGGGATCCCTGTTAAATCCTCACAACACGCATACTAAGCTTTTCAAATTCCTATGAGGAGTGACGGAGATGTGAGCCCTTGATTAAGGGTGCGGGAAGCCTCTGAGGGGGTGTCCTCTGTCCTCGGAACCTCTGAGACATGGCTCTGCTCCCTGAACGGGCAGCAGAGAGGGACACACTTTCTAGGTGGTTAAGGTAAAGCACACCCAAAACACAAAATGGCCAGCAGCAGCTCATTGGCTGTGCCAGCAGGAAAAGAGGAACCTACTGAAGAGCACATCTGCAAGGGGAACGCACGAGCATGGTCCCAGGTCTGCTTGGGGACATCCTGAAACAAGGCAGGGTATGCCTTCTTCGGAGCAGTTGATGCAAATGACATTCTACAGGAAACAATGGTATCAACCACAACACAGGGCTTTTAAAAGCAAAGACTGGCCTAAGCAAGAAAGCCACTAATCACTGTAATAGTTTTAAAGCAGGCTTTTAAAATATTGAATTCTAAAATAAACTTTCTGAATATTTCATGCCAAAAGTCTCTGAAGTCTATAATGGTTCTGTATAGAGTGATGATAATTTTTCTTTCTTTTGAAGTAGAGAAAAAAAAATCCTACTTCTCCGCCCCAGGGCAAAAACCAGCGTATTGGGATAAAATGACTGCGTACCGTGGAGGCTATTCTTCTTGTTATATCTCTTGGTGAAATATACATGGTGATTTCATGCTGTACGGCATGCAGAGCATAATGTCAGATCTCTTCTAAGGGATTTAAAACAATCACAGGATTGCACATCACTGGCTACGGGATATAAACCATCCCTTCAATAAAATTAGATAATTGAAGATTCTTCACATTGCCTAAGTATTTGATTAGAGAAACAGCCTTCTTTCCCTTACTATTCTGAGCTGGTACGTCTGAACTAAAATCTCACAGGGCGAATAACGCAGGAGAGAACTAGCAGGATCAACTGCTTCTGGTGATATTTTGAGTGTGTTTTCACTCATTTATTGGGACACTAGAAGGCTGTAGAAAGCAAATCTCTCTGCCCATTTTTCTCCTGTAAACAACCTGTTGTTGTTATATTAACATTGAATTATTCTTGTCTTTGCCACACAGGAGGTAGGTCCAGTGTCCCACGGATGTGAAAGGGCTTAGAGAGGAGGGCATCTGCTATCTCCTGTTCATGTTTAGAACGAGACACAGTACACTAGCTGATGCTTGCTCGCGTTTCACACATGTGAATAGGTCTGATCCTTTCAACTTGAGCAAAGAGGAAACTGAAGTTTAAGGGTTCGAAGTTTAAAAGCCACGACATACAGTTTTTAGTAGCAACACAAGCATTCTCTGGAAGACTGGAATACCCATATTCAATCACAGTGTGGCAGGAACAGGCGGGCTGGTGGGAAGAGCTGGAGACATGGAGAGGGGAGGACTGGCATTAGGTACAAAGGAACCTCATTTCTGTTTGCAGGAAAGAAAGCCTTCAACCCTGGTTCTGAAACTGGAACACACTGTTTTAGTGTCACCTGAAAATGCTGAGCCCCCAAATATCTCAGTACCTCTCATTCCTACTAGAAACCATCTCCAGGAGCGCAAGAGCTTCTGCCCACAGCTGCCCCCACCTCTTAGGTCATAGCAGGCAACGACTCTGTGCTGACTAGATGAATTTGTGGAGGGAATGGAGCCGAGGAAACCGGTGACAATGTTATGGACAATGTATTACCTCCCAGGAGGTGTTGGGATCGAATAAGGAGACTGTCTTACTCCTGTCAACAGTTGCGAGAGCAGCCAGTAAAATAAAACACGGGGAAAAAGCCACCTCCAAATACCACCCAGAGATTCATGAGTGAGTCCATTATGGTCTCTGTGCTCAGCCGCATTCGGCAAACACAGGGTGAGCATGGGAAGAAACACAGGGGAGATGGGCTTCGGGAAACAAGGCTGCTGAGTATGGTGACGGATGAAGGAATCCCTGGAACACCGGACAGGACAGGTAGATGTATCCAATTCAAGGCCCACGTGCAGCCAAGGGCAGCTGTGAATATGGCTCAACATAAAATCATAAGACTTGCTTAGAGAGAGAGACAGATAGATTGTGTGTGTGTGTGTGTGTGTGTGTGTGACTTGATTATGTGGGCCTCAAGGATGACCTTCGTAGATGGAAATGCTATGTCACAGTATCAAAACGTTGGGCACTGTACCAAAGCTGAACCCTGGACATGCACGAATCTACTTTGCCAAGGTGAAGCCAGTGAGGAAACTGCTCTCTGGTTTGACACACAGAGATGTTGTCACCTATCTAAGCTCGAGGCTTAGAATGGACTGTTGAAAGGAATTGAGCTTACAGAGATGCATGAGAGGAAAATAAGTTGCTATTAACAATAACAAGTGTTTTCTAAAAATGTAAGTCCAATGACATTAAAGGTCCTTTTGATTTGTTTTTAAGATGCATAATAGAGACCTGCCTGGAATTGCTTTTGGCAGCAGGGACTCCGGAGAGCTGGCTGCTCTGTGTGGCTTCTGATGAACAATTAAGGACCTTTTGGGAGAGAAAAATGAGAAGCAAGAAAAGAGAGGTGCAGGAAGAGAGGTACAGAAAGAGAGAAACAGGAAGAGGGGTGCAGGAAGAGAGGTGCAGAAAGAGAGAAACAGGAAGAGGGGTGCAGGAAGGGAGGTGCAGGAAGAGAGGTGCAGAAAGAGGGGTGCAGAAAGAGAGAAACAGGAAGAGGGGTGCAGGAAGAGAGGTGCAGGAAGAGAGAAACAGGAAGAGGGGTGCAGGAAGAGAGGTACAGAAAGAGAGAAACAGGAAGAGGAGTGCAGGAAGACAGGTGCAGGAAGAGGGGTGCAGGAAGAGAGAAACAGGAAGAGAGGTGCAGGAAGAGGGGTGCAAGAAGAGGGGTGCAGGAAGAGAGGTGCAGGAAGAGAGAAACAGGAAGAGGGGTGCAGTAAGAGAGGTGCAGGAAGAGGGGTGCAGGAAGAGGGGTGCAGGAAGAGAGGTGCAGGAAGAGAGGTGTAGGAAGAGAGAAACAGGAAGAGGGGTGCAGGAAGAGGGGTGCAGGAAGAGAGGTGCAGGAAGAGAGAAACAGGAAGAGGGGTGCAGGAAGAGAGGTGCAGGAAGAGAGGTGCAGGAAGAGGGGTGCAGGAAGAGGGGTGCAGGAAGAGAGGTGCAGGAAGAGAGGTGCAGGAAGAGGGGTGCAGGAAGAGGGGTGCAGGAAGAGAGGTGCAGGAAGAGAGGTGCAGGAAGAGGGGTGCAGAAAGAGAGAAACAGGAAGAGGGGTGCAGGAAGAGAGGTGCAGGAAGAGAGAAACAGGAAGAGGGGTGCAGGAAGAGAGGTACAGAAAGAGAGAAACAGGAAGAGGAGTGCAGGAAGAGGGGTGCAGGAAGAGGGATGCAGGAAGAGAGAAACAGGAAGAGGGGTGCAGGAAGAGAGAAACAGGAAGAGGGGTGCAGGAAGAGGGGTGCAGGAAGAGAGGTGCAGGAAGAGAGAAACAGGAAGAGGGGTGCAGTAAGATAGGTGCAGGAAGAGGGGTGCAGGAAGAGGGGTGCAGGAAGAGAGGTGCAGGAAGAGAGGTGTAGGAAGAGAGAAACAGGAAGAGGGGTGCAGGAAGAGGGGTGCAGGAAGAGGGGTGCAGGAAGAGAGGTGCAGGAAGAGAGAAACAGGAAGAGGGGTGCAGGAAGAGAGAAACAGGAAGAGAGGTGCAGGAAGAGAGAAACAGGAAGAGGGGTGCAGGAAGAGGGGTGCAGGAAGAGGGGTGCAGGAAGAGGGGTGCAGGAAGAGGGGTGCAGGAAGAGGGGTGCAGGATAAAGAGTACACACCACACAAGGGTATGGAGCAGTGTTTAAAAGCGCTCCAGTGAGTTGCTTTGTTCACAATGAGCATCTATGGTGTTTAGAATAACCTCTTCCATACCACCATCCAAGGCTGTGATAGATGCACACACTATGCGGAGCTTGAGTCTGGAGCCAGGGGCTGAGAGGAGAGAGCTGTCTGAGCAGAAGCAGAAGGGAGGAGGAAGGCAAATGGGCTGTGGTAATGTGGTCCATCAACTCAACTAATTCCCAGATGGGAGAGCTGAGGGCCAGATGCTCTCTGGAAATTTGCAGGAATCCTGAGAAGTGTTTAGGTTCCTACAGGATATGGGGTGGGGTTCTGTGCAACCCTCTCTGGAGTCAGGAGTGCAGGAAGACCTTCAGGAGGACTGGATAGACCACCCGCTGAACTCCAAGTTTTCACTTTTCTAACTGTATTACAGTAGGAAGTGCTGTGCAGTTACTTTCATGAACATGAGACTCACTGTTTTCTCCCATGCACATCCTAATTGGTTAATCAAAGCTGTCTCGTGGTGATGCTGTGTGGACTTTGGTATCCAGAACTGGTACTTTCCTACTTCCTCATAACCAGAGGCTATGAGGTCTGAGCCTTGGGGAGCCAGGGTTTCCCACTGTGACACTGTGATCTCTCACAAGACAGGCCACAGTTTTGCCTACTGATTTCTGAGGGGACACATAAGGTTGTGTGTGTGTGTGTGTGCAGGTGCATGTGGAGTCCAGCGGATAACCTTGGGTGTTGTTTCTCAGGTGCCGTCCACCTTTCTCTTTGAGGCAGAGGGGCTCACTGGAAACTGACACTTGAGCGAGGCTAGCTGACTATCCAGGCAGCAAGGACCCACCTGTCTCCTTCTCCCCGGTGCCTGCATTACAAATGTGTGCCATCATACCTACAGTTAGGTTTTGTTTTGAAATTTTTTATGTGGGTTCCGGGGATCGAACTCAGGTCCTTGTGCTTGCAAGGTTAGTGCCCAATTAACTGAGCCATCTACCGAACCCCAAGAGTTCTTAGTTTAATAAAAAATATGTAAATAGTGGGTGTTTCTCTAAAGTACTAGCTGTTTCTTATACAAAACATTTCTAACACAACTTCTTAGGATGCCCTGAAAACACTTGTTCCTTGAAAAGTTGTTTTTGTTGTAAATCATTTCAGGGTAGCTCTTGGCAGGTTTCCAAAGGCGGATTTCAGACGGGAATACTGGTGTTTCCAAAGTTACTTAAGGGAAAAAGAAAAATGAAACCAATACAGAAAGGCTTATAGATGGTACTACATTAAAATAATGCAATGTTCTTTATTAAAAATGACATAAAGACTATGAAAATGACATTTTAAACTGTGAACAAGAATGCAAGCTAGTATCTTTGTTACAATTGCAACTCTATAAATATCTACATTCATTTGAGTGGAAGCTAGAGGATAACGATGACAGAGTGATGACCAATTCCACCTTAAAGTATTATTTAAGGGGGTTGAGGAGATGGTTCAGTGGGGAACCACCTGCTGTGCAAGCGTGAAGGCCAGAGTTCAGATTCCCAGAACCCGCATGACGCCAGACACAGTAGCACACATCTGTAATCACAGTGTTCGTACAGGGAAATGGAAGCAGAGTCAGGAGAGCCGCAGGGATCTCGTGGGTTGGCAACAAATGACAAACAGATCCTGTCTCAAACAAGGTAGAAGGTGAGGACTGACACTTAAGACTTCTGGCTTCCATGCACATGCCTGCATACACTAAAAGGTAAAGAACTAAAGTGTTTCTTAGTATTACATATTCTCTCTTTAGTCTGAGTATCCCAACAGTCTATTTCCTAGTGTGCAAATCCTTAGCAGCTAGAGCAGGGTTTTTGGACCTCAGCAGAGAGAGTTTTATTACAACAGACCATGACTATACACTGTGGGTGCTTAGCAGGATCTCTGGCCTTTATCCACAGTTAAAAATGACTCCCCAAACTGCAAGTGTTCCTGGGGTGATGGTGGAAGGGGGAAAGACCAAGTCCTCCTTGACTGAGAACTACTGAGCTAAAGGAACCATAGTTTGAGGCAACCACTAGGAATATTCTTGCTAAATCAATATGTACTAAAATAATGGCTTTAGTTGGATAAAACCCTTGACACAGGAGCACAGGGACCTGAGTTTGAATCCCCAGAACCCATGTATAGCCAGCTAGGAGAATTCCTGGAAACTTGCAGGCCAGTTCGCCTGGTAAATGCACTGATGAACAGCAACAGAAAGGAAAGCCTGTCTCAAACAAAGTGGAAGGTGAAGACACACACTGGATGCTGTCTTCTGACCTACACGTGTGTACTACAGCATACATGTGCTCACAGACACACACATACTACATACAAACATACACACACAATATACATCATACATACAGGCACATACACACAGAGGTTAAAAAAGCAAGTGTCTTAAAGACCGTTCTTCAACAAGTACTCTGAGTGTCACCCAAGGCGCGTGCTTTCTGAGTGGAGGATGCAGATGATGGCCCGATTCTGTGTCTGGCCACTGCTAGGCTTCAGATGAAAAGCAGCCCAGTGAAGACCCGCACTGAGGGGCTCCTGCTGGTGGAAGCAGGGCTGCCAGACACCCCTGTGTTCCTAGCAAACACTGACAGTCGGTAATTATGTGAGTCACTGCCATCATCAAGCACGGCTTTTGAAAGCTGACACCGTATTTGATTTCCTTGAAACATGAATGAGAAATTCAGTGTGGAAGCAAAAATTTAAATGAGAAAAGTTTTTTTATGGAGGGCACTTTTGGAAAAGAGGAAATGGGGAGAGAGCGCATTTCTTTCTTTTTGGTTCTATATGGAATAATTTCAATAAAAGTCAAAACTGCCATTCTATTAGGGACAAAACTGTCATATTGACAGAACAGGAAGAGTAAAAATTATCCACCAAGCAAGGAGCCCCCGCTGGGGAAGAGAGGACCCGCCAATGGAAGATGCAGTAATGACAGCTTCCCCACAGCAGCCTTCTCGTGAGGACCCTGCCGCTTCTCTCCACTGGCGAGCTCGGCTCTTTGTTGATGAGAGTGCTGCAGGGCTCTGCAGCAATTGCGCTGGTAATGTGTTTATTAATTTTGCCTTTTAAAGACACACGTTAAGGAAAGTCACTCAGATGTTCAGGGACGATGAACGAAAAATGGGGTGATTTCTGGTCTTTCCTGGGCTTCTATGTGACTGGCGACCTCTTCACCGCACATTTGACCCCTCTGTGCTCATCTTGCACCCTGCACCCACTTTGCTCACACTGTTGGGGAACACTGCCTCGGTCATGCCCTGCGGTATCTAGCTATTTGCCAGGGACTGTGCAGATAGCTGGCATATGTGCACATGTGCACACACAAGCATAAGACACAGGAAGAGAAGGCTTTATGGCCCTACAGGGGATTCAGTGGATAAAGTGGGATAAACTCTGAGATCTTTCCTTCGGTTTGTGCAGTTCCAGTGTCGCTCACTGTGGCACTGAACTTAATAACAGACCCTGGTGTCGTTTCTGTTTCACAATAATGGGCACTCGAATCTTCCTGGCAGGCTATGTTTTCAGCAGGAATCCAGGCTCAGACAGCAGAAGGTTTCTTTTGGGAGATGCAGTCCATTTGAATGGCGCATTTAAATTGCCGTCAGCCAGAGCATGTCACTTCAGTCTCATTTAGTTGAAAGGGATCTCTGGGCTCGCAACAGATTCATCTTCAGCTATTTTCAAAATGCTTTTTAGACCAAATTAAATATGCCTTACAAAGACAGATGAAGTCTGAAGTTGTGGACAATTGAAATGACAGTTCTAGGAAACCATACAGCAGACTGCTCACCACTCTTGCATGCATATCTGTTCAATAATATTTAGTCTGTCGACAACAAGTAGCGATATTAAGCCTTTAAGCAACCCTTCATTGTACAGACAACACACATCTGAATATAAGGTCCTTACAGGATGACTGGGAAGGTAGAGGCGCAGGTGAGAGTGACTGAACAGTCTTACACAGGTCTGTTAGATGAGTATGAATGATAAAAGGTGCCCAGACTAGGCCAAGAATAAAGACTTTCAGAAGCCATGGAGCCCTGGGCCTCGGTAACACCAAGTGCAGTTAGGAATAATAACAACGTGGTTGCCATTAGTTACCCATATCCAAGCTACCCACTCTGCTAGGTAACAGCTATTACCTAAGAGGGACAGATCCCAACCTCAAGTTCTAGACATAGGACAGACTGGCCTAAGTCAATCATAGTAATCTTACCTCCCCCTTAGTACAGTGCTTGTCAAGAATTGATTGGCTTAGGTCAGCTGATATCAGGCATTCCTTCCCTGGCCACCAGTGATTGATAAAGAGTTGATCCACATGTGATAACATCTGGAGAATCTGCAAGCTGAAGAGGCTCTTCCAGATTGGACATCTGGGATGTGAAAGGGTGGTCCAGTCTTAGGACAGCATTTTCCTTCCACATGGGTGCACATTTGCATACAGCCCTGGCATCCGGTGGCACACAGATCTGATGTTTGTGCACAGGCACCCCAGTGGTCATTCACAGCCGGAAAGGGAGCTATCTACATGGATGGGAGGGCTCTGAAGAGCTAAGGGTGCTAGAGTTTTATCAAAACCTACCTGAAGCTTGTCCTGTGTGAAGATTCTTAGTCACTGACCTAATAAATCCCCTGGTATTTCAGACCTTTTGTAAAAGGCTCCTTGCCATTTGCAAGAGAAACCACCCTAACGTGCCCACTATCCTGCTTTTAATCCTTTCTAAACCCAGGTAGATGAGACAATAAATACACAGTAGCCTCCCCTTTGTTTGGAGCGGATATTTTCTCAGGTTCCCAGGGGATGCCTGAAACCATGGACAGTATCTAGCCCTCTGTCTACCATGTTTTTGCTACATATGAGTATCTATGGCCATGTCTAATTAGACACTGTAAGAGAATTAACAACAGCAATAAACAGCACAATAGCACATTAATAACGATACATCATGATGAAATTGCTACCATTATGACTGCCACACATTGGGGCCACTGTTAATTTACTCCACAAATTCATGTATTCAACACACAGTTAGTGCCTTCTATGAGCTAAGAGGTGGGGACAGGTGTGAACGAAAGCAAAGAAGGCCCCACAAACAAGAAGGATAGTGAGCAACTACAGGCAGCTAGACAAGAAAACGACTCCGTGCCATGGGGTGAGTAAGATGCCACGTTGGTAGAGGCGTGCGCTATCTAAAACCTGTGAAGTATTTATTTCTCGAGTTTCCACTTAATATTTCTGGGCTGAGGTTCTGAATAATTCTATCTAAGGAAAGTAAAACCAAGAATAAGAGGACTACCATAATTTGGGGGGAAAATAGTTTCTCAGTCTAATTTCTCCTCAGATGTTGTCACAAGATTCTTGACTATTTTCTTTAGTTTTATAATTTAAAGAACCAATTTTCTGGGTGCCCCTATTATAATTTCTGTTTATGAATCCATTTAGAGACACAGTCTTATATAGTCCAGGCTGGCCTTCAATTCAGTATGCAGCCAAGAATGACCTTGAGCCTCTTAGTTTCCTGCATCTGCTTCCCAAGTTCTAGGACTATAATCATGGGCTACTATGCCTGGACTTTTACATGGTGCTGATGGCCATGGAACTCAGGGCATTGTGCATACTAAATAGGCAGTCTACTAACTAGACTACATACTCAGCTGTATGGAGACTTTATCTGTGGTGTCTGTGTGCATATGTGTGTGTGTGTGTGTGTGTGTGTAGTGTGCACACACATGTGTGTCTGGGCACAGAGATGAGATGGGGACATTGGGTATATTTTGTTCTATCACTCTCTACTTTATTCTCTTGAGTACTGAGTCTCTTGATGAATCTGGAACTAGGCTGGCAGACAGCAAGCCCCCTGGTTCTTTTCCCTCTGCATCTCCACCCCCAACAGTGCTGGGATTATCCCTGGCTTTTTACGTAGGTTCTGGGGACTTGAACTCAGGACCTCATGATTGCCCAAGTATTCTTACTTAATGAGCCATTTCCCCAGACCCTAAGTATTGTTCTTAATACGCAGCTCTGCCTCCTAAAGAATGACAGAGTAGACCAGCCCAAGCAAAAAGAAAAGTGGGTGGGAAATACAAGCACGGTTGGGAGAGTGATTTATCCTAAAAGACTCACTTTCTCCCAGTTATGATGTTTTAAGAATAAGGAATCAGAAAGTTAGACATTTTAAAAGAAGAAAAGAATGTAAGTTTAGATGTCTAATTATTGACCGCTTGTAGGCCTGGGGATAAATGCAATCAATTTGTGGCCCCAACTTCCACGTCTGGCAGTCTGATATTTCTTCTGTAGCAACTGTTTTAGCAGAGTCACTAACAATCATTGATGCTATCTTATTCTTTCAGTTCAGTTCTCTGGAATAGAAACTGTGATGGAAGAAAACAGCAGAGACCAGGCAGCCCTAAGGATGGGGAGAAGAGTTGACACAACATCTTGAACTAATCATTAAAAAAAAAAAAAAAAAAAAGACGTCTTGTACTTATGGGTCACTAGCTCTCTCTGTTCTCAGTGCCGCAGTAGAAACCGCCCAGATAGGAGCTTCAGTCTCAGCTGGGTTGCCCCAGGACTTTGTAACTGTGGGGAAGGCTTTGTGTCCATTGGAAAATATCTTAGCAGTTCAAATTCCTAGCTCTTCACTTGTCAATCTGAACGACTGCACTAGACGATAAAGTCTGAGTTAGCTCTAAAACGTGATGAGCTCTGTTGTACAGCGAGTGTCTTTGAATACAGAAAATTTAAAAAGCAGCTCAACTTCAGTTAGTCATTTAAAAACAGTAGCTAGAGTCTTTGACCCTGGCCATGGCCCTAAGGAACCAAACACAAACAAAAATGCAAATGAAAAGAGAAAAGACCCAGCATTCAACAGCAGGAAGTACGAAGGGGATAGAGCCATTTCTATTTCAAATAATCACTTCAGCTGGGATATCCAGTGTCATCTTGAACTTGATTATGAGATAAAAGAAATGGGACAGAGATGGCAATCATTTAATCTCTTAAGAACAGCTATTCTGGAGAGCTTTTCACTCCACGTTCAATAGATTTCTAGCAGGTTGTGATCTGGCTAGGAAGAAAGCATAATGATGAGGAAAATTATGTTTTCAATAACACACGCTCTTACAGTACAAGTCTGTCCACAAAGGAGGCAATCAAATGAACTCTGACCACTTTAACAGATGGCGTAATGGCTCAGTGCACAGATGCGGCCTCCCTGAAAGCAACAAGTTCACATCCTTGACTGGAGGTTTCGGAATGAGCTGAACTTTCAAGTGTAATGCGGGAAAGATTACACAGTGCCAGACGAGAGTGCCAAGTGTGAGTGGGTTCAGGGGCTCGCAGAGACGGGCTCAGAGAATGCGGCTTAATGAGCTTGATTCTGCTAATGCAACACAGAGAGTTGAAGTTGAAATGTGAACTGCAAACACTGAGCCATTTGTAGGTGCCCGGCTGATAACACTGTTGGCCGCTGTTTGGTGGTAGGTTTGCCTTGCGAAACCTCACTGCTTTGGAGTCAGAAAAAGACCTGATTGTCAAACAATGCTTATTTTCTCTGATATGAATGTTTTGGAGTAGAATATATTTTTTAATAAGATGCAACAGAAGAATAGTAGAAATTTGTTTACTTGTTCTTTTTAAAAGAAATTCAATGAGTCAAATCTAAAATTCATCTAAAAAATGATGTTGGACCAAAAATATGAGTCCTCAGTAATTAAAACAGTCTGATCATTCTGAATCAGGAAGCACTAAGCAAATTCTGAAATATGATACATAGATTTAGCAAAGATCACATGAGACACTTGGAGGCGGCAGGATGAAAATGGCTGTAAGGGCAGAAGTTTCGGGAACCGGCTGCATGTAGGAGGCTCACGCCAGCCTCCTTGCCAGCAAAATCCTCCTTTCCTCACTACAGTATGGCAGTGGGGCTACATTTCCAGCCCCCAGAATCCCAGCAACCAGCAGACCCGGCAATGGGACACGACTAGAACAGCATGTTTCAAAGGGTCTAGGACACCATCAACCCCCAGGGACCGTGGCCAGATTCTGAAAGGCACTCTCATCCAGGGTCAGCAAAGACTTGCCGGAAGTCCAAGTGATTTGCTCCATATAGCTTGATGATAAATTTATTGTAAAACTATGAGAAATTAGGTTTTATCTGCTTCCCCCCACCAAATAAAGGAGAATATAAAAATCTTTAGTTTTAAATAATCCACTTGGGAACATAGAACTTCCACTTCGGCCCATTTCTCAAGTATGTGCATCAGTGGTTGATAGGAGGTCTGGCTTTAGTTTCACATAATTATAATGCATTATTTATGTTTCATTTATAGCATGCTCCTAACACTTAGAAATCCTGGGCCTGCTGACAATAATAAACAACATGAAATGGAATCATATTTCATAATAAAATAATTCCCTCAAATTATCAGAAGTATTCTATTAATGAAGGCTCCCGGTCACCAAGAAGTCACATCAAATGAGGGGACCACAGGCTTGAACATGACTTCGATCCAGAGAGGCAAGAGTTCAGAAGGTATGACAGGCATTTAGAAAATTATGACACACATAGGGAATGTGATATGGTCTGACACATTCCACCACAAAATCGAGGGGGCCTGGTCAAAGCGCAAGAGGGGACATTCAAAGACTGGTCCCTGGACATGCTTCTGAACTGAATAGCTAGAGAAGCTCCCCCTCCCCTCCAGCTGAACTAGGGCCAGGAACTGCTAAGCTAGTGCTCCCCCCCCGCCCCCCAAGCCGTGGCACTAGCCCTCTGTTTATCTTGACATCAGGTTGGTCTTGAACGCAAGCTCTTTTCCCTGTAACCTCCTAAATGCTGAGATCCCAGGCACAGGCGTGTTTTCTATTCCTGAAGCAATTCTCAAAGTCAGTGTGTGTGTGTGGGGAGGGGAGAAGTAACTACAGGGAGGGCAGTCCCACAGATGCAGATGACTTCCCTGCACCCCATCTAGACAGGCCTCTCCCCTGTAGCCTAGCACTTGCCTTAGAGAGAGAGAGGAGGAGATGGCTCTCTGAGGCTTTGGGCTGAGAACAGACACTAGCTCACCAGGGGTTTCAATAATGTGTAAATCACAAAGGGACATTAGAGATGTTGGGGGGCTCTTCCTAGCCTTGGGAAGAAACTGCTCTCCCATAAATTGCCACACTAATACCGATTTCAGGGATTCAAATTACTGGCCTGATCCAGCATGACATTTTCTGCCCATTATCTAGTTTCTCCTGCCTCCAGGCAGGGCCACATCATTGATTACGGAGCGTTTCAGCCACTAAAAAAGATCACGCTCATCATTAAGGACATTAAGTGTTGATCTGTGCTGGCTAAGTGACTTAAAAGGTTCGTGCCCTTCTAGTAACAACTCCAAGAGGCCATTTCAGGATATTTATTAAACAAATTAAGTATTTACATTATGCTCAAGCGCAGAGGCACAGCCATTGAGTATGAGGGTATCAGAAAACAAAACCAGGAGACTGTGTGGGAGAAAAGCCTGCTTGCTTGCTTTCCTGGACAAGGAGGCAGGGGACCCTCCAAATGTTTGGGGAAGAGTCTGAATTGGGTAAGTCCTAGAAGTCACCTGCCTCCTAGTGTCTCCAGACATTTTCCTTCTAGAGACAATGTGTTAACTAGCGATGCAGTGAGGAAGACTGGGAGGGTTTCAGGAAATCTTCAAAACCGAAGGAATACAGGAAATGGAAATGCCTCTCTGTTTCCCCACACTCCATATTATTAGTGCCAGAATCATTAGGAACGTGCTCTGCAGAGCGGTTTGCTCATCCTATGGTATGCAGACAAAGGAACCCAGGCTTTTTCCATAAGCAGCAGTCCATGAGGGCTGGCCCATCTCTGTGGTTGGTAGGGTTCTTCCCCGCCGCCTATGGAACACGCAATGGGCAGGAGCACAGAAGTCTTGCTCACTGTGCTGTGCCCAGGACTCAGCCCAATGTCTAGTCTCAGCATCTGGTCCACAGTGCTGTTTAGTTGAATATGTGTTGACCACATGAATGGATGCATAGGAGAGTCTATGCAGTCTATGTAGATGGGAGGAAAGAAAACATAACTTTCCATGTATGTTGCCACGGCTATACCTTACAGTGACCATTCAAAGAATGGTTATTAGGGCTCAGGGTTTGAGGGGAGTGGGACAGGTGTGGTGTAAGGAGCCTGAGGCAACTGGTCAGATGGTACCCACAGTCGAGATGCCGAGAAATGAGTGCTGCTGCTCAGGTCCCTTTCTCCTCTGGACCCCACGGAACAGTGACTGTTACATTCCGGGCAGGCCTTCTGATCTCAGTTAACCTAGTGCAGACAACCCTTACAGACAGAGAACTATCAGAGGAGGGTACAGAGCAGGCTGGGCCTTGCCCTGAGTGACTCCATCCTGGATAACATTGTCAAGATGGAAGGACTCTGCACTTTGTACAAATAACAACCCCCAGACATTGGGAGTGAGTTAATGCCTGGACTTTTCCACAGTTATCAAGACACATAGCTAATGCGAGAAAGGAGGTCTGGGATAAAGTCAGGTTTATTTAATACGCTGCACACATGATACAGAAACAAAATCAGTGATGACCCTGCTGGTCCAGGTGTTACTGCCTCTTTATTTCCAGTCACCAAGCCGTGGCTTCAGTAAGCCCTCCACAGTCCAACAGAGTGTGTGACCCTTCCCCCCTGGTTTTATAGGTCATGTATCTTCAGAGAAGACTATGCCCATTGGGCCAAGCCATTCCACACAGTTAGTTGGCTATTGGACCAAATCCCCACAACACACAGCAGAACATGGTAAAATGAGACACTATTAACACCATATGTGGACACGTTGAACTTCAATAACTTAACAAACCAGACCAAAGACACACAGGATGTATTCACATCAGCCCACAGTGTGGAACACTTAACTCTTCCTTTGTCATAGGCCATCCTGGTGTACGAGCCATGGCTTTTGCTCAGGAGATGACCAACAGTAAAACCTCAGCAGCCCCCAGATCCAGACTCAGTGTGCTCTGGCTAACACTGCCCACTTGATGCTCTCCAAACAATTCATCTGAACACCTCTGCCGCTGACTGGAAAGCCAGGATCTGACTCTACACGGCTGTATCTCTCCGCCCTTCCCCACCTTGTTGCAATCCTGGGAAGTGCGACGTGTCACTGGAGGTCAGAGTATTAGGAACGGAGCCCGTGGAACCAGCTGAGTGACAACGGCTTGGGGGTCTACCGGTGCTGTCACTCATTCACAACAGATGACAATCGGCATGGTTCCAAGCCTTCAAGTCTGTGGTAATTTATTATAACCACACAGCAAACTAACACAAGGAAGAGAATGGATATAGTTCTGGGTAATTTTACATTTGTCAAGACACTGATGCAAAGATTACAGACATTTGGGAATATTCACCTATAGTCCACCACCTACCATGCTAGATTATCCTTAAACATCACTTTACCTTTCATGACCTCAGTTTATTATCTATAAAAAGAAAAAAAAATTTGAGCTTGGTTCGTTTTAAAGCTCAGCACATATGAGCTGGGAAGGAAGAAATGCTTTTCTGTTTCATACCTGCCAGGACTTGGCAAACACCGAGGACAAAGTGATATTAAAAATAGTGATTTGTACAAAAGAAGAAAAGGTTCCATTTCTTTCAAAAGAATTCAAAATAAAAGAATCTGTGAAGGCCTTAATAAGAAACGTGTTGAACCTGCAGAAAGAAAACTACAGAATTCCGTGGAGACACATAAAGGGGTATTTGAGAATGTGGAGGGACGTGCAGCCTGTGTACCTGGACGGGAGGATTGAACCCTGGAAAGACGCCAGCATCTTCCCAGGTAATTTGTAGGCTGAATGTAATTCTCATCAAAACCCCAAAGGAGCTCGGAACTTCACAAAAAAGTGATTCTACCATTCCTCTGGAAAACAAACAAGCAGGTAAGCAGAGCCAAAGGCGACTTGAAAACAATAAAGAATTAGGGTTTAGAATATGTCCTAAGAAATGGGCTGGGAAGGTGTGTGTTTCTGGAGCAGGAATAAGGTGCAAGGGGCAAAAAGCCTGGGCAGGTCCCCGTGCCTGCAGAAGAACTGAATGCAAAACACAGACTGGCCCTGCTTTGGACAACAACCCAAAACCAAAACAAAGAGATAAGAAACAAAGCCAACTCAATATAGCACATAAGACTGACAGACGGACAGACAGACACACACACACACATACACACACACACACACACACACACACTTCGTCCCACACTATGTACCAAGATAAATTTCAAATACATGAAAGTGCTAAACAGCTTTAAAATTCATAACAACCAAGAAAAGGGAAGTAGATTTCAACCTAGTCCTTAGGCAGGGAAACCTTTCCTAGTATGAATGTGACGGAATGAACTGTGAAGGAAAAGAGTACGGATTTGAACAAACAGAAAGTTAAAATGGGCCTGGTGAGACGGCGTGGCTTGGTGCCGAGCCTGACTACCTGAGTTCCGTTCCTGGGACGCACACGGTGAAAGGAGAGAATCAATTCCTGCAAGTTAACTACTGACTTCCGCTTACATACGATAGCACAAGTATGTCCCCCACACATACACAAAAATAAAATGAACAACAGTGTAATAAAATCAAAAGGTAAAGTGTCTGCACATCAAGAAGCCATTGTAAAAATGAGATGAAAACAATAAGCTAGAAAACCAGTTGTAATAAAAACAGAAGCAGGAAGAGGGGACCGAGGGGACAGTAAGGCACCGTTGCTGGGAAGTGGGAAGTGGGAAAAAGCAGTGGCAGGGACTTACTCGGGGAGGGAGGCAGAAGGGCACCAAGAAGGAAGAGGGATAAATAACACTAAGGATGTACAAAAAGCCACAGGGAATTGTATTATTTTATTTTTACTTAAAATTACATATAATACACATATGTGTACACAAACACACACACACACACACACACACACACACACACACACACACACACTGCTCCTTCCTCCCAAATATAGGCTACCCAGTGCCGTAGGAAACCTCCTTTAAAGTTGGACAGGGAAGCCCAAGGGGTCCCTAAGTTTAGGCTGCTCTTGTTGCTCTTGCTGCCTTCCAGACAAGAAGGTGAGAGCCTGTGGCTGGCAACACCACAGACTTGGAGGAACCGGTGTGAATCTGAGCTGGTTTCGAGGACTAGGCCTCATAGTGCTGGAAGGAGCTGTGCAACCTCCCAGCAAACTACCAGCAAAACTGGGAGTCCTACTCAGCTGTAACTGCTATAAACTACAGTGACCGGCACGAAGAGATAGTCCTAAAGGTGCAATAGCAGCACGTATAGACTGGGGATAAGCAAGAGCCCATAACTGGACTTAAACCCCACTCAGAGAGAGAAGGCTATGCCTAGGGCTGTAAATTAGTGTGGCTGGTGAGCCAGGGAACCTAGAGGAGAACCTATTCTTGCCCCTTTCCTACCGGTATAATCTCTAACCGCATTCTTTTTTTTTTATTATTAATTAATTTATTTAATTATTAAAGATTTCTGCCTCTTCCCCGCCACCACCTCCCATTCCCTCCCCCTCCCCCAATCAAGTCTTCCTTCCTCCTCAGCCCAAAGAGCAAGCAGGTTTCTCTGCTGTGTGGGAGGTCCAAGGACCACCCACCTCCATCCAGGTCTGTTAAGGTGAGCATCCAAACTACCTGGGCTCCCACAAAGCCATTACGTGCAATAGGAACAAGAACCCATTGCCATTGTTCTTCAGTTCTCAGTAGTCCTCATTGTCCATTATGTTCAGCGAGACCGGTTTTGTCCCATGCTTTTTCAGACCCCGGCCAGCTGGCCTTGGTGAGTTCCCGATAGAACATCCCCATTGCCTCAGTGTGTGGGTGCACCCCTCGCAGTCCTGAGTTCCTTGCTCGTGCTCACTCTCCTTCTGCTCTAACCGCATTCTTAATACTTCTCCTTCTAGCTATAGACACGTAGAGTTCTCACCCCTCACCAAAGGAGCTTCCTTTTGAAGCAGAGACTACTCCAGAGGTCTATGGCTGCTCAGAATGCAGAGGACATCTGATTGCAGTGTCACAGTTAAGGCTCGGGGGTGGAAAGACTGTGAGTGCCAGAAGATCATGATATCCACTGTGAGAGTCTCTCTAAAATAAAATAAAAAGGAACGCAAAGTGGGGGGTGCGGTGGAGTGTGGATCTGGGAGGGCGTGAATACAATCAAGACATATTGTATGATGTTCTCAACGAATAAAAATTTAAAAATATAAATGTAAATATTCTACTAAGGGAGAATAAATGGGCAGAAGATGCAAATAGAGAATTTAGAGAAAAGGGAAAGGAAGGAGCTAGTAGGCATGTGGAGACTTTTAATATCACCCATAATTAGTAAAATAAAACACAAAATTGAAACAATCTTTTCCCATTAAGTTAGGAAAGACCTGAAAAATAAATCGGGCTGATGATTGGTAAGAGCATGGTGAGAGGCACACATTGCGGGTCCAGGGCAGTGGGATCCATTGGTTAGGTCACGGAGCAAGGACTGTCAGAACCGGACCCATGAGAAAGTAAACCCAGCACTCTAATGCTGTATGTCAACACCGAAAAACTTCTGTGAAAACAATCAGAAAATATAGAAACATATGTTTATTGCAGGGCTATTTGTAGAGCTAAGCCGACATAGGATTGAAAGGCGCAGTGCCCAGAACTCCACCGTATTTAACAATAGAGAACTTGGACACGAAAAAGAAGAAAGAACCAGAATGTGAACAATCATCACTTTCAGTTGGGCAAGAAGATTTTTTTTCTTCAGGCTTTTCCCTAGTTCCAGAATAATCCTCAAGGAGCACTTGTTACCACAGCATACACACACATTTTTTTTTCTTTTTTTTCACACACATTTTGTGAGCTCAGTGTCTCCAGGGGACAGCCGAGTGTCTACAGGTGACATTTATATTTGGTAAAAGTCATCCTGAGAACGATGGACCACAAAGGGAAGGCAGTTAGCACTCAGTGGCCTTACATGGTATGAGTTTATAAAGATGGGATGGAAGGACAGACTCTCCGGACACAACTGTGACAGGAACATTTGACAGGGAAGGAACGTGGTCTGTGTTCATCCTTCTGCACTGTTTCCTCCATAGACGGCGTGGCCTGACTATGTGACTCACCGGGAGTCCTAACTAACAAGAGGGGAGGGCACAGATGCCCTGAGATAAGACTGTCTCTGGTGCTGTGTTTGTGCCCATCTTCTAATACCTAAAAGCTAGCACCCCAAGGTCTTCTATATGGGGAGAAAGGCCCCTCCTAACATGCCTATTCTGCTTCCAAATTCTGGCCCTCTCCCCAGGACAAAGATTCACCGTCATTTTCTTCAAGGGACCTTAGAGAATAGCCCAGCCCACTCTGCAGTTTACAAATGAAGCTGGTCTCAGAAGCACAAAGCTACTTTCCCAACTAGGTTCCAGCGTTCTTCCCAGATATTAATTATGGCCTTTCAGAGATCTTAAGAACCACGTCAAAACTCCATCTTGGTCCCACTTTACATAGAAAGTCGAGCCACGCTGTAGAATAGTGCTGGCCATTCGACAGCTGTGAACATGTCTGCTCGCGGTGCTAGAAATGAGGGAGGGCCCTCACACCCCCATTCTGAGCTGAAGTGGAGACAGAGTGCAAATCTGGAGTTAGGGTCATTTTAATGAGCAACCATCCCAGAGCTTTTTCCATAGCCATGCAGAATTCTGGGCTGAGTGAGTCACAAAGATCTCGGCCCTGAACTTGGCAATCCCTACATCACATCACATGTCCTCCCCAGAGCACCACAGAGCAGCACAGCGAAGCATCCTCATAACCCGGGGGAGGGAAAAGAAAGCACAAAACATTTCAAAACACTGCTTGAAAACTACGTAGCAAGTGTGCATTTGAAAACTTTCCATTAGAGGTCTTAATTATGTTTTTCCCTCACAGATGCAGGATCGTGCTTAAGAAAAGAGCCCTTAGCAAGACTCGAGTTTACAAGGAACGCTGATATCATAATGAGAGGAATTTCATTATGAAATCTGTCTTAATTAATACTACACAGACAGCTATAAATCAGAGTTGGGAGCAAGGGTGAAGAAATGAACTATGTTCTTGCAACCTTCTGAAGATTACAGTTCTGACTGATTTGGTGGTTTAATTAGAAAAACAGAATCCAAGAAAAGGCAGAACAAAGGCAAAAGGAGAATGAGCAGGTTTGAGATGGAGCAGATAGGAGAGAACACAAAGTCTGCAAGAGCTCGGGGGCCATGGGACGACCATCCACTCCATTGGGACAAAAGATAAAGATGTGTGTGTCAAAGTGGAAAGTAACCAAAGAAGAAACACGGTCTTCACATAAAGTAGTTTGCTCCTAGTATGCTTCATGAGTGCTTGCAATAATTCTTGGCATGTTAAAAGGAGTCAAAGGAAGTTCTGGGCTGGAGAGATGGCCCAGTGGGTACAGTGATTGCTGAAGACGTGAGTTCAGATTGCAGCACCCATATTAAAAAAAGCCACATGTAGAGTCCCCACCAGCTGGCAAGCAGGTGAGAGACCTGCTCCAAGCTGACCAGCTACCCCTGCCACCCACTGGACTCTGTTCCTCCAAGACCCACTCTGTCACCAATCCCACACACTGAACATTCTCCCCGTGGCCAGGCTTTCCCCGTAACCCCAGCAGACTACATAGGCACAAGGGTAAACCACACCACCTGGAAAAACAAATGAATGATCCACCCCTCAGTTGGACTGCCCCAAAGTCCAGACCCTAACTAAACCCCAGGGGACAACATGTACTCTTCCCTCTCCCAGCAAAACAGGCTCTGCCTCCACCTCTTGTGGAACTCCACTGCTCTGGTGCAGTCCCCAGAAGCTGGCAAGAAGGCACCTGAACACCCTCTCTATGGTCAGTCCTCCCCTGCAACTCCAGGAGACTACATAGGCACAGGTGCAAACCACACCACTTAGAAAAACAGACACTGGCACAAGGTGTACCAATTGGAAGGATAGATGAGAAAACGCTGGTGTAAGAATATATTCAACATTTGAAAGAGAAATATGGCACCACAGAACCCAGTGATACTACAACAGCAAAGTCCAAACATTCCATTGCAGCTGAAATGCAAGAAAACAAACTTAAAAATTACTTTATGAAGATGATAGAGGCTTTTAAAGAGAAAATGAAAAATTCTCATTAAAAATTGAGGAAAATACAAACAAAAAATTGAAGAAATCAACAAATCTCTTAAAAAAGCAAAGAAAATAAAAAAAAAGCACAAGAAGGTGAAGGAAATGGCTCAAGACTTGCAAATTGAAATAGAAACAAGAAAGGAAACACAAACCAAGAGAATTTTGGAAATGGAAAATCTGGGTAAGTGAACAGGAACTACACATGCAAGCATCACCAACAGAATATAAGAGACAGAAGAGAGAAGCTCAGGTATTGAAGATACAATAGAGGTGGTGCAGGAGAATTGTCTGTATTCTGTTTTAAATAAATGCTGATTGACCAGCAGGAAGTATAGGCAGGTCAACCAGACAGGAAGTAGAGGCAGGGCAATGAGAACAAGAGAATTCTAGGAAGGAGAAAGCCCTTTCCTCCACTCCTGCCCAGACTCTGAAGAAGCAACATGTGATCTGCCCCGGCTGTGAAAGGTACTGAGCCACATGGCTAACATAGATCAGAATAATGGGTTAATATAAGCTACAAGAGCTAATAAGTAGCCTGAACTAATGGGCCAATCAGTTATTTTCTTTGGGGCTTGCCGGCTGTGGGGTACTGGGTGGAACGGAAACCCCAATGAGCAAGCTGGCCCTGATGTTACATAGAGGGAATAGATTTATTAATCAAAGAAAAATGTTAAATTCTATAACTTCCTAACACAAAACATCCAGGAAATCTGAGACACCATGAAAAGACAAAACATAAAAATAATAGGGATAGAAGAATTCTAGATCAAAGGCACAAAAAACGTATTCAACAAAATCATAGGAGAAAACTTTCCCTTAAGACACAAGAAACTTACAGAACACCAAATAGGCTCTACCACAAACAAAGTCCTCTCACCACATAATAATCAAAACACCAAACATACAGAAATAAAGAAAAAAAATTTAAGAGCTGCAAAAGAAAAAGGCCAAGTAACACATAAAGGCAGACCTAGCAGAATTATACCCAACTTCTCAATGGAGACTCTAAAAGTCAGAGAAGGTCCTGGACAGACATTTTACAGACAAAAGAGACCATGAACGTCAGCCCATACTATATGGAGCAAAACTTTTAGTCACCATAGATGGTGAAAGCAAGATATTTCATAAGCAATACAAGATTCAAACAATATCTATCCCCAAATCCAGCACTATAGAAAGCACTAGAAGGAAAACTCCAACCCAAGGAACTCAGGTACATCCATGAAAACACAGGAAATAGATAATCTGAAAACAGCAAAACCCAAAGAAGGGAAACACACACACTATCACCACCACTACCACCAAACCCAAAAATTAACAGAAATTAACAATAACAGGCAGAGAATGCGTGTTCATTTTCTGGATACCCAGATCCAAAATAATCACACAGAAACTGTATTAATTAAACACTGCTTGGCCTATTAGCTTATACATATTTTTAGCTAGCTCTTATATCTTAAATTAACCCATTTCTATTAATCAGTGTATCACTTTGTGGTTGTGGCCTGCCAGTAAGTTTCTGTCCGGCATCTGTCTTCTGTGATAGCTAAACGGTGTCCCTTTGACTCTGACTAATCTCTCCTCCTCTGTCTGCCTGGAATCCCCGTCTTGTCCCACTCTGCACTGCAATAGGCCCAAGCAGCTTCTTTATCAACCAATGGTATTCACAGCATACAGAGGGGAACTGGAGATGAGTTGAACTAAGATGTAAGAGTTAGCCAATAAGAAGTTAGAGCTAATGGACCAAGCAGTGATTTAAATAATATAGTTTTTGTGTGATTATTTTGGGGCTGAGCAGCAGGGGACAAACGAATGGCCCCTTAAACAAATTGGTGCCAACATGGTTGACTAAAATCCACTTAAAACCTGACAGGGCAGTCACCGGGTGGTGGTGGCACACACCTTTAATCCCAGTACTCGGGAGCACGAGGCCAGCCTGGTCTACAAGAGCTAGTTCCAGGACAGGAACCAAAGCTACAGAGAAACCCTGTCTTGAATAAAAACAAAACAACAATAAAAAAAACCTGAGAGGACTTGAAAAGGAATTCTAGACATAAAAATGTATTTAACGCAGCTTCTTGCTGTTTGCTGGTGGTGTGCCACAGCTCCTTTAAGAGAGGTTTTCCTGATTCAGTGGTAGTAGAAAAAAAGCCATGCCATTTTGAAATGCCAGCTTTCTGGGCTGTGCTGCCAGCACGACCTCTAGCTCTTTCAGGAGGCCAAGCATTTACATGGGTTTTGTAAGCAGCATGTTACAAACTGCTTAATGGCTCAACATAGAGCCACTGCATACTTGGAACTGGGGCAATGTACATGGCTTGCAGAGGTAGTGAGCAAACTTCTACCATGTTGGACTGTGCGGAGCAAGCAGGTAGGGCTGTGTATACCCTAGTAATGCTGCACCTTAAGTTTTTAAGAGGTGCTTAGCATTTTAAGAAGCGCTCCTGGACAGTAAAGAATACATAACAGAACAGAATCATACATAAAAGACCTCTAAGTGAGACACAGTGTGTTTAAAAAATATACGCAGGCTTGGGACAGAGAAGAAAAAGAGTATAGAGAGTTATAAAAGGAAGTAAATGGTTTATAAAAAATAAAACAAAGTCTTAAAAGAGACAGAGTACAGACAGTCATAGATTAAAGGAGTAAGATTAAAATAAATATTAAAAAGTAATAGAGTAAAAATAAGCCACGTAAAGATGAAATATACATGGAGAGTCTAGATTATGTATATTATTGTGTTTTCTTTGAATTTTTTGACTGTGAAGGAGCTAAGTAACCAACATATATATATATGTTAAAGGTATCTTGACTTCAGAATTTGAGTCTAAAAGAGGTTCTTCTTTGTTTCCACAGAGGGTGAGAACCAGTGGATTCATTATAGGCTAATGTGGTTTGATGCACCAAGACTCCTGAAAAGTTGCTTTGAACACCCCTCAAAAATTACTTCACCCAATAAACAGCAGGAAGAAGTATGGAGAAGAACTATTGATATAAATTTTAGGTCAAATTGTTATATTTGTATTTCTGCTCTTGATTAAAGTATTATGTTTGTGCAGCTCATTTAAAAATGTAATGTATAATTAAGAAATAAATGTTAATAGAGAGTCATCTATAATAGTGAAGCTTGTAGTCATGTTAGATTTTCTAGATGTACAGGGATGTATTTCAGATGGATAGGCATTCTTCAAACCTTTCAAAAACTACAGAATATGGCATTTAAAATGTTTTAAGAGCTTAAGACTTTTCATGACAATGACATCTGCTCCTGGCAGCACCATTTACTTCAAGAGGAAGATGGACATCAAAGAGTCTCCTTATGGAGTTTGCTAGCCATTTGGGCAAGAAACTGCTCTTGCCTGGACTGCTTTATGGTATGCTGTGTGAACTGGATATGCAGGACCTACAGAGAGATGACTGCTGAAATTGCCTAAGGAAGGTGAGACAATCCTTCAGACTTCCTGCTTCATGAAAAAGTCTGCTAGACATTCTGCAAGATACAGAAGAAAGTGACAAACTGCCAATATAGGCAGAACTGTCTTTGAAATGTCCTGCTTCATAGAAAAGTCTGCTAGAAACTATGGGCCTGTGGGCTGAAGATGGATATACAGCCCAGTGGTACAGAACTTTGGGTGACTGACCAGGCAACAAGATGTCTCCGTAAATTCTAGAGTTTTAGAAGTTGCTCACAATGCACTTCCTGTTTACTTAGGTAATATTATATCCTTCTGGAGTCTTTGATGGAGTTGAAGAATATGTATTTATAGTTAAGTTTTCCTTAGTTATGATAAAAGATAAAGTAGATATAAATATTGTAACTGTAATTTTTGCTTGAAACCCTGTTTTGTTATATGTAATTTAACTATGTATTTTACTATGTTAAAGTTAAAAACCTTCCTTTTTTATTTAAACCAAAAGGGGGAGGTGATGTGGGATTCCCCTCTGTATGCTTTAAATATCATTGGTTAATAAAGGGACTGCTTTGGGCCTATAGCAGAGCTTTTAGGGAACAGAGCTATGCAGGGAAAACTAAACTGAAGGCTGGGAGAAACGAGGCAGAGTCAGGGAGAAGCCATGGAGCCACTTCTGGAGACAGACATGCTGAGGCTTTGCTGGTAGTCCATGACCTTGTGATGATGCACAGATTAATAGAGATTGGTGAAATTAAAATGTAAGTGTTAGCCAATAAGAAGCTAAAGCTAATGGGCCAAGCAGTGATTTAAATAATATAATTTCTGTGTGATAATTTTGGGGCTGAGCAGCTGGGAACTAACAAGTGGCCTTCTTACAATAGGGAATCCCACATCAGCTGGTCAATAATATCCAAGTGGGTCAAAGACCTCAACATAAGTCCAGTCATACTGAAACTGATAGAAGAGAAAGTGGGAAGAAGTAGCCATTAACGCATTGGCACAGGAGACAACTTCCTCAATATAACTCCAGTATCACAGACACTGAGAGCAACATTTAATAAATAGGACTTCCTGAAACTGAAAAGCTTCTGTAAGGCAAAGGACACTGTCAATAAGACAAAACGACAGCCTACAAAATGGGAAATGAACTTCACTAACCTCCCATCTACAGAGGTCTGATATCCAAAATATATAAAGAACTCAAGAAACTAGACATCAAAATACCAAATAATCCCATTTTAAAAGGGGGTACAGATTTAAATAGAGAATTCTCAACAGAAGACTCTCAAATAGCTGCAATACACTTAAAGAACTGTTCAACGTTCTTAGCCATCAGAGAAATACAAATCAAAACAACTCTAGATACCATTTTAAACCTGTCAGAATGGTTAAGATAAAAATCGATAATGACAGCCTATGTTGGAGAGGATGTGCAGTAAGAGAATCACTCCTCCACTACTGGTGAGAGTAAAAACTTGTATAGACACTTTGGAAATCAGTATGGCAGTTTCTCAGAAAAATGGGAATCAATCACCTCAAGACCCAGCGATACTACTCTTAGGCATATACCCAAAGAATGCTCAGTCATACCAAAAGGACACTTGCTCAACTATGCTCATAGCAGCATTATTCATAATTGCCAGAACCTGGAAACAACCTAGATGCCCCTCAACTGAAAGTCAGATAAAAAAAAATGTGGTACATTTACACAGTGGAATATTCCTCAGTAGGAAAAAAAAAAAAAAAAAAACAATGACATCATGAAATTTGCAGACAAATGGATGGAACTAGAAAAAATCATCCTGAGTGAGGTAACTCAGACCCAGAAAGACAAACACATTATATACTCACTCATAAGTGGATATTAGATGTAAAGCAAAGGATAACCAGCCTGCAATCCACAGCCCCAGAGAAACTAGGTAATAAAGAGGACCCTAAGAGGGACATATGGATCTCCCTGGGAAGTGGAAATAGACGAGATATCTTGGGTAAACTGGAGGTATGGGGTAAAGAGGAAGGGATGGAGGATGGGAATATGAGGGATCAGGATGGTCAAATTGGGGGTAGGATGGAAGGGGAAAGTAATGAAAGAGGTATCTTTATAGAGAGAGCCATTAAGAGGTTAGGAGGAAACTTGGTGCCAGGGATACTCCCAGGAACCCACAATGATGACCACAAGTAAGACTCTTAGCAATAGTGGAGAGGGTGTCTGAACTGACCTTCCCCTGTAATAAGATTGGTGACTACCATCATCGACCTTTAATCCAGTAACTAATGGAAACAAATGCTGAGATCAATATCCCAGCACTCAGATGAGCTCCAGGAGTCCAGTTGAAGAGGAAGGAGTTATATGAGCAAAGGACATCAAGATCATGATGGGGAAACCCACTGAGACATCTGACCTGAGTTTGTCGGAGCTCACAGACTCTGGGCCTACAGCTAAGGAGCCAGCATGGGACTGACCTAGGCCCTCTGCATCTGGGTAACAGCTGTGTAGCTTAGCCCCCTAGCAGTGGGACCAGGACCTGTCCCTGATGCATGAACTGGCTCTTTGGAACATATTCCCTATGGTGGGATGCCTTGCCCAGTCTTGATGCAAGGGGGAGGAGCTTGGTCCTGCCTCAACTTGATATGCCATGTTTTATTGACTCCTATGGGAGGCCTTACCACTTCTGAATGGACGTGGAGGAGTGGATGTGAGGGGGAGAAAAGGTGGGGGAAGGGAATGGGAGGAGAGGAGTACCACAGCCTAGAAGGTTAGCTTCCAAGACTTCACCCAGGGTAGCAAAAAGAATGCCTTCAGGACTTAGAAAAAATTCTTCTGTATGTGAGGGCTAGACTTTTCTATCTGAGGGTAAATAAGGAAACACACACACTCTCTGATAGTAACTTAAGAAAAAAGGAACAAGGACATGCTTTTCTGATGTTAACTTTCTCTTTTACTTCATTTTAAATTTTTTTCTGAAAATCTCTGTCTCCACATAGTTACATCCCTTTACATACAGCTACATATCTCTCTTTACATACATACATCTCTATTCTACACAGTCATACATCTCTATACATAGGTACATCTATTTTTCAGAGTTACATTCTCCATACATTCTCCACACAGCAACATATCTTCACATTTCTTCATCTTTACACAGTCACATCTCTCTACACAGTTACATTCTCCACACAGCCATATACTTCTTCCTTCACGTCTCTACTACATATGCACCTCTCTTCTGCACAGCTGCATCTTCTATCTCTCTATCCACTCCGCTACATCTCTTCACGCCTCTCTCTCTCTCTGCACATCCAGCTACATCACACACACACACACACACACACACACACACTGCTCTCCTATTACAGCAAAGCCTCTGGATGAATATGAATCACATTTTCAGGGTCACACAGCACTTCTTGAGTAAACAATAAAAAACAAAGCCATACTAGTCACACAGTCTCTCTCAGGCTGGGGAGGTTGTTCTGACCTGGCAGCTCTGAGAGGTCAGAGTTTCCAGACAGAAAGTGACATTGAAATTCAGGACTTAAACAATAAACAGTTAGCTGGCTCAACCTTGAGGTAAAGAGTATATGTAGAGAGTCCATTACTGCAGGGGGTTATGGTTACCAAACTTTCTTCATGTCTGACCTTGAATCAGCAATATACACCTGGGAATTTGTCCTTGTGTATTCATCTCCAAGGACAACCATTGTTTTAAATTTGTTCTGAAGTCTAAAATTTGTCTTTGTGACTGAGAATACTATTACTTTCCTATGTTTATCTGAGTAAAGAAAAATAGCCTAGTATTATTTCTATTCATAAGAATTACACAGTTAAGCAGAAATCATCTTCCTGACTATCCACAGCTATATGTGTACCCAGGAGGGTAGAATATTTTCATGAGATAAACACACAAGCAGTGTGAAAAATTCACATAGCTGTTATTAGGGAAAGAATTTTTTGACCCATAAGAAAAATTACAGACAGAAGTAACCAGCCATTTACAGTCAATAACCCCAATGTCTTTGCCAAGTGTGACTCCCCATCAGAGAATTATTTGTCTGGTGGGTCGACTTGTAGAATATTAGTTGTCATCCATTGTATACTGTCGGCCTCTGGTAAAGCCATTGCTACCAGTATCTCTCAGCAGAGCAAGGAGTGGAAACTGTGGTTGGTATGTAAAATAAATTAATTAATTTAAAAAATGAAATATATAAAAGACTCCAAGAAACTCCTCCAACTGAGATACACTTTCATCAAAAATAAGGGATGCAAAATTGACTAACAAAAGCAGTAGCCCTCATATATAAAATGAGAAAATACTTAAATAGAAATCAGGGAAACCATGTCTTTCACAATAACCTCAGAAAATAGTTTGGGGTAATTCGAACCATAAAACTGAAAGGCCCTTATAAAAACTTTGAGGCACTGAAGAAATGAATTGAAAAAGATATCAGAAGATGGAAAAAAATTCCTGTACTCAAGGATTGGTCAATTGATGTACTAAAAATTAACATCTTATCAAAAGTAATGTACTGATTCAGTGAAAATCCCATTAAAATTCTAACAATCCTGGAAGATCTCAAAAATACAGTCTTCAGCATCATATAGGTATGAGCAAACAAAAACTAACAATAGCTTAAACAATCATAAAAATAAAACTATATATACAGTGATTATCATCCATAATTTTCAAGTATTCTCTTTTTACATATTAATCAGGTTTTGTATAATAATGGTATGGCTGAAAAATGATATATTGATCAATGAAATAAAATAACAGATACTAACATAAGTCCACTCATCTATGACAATTTATTTTGTAAAAGAATCTAGAAAAATACATTTCACAAAAAGATAGCACTTAATTCTAGTTAGAATTACCCCAAGCTATTTTCTGCTTGTTTAGATGTCAAGTTTTTTTTCCAAGTGACAGAAAGTGGGTAAATTCTGACATGAATGAAGACAGGGAGAATATCATAGCATTTCAGGGATAAAAATCCATAGTAAGAATATATTTTATAAAAACATCTATTTTCTGTATAAGAAAAAGAGAAAATGTATCTCTGATAATAAGATCAGTCCTAGTCTTGAGATGAAGCCCATGGTAGATGATCATTTTGATATGCTATTGGATTCAGGTTACAAATATTTTATTGAGGGCTTTTGCATTTATGGTCATAATGAAATTGGCATCTTACTTTTTGGGTGTATATGTGGTTTATGTATCAAGCTAACTGTCCTCATGAAAAGAATTTTACAGTGTTCTGCTTTTTCTTGTAGAAAAGTTTGAGGAGTATGTATGTTAATTCCAGAAGAATTATTAAAAGATAAAAAGTACCACCTACTACCATTAAAAAAGAAATATAGAGGGCCGGGCGGTGGTGGCACACGCCTTTAATCCCAGCACTCGGGAGGCAGAGGCAGGTGGATCTCTGTGAGTTCGAGGCCAGCCTGGTCTACAAGAGCTAGTTCCAGGACAGGAACCAAAAGCTACAGAGAAACCCTGTCTTGAAAATCCAAAAAAAAAAAAAAAAAAAAAAAAAAAAAGCCGGGTGGTGGTGGCGCACGCCTTTAATCCCAGCACTCAGGAGGCAGAGGCAGGTGGATCTCTGGGAGTTCGAGGCCAGCCTGGTCTACAAGAGCTAGTTCCGGGATGGGCACCAAAGCTACAGAGAAACCCTGTCTCGAAAAACCAAAAAAAAAAAAAAAAAAAAAAAAAAAAAATCCAAAAAAAAAAGGAAATATAGAGAAAATAGAAAAAATAAATTGATTATCTCATAAATACTTCACCAAAAGGAAAGCAAAATTGTTTTAGAACTATAACATGATAAAATGTAACCTATATTAAATTTATTTATTTCAAAAACCAATGTAGCTTTGTTTTAACTATATGATTTAAAGAAATTTGTTTATTGGGAAGTGTTTTATATTATTAAAAGTTCAACAATTTAACAAAAAGTGTGTGTGCCTACAATTCCAACACTTTGGGATGGGGACAGGTAGATCTTGGGGTCTTGCCTGCTAGCCAGTGTGACTGAATCTGTAAGGTTCAGTGAGAGACTCTGCCTGGTAGAAAAGTGGTTGAGTAAGATATTCCCACATCAATCTTTGACTTTCACAGAGGGGAGGGGATAGAGAGGAAAGGAATAAAGCATTCATTCCAGACTTTCAGTTTCCGAGAAGCAAACAAAATAAACCTGGTAAAGTAGAAAGCCAATGCTACTCTTAATGTAGGCAGACAACAGTGGTGTAACAGCAAAGTACAAAACAGCCTTAATTCCCAGTACTGATCACAGGTCCTCATCTAATCTGGGCCAATAACTACCTCTGAGACAGACCTGCAGCCCCTTCTCTACTATGTGCTCGGAGACAGGGCCTCGTTGGCTGCTCTCGCTGACCTTGAACTTGTTTTGAAGCCCAGGCAGGACATGAACTTTTGATTTTCCTGCTTCGGCCTCCTAAGTGTCTGGGATGACAGATACTTTTATCCCGAGCTTTCTTTGACGAACTGTTAGAAGATCTTGCCATTGTGATCAACAGGAACTGATTAAGAAAAGTCAGCACAAGGAAAGATCATTGATGATGTTGGTTGTGAAATGCAGTCCCAAGTGACTGCCTAGAAATACTGATCTACAAAGAATTTTAGGAACCTCAGAATTCAGAAATAGAAAACATAATATTAAAGTAAAAAAAAATGTGTTTCTGTAACAACTGTTAAAATTTTCATTTTGAAGTTAGAGGATGATGAACTATATAATGCATTAACATGTTTCTATTGACTATCTACTTGGTAACCAAGCATGAGCCCAAGACAAATGACACTCTATTTTTATGGAAAAATAAAATATTGAAAACAACATAATTTTTCAAGTTAATTTCCATATTTAATGAATTTAAGTAATTTAACATTATATTTTATTACATAGAAAACTCTGGAATCCATATCAGCGATTAATGCAGAGAACAAGAAAGAACTTGTCGTAGAAGATGCCAGAATGAGTCACAAAGCAACCCACATGAAAAGCATGTGGAGGCTTCAAAGCTCTATGGATGGGACAAAGCAGAGAATTTAGAAACAGATCCATGAGTAATATAAAGGCTCAATACATGAAAACCTCAGCGTGAAAAGAACTGTTGAGTTTATGCAGCCAGGATGGCCTTGAATTCACCATCCTCTTGCCTCAAGTCTTCGAGAGCTGGGATTACAGGCATATGCTATTGTCTGATGTGCTCCTAAACAATGTTCAGAAACAGAAACTTCACTTATTTTTACATCATGAAATAAAAATAGAAATCAGAGCCAAAAATTTTAACATAAGAGTTCTCAAAATTAGAAGAAAAATACACTTGCATGAAGTGGGCATTTAGACTTGCTATTTATAACCCAGAAAACATTGCAAGTGCATTGCAGATGTGGGAAGGGGCTGAACCCTGGTTTTGTACATGCGAGGCAAATAATACCCTCGGCCCTCCACA
Organism: Chionomys nivalis; assembly: GCF_950005125.1. Lineage (NCBI taxonomy): Eukaryota > Metazoa > Chordata > Mammalia > Rodentia > Cricetidae > Chionomys > Chionomys nivalis. The sequence goes on along the minus strand of NC_080095.1, from coordinate 27,194,912 downwards.
AGATACTTCACAGCAACCTGGGTCAAAGAAGAAACACGTAGAGAAGTATAAAGTCTCCTGAATTAAATGACAATGAAAATACAATATATGAAAATCTGTGGCTTGTGGGTAAAACAGCACTTGGGTCTGAAATGTCCCTCGAAGACTCAGGAGCTGAAGAAGGCCTGGGGCTCAGTGCAACAACATTTATGGCCAGGCTTTGGGGGAGTGGTGGCATCATCAGGCTCTGATGTCAGCTATGGATTGCTCTATGCTTGCAACTGGATGGCTCTGGAGGTGGCGGGAACCAGGAGGTGAGGCACCTGGAGAAGCAGCTGGGGAAGGAGCATGCATCCTGTCTCATGAACCTCACCCTGCTTCCTCTCCATGCTGAGGTTAAAGCGTTTGGTTTGCCATGCTCCCTGACATGCTGTTCTGATTCTTCATGACCACATGGCCACGGATGGAAGGCTCAAACTGTGAGACAAATACATAGCTTTCCTCCCTTAAGCCAATATTTTTCTTAAGGTACCCTTGTCAACTGATGAAAAGCCAACTAACAGATATATATATATATAGATATAGATAGATAGATAGATAGATAGATAGATAGATAGATAGATATAGATAGATAGATAGATATATTGAATAGTTCTGAAAGAAATAGAGAAAAATGAAAAGATTAAAGTCAAAGGTTAAAACAGCCATTAGAAGACAAAAATAGCATGTGAATAAATAAATAAAAATAAGTACAAAGGAATAATAGACAAATCAATGAAATAGAAAGTAGAAAACAGAGAAAATAAATGAAACAGGATGACGGTCCTTCTAAAGGATCAGTGAAGTTGATAAATCTCTAGCTACACCAGGGGAGAGAATAACACATCTGTACTATGACTGAAAGCAGCTCAGGGGCTGGAGATGCAGCTCGGCTGCAGAGTGCCTGCCTAGCATGCACGCAGTCCTGTGTCCAAGCCCAGCACCATATAAGACAGGAGTGGTGGGACAGGCCTGTCACTCCAGCACCCAGAAGGCGGAGGCAGGAAGACCAGACAGATCCTAGAGTCATTAAAAATGTCAGGAGGAGGCCAGAAAGTTGCTTCCGAGGTTAAGAGCACCTACTGCTACTGCAGATGACCAGGGTTCGATTCCCAGCACCCACGTGGTGGCTCACAACCGTCTGTAACTCCAGTCCCGAGGGGATCTGGGGTCCTCTTCTGAACTCCTCAGGCACCAGGCCTATGCATAGTGCACATCCATCCATCCAGACAAAATACTCATGTACATAAAATAATAAAATAAATTTTTAAAACTTAAAAAACACTAGGAAGGAAAGTATATAATTAATACTAATAATTCTGAACTTAGGTGAAGTGGAAAATTCTATTTTATATTTTATTTCTTAAGAAAGTACAATATGACTTAAGTAGGGTTAAAGGTCAAAATATGTTAAATGAGGTAGGCCAGGTGTCTACGTATTTTACCTTCTGCATGCTTAAAGTGCTCATTATTGAAATTGAAAGCTAATGAAATAAAAATTATTTCTCAGGATTATTCATTCAATATTACTGATTGCTATAGTTTGTTTTCCTGTTGCTGAGATAAATGGTCTGACCAAAAGCATCTTGGGTCTTGAGGCAGAGACCATGGAGAAACTCCGCTAGAGCCCAGGCCCATCTGCCTAGGGGTGGCATGGCCCACAGTGGGATGTACCTTCCTACACGAATTAGCAGCTAAGAAAACACTCCCCAAATATGGCCACGGGCCAGTCTCATCTGGGTAGTCCTTCAGTTGAGTCTCTCTTCTCACTTGACACAGGTCTGCATCAGGTTGTTAGCTGAAGCTGAATATGACACCAATCATGAACTAAGGTAACAGGAAATGGTACAGGGGCCTGAAAATACAGAAGCTAAGAGAAAGACATGCATCTTAACAGAGTACAGTTCAGTGAAGATAGACAAGTAAGTATACAGATAATATATACATATTATATATATATTTTATATATATATATATATATATATATATATATATATATGAATGGCAAGAAGCAGTCAAACACAGAAGAGAAAGCAAGTTCTAAGAAAAGAGATTTCTATTAGAAGGGAGCCCCAGGGCAGGGACAGCTAGACAGACGAGGCTATAGAGAGGAGGGAAACTGCTTGAGACGAGGTCAAAGGGGTTAATTTTACTGGAAATGCAGTAGGGCGTCACTGGAGATTTGGGGCACAGGCACTGGCTTTAAGGTTCTTTGGTCACTGTATAAAAATGGATTATAAGCTGGGCAAACTGGACCTGGGAAGAGGCTATAAAATTACATGTGAGAATAGGCAGATCTCTGTGAGTTCGAGGCCAGCCTGGTCTACAAGAGCTGGCTCCAGGACAGGCTCCAAAGCCACAGAGAAACCTTCTCTTGCATGTGAGAGAAGAGAACGGGAGCAGTGGAGATGAAGAGTGGTGATATTTGAGACTTGTCACATCCGACCTCTACTGTGTGCTCAGATTTGAGCTTATCATAGTTTTTCTGTAGAACGTGAACAGAGTTAGAACGAGCCATCACATGCCCTTCTCTTGGACATCACTATTACTATTGCAACAGTTAACTGCAGCAGCCACCTGGTCCAGCGAGTTACTTGCTCCAGGCACTTCATCACGATCAACCACAGGGGATGGTGTGATTAATCATGATGTCACTGCGTGACACAGATTACTAACATTCCATCTTGGGCGGGCGAGTGGCTGCTGAGCATGGCATTTGGGACACCGTTCCCAGACCACCTGGGACCCCTATGGTGCCACTGATTTTATCAGTTGGGAATCACAGTTAATTTAAGAGAAGAAATTTTATGTAAGAAATGGGCTAGATAGATAGGCATCAGGGGGATAAAAAGGCAAAAAGTGAATTCTGCAGTTAGTTTTTCAGGAAAGTAGTAACTTGATTCACAAAGCCTCCATCATCTTTAGGACCAAAGAAACAAAGGGAAGTGAATGAGGCTACGAGGACATGTAAGACTGCAAGAGATCCTGGGAGGCTGGGGCTGAGCTTTGGGCAACGGGTTGGAAGCTGGAGCTGTTTATCACCAAGGAATACGATATACTGGAGAAAAATGAGAAACTAAAAGCCAGAGGCAGAGGAGTGGAGTGAAGGATGGCTGTTTCATGGGGACCCTCAGAGAAGGGCAAGAGGACTGGAAGGGTCAACTGTGTCTCCCTCCTCCTATTCCCTGGAGCTGCACCTCAGGGAACCTAACGAGAAGGCTCTAGCAGAGGAGAGATGTGTTTCTGAGAACATGCCCCAGTCTCACGGAGTACGAGGCGGTCTGGAGCGGAAAGGTGACAATAACCCACCCAGCTGCTTTCTCCATGCCCTTGTTTCCTGAAGGACTCTTGGCACAAACTGTCATTAAATGCTCACGTGAGAACTGGAGCTGCTTTCTGACACGCGGACTCATTTCCAGAGTACATCTTCACGTGTGGATTGAAACGAGCATTTGTTTGTTTTGTCAAAAGCCACTTCTGTGGCTTGGATGTGGTATGTTCCCCAAATAGAGAAGTGCAGTTCTCGTTATCATGGTATTATTATTCTTTAATTGACAATATTATACACTTAATGCAGTGTGATAACATTCACCCCAGCCCCAGGGACCTTTTCCCTTCTCATTCCCACCAGTCTACTTCTTCCCAGTGGGCCCTTTCCTACCTCATATCCTCTTCTCCTTCCGTCCATCCATCCATCCCTCCTCTCTTCCCCTTGTTCCCTCCCTCCCATCCTCTGTCTTCTCTCCCTCCCTCCCTTCTTCAGGTCCCGTACAGGCAATCATAGCTGCTATGTGTTCGTGATTGCACCAATCACTTCCTGCCCTGAAAATGGTGCTCCTACCACGCTCCTCCCCAGTTTTGGTTTCCACAGTCCTTTGAGTCCCTCTCCTGCATTGTTTCTTGGACCTTGGAAGGGGTGACACAGATGTCTCTTTTGGATCTGAGCGCTCAATCATCACTTATTCCCAGTACATTGGTCAGTTATGGGTCCCCAAGGCTTCTCTAGTTATACCTGAGAGCTGGGCTAGTCTACGGGCATAAACATAATATTCAAAAGGTAGCTTAATTACACATCCGTTTGGCAAAACAGCAGTAGAGGCTTCCTGTGACCTCTGGAGCCAAAGAAGTTTGACCAACGCTCTAGCCTGAGGCATGTAACTTGCAGCTCTGGTTACATTCACACTGCCTGAGTCCCCTGACAGATCTGTGTGCCTAAGATTGCCCTTTACAAGCTCCAAACCACAAGCCCAAACAAAATGTTCTTCCATGGCACCCCAGTCTCCACTGTCTTGGTATAGCAAAGCAAAAGAAATTTAAGCCAGTTGAGAGCTATGTGTATAATACAACAGTGTTTTTTTTGTTTTTTTTTAATTTCCACTCAAGGACCAGAGGATGTAACTCCATTGATAGGGTGGTTGCCTGGTACACACAAGGCCCTACCTAGGTTTGATGCCCAGCATTTCGTAAACTAGAAATGGTAGTGCGCACCTGTAATCCCAGAACTTGGATGGCAGGAGCTGAAGCATCACTAATCCGAGGCCATATTCAGCTAGGGGCTGGTCTGGGCTAAATGAGAGCACGCTTCTAAATAAATAAATTTCAACTTGAGGTGTCTATTTGTGATCTTTGGTGTATAACCAGCCCTTGTGATGTGCTTTCAAAGAAAAATTTTCAATGGTGAACTTCTAAAACTAGGTACAAGAGGAAGGTGTGTGTTAAAAGTCTTACTTGGGGCTCATTTTATCAGGGGATGCATATGAACATTCAGATTTCTTGATTGAGGCTGTTTCAGGCTTACTGACTATTTTCCTGTTTGAAACGAAGTTATTGGATCATGTCAGATCCTTGGAAGACAGATGTGTTTGAGGAAAAGCCTCAGTTGACACTGAGTCCTATGAGGCAACGCTCTTTAAACACTGTGGAAGAGGATCCCTTTCCAGACATTTCCAATCCATTGCTGATACTGCAAAAAAAAATTAATATAAATGAACCACTAAGAAAAAAAATGAAGTGAAGATAAAGAATACATTAAGAGTTGTGATTTTATAGTATTAGTTTAATAACCAGGGAATTGTATTGCAATAAATGTGGTAAGGGGAATAAACAAATACTTTAATAATGTAGGGAAAATATAAATATGGAACTACACATTATTTTGTCCACTTAGGCAATAATATATGGACTTTTTATTATACTTTCCAGGTATTTCCATCTTAAGGGTTTTGAAAAGCCAGTCCTCATATTAAATGCCTATATGGCTTTGAACAAACACAGTAAGATTTAAAGTTTTTAATATGACAAATTGACTTGCTTTTCTGCTCAGCGATTTACTGAGTCTAGCTAAGATTGCCAATAAGATTCCTCGTGAGGGATAGTATATATCTAAATGGTTTCCATGCTTTAATAACAATATAAAATAAATGAGTCTCACAGAACACAAGGGAGTTTAGAGCCAAAAGGATTTTAGAGCAATTTCAGTCAGCTTTTTTTAATTACCTAAAATAGAACAAGTGTACTTCCTGAGTCTAAGACCTCAGCAGGATCCGAACCCAGAAATCCACCCTACAAGTTAACAGTTAGGGTAAATTACTTTCCCAAGAAAATAATGCATTCCGAATGCCCTTGAATGTTAAAAGCATAAATTTCATTTAATGCAAGAGGAATTTGGGGAGCTTTCTCAAACCAGTTCAGGACTGGCTGTATCAGATCATCCCAAGCACCACTGGTGACTGGCAGGTTTTAGAGTACGCATCAGGAAAGGCAGTACGAATGGTCCTTACCAGCACCCACTTATGCTTGTCTTTCCATCTTGACTGCCCTTGATAAGTCTGCTGCTCTTCTTCATTACATGACAGTATAAAGACCATCATGGTGATAGGGCTTGGGGTAGGGGTGCTTGTCACCAAGTCTGACCACCAGAATTCAATCCCCAGGACCCATATGGTGCAAAGAGAGAACTGAGTCCCAAAAGCTGTCCTCTGACCTCCACAGATGCTCAATGCTATGCACATGCGCACACACGCGCGCGCACACACACACACACACACACACACTATATATATATGTATGCATAACAATATTTTAATAATATTAATATAGCTATCAAATAGCTCCCAAAGGGAATGTGTGGTTTTGTTGGAATAGGTATGGCCTTTTTGGAGGAATTGTGTCACTGTGGAGGCGGCTTTGAGGTCTCATATGTGCTCAAGCCACATCCAGAGTCTCAGTTCACTTCCTCTCACCTATGAGTCAGAATGTAAGAACTCTCAGCTCCTTTTCCAGCACCATGTCTTTTTTCCCACCATGATGATAATGAACTAAACTCCTAAGCTGCAAGCAGGTCACCACAATTAACTGTTTTCCTTTACGAGTGTTGCTGTGGTCATGGTGCCTCTTCATAGCAATCATAATCCTAAGACACCAAGCAATCCTACTTGCCCAGTTTGTATAGCCAAGAAATTGGGGCCACGCCATTTTCTGAAAGGCTTTTACTTTTTAATTTCTGAAGCAACTGGGGCTTGAACTAGGGCTCTGCACACACAAGCCAAGGCTCTGTCATTGTGTGGCACCTCCAGCCCCCACACTGTGGTCTCCTAAGGCAGAAACACTGAGAACTGTTTTGAACTTGCAATGTCTTCAACACTCTGCTCCCTGATTCTCATCAGACCTCAGCATTCAACAACAGCTGTTTATGATCTGCTGCCGTAGGAGCATAGGACACCAGAGAATAATCTAGAACTGAACACATGAGCCTTTACCTAACTCTCAGTCTTCGGGAGAACACTAAGCCCACTGTTTATTTCTGCTAACGTTCTTTATCCTAGCGGGACTTCCTTACGAGAGACAGCGTGCTGACTTATATCCTAGTCTGAGCTCCTCTGGGTAACTGCTCCGGCATGTTTTCTGCACAGCCAGAACTGCCTCCCACACAGTGCTTCAACTCCAAATGCACGGCTGACAGCAGCATCCTTCATGGTGATGTTTGTCACTAAACTGAAAGCTCTACCTTCTCATCCCAGCCGGATGGCACACGAACAGGGACATGAGTGGAGTTATCATGTTGGAAGGAAAAAGACCCTGCCAGCTTTGACTGCTCTCCGAGTCAGTCTTCCGCTTCATTATCTGGCCGAGAATATGTTGAGTGATGGAGGCCGTGGAGATGAGACCTCGAGCTCCCTCCTCTGCTGTTAATGCCTTCAGCAGAGTCTTTTAATGTCTCTACTGTGCATGGACCTCAGTCTTGGCAGGCTGGAGTGGTACACAGAAAGACGCATGCAAAGCCTTCGTGTTTATACGTGAGATATAAAACATCTGCTGCTATCAGTTTTCTAACCCAATATTCTTTCTTCTCAGAAATATTTTGTGGTTTTAAACTTAATGTTTGTAAGTAAATAACCAGTGATTTTTTTTGATGGTTATACTGCTTCGTGGCCACCACAAATGTCTCCATAAATTATTAAACACTGATTTTAGGATATCAACATCCATTACAGCTATAAACTGAACCCAGCATGTCAGGGACCACAGTGCTGAGGAAACCACACAAATTCTTTGAATCTTGGTTCTCAGGATGATTTCCACCATGCCCATTCTGCCACACCTCTGCTTCTGCATTTGTAGCAACGCAGCCTATCACGGTGAGCAGCAAGTTAGCAATGCTACTCCCTTTATCAGTGCGATGGAAGGAACAGAAGAGAGGCCAGATCCCCGCAGCATCTTCTGAAGACACACCTTCCATGACCTAAATCTTCCCACTAGTCTTGAGCTCTTAGCGTTTTCCTCATCTCCCAAAAGTCCTAAGCTGGGGAATAAGCCTTTTATACATGGGCTTGAGGTGTGGGCATTCCAGATCCAAGCCACAGCAGGGAGAATAAAGGAAACAGGTGACAAGGAAGAGCTTAGGGCAGTTTTTAGCTTGCACAGTGGTGGATAGTGGCACTACTTGCTGATAAAGAGCAGAGTACTCATGGGTAAGTTGAGTCCTGCACACTTATGTGGTGTGTGTGCACGGATCTGGAGCATAGGGAGTGGCCTGAGATGAAGACATACAGGAAATCAGCAGCATCTTCATGCTGTTTGCTAGAAGTTTTAAACAAAGAATCTGCATTGCATGTACCCTGCACACCCTGACAAGGATGGAGAACTTTTTAAGCCTTTGAAATGATGTTGGGTTCATATACAAACTCTCAAGAATTAGTGTGTTTGATAATGTGTTTCTCTAAAATGAAGCAGCAGTTTTTACTGAAGCTTTGCAGTGTGTGTGTGTGTGTGTGTGTGTGTGTGTGTGTTTGTGTTTTATGGGGAGTTGGCAATGAGGAAAGGAGAGGGTACAGGGTGCACAGAAAAGGAAGCAAGGCAAATTCAGACATAACTTGGAGCCCTGAAACTAAGTTTCAGGGCAGTACTGCATCTCTAGCCAGGTTGTGTTTGGGTAGTTCAATGTTTTTAAAACTTTAAACATGGAAGCTTTCAGGAAACCCAGAAGCTCATTGTTACGACTTTTTTTTTCTTTCAGGAAGGCCTTCACTGTGTATCTGGGCTGGCTTTGAACTTGCTATGTTGCCCAGGTTGACCTCAGACTCATGATTCTCCTGCCTCAACCTCTCCAGTGTTGAGATTATAGGTATGCAACACCATGCTTGGCTGTCAGCAGTGACTTTCACAGCCCCCACTGTACTGAATACCCATTCTGGCTTAGGTTCTGTTGCCGTGATAATATACCCTGACAGATACAACTAAAGGGAGGGAGGGCTTATATTGCTCACAGTAGGAGGGTATAGCCCATCACGGTGGGCAGTTGAGGCAGATGCTCACATTTCATCCAATGGGGAAGTAGACAGACCAGTTCTTGTATTCAGCCTGCTTTCTGGCTAGACCGAAGCCCAGGAACTAGCACAGCTCACTATTAGGGTGAGCCTTCCCATTTCACGTAATCTAGTCATGACAATGCCTCACAGATGCACACAGAAGCTAAGATAATCTAAACAACAGCTCAAGATGTGCCCAGAGGTTTGTCTACTCGCTAAGTCCCCATCTGTCATGTTGACAATCTCAACCAGCTAGGGCATTGGGGCTGATTCTCCATAGACTGTCTTGGGTACATAGGTCACAAAAGAAGGTTAAGATAAGCAGACTTTTCTTCATGCAATCTACATATGTCATGTGTTTTCCCTTCACCATGTTCATTTTACTGGTCACTAGTAAAAGCAAATGTGGTTGTAAGATGACTCTTAAGTTCTGTTGTTAAAAACAGGAACGCTACAGATGGGTTATAGATGGCTAGCGGTGGAGCTTGACTAGACTTGACTGTGATGAGCCTTCCAGACTCCGCTCAAGTGCGCAGTGGCTCCTAAAAGCAACCCGATGAAGACGGCTGGTAAGGTGGCTGTGTTGGGGACAGATGTGACCACAGCTCATTGAAACCCATGACTGAGTAAAGTGGGGACTTTTGATTGACAGAGTCTGAAGGTTAGGAAAAGAAACCTTAGCAGGTCAAGACTAAATAAAGTAACATGCAATTTCTGTTGCTCTTTGGGCAGGAGTCTATCCGCACAGCAAACAGTATCTACTCTAAAGTGCTGGGATGGCTTGTTGGGAGGATGAGGGGGCTAAACAACTGAATGGACCACAGGGGGCACCTTTTTATCTCAATGGAAAGAGCCTTAAATAGTTCTCTTTTGAATTCTTTTTTTTTTTTTTTTTCCCAAAGTGGGCTTTAAAATCTGACCTAGCTGGGGCTTGGTGCTGTCATTCGCCGTGTGGTTACACGGAGCTAAAGGGGGCTTTACTACATGATGTGAAAGGGGAAAGGCCATGATACTTAATCAAAAAACTCCAGGAGAAAAACCTTTAAAAATGTTCTATTTTCAACAGTCATGGAGCACACATTGCCTCTTAAGAGATTTGTTTCTCGGAACAGCAGACATCATTTAGTCTAGGAGAACAGTGTGGTTTAATTATTATTATGTTTTTCTTTTCCGGATTCTCTGCCAAGAACTACGGAGTGAAATGAAACGAGAGTGTGGGGAGACAGCTGCTAAGTAATCTCTCTATTGTATTTCTCATAAGATGGCTACATCGGCTCTGTGGCTAACATAGAGCAACATTAGTTCTCAAATAAGCTCTTATGGCTCCCACCCCCAGTGGGTTCCAGTTGCAACAAGCAATTTATCACATGTAATGGGAAATGTGTAGCCCTCAAAAAAGTTGGCTCCTTCTTGCTTAAACTTTTAAAGACTTCGGAATCCATTGCTTGAACTGGAAACCGACAGCTGGATTTGCATGCTTAATTTGATATTGATTGAGTGCCGTCCACGGGCAAGACACTGGGAATTTAATGAGTAAGACGAGAAGCAGCCTAGGGTAGAACTGCGAGAAAACAACACTGAGAGGAAGGAGAATGTGCAGGCAGGCCAGGAGAGCAGGAAGGGCAGAGGTGTCAAGGGTACCAACCACATTCAGATGGCAGGCTCAACAATGGGGAGGATGAGAGAGAAGGGCTGAAGAGCCAGCCCATTGGCTTTAGCAGAAAGAAATCATAGTCAAGCCAGGCCAGAGTGGTTTCCGCAGAGTTTACCAGAAAAGCAATAAGATCAGAGTAGATTGAAAGGGATTTGGATCTAAGTAGTAGAGTGACTGCTGCTTAGATGCTCAGCTTTAGACAAAGAAGATAATTGACGTGGTTAGGTCCAGAGGCGGCAGAAAGGGGCAGAACAAAGCTATGGAGGGAAGATTTGTCTGAGACTGAGAGTCAGTGTGGAAGACTGTTGCCATGGTGACTGGAGGGACGTGGCGGGTCAGTGGTCAGTGCTGCTGAAAACCTCCATCACTCTCGACCATACTGAGCAACAGACAGTACATCCATGGGGTGACCCAAGAGGGGGAAGCAGCCAGTGAAAGACACTGGCTCTTTCCATGTAGGCAAGGTCATTTGCTGGGAGCAGGAGAGAAGACAGTGCCACAGGAGCCTGAGAACAGTGGCCAAGGTTTGAGAGTGTTTCGGGGAAAACGCTGCCTGAGAGAATACAGAATGAGTCTGGCAATACGCAGATCCAGCTGGGATGATGTGTTTTACACTATTTATACTGCAGGCACTCAGAAACCAATTGTGCAGTAAGAAAATGGGGACCAGAAGTCAAAAGCAAGAAGATGGGGAGCCAGGCTGCTACAGTGGTGGAAGCGTCCAATGCCAGGAAGCTGAGGTTATTGCTATAAGTATGATGATGCTAGCACAGGTCTACAGAAAAAGGGAACCCCATAGAGGTTTACAGCCAAGGAAAGCAGAGCAGGGACAAAGGACTGGAGGCTGTGGTAAAATTCGTGAAGCTGAAGATAGTATTATAGGATAAGCATTAGTTTATGGGAACCATTCCCGGGGCTTGCAGTTTTGAATTCACTCCAGTACTTTGGCTACCGTACCCCTCTCTATAGAGCAGAGTCTAGGATCAGGGCCTATGGTCATCTACATCTTGTACATCCTACCTTTTGGGGACATTCTGAACCTTGGAACTCCAGAATTACCTTCTTAAACAGCTCTGTATCCATTCTTTTACTGCCTGCACTTACTCTTCCTGAGGGGCATCTGCACACATTAAACTCTCTCTCTCTCTCTCTCTCTCTCTCTCTCTCTCTCTCTCTCTCTCTTACACACACACACACACACACACACACACAAACAGTAGCAGTAATAATATCCGTAACAATAATACCATAAAATTTCAAAAGAAATGAAGATGAGATGCCTTGTATATTTATGTGAACAGAAAGTATTTCTCCATAGTAAGGTTGCCAAGCCTTTTTGAAGATTTATATTTACATATACGTGTGTGTGTGTCTCTGGTGTATATGTCATATGCATGTGGGTGCTCATGGGGACCAGAAGAAGGTATCAGAGTCTCTGAAACTAGAATTACAGGTGACTGGGAACCAAACTTGAGCCCTCTGAAGAATAGCAAGTGCTCATAGATGCTGAACAATCTTTCCAGTTCCAAAGGCTTTTTAAAAAATGTATGGGCAGGTGTTGTTGAGGCATGGTTTTACTATTTAGCTCTGGATAGCTTGGAACTTCCTATGTAGACCAAGCTGGCCTCAAACTCACAGAGATCCTTCTCTTTCTGCTTTCCTGAGTGGGATTAAAGGTGTACACCACCATGCTCCACTCCAGGTGCTTTTTAACTTATGACTTATTTCAAAGCTATGAAATTCCTGAGACAACATGCAAACTTTTCAAGGAGAATTCTTTTTTTAAATTGTTTTTATTGAGTTATATATTTTTCTCCACTCCATTCCCTTTATCCCCCCTCCCCTCTACCCTCTCTCATTATTCCCCAACCTCCCAAGTTACTCAGGAGATCCTGTCTTTTTCTACTTCCCATGTAGATTAGATTCATGTATGCCTCTCTTACGGTCTTCTTTGCTGCCTAGGTTCTCTAGGGTTGTGAATTGTAGGCTGGTTTTCCTTTGCTTTATGTCTAAAATCCACTTATAAGTGAGCATAATAACAAATATAATATGAAGTCAGTACATATTATATTTGTCTTTCTAGGTCTGGGTTACCTTACTCAATATGTTGTTTTCTAGATCCATCCATTTGCCCACAAATTTCAAGATGTCATTATTTTTTTCCCTCCGTGTAGTACTCTGTTGTGTAAATGTACCACATCCTCTTTATCCATTTTTCGGTCGAGGGGCATTTAGGTTGTGTCCAGGTTCTGGCTATTACAAATAATGCTGCTATGAATATAATTGAGTATCTTTAGGGTATATACCCAAAAGTGGTATTGCTGGGTCTTGAGGAAAGTTGTTTCTTAATTTTCTGAGAAATCGCCATACTGATTTCCAAAGAGGCTGTACTAGATTGTACTCCCACCAGCAATGGAGGAATGTTCCCTTTACCCCACAACCTCTCCAGCATAAGCTGTCATCAATGTTTTTGATCTTGACCATTCTTCCAGGTGTAAGATGGAATCTCAGAGTTGTTTTTATTTGCAATTCTCTGATGACTAAGGATGTTGAACACTTCTTTAAATGTTCAAGAAGAATTTTTATGGAGTAAAAATCCACAGTGAAGTTAAATTTTTGATAAAAACAATTTAGAAAATATATGCAGCATGATTAAATGCAGTCTAATGAATGAGACTATCATTCATATCTGAGGACATGCAGAGAACTTCTGAAAAGACTATAACAATCTCCCAGGTTACAAATGAGGGGTCTTTAGCCATCAACGAAAATATAAAGCCAAAAGTTTATCAAAAGGTAAAAATGAAAAGGAACCAATTACAATCTTGAAATGAAAAAAAAAAAAAAAAAAAAAACAGAATTCGTAGGCCTGGCAGTGCTGAAAGGAAGTTTAATGATCTGAAAAAACAGAACTGAGGAAATCTCTCAAGACACACTACACACAGATAAAATACAGGGAAAGCCACTTGTTTTCTTCATGTCACCACATTAGCTTTTTTACTACTAAAAGTAAGCAAGAAAAGATGGTTTGCTCAGCATGCTTTCATAAACAACCTAGGGCACCTATCCAAGAATTACCATACTCATAGCAAGGGTTAGATCCTTGCTCATAAATCTTTAATCAAGAAAATACCCCAGACTTTCCTTCAGGCCAGTCTGATGGAGGCATTTTCTCAACTGAGATTCCATCTTCTCAGATGACTCTAGCTTGTGTCTAGTTGACAAGAACAAAACAAAAACAAACAAACAAACAAAACCTAACCAGTGCAGATAGCCATCACCATGCCTAGTCCTAAATATTGTATTAGAGGTCCTGACTCATTGGGAAGAATTATGTGAACACAGTAATTCCCAGACGACACATTTCCTAAGAATGGCTTGTAGTTTAAGAGAACAGATTATAAGAAGAAAAGGTAAAAATTACTAGAATTGAGAAAGATTAAGAACTGAAAATCCAGAGTAGCAGGAAGCTTTGGTAGAGGCAGACAGTTTTGAAGGAGGCAGTAAGTAAGACAGATGACCAGGAAGTCAGAGGATGACAAGAGAATAAAGGGCCAGATCTTTCAGATGGAGTAAGATCTAGGAGCAGAGTCTACGAGAGTGGTGGGGTACGGAGATGACAGTGCTCAACACCATTGTGCTTGCTGAGGCTGGTTTTCTCATGAGCCCAGCTGGGAAAAGCTTTCAGGGACATGCCGAATCCAACTGAAGCAAGACAGCAGGGGCAACATTCTGCTATCCAGGTCCAGGTGTAGAAGAGTTACTTTAACATAGAACAGGGATTCCAGAGGTGTCCTCAGAGAGCCTGAGAGAACAGTGATTATCCTACCAAAGTGGAATGAGGAACAGATAACCAGAGAATGCAGGGGTTTCTGCTTTTTTCTTGTTTGTTTGAACAGAGACAATACAGCTATGAGCCTGACGGCATTTGTTGCACTGAGGACAAGTCTCAAAGTGTCTAGAAGAATCTATCATATATATGTCAAGAAATAGAGTTCAAAGTAGATCTGAGAGAAGTTGGAGGAAGGAGTATGTGGTAAATATATCAAAATACATTGTATGCATGCATGACATTCTCAACTAGTTAGTAAAAATGATACATTAAAAAAGAAATGGAACAGAGTCCTCCTTGATATCATATAGGGAAGAGTAAAGACAAGAGCTAAGAGACTGGAATGAGGAGAAAAATGTGAGATTCCAAAGTAGCTTGCAGGGCCTCAAAAGGCAAAGTCAGGTCTACTACTAGCTTAGATCCATGACCCAGCACCTGTAGGCTGACCCAGCACCTGTAGGCTGACCACCTGTAGACTGACCCAGCACCTGTAGGCTGACCCAGTACCTGTAGGTTGACCCACCACCTGTATACTCCTCCTTTAATCATTAGCACAATGTACTGTACTGTGGTCTGCACCTGTATGTAGTCACCACAGGAATATTAAAACTGATCAGAGTTAGATATCTAGGGAAATACTTACATGGCATTAAAGTATGTGTCTGAAACAAATGCCAAAGTTTTAGATACAGTAAGTATTTATTAAAGGCTATGAATTCAAATCCAGAATTCCCCATTGGATTAGCCTTGCAACAAAGCTACTTGAGAATTTTACAAGAACTTGTTTTATTACCTATTTAATTTACCCTCACAGTAATAGATTTTGGAGGACAGTTATCTGCTTCCCTAAAGCAATCCATTGTGTCTGCCTTGTTGCCTCTGTTCTGGAACTGCAGAACACAGCATGCTGAATCTCAGGAGACATCCCTTCCAATATTGACCGCTGAGGAACAAGTGTCAAACAAGCAGAGACTGAATCTGCTAGCCTTTGCGTGAGGACTGTCAGTTCCGCGAGACAGATACTCAAGAAGATAGTGCTCATTCCTCTGCCTTTTTTCAAAATGGAAAAGCACTACATTTAATTTGTGGTTCTTTGCATTTTAAACAGGCAAGTCAATGAAGCAATAAATGTGTTCATAATGAATAGATTTTTCTACATAGAAAACTTAATGGGGGTAGCATAACAGAAGACTTAACCTGCTGAACAGAAAAGCAAACAATAGAAACACTTAAGGATAATTTTCACTGGTCAGAAAATGATGCTTTTGCTGAAAGAAAAAAAAGAATTACTGTTGTTGAGGATGAATTTTAGTTCATGATGGAAACACATCATTCTGTAAAGAGATTGGATCATTGTAATTATATCATCAACATCTAAAGATACAGTTCTATATACATACCAGTGTCTCCCCGTACACCATGGTGTTTGGTCCCTCTGAAGAACCACAGGTCAGGGGACAACCTTCTAGATGTGGGTTCCAGGGATCAAACTTGGGTCAACAGGCTGTCTTGGCGAAAGTTTTACTGGCTGAGTCATCTCACTAACAAGATGCTTTCTTTTCTAGTTAAACTCTAGTATACCTCAACTTCTGCTAAAACTACTTTCTCCTCATGTCTTCCTTGACTAGAACTTGGTTGAAGGCATGGCCTCCTTCACCTCCCCCAAGTTCCCTCTTATCTGACTTTTCTGGGACAACTCACTCTAAGGTTCCCATTCTCTCCCTCTCTCGGTCTCTCTGTCTCTCTCCTACTGGTCCTTTCTACAGAACTATAGTTCTCTCAAACCAGCCTCTTTATCTCTCTTTGCTGACTCTCTCTTGTCATTTCTCCCCTCTCCCTGCCTCACTCTTTCAGCTGTTGGAGCTGATCACTCCACTCCACTGTGTGGAGACAATTAATGATTCAGCATCTGCCTTCTTCTGGATCTTCATTGTATTGACTCAACAGCTCCCTCCATCACTGATCTCTTCCCTTCTGGACACTGTTACTGCTGTTCAATGACCGCATGATCTCTGGGCGTTCTTAAAGCTCACATAAAATGAGCACAGCATAGTTTCTTTGTTTATTCCTTAAACGCTGCAACTGCCATGACTTCCTTCGCCATCAGCTGGCTCTTGTCGTTCAGTTCCTTATCCTAAGAGCTCATTAGGTCCGTGCTCTCAGTTATGATTTACATGCTGAAGACTCTCAATGCTCCAATACAGGTGCTCCTTCTTAACTTCAAAACCACACATGCCAATGATGAGTGGGCGGGTTTTCTTGGGCAGCCTACAGAAAGAGACATTCTGCCTCCTGTTCTCTAAGCCTGCACCTCTGGGCTCTGTCTGTCAGTGAACATAACATCACTGCTGGTGCTAAACCTGGAATCTAGGTTCAACACTGATGCCCACAATTCCATCTTTAATCACACTCAATCTTAGGACATGAATCTATATATTTCCCTACATCAGTATTTTTGGAATCAACCCACGTCTCTCCAATTCTTTAGTCACACCATAGTCTAAGTTCTATTCTCTGTATCAGTTTGTTGTAATGAATTCTATCTAATGTGTCTCTCATCCATGTAGCTATAGAGAAGCGTCTAAAATGAGAGCAAATGTCCCTCTCTTGCCTTAACATACCCATCTCAAAAGTTCTAACTCCTGAACTCACTAGGCCCTTCCTGATTTTGCTGCTGCCATCCAGCTCCAGGTCACACCATTCCCGCTTCACCCCATGCTCTTGCTACACTCCCTGACTCTGACTTCTGCAATGAAGACATAGTTAGAGAAGACAGCTCACACGGACACTTGGCACACACTTTTTCAATATACCCAGAGTAATAATTCTTCATTCTCTGCCTGGATAAACTCCTGTTCATCCTTCAAGAATCAGCAACCTCGCCTCTATTGGGCTAGGTGCTCTGCAATCGCCTGTGCATCTGTCCCAGAAGTTCTTAAACTCTGTGGAAATTAACTGCTTAATTTTTTTTAAAGATTTGCTTTTATTCTTATTTGTGTGGTGTTACAAGTATGCCAGTGCCACTGGAGGCCAGAAAAGGATGTCAGGTCTCCTGGAGCGAGAGGTGTTTGTCAGCTGCCCGACAGGCAGCTTTGATCTCAAGTCCTCTGGAAGAACAACTAGTGCTTCAAGCCATTGAGCCTTCTCCCCACCCATTGGATTCTGAGTAACCTCTGGCTCCATTGGCAAGATACACAACTGATCAATACCCCCTGTCGCAGGCCCAGTGCATGCTGGGCACTCTCTAATGCAGTGGTTCTCAAATTGTGCCTTCGGGATTCCTTTACACTCTTAAAAATTGAAAACCTAATAAGCTTTTGTTGATGAAGGTCATACCTATTAATACCATGCTAGAAACAATCACTAAAACTGAGAAAATGTTTAAAAATTAATTCATTTAAAAATAACAACAGTAAATCCACCACATTTTGACATACTTGCATGAAAACTTATTTCAACCACACAGCAATAGTGAAAACCCTATGATTTTATACTTTTGCAAGAGTCTGAAATATATTGCATAATCACTTATAGTTTGGCTTGCACAGCTCCTTTTGAATTCCCACCGAGGAGATATGATTTGGGATATAAAGAAAAGTTTGGCTTCCACTGTTAGGGGGGTGAAAAAGAGAGGAACAATTGCAACAGTCATGTCAGCTAACCAAAGTCATTCCTTCTAAAATCACTGTACACGGCAACTGAGCAGGTGGCTGAGTCGATGAAATGTTTGCCATGCAAACATAAAATAGGAGATCAAGATCCCTAGCACCTAAGTAGATAGCTGAGCATGGCCAAGCACACCAGTGGTGGAAGGAGGGTGTGGAGACAGGAAGATCACTGGGGCTCGCTCCGTGGTCACCGAAAGACCGTGTCTCAAAGGAATAAGAGCAGCATACCTGACATCCTTCTTTGTCATCTGAACATGTGTGCACAGACATGTGCACACCCATGTGCACACATGCATACACACACACACACAGGTTTATAGTACACTATAACTCAATAAGTGCTATTTTCTTAAAAGCCAGCCACAATGTAGCATTTTGATCAGAATGAATTAATCAATGTTTTTAGTGCAGCAAAACACACTGGTGTATCTAAGGCTCTCAATGACTCCTTCACCTAAGCATGCAACATTGGCCATCAAAAATATTAATTTACTGACATATAGCTCTTGGAAATGTTAACACATTCCATTATACAATATAAAAATCCTATCTGTTAATAGCAGCACTATTAACACAAAAGTCTATGGAGAAACTGTCAAACTCTCAAGGGTGTGCACAAAGTTCCCAAATTCTCATTTTCACTTGAAGGCTCAAATTCCGTCACTGGTAACAAACACCGCCAGTTGTTTTTGTTGAAATGACAGGTTCGCTTCAATCATTTTTGAGAAAATGCCGACCAGATACCACACTCAGAATAACAGTAGTTTGTCTGTCAGTCATTCTTTCAAATAAAACCAATGTTCCATTAAAATAGTGGCCAGCTCCGAACTCACACAGCCCACTCTACAAATGATCAGGTTTTGTATGTGATGGAAATGGCTCATGGACATTTCCCAGAATATTGGAAAGATGTGCAGAGAAGACTGAGATTTATTAAAATAATTTGTGTTGCTTCATCAGCATATTTTATGTGAAACAAACCGCCAGCAAAGACGGTGAGAATGTGATGATCCACTATGCCCGGTGCTGCTTCTCAGGCGTTCATGCAGCTGCTGCCGCATTTGCGTCATCAGTGTAAATGTCAACAGCGGGAGCAAGGCAGACAGTGCCCTAGACTGTGCAGACACTCTGATCTCACATCCTTTTGGGGCCCCAGGAGACCACATGGAGAAGTTCTAGGGAGATGAATGGATACAAGGCCAATACAACTGAGCTTGGGTGTTTGTGATAACACTGCCTGAGACACAAGCCTTCCAGATTGAAACCCATGCTCCATTCCCGGGCCCCTTTGCATTCAATTCTCCTCCTCCTCTCTCACCCAACACTTGGTTTTGGCCCAACCTAGGTGCTAACACCTAGGCCTCAATGAAAAATGTGGTCAGAAAACAACTTCCTGGCTCCATTTAAATTACTTTTGGGACCTGTGCTTGTCTGTCAGCCCTGTGGCCTCAAGACACGTCTTTCTCAAGAGTAAGTTAAACTCTTTCCAGTATTTTGATTGGCCACTGCAAAGCAACTTGTCAGGTAAGTTTCCTATCAGCATCCTGCATTGTGTGGGGTATGGGGGTGTTGGGAGCAGGCAGTGAAGAAGGGGGCTAAGGGCTAGGGACTTGATATAAATGGATACTGTTCCAGGAATATATAACATATGGTGTAGCCACAACTGTTTTGTTGTCTTAATCTTGCAAGAAAAGGTGCAGCAGTCTTTCACTTTTGCAGAAAAGGCTAAAAATCAGTTTTCATTTGGTCCATAAACAGAACGAAATTCCCACCATGCACTTGTTAAACCTCTGCACATCTGTTTCCTTTCTGAGCATCTTTTGCGTATGCAGCAGGCCACCAGGAATGGAACCTCAGCTAACATGCCGCTGTTTAATGACGGAAGGTGGAGCGGGGCAAGCACAAGGTAAGTGAAGAACATTGCTTCCCGAAAACAGCTTCCAGCAAATAAGTTAATTTAGAACCAAAGTAACATGATTTTCAAGCTCCTTACTGGGTAACTCACTTTTACCATTCAAAAGAAATGCTGCTTTTCCCTTACACATCAATCCTACACTATTTTCCCGGACATCTAGAATGAGGATTTGCCCATCAGTCTACCTCCCCCACACAGGGCCTGAAAGCTCCACCATAGGGCTGTGTGTGACTGACCTCATAAGGTCCAAGGGCCAGGGAAGGAATGAAATGCTTGTGTGCCTTCCTCAGCTCTGTTTCAAGAACAGTGCAGTGCTCACTTTTGGGAAGATGTCCTATGCCCCAGCAGTAGCACTGTAAAAAGTGACAGCGTGCTCGGGATCACTTGGACTCTGCTTGGGAGGTGCAGGCCGATGATGAGCAATGGGAAGATGGAAGCCCCGTTCTAGTGATAAGTCTCTGGGCAAGGGATTGGGAGAGAAGCTACTCTTTTGTTAACTAACACGAACACACTGGTCTCTGACATGAGGCAGTTTTTCACAGTTAGCATCTTGTGTTCTAGAGGCATGCTGCATGAATTTCAATATTGGTTCCATCACTTAAAGGCTGAGTGACCTTGGGCAAGGGACCTGATGTCTCAAATCTTCAGACTTCTCATCTATAAAACAGAGACAGGAAATGGGACTAATCTATATAAAATACTTAAAACAGTGGCTGAGAGGTGGCAAGTCTTAACATGTCGTAGCAACTATGACTAACATACTTCTCTAGATGTAAGCTGTCCAGCCCAAGGAAGGTGAAGAAATGAACCTTTTATATGTTTCCCCCACCAATCTCAAAAAGAGAAACATGTGGGAAAGGTAATCAGGACAGCAAAGTGGCTCACACCTTTAATCCCAGCACTCAAGAGGCAGAGGCAGTGGGTCTCGGTTAGCTCCAGGACAGCCTGGTCTACATAGCAAGTTCTAGGCCAGCCAGGGCTACATCGTAAGACCTGTCTCAAAAAAGAAAAAAAATAAAGAAAGAATAGATTTCTGAGATACTAAGAAATCTGAAAGCCAGGTATCGTGGCACAGGTTTGTAATAACAATGATGGGGAGACAGACAGGTACATCTCTGGGGCTCATCAAGCCAGCCTGGCCTAATTGGTGAACTCCAGAACAGTAAGAGATCCTGTCTCAATAGGCAGGGTAGACAGCACCTGTGAAATGGCACCCAAAGTTGACTTCCGGCTATACATGCATACACAGAAAGAGAGCAGACACAAGTCATTAGGCAAGGATGTTTCTGAAATAATTGGCAGAGAACTCTTCGGACATAAATTATTAACCAGCTGTTATAAAAAAAGATCTAGTCTTGTTAGAAGCAAAGTAAAAAAGATGTCTGTGTGAGGTCTCAGCCCCAGTTCTGTGTTTTGTATCCCTTGACGGCATGGTGATGATAATTTTCACTTCTAATCTGCTTCAAAACCAGACCTTCAGTCGTGGCACCAAGGCTTTTGCCAAGTACCCAGGATTCTCCACGTCTGAACTGTTTAATGTGGAGACTCCAGCATCAGGCTGCTATGGCAACTCCCTACTCTCACAACCCTAGTCACTAAGTCACCACTTCCCTCGACCCTCTTGAAACCCCTGGCACCCTGCCCACTCTGCACACTCTCAGTCTGTGAATGGCCTCCTGGTTTATCTATCTTCTACATATCTAGAGCCTAGAGTGTGTTGGCTTTAGTCCTACTAAGTTGTCGTGCTGAGTAGTCAAAGTCTTGGGTGTGCTGGGTTTACACTCTATGGAGTGAGCTCAGGAGAGGGAAAGGGTACAACCTCAGTTCCTGCAGTAGCTAGCTAGCTCCAGTTCTCTGCTGCCTGGCCTCCACACAACCTGAGAGCCAGCTGGTTATCATTCTACCTGGCTTTGATCCCACCCCTCCTCCCTCCTTAAGGACTTGGTTCCTTCAGTCATTCCTGTACCATCAGCTTTAACAATTTTGTCCCAACACACACACACACACACACACACACACACAAACACACAAACACACACACTATATCTATCTATATATATATATAGATATATATAGATAGATATATTCCTTAAATATCTCCACAGATTTCAAGCTACTTCTCTATTTCTATATAACAGCTCACACCAGTTATTTCTACTTCCTTATCAATTTTCCTTAGTTCAATCAATCTGACCTCTGCCTCCATTATTTTATTCAAACTGTTTCTCTTAAGCCTACCAATGCTTTTCACATCATCAAATTGAAGAAGTCTTTCATGAGCGACCTAGGCCAGAGCAGACCTGAGGCAGCCAACTCCACAAAAGTAGGACTGAGCCAGTGACCTGGGCCAGAGTGGGCCTGGGTCAGTGAACACCACGGGAACGGGAGCAGATCCAGATCATGGACATTAGTGGAAGTAGGACGGGGCTAGCGACCTATGCTGGAGCAGGCTTGAGACAGTGAACTCCACACTAGTGGGTGGGACGGAACCAGGAACCTAGGCCAGAAAGGGCATAAAAAGGTGAGCTCTGCGGGAAAGGGAGCAGATCCAGATCAAAGGCATTTATGGAAACAGGACTAAGTCTGTGACCTTGGCCATAGCAAACCTGAGACAATGAACTCCACAGGAGCAGGTACAGGAGAGCAACCACTGAGGGAGTGGCCCAGAGCCAGAGACCTCTGTAGGTTCAGACATGAGTCTGGGACCTATGAGGGATTAGGCATGAGCTGGGACCTCTGCGGGTCCAGGTGCATCCGAGACTGAGACCTCTGAGAGAATAGATAGGAGCCAGAGACCTTTGAGGGACCAAACACAAGCCACATACTTCCACAGGTACAGATCCAGACCAGGGACATTTACAGACACAGGTCTGAGCTAGCAATCTATGCCAGAGCAGGCCTGAGTCAGCAAAACCCACGGTAGTGAAGCAAATCCCAGGAGTGCTGAGTGACCTCCAGCAACATGGAGTGACCAATTGAGTAACTGGAACCGTGGCACTGACTGCACCGCGAGGAGCAACCATAAAAACCTTAGACCTACTGGCACCTGGAAGATTAATCACCAAAGTAACAGCCCCAACTACAGCAATTAGAGGAAAAGATGGGTAGACAAGGTAAGAACACATGCAATACCACAATGAGCAACACGACACCAGTAAAATCTAGCGACCCTACAATAGCAAGACTTGACGACCAAATATAGATGAAGCAGAAGAAAATGACCTAAAAATAACTTCAGGAGAATGTTTGAGGCCCTTAAATAAGAAATGAGAAATTCCCTCAAAGAAATGGAGGAAAAGACAAACAAAAAATTGGAAAAATCAACAAATCCCCTAATGAAAACCAAGAAAAAGCAATCAAACATATGAAAGAAACTATTCAAGATTTCAAAATGTAAATAGAGACAATAAAGAAAACAGAAGCCCAGGGAATCATAGAAACAGAAATCATAAGAAAACGATCAGGAACCACAAATGCAAGAATAAACATCAGAATACATGGGATGGAAGAGAGAGAATCTTAAAACGGTAAAGATACAATAGAAGAAATAGACTCATCAGTCAAAGAAAGCATTAAATCTAACAAAAGCTTAACACAAAATATCCAGGAAATTTGAACTTCTTCTGTTGAGAATTCTCTGTTCAGCTCATTGCCCCATTTTATAATTGGGTTGATTAGCCTTTTACGGTCTAGTTTCTTGAGTTCTTTATATATTTTGGAGATCAGACCTTTGTCAGTTGCGGGGTTGGTAAAGATCTTCTCCCAGTCAGTGGGTTGCCTTTTTGTCTTAGTGACAGTGTCCTTTGCTTTACAGAAGCTTCTCAGTCTCAGGAGGTCCCATTTATTCAATGAGGCTGGGGTTATACGTAGGAAGTGGTCTCCTGTGCCCATGTGTTGTAGAGTACTTCCCACTTTCTCTTCTATCAGGTTCAGTGTGTTCGGACTGATATTAAGGTCTTTAATCCATTTGGACTTGAGTGTTGTGCATGGTGATAGACATGGATCTATTTTCATTCTTCTACAGATTGACATCCAGTTTTGCCAGCACAATTAAGGTCATGCTCAACTTCCTTAGCGATCAGGGAAATGCAAATCAAGATAACTTTAAGATACCATCTTACACCTGTCAGAATGGCTAAAATCAAAAACACCAATGACAGCCTTTGCTGGAGAGGTTGTGGAGAAAGGGGTACACTCATCCATTGCTGGTGGGAATGCAAACTTGTGCAACCACTTTGGAAAGCAGTGTGGCGGTTTCTCGGGAAATTCGAGATCAACCTACCCCTGGACCCAGCAATACCACTCTTGGGAATATACCCAAGAGATGCCCTATCATACAACAAAAGTATATGCTCAACTATGTTTATAGCAGCATTGTTTGTAATAGCCAGAACCTGGAAACAACCGAGATGCCCTTCAATGGAAGAATGGATGAAGAAAGTATGGAATATATACATATTAGAGTACTATTCAGCAGTAAAAAACAATGACTTCTTGAATTTTCCATGCAAATGGACAGAAATAGAAAACACTATCCTGAGTGAGGTAAGCCAGACCCAAAAAGAGGAACATGGGATGTACTCACTCATATTTGGTTTCTAGCCATAAATAAAGGACATTGAGCCTATAATTCGTGATCCTAGAGAAGCTAAATAAGAAGGTGAACCCAAAGAAAAACATATAGACATCCTCCTGGATATTAAACCTTCATCAGGTGATGAAAGGAGACAGAGACAGAGTCCCACATTGGAGCACCAGACTACAACCCCAAGGTCCAAACCAGGAGCAGAAGGAGAGAGAGCACGAGCAAGGAACTCAGGGCCATGAGGGGTGCACCCACATACTGAGACAATGGGGATGTTCTTTCGGGAACTCACCAAGGCCAGCTGGACTGAGTCTGAAAAAGCATGGGATAATACTGGACTCACTGAACATAGAGGACAATGAGGACTGCTGAGAAATCAAGAACAATGGCACTGTTTTTTGATCCTACTGCACGTACTGGCTTTGTGGGAGCCTATGCTGTTTGGATGTTCACCTTACTAGACCTGGAAGGAGGTGGGAGGTCCTTGGACTCCCCACAGGGCAGGGAACCCTGACTGCTCTTAGGGCTGATGAGAGAGGGGGAGTTGATTGGGGGAGGGCAGGGAGATTGATATGGGAGACGGTGGAGGGGAAGAGACAGAAATCTTTAATAAATAAATAAATTAATAAAAAAATCCAGGAAATATGGGGTACCATGAAAATACCAAACCTGAGAATAATAGATATAGAATAAGGAGAAGAAATTCAACTCAAAAGCACAGAACATATATTTAACAAAATCGTAGAAGAAAAATTTCCCAACCTAAAGAAAGATATACCTATTAAGATTCAAGAAGCTTACAAAACACCAAATAGACTGAATTAAAAAGAAAAAATGTCCCCTCACCACATAATAATCAAAATATTAAACATACAGAATAAAGAAAGAATATTAAGAGCTGTGAAGGAAAAAGGCCAGTAACATATAAAGGCAGACCTCTCAGAATTACACCTGACTTCTCAATGGAGACAATGAAAGCCAGAAGGTCATGGTCAAGCATTATGCAGACATTAAGAGACCACGGATGCCAGCCCAGACTATAATATCCAGCAAAACTTTCAATCACCATAAAAGGACAAAACAAGATATTCCATGACAAAACCAGATTTAACCAATACCTAGCCACAAACCCAGCACTACACAAAGTACCAGAAGAAAAGCTCCAACCCAAGGAAGTTGGCTACATCAACAAAAACACAGACAGTTGATGATCTCACAGCAGCAAATCCCAAAGAAGGGGGAAACACACAAATTCACATCACCAACAACAAAAACTAAATTAACAGGAGATAGCAATCACTGGTCATTAATATCCCTTAATATAAATGGACTTAACTCACCTATAAAAAGACACAGGCTAACAGATTAGACACAAAACAGAATCCATCCTTCTCCTGCATGCAAAAAACACACCTCAACCTCAAAGACAGACATCACCTCAGAGTAAAGGGTTGGGAAAAAATTTCCAATCAAATGGACCTAAGAAACAAGCCAGAGTAGCTATCCTAATATCTAACAAAATAGATTTCAAACAAAAATCAATAAAAAGAGACCAAGAAGACATTTCATATTAGTCACAGGAAAAATCCATCAAGAGGAAATCTCAATACTGAACATCTATGCCCCTAATACAAGGGCACCTATATGTAAAAGAAACACTTTTAAAGCCTAAATCATACATTAAACATTAAACACTAATAGTGGGAGACTTCAACACTCTACTCTCACCAGTGGACAGGCTTGTCAGACAAAAAATTAGCAGAGAAATAAGGGAACTAACAGATGTTATTACTCAAATGGACTTAACAGATATCTATAGAATATTCCATCCAAACATAAAAGAATATACCTTCTTTTCAGCACTTCATGGAAACTTCTCAAAAATTGACCACATACTCAGTAACAAGACAAACCTAAACAGAAACAAAAAAGTTGGGATAACCTAATGTACCTTATCAGATCACCATGGCTTAAAACTAGAATTCAACAGCAACATAATTCCAGAAAGCCCACAAACACATGGAAATTAAACAATGCTCACCTGAATCATCAATGGGTCAAGATGAAATAAATGGAGAAATTAAAGACTTCCTAAAATTCAATGAAAATGACCATACAACATATACAAATTTATGGGACACAATGAAAGCAGTGTTAAAAGGAAAGTTCATAGCACTAAATGCCTACATAAAGAAGCTGGAAAAATCCTACACTACTGAATTAACAGAATATATGAAAACTTTAGAACAAAAAGAAGCAAACTCACCCAAGAGATCTAGGTGGCAGGAAATAATCAAATTGAGAGCTGAAATCAACAAAATAGAAACAAAGAAAACAATGCAAAAAAAAAAAAAACAATGAGACAAAGAGTTGGCTTTTCAAGAAAATCAACAAAATAGACAAACCTTTATCCAAACTAATCAAAAGGCAAAAAGAGACTATCCAAATTAACAAAATCAGAAATGAAAAGGGGGGACATAATAACAGACTCAGAGGAAATCCAGAGAATCATCAAGTTATATTTTGAAAACCTGTACTCCACAAAATTGGAAAACTTAAAGGAAATGGACAACTTTCTGGATAAATATCACTTACCAAAATTAAATCAAGACCAGATTAGCAAATTAAATAGACCTATAATTGCTAAAGAAATAGAAACAGTCATCAAAAGTCTCCCAACCAAGAAAAGCCCAGAACCAGATGGTTTCAGCTCAGAATTGTATAAGATTTTCAAAGAAGAATACCAATACTCCTCAAATTGTATTCTATTCCACACAATAGAAATGGAAGAAACATTGCCAAACTCTTTTTATGAGGCTACAAGTATCCTGATACCCAAACCACAGAAAGACATTACTAAGAAAGAGAATCAATAGATTAACCCAAGAGGGAGACTGTCTGGTTTCTTCTGTTCTAGTCATTTTTGTACAACACATGATGAGTTACTTTTGAAATATTACCTGTGTCATTATTTTTCAGGTTCTCTTTTGCTCCCAGTGAATAGTCAGCTAGTCATCCTAGTCCAAAGTTGATTACAATGATAAACCATCGTTATATAAAGATATTAAAAATAATTAACAGTCTGGAACATATATGAATTCCAAGTCTTCTTTCTTTTCCTGTATGTACACAGGGCAATTCTTCACTCAGCAAAGACATTGGAGCTGATAGGATTTATTTGAATTCACTGAGTGGCTCAATCTTGGATGTATTGGGGTCACACTAAAGGATCTGTTGAGCAGGCGGAGTACAGACCAGGATACAACCCTGGACAGTACAGACAATTATAAGGCCAGGTAAAAGAGGTATCCCAAAGGGTAATAATTGATTTTATTGAGCTCTACATTTTTCTCTGCTTCTCCCATCCCCTTCAACCTTCTCCCATGGTCCCCATGCTCCCAATTTACTCAGATGATCTTGTCTTTTTCTATTTCCCATGTAGGTTAGATCCATGTATACTTCTCTTAGGGTCCTTATTGTTGTCTAGGTTCTCTGGGATTGTGATTTGTAGGCTGGCTTTCTTTGCTTTATGTTTAAAAACCACTTATGAGTGAGTACATATGATAATTGTCTTTCTGGGTCTGGGTTACCTCACTCAATATGATGTTTTCTAGCTCCATCCTTTTGCCTGCAAATTTCAAGATGTTATTTTTTTCTGTTGTATAGTACTCCATTGTGTAAATGTTCCAGATTTTCCTTATCCACTCATCAGTCAAGGGACATTTAGGTTGTTTCCAGGTTCTGGCTATAACAAACAATGCTGCTATGAATATAGTTGAGCACATGTCCTTGTGGCATGGTTGAGCATATACACACACACAAGTGATATTTCTGGGTCTTGAGGAAGGTTGTTTTCTAATTTTCTGAGAAATCATCATACAGATATCCAAAGGGGCTGTACCAGCTTGCATTCACATCAGCAATGCAGGAGTGTTCCCTTTATCCCACACCCTCTCCACCATAATTCTCAACTAGTGTTACTTCAATCAGATTATTTGGCAGACTACATTATATTTGGCAAAATTCTATGTGAGTACTGACTCTCCTTCAGCTACCTTGTAGTTCCCTTTCCATTCTCTTTGTCACTAAGGTCAGGAGAATGATCACATCCCTTAGAACATGCAAGACCTTTACTTATCATAATTCCTTATTCGGTTCCCAGAGACTCTCTTGCCACAGGCTCCCTTCTTCCTAACACCACTAGTTCCTTCCTTTCCCTGCCATCAACTCGGGGACCCTGCAGGAGTCTCCTGTTGGGGTTTCCCATGCATTTGTACGTGCTGTGCTCTCTGAGATGTCTTATGACACATACATGTGCATGCACACTCACAGTGCTATGGTGTGGTCATAGCATCACATTGTGCCACAGTAATAAGCCAGAGGAGGGAGCCCCACCAGCTGTGGGTACACGGGACCAGTGTTAAAGCATGGTCAATGTCTGTTTAAGTGAGTGTTAGAGATGGGTTCTCTAAATTCTTCATGCAAGCACTCCTGCTGATGTTCACCTTCTTGTAAACAAGAAAGGATATTGGGGGATTGTGGTGTCCTGGCTGCTCTGAATAAAACAAATGTCACCTGGAGCCCAGGAAGCAGATTATTCAGTAGAGTGCTTAAGCCATGAGGACTAGAGTTCAATCCCTGGGACCCATGGAGATAGAGACAGGCATATTTTTGAAACTCCTGGCCAGCCAGTCTATCCTAATCAGTGAGCTCCAGACCATAAGACCCTGTCTCAAAAAACAGACTGCTCCTAAGAAATGATACCTGGGGCTGTCCTCTGGCTTGTATACACATGTATAAACATGCATGAGCACACATACACTTCTATAAGAATATGCATACACACACACACATACACACACACAAGGACTCTCAAATAGCCAGCTGAACTACCCTCCTGACAATACCAGCTATTTTAAATGTTCCAAGGACACTGAGAAAACCATAGAAGGATTAAGGCTGATTCTGCTCATTTCTCAAAAAAGCCAACCCAGGGCTTTTTCAACTAGTTTGTTTCAGACTTTTTGTTATCATCAGTCTCAATTAAGTCAAGATCAGGGCTTCTTAAACTTTTGCATCCACAACCCTGTAATGCCTAGATCATGGAGTCCCCCTTAAACCAACTAGAAGACCGAGTCCTGTAGAGAAAAGCAAAGAACCTTTATTTTTAGACAAGTTAGCAAACTCGATATCTCCATGTGTCCAAAATATTGAAGTGATCAGAGAGAACCGAGCTCAGTTGTGGTTGGGTTTTTATAGTAGCAAAAGTAGGGGCGAGAGATTTCTAAGATTTGGGACCCCTGATTGGCTGACATTTGTCTAGGGGTGTCCTGTTGAAAAGCGATGGGTGTGTGCTAGCAGATGGCCTATCTACAATGGCTGAAATGTTAGGAATTTTTGATGTTTTGATGGTCTGTTCCTGGGTGGCACAAGCTTAGGCTTTTCCTAGAATCCAGTGCTGCCTGCTATGTGTGTGGCCAGGCTGCCCTGGGTTCCACAACCCCTTTCCATTATAGAAATTTTTATACAACTTTGGGCGTAGGGTGTATACCATAGATATACAAATCAAATGTTACTGACAATAAATCATAAAGAAAAAATATAAGCAATTATTTGGTATCCCTTGAATGTTACTATTAAAGTTGAAAGCAAATTTGCACACTAGTAAGAGGAATATATATATATATATATATATATATTTAATTTGTATATAAATAATTGAAAAGAGGCTGGAGGGATTGTTTAGCAGTTAAGAGTACTTAAGAGTACTGGCTGTTCTTCCAGAAGACCTAGGTTTGATTCTACATACTTACAAGATGGCTCACAACAACCTGTAAGTCTGGACATGGAAGATCTACTACCCTCTCTTTGGTCTTCATGGGCCCTGCATGTACATGGTGCACAGACATACACAGAGGAAAAGCTTCAAAAAACACATAAGATAAATCAATAAAATGTTTAAAAAGAATTAAAACGTGGCTGAATATTTAATAGTACAGAATACATGGCATCTTCATCTTCAATATTTTTTCAGAGTTGGCTGACATTTTGATCTTATTATCATCAATGCCAAGAATACCTTTGCATAAATATGTATTGCAAAATCAAAAAAAGTATTTTTACAATCACTAAAAAATTGTTGGAAATTCTGTCCTACTCATAATCATTCAATGATTTTTTAATGAAATTCAAGCAACTCAAATAGTAATTTTAATGTCAAACATTCTTACAGTACAATCCAAAGGTACATTAATTTGATACATGCTGAGAAAAGACCAGCCAGAAAATATTAGAAGTCTATGTTTTCCATAATTAAATTATTATATTTCTATACAAGCAGAAAACTTTGTATGCACAGTAAGAACATTGCAGTTCACAACATACAATGGTTGTGGATCTGAACTGTTTCAGGTGGCATTTGTTGGCTAGCATGGCATGATAGCAGACACAGTGCCAAATACACACGTTGTGAGTTCAAAACCAGGGCTGCTATGAAGTCGAGCAATGTGACATGAGCAAGCATTGTCAGGAACACCTTAGACTCATTACACACTTGATTTTTGAGTTAATTTCTGGTCATTGCACACCCAGAATCATTTCCCTATTGCCAACATTTTCACAGCCCTCATGCTTAGTCATGTGATCCTCATATGGGGGTCATAAACCACTGGGCTGGAGATGACCTGAAATCTTGCCTACCTAGGCCAAAAAGGGAGCACTTCTGTTGGTGGCTTAGTAGAGGAAGTACCGTGGCTAGCGTTACAAAGGCAAGGCTATGGTTTATATTTACAAAGTGTGCTGTGACTGGTTTGATGCCCCTTCTCAGGCTATATAAGTGGGCTATGAGGCTGAGCTGGTTGAGAGGTCAAGCAGCCTATAGGCTGGGCTGTAAAAGGGGCTGGGAGGCCAGCTGCTGGAGAGCTAGGGAAGAGGCAGCTGAAGAGTTCAACAGAGTGGCTAGGGGAGGCACAGTGGGGTGGGACAGCAGGAGTTCAGAGGAGGGAGAGTTGAGACTGAGGGCAGATCAAAAAGAAAGCCAGAGAAACTCCTGTCCCTGGTTGCTAGAAGAGTTCAGGAGAGCAGTTGAGCCTTGAGGGCCAAGGATCTCAGAAATCTGAGCCCAGGGAGGGAGCTGTATTAGTGCTTGGTATTAGGGGCCGAGAAATCTCAATACCTAGGACTGCTGAGAAGCTGCAATGCGAGTTGTAGCCAAGAGGTGAAGATTCCTGACTCCTGGACCTACAGAATAGAAATGAGGAACACTGAGGCCTGCCTGGAAACTATACCCACTGCTGCCAAAGGGCAAAGGACCACAACGTCCCAGACCTACTCTAGAGGAACTCTTGTAGAGGCCAGGCTGCCAATACCCAAGGCCTGCACAACACTGGAACATTAGGTGGGTCCTGCTGCTATCAAACAGCACTAAGGAACAGAAAGGCTGCCAACCAAAATCCAGTGCTTGAATGGCTTCTCCCTGCCTACTCATCATTTTGATCTTAGTAGGGCAAAGATCCCAGCCAGTTGATTGGTTAGATTAACATTAAGCCTGCCTGCCTGGTGGACATGACTTCTTTTTTTTTTTTTTCGGTATACATTTCTGTGAATTTTTTTTTTTACATTTTTATTTTTTATTTATTTATTTATTTTTTTTATTAATTTATTTAATTATTAAAGATTTCTGCCTCTTCCCCGCCACCACCTCCCATTCCCTCCCCCTCCCCCAATCAAGTCTTCCTTCCTCCTCAGCCCAAAGAGCAAGCGGGTTTCTCTGCCCTGTGGGAGGTCCAAGGACCACCCACCTCCATCCAGGTCTATTAAGGTGAGCATCCAAACTACCTGAGCTCCCACAAAGCCATTACTGAGAACTGAAGAACAATGGACATGACTTCTTATGTTCTAAGAGGCTCAGACTGCTGTCTATTGTGTTTGCAGCTAGTAGTGTCATCACTTAAGACTTAGCTTTCAGGCCCCACCACAATATCTACAAAAGTGATGCTCCCAGAGACGAGGCCCAGGAAGGATAATTCTAAAACCCTCTAGATGTCTCTTAGGCACCTTCATTTTAAATAGCATCATTCCAGGCAACTGCTAGTAGGGTGTCAATGGAGAGACAAATAAACCCAAGACACGATGTTTTAAAACATCCAGCTCCACTCTAAACTGTGCTTTAAATGTGTAAATACAAATAACAACATAAATTGGCTGGAATAAGCAATCTTTCCTGTCTTATCACTGGACATTGGTTAAAAAGAAGGTTTCACGGGACAGGACTCTGTTATTATTAGGTAGCTGTCTTGGGTATTCTTAAACTGAATTCGCATCATAACTCTTAATTGAGAATTAAAAAAAAAAAAAAAAAACAGGCCTTAGCAAGTGCAAGGCTCCCTAGCTTCTCGTCTAAGCCCTCAGAACAGCTTAGTGGGAGACCCAGCTTTGGCTTGAATGGCCTTAGGATGTCAATCTGTTGCTTAGTCTGCTGAGCTGCCATGCTATAACCTGCAGTTACAGAATGGAGATGAACTTGGGGTAGAGACCTAGAAGGGCACAGTGAACACTTTATCTGGTGCTCTGACAATTAAATGTGCAAAAGTCTCTACTCTCTGATCCTTGCCTGAAGGACATGCCTCTTTGGCCAGGAATGATTTGTTGGCCCTATGATACAGACAGCCTTTTACACCTCCCTGTATGGCTGCTGAAATCTTGGCTCACACTCAAATGCCCCACTTGGGTTTTATTCAGGAAATGTTTCTTCCAGCTGCTTTATTTGTTCCATGATTTAATGTATAAGCTTCCAGAAAGTGCAAGATCACAAGTCAAATGAAAGGCTTCAGTTCCCAGTTCACATAAAGAGATAAAATTTGAAACCAAGGAAACAACAGAACTGGGCTAAATGAAGGACTAGGTATAAATGAGGCAATAACATTCCTACCAAAAGGTCACCACATGCTAAAATGTTCCAGAAAAAACACACTAGAACAACTGTGGTTACTGTAGTGTCGTAGTTATGGACAGACTTGCAAAAGGATTCAGGGTTCTCTTTAGCATTTAAAATCTAATGCAAAACAATCTGATAGAAATAAAAATGCATTTGCATTTCACAATGAAGAAATGCAACTATATAAGCAGGGCTCCTGTTTTAAGACTTGGAATCGACCTAAAGATGAAATTTGGGTGTCCTGGAGATCGGCTGTGGAGAGCCTGGGCATCAGGATCAAGAGATATGAAAATAAGGCAAAGGCCCGTCTAAGAGGTTTAAGGGTAAGCAGTAGTAACTTGTGGCAGAAGAGTGAAGAACCTGCAGACAGAGAGCTACAGGCATAGGCACAAGAAAAAGAGGACCTTTAGCACAAAAATGGAGATTTTACCAACGTATATTTCCAAAGGTTTTTGGCAGTTAAAGAAGCAAAACACAGAAGTTATTCCCATGATTCTCCAAATAGATACTGGGAAGTATTTAGAGTAGGCAAATGTCATCTATTACGTGGGCTCCAGACACATAGCCACATTTAGTGGCTGATTAAGTTGTACGACAGGTAAGGACAGTCTTAAGTATCACAAATGGGGGCCAACTGTTGTATGCAAAGATTAAACACAATGGCACCTTTAGAAGACTGTGCATAAACACTGATGATGCTGTCAGAAGCTATCTGGACTATGAGTCAACTGTCAATTTTTAAAAGTCTGTTAATAAGGAGGAAATATACCAAAAGTTGTCACGTAGTTACAGAGTTTGTGTTGTATCCCTCAGGTCCCCCAGCAGCTAGAAAAATTATCTGCTGCTGGTTTGCAGTTGAGGCCCTCCTTAGCCAAAGGCTGCGGCCTTGCTCCGATAGTTAAGCCCTCTTCCTTGGAGGGTAGTTGACATGCAATGTCCGAGCAATAGGAGAACAATTGGAAATGGGTCCAGCTCCATCTATCAGTACCCCCCAGAAGCAAGGTTAAGTATTTAATTGGAAACTTAAAACAAATTAGACATTTATTCTCTAGTATTTTGATCTGAGCCATAGCCCTTGTCTCTGTAAACCAGTTCAAGATCAATATGTGTATTATTTTTCATGCATAAATGATGTAAGAAACCAATTGTAGGGCTGGAAAGATGGCTCAGTGGTTAAGAGCACTGGCTGATCTTCCAAAGGACCAAGGTTTGATTCCCAGCACCCACATGGCAGCTCACAGCCGCCTATAGCTCCAGTTCCAGGAGAACCATTCAATACTCTCTTCTGACTTCTATGGACACACACACACATACCAAATAATAAATATTTTTAAAAACAAACCAGTTGCAAGTATTCAGTATGCTCTGGGTACCTTCTGTACAATTGGGCAAGCTTCTTTTAATCTGATGAATTGGTTAAGAAAGATTCTTCTAGCATAAAATTATTAGCATTTAATGAGCACTTACTAAGCTACCATGTTATCATATAATTAACATATGCTATATGTTAATCATATAATTTGCATAATGCCCACACTACCGTGATGCAAATGTTACCATCATCTTCTTAAAAACATGAAGTCTAACTACATTGCGCAGGCTCATCTCAAGCTCTTGGGCTCAAGCAATCTACTTCCAGCCTTCTGAGCAGTTGAGACGACAGACAGGAGCTATTGCTCCCATCCTGTCATCTTCATTTTATTATGCAGGGACCTTGGGGAAGGAAAAGGATTTAGACAGTTTATCTGAAGTCACACCATGAAGAAGGAGGCAGGCTGAGATTTTCAATCAATGTGACTCCAAAACTTGTCCTCCTGCCACATTGGATTCTAAAGTGAATTTAAATAAAAGGTGTAATGAGAATGAAAATACAGAAGTGAGTCTTTGTTTTCTAATGGCATCATACGACATGACAAAATATGCCACGTCTAGTTTTTCTCTCAAAAGACGAACCCAACAAACCAGAGATGCACTTAAATTCTCAGAAGAAATGAGTGCAAGCAGTGTAGTCTGCAACTGTTATTTGTTTATACAAGAATTATTTCAGCTAATTAAAGACAGAGGAGTGGGACAATATTTGTAAGGAACAACTGAAGTCAGACATCTTAATTATGCTCTCAGATGAGCACAAAAGAGTAAGCTACAAAAAACCAACAACTTAATAAAAGCTAACTGTTACATATCAGGATATGGATAGCAGAGAGAGACCCCATTTAGAGCAATTCAGATCAGACATCAAGGACTAATCAGAGAGGTTTCACGACAACCATCTGTGGCAACACATATGTAAATGTCAAGTCACAGCTTTATTAAGAGGTATTTTCCCTAGAAAATAAAGGACACATTTGTGGTTATCTATTAAAGATGAATAGTATCTAAAAGAGATGTCTATAACACTTTTTAAAAGCAAGTATCAAGACTGCCAAATCATTAATAAATAGAATCAACTTCCATGGAAGAGCCTGAAGGAGTCACAGAGAGAAGGGCCCCCATCCTACAGGACTAGAGACTACATAGTAGCTTGCTTCCCCCCAACCCATTATTAGGACCACTGCTTTCTTTTCATCCAGCTCTTGGAGATAAAAAACAGCAGGAGAGAATCCCAACAGAGCATCCTGGCACTACATCATCCAGCCCTCTCTCTACCAACAAGCTGTGAACTGACCTCATCAGACACAGGCTGTGCTAGTCAGACTTTTCATTAGTGTAATAAATACCTCACGTACACACAAAAAGGAAGAAAAATACTTATTTCTGGCTCAGACTTACAGCCCATGGCTGGCTGGTTCCACTTCTAGGTCAGAGTGGGGAACAGCATCATGGGAGGAAAGGCATGGTGGTGCAAATTACTCAGCTCATGGTGGCCAGCAATCAGAAGGAAGAACACAGACAAGTTACCCTTCAAAGTCACAGCCGCAGTGACCCATTCCTTAAACCAGGCACTATCTTCCAAAAGTCCATTCAATTCTGAGCTCAGCAATGAATAATTCATTCATTAAATCAGAGATTCTGCCATCCAGTGACCTCCCAATGGCTGGATCTACCAGCTGTGGTATAGGCCTCAAAACATAAACCTTTTGGGAAGGAACAGGCCTGGGATCCAGTTATCTCCTAGAGAGAGCTCTTCTTTTTTGGAAACTTCTGACCTCAGCATCATTTCTAGAAAGAACACCTTCCCTGGCTTCTCCACTCATGCTCTACATACTTAAAAACACACCTCAATTGATGTCTCCTGTCACACTGAATGGGCACCATGAACTTGTTGTCTGAGTTTTCTGTCCTGCTAAGTTCCTGCAGTCATTAAGTCCCAAAGAAATCACACAGAGGTCTACATTAACTATAAACTGATTGGCCCATTCGCTCAGGCTTCTTATTAACTCTTATAACTTATATTAGCCCATTATTCTTGTCTCCATTAGCCACGTGGCTTGGTACCTTTTTCAGTGAGGCAAATGCATCTTGCTTGCTCTGTGGCCGGGTCAGGACTGCAGACTAGGACTTCCTTCTTCCCAGAATTCTCCTGTTCTCATTGACTGGCCTCTACTTCCTGTCTTGTTGTCCCACCTATACTTCCTGCCTGGCATTTATTTAAAATATAATTGACACAATACAGACCATTGTCCCACACCATGAACTCACCAGCCATAGGTCTAGAAGCTCACTCATCCCCTCCATGTCTTTCCACCACACTTTCTGTCACCACAGTCCAGTGGATTAGGACATGAGGCCTCCTTTGTGTAGCTCTGATCTTACAACATGAGCTTCATGTGTAACAGGACCTCTCTGAGGTGACTGTGGTATTGGCAGTCTGGTCGTAAGGACCACTGTTATTTATTAAGCTTCTACTTCCTCTGCTAATACTACACTCGGGCCTACATCTATCAGCATAGAGACCTCAGACAGATGAACAGTAGGGTTTTCCTTAGCATTTTCTGTGTGAGAAATTTTCAGCATGCTTTTTAGAGAATGAAGACCATCAGATAATACCAGAAATTCTTCTGTAGCTGAAAACACAGGCCCATTGTTTTTTGTTTTGTTTTGTTTTTTTGCTTTAAATAACACACACACACACACACACACACACACATGCATGTACACCATGAAGGAGAGACACATACCATGAAGCAGAGACTTAACTGGTAGACAAACGTAAGAACTATACCAAATGCCAAGATCTGGGCTATAACCACACTCAGCAGAACAGGCTGACTGGGCTGTAGGCAACAGAGAAGAGTCAACTGAACCAGTTTAGAAAGAGAAAAAATGTAAAAACTCAATGCCTGCTTTTTGGCTCACCTAAAAAACTTGCCTCCAGATTGGTATTGTGTCTGTTTGTCTGTGTGTGTGTGTGTGTGTGTGTGTGTGTGTGTATTCCTTCCTATGTAGGCTCATAGCTATTAGTGGTCTTGTTTTTCTCATGTGTTCCTAAAAGTTCATATTTTACAACAAAATCTCCTGGTTCCTCTTTGCAGGAAGCTCCAGTCTCACTAGATCAGCAGTTCTCAACCCATGGGTGATAATTCCTTTGGGGGACTGAATGGCCCTTTCACAGGGGCCCATATCAGATATTCTACACATCAGATATTTACATTATGGTTCATAACAGTAGCAAATTACAGTTATGATGCAGCAACAAAATAATTTTATGGTTGGGGTCACCACAACATGCAGAACTGTGTTAAAGGGTCACAGTGTTAGGAAGGGTGAGAACTTTAAAGGCTCCATCTTCTGGGCAGCTGCTCTAGGAACTGTACATGAGTGCCACACGGTCCCGGTTGTAGCCTCATCTAGAGGTAGGCAAGTTTCTCAAGCTTTCCCTCTCATCTCCAATAAGGCTTCTCAGGAAGGTAAGTCCTGAATTGCATTTTTTTTCTGGATAGAAAAAGTTTGTACTCTGAAATGCAGGCAGAAAAATAACATTTTTAAAAATTTTACACTTAATTTTTTTGTAAACAAGAAGAAAAATAACATTTTTAAAAATTTTATACTTTTTATATTTTTTGTAAACAAGAAGGGACAAAGTGAAAACAAGGAACTCGGCCATATGCCTTCTTTTTTTTAAGATCACATCTTCTTTTTTAATATAATTTATTTAATTTTATTCTATGTGCATTGGTGTGAAGCTTTCAGATCCCCTGGAACTGGAGTTATAGACAGCTGTGAGCTTCCACGTAGGTGCTGGGAATTGAACCTGGGTCCTCTGGAGGAGCAGCCAGTGCTCTTAATTACTGAGCCATCAATCCAGCCCCCATATGCCTTCTTTTCATGTAAAGAAACCAAGGCAGCGACTCAGTACATCCATACTTTCAGAATCCGCCTTAGCCCAAGCAGCTCAATTGGTGGTGGTGGACACTGAGGTAGTGGTAGACACTGAGACGGTGGACAGTGAGGTGGTGGACACTGAGGTGGTAGACAGTGAGATGGTGGACAGTGAGGTGGTGGACACTGAGGTGGTGGACACTGAGGTGATGGGCACTGAGGTGGTGGTGGACACTGAGGTGATGGACACTGAGGGGTGGACACTGAGGTGGTGGACACTGAAGTGGTGGTGGACACTGAGGTGGTGGTAGACGCTGAGGTGGTGGACACTGAGGTGGTGGTGGACACTGAGGCGGTGGACAGTGAGGTGGTGGACACTGAGGTGGTAGACACTGAGGGGTGGACACTGAGGTGGTGGACACTGAGGTGGTGGTGGACACTGAGGTGGTGGTGGACACTGAGGTGGTGGTGGACACTGAGGGGTGGACATTGAGGTAGTGGACACTGAGGTGGTGGTGAACACTGAGGTGGTGGTAGACGCTGAGGTGGTGGACACTGAGGTGGTGGTGGACACTGAGGTGGTGGTGGACACTGAGGTGGTGGTGGACATTAAGGCAGTGGGTGGTAGTCAACACTGAGGGGGTAGCAGCTCAGCCTCTTCAAACTCTTTAAGGTGGAGCCTAATCACCATCTCTCAAATGGGGTGGGGGCGGGAGGAGGGCGGACCGGACACACACTTGGGAGCTTTCTTCCAGCTTCCACCTCTCCTGGATCACTGGCTTTTCTGGAGTCACTCACCGGGTCTTGAAGACCTTGAAGACGCTCAAGCAACCCACTGAGGAGGTCACATGGTAAACAATCAACTTAGCTACCTGAATGAGCTATTGTGGGAGCCAGCAGCCTAGCCTCTGGGAACCCCTTAAATATCCAGTGCCTTAAAGGGCAGCCTCACGTGCATGCGTGTGTACGTGCATGTGCCAGGATGGCCCAGCTTAGCGCTCTCAGGGCCCTTTTCCCCAGAGACCAAAAATACCTGAAAATTCTATTTATTTATTTATTTATTTATTTATGGTAAGTGTCAGGGTGTCTTGTTACTCAGCAATAGACAAGAAGCAGGCCAGGATGATGTTAAGGCTAAGGTTTTTGTATTGTGGGGAGCATCATTTTCTCAATTAAAAGCAGTTCTCCTAATTCTGTCCTCGTAGCACAAAAGTGTAATGTGCAGAGCATGGGTGGGAGACAACATGGAGGTGATGCTCAGTTCTCTTTCTTTCCCCCACCTTCAGGATAATACTAGAATTATAGGAGGGAAAGAATGCAGTGGCTTGTGATTTCTTAAGAAACCGTTTAAAATATGGCCAATAGCAAGATGGCAATAACAAAAGCAAGTAACAGCTGAAAAACCGTAACAGTTAGGTAAAATCGCAAGGCAGTGCTAGCCATAATTATTAAGCAACGATGAGCTTTAAGTTTAACCAGAACTAGTTGTATGGTTTATATGTACTAGTTTATTTAACTTATTTCATTTATGTAAATAAAATTTTATATGGATAAAATGGATTTGTCTTTCAAGTCTGAGGTGTTATATCTTCAAATAGAAGGGCATTTTATTCTCATTTATTATTTATTGTTTTGCTCAAAAGTTATATTCATTTATTTATAAACACTTCAAGTACATCTAATTTCTGCCAGAAATGGCCTAGAGGCTAAGAATAAGATGACAGAAACTGCATTTGGGGTTGTTTAGAGGGTAGCCAGAGCTTCTCACATAAGCATGGCCTGTGGGTACATTTAAAATAAATATGGAAAGACCTTTTCTAGAAATTCAGATATCAAGGGAGGTGGGGCAGGACTTGGCTCTCCATGAGCCTGCTGCTCAGTTGGCATGGAGACCCATCAAGGCAGACAACAATATAGCTGGTAATAAGGACGCCATCTGAATGTTTACCTGGCCCCCAGGAAAGAGACGGGTGCTGCTGAGGATACACTCCACATCCAAAATAAGGTAATGAGGTTCGAAGGATGAGTCAGCTGAAGGTAGAGAGAGGCGAGGCTGTTCTGGCTGCAAAGTTACTCAGCCCCTCTAGGGAAAAGGGAGAGGCGCCATGTGAAAGACACTCGAATTGCAACTCTAACCATGGAGCCTTGTGATATGACAGGCTCTATCAGTAAACAAGAGAATGAAGGATGGAGTTATGGAGTCTGAGCTTTGGGATGTATTTGAGATAGACCCAGCTGACCCCTCATGCAATCTTCTCAGCTCAGACTCTCGGGTTGACCTCCCACAAGGCCGTGCAATAAAGAAGGGGAGAGAACCAAGGTCCTGAGCATCTTGCTCTAATGTACATTTTTTTTCTCCCTTGGATGGCTCCTCTTAGGATTAAAAGATGTTTCCAAGAAGGAGGACA
Organism: Chionomys nivalis; assembly: GCF_950005125.1. Taxonomy (NCBI): domain Eukaryota; kingdom Metazoa; phylum Chordata; class Mammalia; order Rodentia; family Cricetidae; genus Chionomys; species Chionomys nivalis. The sequence continues at coordinate 27,153,831 of NC_080095.1, read as the reverse complement.
AGGCCAGAGCATATTTCTCAATCAACTCTAAAAAGCAATGTTGTTAGTACAGGCTACTACTCAGGCACCATCAGTCTGGGGCTTTTTGAAAAGATATAATCAACCGAGAAAAAGTGAGGTAGAGGTGAAAAATGAAAAATGGCTTTGAAGCTATTTCACTTGCTACTGCTGGAAAATGTTTGAGTTTAAACTCTAGTAGGCATAAAATCAGCTTGCAGAAAACATCAGCTTTGGAATCTGAATCAATGACCTAGAAATAAATTCCAGAGAGGGATAAGTGAAATTTTGAAAGAGTGAAATCAGAGAACATCAAAATATTATTTCCAAATGGTTTGTAAAAATAATGTTTCAGGGCTTCAGTGTAGAAATAAGTACATTTTAAACCTACAGGTATTAATAATACACTGGCATTTTGTTACATAATGCTAGTCAATCTAGGAGTGAATTTCCTTTAGCGGGGCTTATTGAGGTGACTGGGGATTTAGTGTTACAGTCCTACAATACCACATTCTCCCATCTGCCTGTGGCTTCCACTGCTCCGAAATTCCTCAAAGGTCAACATTTTGTCCATCTCTTATGCAACACTAAATGCAGACATCATAATTTTTTAATTATCCCTGTCATTCTGGAATACCATCTTCAATATTTCTGTAAACTTGGAGGTTCATGGTGCTCCTATAGCCATACTTTGTCTACCTCCCTCCTCACACTGGCATCATCTAAAGGCTCTGCCTCTTATCCTTCTCTTTCTACCCACGCATTTACACTAACATGGCACCCAGACTCTCTGGCTGGTCTAGGGTACCATTCTTGGAAACGACCCTGACAGCTCTCATCACACTGTTTTCCGTCAGCCTCAGAGAATTTCTGACTCTCCTGCGTTAACAAGTCTAAGACTGGATCCTTCCTGTCACATGTTTTTAACCTTTACCCTGGCAACAAGACCTCATCCATGGACCAATCTCTTCATTCCCTGCTACATCCTGCAGCCTGCAACCTGGTGGAGACCTTCCTGGTTGCTCAGAGTCTAACCCCAGCACCTCCTGCCTTGAATGACATTTTACAAGCCAAGCTCCAAGATTCAACACGGTTCTCTCTTGGTTAATGCCTTCCTGGTCTGCTCCCTTTACACAGTGACTTCTTGAAGTCTTGTCTGGACCACACCATCTCTAACAGAGGCCACGATGATGGAGGACTGGCAGGAGAATCTCCATGAACATCTGCCAAATAGAACTGAATTATTCGGCTGCTCGACCCAAGTTTAATTTTAACTATATAGGGAGCGCGGGGAAAATGGAACGCACATCTCATTTCCACTGCAATAGTTATTACTTTGATTTCTCCAACAGTAATAACAGAAACGGATACTAAAAGCATTTTTCCTTGAATTAGAAAAATCACAGAATGAAATCGCTTGAATATTCTTGCTAGTTTTCTGTCCTTCAGTGGTTTGGATAGATCTTATCGCTCTGAATATAAACAGGTTTTTTTTTGCATCTGAGGAGCTAAGGATTGATGACAATGGGAAGACTCAAATATGTGAAGGATGAATTGTGTCCAGAAAACTGTGGGTCAGAGAGGTATTTTCTAAATGGGAAATGAATCCTGACAGGAAGCTGCCTGCTGGGAAATGAAGGGAGGCTTTGACAAGCTAGTAATCATGATCAAATTGTGGTGATGTGGACTTGTGGAAATACACCCGTGGAATCTACAATATGAAAGTGGTTCTGGGAAGAACTTAATTACACAGAAAAGGAACGAGCACAAATCTTTTAGAGTTTGCAATTCTGCATCTTGGGACTGTGCTAGGGCGTCACAGACAGCCTGCCTGTCTTAGGTGGCAGCCGCTGCCTGGGAGCACTCTCCTGGGTTGTCAGTCTTCTTCTCCGCACCAAGGTCGGCTAGGTAGGCAAAGTTAGCAGGGAGCTGCTATCTGAAATCCTGTTCAATCTTTTTATTTTATTTATTTACTTATTTATTTATTTTTTTGAGACAGGGTTTCTCTGTAGCTTTGGTGCCTGTCCTGGAACTAGCTCTTGTAGACCAGGCTGGCCTTGAACTCACAAAGATTCACCTGCCTCTGCCTCCCGAGTGCTGGGATTAAAGGCGTGTGCCACCACCGCCCGGCAGATACTGTGCAATCTTGCATGTGAAACTTAACTGTGGCCATGGGCACCTGTATCTAATTCCCTCTCGTTGTGACTTTCTTTTGAACTGGGAAGTGTTTCCATTCTTCCATGAGCATTCCGTTGACCTTCTCCTTGTGTCTAAAGATCTAGAGATTAAGTGAGTCCTGTCCAGAAGAACTGCACAGTCTTGGAGGAGAAAGGAAGAGCCAAAGACAGGAAATGACAAAGGGAAGGGACAGCACAAGATGGAAAACTGTGGGCTTGATCCAAAATGTGCTTAAGGGGATGAAAACCCAACAACTCAGTGTAAAAGAAAGCCTGCTAACCTGTTAGTTTCAAAGATTACTCCATACATACAGTGACAGTTTGTTAATTACTAGTTCCAAATAATGTGTAGAGAATTTCTGTCCTTGCATCCTGCCCTCCTCCCACCTAGACAATCTTAACGTGTCCTGAACTCTCAGCTTCCACAGTCCTCATGACACAGGAGACCGCCAGAAGAAAAGTATCGAAGAATGTCAAGGACAAGACTGACGTTTTGGAGATGGCTAAGTGGTCCCACTGTTCATCCCAAAACAACAAGTTCCCTCTCTGCCTGGTACTAGGTCAGAATTTAATGCTTTATTCAGACTAGACTAGCACTCCACTGCTGAGCCATATAACCAGTCTTCTTTGACTTTGAGACAGAATGTCACTAAACTGTCCAGGCTGACCTTGAACCCACTCAACAGTCATGGCTGACCTTGAACTTCTGATCTTATTACCCGAGCCTCCCAAGTGGCTGGAACTTGGGCCTGCGCCAGCTGATGCTCATTTTCTTTAGCTTTAGACAAGAAGTCACATGGCTGAGACTCTGAAGTCTGCTGCCACCAGCAGTGTCTGGGGAAGCCTTAGAACCCTGAGGGCCTTGTCCTATTCTTGCCTCCAGGATTTCTGGGATTCTGGGGGTAGACTGTACCCAAAGCTCCAGGGCTGAACTCTGCCACTCAGCAAAGATGCCATGTGCCTTACTGGGGACCACTGTTCAGACGGTCAGGCACCCCAGTCCTAAGCAATGACTTAGGGGTGACTCATATTAGAGAGAACCCAGCACTTCTGGCCCTCAAACCGAGCAACACTCTTAGCTTGAGTTGGTGAGGTTTCAAGTGGAAGCCTGGAGCTACGGCAGGCACTGTGACAGCCTCAGAAGAGTTAGGCCAAGATCGCAGCTGACACACAGTGAGGCTAAGACGGAAAGAAAGAAGCCCCGTGGTATTACAGCCAAATGGCTCCAGATGGCTCAGAAGACAGAGTCAACAAACTCCTTTCCTCACTTAAGGCAAGGAAGGTTAAACTGGCCACATGTTATATTCAGAAAGGTGACAGACTGGCTCAAAATTACATCAGGTTTATGTAGGTCATACTGGACAGAGCCTTCTTTGAAATTGGGTGCTGTTAGAGAATGACAGATGAGCCATCTAGTATTCTGACTGGAGACCAAGACATGAAGAAAGGGAAGGGGTGCTTCATTTGAAAAAGAAGGCTTTTCGAAATGTTACCGAGGCTGCAATCTTGACAGGCTGTTAGAAGGCATGGGTTTCTAAAGGAGATGGAATTTTTAATCATAGAAGTTCACTCACGGTGTCAGTGATGACCAGAAATCTATTTGAAGTGGGGCACACCCCAAATGACACTGCCTCCTTCAGATCTTAATCACCCTCACGAAGAGATTTCCCGCTCTAAACCCCAGTTATTCCAGTGGTCAGGGCAACATGGTCCAATCTGTCTCTCTCCAGTATAAGATTTGTAAATTCAAATCCCAGCTTTGGGGATAAACCCTTGTAGTGGCCTATGGGGACTTCTGGACAGTTGTCTGTCTTCTCTAGGTATCCCACCTGTACATACAGGTTTCTCCTTCAAGCCTTATTAGCAATTCCCTGAAGGCAGAGGAAGGGTGATTCTGTCCCAGGGTCTCACAGGATTCATGTGTCTTGAGAAGACCCCAGCAGGCCCAGTTCAGTGTGGAACTATGGTTCCCTCAGTGAAGGTACACCAATCACAGCCCTCCTGGTTTGCTCATCGTGACATTGGATGTTTTGTGAGGGCTGGCAGAGTAGAGAGGTTTGTAATGATTCGTTTTAGTGTCCCTACTTATTCCCGGTCAATTTCCCACCCAGGTTGTGAAGTGGGGATCGGCTCTACTTGCTTTTATCACCAATTTATGGGACTTGAATTGCTGAATGATCCCTAGATTTCTGTTCCATTTGGTGCCTTGCCTCGGCTTTCTCCTTCAGGCCAGTTTGTGCCTTCAACAGACAGCATTCACCTTTGTTTCTCTCTGACTTACACAGAGCTCAGAGCAATACCCAGTCCCCTGGAGACTGGGCTCCCATCAGGAGCCGGACTGCTGCCAGTGTGGTGCTGATACGATGCTGACTCATGGCCTCTTCTGGAACATACAGGTTTATAAAGAGCACAAAAGCAGAGCTGACTGAGGACTCTCAAGGGAGCAGGCTCACAGGCAGTGCTTTTGGTCAAGAGTTACTCTGTGACTCCAAGAGGACTTCCCTTACCTGGCCTGTTTTCTTTGAGATGGGGGTCTCACTATCTAGCCGAAGCTGGCTTCAAACTTGTGATCCTCTTGTCTCTGTCGACTGAGTGTTGGGACCAGTTTCCCTTCTTTGATTTCACTCTTGCTGTGATTAAGAATTTTATTTCAGGAATGCACATGTGTCTGGTAGGACTGAGGAACTGTTTGTTTATGTGGTAGGATGAAAGATAAATCCAAATACTAACACTGAGACCAGCTACACTGAGGAATGACAGCCTTGACAGGTTGGAGAAAGGGGAAGAATGGCCAGTAACTTTGCAGTAATGCTCTGCAAAGATACTAGAAACATTTGGAGGAGGACTCCCTATTACCTCCAAAGGCTGATCTTGGTCCAAACAGGACAAGAAAAGTACCCCTCCCTTTCTCTCTTTACTTTAACACGAATAGAAGCCACAGCTTAGAAGTGAGGCACACAAAAGCTTAACGTTGCCTCGTGTGCTAGCCTGGGAAGTTAAGATACCATTTATGGCATTACATAAATTGGATGCTGCCTTCAGATTTTAGAGTCAACTTCCCAAACATCTGGAAAGCAATCTATCCTTTATTAGAGATTATATTTCCTCTGTTTCTACCAAATGGCAGACATTTGAACCAGCCCATAAGTAAGTGTTCCACAGCATTTACAAGTTCAAACAAGTTACAGCAAGATCAAAAACGTCCTTGCAGCTACAGCAGCAGATGATCTTCTGGAAGCCACTCTTTCAACAGTGGTGGCCCCAGCTCTCCCCAGCACTGAGTGCACTGCCAGCCTGGGCATCCTGGTGGCCGGGGGAGGCTCCTGCTGCTTTTTACTGCATTCCCTTATTCTGAGTGCTCTGGAACCCAGGTTAAATTTTTTCTGTACTTTTTTTTTTCTGTAGTCAAATAAAGACAAAACTGCAAGCTAGGGCTAAATACCCTTTATCCCTTTGAAGCCCATTTCACATGAAGTAATTGACTTCCCTCATAGGGACCAATTATAAACCAGGAGAAAAATGGCATTCATACCCTTCATGAGCCTCTCAGAGACCAAAGCCCTGGACAGACCCTGCCTGCTTCTTACAGAAATAAATATGGGTGAGCGCATCAGGTCTCACTCCAATCATATGCTAAAGAAATGTAAATATGACTGGCAACATTAAGTTATCTCTGATATTCTGTTCCCTCCTCACTTGTTGAGGAGTATGACCCATCAGACACAGAGATTCCATCTCGCTGGGATACAGTCTTCAAGAGACAAGATCTAAGTGACTTCAAGAGTGGTCTCCTTCCTGTCCTTTTTACTCTGTAACTTCTGATCACGACTGTGTGGTACCCTGATTTCCATGAAGCTAAAGAAAGACAATTCTACAAGCTTGCATTTATCCTACTAGAATTAAAAGGCTAAATGGCCTGGGCCTGGCATGGTTAAAAGCATGAATTTTAGAATCTGAGTCTGCGTCCTGTCAAAGAGACCATGAAAAGTCACTCCATCACTCTCCGAGTCAGTCCCTGCTTCTTAAACGCACAAGGGGGTAATAGCGTGGGGTGGTGGTAGCAGCATAGGGGGATGGTAGCAGCAGGAGGGGTAGTAGTAGCATGGGAGGGGGTGGCATCAGCATGGGTGTGGTAATAGCATGGAGGTGGTGGGAACAGCATGAGTAGGTAATGCATGGAAAACAACTTAGCTAGTATTATATATGACAATGGCGTGCCTAGTGTCTTACTTGCAGGGCCTTGCAGAGCAATAAGCCATCACACCTCCTGTGGTGGTTTGAACAAAAATGGCCCCTATAGGCCCATAGGGAATGGCACTATTAGGATGTATGGTGAACTTTGAGGTCTTAGATGGTCAAGTCACACTCAGTGTGGCAGTATCTTTTTTTTTTTTTTTGTCTGAGCATCAAGATGTAGAACTCTCAGCTCCTCCTCCAGCACCATGTCTGCTGCCATGTCCCACCATGATGATACTGGATTAAACCTCTGAACCTATAAGCTGGCCCCAGTTAAATGTTTTCCTTTATAAGAGTTGCAGTAGTTGCGGTGTCTCTGCACAGCAATAGAAACCCCCACAGTAATGATGGTGGAAAGTTCCGGAAAACCTTTTTTAATTCATTAATTAATTTGGATTTTTTTGTTGTTGTTGTTGTTGTTTTACATCCCAATGCAGTTTCCCCTCCCTCTTCTCCCAGTTCACACCTCTGCCCCCCCATCCTGCACCTCCACCCTCCCATTTTCTCCTCTTCCATCTCTCTTTAGAAAAGGGCAGGCTTCCTGTTAGTATCAACCAGCCACAGCACAGCAAGTCCACAGGCCTTCTTTTAAGTTAAGCTGTCATCAAGCTGTAATCATTCTCAAGGGCCACAAGAAGCTCCAAATCCTCAAGAGTTTTGAAGAGCCTTTCTCTTCCAGATTAGATAGCAGATAAGACTGGGGGTCAGTGTCCCCGTACTGTGCCCAAATACCTGTGATAACTGACCTACAAGGGGCAGATTCAGACTGGCTCGCAGCTCAAGACATCTTAGTCCATTGCTTGGGGTAGCCCAGCTGTCCCCTAGTACGTTATGCTTAAAAGAATTCATTTTAAAAATAGCATGACTATTTAAAATTCTTTCTTCAACAAGGAAATAGCGGCCATCTTTCCAGAGGCCGTGAGAGGAATGTCTACCTGTGTGCAACACAGGCTCCCCCAGCATATTCCTGCTGATCAGCCCACACACGAGGCTCATAGTGCAAGTGGTAAGAGCAGTTCAGGGAATCTTCCTGCCTCGGAGTTCCTTTAAGCAAGCGCAGTAACTTTTCCCTGTAACAATAGTTTGAAATTTAATTAACAGTTGTAAAGGACAAAGGCCGGCTGAGAGAAAACTACAGAAACACTGTCAGCTGTAGCCAGCGTCCGCAGGGCAAGCGAGCCTTCCCGGTGTGGGGGGCTCGGGACAATGAAGCCCCTACTTTACACCATCCTACAGTGTGCACCTTTCCCTATATGGTCAGTTTCCCTATGTTGCTAATGCACTGGCCTCCCCTTCCATTACCCTGTAATTCAGACCCTTTCTTTACGTCCATCATATTCCCTGCATTACTAACACGCTGACCTCCCCTGGATATTATCCTGCAATTTATACCTTTCCCCTACTCCCTCGGATTTCCCATGTCAGTACGAATGTACCAGTGCTCACAATTTGCACACACTTATGACAATTTGCACTCATTCTTTTCCCTTAAGGCAAGCTGGGGAAAGTTGCACTGATACTACACATCTAGCAGGAGAGAGCAGACACTAAGAGCTCCGGAGGTAGGGCGTGGCCGTGCAGCAGGCTGTAAGGAGGATCATGGACAAGTTCTTGGTGTGGGAAGAAGCACTCAATGAGATGGGATGGGCTCTGGCTGACCTGATGGCAAAGCAAAGGAATAATTTTTTTTCTCTTTAACACTTGTGTGTGGGGGGGTACATTCCAGAGTGGAGGTCAGATGACAACTTTTGAGAATCCCTTCTCTCTTCCCACCATACAAGCCATGGTGGAAGGAGTCAGACCTAGAGTTAGGACACAGACACATCCAGAGGGAAGATCATAAGAATCACATGAAGACACACGGAGAAGAGAGTCATCTACAAGGCAAGGGCAGTGGCTTCAGAGGAGTAACCCTGACTGACACTTTATCTAAGACTTCTAGACTCAAGAACTCTAAGAAAATCAACACTAATGCTCAAACCACGCAGTCTGTGAGCCAGTGTATTGTGGGCAGAGAGAGATTAGACACAGTTCAATGACCAAGTGGCTACCAGTGGTCAAGATACAAAGCTGATTTCTAAGGGTTCCCAGAGCTGATAAATGGTAGACAGGAATATGAACGCTGTAGCAGTGGTTCTAATCTTCCTAACGCTGAGACCCTTGACCAAAGTGCCCCATGCTGTGGTGACCCCCAAGCATAACCTTATTTTCCTTGTTACTTCATAACTGGAATTTTGCTACTGTTATGAATAATAATGTAAATGTCGATATTTTCCCATAGGGGCCGTAGGTAACCCCTAAGGGGTTATAGACCACAGGTTGGGAGCCAATGTTATAAAAGAAAGGACCTGAGGTAAAGACAATACAGGGTATCCAGAGCTGAGGTTTGCAGGGGTGATAGATAGCATGTACTCCCCTTACAGCAGGGGCTGAAGACAGCTCAGATTCTAGAGATGCTCCTGCCTTCCGCTCTCTCCTCCTTAGGAACAGATACTTGTGTTACCATTTCTGGCTTTGTGTGGATCCTGGAGATTTGAACTCAGATCCTCTCACTTGCACAGCCAGTACTTGACCACTAAGACATCTCTCCAGCCAGTAATGACATTTAGGCCTAAAGAGTCGGCATGGAGGGCCGGATTATTACCACTGTCACCAAACTGCTTCTGTATTTGTCACTGAGTCTATGCCTCTTCTCTACCACTACAGAATGCTGCTCACTTCCCGAAACAAGTGGGAGTTGGGCCTCTAGTATTTTAGAACATTTACCAAGAAACATTCTACTCTGCAAACAGAGCATACAAAAAGATGGTTCTGAGGAATGTTTAAGACAGCAATCCTTTATTAGAGGAACCCTGTGGTAGCAGTGGAATGTGGGGTTTGTACTGCTTTCAGTTTTTACAAGGTCAAAGCTAAGTTCGTACATTGGAAATGCATTCTGTCTTAACTGATGCATATGGGATGAATTAATTTACTTATTTTTAAATGCATCTACTGGCCTTTAGAAGCTTTTATTTATATAAAGGTACTTTTGAACTTTACAAGCAGGTTGCGTACTAATCACTGTCCAAATATTTAAAATAAGGCAAAGCAACAATTCCTATCCAAAATATGGGATAAAAATCAACACCAAATGTCACCCTAAACCATTTTTTAGTAATTTCAACATTTTTCATAAATTGTATTAAAATACACATGTATTTAAAAACATCAGATCACATAACTATATAAGTATATTTCTACTGCTTTGTGAAAAGAAGATGAAGTATATTTTACATACCAATCAATAACTTTACTTTGGGTAGTAATTTTTATGGTGATTATAATTCAGTGTCTAACTCTTAAAGGAACCTGCCTAGGTGGCAATAATAAATGTCATCATTTATCTTAACTCCTCTGCGATCTCAATTCATCTTCCATCCTGGCTTTTCTTGTTTTTACATGGTATCAGATGGCTTTACAGGCATGTGTCTCTTTCTCCTTTGTCTTTTGTACTTCCCTTTTCATTTTTTTAAAAGGTTTTTTTGTTGCTAAGCAATGTGCACAACATTGCGATATACATTCTCCATTTTCCAACATCGTCGATTGGGCATTATTTCTCTCTACTTCTTTGCCCAGATTTGAACTGACCTAAACTGCAATTTCTGGCTTCTTTTGACCTTGTTTTAGCTAAAACATACTCTCCCATCTTTTGGTCCTGGATGAGGAGCTATTGTATTTAACCCAGACTCTTCTATTCTTTACTGTTTTTGTTAAGCTCTGGTGAGCAGATTCATATCACATGACCACTTTCTCTTTGGCCTCTTTTCTGTGTCTTCATTCAATTATATCTAAACACATTAGACAGAGACCCCTTGCTGTGACCTTAGGCTACTTCCTATTCATTTCCTTTGATCACTTGCTAATCCAGATGTCGGGTCCTTGCATAGCTCAGGGCTCACTCTCCTGATACCTCTTATTTATGTAGTAACACCAACTATGGTAGCCTCCTATAAAACAGCATTCTTTAGTCAATTAAAATGCTTCAATGAGTTACAGTGTGGGTACTTTTCACTGTCACAAGGCATTTAACTTGTTAAACTATGATAGGTCATTCCAAAGTGTCCCAAGAAGTCAGCCATAAAGGCAGAACCCAAACAGCTCAATGGCTCACAAACATAGGCTGTTGTTGTCTTTCATATATGTCCAGATAAATATTTCTGAAGAATACCGAGGTCATGCTTGGCTTTTGTCAAAGTGAATTCATTTGTAAGCTAACTAGCACAGCAGGTGCACACAGACTTTTGTTTCCATTTTTTATCAGTGGAGAAAAAGATTTCCAAGAAGAAAGGAGCAGAAGGATCTAAGCTTTAGGACTCTGACAGCTTCTATCACTCTGCAATAACCTTCTAAGGTCCTGGATTTTTTTCTAGTTATACAGAGAGAAAGTGGCGCTTTCTTTCCTATTATAACACAAGATGTTACAGACTCACAGAAAACTCCAGGCAAAATTCATTCTGTCTAAACTCTGTAAGACAAAATTGTTCTATCAGAAATGTCAGCTACGTGCACAGCTGTCAGTGCTAATAGTATATCTTTTTCTCCGATTTAGACTATTAAACTTTAGCTCAATATAAATTTATTTAATATATTTTCATTTATTTTTAATGTTGCATGTAAACCTTCCTTATTATAAGACTCTGCTGTTTCAAATATTCATGCACCCTTCATTCATATTTGAAATCTAAACACCCATGTGGTGATGATGGAATTAGGAGATGAGGCTTCATGCAGACAGTCTCTGTGACAGGATTGGTGGCCTTGTAACTGAGGCCCAGGGAGCTGCTTTTCCATGTTAGCAACAGCAAGAACAAAAACTGTAGGCCCTCACCAGAATGGATCTCCAGTGCCCTGACCTTCAACTTCCCAGCTTCCAGAACTATGAGACCTCAGTTTCTATCGCACCAGTCTATGGTGTTTCCATCCAGCAGCTGGAACTGCCTACGGCAGAGTCCTTTCTCTTGAGAACTGGACTGCATGGCCAGACAAAGGAAGACAAATGAACTGATGCTCATTAAAGTATTTTAAATCATCTTTCAAACCGATCCTAATTGATTCCAATTGGAGGTGGTTTTTAATTAGTTGGAAAATAATGAAAACTAAATACCAAAATGGAAAAAATGAATTACTTAAGTAGAAAACAAATGGTACAAACGGGCCAGCTACCACGCTCACAAACTCTTCAGTGCAGGGGAAGATCAGCTGGTGAGAGCTCAGTCTTTGGAGTAGGTCTTTCTTCCCATAGGTAGTTCATTAAAAAGAAAGCTGGTGTGGCTTGCAGGACAGTGGAGCATGGCAGTGAGGGAAGTTCTCGAGTTAGACACCTGGGTTTGATCCTTACTTGACCGCTTCCACAGCAAGCTACACATGGCTGGAGCATCCACACCTCACTTACCTCCTTTGCAAATAGGCAAAATAGATTTTATTCACGGGGTAGGGAAGAAACTATTCCAGAACCTCTCTTGCTCCTTGGTCCATAGGTACCTTCTTCTGAATATGTAATGCCTTTCATAACATTTGCTCAAGGTCAGTCCCACGGTCCATGAGAACTATTGCAGGTGTCTCCACAGACCCCACAGCACACACACCATTCTTTCCTGTGGTCTCCACCAGAGTCCTGTATAAAGTCACTACACATCACTGCTTTTGGGAGGGTGATCCTTTTATTTTATTCAAGTATTTCATAATAACATTTATGAAATTAAAAAACATATAAATACAAATATCACAGTAATTAAAGGTGCAAAATCTAGAAGCCAAAGGAAACATACACTCTGAATGTGATGGATACTTTTAAATATCAACTTGCCACAACTTAGAATGACCTGGGAGAAAGATAATGCCATTTCAGTACCTGTTTTTATCAGATTAATAAAGGGGCATGTCTGTGGAAGGTTGTCTTGATTGTTGGTTGACATGGGATGATCTAGCCCACGGTGGGCAGCACCATTCCCTAAGCAAGGACCTTGATATATAGACAGAAGAAGCATAGTTCAGCACAAGAACACAGGGACATCAGTCCATTCATTCCTCTCTGCTCTTGACTGTGGATGTGATGTGATTAGTGGCTTAAGTTCTTGCTGTGGTTTTCCTAAAGTGGCAGGCTAGAACTTGGGATCTTAAAGTGAAATAAACTCTTTCTTCCCTAATTGCTTCTAGTTATGGTATTTTATCACATCAGGAAATATTAAATGAGGACATTAAGAGATATGCAAAACCAAACACAACAAAGAATCCCAAGAAACACAAGAAAACACCCCATTCAAACACCCCCATAAGCTGATAGTTTCTCAAAACCAGAAAGCAAATTATTTCAACTTGAAATGTTTGAAATAGATTTCTGAGTTTTGTTTTTTAAAAGGATCAGCAACCAAACATAAGATTCTAAAAAACAGCCAGTCACCAGAACTTCAACTCATATTTCTGTTCTAAAAGAACCGGTGCGTTTAAGAACACACTTGTGAGGCCCACACTGGTTTCTTGACTCACAACCCCTCACACACCTTTCTTCAACTCTACAGAGAAAGACACATTTTCTTTCCCCAGATTCATTTTGTATGTATGTGTTTCCTGGGTGTTTAACAAATTTCTGGGTGCCCGGGGAACAATAAAAACATGGTGTTCATGAAGTAGTGTACTATAAATTGCTCACTGAAAGGTTGAAGCAACCCCCACTTTACTGTCTTGTTTTGTTTGTTTTTCTGTTAAGGGAGAAGAGTCGGGGGGGGGGGCACATGGTGAGATGTTCTCCATTCACGGATGCTGAGGAAGGTAGTGATTTTTTTTAACCTTTATTTTTATTTTATGTATATGGATGTTTTGTCTTCGTGTGTGTTTGTGTAGTACACACATGAAGTGACCCCAGGCCAGAAGAGGGCATCAGATCCCCTGGAGCCAGAGTAACAGACAGCTGTGAGCTAGAGAGCGGGTGCTGGGAATCAAGCCTGGGTCTTCTGGAAGAGCAGCCAGTGCTCTTAACTGCTGAGTCATCTTTCTAGCCCCAGAATGTGACTTTTTTCTAATTGGAAACAATTTTTACCACACAATATATTCTGATTAATTTCCACTCCCCGCAACTCCTTCCAGATCCTTCAAGCTCTCCACCCACCCAAATCCACATCCCTTTTCTCTTCTTCATTACAGAACAAACAGGCATCTAGAAAAAAAAATAAGAAAACAAACAAACCAGAATAGATTAAAAAAAAAAAAAAGAACTAAACTAAAAGCACAAGATACACATATAGGCACAGTTGCACACACAGAAATCCCATAAAAGCACAAAACCAGAAACCATAATATATAAGCAAAAGATCTGTAAGGTCTAAAACAAACAAACAAACAAAATGCTCCCCAGACAAGGCACATGAGATGAGACAAAACGCTCCAAGATGATGGTAATTTTTATGTGGTAACCTTGAAAGAATGCATGGCTCTGAGAGAAAGAACCACGAAAGCAAGTAGTCAAAGAGACTACAGTAAGAAATCTTCTGTGGTGGCTCATCAGGGTGATGTGTGCTTTCTCCACTGACCCATCCGTCTGCCCACCCAACTATGCATCCGTCCATATCACCTTAAAAAGTGGGCTGATGGGAAATACCAGAGTGGCTTGGAATGTGGCCTCTGTGCCTTTCCACTCTTCTTCGGAATGAGACAGGTGGTAAATGGTCTCATCCTCACCTCTCTCAGGCTCAGTTACATCTAACACGTGACTGCGAGGAGGTGGAGGAAAATGTTCAATAGTTGCCTTAATGAAATCAGGGAGCAGCTCGGAACACCTTTGATAAAAGGAGCTCCTATCACACAAATGTTTTACAGTTTCCTCAAAATCTGTTCAGACATGAGAGAAACATTTTCATTAACCTTTGTCAAGGGAAGAGTGGAGAGTGGATGGTTTAATTGGCGAAGCCTCTGCTGAGCAAGCATGAGCACCTGGATCTACATGCAGCATGCATGTCAAAGCAGAGTCAGGTTGGGGAGAGGAGTGGGTCCTGGGGGTGCTGGGGGCTCAGGGGGTCACTAGCTAGACACTCTAGGAAACAGAGAGCTCAGGCTCAGGAAAGGGACCCTGCCTCAAAAACAAGGTGGTGAATAATTGAGGAAGACATGTAAGAATTGACCTCTGACCTCCACCTGCATGTACATAAACTACATTACACTACACTATACACACGGGGGAAGGGAGAGAGAGACACAGAGAGAAACATGCTTATTTTCCAAACTATCTGTCACTTTAAAACTACTTCTCCAAGCCCTGATTTATTCCTACTGAGTACCTGTTACATATTAACAGAGACATTCAAGAGGGTTACACTGTGTATTCTACTATAAGCAATCCCCTTTGCAAAAACCCATTAAACAATTACAAATTTTCTGAGCCTTACATTGGTTAATGGTGCAATACCTTTTCTATTCTTGACATTAACACCTACTACATCCACCACAGCAATAAAAGGGGGAACCATATGATCATCCCAGCATGAGCAGAAGGAGCGTCCCATCCCATCAGCACCAGCATGAGCAGAATGGGCGTCCATTACATCAGCACCAGCATGAGCAGAAGGGGCGTCCATGACATCAGCACCAGCATGAGCAGAAGGGACGCCCATGACATCAGCACCAGCAAGAGCAGAAGAGGCATCCTATCCCATCAGCACCAGCATGAGCAGAAGGGGCGTCCCACCACCATCAGCACCAGCATGATAAGAAGGGGCGTCCATGACATCAGCAACAGCATGAGCAGAAGGGGCTCCCTTAAGCTGATGAAGATTATCTATCTGCCCCTCCCTTCCCTGAAGAAATGAAACAAAGCACAGACCACAACTATAAACATCACATCTATCTGAAATAGTAACTGCTCCTCCCCTACCAAGACAGGAAAGAAACAAGATGTCTGAAGCATATCTACTAATCCCAGCATAGGAGGCTCTAGCCAGTGTACCGAGAAAAGCAGCTCAATGACGTGAGGACTGGTGAAGACAAAAGCTACTGTTTAAAGAGGACATCACTATATGCCTAAAAATCACAAACCGTCACAATTACTAAAATAAAATTAGAATTGGTAAACCAATTTAGCATTATGCACTAAATGTCTCCTCCATCTCTATGTGGATACTCTCAGGCTGTGTGAGAGCATCTGGAGCAAGCCTTTGGGAAGTCATTAGGTAATGATGATGCGGCCTCCAGGGATGAAAGGGATCCTCTCCCCATGAGCACATACATACCAGGGATATAAACTAGTAGGAAATTTAAAGGATTTATATCATAACAATATAAACACTAGTATATAGTTGTGTGACAAACCATGCAAAAAAACTTACATTAAAACAACAAAACAGCAAGAACAATAAAGAAAACCTTTTAAGTAGAAGCACAAACTTCATCATCAGGAATACTCAAAATTTAAGTTGGTGTACGTTAGTGGTTAAATATAAATTCAACAAAACCACAGAAAATTTTGTTTTGAGTTCCATTTTTTTTTCTTTTGGTGGAAACTGACAATAAAAAAGTATAATGGGTTAAAATGCTGCTAAGTTATAAGATATCAAGATCTACTTGTGTAATTAAGAATATGGTGTTAACACATCAATAAATTATAACAGAGTCCATAAAAGAGCTGGTGCTGCGGGCTCCAACCTGGAGACAGTGTGGTGGCAGAAGTCCTTCTCCTTGAGAGATGGCTTTTCTCTTAAAGCATCCAACAGTTAGAGGAGCCCCATGTCACCCCATGAGAGGAGCCCCATGTCACCCCATGAGAGGATCCACGTCACCCCCATGAGAGGACCCACGTCACCCCCAATGAGAGGACCCACGTCACCCCCAATGAGAGGACCCACGTCACCCCCATGAGAGGAGCCCCATGTCACCCCATGAGAGGAGTACCATGTCACCCCCATGAGAGTACCCACGTCACCCCCATGAGAGGACCCAAGTCACCCCCATGAGAGGACCCATGTCACCCCAATGAGAGGAGCCCCACATCACCCCATGAGAGGAGCCCCACATCACCCCCATGAGAGGAGCCCCACGTCACCCCATGAGAGGAGCCCCACGTCACCCCCATGAGAGGAGCCCCACATCACCCCATTATGGAAGGCACTCTGTGTCACCAGAGTCTACTGATTTAAGTGTTAATAATGTCTTTAAAATATCTTCGCAACAAGGTCTATATCAGTTTTTAACCAAAAATTGAGACCACGCTGGGTGGTGGTGGCGCACACTTTTAATCCCAGCACTTGGGAGGCAGAGGTAGGTGGATCTCTGTGAGTTCGAGGCCAGCCTGGTCTAGAAAAGCTAGTTCCAGGACAGGAACCAAAAGCTACAGAGAAACCCTGTCTTGAAAATAAAAAAAAAAAAATTGAGACCACATGGCCTAGCCAAGCTGATATGTAAGGTTAAAAGCCATCATGTTTATGTTAGGTAAAGACTTCTAACATAAGACTAAAAAAAGTACTAATCATTTAAAAAACACTGAGTTGGATTTCATTGTAAAAGTCCCTTTGTCTTTAAAATAAAGTAAAAAAAAAAATAAAAATAAAAGAAAGTACTAAAAAAAATTAAACAAACCATAGATTAGGTGTCCGATCTGGTTTACATGAAAATCTTTTGTAATTCAGGACTAAAAAAAAAAAATCATGTATTGGGCAAGCCTTAAATAAATACAGATGTGGGCCAGGACAAAAATCAACTGTTGAACTCTTCAGTCGTTTATGGAGCACGCACTGAAAAATACAGGAGCTATCACCACCTGCCTGTTAGAGAACTGCAAACCCAGCACTACCGCACCACCATGGGCCAGCACTGAGCTCAGCACGGTGGTCACGGAGTGTTAGTGGGTGTACAGTGGGACAGTCACTGCAGAGGAGGTGACCAGGAAAGAAGGCCTGAAGGTCACAACACAAATGTACACAAAATGGAAGTGTATGAGGTGTGTTTATTGATTAGATCAATTCAGCAATTGGGCAATGTACATCCATTCCAAAACACTTATATTAAATGCTACATAGTACATACAATTGTATGCATTCAATTAAAATAAGAAGGGGTTTGCCAGTTTCTGATATATTTTAAACACATACCTCACTCAACGCAATAAAAATGAAAAACCTGAACAAGTTATTGATAGTGCCTTATTTACAACTGACCCAAACTGATAATGACTTGAATGTTCATCAGCTACTTATTGTGAAAACTGTGATTGTCTGTCCATCCGGCAACAAACACTGCTCAGTAATGGGAAGGAAGCACCCACACGACCATACAGATGAAGCCCACACGCACTGGCAGAAGCCTGATTCAAGGATGACTACTGTGTCATGTGACTCAGGACATTCGGGAAGGGCTACCGCCTAGGGACAACACTGAGCAGTGGTGCCAGAAGCTGGGAGAGCAGGTGGAGGAGCAGAGGGACAGAACACTCCACATAGTGACCCTGGTTACACAGCTGGATACATCTATCAAACCCACACAGTATTTGACACCCGCTAGAGGAGTCTCCCAGCACATGCAGATTATACCTCATAAACTTAGTTCCAAAACAATGGCGCTAAAAGCCTAAAATTGCTTTAAAAATTATGATAGAATAATAGAAATGCGAGTTCGACTAAGAATGTAAAATTTCATATTGTTTAAGAACTGTTCTTACAGCTTTCCCACATTTCTCAAGAAAATGAGTATTAAATCACTACGGTGTTTGGATTCTACTAGATAAACATACAACTTGATATTTCATTTTAAAGGTCAGTATTTATACTATACTGAAAGTATATTTAAACCTACTTTGAAAAGTTTTAGTTATTCATATAAAAACACCTGTGGAAGTACAGAGTGTATAAGACTCCTTCCCAGGGAATACAAAGACCACTATTCCAGGCACAGCGTCCAAACCTGAGCCAGTGCTGGCTTACAGTATGGCTGGACTCTCTCCACTCCAGTGTCTGAGTCAGGCAGACTAACAGTCATGCAGACAGGCTAGGTCCCTTCAGCTAAGAGCAATCTGCCTACCACATAAATGTGCTTTTATAAATAATCTCAACTGTCTGTGAGTGTCCCAAGGTGAAAGACCGTGAAATACCATGCAAGCCAAAGGAAATATTACTGCGGCAGGAGCACTATGTCGAATGACTGAATCCACCTCCCCCGGAGACTAAATAAATTTGGAATTACCTTCCAGTGAACCTGTGTATAGCAGAAAAAAGGAACAGACTATAAGGGCAACATGCACACAGATGGAAGAACCTCAAAATGCAATGCTGAGTGAGAAAAGCCAAGCTTCATGATATACAAAGCACTACCACATACGTCACCCACGGACACACTCCAAGGACGACAATGGACTTTGTGAATAAATACCGGTACAGGAATACTAAAACAATCACACGATTGATAAATATGACAATATGAACCAAACATTTTCTGTACAAAGGGGAAAAGCAGTCAAAAAGAAAAAGAAGGATTTATAAACTTGTGTGTACTGTTTCATTTCCCTAAGACTGCGGTGTTAATGCAGCAAATGCCAGAGAGGTGGAAGGCAGAGTGCAGGGTCACAATGGGCATTTTTCTGTGTAAAGGATTTACAAGAGAAATGAAAGATCCAGGTCTGCTGAAATTTCGCAGGACCTGTGATTTGCTGCAGCTTTGATCATTTATGGCAATATACAACAGGTAGAACATCTAAAGAATCAGAAAGTGTAAGCCTAGAAATTGAGTAGACCCATGGTTAACTTTTTAGTTAGTTGACTGGAGGCAAAGTGAAGGTAAATTTACTCCCTTCTAGTCTCAATCTGAGGAAAATCCCCACACAAATGAATAAACATCAAATCTTCTTTCTAACGTCAGCGGCCTCTTTTTCTGCAACTTAGTGCATTAACTCAACAATAACTAAATGGCCATGTATTTTTTGCTAACCTGGGCACTCAGAGGCCATCACTAGAAGGCAGGCAAGTCTGCTCCTCTCATGCATCTTTGTAGTCAACAACGAGAGGCAGACAACAAAGAGTCTCTGTAGGATTCGCTAAGTGTTGCCAATGACAGAAAATTGCAGCAGAGAACTGCGGGGGCGGGGGCGGGAGTCAGGGTGAAGACACTGGATGGGGAAGGTGATATGTGTAGAAATCTGAAGGAAATAAAAGGCAGCAAGTGTCTCACCTAGACGCACCCAATATGTACATCACAAGTACACAATATGTACCCAAGCTCTCAAAGCCTACACAGATAGGGGACATTCACCATCTTGTGCTAGTCTGACATCTGAGAATTAGTTTTTAAAAGTTAAAAAAGAGAAGCAACTTTTTCTACTTAACGTCACATACTATGGGATAGCTAAGGAAAATTGGTACCAAGGTATTTTACTGAAGTGAAAGAAACAAAGAAAGGAAACAATACAATAGCAAGGAATCCTTAAGGAATCTGCTGAAAGACATCAGAAAAAAAATCAGTCTTTCCTAACATATGTATCAACCATTTAGAAAAGACAACAGACTGTAAATATATCCTTGGGAACAGGTGTTAGGGATTAAAGAAAGCAAACAGGCAGGGATCAAAAAAGCAGGTGACTATGAACGGCAAAATATTATTACGACAAGACATTAAACATCTGTATCATATTTCAGCACATGTGTTAAAGCTCCAACTTTTCTTGAAGCTGTAATGTATTTTCTTGGGAATGGATACACTACCTAGTGGATCCTTTCATTTCAATGGGGGAAAAAGACCCACACTTACAGAGCGGGCGAGCTCCTCCTTAGAAGTTACATCCCAGATGCTGTGGGAGCACAGAAACACTATACTCCCTGAGGTCACCATCCTACACAGTGGGGTAGATGACTCAACCAATGCAACGATTAGGATTACAAGGAAGGAAACGAAATAGAAAATGCTCCAGCTGGGGACTAAATGTTTCTCTCTCTCAGAAAGTCTTACGTTGAAAGCAGACCACTAGAGCGACAGTATTGAATGAAAGCAGACCTTTGAGAAGCCAGTAGGTCAATGGGCATCTGAGTGCCCAGAAGGAGCTGCAGACAGCAGAGTTCTCACCTTCATCCAAGTAAGGACACATTCGGGACCTATGCAGAAAGGTTGTCCTTCTGTAGGTCCAGGAATTGCAGACTTTTGCTCTTATCTACAGCCTTCCAAGGGTGAGATAGCAACCTCTGTTGTTGATATACTACTCACTTTATAGCAAATGTTGGCGGGGAGGTTATTTTTGAGACCTGGTCTCATATACACCATCGTAGCCTCATATTCACTGTGTGGCCAAGGATGACCTTGAACTCCTGATCTTGTTTCCATCTCCTGAGTGGTGGGAGTATAGCAATGAGTCACCGTGCCCACCTTACATGGTGCTGAGGCTCAAACTCAGGGCCTTATGCATGCAGAGCAAGCATTCTATCAACCGAGCTATAGCCTTATCCAAGTTTATGACACTTTTTTTATTTCAGTAGCCTAAATATATAGAGATAGCAGATCTTATCTCCTTGTGATAAACCATGGTGCCAGGAGACCTTCTCGGTGCAGTTGTAATGGCTACATTTCAGAAAAAAAACAAAAGGAAGTGCAGAGCAGACAACTGTTCTGCAGGAAAACAAATGCTGACTCTAACCTAGAAACACCAAGGCTGAGGAAAGCCTCTGAGATCAGGCAGGGTTTGCATAGGATAATGAGGATGATTTTCCAAATCTGAAAATTAATAGCCATGAAACAACACCGAAGATTAAAAGAGGCTGAAGGAAGTCAATTTCCTCTAATCATTTTTTGTACAAATGTATAAAGCATATTATCCATGAGGTAAGACAACATGAAAATAATTCTTTACAAAACCAATAAAGCATTTGATTAAATAATGGATTCTGAAGGCAGACTGAGTTTTAATCCTGTTTTACTTTTTGTTAGTTGTCAAACCTTGGCTGAGTTTTCTAGTGTCTCTGGGCCTGATTTCATTTGTGAACTCGCTGTCTTGAAGAGTAGTAAAAGGCTTGAGCAGCGCTTGGCATGTTGTACATGCATTGAAAACTTTAACCCTCTTTCTAGTTTTTATTTATTATTATTATTATTACTATTATATTTTAGATACCTATTTGTTTTCTATGAAAGAAAAAAGAAAGGATTTGGGTGGATGGGGAAGGGAGAAAATCTGGGAGGAGATGGGGACGGGAATCATACTCAGACTATATTGTATGAAGAAAATCTATCTTCAGTTAACAAAAGTTTAGCCCTCATCCATGTGTACAAGGGCATCTCTAGGCCCTACTAGCACCCTGCTCACAAGACTTTGAGTGGCATCTGAGAATTTGGTTTTTCGGGAGGTTTTCCACCACTCACTCACAAGAGTGGGTCACCATGTTCTTTACTGTTCGTGCAGACTGAGGCTGTGCTGAAGACTTGCTTTCCTTCGGGGAGGCTAGAATGGTGGTACACGTTATACCTACAATTCCTTCAGGGTGGCCCATAATACAAACCCTGGGCACTGAGTCTCCAGTGGGATGCTCTTAGCAACATCCCAGCGTGTTGTCATAACTTAAGCTAAGGAACTAAGCGGCCTCTACCCCATGAGCCCTTCCCTCTGCTGACCATGGGTGGTATCCTTGGACTGCAGTAAACCATGAAGACAATCATGTGCTGGGTCCTGGGAATCCTCACAATAAATCATCAAGAAGTGGTGGTTTGGGGAACCCACCAATCCACTTGGACACAGAAAATCGGCTACTTTGCGTTGGATACAACTGTAGTTATGTAAAGCGTTACCTAAGTTACACAAGGAGGTTCTTATACATAATAACTTGATGACACAAACATTCCAGGATGGCACATGTTGTTTATAAGAAAAAGCAATGAAGCTGTAGTCCAATAACACATTCACTAAATTATATCATTATTTCCTGGGATTCTGCTTTTATTTTATAAAGATTAATATTTAGCTTATATCTTCTAAATAATATGCAGCATAAGCATACTAAGTGCTAAAACTGTTTTTCTTCAGATCCTTCAAATAGCAATAAAAAGTACAACTCAAGTAAAAGTCAGAATTACTGAACTTTATTGATTTTATATATTTTCTACATCTCTTAAATATTAAGTGACTATTAGACATATTAAAAATTGGAAAATATTAGTCTACCCAAATAAATCAATATTTGAAAATTAGAATTTTTGGAAGGAAAAAAGTGTGAATGAAAAATTAATAATTGTGTGACTTTCTAGTTTTGGATATTCAGATAAATTCTTTCACTAAAAAACAAAACCTTCAGGCTAAGACACTCAATCAAAAGCCAATTCAAAACCCCTAGAAGTCAAAAAGACAGTGGGCATGACCAGGCCAAATTCTCAGAGCAGACGGAGTCCAAAGGGGTTAGCACGTTGATGCTAGCCCACTTCTGTACTGGAAGCCTTGGCCTGTAGCATGTGTGCACTGGCCTGTAGCATGTGTCTGAGCTTTCATCTGGCCAATAGTTCAGATCCAGGGCTTGTCTAGACGGCCTATTTAGTAGGACAGAATTTCCCACATTAAACTGAACCCTAAAGGGTTACATGAAAGTTTTCCTGTTGCTAAGAAAAGCAGGAAAACCATAAAACAAGATGGTTTCCCTCAGAAGAGGCAAGTGTTGGGTGACCTTGTGAGACAGGTCCTCAGGATCTAAGCAGACCTAAGAGGACCAACACTGGGTCTGTGCGCCTGCTTCAGCAGGGTACCGTTCTGACAGTGTTCCTGCTGAGGGGGAAATCCTTTACCCTGGGCCCTTGGGAGTCTCCACGAGTGACTGATCAAGGCCAGGGAGTGGTAAGTGTAGAATAAAGTCTACAGGGAGACAGGTCGCCATGAGCAAGTCAGAAAAGACAGACCAAAGTAGACTGCAAGTAGAATTTCCATGTTTAAAAACAAACAGCTTCAAATGCCTTAAGGATGAAGAAACCATAAAATGTGACTTTAGTAAAAACCATTGCACTTTTAATTCTTAAAACACTGCACAGTCTGATGGTGCGGCAGACCTACAGTCTCAGTGCTTGGAATGCAGGGGCAAAGGACACCAAGTTTAAATTCAGTCAAGGCTACACACACACACACACAGAGAGAGACAGACAGACAGACAGATACACATAAAAAATAAAAAAATTCTGTATTGTCATTTATTTTATTAAAATGATCCAAAAATTAAAAAAAGGTTTCAGCTAGTCTAGCAAGAGAAGGCATTAAATTTTATCATATGCTTTTCTATAGCTGTTGAAATATCTTTTCTTTAATCTCAATTATTAACATCAATTCATTAATATCAACTCATCTTTTATGTTTTGTAGAAACCTAGTTGGTCACACTATTAACTTTTCATATTTGGTAATATTTATTCTGTTACTGTTTGCTTAGGCTACTTGTGTGCATGTTGGGTGCGTGTGTGCACGCATGTGCATGTCATTTCAGTCAAGAAGATGGAGCGATACTTTTCTTTCTTTTTTGTTCTTTCATTGTTCTTGTCTGTTTTGGCAAAAGGACTATAATGGCCTCACATAAAGTGAATTCCCTTTATTTTATGAAACTTTATTTTAATTTAAAATGTTACCTTAAAAATTCTATAACTTTTTATATATAATATATAAAATTATATAAAGTGAATTTCCTTTATTTTATGAAACTTTTATTTTAATTTAAAATATTACCTTGAAAATCATATAATTTTTGAATTGTAAGCACATAAAACAAGAAATGGTTTGCTTTTAAAATGCACAATATATTGCTGTTTTAGAAAACATTAAATTCTTCATAGCATTTCAAACTCTATGTACATGTGTGCGGAGGTCAGATTGGTTCTCTTCTCCCAAATGGGTCCTGGGGATTGAACTCAAGTCAGACTTGGTAGAAATTGTCTTTACCCCTAAGTAAAGATACGATATCTTCTGGCCGCAGAGAACAATTTCTTTGATATACCTAGCTATGATAAAATTAAGTGACAAGATGTTTAAATCTTTACCCACATTTTAAAACAAGATACTACTCTCACTGTTAGGTTTGGACCAGTGAGTCTTAACCTTCCTAATGCTGCAACCCTTTAATACAGTTCCTCACATTGTGGTTGCTATGCAATAAATGCAATTTTGCCACCATTACGAATCATAATGTAAATATCCTATATGCAGGATATCTGATATGTGACTCCAAAAAGGGTCATGACCCACAGGTTAAGAACCACACTGGTCTCGACTGTGCAATAAGTCAAGAAAAAGAAATCTAAAACATAGGAATGGGAATGAAGAACAAAAAGTTATTACTGGAGCTGGAGAGGTGGCTCGGCAGTAAAGAGCACTGGCTGCTCTTCCAGAGGACCCAGGTTCCATTCCGGAACCCACATGGCAGCTTGCAATACTCTGTAACTCCAGTTCCAGGGATATGACTCCTTCCTCTGGCCTCCAAGGGCACTAATGGCATGTGGTACACAGACATCCACACAGACAAAATTCCACATATATAAAATAAAATAATATTTTTAAAAAAGAAAATGGTTACTATTTATACTGATATTATCTTTGCAGAAATAATTTTAGCTCTCTACAGATAAAATAGCAAGACTGTTAGATAAGAAATCAATATACAAAATCAATTTTACTTTTATGTAAAATTACAAGTAATTTTAAAAGCATTAATTTCTAAATGCTACCATTTTACAACAACTAAGATATAACATGTAGGAATTAAACCAACAAAAGATGTGCGGGGGTGGGGGCTGAGGATCCTGTCTTGAATATGGAGTTACTCAATCCCTAGGTACCTTGGGTTAAAATCCTGCCTCTGCTGCTTGCTAATTGTTTGACTTTCAGCGTGTCAATTAGCCTTTCCGTACCTCAGTTTCCCGTATGTGATGTGTACTAATAATGGATCCTCCCAACTAGCTTGCTGCAATGACTGTGTGTAAAAGAGGAGAGTGTGGCCTGGAGGATAGAGAAAATGATGGAGAAGCCACAGGGACTGCAAAGGTGACAGAGCTTGGGGGAGGGCGGAGCCCACCATAGGAGCATCTCAGAGGGATTTACAACACCAGCTTAAATGAATACCATGCCAACTGATGAGAGAGGAAGACAGCATCGCTAAGATGTCAATTCTCTAAACAGTGAGTAGAAATGCAACAGTAATCAAAGTGAATGAAGTTTCAGGTTCTATCCCTGCCCAGTGCTAGGACTGAAGGGGGACTCCCTTGTCCTTTGAGTTCTTAACAAGCTATCTAGTGTTTATGTGGAAATGCAAAGAGCTGGAAGGAGGCAACCAGCCAACTGATTAAGAAGAAAACTAAGGATGGAGACTTGCCATGTTGGCAAGAAAATTCTTCTGGGACAGTGACACTAATGACAAATGGAACAGAATAGAAAACACGGGAACAGAGGCAAAATGACCGGATAGCAGACAAAAGACGGACTGCCTGCTTTCTCAATAAAAACAACTAAAAATATTGGTCATTCATATGAGAAAACATAAAGTCAGATTCCTATGCATCATCCCATAATCAAAAAATAATGCTAGAAGAGTTAAGTGTAAAATTTTAAATTTTATTAAAGATAAAGGTAACATCTCCCTGACTTCTACCAAGACAAATCACTCCAACCATGGGATGGATTCCTACATTTAGCCTCAGCCATACTTTTACTTATGTCTCAAAAGATATCTGAAGAAAGTGAAAAAATAAGGCAGGAACTAGGTGAAGGTATCTGTTAAGTTAAAACAATCAGCAGCACAGATGTATGTAAGCAACACGTTCATATCCACAGAAAGCCAATGAGCAAGAGCTATGGCTAGGTTCCTCCCCAGAAGAGATGGGCAAGTATGAGGAGACTCGATAGAGAATGCCATTGCTCAGGGAAAGCAAATCAAATCCACCTGAGACCAGACATTAACAGGGAGTTCTGATGACAGTAACAGAGAGAATGTGGGTCGGCGGAATCTTTAGAGCTATTGGTGGCTGTACCCACTGTATGTCAATAACTAAAAATGGCATTTGCCATTGTAACACTCTGGCATTACCTAAGTAAGCATTTACATAACTTATAATACAACAATTTTACTCCTAAGTATACATCTAAGAGTGATGTTAGCAGGCATGTACCAAGATGATATATTCATATAGTATCATTGGTTCTTGCACAAAGCAAACCAAATTGGAAGAAAATACTAAACACCTATCAACACAAGATAAGACAAATGGGGATACATTTATATATTGAGGTGCTATATACATATAAAATGGTTAAATTATATATAAAACAAATATAAATACTGGGAACATCAATTGGAAAAAGGCTTCTGACATACATACATCTGATTTCTTTTTTATCAA
The DNA here is from genome assembly GCF_950005125.1 of Chionomys nivalis. Classification (NCBI taxonomy): domain Eukaryota; kingdom Metazoa; phylum Chordata; class Mammalia; order Rodentia; family Cricetidae; genus Chionomys; species Chionomys nivalis. The sequence goes on along the minus strand of NC_080095.1, from coordinate 27,127,079 downwards.
GTTTTAAAACCAGGAAGGTTAACCATTAGGAACATATACAGGTATATATTACAATCATGTAGACATGGTTGCCCTCACAGGATAACAAATATTCAGTTCAGGGGCGCGGTTCCTATGCAGGGAGGTAGGAGAGTGGATGGAGGAGTGTGTGGGTGTATGTGAGTTAATGGTCTTCTTATTTTAGTTCCTGGGTTAAAGATACTAATTTTATTGTTAACTTCACTAACTTAAATACAAACAGCCATGCGTGGAACATTATATTTAAAAATTAACCACACACATTTACAAATTTACATTTAGTTGCAATCTGATTCAAAGTGTTGCACCATAGTTTTAATTTATGCAAACTGTTAGTGTGCCACTTTGGAATAATTTATCATAACATTTAACTTATTTATACAACCTGTTGGAAAGACTAGCATGTAAATACAGTCGAATGTAAAGAAGGAAAGCAGTATACATTATTTCCATAATGCTAATTTAGGAAAGTATCATAAACAGTTGCGTTAGTACTAAGAACAAAATCATTCCATAAACCAAAAGCTAAATGCACTCAATGCTTCCAGTAAAAAATAACCTAAGTGCAGTAATTTACCCCAACTCCAAGGAGACAGAATTAAGCTAGCTTCTGCAATCTATTACAGTGAAAAACACATTGTATTGCTGAGGCTGAGCAACACTTGTGTCCTAGTCCTAGTCTTGTGGTTAGTTTCTGCCAACTTGACACAAACCTAGACACATCTGGGAAGAGGGTTCTCAACTGAAGAATTTCCTCCATCAGATTGCCTGTGGGTATGTATGGGGACATTTTCTTGATTAATGGTTGATGTGAAAGAGTCATCTACTCTGGTCATGGGTGCTATAAGAAAACAAACTGAGCAAACCATGGAGAGCAGATCAGCCAGTATCATTCCTCTCTCTCTCTCTCTCTCTCTCTCTCTCTCTCTCTCTCTCTCTCTCTCTCTCTCTCTCCTCTGTGTGTGTGTGTGTGTGTGGTGGTGGTGTTTTTTGGTTCATGGACTGTAGTCAGGATGCATAAGCCAAATAAGCCCTTTCTTCCCAAGTTATTTTTGGTCATAGTCTTTGTCACAGGCAAACTAGAATACATGTGATCTCCAATGGACCATTTAATCTCACACATATAAAATAAGAGGTATATATAGTTCTTTAAGGGTCTTTTTATTGGTGGAGGTCTATGAACCTGAAAGAAAGCCTTAAGAAGAAGTACAATTGTGGTACAGTCTCCTCCTACAAGCACCAGCTTAGGCAGTTCTGAACTGACATGGACTTAGAGATGATAATGCTACAAGCTCTGAGGAGGGACTGAAGTGTCCACACAGCATGCCCTACTTCACTTAGAGTTGCTGTAACAAAATATGTAGGCTAGGGAACTTATTAAGAGGGTTATCTGGTTGGTGATTTAAGTGTGCATGGGGTTCAAACAGCACTGACATCCTAGTGAGGGATGTCTGCTGCGTTATATCATGACGAATCAGGAAGGGAAATAGTTACAGAAGAACCAGCCTGTCAGATGGCCTTGCTTTAAAACAACCTGCTCCTTCAAGAATGAATTCACATCTGTGAGACCCAACCCAATTTAAAAGAAACAGCATCAATTCATTCATGAAAGTGATGCCTCCACAGTTTGATCAGCTTTCATTAGGCCCCACGTCTTAACAGTATTACCACCTTAACAACCCCGCACTGAAGAACAGTTCATGAATCTGTATTGGTCAACCCATATCCCGACAAGTCACAGCACAATACTGCCATGGGATTGGTTAACTGGGAAAAGGTATGTTGTATGGTACCCAAAAAGTAGACAGACCTGCTTTCTGGTTGAAAGTATTCTGTGAATCAGTCTTTTCATGCAACAATATTAAGACAGAAACTATCACTTAAGTGCCAAGACTTAAATCCTATAATGGAAAAGCATAGGAACTTGATGTCAAGCCTGCAGAAGCATTGCTCAAATGGGCTAATGTAAGGGAAATGATCAGTAATTGTTCAAAGATAATGTAAGTGTTTCAACGCGCAGAAATCCCCGAGGTGGATTCCATTGGTACATTCAAGAGGCACTACACACACTTCAGGTAATCCTGGAGTCTGAACATGTCAAATAGTCTTGTGCTTCCTCTCTTTTCCCCAGGTTCTATCTAATATGTTTAGAAAAATACATACCCTAGATAAATATCAAAAGGTATTCTCCTTCCCTCAAAATGTGAGTCAGGTCACCAATAACTGATAATCTATGACTCTCATAAATTAAGAAAATACTACCCAGAACACACTAGAAACCAATATAAAATATAGACCTGTGCTGGCTGTGGTAGTCCATTCCCATAATCTCAGTACGTGGGAGGCAGGAGGATCAGGACCCCAAGGTCATCCTGGGCAATAATAGTGACTTGAGGCCAGGCATAAGAGTTAGGAGACAGATGAATTTTACTTGTAGTAAGGGAAATCAAAATTACAATATTACAATAGGGATGTACCTTCACATACATGAGAGTGGTAAGAACATTCAGTAACACGTGCTGGTGAGGATGGGAGGAGGGTACCAACTGCATTGTTGGTGGGAATGTGCACTGGCACAGACACTTGGGAACAAATCGAGACACCCATGTGCACAGGCTATGATTCTGCCTTCCGCTCCCAAGTACACAACCCACAGATTCCCTATCCTGTGAGGACAAGGAGAAACTTATCAGGACAGTTACTGCAGCAAGGCTTGTAGCAAGAAACAAGTCCTCTGACAGAAGGAAAAATATAAATCATGGTACACCAGGAAAACTTTCCTTCCCTTGTTTTTATATGCCTGTGTAGAAGGATGTCTTCTGGAGACATTTCTGCCTACCTCTTTGCCTCTTTACTCACTCCTCCTAAACAAGGGACTTGCTTAATTGGCCTCCCTTCCTTTTCCCTAGAAGCATTGCCTTAGAGCAGGCAGAGGCACAAACAGGGCCAGCAGAGCAGGCCTTCTTGTAGGGAGCCCTGCATACACACAGCCAGCCACTGCAGAGGGAATCTCAATTGGAGGTGCACTTTTACAAACCCAGCCCTCTAACACAACACTCTCTCTAACAAAGTGGATGTTTCATCTGGTACTCGCCTGCACTTGGAGTCTATTTCTTATTTGATGGAGGATAACGGTAAAAGAGGCTGCTGGCTATTGTGCCCTCTTGATTCCCAATATAACACTATTAATCAGAAGGAATAAGAGAAAGATGCATGTGTTGATGCAGATTCAAGTCCTAAAAATATAAGAGGAAAATAAATGTACACTTACTACGTTAAAACTAAGCGACACAACACCACAAACTATTTAAGATGCATACATTTTGTCATAAAACATAAGGACATAAGGGCACACATGGGTGACTGTAAGAAGTTCAAAGTATGGCTTGGCTCTGAGACAGAGGAATGGAAATGCAATCTGGCAGGGCTACCCAGGGAGCCTCAGCCACAGAAGAAATGGGTGTTATGTTTCTAAACCCAAGAGGACTATATGGGCTGTTCTGTGACTGAAATCGTTCATGTGTACATGCATGCACACTTGCAGGCCACATGGTCAGTGTGATAAACAGCACGGTGGAAAGGCTCTGAGAGCTGCTCAAAGTACCCTGCCCTGCCAGAGTCAGGCTTTGTCAGCTCTTTCCTAGAACTGTCTGGAAAGCTGGGATTGGCCACACCTGGAAAGAGATACTAAATGTGGGGACCAGTTCATACAATTTCATTCTAGACAGGAGGACAATCTACCGAATCAAAGAGCCAGTTAGAAAGACAACAGCACAGCCAGAAGTGGTGGAATTACTATCAGCAAGAAAAGACACCTGACCGTAGATCTGCCATAATAAAATCTAAACTACTGTGTTGTTTCTGTTTCAACGTGAAAGTCTCTGTTAATTATCTCTATAGGAAGATTCAATGTCTGTTCTGGGTAACGTGGCTCAATGACTTACAAGTCACAGGAAAGATAAATTCAGGGAAACTTCAGGTGATTATATTTTGACTCTATTTGTATGGTTTGAAGACATACCAAAGGAAACAGTCTATTATTTCCTGATTCTTTGTATAAAAATTCAACCTCCTTGAGTCACAGCAATCATAATAGTCCATTTGAAAGAATATGTGTTTTTACACTTTCACACATTTTGTTAAATTATTAATGTAAAAAAAACTTCTCCTATTCTTTCCTCCCAAAAGGAATAATCAAATAACTCAATTTTTGACCTGATGCACGCGCAGGACTCAACTATTTCTCCATATTCTACACTCAGAGAAAGAGATGAAGATTATGCTAATAAGAATTACTGACATCTGGATTAAGCATCTGGCCCTTAGTATCGTGTCGTGATTTACAATCTAGGGATAAATTAGCTGGCACAAGAGGTAGGTACTCTGTGATTGAAATTCCAGATAGAATCCAGGAAAGCTGCCTTACACAAACACCTATCACATTTTCTGCTACCCATAGAGAGGAGAAGCCCTGAGTGAATGTGTGCTGTTGACATGGGCACAACCACATTGAGAACACCCATGGGGGTGGCAAAGCTTTCCCCGGGTGAGGTTCAAAGGTACGGTAAAGCTTTCTTTGGGAGCCCCAGTGGGAATAAGGGATCAGTGAGTGCAAAGACTAGCAACTGCAGCTTTCTGGTCCCAGATGTTTACAACCTGAGACTGCTCACTTACAGAGACCTCCTACTGGAACCAGATAACCCCTTCCCCTGTACACAATAAATACACTGACGGTTCAGCTCCTGACGGTTCAGGAGACCCCAACCTGATCCCAGTTCTCCAGGACGTGTCTCTGTCCTTTGCATTCCCCTGTTACCCATAATTAAAGTTCCAGAAGCCAAGTCCGTAGCTGCCTTTGTCTACAGTAGCCCAGGGAATGCATCAGCTTCTCATGGCTAGTATGTACCCAGAAGGTATGTGTTGAACTGAACTTAAACAGATGTGTGTGCATCTCTCACAATCTGTGTGTTTGTGCGTATAAACTTGTAGGTGTGGCTGTACATGTATGCACATGCATGTGGAGGCCAGGGGTCCACACCAGGTGCTTCTCCAAACACTCTCTGCCTAATGTTCTAAGATGGGGTATATCACGAAACCTGGAGTTCACTCATTTGGTTAGACTAGGCTGGCCAGCGAGCTCCAAGGATCATCCTCCCCAGGGCTGAGATTACAGGTATAGATCGCCATACCTGAGTATTTACGTGGGTACTGTGGATCCGACCTCAGACCTCCATGCTTTTGGCAAGTATGATGTCAACTGAGACATCTTTTCAGTGCTTTAAGAGATATTCAGAAAGCGCACTGGAAGGTGTTGGGGATTCAGCTAAGGGCACTGCAACCTACCCATGTGGCTGTCCTAGGAACGGCAGACACCCTGCACACCTGAGGATACCAATGTTCCTTCTTTGGCTGTCTTTGTAAAGTAGAGAAATGTGAAGATAAAACACAACAGAAATGTACAATATCGTGTTGGACAATGACACAGCACAGTGCAACACCATATATGATTTTTAACATGTTAACACAGGCATGAATAACACATCGTCTAGCCATGTCTACCTTAGAGATTCCATTTGGACCTGGCCACAGCTCAATCTTTCCTCTCTCCATCCTGTCAAGCACAGCCCACTTTCGAGCCTCTGCAACTGCGTTTCCTCTCCCAGAATGGCTCTTCTTGAGACGGCAGGTGCTTTTCTGTCATTTAGGGCTCAGTTAACTGTCACTTGCCACAGAGGCCTTCTCTAACGTCCAGATCTAAAACCATCTCCTCACCCCATCACTTTTTTGTTTCAGCTCTACCTGAAACTGTCACCGTACTTAGCTGCCGCCTGTCTTGTCCCAGGGAAACTAGGAACTCCTAGAGCCGAGGGGCCTTGTTAGTTTGGATGCTATCCAAGGGCACCTAGAAAGGCACCTGGCACACCACAGTGCTCAGGAACCATTTCCTGAGGGAATTTGTGAGTCTACATTGGCACAACTTAAAACCTCTTCGTCTCAAGGCTTCTAAGACTAAAACAAATGCCTTCTGCTGAATCATCTTCAAATTTCTAAAACAGAAATGGAGCAAAGCAGAACACCTGTGACTAGATAACTTTTAATACTTAGATTAGACCTGAGAGACCAGACGTCGCCAAGAACACCTGAGGTGAATGCTGCCATTTAGTCTGTTTATTTTAATCATGCTGATCTGACCCATAAAAATTAAAAGTAATTCCTTCCACTGTTTTTACGCTAGGCATTACTGTAATTATAGTCTATTACTAAAGCTATTACATTCTTTTCTACCCAAGTTAGCTTGTACTTTTTAGCAATGATAGCAACCATCTATCTGATAGATCCCTGGCACTCCTGTTGCAGGAGAGATAGCAATAAGTGAAGCATAGTGTGAGCATATTGCTGAATGAAATTCTTAGAAAATGAGTTTCCTTCCCTCAGCTGGAAGAAGAAAACACTGCACATTAGGCCAGCCATTAGGAATCAAAAGCCCCGCCCACCACCACCAAAATGCCACAACTATGTTATGTGGAATCTGGCTCTTACACATGCCTACACATGGAATTTGAATAACGTCTTTACACAGTTAAAGTGGAAAGCTTTTCCTTCAAACATGAGCTCAAGATTCATTCAAATACAAATTTACTGGCACAGTTTCAAAACCTAACTATAGTGAGATATTTTGTCTATGTTAAATTTAAACCTCTTCATTTTTCAGGCTTACCTGTTATAACTAATAGGTTTTAAGATAATGAACAGTCACAGACTATAAAAAAAAATCCCACTCTTATAAAACCAAAGATCATTTTGTGTGATATGTGGCTTCATTTTTAAAACTTCATGTACTTGAAAAAATTATATACTCCTGGAAGAAATGATCATTTTCCACGAAAGGAAATGTTCCTGGGATAAAGGCTCAGCGCAGAACTGTAGTGTACACCATAAGTAAAGGCTGTCTTGCCATTTAGCAAACACAGAGCTTCTTCCCACATAATGGTAGGAGGGAGGTGGTATCCAGGGGAGGGTGGAGGGAAGCCTGGGTGCTCATACACCAAGTACACAAGAGTGCAGGGCTCTGAAAACAAAACTGTGAAATATCTGCAATCACGCAGCAGCTGATGGAAGCAGAAGCAGAGATCCACAGCTAACACTGGGCTGAGCTCCCAAAGTCCAGTCGAAGAGAGGGAGGAGCGACAATATGAGCAAACCAGTCAAGACCATGATGGGGACATCCACTGAAAAGCTGACCTGAGCTGATGGGAGCTCACAGACTCAGGTCTGTCAGCAGTGGAACCTGCATAGGACCAGGTTAGGCCCTCTGAATGTGAGTGACAGTTGTGTGGCTGGGGCAGTCTGTGGAGCCACTGGCAGTGGGACCAGGATTTATCCCTAGTGCTTGAACTGGCTGTTTGGAACCCATTCTCCTTGGAGGGAAACCTTGCTCAGCCTAAACATAGTGGGGAGGACCTAGGTCCTGCCTCAGGGTAATGTGGTAGACTTTGTTGACTCCCCTTGGGAAGCCTTACCCTCTCTGAGGAGTAGATGGGGTGGGTAGAGTGGGGGGAAGGTAGAGGGAAGCAGGAGAAGGGGAGGGAGTGGGAACTGGAATTGGTACTTAAAATGAGAAAAAAATTGTTTTAAAAAAATAAATTAAAAAAAATCAATGTTAGCTTTAGATTATGCCCAAGAAATTATGAGATGAGAATAAGATTGTCTGATAGTAGGGTATGAAAATAATCAGAAAATTTTTACTGTTAAATAAAAATAATTTATTTTTTTGTGTATGTTTTTATTTTTATTTATTTATTTGGTGTGTGTTGGAGAGAGAGACACAGAAAGTCAGAGACAGAGAGGGAATATTTGGGCACATGTATATCACCAAGTACTTGAAGAAATCAGAGGGCAAAATTGGGTGTTGGTCTATGAATGTCATCTTGTTAGTGACAGGCTCTCTGTTTTTTTCCCCCTATCTATGCCAAACTGGCTGGGCCATGAGCCTCTGAGGGATGCTCTGTCTCCACCCCATAGCTCCCTGGAGGAGCACTGGACCACGGATGACTGTGCTTCACATTCAGCTTCTATGCAGGTTCTAGGGATTTGAACTCAGGTCCTCACAGTTGTGGAGGGAGGTCGCTTAAGATTCAAACAACAAATGAAACTTGCAAAACTCAGGCAATAGACCAAACATGAAATCTGAGGAAGCCCCTGAAAGAAGACTCACAAGGCTCTGCCCCAAGGCTCTCTAAGCAGTAACAGTTGCTGGAGGGAAGAGACATTCTGACCAGCTGAGCTGCCTGTAAATGGTGCAGGGAGCTCCAGGGGTGCAGCTCTTGTACGGTGTCACTCAAAGTCAGAATTTCTTACTGACTTTCGAGATGACTTTATGGAAGTATAGAAATTTGAACTGCATTACAATCTTGGTTAAAGTAGTATCTCAAAGAATATCCACTATGTGCACACAGTGGGCTAACACTCAAGGGCAGATGGGGCAAACAGCTTAACTTCAGATGGGATCCTCAGTGGGGTGGCTGTGGGGGCTTCCCCCAAACACTGCTGGATTTAATGACATGTGACCTTTTGTTATAGTTCTTGATCCAAGTAGCTTCCAGGGAGTGGAGATTCCATTCTACCTCTCCACGGAAGGAGAGATGTCACTGCAAAGTGGGATCTGGACCAGGATGGAAGAGTCACTGACGGGCAATAAGCTACTGCTGCAGCATGTGGAGGTATGCAGTTCTTTCTTGTGAAAATGGGTCTCAGAAGGATGTCTGGTGGATCCCTGGCATTTCCTAACCCAAGTAGCTCAAACTATGAAATGAAGACAGCTAACATTAAAATTCCCTTCCTCACACAGGCATGTGGAGGCATGGTGACACATGGTCAAGGCAGCTGACAATGCTACAGATGGGGGGGGGAGATCTATCCAACTCTGTGTACCACTGAGAGACAGATGGGATCCACAAAGAGTAACACAGAAATACCAGGCAAATGGCTTATGCTTAGTGTAAACCAACAGGAGGAAGACAGCCCAAAAGTGTGTGACTGAGGAACACTAACTTCCCTGAATTCAGTTTTATTTTTTTCTTTTTGGTATTATTTTTTTTAAAAAAAGTAAGCATGACAAATTTGCTTAACCAGACGTTTATGCGCTAAAATATTATTTAGAAAAGAAGGCCCAAAGGCCCAGCACAAATTACACATTTTAAAAAATCAATTTCTGTTTCTTAATTTCTTTATAATATTTATTCTTTGGCAATTTTATACATGCACACCAAGTATTTTGATCATACCCACTGTGGTGGTTTGAATGAAGATGCACGCACCCCCACCTACCCTGTAGGTTTATAGGGAGTGGCATTATTTGAAAAGATTAAGACATGTGGCCTTGTTAGAGTAGGTGTAGCCCCGTTGAAGGAAATGTGTCACTGAGGGTGGGCTTTGAGGTTTCAGAAGCTCAAGCCAGGCCCAGTGTCTCTGTCTTGCTGGTGCTATGGATCTGGATGTAAAACTGTAAAACTCTCAGCTAACTTGCCAGTAACATGTTTTCCTGCTTCCCACTATGATGACAAAGAACTAAACCTCTGAAACCTACAGGAAAACCCCCAATTAAATGTTTTCCTTTATAAGAGTTGCCATGGTCGTGGTGTCTCTTCACAGCAATGAAAATTCTAAGACATAAGTTAGTAATAGGTATTGGTATTGCTGTGATAGGCCTGGATGTGCTTTTGTTTGGAGAAATACGGATTTTGAGACTTTGGATTAGGAAAGAAGTTGAATACTTTAACTGGGGTTTAATGGGCCATACTAGTAGAAACACAGAAGACAGTGGTGCTGAGGGTGTTTTTAACTGTGTGGGCCTGGCTCAGGAAACTTAAGAGAAGAATATCAGCACATGACCTAGAGACTATTCTTGTGGGTTTTTTGGCAAAGAATGTGGCTGCCTTTTGACCTTGTCCAAAATTCTTCCTGAGACTAAATTGAAGAGTTATGGACAAACAGCTTTGGAAGAGAAAATTTCCAGACAGTCGAGTATTGTGTTGTGTGGTTATTCATGGCCACACTCATGCAGATCTATAACAGAAGGAAGCAAGCTAAGCAAGGAAAAATACAAAATGTACAGTTTGAGGAGAAAAAGAGCACCAGGAAGTGTAAGAAATCAAGTCCAGTGCTCATGAAGATAAAAAGTTTAAAGGACACCCTGATGCTAAATGGAATAAAGGGAGTGGTGACCTCAGGGTAAGACCCCATCCAGCTAAGCTTCCAGTTTGTGGAAAGGAATTAGAGAAAAGTTTTAGGTCATGTGTGGTAGCACAGGCCTTTAATTCCAGCACTCAGAAGGCAGAGGCAGGCAGATCTCTGAGTTTAAGGTCAGCCTAGCCTACAGGTCCAGTTACAGGACAGCCAAGCTCAGGCAGTGGAGGAAACCATCAGAAACAAAAGGCTGTTGAAAATGTAGTTGAATGAGTGGGTCATGCTCCAGTCCCAGAAAACAGCAGAACGTGGTAGCTTCAGTCACACAGTTCTGGCTTCAGAGTCAAGGATACAAGAAAGGGATTATGGAGTCTCCCCCACCCCCCATGACTAAGGAAAGTCGCTGAGGCCAGGTATGTGTCAGGGGTGTGCCTGCATGGAGGCCTAGAGAGGCCATTGTGTGAAGCTGTGAGAAGCCTGGATTGCTTGGAGACCCCAAGATGTTGGAGATACCAGAGTCATTGGATACCCACCAAAGAAAGCTGCTTACGGGAAAGGAACCAGCCAATGAGAAAGAAGTGAACTGGCTTTGTGGGAGCTTAGCCTGTTTTGATGCTCACCTTCCTGGGCCTGGATGGAAGTGGGAGGACCTTGGTCTTCCTGTAGGGCAGGGAATTTGGACTGCTCTTCAGTATCGAGAGGGAGGGGGAATGGACTGGGGGGAGGAGAAGAGGAGTGGGGATGGGGGAGGGGAGTGGGGGGAGGGGCAATGTGTGGGAGGAGGGGAGGGAAATGGGAAACGGGGAGCAGTTGGAAATTTTAATTAAAAAAGAATAAAAAAAAAAGAAAAAAAAAAGAAAAAAAGGTAAAAAAAAAAAAAAAGAAGTGTGTTGTAGTCAACAAAGCTGAAATGAGTTGGAGATCTGAAGAGCACTTTGGCATCAGACATGGAGATGCAGAGTTTGGAGCTTATTCAGCTGGTTTTTGGTCTTGCATTGGTCCAGTATTTGCTCACTATGCTCCCCTTCCTCCCTTTTGGACTGGTAATGTATATATATTCTGTACCATTGTATGTTGAAAGTATATAATCTGCTTTTCTATTTTGATCTTATAGAGGATTACAGTTAAGAGATTGCCATGAACCTCAGAAGAGATTTTAGACTTTGAACTTTTAGACAGTGCAGATATCGAGATAGAATATGGAGACCTTTGAAGTTGGCCTGAATGCCTTTTGCATTGTGATATGGCTACAAGTCTATAAATGCCAGGGAGTTTGAATGAAAATGGCCCCCATAGATTTACCTAGAGTGGCATTATTTTAAAGAATTAGGGCATGTGGCCTTGTCAGAGTAGGTGTGGCCTTGTTGGAGGAAGTGTGTCACGGGGGTGGGCTTTGAAGTTTCAGAAGCTCACCAAGTCAGGCCCAGCAGGCTCATTCTCTCTTCCTGCTGCCTGCAGATCCAGATGTAAAACTCTCAGCTCCTTCTCCAGCACCATGTCTGCCTGTGTACAGCCATGCTTCTTTCTATGATAATGGACTAAACCTCTGCACTGTAAGCCAGGCACAATGGAACGTTTCCCTTTGTAAGAGTTGCAGTGGTCATGGTGTCTCTTCACAGCAAAAGAAACCCTAAGATACCCACCTTCCAAATCTTCCATGCCTTCAACTTTACTTCCCCCTTTCTTTTTTTAGATTGAATACCCCATCATAAGCTCAGTTTTCTTACTTATAAAACAGAAATAGTGTACAATCCACTAGACTATCATGAGAATTAAATGAAATAATGACAAAGCCTGGCATTCATTAAAGCCTTAAACAATGGCAGGCAACTTTTGCCAACATCTTTACTGGGTTTATCATTTGACAAATAGCCTAATAATTCTTTTTCCATCATTTTGCCTCATGACTACATGATATGCCTTTATCAGGTTTACTTTTAGCTCAATATAACTGAGATAATTGGAAATAGTCTATTGTAATGGCATACCTTATAAATTTTCTACAGTATTTGAGTCTGGGAAATTTATAACCTGGGGAAGGCTCAGATTTTATGACAAATTCATTATTGCAACTCATTAAAACTAGCATGTCAGCTGACCCATCTGTATTAGAACTGAACATTTCATGGCTATGATTCCTTTTGTTCCTAAGAAGCATTACCTCACATGGACTTCTGGACATTGAAAAATTAAGAGAGAATTATTGTGCACGATTTAATTTGCAACATGTTAAGAATTACGTTTGAGATGGGGGGGGCTTTGTTTGTGTACAATATCAGAAAGTAAGACTAAAGAACACAAAACTTTATGGTAAAACTGTAGCCAATAAATGATTATAAAGAAAGAGGCTGAACTGGGTGGTGGTGGGGCGCACCTTTAATCCCAGCATTTAGGAGGCAGAGGCAGGTAGATCTCTATGAGTTTTGGGCAGCCTGGTCTACAGAGTGAGTTCTAGGGAAGCTAGGGCTGTTACAAAGAGAAACCCTGTCTCAAAGCACACATACACAAAAGAACAAAGAAGGAAGGAAGAAGGAAAGAAGAAGAAAGGAAGATTGAATAAAAGTAAACCCCAAGGAAGTCTTAGAATTTAACACTGCAATTGTTCATAATTCTGGGCAGTAAAACAAATTTTCACAGTGTACATAGTAGGTGCTTAATAAAGACTTCTTAAAGTGCTAAAATTGATGAAAACAAATCATTAGGGTTTTGTTATGTTTCTTGTCATTGGATTACACGATCTTTCTTGCTTTGAGTTTCACTTTAATTATGTGCTTCATACTTACTGTATTTTTTGTTTCCATTATCGTGTGTGTGTGTGTGTGTGTGTGTGTGGTGTGCATGTGTGTGGGCAGATGTGTGGGTATGCATGCATGTGAAAGGCTAAGGTTGATGCTGGTAATCATCTTCCATCATTACCCCATCTCTCTTCATTGTGACAGGGTCTCTCCATCAATCAAAGCTTGCCTATATGACAGTCTTGCTAGCTAGCTTGCTCTGGAATTAACTTCCAAGTCTAGAGTTACAGGCTGGCTTCCATGGTTACCAGACATCCAAGTGGGTTCTGGGAATCTGAACCCTTGCCCTTATTCTCCCATGGATAGTGGTTTACTTACTAAGCCCTATATTGTGTGTTTTGCAAATTGAATGTGGCAATCTTGAATACAGAAGTCTACTGGTGCCATTTTCCCAACAGCAAGTGCTCAATGTTGTGGTTTGGTGACTGTCATGGTATTTCAAACTTTGTTATTATTTTTATACATGTTATGTTGATTTAGGACCTTTCATCTTTGGAAGTGCTATTAAAATTGTTTTAAAGTACCACCAACTACACTTATAATGGATGGTGACTTAATATTGTGTGTTCTGATTGCTCCACTGACAAGCTGTTCCTCCATCTCTGTCCCTTTCCTCATGTCTTGAGACATGGCAATAATGGAATGAGGCAGATTAATAACCCTACAATAGCATCTAAGAAATAGGAAATGGATGTTGCTCTTCTCTTTAAATCAAAAGCTAGAAATGCTTAAGGTTAGTGATGAAGGGTATGTCAAAAGCCAACCCCGGCCAGAAGACAGCAGCCTCTTGAGCCAGTTAGCCAAGCTGTGACTACAAAGGGGAGGCTCTTGAAAGGTATTAAAAGTACAACTTCGGTAAAGATATGGATGGTAAGAAAGCAAGACAGCTTTGCTGCTAATACAGAGAAAGCAGGCCTGGACAGTGGAGCAAACCTGCCTCAGTACTCCCTCAAGCCAAAATCGAATCCAGAGCAATGCTTGGTCACCTCGATTCTGTGAAGGCCGAGAGAAGCGAGACAGTGGCAGAAGAAAGGTTTGAGGGAGGGGGCTTTTAGTGGCCATCTCTGTATGAAAGCACAGGTGTCACAGCAGGTGCTGATGTGATGCTGCAGCAAAGCATGCAGTACACGCAGCAGAGCTCACGATGAAGGCAGTGCGCTGAATAACAGATTCCCAGTGTAGATGTTCATTTACTGTTTGCAAAGTCCCAGGCCTTTCAGAACTACAGTAACTCAGCCAGGTGGTCATGGCGCACACCTTTAATCCCACACTTGGGAAGCAGAGGCAGATGGATCTCTGTGAGTTCAAGGGTAGCCTGGTCTACAGAGTGAGTTGCAGGACAATCAGGACTATACAGAGAAACCATGTCTCGGGGAGAAGAAAAAAAGAACTACAGTAATTCTGCTCCGCCTGGGCTCCATACGTGGAGTAGCGGTGGCTGGGTGGCAGCGCCTGTTTACAACATGCTTAGTCAATAGCTTACTATTGAGACCTACTGCTTAGGAAAGAAGATTTCAAAATATTGCTGCCCTTTGATAATGTACTTGATCACCCCAGAACTCTGATAGAGAGGTACAATAGATTAATGTTGTCACAAGTGCTAATACAACATCCACTATGCAGGCCCTGGGGTCAGGGACAACTTTAATTTTCAAGTCTTATTATTTAAAAAACAGAGATTACAGCTGCCCCAGGTAGTGATTCCTCTGATAGACTTATACAACTCAAACTGAAAATCCTCTGGAAAAGATTTGCCATCCTAGATGTTACTGAAAACGTTTGTAATCCTGGAAAGATAGCAAATACCAATACTGGAGTTTGGAAGGAGTAGCTTTCAAGCCTCATGGACGATGCTGAGTCGTTCAAGACTTCAGCAGAAGAAGGAACTGTAGTTGTGGTGGAAATAGAAGCTGCTAGAATTTGAAGCAGAGCCTAAAGATATGAATAACTTTTGCAACCTTTGAGTTTCATATGTGAACAAAACAAGTGGTTTCCAGAGACAGCTGACCTGAGCTCATGGGAGTTCATAGACTCTGGGAGCCTGCATGGGACCGACCTAGGCCCCCTGCATGTGTGTGACAGCTGTGTAGCTTGTTCTAACTATGAGGTTCCTAGCAGTGAGATCATCACCAGTCCCAGCATGCTTAGCTGGCTTGTTGGGAACCTGTTCCCCATGCTAGATTATCTTGGCCCACCTTGATGCAGGGGGAGGAGCTTGGTCCTACCTTAACTTGACGTGCCATGCGTTGTTCACACCCATGGGGGGCCTGCTTCTTTCTGAATGGAGACACCTGAGAAGGAGTGTATAGGAAGTGGGGGGAAGATGGGAGGCGAGGGAGGAGTGAGAATGGGAGGAGAGGAAGAAAGGAAAACTGTGGTTGATACATAAAATAAATGAAAACAATTTAATTAAGAAAAAGGGGGTTTCTGGAGATGGCATCTGCTGTCATAGATGCTGTAAATACTGCTAAGCTTACATCACAGCACTGTGGAACAACAGTCCCACCCTGTCACTTGTATTTTAAATAAACGCTAATTGGCCAGTAGCCAGGCAGGAAGTAGAGGTGGGGCAATGAGAATTCTGGGAAGAGGGAAGTTTCAGTCTGCAGTCATCACCCAGACAGAGAGGAAGCCAGACACAGGACAAGCAAGATGTGACTGCCTTGTTGAAAAGGTACCGAGCCACGTGGCTAACATAGACAAGAATTATGGGCTAATGTAAGTTATAAGAGTTAATAAGAAGCCTGAGATACTAGGCCAATCAGTTTATAATTAATGTAGACCTCTGTATGATTTCTTTGGGACTTAACGACTGAGGGAACTGGGCAGGACAGAAACCTCTGTCAACATCACAGGGTTCAGACTATCACAGAATCTTAGGCAATAAGCAGCAGCTGGGTTTGAGAGGACTGACTTCATCTCTGAAGGAAGTTCTCCTACGGGCAGAACACTACCAAACAGAGAAACTGAAAGTGTAAGGGAGAGACAGTTCACACAGTAAGCATCCCGGTTCTCTTATTGTAAGAAATTGCTATAGTTACCCAACTTCCAGGCAACACCACCCTGATCCGTTGATAGCCATTGACATCAATGTCAGCAAAACAATCAGGACTTGTTGAAGACTCAGACGAAATAATCAAGTATGTTTAAATTCAGGGTCTATGTGTTGTTCTTAGAGACACAAGGTACCACACGGCTAACAGATGACAGCGGCACAGTAGGAGGCCAGCCCCCATGTGCTAGCAAACATCTTGCTACTTGTTTTATGATAGTATTTGGTCTGAAACCGAACCCACAACATCCACAAAGGATGACTACGGCCAATTATACTATTCTTTACAATGTAAACAAGGGGCAGAGACACTGAACTAAGGTTCAGCTGTTTAAAGCTAGAAGTCCTTCAGAAGTGACAGAAAGTTGTAGGTGGGGTGACAGACCTGCCTATGTCAGTTCCCTGAATTATGGGGCCCTAGCTTTTGAGACTTGACCAAAAGTCCTGCATATATTCCATCATGGAGAATAAAGTTACAGGAAACTCAAGGCAGTTGATTCTGTGATTTGTTTGAAGGGCTATCAAAGGTTGATTATCAGTAGATGGATTCTGAGAAATGTGGACTTCAATTATTTAAGACATAAATGTTTCCCCTTATGAGGTTTAAACAGATCATGACAAATCTGATACAATTTTTTGCCATCAATAGTTATATTTTATCTGTGATAGGAGGGTTTTGATATTTTTATCAAAAGATTTTATGACCAAATTGTCAGAAATTGGTGAGTTTTATAGAAAGAATGTACAATTCAGCTCATAGATTCATAACCTTAGTCTGTGAAAAAGGGATATGGCTATAGATTATATAGCTCTAGTTTTTGCTAGGAAAATTTATATGCTGTCAAGATCTTTATTCTATTGAAATTGAACTGGAAAAGGCCCTTAAATCTGTGGACTGTAATAGAGCTGATTGATAAAAGAGATTCAAAAATCCCTTTTCAAGGTTACACCTGGGGAAGGTGGTGAAGCCCTTCCCTTGCTGTTGGGCCCAAGACACTCCATCAGCAAATGAGATCTTAGCCAGGCTACTCAGCCTCCCCATACCTTAGTTTCCCCACATGTAGAACAGAAGTGGTCACAGTACCACCTCACATGCTCTTGTAAGGACAAAATGAATTGATACAAATAAAGTATTTTGAACAGGAATTGGTTTATAGTAAGAAATTGATATATGTCAGTATTTATTATTATTTTTTTTCAATAGCTTTTACAGTAAAAGTCCTCCAGCTGGGCAAAGTGTGATATTACCAGCACCTCTCCATTATTCAGCCTGAAGAGGAGGAGTGGATCTTTCAAGATGAATACTCATTTGACTGTGACCAGTCTTTGGACTTTCCTCTATATCCTCCGGCAGCTGCTCTAGGATACAGTGTAGATACGTTGATGGAAACAAGGCTCAGTGAATGTCTACTGTAGACTAGGTATTGTGTCTATAGATGCAATTCACTCACACTCTTCCAGTGACCCCCTCAATATTACATTTTATAGATGAGAAAACTGAGGCATGGACAGGTTAATTAACTATAACTAACATCTCTAAACTACTTAAACTCAGTCCGCCTTCTCAAGCTTGCTCTACGTGGACATGGAATACAGATGGACATTAAAGTATCTGGAATGTTTCCAAATGTAACAGAAAGAAGGGGACTAGGAAATTCCACCATATTCAGGCCTAAGCAGGAGAAGCCAACCGTGTTAACTGTACTGAATGTCAAAGTCAAAAGAGATTATTGAACTCTGCCTAGATTCAGGCTGGAAGCAAAATCCTAGTGGATCTAAGCTGGAAGGCAAGGCAAGGGATGGTTAAATGAGGATCCAGTGGGTGCTCTCGGCAATATCTCCATTTTAAAGCAAGCCCATAGCTTGGCCAGGAAGAGTTCTTGTCTTCAAGACAAGAAACTAGGCAATGGGAGCTTAAATTTGGAACAAGGTCTCAATCTAATCAGGAAAACGCCAGAAGTGGACAAACATCGCAAGTAAAAACAAAGAGTGAATCCAGAAAGGGGTTCCCTGAGATCCATCCGAACAAGTTGTGGTCACCACGTCTGAAAACATTCTCCACACACACACACAGACCGTGGCCATCTCTAGTCTGATCACCTTATCTCACCACTTAGAACTTGCATATGGCTTCCTAGTGTCCTCAGATAAGGTCAATGTCTTGACAACTTTTAGAATGCCCTTCACGGTCTGGCCCTGTCTACCTGTCCAGTCTGCTTGCTCTACATTCATCTTTCATCCCATCGATACAAGCAGAAACAAGTGTATTCCAGGGCAGACTAGCTACAACAAAATCCTGGTATTTATACATGCTATCCTGCTGACCTCTACTCAGAACTCATGCCCACCCACCTCCAAGTAGGTAATTCCATCATGCTGCGGTCTCACACTGACCAGAACTTCCTCTGAAGCCAGCCTTGCTTTCATCTCCTGAAATTGGCCTGCCTGCGAGGAAGGAGTATGTTATGACAAAACATTTGCACCCCCCTCTTTGGCTACTGGACTATTAAAACATTGAGCCCCAAAAGAGTAGAATTTCTCCAAGATTCTTCTGTTGAGAAGAGGAGAAAGAGGAGGAAGAAGAAGCTATTTTCCAGAGCAGGAATGTCTCCCCAAGAAAGGTGTATAATTTATCAGATGATCCTGCAGGAGATTCTTGGAGATGAGACAGTGGTGGATGGAACCATACATCTAAAAGTCTCATCAAAGATGAAAGCACTGCGGGGTGGGGGCACAGAACCCTGGCTTGTTGGCACCCTTTGCAACCAGTCTTCATTCTCCACCTTTTTTCTCAGTGGTTTGCAGTCCCCTTTTAGGGGACACTAACCACCTCTGTCTCCTCAACTGAGAATCTCTGGAGGGCAGGCCAGTATCTGCCCTGTTTCCTTTCTTATAGTCCCATTGCCTACAGCCAAGGAGATGTTAAAAAAAAAAAAAAAAAAAAAACTTGTTTCCAAAACAAAGGAAAATAAAAGCCTGAGGTAGAGAAGCTCATGGCGAAGACCACTCACAGAAGACCGAGTACATGCTGGCCACATCACTGAGTGAAGAACACACAGAGAATGAGGCTCTTAGGAACACTTGGAAATGCCTCCAGAGTTTAAATTTCAGCCACTGACTTGTGTAGCCACAAAATAACAGGTGTCTATAAAGTACCGGAGTTACTTAAAACATCTCAAACTATCAGGAGACATGCAAGCTGGGCTCATTCTTACCTTGTGGGACCAGTTGTGAAGTATCTGGGATACGAAGACAAAGTAAGTAGGTTGACAGAGCAGGGGAAACAAAGGCTGCAGAGAATTCTGACTACCTCTGCTTAGAATTGGCATGGCCTACCAATTAAAAGGCAGGGAGAAGCAGGGGGCCAGCACTCTCCTTTAATCCAGATCTCAGGAGACACAGGCAGGCAGAGATCTTGGAGTTCTACGACAGCCAGGACTATATACATGAGACTACATACACGAGGCCCTCTTGGGGAGGGAGGGAGAGGGAGAGGGAGAGGGAGAGGGAGAGGGAGAGGGAGAGAGAGAGAGAGAGAGAGAGAGAGAGAGAGAGAGAGAGAGAGAGAACAAATGACCTCTCTCAACAAAACCAGAAGCATAATATTAAAAAGTAAGGACAAACTAAAGTACAGGCTATTTTGTTTTAATCATCCACAAAGCTACATCTAGATCAGACTTGGGTGGGGGGAGACAAATTAATCCAAGACTTCTTATTTTGTTATAGCTTAAAGCAAACAGCTTTTTAGCAATACTATGAAGCAAGCTGGTAAAATAAATGGAAATGAAATCCAAGGGGTTTAAACATGAAAATTTGGGGAGAAAAGAACTCCACAAAGCAAAACAGACAAAATACAAGCCAAACCAAACAAAAGCTAAATCAAATAAATAGGAATTGCCGTGTGCCCTGGAGGGCTGCCAAGGAGCGTGAGTTTCAACAAAGAATGCTCTGCTACCAGCTCAGAAAAGATGAAGCAGTGAGTCTTCCGCTGCTGCTGGAAAGGGGGTGGTGTAGCGAGAGAGGGCAGCGAAGCTATTTCTGACACCACAGACAGCGCTATAACCTTCCCCAGGACCCACGAGGGCAAGCTACTGCTCCAGTGTTGTCTACCTGCAGCGCCTTAAAAGGATCAAATTCATGAGGTTGAGACACAACTCAGTAATGAAGACTCTGGCTGTCCTTGCAGAGGACCTGGATTTGTTTCTCAGCATCCATACAGCAGTTACAACTGTCTGCAGTTCTAGCTCCAGGGGATCTTAGGCCCTCTTCTGGCTTCTACACACATGGTTCACAGATTACAGGTTACACACGGGCAAAACCATACACATAAAATCACAATTTTTTTAAAAAAGAGAATCAAATTGACATCATGACTGTGCAAGGTCCAACTAGGCAAGATTTTAGCATGAAGAGGGATGCATGATGGTCAGGAAGTTCCATCCTTAGCTGAGGAGTCATGGCAATTGCTGGCTGTTGAGTGGAAGAGTCAGTCTGAGAACAGGTCTGTATCTTTGGGGTAGAGCTGAAGCAGACTGACTGAGTCTTACTACTCAGGATTTGGCTGTTGGGAGTCATAGCAATAGTAGCCACATCACCAAGACAACAGTCCCTGCCAACTGAGCACTTATCCTGTGCTAGCCAAGAGCTGAGTCCTTTGCATGAATTATCCCCAACAACGTATTACTTAGTTATACAGCTGCTCACTCTGTGCATGGGGAACCAAGGCAAGTTGAGGTTCTTTTTAAAAGATCTCATAGCTAAAACCCAATGGACCAGGGATTTAGACCTAGTGATCTCAGATTCTTTCAAGCAACAAAATGTCCAAAGCCCCAACAAAAGGCAGAGGATAACCAACACACGTTTATTAGTAGGCACAGTATCTACCCTGAACTATATGAGATACAACTAGAGTAAATTTATTTTATATGAAAGAATTAGGAAGTCTGGGCACGGTGACACAACCGTACCCTCAGGACTTAGTAGTAGAAGGAGGAAGATCTTAGGAACCTCGGGCTAGCCTGAGCTATATAATGAGACCCTATCTCACGCAAAAATGAAAAAGAGAAGGAAGAATGAGAATTCTTTTACTTGTGTTATGATGGATTCTTGAACTTTACGAGCCTTTAAAGAAAAGACCCCTACTCTTTCAGGTCTGCCGTGTCTACCTAGCAAACAGTGAGGCTGTTCAGACAACTCAAGAGACTAGAGACACAGAAGCTGCTTATCTGTTCTGCGGGAGCTTTTTATGGGAAGAGGAACATTACTCAAAATGTGAACTTATTTAGATGGGCACTCTGGGGGCTCCAGAATGTGACATCCCTTCAGCTTCCCCTGGCTTCTTCCTCAAAAGTTTGCACTGCTCTCCTTATTGAAACGTCTGTACATTAATACAAGCTTTTCTTTTTTACATGACCTATTTTTCCAATGGGACTGAGAGGGGAAATTACAAATGCATGTTTAAAGCCACACGAATATTTAAATTCTCCCTATTTCTGTCATGCATTTTTTAGTACTTTCTATGTGCGATGAAAGATAAAAACTTGTATGCATGATTAATTGTAATGATGGAAGAACGCTAGGCAGTTGCTTAAGAAACGAGAACAACAAAGGAATAAACTACTGCAGACATCACCAGGACTGAAATGACACTACTCTGTGTACTCCATTTCCATGGCAACTAGCAACGGGAAGATGAATGTTTCCTAGTTACTCCGCTCTGCAGTTCACGTCTATAAATCAAACTTGCATAAAGAACATAAGATTTCTGCTTCGGACTGTACTCAGAGTGGGTTTATTTTCCTGTTACTGTATAATTACGGAAAAGCAGCAGAAAGCAATGAGGTCATTTTTAGTGGCGAACAAACTCAGAAATTACTAATATACCTGCCGCATACGATGCCATTCATCTAGCAAGAACAAGAAGCAAATGAAAGCCTGTCTGCTTCATGGGGACAGCCCGTCGCTCCCAGGCTCTGGCTGAGAACTGCACATGCGGAGACTGGTGTGCCCTGCTTCCCCTAGTTGGACTTCTCCAACATAGGAGCTCCCTAATTACCTGCCTCAGGAGCAGTCCGAGTTTGCACTGTGGTAATTGAGCAGGAATGCACTCCATATTTAGTATAGAAGTTTACTGAGGTGGAACAATACACAGTTGTTTTTATTTACATAGAAAGTGGCTCACGGTGTGAAAGTCAGGATAGAAAAATAGCAGTGTTGTAGAATTGGAAGTCAGTTGATCTCAGTTAGGATGCAAGTTTGTTTGACCGTGGGTAGACATAAATGTCAGTTCAGCCCCCATGTTCTGAGCTCTGAAGTAAGATGGTGTATGTGATTCTTAGGCATCTCCATCATCCAACTCCAAGGTGCCGCAAAGGCCAAATCTCAAAGATCTCAATCTATCACAACAAAGACATTAGCTGTGCTAGTTCTCAAAAGAGTGTGCCTAACTCTTGTGTTCTTAACGTCTCTATTGGCAAAAGCACCAAGCTGGTGGTGTTTCATGATTATCATTCGATTTGTTTCAACTTTCCAAACCAAAACACAGAAAATTTACTAAAACTATTAATTCAATTAAAAGACAAATAATCTTATAACCTATTTTTATAAATTTATAATAAATATTTCAATCTAGGCAACAGGACTACCTATTGATCTCCACATGGTGGAAGCATCTTGCAGCTTCTTTACGTCGTTTGTGGTGACTAAGATTTGAACCCAAGGCTTCGCGCCTGCCAGGCAAGCACTCTACCACTGAACTACATCACCAGTCATGCACCCTGTTTCTTTAAGCCCACAAACTTAGATGTGTTCAGGTTCTTCTGGAGTTTATCTTTGTAAGACCAAGGCCCAGCAATGCTCAATAAAATTCTGTGGAACAAATAACTGGGTAGATGAACAAAGTCTTAGTGACCCCTCAGCTGTCCCTTGTAATAAATGGGCACTTCCTTCTCCAACCATCAACAGCTTCACATAGACATACAGATATCTCTGTGGTGGACAGAAAAATGTCTGGAATCAAGATAAAACCATGTTAGTATTTGGAGGGGTAAATTTCTCTAACAGTTTTATGAAACTTTTTGACATTAAAATAAATCACTTCTCAGTGTGGAGCATGAGTGGTCCCTAACATGAGGAAGGCTTTCTGACCCTTGCTAAGTCCTCTGGGTTTGCTAGTGATATCAGAGGAATTGGGTCTCTGCATCCAGCCACATTAAAGTGGACAACAGCAAAGGTGCTCCCAGCCCTTATGCTCCTGATCTCAGGGAATGTTTATGCCACCTCTGGGGAAGGCAGGCTGTAAAGAAACTGAGGAACTGGCAGACAGTACAGGACCATGCAGGAAATTCAAAGCAGAGCCAGCCTGTGTGGCATGCTATTGCTCTATTTGGGCCTCATCAGACTTTTAAGCAATGGCTTAAAGGGTTAAACAAACCTCACCCCCAAAAAAGCAATGTGCCTGCTGTCACAGGAATATATCCATAGAAGAAAAAAAGCCCTGGTAGTAACAGCACGAGTCAGCATTTGTAAATCTAAATTTGGCTCACACACATGACCAGGAATACCACTCTACTTCTCTAGCATCCATTACTGGCCACACCCTCTCCTCCAGATGAGCAGGCTCAAAAGGCTATAGCAGGATGGAGTTAGATGTTACAAAACCCTGTAATTTCCCATGTGTGGGCATTAACAGGGGCCAATTATATCCACACAGAAATTTACTACAAATGTACTCTGCTGGCCATCCAAGAAATTTGGTCTATTTATTAACCCTAGAGATACATAATTTGAGCATATACATTTTATGCTAAATTTTCAAAACCTAATAAAATAACATTTATTAAGAAAAGCTCCAGGTTTAACTGCTTCTCCTGCCTGTCGTGTGTGTGTGTATGTGTGTGTGTGTGTGTGTGTGTGTGTGTGTGTGTGTGTTCAATCAGGAGTGTTTAGCACCACCAAGTGGACAAAGAGATAACTACATCTACTACACATGGGCTAAGCATTCAATCTGTTTTGTTCCTTGAGAACAGATCATGCGTTTATTTCACATTTAATTTATGATAAACTAATTTACTTCACTCATCAAATAACATTAAAAATGCCTCTTCTGTCAGCCAAATTAAAGATTACTCACATGGTTTTTTTCACATAGGGAGGCATATTTTGGCTAGATGAAGTCATTAGGGTAAACCAAATCTACCTAATAGAGCTAATTTGATTTATTCCACTATAAACTCAGACTCAAAAACAAAGACTTAAGGCTGCAATAAAATTTAGAAACTAGAAAAGGGGAGTTTGATGGAACCATGTATCATGTTAGTCTACAGTCTTTACAGCAGACATCAGTTTAGCTGGAAGAAACAGCGACTGAGGACGTAATTCACGTTTAAATATTTTTTTGAACTTTTTCAAGATTCTTGATTTAGCATGTGAATATATGCCACCATTGATCTTGCCTTCCTAGTTAAGGGAACATACCTGGGTGTCAAACACAGAGAGTCAAGGTGAGCCCTTAGGGTGAAGATATGATCTCTACGTTATAAATCAACCTATGAAACAACCATCCCCAAAGAAGTTAAGTCCAGCTTATCCCCAAAACCAACAGATCTATGGACACTGGCCTTCTATAAAAAGCGCATCTAGTCATCTGTGGTAAGGACAAATTGTAGCCTGGAGCATGAGTAACAACAGCAATATGACAATCTAGTCACTGGAGACTTCTCTACTAGACAATGGGCAGACAGGAAAACAGAGGCTGCAAATGTGTGCTGAGTCTCTCTGTAGAAATCGACAATTGAAAGCCCAGTAAAGAAGACCGAGTGGGAGCTGGGTAGGAGCACTTGCTTGTGCTTGGGACCCGACACCCATGTCAAAAAGCTGGGCATGGCTGCAAGTGCCTATAACCCCAGCATTTGTGGGTGGAAAAAAGTGGATCCTGGGAGATTGACGGCCAGCCAGACTAGCCAAAACAGAGAACTTTCTAGTTTCAAGAGAGAGCCTTTCTAAAGAGAATGAAATGGAGACTAATAGAGAAGTCTGACATCCTTCTCTGCACACACATTCATTCACTGCCCCTCACACCCACATTCACACACACACCCACATCACACATACACACTCACGTTCTTGTAACACATATACACACACTCACGTTCTTGTTCCCTACACACATCACACACACACATACTCACATTTATGCACCCCCCACACACACACACATATGATACCCTCTCCCCACACACAATCAAGGGAAATAAATGAACAAGACAATTGGTAATAGGAAAATATAAAATGAAAGGCCAATAGCTGCTCTCTCCAACTTAACAGGTGATTTTGTCATGCGAACACTGAACAAGTAGACTTACTCTTTTTCTTGTTTTTTTTTTTGTTTGTTTACTTCATTTATTCATTCAGTTACATATTCACTAGATGCTCTCTCCAGCGAGACCAGATAAATTCCTTGAGGGAGCATGAGTGAGCTGCTTCCTCTGCCCTTCCCTCTTCTTCAGTGGGTGCTGCTATGTCATCTCCGAGACCAGGTATCTTAAGTAAGATACTTAAAATACAAAAGTACTGTACCAACTCCCTCTCCTGGCCCCCCAGCCAGTCACACATGTGCTGCACAGACACATGCAGGCAATACACCCACATACATAAAATTTAAAAAACAGTCATTACAGTTTTAAAAATCTTTTTTTAAAAAGAAAAGCATTTTGTAAGTTTGTTTGTGTTTCTATATATCCTGTGGTATGTCCCTGGAACAATACTTTAGTTTGCACTGATAGACTTTTATCTGACATATAATCACAAAAATTGTATGTTTACAGCATACAATATGCTGTATTAATGTATTCCTTGTGTAACAATTTCCACAATCAAGCTAGTAAATAGACTCATCTTCCGACATAGTTGCTTTGTGTTTGTATATACTAAGAGTATTCAGAAACTATGGTAAATAAAATACAGTACCTTTAATTACAGTTATCATAGAGCTCACTAGGATGCAGTCACTGTAAAAGTACCAGTTGTCCTTTTCACCAGTAACCCCGCCCCACTACTGGATTCTGGTAGCCACTGTTCTAGCATTTCTGTCAATCGGATGATTTTTAGAGTCCACAAGAGTAATACCATGTAATATCTGTCCTCCTTTGACAGTTATTTCCTTTAGTATAAAATTCTGCAAACTGTGGCACATGCAGACTTCCTTTTCTCTTAAGGAACAGCATTTTACTTTATGTGTGTGTGTGTGCCTATATGGCATAAAGATAGGTATGTATGGTTACATACTATAATCATTTTCATCCATCTATCCACTGGTGGGCATGTAGATTGTCTCATATCTTGGCTATTGTGAATAAGACTGCAGTGAACACTGGACCGAAGATTTTTAAATGTTTTTAAAAATTTTTTAATTAAAAAAATTTCCTTTTCCCTTTTCCCCTCCAACCCTTCCCATGCTCTCCTTCAAATTGATGGCCTCTTCTTGACTATAATTGTTACACACACTTACACACACACACACACAAATACATAAATAAAACCTGTTGAATCTATTTAGTCTTACGTGTGTGTGTGTGTGTGTGTATGATTCAGGCTGACCATCTGTATTACATAACCAATTCTGGGGTTCATCCCTGGGAGAGACTAATTATCCCTCTCTCAGTAGTCATTAGTTGCCTGAAGCTCTTTGTCTAGGCATGGACCTCATGAGATCACCCTTATATATTAACATGTCTATTAATGTTGATATTTTAACTGTGAGTTAATCTTGTCCCCAATTATTATCAGAATTGTATTCCTAAATCAAGAGATAAATTTTGAGATATAACAAAAGTACTTGATCATAATTAGAATAGCAATATACTATATAAAATTAAATTTCTGGATTGTTTATTAGTTTCCTATGACTTTTATTTTCTTTGACCATATAAAGTAATTGAGAAGTAACTAGGGCTTGGCTTGAACTAGCAAGAAAGGAGTCCAGAAAACAGGCAGATTTTACAGTTGATGTGGACGATGTCACGAGGACTCAGAAGTTAATATAGAGATGGTGCAGAATGAAAGAGAACCATGTCACTGCCCATGATGTAAGAAAGCTGGAGAAGCTGGACAGTGGTGGCTCATGCCATTAATTCAGGAGGCAAAGGCAGGCAGATTTCTGTGAGTTCGAGACAAGCCAGGTCTACAAAGCTAGCTCCAGAACAGGAGAAAGAAAGAAAGAAAGAAAGAAAGAAAGAAAGAAAGAAAGAAAGAAAGAAAGAAAGAAAGAAAGAAAGAAAGAAAGAAACAAACAAAGAAAGAAACAAAGAAAGAAACAAAGAAAGAAACAAAGAAAGAAACAAAGAAACAAAGAAACAAAGAAAAGAAAGAAATCTAGAGAAGAGGAAGAAACAAAAACAGGGCTTCTAGGATAAATGCCATGGGAAGATGACAATAAACCCAGAAAGGACAGGGAAAAGGAAAAGAAAGAGAAGGGGAAAGCAGTTTTCCAGGCTGGGGGAACTAGGTGGATCTGTAGCAGGGAAAGAAGTTTAACAATAGAGAGAATGGTTGCTGAAGAAACACATCTCCCTTCAGAATGGGTGGGGAATGAGGCCAGTACAGAGGAGAATTGGTGAAAACTAAAGAGATTGTAGTTGTCCTTTTCCTTTAAAAAGCAACAGAAGAAACACAGAAAAGACTGGAAGTGAACACAGAAAAGACTGGTGGTGAGTATGGAAGACTAGAGGTGAACACGGAAGACTGGAGGGGAACACGGAAGACTGGAGGGGAACACAGAAAATACTGGAGGGGAACACGGAAGACTGGAGGGGAACACGGAAGACTGGAGGGGAACACGGAAGACTGGAGGGGAACACGGAAGACTGGAGGGGAACACGGAAGACTGGAGGGGAACACGGAAGACTGGAGGGGAACACGGAAGACTGGAGGGGAACACGGAAGACTGGAGGTGAACACGGAAGACTGGAGGTGAACACGGAAGACTAGAGGTGAACACGGAAGACTAGAAGTGAACAGGAGATAGCCATGGAATTTAAACAGAATCTGAGATGCTCTCCACAAGGCTGAAGTCAGGACTACCTCTGTGTGGCGTAGTGGGAAAGAACTATAACCATCAGAGAATAAGCCATTAGAGGGTTGACTCGGCATACAGTGTTACACCAAGAATACAGTGTCTTGGCAGAAGAGTATGGTCACATGAACAGTAGGGGTAAACAATTTGCCAGAAAATTCCTGTAGCAGGGAATTGAAGACAGCTGATTTCAAGTTCTTCTGGGTAGCAATGGGATATGGCATGACCTGAGGTTCCAACATCAGGCCATGGTTGGGAAAAGAAAGTGTTCCAACTATCAAGGCCCAGATCAGTTAACTAAGTACAGAAGAAGGCATTGGCTAATCCATACTTGACTTTGGTGAAATAAAGATTATAATCTGTATATGAATGCAAATGTGACCCCTGCATGGGTTCACACAGGGGTCAAGGCAGGCTTGGGGGATAGTGTGTGCAAAATGATCCAGGAAGATGGTAGCATAGTTCACACTGGGCGAGACACACACACACACACACACACACAAATTAACTGACAACAGGATGGGTGCTGTGTCTTGGGAGAGAATGAAGGCAAGTGGACAGCAAACTCAGCCTGAAGATTTGCAAAAACCAAGTAGGTAGGTGTACCAGTGCCCATTTAATAGCTTAGAACATGCTGCCGAGATCAGAACCAAAGGTGGGCCTAGGTAAACATAGGGAAGAGAAAGTAACAACAGTCCTGGGGATTGTTAGCTGCTGAGAAGAAAGAGATGGGGAGACAGAGGGATGAGGGGAAGCAACAGGATGCATATCTGGCCACCAGAAACCTGTTCTGAGGCTGTACAATTCTAGGTTCCTCAGGTGAGGAGGACAGAAGTGAGTGATGAGGAGACAAGATGGGGGAGACAGTAACGGTAGTGAGATTACAATGCAACTGTTCTGTGTCGCAGGAGGTTGTCTCGGGGCCTGGGGTACCCAAATCTTCAATGAGCCATCAGTAGGCTCAAGGGTCACACAGGCAGAAGCCAAGGGAAAGAGCATGCAAGGCAGGGCTTCACTTCAAGTCTACATAGGATTTAATTACTAGTTCTTTCTGATTTTCTCCCGGGGAAAAGGACAGAGAATGCAAGCAAGGTAGAAATTAGAAGCCACAACATTGAACTCACTGCAATTGACTAAAAAAAATCTAATGAATCAAAGCACAACCCTGCCTTATGAAGACAGAAAATAAACAGTTAGGTTAGCATATTCAACCCAGTCAAAAATATACCTCCATTCACCAGCTTTACATAATTGGTTTTTTTTACAGTGTACTTGGCAGATATTTTGGTGTTGTGCTATAATTCCCCGGGAAAGATGTGTAACACACACTTTCCTATCAAAGCAACCTGAACTTGAGTGCTTGCAGGTTTTCGCTTGATAAAATGCTGTTTCAGCTTCCTTTGTGTGTATTTCTGTAAACAGTGCCTTTTGTTTATATTGCAGATAATCAAACGAAATCTCAACAATCAAAACCAAACCAAGCCAATTCACAGGAACAGGGAAGAGCTACATAATTATGCAACCGGTTTATCAAGAATACTTTTTGGGCAACATGCCTGCCTTTCTCATGTTGTGGAGATACAAAAGCATAGCCCTGCCTGCAGAATGCTGATAGTGCTGGAAAAAAAAAAAAAAAAAAGAAGTGATTGACTTGAGAGTATAAGTCACAGAGCTAGCCTGTCTGAGTCCGAATCTCGGTTCATTACTAACTATCTGGTGGTCTGGAGCAAATGCTTTGACCCCTCCAAGCCATTTCCTCATTTGTAAAGTGGGCATAGACAGTACAGCCCGTGAGCTTCCACTGTCATTGGCACAGAGCAAACCCTCAGGCAACCGCAGTTAGAGTTACTGATTATGCTAACACGGCATCATGCCTCAGCAGTTCTAGAGAACATGAAGGATGTTTCGTGGGCTCGGGCAGCAAGGGATACCACTTAGGTAAGCAGGTACGGATACAGGAGAGAAGAGCAGTGAACCTGGCATGAGTAAAAATGTGGGAAGACAGATGAGATAGGATCAACATGGTGAGTGGATTAGAATGGTGTTTAACCTGGGAAATGTACAAGAGCGTCCAAAAAGGCATTCGAGTTTCTGTTTGTCTGTCAGGCTAGATCTAAAGAATCTAGATTTTTCTATGAGAAGCAATGAGAAGCTATTGAAGTAAGAAAGTAACACTAAAATGTAATGATAATTTACTCTCATTAGTCTAAATTTAACTAGAAAGGTAGACAGTGATTTTCAAAGTTTAATATGAATATCAATCATGAAGGGATCATATTAAATACAGTGAATTCAGTGGGGCTGAGATTAGCATTGCCAATAAGTCCCTGCACTAATACCTGTCTCTAGAGCTCACTACAAAATAAGGATATAGTTATTCAATGTAGTTTAATGGAAAAGAATGGTTGGGTAAGAGGAAGGTAGACAAGATGTCAAAACTTCAGGGAGCAAACACATAGGATTCCATGTCAGAGTTAAAAATCTAGTCCTGGAAACCTTCAATCTGATTTTAGGATAACAATTTTGACATGCCGGGCGGTGGTGGCGCACGCCTTTAATCCCAGCACTCGGGAGGCAGAGGCAGGCGGATCTCTGTGAGTTCGAGACCAGCCTGGTCTACAAGAGCTAGTTCCAGGACAGGCTCCAAAACCACAGAGAAACCCTGTCTCGAAAAAACCAAAAAAAAAAAAAAAAAAAATTTTGACATATTTCTTAATATTCTGAACCCATTTTCTATAATATTAAAACACAATTTTGAGGCAGAGAGAGAAAAATGGCTTGAAGTTCAAGTTCAGCTTGGCCTACATAGCATGTGACAGACCAATCTGGGCTGTAGAATAAGACTTTACCTTGAAAAAAAAAGAAGCAAAATAACATTTTAAATATCTCATAAAATATAAAGTCCTTTCACAAATGCATGCTTTTTATTTGATAAACACAACATACAGTATTATTAGAATTCACACCCTAAAGTTCACTATCTACTACAAAGGGAAAAAATAATTGATTCCTTTTGCTTTAAAGGAAAGAGGCATGAATACATTCATGATGTGTGGCTATTAATAACACCAAGGATGACTGAACAGGTTAGCAACATTTGGTCACAGAAAGAAACCATGGTAGTAGTCACTGATATGACAGTTGAATTACAGACAGTTATATGACATATCTAAGTAGTTTCTTACATGACAGTTATGCTAGTCAGCCACATATGTAGATGAGGAGCTAGAGACAGTGGCCAAAACACTTGCTACAGTGACATCTCCAAACTAAACCTAGGACTGGACGGCTGTCAAGCCGAGTAATTTCCTCTTGAGAACAGCCTTTGTTACACTGACAGACCACATCTGTATTCATACTGTGGAGGCTTCAGAATATCTGTGGTACACAGAGAAAATAAAAGTCTGCCACGCTACTCCCCATGATAAATAACTCCACAGTGCATTTCTGAGTTGGAAGAAGCCTGGCAGCCCCCCTTACTGTGAAAACAAAGAGTCGAAATGAAAAGGTTCAGTGATTGGTGGTAAGACTGGTCAGTGGGAGAGCTGGGACTAGAACTCACGTCTGCTGATCCCTAACCAGAGGCTTCACTGACCTCCATGGCCCTTCCACAGCACCAGCATTGCACTTGAGAAATAAAGCAAGCAAGCAAGCAACAACAAAGTGCAGTGAGACCCTCATTCTCTGCACTGGCCGTTCATTTCCAACGTAGCCAATTGTCATAAACAACTGAGCAGTGAGCTGTGCAGAGTGTGGTGATAAATATTCTACCATGCCGGCTCGTGCTAAGCACATGTTCTGATGCAGGGAAGAATGTGTGTATACAAATGCCTATGCAAGAGCACAAAGACAAAGATGTTCATGCAGGACTAGCGCTTAAAGCAGGAAGTTCAGATAATTTCCTTGTTAGGGGATGGAAAACATATGGGCAGAGTACAGGGTAAAAACCAGCTTTCAAGACTGGAAATACTTCACTCTCTGGGCCTTAAAAGATGATTGAAATTTGTGTCTGTATTGTTTTTAACATAAGAAAAATACAGAATCTAGGAATCCTAAATCAAATCATGTATCTTGGATGATGGGAAATTAGTTAGGTAAGCTAAAGAAATGAAAATAACAGACTCTAATTCAACCCTGTGTGATGAAGCCATCACTCTTCTCTGTTCATTTTCTCCTCTAGTCCCTGGACTTTATTTAAATTCTGAGTCACCAGTTCTAAACTTTGTACTGGCAGAATGACGTTCTTCAAGTAGAAAGAAATGATTTATGTCAATGGGGCCTCTGAAAAAAAGCTAGTAATAAAAATGGCTAGCATAGAACTATTTATGTAGATGGATTTTGTACTTTTCAATTCTGATTGATATATAATAATCATATTTTTTCTGGGGAATGGCATGGTATTTCAGAAAACTACCTGTTTGGGCAGGACACATAGATATAGCTAGTGACTTCTGTCTATGTATGGCTATGAATAATGAGAAATGATTTCAAGTCTTTAACATTTTCCTATACAGAACCATGCAAACAGTTACAGATAAACAACCACACTCACCAGAGTAGGCACTGACTACAAGAACTCTGATCTTATCCAGGTCATGTGACTATACTTGAGTCACATTCTGATATACAAAGTAAAACCGGGGAAGTAATTCTACTAGAGTTGGCTCAAGAAAATGATGCACAACAAACTGGCTGCTCCCTGAAGGGCACAGGGGCAGACTAAGAACACAGTGAGGAATAACAGTTCAAGGGATGCAAATGCTCTGAAGAAACAAATGTCGTCTTAAATCACTGTCCTTCAGGCCCACCAACTCGAAAAAAAAAAAATCCAAAAAACAGAGACATCTGTTGGCCCATTTTACCCCAGCTCAGGACGATCCTTCCATCTATTACAGCTGTGACACGAGGCATAGCTAATTTTTTTTGTCAAGAAAATATGCATGACTCCCTTTGAAAATTGTATTCCTAAACTTCAGCCTCCTACCAACACTCAGTCATTGATCATGTAGTATTTAATGAGACATGATGTTCTTATTTACAAACAATTTTAATACCCCCTCCAAAGAATTAGATGGTCTATGTACTTTGAACTTCCTCCAAGTAATATGAAGGGGATTCTGACATCAGAACTATCATTTATAACTTGAATGTCTCCATGCATGGCTGGAGGGCACTTTGGTGGCTCAGTGTTTCCACTGCACACTGGTCTGTTGCAGTCCGGCTGTGCACTCAGGACTTTTGAACACACGCTTTTCATTTAATAGCTGGGAAGCAGAGGAGGCTTACTGGAGTTCTTTACCAGTTGGCAAGTGGTGGGAATGTACAAAAACCAACAAATACCAGCACTTACAATAAGATGGAGAAGTAAGCATACACATGCACAAGGAAAAAGGCCACTCCCTGATGACAACTGAGGTTAGAAGCAGTCAAGAGATTAATTCATAAAAATCACATGCAGGAAGAGAAGGTTGAAAACAAGGCTACATATGGCCATCAGGATCCAGCCTTAAGCTTAAAGTACTCTTCCCTAGATTGTGGGAAATAAGCCATGAAGAAAACTAGAAATGAGAATTTTTGCCAGCACTGGATGTTTCAAATTGTGACAAATAGATCAACAATCATTTATTAACCACAAGGCAACATGTCAGTGATCAAAATGATGGGAGATAAATCCATAAACTCAAGGAGCTTGAAGTACTTTATGGAGATAATCATAAACACTGCATGTTTATTTAGCGCATAACTGATTAACATATAACAATAAATTCTATCCAAGTTTAAGAAAGGAGACACAACTGTCCAATGCAGGGATAAACAGGGTCTACTGAGCAGTGCTGCAGAAGATAGTTCAAATCTGGGCAGGCCGGGAGCAGGGCAAGTCAGTGCCAGGCAAGGGAAGGAGAATGAACTGAGAACGCACATCACACAATCAACAGCACAAATAGCATGCCAGGAAAATAGAAATTCAAGACAAGTGAAAGCCAAGCCTGGAAAGGAACCAGATGTTGGAAAGGGGGCCAGATGCTGAAGAGCTAGGTTAAAGAGTTTTAACTGTACTCAGTAGACTCACTAAAGATCTTTTTGAACATAAAGAAGACAGTACTGTGAAGTTTCCAGTAGTTTCGATTAGTGTTTAAGAGGAAATGTGATGCTTGTTTTGATCCCCAAGTGTCTGAAGCAGCCTGGGAAGTGACTTCGACTCCACAGTAACACACGACGCTAGTCAACTCATCACAGCTCTTGTCACTTTTTACTGTGTGTGAGATCAAGAAAAGAATTAACCGAGAACTTCTGAATACAGCATTATCTTGGATGCAGCCTTGGTGACTTTAATGCATAAATACATGAAGCATAACTACCAGCTCCAAGAGGAGAGAAAAGTTGCCAAGTTTCAAATATTGAAAGCAGTCCTCCACCCCACACACACACGTTTCTATTTGTTTTGAAACAGGGTCATCCAGGCTAGACCAGGACTCATTATCTGGTTGAGGCAAGCGTTGAACTCTTGAACCTCCTGTGTTGGCCTCCCAAATGCTGAGATTATAGGTGAGTGTCACTATATCCTGCCTAACAATAAAATCTCTAATTACTGTTGCCCCGGTAAAGCAATCATATCTCTACAACAAGACTAAAAATATATATAAACGGCACCGAGGAGATACTGTAAAGTAACAGTACAGCGGAGTTCCAAAGAGGACAACAGATACAGCTCAACAAAGAAAGAGAAGAAGAAAACTAATGAGAAAATAAAAGGTCACAATGGCCAGGTCACAAATGAAAACAGACATCACAGGAGACGTACGAGGAGACACAGTGAGAAGTAACGTTTTGCTGCATCATGTCCAAGGAGGTTTGGCTTCTGTTATTTGCTTATTTGGCTTTATACTGTAGTCTGATTTGGTTTACAGAATGAGAGTATGAGAAGGGCAGCCACTTCTGAAAATGGCTACTCTTGGTCTCTAGAAATTTCTCCAGGAAGAACCGGGTAGCCATTATATTTAAAGATTGATTCCCACCTCTCAAGTCATTCAAACTACAAGGAACTCTTATCCTGTTGAAATTCCTCCAGCTTCTCCCTTGGAAACGTCACAGCACTAAACACTATCAAGAGCCCAAGCAGCTCACTTCACTGTTCTGTCCAGAAAACCATTTGGAGCACGGACACGGGGATGCTTTTGCTTACGGTGTCTCAGACATCTCTATTTCTTTGGTCTATTTCAATCTGCACAGAGAGGAAATATTTTTCTTTCCCCTTTGAATCCAGTAATTATTTATATTCATATTCTTTTATTTTTAGTTTATAGATGATGGTGTTTATAATAAACTACTTTAAAGAATTCACTTTTATGTGTATATAAAACCAGGATAGTGGCAGATCCTCTGGAGCTGAAGCTACAGGTGACTGTGAATCACGCAGTGTGTGTGCTGCCTCTGCAAGAACAGCAAACCACCATAACTGCTGAGTCATTTTCCAGCCCAATATAATGGACTTCAACAAGTTAGGCTCAACCAGCTGGAATGCCTTGCTTTGGCTGTATACTATGGTGGTCTCCAAATTGCTTTGGGCATACAACACTAATAAATAGCACACAATTTGATAGCACAAAATCTACAATAGAAGTATATGCATTTACAGCATGTGCTACTGTATTATTATGTTATCATAAAAATATAACAGAAAAGAGCTAAGTAATTTAATATGCAGATTTTATTATGAATGGCAAATATCTGTGCTATCACTAGAAATTATTCATAGCATTTAATAATAATGTGATTTAATTTACTTTATTATTTTGGAACATCTTCACTTAATCCTTTCTGACTGAGTAATTTAAAGTTCAATTTGTTTCGAGACTTGGTTCTAAGAGCTGTCATGGATACTTCATTAAATTATACAGCTCTAAGTGAGACCAGGTGATCATGGCTCTGACACCTTCAGCTTGTAGTTCCATCTACTGATAAAAGGTTAGTCAGTTTTGAATTTGTTAAATTAATATTGTTTTGCTACTGCTGACTGAAATCCAGAAATATATATCTACCTTCTCTGATATCACGTGTAGGTTTTGGTTTTACAAAAATAAACTTTAATTTATTCTCTGACAATTTTGTACATGTAAATGAGGTATTCTGACTACATCCACTCCCCACCCCCTCCTCTACCCCCTCTCATTCCCTCTGGAATCCTTCTGCTTCCCAGCACATCCCCTTCTTACTCGCATGGCCTTGTTTTTAATGACCCACCGAGTCTACGAATGTGCATGAGATGACTGTGGATGAATTGCCAGTGCCACTCTCCTGAAGGCAGACACTGCCCCTTCCCCCAGCTGCCAGTCACTACCCACAGCTGCTCAGGAAGTACGCATGCCATACCTACTGTTACACTTGAAAAAATTAAAGCTACAAAAACTGTAAGATGTTCTCTAGCCAGGTCAGGACATTTTATTTTTCAACTTACCAAAACACAGGTATAAAGACGTTTAATAAGCAACACACATGATTTATAAAATAAAGTCTTATTTACAAACATGTTTGCAAAAATGCTCTCTACAAGGTGGTAGAGCAGAGTTTGAACTGGAAGCTCTTAACTTTTTGGTTCATGGTTAAACACTGTCTCTGTCTCAAAGGGCAATAATAAAGTATTTTTCCCAACCCTGGCCTGGTGGTTCAGACATGCAATCCCAGCTACTCAGGTGGCTGAGGCAGGATAACACAAATTTAAGACCTTGCCTGGGCTACACCCAGAATGAGTTTCAGGCCAGCATCAGCAACCCAGTGAGGCCTGCCTATAATAAAAACAAAAAGGGAGTTGGGCTTATAACTCAGGGATAGGGCACCTGTGTAGCACACAAGAGGCCTGTGTTTAAGGCTCAGTACCAGGAAAAAAAAATTCTATTTTTCTTCAATTCTCTACAAGGTAGCATCCACTATAACCATGTAACAAGCATTTAAAGGTAGTAAATTTGGGCAGCTCATATATATATATATAAAATCCCTCTCAAAATCTACCACTGTAAGGTAGAAATACATTGATATTCACTGTTCCTCTCATCACAAACAGATGCTAATATACTTTTAAGAACCTGCTTTTACAAAAATCACCTACATTCTCCGCATTCACTGTGTATGCATCAGGATACATGTTCCCCTTCAATAGCCTCTCAATGGCTTGCTTGTGAGCGAGGCAGCAAATGAATTTCATATATGTCACTGTTAATGATAATGTGCACAATCCTTATTCAAATAACCTGCTTGATAATTTCTATTGAGCAGCGCTGGCTTCAGGCCAGATTCCATTCAATTACTTTTCTTCCAAAAGAGAGTATCTGCCAGATGTCCCCCAATATCCATTCCCTCTCTTTCTTCTTCAGTATCAGAACCTCTATGAAGCAAGCACAAGATTGTGCAAAGCCCCTCGCCATCCCCTGCAGGTACAAGCAGTCTTGAACCTAAGTGTTGGTCACTGGAGTGGAGGGTTGGTATAGAACCTCAGAAGAAGAGTCAGGGCTTCTGTCCTGTCCTCTCAACTGCTGCCATTCAGATAAGGTGGCTGAAATTTCAACAGCTACCCCAGAGCAAGTAGCAGTCAGGAGTTAAAGGCACTAGAGCAACAAGAATGGGGAACCCAAGTCCATCGTAACTATGACACTACCATTCAGGCTAGGCTTGCCGATGTTTTTTGGAAAGAAATGCAGGAATATCTCTTATGATCTTTCAGTATTTGGGTTTTCCTGGATGTTGCTAGTGACTAAACTATTTAACATACCTGGTGACAGTGGACGATGGGCTCAAGCGAGGCAGCTGGGCCCCTCTCTCAGGTCTGCACGCCTAAAGCTAGTGCCACTAACATTACAATCTGCAGGTTCCCAACACATACTACTTTGAGGCTACTTGCTCATTTT
Source organism: Chionomys nivalis (assembly GCF_950005125.1). Classification (NCBI taxonomy): domain Eukaryota; kingdom Metazoa; phylum Chordata; class Mammalia; order Rodentia; family Cricetidae; genus Chionomys; species Chionomys nivalis. The sequence goes on along the minus strand of NC_080095.1, from coordinate 27,089,060 downwards.
GAAGAGATGCACTTAAGGTGTAAACCGCAACCGAACTGACAGCGGCAGCTTGGGAAGCAAATGAATGAGGGGCTGCCACTGTGCCTTGCTGACCAATGCAGACTGTGTCAAGTACCAACTCACATGGTTCTCCTTCTCCCTTCCTTGTAGGCCCCTGCCAAAGAAGTAGCTAGACTCACAACTAACTACTGATTTTTCTCCTGGACCATAAAACTATGTTGTAAGAAGAAATGTCCAAAAGTGAAAAGTCAGCATAAATGAGGGTTCTCTGTTAAAGTGAAAATACCTGTGAGCATGTGGTAAATACAAGGGTAAATGGATGGATGCAGCAACTTTGCACCGTACCTGAACACCTCCAGCACTGTCCTCGCCGGTAGCTTGGGAGCCACTCGACTAAATGCCCTTTTGAAATCTTCTAGAGTTAAGAATCCACGATCTATATGAAAACAAAATATTAAGCATTCACTTACTCCTATAAACCCTGTAACTATGATTTCAGTCATAGTTGTTATGGGAAGTTAAAATTTAACATATTATTAAAATTTTTTTAAAAAGCAGTAATTTACAGTTATCTTACATAGGTCATTATACATCCAGTGAACACACCTCCCTGGAAGAATTTCAGAATATGGTAGTGATACCCTGCCTGCCCTTTGGTGCAGTCCTACATAAAATGAAAGGCCACTGGCAGCTTTACACTTTCCAGGTCTCTAAGTCCGAGGGAAAGAGTTACTTAGACAGAACTGTAATGATGCACTGGGCTTCGCGTCTCTGTGATCGGCCAAAACATTTCAGGCCTCCAAATTCATTGCTTTCCAGCTTGGCATGAGACCTATTATATATTAATATGTAGAGGAAATTACAACTGTAGCCAGTGCGTGAATCTTGGAAGTCACATCTAGCATGGCAAATGATGCTTTCAGTCAGGTATGGGTCACAGTGAGAGTTGCAGAAGTGTTCCCACATGCCATGGCTTGCGGCTTGTCCCCCAGATGGCCAGTCCTTTGGTTATCACCCACTACAATACAGGTACAATAGGCAAGCACACAAATCCAGTTAATAATGGTAAATATTTCATGCAGGGCCAGAAACTGAGCATCCCTGCTTAGGAAAAGATCCCTACCAACAGCTGTGGCCACAGTCAGAGTGTGGTAGGGATGGCCCATGTTTACTGCACCACTGGGGATACATTCCCATTCCCGATTCCTCAGCAGCAACTCTTCCAGGAAAGCACTTTGCCGACACTTACAGTGCACGTCGAAAGCTGTGAAGATGTGCCTTATCTCATTCCGATAGAGCTGTGCTTCCTTCTTTCTCTGTACGACATGCAGAAACCCCTCAAGTGATATGCCTAGAAGTTGTGGGGGAGAAAAACAGTTTGCCAAAAGATGACTACATTCCTCTTTGAGAAGAAATAAGCCAGACACGAACAGTGATAAATATCACAAAATGTTTCAGCTTTATCTTTCACAAAGGGTATTTACTCATAAATGCAGTCTGAAAGACATTATGTCATGCTACACGCTAAGCAAGTACAACCCTAGTAACCAGTGGTGAAAACCAGAGACACGCAGGTTCACTGAGCTTCTCAGGGGACGAAGAGCCATGACCTTGAAAAAGTTTAACACTCTCCCTCTGATGGGTCCAAAAGGCAGGCACAGAATCACTTATTAAAGAAACTCGCATAATTTGCCTTCCAGTACGCTGCTTTAATACCTTTTCTCCCCTAACCAGATGTCATTTCAGCAGGTTTTTTCCCCCAACTGAGAGATAGGGTCAGAGAAGTAGTTTCTCAAAAGTCAACACCAATTGTATGCCACAGATAAAGGTGGAGAGAATATTACATAAACAATAGAGCTGGCACCATCCCCAGCCTGGATACACCCCACAACGTGTTCAGCAGCCTCGGGCTCAGCTCCCTGTGACTCTCATAATAAAAGAACCCAGCGTGATGTTATGAGGTTGGGTACTGTGCTTACGGTGTCTATTAAAAAGAATTCTAATGTGATCTTTGTAGCAGGTTTAAGGAGCGGAGCCAAGAATTTAGACATTTTAGTGAACTGAGCCTGAAATATATAGAAAGAGCAGTTCATTTGCATAATGTAGGATTTCCATTAAAAAGTTATCATTTTGTTTTAAAAAACAGCCCCAAACTATATAATAAGTATGTGTAGCTCTATCGTTTGGGTGGCATAACTAATAACATTGAACCATATGCCTTTCCCAAAACAGCTTCAAGAGTTTGCAATGATAAAACAATTTTCTTGGGGCTGGAGAGATGGCTCAGTGGTCAAGAGCACAGACTGCTCTTCCAGAGGATCCAGGTTCAATACCCAACACCCACATGGAAGCCCACAACTGTCTGTAACTCCAGAGAATCCAATCCCAAGGCAAAAACACCAATACACATTAAAATAGATAAGTTTTTTAATTTTCCTTTTCTCTTATTTGAGATTAATGATTTATAAGCTTTAAAATAATGTCGTTTTATGTTTTTAAATGATTATTTTACAATTTTTAAAGAACCACCATGTGCCAGCCACTATAATAAATGCTGGAGGTAGAAGGTGTGAAAGAACATGATTTCATTTCCCAAGGAAACAGAGTACTATGAGAGGTAGCCATTATGCAATTTGACTGCAAGTGCACACATCCCTGAAAACTGTGGCATGTGCAGTGATGGGGAAGAGGGTGAAAGGTTGTATAGGGGACCCTGGAGTCCTTGTGGCATAGACTGGAGGAGGGGGCTCTTAGTGGAGGAGATACTTAAGCTAAGACCCAAACCATGGAAATACGACAGTGGCTACAGAATGAGAAGAGGAGCAATCCAGGCAGGGGAACAGCATATGCCAAGGCCATGGGGTAGGAAACGAAAGAAAGACCACGCAACTAGAACGGCTTCAAAAAGAGAGGAAGAAATACTACAGAGTTGGCGAGGGACACTGGGCCTGAACTCTCAGTCCTTGGGAACTGCAGGAAATAACTGGGCGTTACTGAAGTTGCAATAGGAAGTCAGTAGAAGGTTTTCATTGAGAATTGATATGACCTGATTTAGACTTTGGAAAGGCATTTCATGTTCTTGTTTTTGTAAAAAAGGATTGGGAGTAAAAATAACTAAGGGAACGAGCAGTGAAAGGGACAGGGATAGAAGGCCATGCTTTAGAACTGAAATGGCACAACTTGATGATGAGTTAGATGTGACAGGTGAAAGGTCAAATATAACAGAGATTCTGTATTGAGTACCCAGTGGTGTGAGGTGTCAGTTAAAGGGATGAAAGGCCCAGGGGAAAAGCAGGACCAGGGGACAGATAAAGTGCTGTGGTTTAGATGTGTTTACTGTATGACACTTTGAAGACAGCTAAGAGGAAAAATAACCCAGAAGCCTTACTCTTAAGGGAGCAGGCATTATCTCCCAGCTACATTGTCCAGCAGATATTCAATAAATACAGTCATCCAGGTCCACTGGTATCCAAGGAGGATGCACGTTTCAGGATTCTCCCAGAAGACATCAAAACTGGAGAATGCAAAACTCCCTTATACAAAATGATGTAGTGTTTGAGTACAATCCTACACAACTCTCCTACAAACTTCAAGTCATCTCCAGATCACTTGTAGTCCCTAATGTAACATAATCACTATGTAATTGGACTGCATTGTTTGGGCAACAATGATGAAGAAAAAGCACACAGGTGTTCAGTTCAGAGGAATTTTATTTCGAATACTTTCCATTGTAGTTGGTTGAAGTGTAGCAACTTTGGATGCAGAGGGTAGACTGTACTGCACTGAATTAGCATATGCAGCATTTTTCCCTGTAGTTGCTAAGGACAGAGATTGATGCAGCTCCATTCCCATCTAATCACCCTGTGACCAGAGAACATATTTTAAAATGCTAGCTAAGGTTGAAATTAAGTCTAGCCATGCATGTTCCCAAAGATCATATCCATAACTTTAGTTTCATGAACTCCAAAAGCTAATAAATTAAATCACACCCAGAGTTGCTGAAATTCCTGAATAATTTATTCACGGGCGGTGCGCATTCTATAAGATCTATCAGCATCCTACCTCAGCCCATGGTCCAGCCCCTCTAGCAAGCATCCTGGTGCTTCCTGCATCCACAGGCTCTTCGTGAATCCTGTAAGAACCATCAGCATCCTACCCCAGGTCAAGAAGCAGCCCCTCTAGCAAGCATCCTGGTGCTTCCTGCATCCACAGGCTCTTCATGAATCCTGTAAGACCCATCAGCATCCTACCCCAGGTCAAGAAGCAGCCCCTCTAGCAAGCATCCTGGTGCTTCCTGCATCCACAGGCTCTTCATGAATCCTGTAAGACCCATCAGCATCCTACCCCAGGTCAAGAAGCAGCCCCTCTAGCAAGCATCCTGGTGCTTCTTGCATCCACAGGCTCTTTGCACATAGTGCCCTGGCACATGCGACCACACTGCCTGAAAGCACCTTTTGCTTTTACTTTGTGAATTTTTATCACACATCTCCTTCCAGATGCTACTGAAGTATCACCTTCACTTTAAAGGTTCTCTGATGCTGCTCAGCTGAGTCCCTTTGCTGCAACCAGCAGTCCAGAGGTCACAACACACTCAAGGAATTGCTTAGGCTCTATGGCAGTGGCCTGACCACATGTTTAGCTGAGAGATGGTAGGGAAGAAGATCATGTGCTATTTAAAACTTCATTCTCAGTGTTCAGCATAAAATCTGTGTGCAACAGGCATTCATTACATGCTTGCCAGGTAAGTAACATGTACTGAATAAATAAGAATCATTATGGAGATATAATTTCTAATTCTCAGCAAAAACAAAAACAAAAACAAAACAAAAAAACAGAAACATTAAGATATGTGTTTTGAACCGTCTTTAACTCCAGAGAGTAATGGCAAAAAAGTGAGTCTTTTTTTTTCAATTACATGGCCAGTAAAATAAACTATCACTTTAAGAAAAAAATTGGATTCAGAGAGAAAAGAAATACATGCATGCCAAAGGTCTGCTCTGATCACTGCAGCTCACTCAGAGAAATGAGGGGCAGAGTATAGCTGCATAGGTCACTGTATGATTCATAAGGAAAGAGAACATATGAATGCTGTGGTCTTTTTAATTACATATTCAGATAACACAGCCATATTTGGAGTTATAAAGTATATATGTCATCATTTCACAACTGTATAGTATAAAGAGCAAATGTTCTTTGGTTTTTAATAGGAAAAAGTATTTAAATTGTATGCTTACTACCACTTAAAATGAAAATCCAGTGACACAAATAACCCCATTCCGAATAACCATGTCTTTTCACACTGCTTTCCCCACAGTACACACCCCCTGTTTTAAACAGTGGGGGTCTGAGGCCCAGCTACACTGAGAACCCTGTAAACACATGGTCCACAGCACGCTCTGGGGTTGCTTCCCAGGGCCACACACATCTCAACCAAGCCTCTTTTCTGAAGACTAAGTTTTCATTTAGCACAACTTTCTTGCTGCAATACTACAATCGCTTTCCAAAGCTAACACTCACTAATTCACTACTCTAAAGCTTTGCAGACACGGTGATGTAAGGCTTGTAGATCTTGCTGCCTTTTGAATGCCCAGCAATAGAATTCCTACTAGCTCCACCTGCTGTCGCAATATTCAAACCAAAAATTACCACTTCAAAAAGACTCTCGATAACTCCATTTATGTCAGATTTCATACCAAATGCATTATCTGTGCCCCCCACCACCACAAAGAAAAAGAGTATGTTCTAGAAAATTCTAAATTCAGACACAATATTGAGTTCTCCATGTACACTGTTCCACTTAAACAGTTATCTACACACACACCACTGGAGTCACAAATCAGGGTCACGACACTGGGGACACCAAGAATTGCAGGGTCTGGCTGTTTGTGCTCTCCAACAGAGGTGTACAGAACCTGCCAGTGGACTTGGATTCTAATGGTGTTCTGTAGACTTTCTTCTGTTAGCAGGATCTTTTCTAATGACAAGACAGTTCCCACATTTCCTTGTGCAGCAGTGTCGCTGGGGGTGGTGGCCTCACAAGACGCCAAACTGAGGCTCACAGCTTAGGAACTGTTAGCTTCCTGCCGTGCTGACAAATATGAGGCAGATAATCCAAAGGAAACAGAGGGTTTATTCTTGCCACTGGTTTCAGAGAGTTCAGTCAACGACCCCTAGGTACTATTATCATGGTTGGAGTGCAGGGTGGGAGAAAGAAAGAGAGCCCCGATAGCCCCTTCAAGGGCACACCTAGTTTCCTAGGACTGGGTCCTGCTCCCTAAAGGCCCTCCCACCACTAAGGATCATCACGGGTTAGTGACCCAGCCATGAAGACACAGCCTTTGAAGAACATCGTGAAGTTCAACACTTTTTACAAATCTTTCCTGATTCTGTAAGTCTAGGCATTTTCTACACAACTGGAAAATATGTCCTTCCGTCTTGTAACCTATCCTAGGCGAAATGAATGCTTTTCATGTTCTGTGATGACGATTCCTGGACTACTTAATATGTGTGATACAGATACCCATATAGCAAGAGACCACAAAGGTGAGATTTTCCCTACTTTTTGAAAAGCTGCTTCCTAGGAGGGTAATCAGCCTTCACCACAGGAGTGAATGTATTCAAAAATCGAATAAAACTATCAAATTTTTTTTCTTTGAAAGTTCCATTATGTATATCTTTTTGTGGGTCACAGTTCTAAGCTTTGGGGTCAGTGCACGCAGAGAAATCCTCTTGAGAATGAAGCAGTCTGGTGTCTGGCTATCATAGGGAGCTCAAATTAGAAACTGCAATAAACCCAGGGAGAGTGAAGGAGAAAACAATAAAAATGCCAGGTGATTTGGCTGAGAGGCTGGTCCTAGGACTGGCGAAGAAGGCAAAGTTCATGCTCACTAGACCAAATATTAATTTCCCAAGAACTAAAATGCCTAAAACCAAGGCCATCAAACGAAGAAGTGATTTTTTTTTTTTAAGGAATAATGTAAGGCTTTCCTAGCTTGAGGAATAAAATTCAGATTATTTGAAAGCCATGATGGCGGCGGTACACTGTGTCTGTATAAAAAGACTGTAAGGACGAAGACAAAAGTGACACCCACACGCTCAGTTGTCAGAGCAAGGGATAAGGAAAATCAGAGGACTGATATCCTCTTCCAACTGCCTGCAGAAAAGCAGGATAAAGAGAATGGGATCTATACTACTAGAAGAAATCAAGCTTTTCTCTATCCCTGGGCAGAGACGTGTTGCAGCAGCTTAGAGATCTTATTCCTATGAACACAGACAGGAGTCATTACATTTTCATTGGCACGTCTTCCTGACCACAAAGCATCAAAGGTGCTTGGTGCTAAGAGTGCCAAGTCCTGCCTCATTCAGCAATTTAAAGTCTCAACCGTCTCAGCGAACTGGCCCTTAACCTCCTTCCCGACTCTCAGCTGCATGAGGCCAGTGAACGGGCAGAATGGGAGTCATTTCCACCATGTGCTATATTCCTTGTGGAGCAGGGGGTGGCAGGACTCCAACCAGCTCTGATTTGGGAAGGGTACCTTCTTAATAGCTTGAGACATGGCAGATCAGGGTGTCCAGATCTAAGAGGATAGTGTTGGGACAGCATTGCTACAAGAAGAAAAACAGAGACCTGAGAGTAAACGCCATGGGGGAAAGAATCTACGAGAGGTGTGAGGGAGGGGGCCTGGAGAGCAGACAGCCTAGCCAGCCTTCTCCACAGCCCAGCTGCAGAGTAGCAGCGAGCAACACCCCAGCAAAGTCACTGAGATACCCGGGGCTTCTATGGGCGGGGTGGATGGGGAAGTCGATCTAGGCTGCATTAGGCCTAGCAGAGCAGAGGGATGCACAGGAGCTCGAGGAAAGCTGCTGGCAACTCTACATACATTTACTGCAGCCTCCTCTTGGCTCCACCCGTTACCCAAATCCTCCCCATCTTCAATGTCTGCTTCCAGGAAGGAAGTTCCCTTCTTCTCAGGTGTCTACAGTATTAGCACAACATCCAGTCACAGAGGAAGAGGCAATAATCTTTCCCAGAACTTCCCTTAGGTCAGGGTCTGTCTCCTAATTCTTTCCTGTCCCTACAAGGAAGATATTTCCCATTCTCTAAACGGAGAATGAAATAAACTTATGGATGTCTATATGCAGGCAACACATCTGGTCTTCAGGTTATGATTTCAAGATGCAGCAACTCCAGTCTGTATGTGGCTTCCTACACAGAGAAAGAACTATGAAGTTCAATAAAATGTGGAAGGCATCACTCCTGCTATCTCTTGACATTTGTTCTCAAACAGGAGTCTGATATCTCAAGATACACACAAGTACAGGACCTAAAAGACTAGAAATGGAAATTTAAATTTAGAAAAATATATTTACTCACCTAACAAATCAGACAAGACAGTAATAGACAAGGCACACAAGCCAACTGACCATTAACCTAATCATCTACAAATTATTTTTCAATTGAACTTACACTGGATAGCGTGACTGAGTCAAACAGCCCATAATTACCATGATGATGAATCAATCCCTTTGATTTTCCCATCATTCAAATCTGAAGGTTGAAATTAACTTCTAGAAAAGACTTTGCTTGTGTAAGTATGAAAGTAAAAGATTATTTTTAAAGAGGCTAAGATATAAGGAAACAAAAAAATTTGCAATGTAGCCTTCAAACAAAATCAAAATTCTGAGGTATTTTATCTGGGCTCTTCCCACCCCCACTCTGCCCCCAGACCATATTCTATAAAGCATTGCGATAAAAATGAAGATAACTGTGTGAAGACTCTGATGAGCATGCTCACTAGGTTCTTATCTGTAGTGCTTGTTCAGCATAAAGTGAGCAAGCAAAAGCACCATTAAATTTACATGCTGCTATTCAAACAATGTCCTATGGTTCACCCTACAATGGCGGCAGATCATCTGGGAGCCTCATATTCAGGGCACATGGTCTTTGACTTTTATAGAGCCATGATGACATGTCCTGGCATTAAACATGAACCTACCCTAAAGAAAACTTAAAGGACAGCTGCAAAAGTCACTACTGTATGTACTGAACTGTCTGTGGGCTTGGATATCCACTCAGTAGCCTCTTCCCGTAAGAGAGCACGGAAGAAATGCCCCAGGCCAGGGACTGGCTGTCTAGAAGGTGTTTCCTGTGTGGGCACTGACTGCTGTACCTCCTTGTTTCTCTATTTGCTCTGGATGCCAGGATTCAGAAGGAAGTCTGAAATTGTGACTACTGATATTGAACCTGTTGATTTGCCATTTGTAACCTGACAACATTCCTTATTTCAACTATCCTGTTCCTTAGGGGAGTGAATATCAGTCTTAGTCCTGCTGTGACCATAAACATGACCCATGGCACTATTGAAAATCAAGGGAAGAGTTTATCAGGCGGCCATGACAGCAAGTTCCTGCATTCTGGGCAAACGATTTAACTACTCTAAGCTTCATATTTTTTAACGTCTCAAAGGGGGGGAGCAATTGATAAAATCATAAAGTTGATTAAATAGCTACCACAATGTGCTCGTTACAGATCTGCACATAACTGTCAAGAAATGATGCCTGTAATTATTGTCTATAAAATAATAAATGATGTAACACATGCAAAAGTCTTCTCTAAAGACTTGTACAAATATCAGGTGTATGTTCTCTTACCTCTTTTCTGTACCAGTCTCCTCATCTTAAAATAGGGCACAGGTGAGTGTTTCTAGGCTTCTTCTAGCTCCAGTTTCTTTCAACAATGTAAGACAAGCTGTGAGCAAAACCTTCTGAGTAAGGAAGCCGTATATTGGCATCGATCTCGTCGGTCATCTGTCACTTTTAAACTAGATGGCTTGACTATTTTTTCTCAAGTCCTTTGTCTTGGCTACTCTAGTTAGTTGATATTTAAACCCACTAGCCCGTTGGGTGACAGAAATAAAAATCCATACTACCTTTTCGCTACTCAGATTCTCCCAGAAAGTACTTTTCTTCCAGCTATCCTATACCTATTTCTAACAGCGTTGATTCAACTTTGCGTTTTTCTTCATTTCCATAAGAGACTTCTAACAGACATGATCCATCTTCTAAAAGGACTACAAGTCCTTGTAAGACAAGACCTGGGCACCCAGGTACTGTCCCAAACTGGAGTGAGGTGCGTCTTCAGAACATTGCCCTTATTTAGGAACAACTGAGTCAAGGTGAATCCAGAACATGTGTCTAGACCTCATCTAGGAAGCTCTAGTGTCAAAGAACCCTGCATAGACACCTGCTATGGCCTTGACTTGAAGAACAGCTGTGGAACCATGTATGGTGATAAAGGTCTGTAATGTCAATACTTGGAAGGTGCAGGCATGAGTTCAGGGTCATCCTTGATTATGTAGAAAGACTGAAGCTAGCCTCGGCCTCATGAGATTCTGTCTTTTAAAAAAATCCTTTGGGTAGCAGAAAGAGAATTCCCAATCACAAATACCCAGAAGAACTTTGAGGAAAGGATTATCAAAATAGGTACAATTTCAGAAAGCTAAAGAGACAACACTTAACTCCTTCAATGTAAAATCACTATGGAGAGATTCTGGAGAGAGTTCAGAGGTTAACAGCCCCCGCTGTCCTTGCAGAGGTCACAAGTCCAGCTCTCATCCACATGGTGGCTCACTACCACCAGGCACACATACACATGCAGGAAAAACACTCATAAACATGAAAATAAATGTGAAAAACACACTGCGGAGAGAGACAACATACTTGAAGACATTGAATCTCTCCATAATCCACTTCTTTCAAGAGAAATGCCAGGTGGCAAATGTGACCCTTGTGATCTACTGGGAAGAAAAAGAGTTGATGGTGTGAAATTGGTTTAGGATTGGCAGTTCTAATAGAATGAATTCATGTTAGCAGCGGAGTTGGATGGTTACTTGTGGCGGAATAGCTATTTAACTGTTTTAGATGTCTGTGGCCTGGAGTCACAGCAGTCAAGTAAACACGAGCTAAACCTGCATGGGGAGGGAGAATTGGTGCCCTAGTTATAAATCTATTCCTTTAATCCCGAAGAAAGAGATGCTCTGAGAAAGATAATTTGATATTGATCTCAAGACTGGGAGAAGGGAAAATGCTAGAAGCTTGGAGACGAAAGCAGGCCTTCACAGTCAATTTTGGAACAAGACACAAAGCACCTACATTTGATCTCAACCTTCCAAACTAATCCTTCCGCTGCTACCCCATGAATTTCTCTGATATCTAATTTACTTAGTGACCTTTTGAAATATCCTTTAACACTAAATTATGGAAAGAAGCATCCTAATGATTTGGTTGAGAAAGGTTGTGAGAGTCATTCTTTGGTATCAAATGCAAGGATACACATACTGGAGTAAGTCCCCAAGCCTATTATCAAAGTTAGAGACCACTAAGTCTGTTTTCAGTTCTGGAAAACTCGAGGTGAAGCAACCCTTTGGCCATAATGAACCTGAGAAAATGGGTCAGAATAAGGCAGTCTTCATTACACACAGAAATCAGGCACAGCAGATGCCGTGCCAATGTACTGACTATGGAATACTTGTGCCTGCACATTAAAGCTGTCCAAAGGAAGCTACCCAACTGCTGCAAATGACAGGCACTCCGAATGAAGTCAGCATGCAACCACTAGAAAGTTATCAAGGACGGTGACTTCATGACATAAGTTATCTTCTACCACAAGTCAACCTCTCTGACATGAGACCTAAGCAAACAAAAAGAAGAGGGAAGTAGAGGCAGCATGGCATGAAGCAGCCATTAGCTTCACTGCAGAGCACACACAAAGGAAATGCTTCTGGAATGAAGGAAGGAAACCTTACGCCAGAATTCATGCTTCAATAACACCCCACTTTTTGCACTGGGGTGAAACCCTATGAATTTAAGTTAAATGGGAACACTTTTTCATGTAGTCATGTTTACCAGATGTGAGAGCGCATTTACTAGGACGAGCCCTAAGAAAATACTGAGCACAGAGAAAGTTACCCTGAAAATCGACATTTGTGCCGAATTCATTGCACAGTAAAGAACTGGGAAGTCAGTCCGTCTTTTAGAACCCACACTTCTCTGTATACCACAGAGAACTGAAGAAAATCAAGCTATCATCCCAGTTCATTCCTTCAGTTAAGGAAAGAACTTCTTCAGTGTGGGGCTAGAGAAGTAGCCCAATTGGCAAAGTGCTTGCCAAGCATGCAAGAGGCCCTAAGTTCAAATCTCAACTCTGCATTAAACCAGGTATGGTAGGCAATGCCTGACATTCCAGAACTGGGGAGATGGGGACATTGTCAGCTCCTTAGAGAGCTTCAGAACAGCTTGAGCTGCATGGAACTCTATCTCAAAGATGGACAAACAACAACTAAAGTACAATCCAACAACAACTAAAAATTCTTCATGGAGTTAAAGCCTTAGTTCAGATCAGAAAACATATATAAGACAGAGAGCTATGGAAAGGATGACTGTAAAGGTGTCTTCAGCCACAGTCAGACTTCACACAGCGGAAAAGTCAAAGGACAGAGATAAAGCACAAAAAATGAGCAAGGGGAAGACCCTTGTCCAGGCATAATAGCCCATTGACTATTGAGACTATTGCCTATCAGGGGACTCTTGGGACAGAGAAACCCAATCAGCACTAAAGAAGCAGGAAGGCCTTCTACCAAAAGACAGAACTCTTTGTAGACTGGAGTATAAACACAGAAATCTTAAGAGGAAAAAAATGCAGGAAAAGTTTCACCAAGACATTACAACTAACTGGAGCATCAAAGAAATAGTATTTAAAATATTTTGAAAGTGTGAAAATTTCAACAGGAAATTAAAAGCCTGGGAAAACTATATTAAGCTAGGGATTAGGTAAAACATCTGTTCTTCTGAAAATATTGTTCTAAAATCCATACTTTATATAAGGTATCTAAGTAAGTACACACACACATACATGTGTGTGTGCGCGTGCGTGTGTGTGTATGTGTGTGTGTGTGTGTGTGTGTGTGTGTATGAGTTGGAGAGTTACTTCAGTGGTTAAGAACACTTGCTGCTTTTGCAGAGGACCTGGGTTTGGTTCCCATCACCCACAGTGGGCAGCTCACGCATGACTGCTACTCCAGTTTCAGGGGTGGGCACCTATACATACATAGTGCATATAGAGAAAATCAGATACATATGCATCCAATCAAAACATGAATAAGTAAATGTGTTTTCCATCTAAGTATCATGAAAATATCCTACAATAGCACTGGAGAGGCTCTGCAGGCAAGAGTACTTGTTGCTCTTGCATAAGACCTGGGCTTGGCCCAGCACCCATATGGTGATGCACAACCATCTGTAATACTAGTTTCAGGGCATACGAACTGCTCTTCTGATCTCCACAGATCCCAGGCACTCATATGGCGTGCATACATACATGCAGACAAAATACCAACACATAAAATAAAATAAATCTTTAAAAGATATCTTACCATATGATATAGTATATTAAAGTATAATTAACAATTAAAATGTCATGACACTGTGCTTCCTGCAATATAAAAATGGTATTGGAAGGCTAGGGCTATAGCTCACTCTCAGGTCAACAAGTAATGAGGGTGTACGAGGCCCTGGATTCAACCCCTAGTATCACTAACAGTAAAGAAGGTTTCGACTTGGTCAGTGGAAAGGTCAATGTGTGAAGAGACAAGATTGGCCATGAGTTTTTAGCAGTCCTGATGGAGACATCAGGAATGGTGTCTGTGGAACTGATACTTACATAAGATTTGCAGCAATAAGACCTGTAATTACAAACAAATCCAAGAGCCTGAGTAAGACTATTGAGTATTACTCATTAGCTACTACAAATGTGTACAAAAAAGATTTACTTGCTTTTCTTCACATTTTCTAAAATTTCAAATGTAAAATTTCACAGTGTGCAAAAGTAGAGAGGAAAAATACAGCACATACCCAGAGAAATAAGACTATGATTTAATAAATGTTTGGAAGAAAGTGAGCATAGGCTGTAAATTCTACTACTAAATATTTTTTCTTTGATATTTCGTAGACTTCACCACTGGAACCAGCCAGGCCTACCTAGACCTTTCTTTACAGGAAGGGTTTTTACTCAGAACTCAGTTTCTTTAACAGAGACTGCTCCCATTAGCTCCTTCTTCTGGGCTTTCTAACAGGTTGTCTTTCAGGAAATCTAGTGTTTTCATCTAAGCTGCTAAACTGTTGCTATAACCTTGTATATCCTAATTACCCTTTAAATAACTATGGGATCTATCGCTGTCATTCATGAGGTTGGTAATTTGGGTGCCCACCTATGTGCTTTATTGATTCGCTAATAGAATAAATAAGTCAGCTCTTAATTCCTTTGTCTTTCTCTTCACAGTCTCACTGATTTCCACTTTAATCTTTGTCATTTCTTCTTTCCATTTACTTGGGGCCTCATCTGCATTATACGTATAAATACATGCACATATAGCCAGACTAGCTGTTCCTTTTGTAGTTAAAAGTCAAAGGTGAGGTCACCAATTTGAGGCTGGTTTTCTTTTTCATAAGACAGAAATTTAGCACTACTTCCTAAGTACTATTTCCAATGCATCTCATAAAGATGTGAAATGTTTCCTTAAAGTAAAAGTATTTTCTAACTCTTCCCTTTGATTTTATTTGACTTATGAGTTATTTATAAGCATGCTGCTTAGTTTCCAAATAGCTGGAACTTTTCCTGGACAGGCCCTGCTATTGATTATAATTCAACCACAAAGAGTAAATATACTGTAAGATGAAATCTGCTGTATGCACGTGCTGTGAAGACTTGGGAGGAACTTGCCTGGCAGTTCCTGAGGGGAGAACTCTCCAGATGACAACTGGGTCAAGCTGGTGGTTGATGGTGTTGCGGGTCTTCTTTAGCCTCACTGACTGGAGTCTACCTGCTCTGTCATCCACAGGAATGAAGAAACGCCAACAACCATTGAAGACTTACTGTTTCTCTCCTCCATTTCATCTGTCTTTCCTTTCACAAGAGTTTTGAATGGTGATGTAAATGTTCAATACTGTTTAGTATTCTTGATGGACTGACTCCTGCACTCTGAAACGCCCATGTTCGTCCTGTGTCATTCCTTCTCCTCGTCTACTGTACTTTACCTTAGCTAGTTTTCTCTCCATCTATATTAGTTCTATAGCTTTTCATCCTCTTAACTGTGCCTCTATAATTAAAGTGGACTGTTTAAAAATAAACCAAAAAGTGAGGAGAACTCTCTATTCAGCGAAGTTACCAAAATGTTGCAGAGACATTCCAGATTATAGAGCTCTTGACACCAAAAACTAGTTCTGTAGTAAAAGGGGGAGAAGTTATTAAGGACATTACTAGATCAACTGGTAAAATAGAATATAGATGGTAAATTAGATAAAAAGCAATGTACTGGGGGAGAAAGATATGGTATAAGAGAACAGATAAGGCAAATGGGAAGCTATTAGCAATAAATGAATTTGGATAAAGGACATAAAGCTGTTTTCTTACTACTTTTGTTTCGTAGCTTTTGTACGTTTTCAATTATTTCCCAAAGAAAGGCACAGTTTTGAAAAATCAACCCATTGTGATCTGGATCCTAGCTCCTCAAACAAAACAGTGTTTGCCTACTCACTAGCTGGCTCGATCTGCCTCCCCCAATCCTTTCTCCTTCATCAGACCATTTTGTTAAGCACAGAAAGAGGTTCTTCCATCTTAAGGAAAAAACAACAACAAAAAACAAAACAACAACAAAAAAACCAAAACAACAACAACAACAACAAAACAAGAACCAGGCAGTGATGACACACACTTTTAATCCCAGCACTCAGGAGGCAGAGGCAGGCGGATCTCTGTGAGTTCAAGGCCAGTCTGGTCTACAAGAGCTAGTTCTAGGACAGGTCCAAAACTACAGAGAAATCCTGTCTCAAAAACAACAACAAACAAAACAACAAAAAAAAAACCCAACAAACCAAACATCCCCTGACCCAAGGCCACTCCAGACTTGCGTCTGCGCACACCATAAATTTGTTGCTTCACTCTTACACCTGTATCTCCACGCAGCTTTAGCAGGCTGGTGACTTCACCACACGCTCTAATCTGCTTGCCAGAGTCACACATACTTCCAGGCTGCCAGCTCCAGTGGCTACTCCTCACTCTGCTACCTGGCCTGTGAGCAGCACTTAGTAACGCTGGCCACTCTTCCTCTGGCTTTTCAACCAACATTTATGGTTTTCCTTCTGTCATTCCCAAGTCTCCTTTACCCTTTCCACATCATTTACCCAACTTCATTAATTACAGTTCCTAAATCATCCACTTATCTCTGTCCACATAGTTTCATCCCATGCTGATTTTTTTTTTAAAAAAAATCATTTACACGCTAATATTCCCAATTTTATTTCTTCACCCCAAAACTCCCCTGAGTTCCATATGCACCTAATTGAGCTGACATATGGACTGAGACTTCTGAAATTTAACATCCTAAAAAAAGAACTCCTGTTCTCCCCAGCCTCAAAAAGTCATTTCCATTCCTCCTATTCGAGCAATACTCTTTGTCCTCCAGCTGCTCAGCTCAGAAAACAGCATCAAAGCCAGACACGGTGGGGTGGCGTATGCCTATGTTCCCAGCACACAGGAGGCTGAGACAGGAGATCAAAACTAGGTAGCCAGTGTTGGCTACATAACAAGAGCTGGTCTGTGACAGTTAATCTGCATTGTTAACTCAGTCACCACAGAAACTCAGCTTGTCTGTGATGGAGCATCTCGGTTATCTTAACTGAGGTGGAAGGCCCACCCCAAATGTGAAGGTAACACTCCTTTGCTTCGGCTTGAGATAAACAAAGGGGAGAGGAAGTGGAGTGTAAATATTCGTTGATATTTCTGGCTGTGGAGGAAATGTGAGCAGCCACCTCAAACCCCCTCCACCACGACTTTCTGCTATGAAGGGCTGTACCCTGGAACTACCGGCCAAGACAAACCCAGGCCTCCATAACTTGCTTTTGTCAGGCATTTTAGCGCAATAACAGGACAAGTAACTGTGTCATCACACACACACACACACACACAGTAAAACGGAATCATATTAAATTATAAGTGACATTTTTGTCTTCGTGCTTTTGAATAGCTTAAAATTTCCTACTAGAAACTCATCATGCTTGTAAATTAACTAAATCAAAATGAAAAGAACTTCTTGATAAGACGGTGGATGTCCTAGTTTCATTTGCGCTATCATAAGACACCCCTGACAGTGAGCAATCTGGGGAAGACGAGGTTTATTATAGCTCACAATTCCAGGCCACGGTCCATCACTGTGGGGAAGCTGCAGCGGCAGACTTGCACGTTCACTGTCTAGACCAGACAGAAGAGGCTGGAGAGATGGCTCAGAGGTTAAGAGCACTGGCTGCTCTTCCAAGGTCCTGAGTTCATTTCCCAGCAACCACACAGTGACTCACAGCCATCTATAATGAGATCATGCGCCCTCTTCTGGTGTGTAGGCATACATGCAGGCAGAACACAGTACAAATAATAAATAAATCTTAAAAAAAAAAGAAGGAAGGAAGGAAGGAAGGAAGGAAGGAAGGAAGGAAGGAAGGAAGGAAGGAAGGAAGGAAGGAAGGAAGGAAGGAAGGAAGGCATTTCTGCTTGGTGCTCAGATAGCTCGCTCTCTCACACAGTTCAGAGCACAATAGTGCTGTCCATATTCAGGGTGCATCTTCCCGTCTCCATTAACCCAATTAAGAAAGATGCCTCACAGGCATGCCCCCAGGAGCCTGATCTCAGCAACTGTCACTGGGACCCTCTTTCCAAGTGGCTCTTGGTTGTGTCAAACTGACAATTAAAATTGACCACTGCTGTGAATGAGAGGGCCCCTCTGTGCAACCTGGTGTCATATTGCTAAAAGAAAAGGAGCCGAGCAAAAATAAATAAGAAGCTTAATCCAATGTGAGATACTCACAGAGAAGCAGTCAAGAGTGGCATTAACAGGTGCGCGGCTGCACCATGACGCTCATAGGTGCTGGAGTCAGGGGTGGCTTGCAGGAGGTGCTTTCTTCTCCTGGCCATGGGCACTATAGTTAGCAGTGAGTGAACAGGAGGAAAACTGGCCCCGCAGAGATGCAACCAGGGTCTGGATATACCATGGGTGAAAAGATGGCGGGCCTGGGAGGGCTCCATAAAGGAGGCAGGAGTGGCACAATCCACCTGAATATGCTCTTCTACACCTGTGCCGTGGAGAGACCAGCCTGGGAAGACGCCATCTCTGCCATTGTCTCGGCCAGTATCAGAGAACAAAAGAGTATACTCAACAGTCGCCCTGGCAGGCATGAGTAAATCTGGCAGCCAGGAAGAAACAGCTAGTCACAGAGGTAAATCCAACCAGCCAGGCCTTCAGAACCCCACACGGAAAGTGTGAGTTCCAATGCCGCGCACCGCGGCCCCAGTCTGCGCTCTATGCGCCAGACCCCAGTTCGCGAGCTTCGGGAAAGGGGGCTGGAGGTTGAGAATACTCACGCAGAGAGAAAGAGACAGACAGATCTTCCATCACTGGTACCAAAAAGCCCTTCTTTAATGGCACCATGCAGGCTTAAATACACTGCAGTCAATGGCCAACAGGTGAAAATCTAAGCTAGGCACAGCTTCTAGTAACTTCAATTAGAAGGTTCTAGGAGGGAAGAGCAGCTGAAGGCCAGGACTCATTAGTCCCAACATCCCAAAATACCAGAGATGAGTCAGTAACTGGCAGTGAGGGGTGTGGGGCTCAGACCAGGGAATTCTGGAAGGAACATGAGTCGTACACAATGACTTAAACCATGTGAACAACTGAAATTAGCAGCCCTCCCCATATCAGCAGAGACTACCACGAGAAAACATTCAAACGAGAAGAAACCACATCCATCCAAGTTGGAAGACATACTAGCTGAGGTTAAAGCACCTCCTGCAATTTCTCTCTTTTGCTTCTAGTTTTATTGATATTTTTCTACTTCACTTATTCTAGTTTCCTTTCTGTTGCTGTGATCAAAAAAAAAATGTGCTGACAGACAGAACGCTAAGGGAAAAGGGGGTTATTCAGCTTGTAAATCCAGGTCATGATCCATCACTCTGGGAAAAGGCAGCAGCCACAGTCAAGAACGGAGAGAACAAAAGCCTGGGTTCCCTGGGCTCAGCTCACTCTCCACTTACACCTCAGGTCTTACAAGACAATGCTCTCAGACATGCCCACATGCTAATCTGATTTAAGAAGTCCCTCAATGAGAGTCTCTTCCCAGGAGGTTCTAGGCAGTGTCAGGTTGATAAACCATCATACTTGCTCTATTTTGGCTTATACCTTGTCTGAACATAACTTCCATGGCTCAACATATAGCTTTCCTGAACACCCCTTCTCTGCCTGTACCTAGTCTAGAGTTCCAGCTACTCCTCACGCTTCTACTCATACACTGACATTCTTCCAGCTCTAGTCCATGCTTTATTCTCTCATTCCCCCTTTTCCAACTCTCATTTTACCACTTAATTACTAATACTTTAGCTTTAAAAGAATTAAACACTATTAACAATTAACCTACTTCCCAAACAGTTCCCCAGCGCAGCCATTGCTGAACCACATTAACACGGAGTCCGTCAAATCGTTACATGTGTTACTGCTTGCTCACATCCATACCTGAAGTAACTAATGTCTTAGTGCTCACAGTGCTGCCTGGGATTCTTCATTCCCACTTTGTGTCTAAGGGGTGATTTTTTTAAATTGACTATTGCTGTATCTATACTGGGCCTTTCCATCTCCATCAGCTGTAGCTGCTTCCGAAGACAGTATTCTACTCTTGAAACAGCACACAGATCATGTCTGGTGCCCTGAACACTTAGTGGCCTTAACTACTGAGCTGTACCTCCAGTCCAGTGGAGATACTGAAATGGGTCTGCACTAATTTGCTATTGCCATTGCTACTACCCCCCTTTCACTGTTGATTCTGCCAACCCATGAGTATGTGAGGTGTTTCTGCCTTTTACCTTCATCTTCAATTTCTTCAGGGTTTTAGAATTTGTACTGCAGAGATACTTTGTGTTCTTGGTCCGATTTACCCCTGGATTTTTGGTTGGGGCTTTTTGTTTTGTTTTGTCTGGGTTTGGTTTTGAAGCTAGTGTGAATGAGATTGCTTTCTTGATTTCTTTCTGAACATTCATTATTTATAAATAGAAAAGCTTCTGATTCTTGTCTTTTGATTTTATATCCTACTGAATACTGTCATTTTTAAGGGTTTTCTGATGGAGTCTGTAAGGCCTCTTATCATCTACAAATTATCATAAGTGGACTTCTTTCTTACTTGTATCCCTTCCAGTTCTTTGTCTTGTGTTAGTCCTCTAAGATTTAAAGGACCATGCTGAATAAGAGTAGAGGTTTATACCTAAAGGACTCTAAGGTAACATCCCTACACATGATGGCTACTCTTGGTTGTCAACTTGACTACATCTGGAGTTAACTAAAATTAAAAACAAAAACAAAAACAAAACAAACAAAAACAACTAAAGGGCTCACTTGTGAGGGAGTTCTGCTTAGCTGGAAGCGGGGATCCACTTCTAACCCAGATCTTAAGGAGGGTGCACACGCCTTTAATCTTGTATTGAGGCAGGAAGACACGCCTTTAATCTGAGCCACACCTTCTGCTATAGAAGTCTATTGAAGAACATGGACGAAGGAAGCTTTTACTCTTTGCCTCCTTGCCCTCCCTTGCTAGCAAGTCCATTCCTTCACTGGCATTAGTGACTACTTCTTCAGGATTCCAGTATCTACTTAAACCAGCTGAGACATCCTGCCCTGTGGACTGAGCAACTTCTAGATTCTTAGACTTAGCCATTGTTGGACTAGCTGGACCACAGCCAGTAAATCATTCTAATAAACCATATATAGAGAGATATATGTATATATATATATGATAGATAGATTATAGAAAGATATATATATATATACACAGAGAGAGAGATTCGCTCTATAAATTGTTAAAGAACTCTAATACACTAAGCATAATGCTTCTTGCAGTACTATTTACAATAACATAGTTATGCCATTGTCCTATGTGTTCATCAAGAAAAGAATGGATAAAGAAAAGAAAAATATCTGTAGCATATATTACTGGTAAATACGCAATCCCTCCACAAAGTCTTAAGAGCTTTTGAAAGACAAGGAATAAAAGACTACACACAGTCACACAAATTTAGAACAATGGGCAAAAGTCATGAAAAATGCTTCCTTAAAATATGATAAACAAATGTCTCAATGCAGGACTTGATGCTCAACTTCTACAATACAGTTTTATTCTGCTATGAAAAGGATAAAATTATGTTGTTTGCTGGAAAATGGGCGCAACTAGAGACCATCCATTACATGAAATAAGTCAGACAATTCAGCAGGGGCTGCTCCCCTCTGCTGGGGCCTCTCTCTCCCTAACCCATCCCAGTTTGTCCCTTCTTCCTCCCTTCTGCAGGACCACGGGATCCACCAGCTCAGCCTGTTTGGGTGCTGGGACGGGGTGCTAAGGGCAACAGGCAGGAATTGCTTTGCTTCAATAGCCTGCCTGCAGCAAGGTAGGCCCTTTGTTAGCGAGGTTCCTGGCCAGCAAGGGAACCTGATCCTGTTCCAGGGGACCCATCAGAGTGGTTGAACTTTCATCTGGCGATGGATGGAGATAGAGACAGAGACCCACATTGGAGCAATGGACTGAGCTCCCAAGGTTCAAATGAGGAACAGAAGGAAGGAGAACATGAGCAAGGAAGTCAAGACCGCAAGGTTGGCACCCACCCACTGAGACAGTGGGGCTGATCTATTGAGAGCTCACCAAGGCCAGCTGGACTGGGACTGAAAATGCATGGGATAAAATCGGACTCTCTGAATATGGTGGACAATGAGGGCATATGAGAAGCCAAGGACAATGGCACTGAGTTTTGATCCTATTGCATGTACTGGCTTTGTAGGAGCCTAGCCTGTTTGGATGCTCACCTTCCTAGACCTGGATGGAGGGGGGAGGACCTTGGACTGCCCACAGGGCAGGGAACCCTGACTGCTCTTTGGACTGGAGAGGGAGGGGGAGGGGAGTGGGGGGGAGGGGGAGGGAAAAGGGAGGCGGGGAGGAGGCGGAAATTTTTAATAAAAATTTTAATAATAATAATAAAAAGAAATAAGTCAGACATAGGAAGACTGATTTTCTCTTATTCGGAGGACCTAGAATTCTTTATAGATACATAAACTCCCAACACACACACACACAGAGAGAAAGAGAGAGAAAAGAAGAAGAAGAGGAGGAGGAGGAGGAGGAGGAGGGAAGGGGAAGGGAGGGGAGGGGAGAGAAGGGGAGGGGAGGGAGAGAGGACAAGTGCACACTTGCACACAGCATAAAGGCAAAAAGAACGCCGAGAAAAAGAAGGAGATTAAGGTGAGGCTGTCAGAAGTAGAGCTGCAGGAAAGGACTGGAAAGACAGTAACTATGGTCAAAACCCAGCATAAAGTATGATGAATCTACACCAATAACAAAAAGAAAGACATAAAAAAGCACAATGGTAGCAAGGATGTGGGGAAAGAGGAACCCTTTGTCACCGGTGGTGAGAATGCAAACTGGTGCAGCTACCACAGAAAGAAGTATAGATTTCTTAAAACCCAGAACTAGAATTACCATATGACTGGGCAGACAGCTCCTGGGTCCTCCCAGAGACGCAGCACATCCACGATTACTGCTGCACTATTCATACTTAAGAAATGGAACCAGCCTAGAAGTCCATCGTAAGATAAATTCATAAGGAAAATTTAACACACGATGGAATTTTATTTAGCCAGAGAGAAAAATAAAACCGTGGCATTTGCAGGAATGAATGGACCTGCATGCTAAGTGAAATATGCCAAACTCAGAACAACAAATACTCTCAAATATGGGAATTGGGCTTTTAATGTGGGGGTGGGGGATACGCACAGGGCATAGAATCGGAAAGGGGACACGAGAAGGAATGAAGAAATCTCAAGCACAAAGGAGAGGAAGAAAAAAAGAGTTAAAGAACACATGTGACATAAAAGCAGAAGGGGCTGCGAGGTGCAGAGGGGACAAGAAAGAGGGGACAGGGAAAGATGAGGAGGAGGACAAAGTATGCATGGAAATACCCACTAGAATGAAACCCATTACTTTGTGCATTAAATTAAAAATTTTTCTTAAAATCTAAAGCTTTTCTTTTGAATAATAAGAAGCAAAGACGTGTTTAAATACAATGCACAATCTGTCTTAATTACATTGTTCTTAATTTTAATTCTGTGAATGTCTACTAAAAATACCAACTTTCACATTACCAGAAGTGTTGGGATTTACTGAAGACATCAGAGAGTCCGCTTCTATCTAGAAAAGAGGAAAGATTGAGAGGATGTGAAATTTTATCAGATGTTTCAAAGTACTAGTTCTGAGTTCCCAGGGTACGGGAAGACACGTATTTTATGTGAAACCAATTTTACTAGTGGACAATAAGCTCACTCGACATTATGATGGTCATTTTTCTTGTTCATTAGCATCCACAAGAGATACTAATCTACCATAATGCCCCCCAAAACGTCACTCTATTGGCCAATAGCTCAAATATATGAAATCAATTTGGCTGTCTTCTATATATTACAACCTAAAATATAATCTTTCTGTTTTATTAAAAAAAAAAAGCAATTGTTACAATGGCTTTATTCTTCCATTTTCCAGAGACTAAAAGTACCCCAAGCCAGGTGTGGTAGTTTCCAGCACTGAGACTGTGGAAGGACGGGAGAGACTGAAAAGCCTGCATGAGCTACACAGTAAAACCCTACCAATAAAAGAAGGTAATATAATAAAACAATAATACATGATCAGTGCAGAAACAAGAAGAGCATAAATTACAAAGAAGACATTTTAAAATTCAGTGGGTACCACAATCAACAGTTTGGTCTAGTCTAGCCTTTTGCTTGTTTTTGCCTAAGCAACACAAACCACTTGAGAACACACTATATGTGAAGTTCTGGGGCCTGTTTTAAGTAAATGTTAACATAGAAGCATTTCCCTTTCATTGTTGACAGGGGCTTTATTTGTAAACACTAATGAAACCGAGCCTTGATGGTAACTGACATTTTTTTTTCTCGTGCCTATCTTGCATCTTCCTTAATCTCGAGTCCCCCCATTTCCCTGGCTTCCTCGTGTCCCTTCCCAGTGGTCCCTACTCCATCTTTGTCATGGATTCCCTGACTATCTCTAAATGCAGGCATCCCCAAAGCTCTTTCCTTGGAATGGTGCAGTCACACCCTGCAGAAACTTCCTCCAGAATGCTATTCAGTCTTATAATTTGAGCTGCACCTTATAAACTTATAGCCCCAAACCTATCTCTGGCCTCATCTCTCACGCAGTTCCCATATTTAAGAGGTAAAACCTCAAAACCCCACAGAGTATCTAACAAATGTACAGGGAACACCTCAACCCAACTGACTCCTCTGAACCCACTTCCGTCTGAATTCCCTCCTGCTTGGCAATGCTACCACTCTTTCTAGCATATTCTATCCAAGCAAACACAAGGGTATAGTTTACCTCACTGCCACAAAAGGCTCCTGGATGCTTCGTAGAACATTAGTCGAGCTTCTCTAGTCTAAATGACACCTATTATAGCTGCCTCCGACCTTGGCCCTCCTTCCTATTTATAAAATATCTATCTTGATGTGTATCCATTTTCTAAGCTCTATACAAAAGCAGAAACTGTGTCTATTCATCTTTACATTCCCAGCAACTACCAGGTACTCCTCTGATTAAACAGACTTAATAAACTCATTCTGAAAGCATCAATGTATAAATGAGTTACTATATAAGTCCTTTATGAAATGCTATTGTAGTGTGATGATTGTCTAAAATAACAGTTCACAGTTAATTCTTCAAAATCACATTCTCTGTGTTAGAAATTTTTTATATGTCTCATTTAATTGGCTGGCTTAGAATCAGTTATTTATTTAATCAAACAGCATTAAGAATTCAACTCTAGCACTTAATCTCATATAAAATTTAAAATACAAGAAGGTACACATTGAGTACTGGAAGGATTGCTCAGTGGTTAAGAGCCTGGGCTGCTCTTCCAGAGGACCTGGGTTCAATTCCCAGTACCCACATGGCAGCTCAACTGTCTGTAATTCCAGTACCAGGGGATCTGACACCCTCATACAGACATACATGTAAGCAAAATACCAATGTATATAAAACAAAAATAATTGATCATTTCCTTGCTGAGAAAAGTTTATTGTACACATGACTGGCAGGTGTTTAGATGCTTTGCTATGATCTTGCTTGATTGCTGACTGACCTGTAACCAGTTATATATGTCATTTCCCTAAAAATAACATGTGAGGGCCAGTAAGGTGTCTCAGCATAAAAAAGCACTTTCTATTATGCCTGGTAACCTGAGTTACCCCTGGAACTCACATAGTCGAAGGAAAGAACAGACTCCCATAAGTTGTTCTCTGACCTCCACAAACTACCCCACATATACCCATCCACACAAACAATGTAAGTTTTTAACTTACATTATTTTTTTTAACTCATTCCAGTATGCAAAGTAAAAGCTGTCAAATTTCGTCAAGTGTATGTACATGACTACAGTGCTGTACCTGCCATTTAATCTTTACCCAGTCAACAGCTAAAACAGATTCGAGGGGCATAAGAAGCAAAAGGAAATAAGCTATATTTCCAGGTGAGCCAGGGCTAAGTACAGTGCTTTAAAACATTCAGCCTTTTCAGGCCATCTGCCTTGGGGCTCCAGTGTGAAATGATTGCAGGTTAGCAGGGCTGCTGCAATTTCAGAGCCAGTCCACGCTAGCACTCTGAACTCATAACTGGCCTCTCAGGAGCTGAGCGTCTCTGACCTTCTGAATCCTGCAAGCCGTCTGCAAAACTCACGTGTGTGTGTGTGTGTGTGTGTGTGTCAGGAGGAGGTCAGAATATATGAGCTGTGGTGCACTCAAGCGCACAGAAGGGTACAGGAATAGGATATCACAGCGTCCCTGGCTACACTGACTGGAGGAGCAGGGGAGCCCTAGCTGTCAGGTCTGGGAAAGCGGAGGGCATTCTAGGCAGACGAGTGCTGCTTCTACCTGATGGTTGTAGTTCACTCTTTTGAATTTGGACAGTGTCTTAACTCTGCTTAGTTCCAGTTCAGCAGTTTAACGAAAATGGATCCCTCTCTAGACTGTTTATAACAGTCAAGCAGAATAGCACAAAGACAGGGTAAGCAGAAAACTACTGAAATAGAAGGTTCATTCGGGTTCAGCTGTGGTCTAATGACTGGGAAACGAGCAGTGTTTATGAGAAAGTAACAGCCACAATGTTTCAAATGTAGCCTCCACTGTGGAAAAAGCAGAGTAGAAAGAATGTAAGAACCAGAGTGCAATACTGATTTCTGGGTAAGACATGGCTTCTGCACTCTTGAATTGACAACACCTGTGATATCCCTGTACATGATTGTCTGTTAACACTCTGCAAGGGAAGGGGGAGAGGCTTTAGACATAAAAGGATGCTCAAGTCAACAATCCAACAACGCTTGCAGGAACTGAAATATATATATTCTCTCTAACACACTATATTTCTTAGAAATTTTAGGGAATGTTTTGTTGGCTTCACTGGTATAGATATTTAATTCGTGCCTGAGTTAGGCCTTTGTCGGGGAGGGTGATGTTTTAGAAATGGCTTAAAAATCAGCTTATAAATTTGCTCTATAGGTATCAGAAAGAAGTCCCGGCCTATTTTCTTATGACACGTTTCTATAGCATTATCTATCCCATCCAAAGACCGGAGAAAGAGAGGCAAGAAGACGAGAGAGCAGCAGCAGAAGGGAGGAGAAACTAAGTTCTAACCTTGGAGGGTTTGTATCCAAACAGCATTACAATCGCAATCTTAAAGTCCTCTCGGCTCAAGTAGCCTTTGTTGTCTTCATCACAAGCTTTAAATACCTAAGGAATATTAGACATCTACAATTAGAAGCCAGAAACACAAACATGTAGAACCCAAGCTGGTTGTGGGGCTTTTAAAATGCGGTTTCATTACCCTAGTTTTAATTCTCAAGCAATAGAAATGCTGAGTTAAGTTCGTCTCTCTGGCCCCCACCCCCCAAAGTTTAAGCGGCTGGATCTCTAGACTGACACATCAACTCATCTAAGCCACTGAAATAAACCACACAAAAGGTCAGTCCTGGGATTCGGAAGGTGACGCAAAGGGGAAGAGAAAAGCTAATGCAGATAGGGGTGTGGCGGGCAGGGAAATGACCAGAGTCCTGCAGCTGTAACTTGGTTTTACGCACAGTTCTTTTCAAGGCCGATTAGAACCTCGCTAAGGGAGGCCCAGGAGCAGTGACAGAAGTGGCCCTGGTTAAGATGAATCCGAACTCGGGTCGCGTTCCTGCACCTACTTCCACCCATTTCCTGCGTTCCGAGGCGCTGGCTTCGCAAGCCCGCGGCCTGGCGCCTGCCTCTGACGCGAACATCGCCACCGACACCGATGCCGACACCGCCCAGTCAACCCAGGCACCTCAACTTCTCCAGAGGGACGGGCAACGTCCCACCGCGGCCACGCCCACCTCCGCGGGGCCTCAACTTCGCCCGCTCAACTCCAACGTCTCCTCCCATTGGCCAGCCTCCGAGCCACTGGCGTTGATTTCGTAGTGTCATTGGTTAAAGGGGCAGTTTAACAACGGGGAGGGCCCCCCAAGGCACGCCCCCGGCTTTTAGTCCCGCCCCTTCTCGGCTTTCTTGACTCCTTGAATGCAGCCGAGGGAGATTTGTTGAATTTAGATTTTTTTTTTTGACGTGTTTTGATTGCTTTCAGGCTTTCTACAAAACTTGGGATAAACTCCCTTTGATTAGTTTGACCCACGTCTTTTCTAGACTTTGTAGGAGACAAAAGAATGTGAAGAAGGCACACACACACACACACACAAATTAACTCCAGGATTCATTTTTAAGCCAAACCACTGCACGGCGTTCTCAGGACAGCTACTATGTTTATTTTCGCCCTCTTGGTAACCCCAGTACTTAACACTGCCTAGGACAATTAAACGAAATGACCCGTTAGAATGTTTACACAGAATTAGTCACCCCTCCGGGAAGCAACGAGACTAACTCAAGGAATAAAACAAGAATCCCACAGCAGACGCGGACATCTTTATACAAGATGAGGAATCTAGACCTGCGTTTCCCAGACCGGCTTATACTAGACGTATCAACCCTTGTGGCAGATCGGTGAGATTGACGGGAACAAGCCCGTTTCAAAGGAGAGTCATTCGCGATTTTGTATTTTATGGGAACTCGTTTAACTTTTCATCCTGCAGTAGATGTTAATGTCTGCAGCAGCTGCCTTTGACTTCGGTCCACCTATCTGCGAAAGCACGCCGCTGTCTCAGCCCTGGGAGCCAGAGGCTGCCTGAGAGCAGTCCCAGAGAGCCAGGTGTAGTTTGCTAATTAACTAGGCGAGAAGCTAGCAGGCAGCTTTCTGTTTCTCCTTTCTTAAGGAGTCAACAGGAAACCAGCATGGGGGGGGGGGGGGGGGAAACTAGGTTTCCCGAGGCGCCCAAACATCCCTTTTCTAGGTCTCCCGCGAATGCGGCGGGCTTTAGGACTCAGCGGTGAGCATCCGGAAGTGGAAGGGGCCCGCCGGCAGGGCCGCGGCGCCGGCAGGCTTGAATCACGCGCATGCGCGGGCGCGCCGAGGGGGCGGGGTCTCGGTGGCGGAGGACTGGCGGGTCAGGTAGGTGTCTGCGGCTGCGGGCGCCGGCTCGGGGCGGTCTCTGGCGGCGGCGATAACTGCGCCCGCCCTCCTGATGGCGGCGCGCTGGCCGCTGCGGTCCGAGGTGGTAGTTAGAAGGCCTGCAAGGCTTGGGCGGACCGTGAGGCCGCGGTCCTTGGGCACAGTTCCCTCCTCCCTGAGCCCGGGATCCTGCAGCCCTTGCCCCCTGGGGCGCTCTGCAAAGGCGAGGGGCGCCCCACGGGATAGGCTCTGCCCTCAGTTTCCACATCGGGGGACGGCCGTGAAATAGGGATTGTCTTAAGGGTGAAATGAGACTGCACCCTTGGAATTGTGGGCAGAGCTGAGCGCCCGGGAAAGTTGACAGCTTTAGGATTTGCTTAGCGTACCCTCAAATTACCCACGTCTCCATGGCCATCTTCTTAAGTACCCTGTACCCCCAGCACCTGTAAAAGAAGCGTCTTTGTTGCCACGTGTTCAAAGAGATGTACCGGATATACTCATTTTAAAAAGTTAAACGGGCCAAGGCACTCCGGTTAATTAAAACACGGAGTGGGCGTTCCATTGTTTTTAGAATAAAATTCGCCTTTTAACCTACCTCACTTCTCCCACCCTGGGCCAATCCTATGTTACAGTTAGAAATCTGTTACTACCTCCTGGGCTTTTGCAAGTCGGGTTCTGTCTGTCTGTAATGCTGTTCACCTGTCCTTTAGCCTGCTTAATCCTTTTCCCTCCCGTGTCTCACATGCTGCTCTAGAAATGATTCCAAAGAAAGGTTATCCCTGTAAAATCTAATAAGCATCTAATCATCTTGACTTTTAGACTTCTTATGTGTTAATTTGTGCCTTTCGCCCCGAAATTAAACTTGCCTAGATAGAAGCTGTACGTTGTTAACTCTTCATTCTCGGTTCTTAATTCTCCTAACTACTGGGGTCAGAGGAAGGACCATCCATGTGGGGGTTTGGTGCAGAGGTCTCAAAGGTCTGTGGAGCAGTGTAAATGTAGCAGAAATACCCCGCTGGGTCTGCTTAGCTGTGGGTAGAGGAAGCAAAGTTCTAAATGGATGCTTTACTGCATCAACATGTGTTCCTGTGTGTGTGTGTGTGTGTGTGTGTGTGTGTGTGTGTGAATGGGTATGCAGTTGTGGAGTGTCTCCCTCTGTTGCTCTCTCCCCTATTGTGTTGAGTCAGGGTCTCTCATTGAAAGGAAGATGACAATTTCTACCCTGGCCATTAAATTCTTGAGACCGGCTTGTCTCTACCACAATGTTGGGGTTACAGGTATAGGAATCATGCTGGACTTTTAAGTGGGTGGTGGGGATGGGGTAATACGGATTGCAAACCCTCTTACCCACTGAGCCAAATCTCTAACCCTCCATGGACATTTTTTTAAAGATTTATTTATTATGTATTCAGTGTTCTATCTGTATGTATGCCTACTGACAAGAGGAGGGCACCAGATCTCCTTAGGATGGTTGTGAGCCACCATGTGGTTGCTGGGAATTGAACTCAAACTTCTGGAAGAGCAGCCAGTGCTCTTGACTGCTGAGCCACATCTCCAGCCCATCCACAGGCATTTTTTTCAAGGCCCTAATAAAAACCTCCGAAGACATTCTGATTCGCTGTCTAGTGAAAGGATTTCATGATTTTTTTTTTCATTTTGGTGCAATGTTTACCAAATTTCATTGCCACAACTGGGCTCCTAGTTCTTATTTATTCTCTTTACACATATGCTGTTATTTGCTTAATATTTATTTGAATCCACTCCTATGTAAATACTGTCTTTTACAAAGTAGATGTTCTTTGGCCGTTGTAGCTGTCATGGAAACACAAGCTTCGTTCTGCTGACAGGGAAACGGGTTACAGGTGTGTGTAGAAGAGTCCCGGACCCACCACTGTAGTTCAGAAGCAAAATGCAAAGCATCTCTTCCCCACTACAGCTCTCTCTCTCATTGACTGAAGGAGAGACTGAAGTGGAATGGAAAAGGGGGTGCTATCAGTATGTTCAGTGAGCGCCAGGTCCCAGGTGCCCCCACTGCAGGAAACAACTGCTGCTCTGAATCCGGGCTGGTACTTGGGTGGGGGCAGGGGGTGTACCTGTACTCTAGTTCTCATTCTTTTGACATCACCTACCGCAGCTGCGACTTCTGTTGTACTGAGCACTGCCTGCTAAACCACTGGAAGAAAGTCGTTAGTAGTCTGTCCTTGTCAGGCTGGGCCTTGAGAGCCTTTTGAGAGGTTTCAGAAGGAAGCTGGCCCAGCGGTAAAATGTGATGCTGACCAGATCCAGTCCTCCGAATTAGAAGTCGTTTCCTGCATGATCTTGACATTTGCATCCCAGCAGCCTCTCTTCAGCAGACCTTGTTTTGATAATGAGGTTGGTGACCTGGTGGTCAGAATGACAAGGTACAATTTCATTAGTATGTCACAGAGTCTATTTGTATTCCTAGTACTCAGCCCTTCGGCAAAATTTTGAATGTCAGCAATCTCCAAACTTCAATGGTATGTGGACCACACAAAGGGATATGGTTTTTGAGAAATGTCTTTTCAAAGATTTCTTTGTTTGTTTCATTTTACCAACTTGTTCTATGTTATTGGTAGGGATGCCCCCCTTTCTGTGGTTCTAAAAAATGAGGTAACACTCGAGAAATTGTCTAAAGAGTTTGGTGTCAGTGGAGATGCTTTACTCAGAGTGCTCAGGGTTCCAGGATTCCGATTTATTGATCCACCTGGGGCAGAGTTGATGAGCATGTCTTTGCAAAGTGTGCTCCTTGCAGTGGCCAACATGTGAATGATAAGATCAGCATGGCATCTGTGCCAGGGTGACACAAATTGGTGAAATATTTCATATATTGGACGGCGGGGAGAGACTGGGTTTGGTGGTGCACACCTTTAACCCCAGCACTGGAGAAGCAGGAGCAGGAAGAGTGGGTGTTCACAGCAGATCTGGACAAGACTCAAGGGGGTCTGAGACCTGCTCTTCGCTTTAGAATGGAGAATAAATGTAGAGAGAAAGTCCCAGTACTTAATTTCCTTCATGTTTTTATTTTGAGCAGCCTGGGGATGGAGTCCACAGCTCCTCCTGAGCATTTTGAAGGGTCTGTTTTGTTTTTAGTTGTGTGTGTGTTATTGTATGTATTCATGTGTATGTGGATGGTGCATGTGTGCATGTGGAGGCCAGAAGACAACCTCATTACCCAGGCTGCCTTTATTTGTTTTTGAATTTTAATTAAGAAATTTAAATTAGCGTACAAAATATCATGTCATTTACGAAGTGTGTTTTTAGTAGATCTGCCCCGCCCCATCCTTCCTTGTCCCTGTCTCCTCTTTGATTTCAAGTGACGTGTGTGGTTTTGCCCTCCTCCCATGTTTCCTCAGCATCTTTTACCATCTCTTTATATCCTTTCTAGGTTTTTAGGTTCCACTGACATTTGCATCCATTTATACACAAACACACATGAAACCTACATTCATATGAGAGAACATGTGTTTTTTATTTTTCGAAGTTTGAGTCACCTCATTTAATATAATATTTACCAGATCTATCTATTGTAGCACGCATAATAAAAACCCAGAGAAGGACATTGGGGTTCAACCTGAAGATCAGAAATCAAAGCAGCCAAGCCGCTAGACAGCTCTTACCTCTATGAAATCTTCAGACTGAAAGAGAGTGAGTTTCTGTCTCATCCCACCTTATATTCCTCTCTAGTGCTGGGATTAAAGGTGTGCACCACCACTGCCTGGCCTCTATGGCTGTTTTGCATTCTGGTCTTCAGACAAGCTTTATTTATTAAAATACAAATGAAATATCACTACAGTCCATTGTCCTGGAATTTTCATGATTTTATTTTTCTTTACAGCTGAATAAAATTTCAGTGAGTATATGTGTGCCACACTCTCATTAGCCGTTCATCTACGAATGGGTGTCTAGGCTGAGTCCATTACCTTGCTGTTGTTAATGAAGTGGCTCGTGTTTGTGGTTTTTGGCTGGTTGGTTTCACTGGCTTGATCCTCACCAGGGAGGCTAAACTGGCTAGCCGCTGACCCCCGGCTATCTGCTATGACTGCCCTTGCAATCTCCAGTCTCTGCCACTGAAACAGATGCATCTGACAACCCACTCAGATTAAAAGGGGGCAGGAGGGTTACTAGAGGAATGGCTCAGCAGTCAAGAGTATGTACTGCTCCTTAGAGACCTGACCTCGGTTCCCAGCATCCATGTCGGGGTAATTTACAACCACCTATAACCTTATAACTGACTCTAGAGGGATCCCAGGCCCTCTTCCAGCTGCCTGAGGGAACCTACACTCATTGTAGACACAGGCATTCACATAATTTTTTAAAAAAGAATTCTGTTGACTTAGTTTTGAAACAGTCTCTCTGTGTAGCTCTTGCTAGCCTCACAGTTGCTACATTGCCCAAGCTAGCCACACACTCAAGATCCTTTTGCCTCAGATTTGAGACTGTAGGGTGTGAGCCAGCATATCCAGCCTGAGAACTCTTTTTTTTTTTTTTTTTTTTTTTTTGGTTTTTTTCGGGACAGGGTTTCTCTGTAGCTTTGGAACCTGTCCTGGAACTCCCTTTGTAGACCAGGCTGGCCTTGAACTCACAGAGATCCACCTGCCTCTGCCTCCTGAGTGCTGGGATTAAAGGCGTGCGCCACCAACGCCCGGCTCAGCCTGAGAACTCTTAATTGAAGATTCTCTTACTAAATTCCTTGCTGAAGGGACCTCGCAGGCCCTAGCAGGGCAAACTTGTCTCTGGCAGGCATTCCCCTTTCCCCATTCCCCGTTTTGCAAAGCCCTTAGATTACATTCCTAAAATAGTCACAAAGGTCTGTTCCCTTATTTGCCACTTCCCCCTCCTGCGCCTGACCACCAAAGTCCAGCTATCAAAGTATTGAAGTCCAGTAATCAAAAGCCCCCTTTTGGTTACCTTAATTAACATGCCCAATCAAAACAAACTAACTCATCTTTACAAGGGCTTTCCTTTTCTCCCTTTATAAACCATCATTTATTTATGAGCCACAGTCTGTCTCCTCTCTAGCCAGAGGCAGTATTTTGTCCCTCAAGGACAAATGAAATCTCTTTTGTGCTGCGAACTTGGTCTGGGCGTGACCAGAGCAAATTCCTTTCACTTGCTACACTGGCTTAGAGTTCAAGAAAGCTAGAAGTCTCACCCAGGGTTTTTCTTTATGTAGTCCTTTTAAATTCATAGGATTAAGTAGTCCCTTCAGAGCAGCAAATCTGTCCGCTTAAGGAGTTCTGTCCACCAACCCCAAGAGTCTAGAATAAGGGGTGTGAGATTTCAGTAAAGTATCGCCCTGGGCACAGTACACCTGCCACAGCTGGTTTCTTAACCCACATTGATCAGAAACTGTTTAGGAAAAAGCCTAACCTGAGTGCTCACAGTCTCTAGAAATGAGCTGGGCTCATTCTCATAGAAACTAGCAAACCTTTTAGAAAGCAGATTCGGGTTCAGAACACATGTGAGCCTGGGGTCATCTATTACTGCAGGGGCAGACACCCCACCCATTCTGCAGCCCCCACACTTTGGCTGTGTGTGCTGTCCAGGACAGTTGGAGGTAAGTGTATCAGTGAGCTATGAAGGATGTCTTATGTTCTCTGTATAAGAGCTCCTGGGAAAATGTAACTCCAGAAGAAACCTTGTGTGAATCAACTGGGATTGATTGAAGCTGGGTAGGGGAGAAACTGGGAAACGTGATGGATACCTTAAAACTTTTTTATTCGTTTCTTCAGCTTGAAATGTGCATGTATGTCACTTGAAAACCTGACGGAAGAGCACACTTTTCCACTTGTGAGACTTTGTTGAATGTTTCTTTTTGTTGTTTTGTTTGGGAGAGGTGGATTGGTTGGTTTGTTTGGTTGGTTGGTTTTGGTTTTTGTTTTTGGTGGGTGAGGGTTACAAGTCAAGTTCCTTGGAGTACTGCTTCTTTTTGTCTTGGTTACCCTGCTCATGAGGCATCCTCTTCAGCTGTGAAACAAGCCTTGCAGATGCCCAGGCCCCAGGAGCACGTATTTCTGAACATTTATTTAGTTTTCTCTGAGTTCTGGCATTGCGTGAGGGAACTACAGGAAAGCCCACGTAGCTCTTTGCTGCGTAGCTTGAATGCATTTTGTAGCCAACACCAAAAGTCCATCTATCCTATATTTTGCTCTTCTGAGAGTAAGAGAGTATAAATTAGACCAACTGTGCGATTTGGAAACTGAAAGTGTTTGGCTTCAGTTCAAGTCCCGGCCTGCAGGTTACAGTCATTTGAGTCACAGCGCGGCTAGTAAGATAACGATCTGAAATGAGCTGAGTCCTCGGTGTGTAGAAATTGTACACATGGAGTGGTCACTCGGCATTCCTCGTGGAGGCTCACCTAAGCTAATGTAGGCCCCTGGCTTTGGAAATGGAAGTCTGTGTGTACCTGTACACACATGAAGATAAATGTGTAAATTCCACTTTTACTTTAAAAATTGGAATGTGGGCCAGCGAGCTGACACAATACGTAAAGGTGCTGGCTGCCAGGCTTGACTTGGTGTGTTCAATCCCTGGGACCCACATGGAGAGAGATGAAGTTGTCTCTTAAGTTTTTTGCTGACCTCCATTTGCACTGCCCTCCCCCAATAAATGCATATTTATATTTGAGCCAGTGAATTGGTTCAGTGGGTAAAGGTGCTTGTCACCAAGCCTGATGACCTGAGTCTGATCCCTGCGTTCCGTGTGGCAGGAGAGAACAGATTCCTGCAAGTTATTCTCTGACCTCCACATCACAACACACCATACCACTCCCCCAAACAGATAGCTGTTTCTATATACAATAGCAAGTAGAGTAATTGTTTTAAATTAATGGTGAGCTTGCCTAGCAAGCACAAAGCCCTAAGTTTAGCCCCCCCCCCAAAAAAAAACAAAGTAAAATGAGAAATAAATATGGTCAGAATTATTCTTTTGTTGTTGTTGTTGTTTTTGTGGTTTTTTTTGTTTGGTTTTTTTTTTTTTTTTTTTCGAGACAGGGTTTCTCTGTGGCTTTGGAGCCTGTCCTGGAACTAGCTCTGTAGACCAGGCTGGTCTCGAACTCACAGAGATCCGCCTGCCTCTGCCTCCCGAGTGCTGGGATTAAAGGCGTGCGCCACCATCGCCCAGCAAAGTTTCTTAATATGGCCCTTAACCTTAACTCCCTTCCCAAGGTTTCTAAGACCAAGGTCTAGCTAGACAGACAGCAGGAAGAAGGTGCCCAGGATGCGCGTTTTAGTCTGTCAGCCCCACGTAAGAGATCTGGGTACTAGAGAAAGAAGCTCAGCCTCGGGACAGAAGTCCTGCGTGTCTCTCATCTGACCGGAATTTGAGAGCAGTAAAGTTACATTGCCAGTTGACTATTGAATAGAAAATAATGTTTCCATCATTCCTTTTCAGAAGTATAATGACCCAGGAAAGCAGCTATGGGAGGTGGACAATATCCAGCAGTGATGAAAGTGAGGATGAAAAGCCCAGACCTGACAAGCCGTCAACATCGTCTGTCCCCCAGGCTGGGCAGGGAGCGGTGCAGGGGCCTGTGCACACCTGCTCGGAGGCCCGCAAGGTCGCCCACAAGAGACAGCTCTCACCTGTGAAGTTCAGCAACGCGGACTCAACATTACCTGCCAAAAGGCAGAAGAGTGAGGCCACAGAAGGTCTCGGCTGGTGTCTGTCCAGCAGCGATGACGAGCAGCAGCCAGAGACACAGCAAGCCCAGCCTAAGGACATGGTGGTCCAAGAGAAAAAATGTTCCTCCTCGCTCAGCATGCCTACCGCCCAGCAAGTTGTCCATTGCAGCCCTCCTGGGCCCCAGAAGGCAGAGGATGAGTATGAGACCTCAGGGGAAGGCCAGGACATCTGGGACATGCTGGATACAAGGAACCCCTTCCAGTTTTACCTCACCAGAGTCTCAGGGATTAAGGCAAAGTACAATTCCAAAGCCCTCCACATCAAGGGTAAGGACAAAGGCTCTCAGGAGCTGGTGAGCTATTTCCCTCTTGGTAAAGCAAGGAAGCACAGCTGAACCCATCTTAACTACTGGCGGGGAGGGGTGTTCACCCTGAGTGCAGACAGGGTTCTTCTCAAGGCCCCTATACCTCAGCCCCTAGTAATGCTTGGCACAGTGCTTAGAATTGTTTATCTTTCAAGTGAAGACTAAACCTGACTGGTGGCGCTACTAAGTGTCACAAGCTTGGTGGTGGTTCCATATGGTCCCTGGGCCAGCAGCATGAGAATCACCTGGACCTTGGAAATGCCAGTTCTCAGCTCTGCTTAGATTCAGCAAGTCAGACTCTCGGGGGTGTGGGCCTGCCACCTGTGCTCTCTCTAAGCCTCCAGGGACTCACAATGCCTGCTGGTGTTTGAGAGCCTTGAAAGTTGGTTTGGGTTCCTAGGACAAAGAAGCAGAAATGAGTCCTGTCGTATGCAGGTGGATGCTTCAGGTATGAGGCAGAGAATGGTCGCTGGTGGTTTTCTGCATTCCATGGAGGAACAGCAGAAGGTGTGGACTCAAAGGGCACAGGACTCCCTCTTGGCCACTCATCCATGCTACGGGTGAGACAGTGTGGGATGAGGGTCCAGAACAGAGTAGATATGTGACGTGAGCATCTCCCGTATTCGTATGGCAGATAGACACAATAAGCATCCTGTCATATTAATGTTTCTCCTGGCTCATACTCACGGCATAGATTGTTTATTCTCAGTGCAGTTTTCCTTATCAAATGCATGCCAGTACCCGATATTCTCCTGTATGATGTGTACATGTTGGTGGGCTTAATTTTATAGTAGTAAGTCCAGCTCTACAAATTTTTGAGCATCTCTTCTGTGGGTACCCTGAGATACATAAGGTAGTTGCCAGTGGTTTTTGCGCTTTGTCTGGGAGAGCCTGACATAGGAAACAGTGGAGTAGAATGGAAAGACTGCTCTGTGTAATACAATAGTAACAACTTGCTCTCAGCAGCAAGATTTAAGGAGGGGGCGATGCCATCGCGAGGGCTTTACATATATTCTGATTGTCAGAGCAGCCTAGTAAGATGATCAGATGTCCTTGGACATGTGATAGATCTGCAGTTCAGAAGAGTTAAATCACTTACCCAAGGTCACAGAGCTGCTAAATGGTAGAACCACACTTGAATCCAGTTCTTCTTGTATCTAAATCCATTCTGTTTGATGTATCCTGGTAACACTAGCCATAATTGTAGGTTCCCTTAAATTTCATGGAGGACAGGGGCCTTCGAGTGGATCCTGGAAATGGGCAGATAGGGGGAGGGGCAGCTGGAAGAGGGTTTTGCAACTTATCTCCTAACTCTGCTGGTCTCGAAATAAGGAGGAGCTTTCTTGCTAGTCATTTTGTTCTTTCAAACTCTTTGTACCCCACTTCCCCCCAATCTGGCCCAAAGTCTAGAGTACAGGAAGCACCCAGTGACTGTCAAATAAGTGAACTAGTTCACTTCCTTCACAGAAGACACTCAGTAGGTACCAGCAACCTAGAACCAGACATCCTGGGTCAAACCTTAGCTCTCTGACCCTTGCAGCTGGGTGGTCACACACAGCATCCTTCTGAGATGCTCCTTATCCAAAAAGGAAGAGTAACACTTGACCTCAAAACTTCTGGGAGGATTGACTTCATTCATTCAATCCTGAGAATGGTATCTGTTCCCTAAGAAGTCCTATATAGGTGCAAGATGGTGGTGATCGTGGTGCAGTTAATGGACAGCACCCTTCCTAATCTGTCCAGAGTCAGTTCTGAGGGGAACCATGTGGGAATGTCCCCAGAGGTGACCTAGAGTCCCAAGGATGTGAGTGTCCTGCTTTGGGAAGCAAGTACTCTCTGACTACAGGGGAGCACCATTGTGGGCGTAGATGGTATGGAGGGAGGTAAAGAGTCCGAGGTCCAGGAAGAAGAATGGAAGTCATGAATGATGCATCAGTAGAGCCCAAAATTAGGCAGTCATCCAGGACCTAAGTTTTAGATTTTACTTTTACATTCTACTTTCTCAAAGATTGTAATAAATATTAAGTCATATAAAATATTTTTGGGAGTTTTTCAGAATATTACAACCTAGCCTTGTATTAGCTTTTCAGTTTTCTCTTTTCTTGATTGTCACTGGCTGCTGGACGTGGTCGTTGTATAGAGGGTTTTTATCTGAGATTCCATTTGTTTTGTCTTTGTAGATATTTTATCCCCTCTGTTTGGAACACTTGTCTCTTCAGCTCAGGTGAGTTTATGGTAAAGTGTCTTTTCTTTGGGTGAGGAGAGATGTGTGACGGGAGATGGGCTTCTCGGTCCTATACAGTGTCCCCTAAGCTGGCGTCTGCCTAGAGCCTGGAATCCATGTTGTGGAATCCATGCATGGCATTTCTCACTTAAGCCCCATCAGCATAGAGCACAGAGGCCGCTCAAAGGAAAATACCTAACTCTTGACCCGGCCACAAGGACTGTTCAAAAAGTCATTTCATATTCCTACCTGGAAGAGTTAGAGAAATATCTCCTCCCTCATGGTTTGCTGGTGCAGTCCCCTGAGGTGACATGGTGAAGACCAAGTCAAGTTTGAGTTGCCTCAGAAAAATGAATGTTCTGTATTGACCAAAAAGGAGTAGAATTTGTGACTACTTCTGCATGTTCAGGGCTCTTGGTGCTGACAAGTCATCCTAACGGTCCAAAAGCTCAAGGTCTTATTCCTGAAGCAAGCAGAGGTGCCACCTTCCTGTATGACGTGGTCCTGATCTCTAGATAGAACCGAATGAGCTGTGTCCGTGCATTCTCTCTCAGCTAGACTTGAGGTCCTGGGCCCAGGATTGGCCAGGCATAACGAGGAGGCTTCCTTATAAATAAAACACTTATAGAGTTGTGCTCAGTGGGTACTAGTTACGAACAAGTTAGAGTGTACCAGGTTAACTGATAAGTTGTGCTAGGAAGAAATGGCCTTCCTAAAAAGCTCTGGGATCTTTGTCTCTGACACCTCAGGGGAACTTGGTAGCCCTGGACTATAGAAATAATGTAGGACAAATAGAAATGTTGCTGAAGTACGTGCAGATAATATCCATAGAACCTATCTTGGGCATATGGCTCCATTTATACAGATCCCTTTAACCAAGTGTTCTTCAAGGTGAAATTTGGGGTTACTCTTACATATTGCAGCATAATTGTCTAGATCTATGAACACTGTAGTACGTGGTTGCTTTAGAAACTGTTTGACAACAGTTCTTATGAACATACCTGTGGATTACTTTTCTTTTTCGCCCTGTCTAGTTTAACTACTGCTTTGACGTGGACTGGCTCATAAAGCAGTACCCACCAGAATTCAGGTGAGTCCCTTGATGCCAGAGTGCAAATAGTACGGTAGGATGCGAGACTTGCAGCTCTCAGACTAGACACCCATCTCCCCATATTTCACTTGACGTCGTTGTGAACAGAAAACATTTATTTTGTGAGGACAGCATTTTATTCATTTAACTTTTGGAGGGTGTGTGTGTGTGTGTATGTGTGTGTGTGTGTGTAGGCTTCAGTATTTATCTTCAGGAGTCATCTCCTCCTCTCTTCTTTTATATCTTAGTCTGTTTGTTGAGACAGGTTTTTTGTTTGTTTTTTTCTGGTCCAGCCCCAGGGACCTATCTATATTCACCTCCCCAGCTGTAGATTACAAGTGTGTGCACCACTATGCCTGGCATTGTATGTGGGGATGCTTGTTCATTTCCCAGCTGCCCAGACCCAAAATAATCACACAGAAGTTATATTAATTGCAACACTGCTTGACCTGTTAGCTTAGGCTTCTTATTAACTGACTATTACATCTTAAATTAACCCATTTCTATTATTCTATGTATTGCCACAAGGCTCATGGTTTACCAGTAAGGTTCTGGTGTCTGTCTCCTTCGGCAGCTACATGGTGTCTCCACCTTCTTCCTCCCAGCATTCAGTTTAGTTTTTCTGCCTTGTTCTATTTTGCCCTGCCACAGGCCAAAATAGCTTCTTTATTAACCAATAATAATAAAACATATTCACAGCATATAAAGGGGAATCCCACATCAGGGCATCTTTTACACAGGTTCTGGAAATCTAACTCTGGTCTTCATGTTTACACTTATCAAATGAGTTACTGCCTCTGCTTGAAAACGCTTTTTACGTATTTCATCACACACATTCTTTTCATAGACTTAGTATTTTCCACTTTGCTCTTTCCAGATGTAGAAAAGGACAAATTCCAACTCAAGTAACAGGACTTCATGGGCAATGTTAATGTGAAGGAAACAGTTGTCTCAGTGTGGTATCTAGATATGTCCGTGTGCCCAGACATTGCCCACATGCCATGCTTGGCTCAGCACATCACAGCTGTTCTTTCTAATGATCTTTTTGTGCCAACCCAAATGATTCTTCCAGGACTGTATGTGGAATTAAGAAAGGGGACCATGATCATCTCTTACCCAAGCTGTGGTGCTGCTAGGCTTTCAATGCTGCCTCTGGCAATTCTTCAGCCTCCTGTGAAGCAATACAGACCAAGCAGATGTGGCCCTGCATGTGACACGGCCATTTGTGTCTGTAACACAGATTTGTGCAGAATCCCCTAGCAGTAAGTAGGATGGAGGAAGACACAACAAGAAAGCAAGAGTGCTGTCTTCAAGACCTCGGCGCATTTAACACATCATTGCGGAAACCTCTGGCGTTAGTGTAAAAAATCTCTGCTTTGCCACTCAAGGGCTTGTATTTGGTTGGAGAAAAGAACATTTGCTGTGACTACATATAACAGAAAACTCAAAATAACAGTAGCTTAAATTAAAAAAAAAAAAAGAAAAGATAAATTCTTTGCAGTCTAAACTCCAAATGGTGGCTGTCTGTGGCGTAGATAGAGAGTGCCAGGGGTTTTTCTGTGACTTAACTACCCACCTTTTCTGTCATTCTGTCCTTCCCTCCTGGGGTTTGACTTCAGTCTCCAGTCACCTGGTCCAGGATGACAACCTAAGGTCCAGTCCACTTGTCTGTTTTCCGGGTAGCAGAGAGGAGGATAAAAAGAGGGAGCTCGTATTCCGTGTGCCACTCTGCGCAGTTCTGGCTGCTCCCAAGTAGCTTCTGTTTTGTGGAACCAAGCTCAGTCACGTGACACGAGCCATGTCTAAGGCTGGATATGTAGTCTTCTAACTGAGTCCACCTTGAAATCAGGGTTTCGCTCAGAAAAGAGACACTGGCTATATGGGAGTAATTTGGTGTTTGCCTCCAGCTCTTCTTGGCAGCAGTCCCTGAACCTCACACTGTTGCTTTCCGGTCTTTTTCCCTTTGCTTCTCCAGAATCTTATAATCAAATGTCACCTTCCCACAGTATTGGCCAGGTGTGGGCTATCATGTCTTTAGTGCCTTGGTCTTTTGAATTTCTACGCCTCAGTACCTCTGTGTCGAGTATAGTTCGAGTCGTCCCAGAAATCATTGGTCAAGTTGAAATGAGCTCCCTGGGTGACCACTAATCCAGCATGCTGGCACCTTATAAAAAGGAAGTGGTTGGACACGGCAACAGGGAAGACTGAAGTCACAAGGAGAATGTCATCTGTAAGCCAAGCAATGCTTGGGGCCCCCTGAAGCCAGAGGCAGCTGGCCCAGATTCTTCCTCAGTCCCCTGTAGGAGTCAGGCTGCCGGCACCAGGCTGCTGGCACCAGACCTCAGGCTTCCTGCTGCCAGATCTTTGTGGCCTAAGCCATTTGGTCTGTGGCACTTAGTTACAGCACTCTAGCAAAGTCAAGGGACGCAGTCCTCCTCTCTACCCCCTTGTTAGCAGATGCATTTTGGGAAGTCATGAAAATACTACAAGGCTCAAGGATGACCTGAATGGTATGGTAACTTCAAGTAGCATCCAGAATTAAATTGTAGAGCGCTGCAGGTGGTGAGGGTCTGCATCTCACTGTGTCCAATGTTGACCTTCTTCAGGAGTCCATAGCGTACCCCGTGGTGCTCTCAGTCAACACCTCTGTATGGGCGTACCCTGTCTTGCCTTCTGCAGTATAACATAAGTGTGGCTGCAGTTGTTTACCTTGCTTGGATGCTTGTTTGGAGAAAACTCCTATTTTTCTCGTTTGGGGAGGACTTGTAAAGATACATTGATGTCTAAGGATTAGCTGAAGAAGATGAAATGTCTCTTAAAAGTCCTTTTAAAGCCAGGCATGGTGG
The DNA here is from genome assembly GCF_950005125.1 of Chionomys nivalis. NCBI lineage: Eukaryota > Metazoa > Chordata > Mammalia > Rodentia > Cricetidae > Chionomys > Chionomys nivalis. The sequence continues at coordinate 27,046,185 of NC_080095.1, read as the reverse complement.
TTTGTATCTGTATTCCAGCCCTGGGGAGGCTACAGAAGAGGATTACAAAATTTGAGGCTAGTTTGGGTAGCACATCATGTTAAGGCCAGCCTGCACTACATTTCAAGACCCTGTCTTAAAATAACTAGACAGAAAAAGTCTTTTTAATGTGTTCCTAAAGAACATTTTATAGTCTTTAGAATTTGCCATAATTACTGGTTAGCAAGTTTGCACCTTGCTGGGGGGCTTGGGACTGTTCACTTTTGAGTCCTAGATCTTGCTCGGTACATAGAGCATGTAATAAATGCTTGGTGAATAGGTGCAGGGAGAAATATAAAACTATTATTGGTTTATGACAAGGAGGAAAGGAGACGTCAACTCACTATACAGGAATTTTTTTTTTACTAATTCTCATTTATTTACTTATGTATTTTGTGTGTGTGAGCATGTATATGTGTGGATATTCACATGGCAGAACACACTTGTGACTAGAGGACAAGTTGTACAAGTTGGTTCTCTCCACCATGTAGGTTCCAGGGCATCAAGCTGAGGTCATCAGCCTTGTCGGCAGCACCTTTGCCCTCTGACCCATCTCGCCAGTCCATGTCTTTGGTAGGCACCATCTGAAACAAGAGCACAGAACCCTCTCTGTGCTCTTTTGAACCAAGGAAGACTAATACTCAAGAGTTTGCAGAGCTGTAACTTGCCTGTGTCACAGTTGGCCAGGCTTGGGAATCATGCATGAGTACTGGCAGTCACCTGATGTTAGCCACAAAGGTCTGAAACAAACGGCAGGGACTAGGCAGCTTTTGTTCCTCAATGAAGCAAGAAGCCAGCTTTGTGAACAATGCATTTTAAACATTTCCGATCTCTTTTCAGGAAGAAACCGATCCTGCTTGTGCATGGAGATAAGAGAGAAGCCAAGGCAGACTTGGAAGCCCAGGCAAAGCCCTATGCAAACATTTCCCTCTGCCAGGTAAGCTGCTCTTGCTTGACCTCAGGCTGAGTTAATTGAGTCCATCCTCCCGCTGCGGGCAGCAAACCCCCCTTAGCGTTACCAGCAGATCCTTGTCTGATTCCGGCTTAAACACTCCTGAAGTGACTCCCTTCACTAGCAGGGACTCCCATGGTCAGAAAGACCTTTTTCTTTAGCTTGACTTGAAGTCTCCTAGTGACTGCTACATGTTGGTTCTAATTTCTTGCTCTCTGGAAACACAGAACAATGTATGTCTTCCTGGCTCGTGCAGAGATTTCTTCCTTTCTTTTCTTTTCTTTTCTTTTCTTTTCTTTTTTTTTGACATAGTTTCTCTGTAGCTTTGGTGCCTGTCCTGAAACTAGTTCTTGTAGACCAGGCTGGCCTCGAACTCACAGAGATCCACCTGTCTGCTGGGACTAAAGGCGTGTGCCGCTACCGCCCAGCTTCATGTAGAGATGTCTACATTTGAGGTCAGCTACCCTCTTCCCGTAGTCTGTCTCAGGGCTGAGCTCCCTCTTCTGCTGTCTGTGTTCAGTACAGCATGCATCTCTGCTCAGGCCAGCTAGCGCTTGGTTGTGCTTAGTTTGTCTTGTGCTTCTTGTAACCTGGATTTCAGCATGCGACCCGTCTCACAGATGCAGCCCAGTGGCTCTGGGTCTCTTTGAATGCAGCTGATAACTGCTTCTGTGACACTTCCGACTTCCGTTAGCCACCACTGATGCTTTAAGTTCTTTTCACATCAGCCAGAGAAACGGAGAGCCCCGTAGAGTAACAGCCTGTTAGAAATTGAAGGGAGCCCTACATGGCACGAGATCCCAGCGCAGTGAAGGGACATCGAGTGGTCACATACTGGAACCAAAGCAGAGAGGAGGATGAGGCAACAGAAGCCGTTGTCCAGTTTCTCTGACTCTTCCATAATTTTGTCCTGTGCTCGGTAGTCCGCCTGCAGTGTGGCGATAAGCCTTGGGCTTTTTTAGAGTGGTTACTTTATACACTGCCTCTAGAAGGACCTATTTATTCCATGTGTTATTTTGAGCAACAAGCAGGCAAGAATGGGAAGAAGAGGAGTTGGGGGGATTTTTTTTAAAAAGCGTTCCTTTCTGTGGAAATGAGAACTGTGAAGTAGCAGGTAGAACATCCACCGTTTCCTGCCTCTGTCAGCATGGTTACCACCATCCCTGAGGAACCACAGTGAGCCACGGCTACAGTTTTCTCTCCTTGTCCTCACTGCAGTAAAGTGGGCTCAAGGTTTCTGATCTTGGACTGAGGAGACGGCTCACCGGATAAAACATGCTTCCTGCACACATGTGTGTGTACACACCAGGGCTTTTTCTCTGAAAGTAGAGACATGATATCTGGGTCCCTTTCCTTGTAATTTTCCTTCTAGGGTCTCTTTTCTCTCTCACAATGGGAGAGTTTTAGCTCACATTTGATTAAGCTTCTTCCAGCTCTAAATGACATCGATGATTTTGTTTTAAACAGAAGACATTAGGTCACTTTTAAACACCCCACAGCGTTTTTCTCTGATTTAACCCATTTCACATCATGTCACTATGGCTTCAAAACGTGTCTTCTGGACTGTGGCTGTGGCTCAGTGCTAGAGCGCTTGCCTAGCGTCCACAAGGCCCTGGGTTCTAGCCTCAGAATCACTAAGAAAATCCTCTCCCACAAAAAGTGTTTGTGGTTCATCTTATGCACAGAGATATCTTTATGCCTTTGTTCAGAAGTCGCCTAAAATTCTGTTGTTTGCTTTGATTTCCACCGACAGAAGAGGTGGAAAGTAAACTAACAGTAAGCTGACACAGGAATCCTGAAGGCCCTGATGAAAGTCTTCAGACAGCCTCTACCTAGCACCACGTTTAGGATGGCCACTAGGGGGCGCAGAGACACACCTCTCCCAAGCCTGTTCAAGAAACCCTACTAGAGCGCCTCTGGTCAGAGTATAGAGGGAGACCCGAGAATCATGGCCCCGTCCTGACATACTGTAGTGCCTCCCATCTTGAATTTTTCTGGTAATAACATTCATCAAGGAATCAATTGGGCATAGATTTAGTGCAGGGGGCTGGAGATTGAGGTGACGGTGGTAGCAAAGGGTCACTTTGCCTGAGTTCCGCCTCCCGGCTCTATGCCTGGGCAACCGTACAACACTCCTGGATGGAAAACACTTTTATTTTGATATTGGGCAGCTTAAATAACGGACATCCAGGAAGCTGAGAATTTGAGTCCTAGTGCAGGTCACTCCGGTTCCTGATAAAGGTTCCTCCTGCCTTGTAGACAGACGGCTGTATTCTCATGGTGTCCTCACACGGCAGGGAAAGGTGGGGGTGGACTCGCTCTCTGGTATCTACGAGGACACTGTATTGGTTCCCCTCCTCCCTTCCCATGACTTTATTTGACTTTACTTACCACCATCAAGTCCCCCTCACTAACCCTGCCCCACTTGGGCTTCGGCTTTGACACGTGAGTTGGAGGATGGGCTTGGCATGAGGGTTCATTCCACGATGCTCATTCTGGCCTTGTCACTTTCCATTTGTTTAAATCTAATTTGTCCATGTATAAAATGGTTTGCTAATGGCATTCATTACAGCATTTGAAAGAGTTGGTGCATTAGCCCAAAAAAGCACGCATTAAAGAGCATCTATTGAAGTTACTTTCAGTCCGTTGTTTGTGCCTGAAAGCATGGAACGTGTGACCAAACTAAATTTAGAAGCCAGTTCTCTTAACCACTGCTTCTTCTCAGTTAAAAATCAGCTGATAAAGTGATTCTGTAATTGTAAAGACATGAAGTACAGTCTATAGCTTTCTTCTCTGGCCAGAAAGCACAGACACATGCTGGTCTACCCGTGTCCCCCAAGCTGCACGGACCTTCGGGAGTGCCTGCAAACTGTGTTGTACCTGCTTGCATATAATAGCCTTCCGTTTCTGTCCCTAGCAGCCAGCCCTGTCCTTCCATCATTTGGTGGGGAGGTTTCCCTGGATGTTCATATGTCTGTCTTGCTCACAGCAAACATGCCTCTTTCCTAAGCACTCGTGTGTCCTGTCCTATCCTCTGCCAGCAACTCCGGGTCTCATAGCAATAGCCTGTTTTAAAGAGGAAAAAGCAAAGCAGAGAATGTTTTTCCCAAAGTCAGGCAAATATGAGGCAGGATTTGAGCCCAGGTAGTGTATTCCTAAACTGATCACTCAGCTGTTTGTGTATCCCATAACCTGTTCTTTCTGGCATATTCTGTTGACCGACATCTTGTTGTGCACGATGGTAGATAAAATGTTTATTCTCAACATACCTACACTTACTTGTAAAGATGTCATTCCAGAGTACAAGGTGGGTTTGGCATCATTTACTTCCAGCTTGTGCTAATTTGTATGAAACGTTCTCTTTTAATTTAGCATCATGATGTCTTTGTGTTGCCTTCACATTCAATGCTGTTTTAAATATATCCTTAAAACTATTTACCTTAATTTTTCAATAGAAAAAAAAAATCTCATTTAAAATTAATTGTATCCTTAAAACTATTCACCTTAATTTTTCAATAGAAGAAAAATATCTCAATTAAAATTTTGTTTAGAATCATAATTATTTTATTAGGTTTTTGGCAGCTAAAGAAATTAGGCTTGTCACTCATAATTACTGTAGTTAAAAATGCAGTATGTATTAAATCATGTGGGATAACAAAAAAAAAGTGTTTTAAATGAGCATTATTGGGTGCTAAAATAAAAGCTGTCTTCTGCCAGATGATGGTAGTGCACGCCTTCAATCCCAGCACATGGGAGGCAGAGGCAGGTGGATCTCTGAGCCCAGGCCAGCCTTGTCTACAGAGTGAGTTCCAATACAGCCAAGGCTACATAGAAAAAACCCTGTCTCAAAACGCCACAAAAACAAAACAAGCAAAAAATAAACAAAAAAACTGTCTTTTGTTTGTCCAACAGAGGGCAGTAAAACAGTTTTTTTAAGTTGTTTTGGTTCCCTCCTCCTTAATTTCCAGTAGCTAGGAATAGTAAATATTAAGTGAGACTTTTAAAATAAATTGTTTTTTTCTGTCCTAGGCAAAGTTGGATATTGCATTTGGAACACATCACACGTAAGCAACTTAGACGAAATGGGGGAAGGTGTGATTTTAATTGGCCACAGGATATGAGCAAGGAGCTTTGTGAGCTGATCCCAAGATTCAGCATAGAAGCGTGAATCTGTGACTCGGGTCTCTGCCTTTCACTCAGGACATCGGGCGTGGCTACTTGGAAGCACAGAATTACAAGCGTGGTCCTTGTGATCACAGATGATCCTGTGTACACAGTCAATGCTGACGGCATCCCTGCTTCTCACAAGTTCTGTGATTTAGCGAGAATGAGTTGTATTGAATAGTCTGGTGTTAGTTATTGATCCTTTTAATATCATAGACCAGAAAACTCGGGCTTAGAATAAATGAGTTGATTTTCCTTGGGGATGAAAATAGGAATTGAACTCACTTTTAACTTTAGTTTTTAATTTGTTCTTTGTTTGCTCACTGCTACAATTGACTTTGTATCTGCTCTACCTCATTCATCCTTTGCACCTTAGAGCAGCTCACACATGTGCATTTTGTAGGTTAAATCCAGCAGTTCTCGATTCGGAGAAGTTACTGGAGTTTTCCATTCCGAGCTAGGGAGTATCCATGGTTTTCATTTGCAGAAATGTCAGTATCTTATAAAGGATGAACTCGTGTCTAGAGATCTGGATTGGTTATTTTAAGAATTGTTCGTCAATCCAGGGAAGATAGCACACATATGCCTGTAATCCTACCTCTTGGGAGGCTGAGACAAGGGATCCGTCTCCATGAGATCCCCGTCTCACCAGAAAGTGACAAAAATTATTCATCAATATCTATAATGTCTTTGAGTGTCAAGTCTGGAGGATGCCATTTTGTCCTCACAGCTTTTCATCTTTGGTGAGAGCACAAACCAGAGCATGTGAGGTAGAAACAGAGAAAGCCCCAGCTTGTGGCGATGAAGTAGACACTGTCTCCACAGCCTGGAGCTAACAACAGTGGCTGTGGCGCAGTTCCTGGGATGACACGCCTGAGCAAGCATGCGTTGACCACATAGGGCACACAGCAATCCCAGGCACAGTGTGTTACTTGGTACTTTAGAATGGGAAAGCTTTTTGGTTTCCCCAGAGTTGGGGAGCAAAGCCAAAGCAACTGAATGGACCATGTCTTCATCTAAGCAGGGCCCAGCCAGCGCTGCTGGGGCATATTTCTTCCCGCCAACTTCTCCAGCTGGCCATCCTTCTCACCAACACCTCTTCTCCCCATCATTTTCTAGTAGCATAAAATGTTCACCGTCTCACCTCTGGCTGTGTGCCCTACACACAGTGCCCTGATTTATGGGCGTGGGTGAGTTCAACCATCTTCTACAGGTTCATTTGGTGACCTAGATAATACTGTTTCCTCCAGCCGCAGATTCTGCAGTTGTAAAATGAGAATTGCTTCTTCTTGGCATTGTTTTGACACATGCTAGAGCATCCTAAAACAGTGCCTGGAATGGAGGTACCTGGCGTTTATTTCCTCCCTTCTGCATAGCACACCTTCCCATTGAGGAAGCAGCCCTTTTGTTACCCCACTGCTTAGGGACAGTACTGTGGGTCCACCTTTTTGGGGAGACTTCATTCCTTATCTCCCTATAGTTTTAACTATGACTTTACTAACACACATAATATTATCTATGAAAAGATTAATATATCTCCCCTTAAATTAATTCTTAATTCTGTTTGATAGGATTCACTGACATTGATACATGATTTCCTCGTAATTGATGCCTTGATTAATGGAAATATTTGTAAAGTTTCTATCATGAGACCCTAGCTAGTTTATCCTTAATTATAATCAGCTGCTAATGTCGCAACTGTGTGTCTTAATTTATCCAGATTTCAGGGACCACATTTCATAACTACAGAACAGATAGCTCAACAGCTGTCATTTCTTGAGCCTTGCATTAATTTATTGTCTGCCCACTTGAATTACTTCCTCCTTTTGCTAAGAACTAAATATCTCATTCTCTCTTTTGATCCTCCTCTCCCCTTATTTAGTTATCTTTTTCAAGAGGCAGGACCTTGGTCACGCCAGAGCACAGTCACACAAGGTCACCTGAAACCTACCAGCCTAGTCCTGAACTCATCATAGGCACAATTCCGCCACAGCTTCCCAAGTTGCTAAAGTTACAGGCATGTGCCACCATGTCTGGCCTTTCCCTTCACCTTTATATACCTCCAGTGTAGCTTCAACTTGTGGAGTGGCTCATTTGGGGAGAAACAGGCTTGTTGCCACATGTATCTACTGAGATATATAAGCTAGTAAGAACTAGCATTTGGCCTTAGAAGAAACCATAAAAAATAAGCCAAGAAGCCGGGCGGTGGTGGCGCACGCCTTTAATCCCAGCACTCGGGAGGCAGAGGCAGGCGGATCTCTGTGAGTTCGAGACCAGCCTGGTCTACAGAGCTAGTTCCAGGACAGGCACCAAAGCTACAGAGAAACCCTGTCTCGAAAAATCAAAAAAAAAAAAAAAAAAAATAAGTCAAGAGAAGCATTACAGCCTTGAGAAATGAGACTGTAGTTCTAGAGAGAAGACTGAAGTCTCTTAGTAACTGGATACACTCTGGAGATAAAAGTCACCAACACTTAGTTACAAAATGAAGCAGGGCACCGAACAGGAATGAATGCCCAAGTGTTTATTAACCTTTACATTGTGCACTTGGATTTCATTGTCATCAGTCCCAAGTCGGGGTTGATCCTTCATGATCCACATGAAAAGAGGAGGCTCAGGCATACTGACTGGTTCACTAAAGCTCCTGTGACTTCTAAAGGACAGGCTCCTGTCTTTAGACTTCACATTGAGAGCTCTTGTGTATATCTCCTGTCCTCTCTCACTGGAAGGAAAGTTAAGAAAAATATGTTAGTGATGTAAGACGCTCCCCTGGAAAGAGAGGGCTCAGTCCAGTCTCCCTTGAGTTCATGGAGGAGGAAAGAGACTTGCTTCAAGCCGAGGTACGCAATGGTGACAAGCATGGCACATGGCACACATGTCTGATGAGGACAGGGCATCTGGCGATCTTCAAAATGCAACATTAGTAAGAGATACATTTTACATTCTTAGTACACTGCATGTGTGCGCAGAGCCACGGGCTGAAAGAGGCTCCTGAACAGATACTTTAAACCTGTGCCATGTATGCGCCAGTTGTTGCAAGCAGGCTAGGCTGTACACAGCAGGAGGTTCTGCTCCTACCTTGCTTGTAGGGCATGTCCCTGTGGTCCATAATGAAATGATAACCGTGGACCCTAAGGGACTGGTGAAGGGATGTGAGTTCATGAACCTCAGATATTCTGATCATTTTTAGAGGGTAGCTTTCTATAGAAGGGGGTTTATAATAATTAAAATTTGGGTAATATAAAAGGTTAAGAATTCCTCCAGCTGTTTCTTGCATTCTTGTTAGAAACCTGTTTATTTGGAAAATTCTGTTCATGCTTTTGTTCACCTCCCCCTTTTTGAAGGAAAATGATGCTCTTGCTCTATGAAGAAGGCCTTCGAGTTGTCATCCACACCTCCAACCTCATCCGGGAAGACTGGCACCAGAAAACCCAAGGGTTGGTAGGGCCCTGCACTGCATGGCAGGCTTTTATGCTGGGAAAGGGCAAAGGCAAATGCTATTTGCATTCCTTTTTCTTTCTGCTGTTCTACCTGTGCAAGTGATGGGCATGTGCGTAGAAAGGGCATTCCAGCAACAGCCATGGGATTTCTTTTGCAGGGCACTGTACATGCTCTACCTGAGCTACATCCCATACCCCCTATACTGCTCCCTGGCCTCCGCCCTCTCTCTTGAGGTAGCTAATGTTAACAACTTGGTGCAGAATCATCTGTGACCGTCACTGTGTACAGGAATATTAACATGCAAGTGGTTTGTGAAGTTTATTTATTATAGTCTCTTTTTTAGTTTGAGAATTTCTCACATGCATATAATTTTTTAAAGTTAAGTCTACCCCTTAGTTCCTCCCCTGTGTACTCCGACCACTTTTCTCTCTCAACTTCGCATGCTCTTTTTATTTTTTTTTAAGCCTACTGGGTCCACTTAGTGCTACCTGTAAGTGGGACTGGGACCATCTGCTGGTATGGGAAGGCAGTGTAGAGAAGTGAGTTTTGTTTTGTTCTGTTTGATCCCTGTGTGCATTGTTTTGCATGAGTAGGGACACGTGTGTGCCACCATGCACATGTGGAGGTCAGATGACAGCCTATAGTGTCAGTCCTCAACGTCAACCTTGTTTGAGACTGGGTCTCTTGCTGCTATGTGCACCAGGCTAGCTGGCCCACGTTTCTGGGGATTCTCCTGTCCCCACCTCCCATCTTGCTGCAGGTTCACTGCGATTATGTGTGTGAGTTACCGTGCCTGGTGTTACATGGATTGTGAAGATCCAAACTCTGATCTTCACACTTGAACAAGCTCTTTAACCACTGTGTCATCTCCCCAGCCCAAGGATTTGTTTGTAAGAGGGATTTCTAGGGGTGTGTTTAACTCGAGTTCAGCTACTTCTTTCCCCCTTGGAGAATAGCTTTAATTCCTTTTCTTTCATTCAAGTCATTCTTGTACATCCCTGCCTTCTTGGGAGAGAGCTGACTGATAGCCTTCTCTGTCCAAAGACAATGCGGGCGTTTGTCTAGCTTCATTACAGGACCCCAGTGTGCTCTGCTGCTCCCCCCACACACACACACACATCTCCAGTATTGCTGCCTAGCCTGGGCTAGAGCTACGTTGGAAAGTCTTCCCTCTGACCAGCTTTCCTAAGCCTCAGAGAGCCCTTGGGATGAGCTGAAATATGGAGCCTTCCAGCACGTCCTCTGGGCCTGCTGTGACCTCAGTGTGGCCTCAGCGTCTCTAGTGTTCTGAAAGTAGGTTTTCAGTTCACATAGGTCAGACTCAAAGCAAGAAGAAGTGAACTTCCTCGGGAGTGCCTTCACCAGCCACCCTAGTACAGGGCCCTGTCTCCCTCTGTTTCACCTGTTCTTGATTCTCTCTGATATTTTGTCATTTCCTGTTGCAATTAAGAAACAACAGCAAAGCTCAAGAGGCAGCTAGGATTGCCATCCACTCTTCTTGCAGAAGACCTAGGTTTGGTTCCCAGCTCCCGTGTGATGGCTGTCCAGCTGGATTCTTTCACCCGTTCCAGGGGATCCGACTCCCTCCTGGGACCTTTGTAGGCACTGCACACACGGTGCACATACACAAACGCTCATGAAAATAAAATCTTTTAGAAAAGCAAAACCTTGTAAGGCACCTTCCATGTGCAGTCTTCCCTGGTCAACGGTCTGCTCTGGCCGAGCTTGGTCCCTACTATGCAGAAGTCCCAGCTGTCCTCAGCTGTTGCTTGAACACCTGTTCAGGTCTCAGAATCCACATTGTTTGCTGGGTTCAAGAATTGGCTCTGCAGTTAAGAACATTTGCTGCCCTTGCAGGAGATCCAAGTTGATTCCTAGCAGCAGTATCAGGCAGCTCACAACTGCCTGTAACCCCTGTTTCACAGGATCCGATGTCCTCTTCTGGCTTCTGTGAGCATCTACATGCATGTGGTACCTACACCTGTACTCAGGCAATACACATATAAAGCAAATGATGAAAATTCTGAGTTCTTGACCCAATCTAGTGTTCTCATGTCATCTCGCAAAGCATTAAGAATGCCTCCTTTCTCAGTGTCCTAGTTTAGAAAGTTATTCCCTGTCATGGTCCTATCTGTTAGTGAGCCTCTTGCTCTTAGGCTCAGAGGCATTGATGGGAGGCTACCTCACACATCTGTCTAGTCTGGCTGGTCACTTTACACCCAGAGAAGTCATAGACCCTGCCTGCAATGGCAAAGCCAATGAGGAGCAGATGTGGTCCAGATGTGGGCGCTAGCCTTAGGCAGCCCTGCCCTTCCTGTACTAATTTCCCCCGAGGTAAGCAGGGAATGAGTGAAATGTCCCTCTGCTGGGAAGGCATGGACTTCAGACCCACAGCAAGGGGTTCTCGTGCAGCCTGCCGTGCAGCCTGGGGAGCAGCTGCGTAGAAGAGGAATTGAGCCATTTCTTTTGGGCTTGGTGGGTAGAACTAGAACTACAGGGGCAGTGGCCACGGAAGGGAAAGATAGTGACAACAAATATGGTCTGGGGTCTGACCTAACCGTTCGCTGCCTCTTAGGGCTCCTCCTTTTGAGGGTAGAACTCTTAATCTGGTTTTACATTGAAGAACATCTAATTCTAGAGGCACAAAGCCGTACTGTTTTTGTAATCTACTTATATCATATTGCATTGTACCTTTTGGGTTTATGATTATTTCTGAGATGAAAGCCGTCTAATGTCTTATCACTGTTAAATGCTTAACAGTTGGAAGCTAATATTATATGTGTTATATACTCATTCCAGACACAGAATGTATAGGACATGAAATATCTCAAACACTATAGAATATACATTATATTTTTTTAAAAAAAAAATTCTTACTGAAAATAAACTTACATATACAGTTTTCTTGGTATGGATAGCTTTTGATTCTTAGTTTGGCTAAAGAGCTACACTGTTTACATAAAGAGATAACATCCAGAAATAATTCTGTGAGGGGAGTCATTGGATCAATGTGATCCAATCTCTGTTTCCTCCTGACAGATGTCCCTTAGTCACCATGTAAAGACAGTGGCAGGGATTCACCTCTTTGGGTGAATAATCATCACAGAGGCATTGTTACAGTGAAATCTCCTGATGGTAATTAAAGGTTATTTTCTTTCCATTCTAGAATATGGTTGAGCCCTTTGTACCCACGAGTTGACCAGGAAAAGCACACATCCGGAGAGTCAAGCACCCACTTTAAAGCTGACCTCATCAGTTATTTGAGGGCGTACAATGTTCCCCCTCTCCAGGAGTGGATAGATGCCATCCAAGAGCACGATCTCTCTGAAACCAAGTACGTGTCCCCTTTCCAGTATGGGAAGCTGAAGTTGCAAGCCATAAAGGTCTGGAAGGCCGGGGCCTGGGGAAGGGGAGGAGTGGTATTTGACTGTGCTGCATGGGACGGTGAAGGGATGAGAGCAGATCTGACCACTCCATGGCTCTGGTTCACGGCATGAAGGTGGCAGTGGGTCTGTGCCTCCCGCTTGGGTACTGGTAGCATTTCTGAGTTCTTTGCCTGGTACCTTATTAACTGGCTTAGCCAAGAAGGACCTTCAGAGCAGCGGTTCCCACTGAGGAGTCATGGCCCTAGAGTGAACTGGCCCCTTGAACTCTTCCATTATGTTAGTTCTTATGTGTTTTCTGTGGGTTTGTGGTATCATAGCACAACTTGCACGTTACTTTATTGTATTTTACTTTATTTAGTGTTTACCTTGTCGGTTCAACCCCTGGACGCTTTCAAGGAAGTCACAAAGACAACTGGGGACATTTTAGGCTTAGGAAGGTAATAAAACTTTTCCTGTTTTAACATTTTAAATAATATAATGTGTATTCTTTCTTTCTCCCTTTTCATTTATGATGGTGGTTCAAATCCCAGCCTGTGCTATACAAGCCTTGTGGTCTTAACTTCTTCCTCAGCCTGCCCCTTGTCGGCTGTGAAATGGACAGACCTGTGTCAAGTAGTGGGTGTAAAACAGAGTGTCCTATAGGAGGGGGCTTGGGGACTGGCACTTGGTGTCCAGCCTAGGTAACAGAATGCACTTGTGTGCTCACAAATCCTGCAGGTTGAGCAGCATTGGCAATGTTCAAGACACTTTTCCTCACAGCTCGTGCTGTGCCATAGCTTAGTTCCAGGGCAAGCAGGCACATCAGAATATATGCACTGAGACAGGAGGGAGTCTAACAGTGCTTTCCTCGGGATTGAAGTTTGTCAGGAGCTGAGCCCATGATGGATACTGGGTCTGAGAATTGTCAGTTCAGTTCTGTTTCTTACAGTATGCTGCAGGACATGGAAACTGAGAGGTGTGTGTGTGTGTGCGCGCGCGTGCGTGTGTAAATACTACTGCCCGAGCTGTGGAAAGGAAGATAGTACAAAACGGTAATACATATTAAATTCAACAAAACGTCAGTCAGAATATGAATTCCACTGGGGCAGGAGCTGTCCACATCCTTCTTGCTGTCTGCGCCTCCAGGTAGTACATGTTTAAGTGGATAAAGTTTCTAAATACTTGTTCAGTTATTCCTTCAGGTTTGCATAAGTGTCAAAGCAGGAAATGCAGATCAGTCATCTGCTGTGCTGTAGGTGGTTCATATCCATGTGTAAATATCCCTTTCATATTAGGCAGCCACACTGGAGGCCAAGGATTTGTCTGTGCTCCCACCCCTACACCCCTCAGGCCCTTGCATATGCTAGGCTAAGCCTGCCACTGCGCAGCTGCACCCCAACCCTGGAGCACAGTGCTCAGGCGAGAGAGCTAGAAAGGGAGCAGGCTGGAATGGGCAATGGTTAATTATGTTGGTTTAGTTTAGGTATATTAATTGTGATTTCAGAGTGTGTTTATCTTAATATTTCTGCTAAGATGGGTCTTTGAAAATGTTTTATTCTGCTTTTGTTTTTAATACAAATCAAAGAATTTTGGAAAGACTTCCTGTCCATATGTGTCTTAGTGAGGGTTCTATTGCTGTGAAGACACCATGGCCACGGCAGCTCTTGTAAAGGAAAACGTTTACTTGTGGTGGCTCGCTTGTAGTTTCAGAGGTTCAGTCCATATCATCATGGTGGGGAGCATGGCAGTGTGCAGAGAGTCCTACATCTTGCAGGCAACACGGATGTTGACTGACACACTGGGTGGTATCCTGAGCTTAGGAAACCTCAAAGCCTGCCCGCACAGTGACACACTTCCTCCAGCAAGGCTATCCCCTCTCCTACAAAGCCACACCCCTAACAGTCCCGACAAGATTATGGGGGCCACTTATATTCGGGCTACCACAGCATAGTGGGGTGTGGAGGGGACACGTCCTTTTAGTATTTAAACATAGTTCCCAAAGAAGAAAGCATCTGTGAGCATGCTGCCAACTGCTAATGTCTTCAGGGTTTCTTTGTAAACACAGTCCGTGTGTTCAGGGCACTTCAGTTCCTATTGCTACTGCTGTGACTGTTGCACTCCTTTTTATTTTTGAGCAGGTTCTGCGAGCGCATGCCCCATCTGTACCTAAAGACGAGTGCTGGCCCATCGTGGGTCAGTTTTCAAGCATTGGTTCTCTGGGGCCTGATGAGTCCAAGTGGCTGTGCTCAGAGTTTAAAGAGAGCTTGCTGGCACTGAGAGAAGATGGCAGAACTCCAGGGAAAAGTGCAGCTCCTCTTCATCTGGTGAGCCCTCTGTGGTCCAAAAGAACTAAGAAGCAGCCTTCCTTATCACTGTGCGTTAATCTGTGGGGTGGGGAGGGAACACCATCTGTGGGCCTGGTGCCACCCAGGCGAGGGCTTCTGGCGTGTTCAGGAGCCTCGGTGCAGACACGGACTCACTGTGTTTTCTTCATTCTTCTTTCAAGTTGTCGAGCCAAGGGGAGAAATGCCGGGTTTACCATTGCAGAAGAATTATATGCTCTGTTCATTGTGTAGAGACCTGTGAATTGATGATTAATTTTACGTTCAATTCAATATTAATTTGTCATTTCAGAGAGAAAAACATTAAAATATAATTTTTCGTCAGTTAGATACATGCTTCCTATAGATTAGTTATTACCCGTTTAGTTTTCTAGTAAGATGGGGATTTTCTTTTAATTTAAGATATAATTTCTTTCTAATTTTTAAAAAAGAAATAGTCACCATTCCTTTCTTTCAACCTGATTCATGCCAAGTTTCATTGTTTTTCTCTTTTCTTGCTTATTTTTAGATCTATCCTTCTGTGGAAAACGTGCGGACCAGCTTAGAAGGATATCCTGGTAACTCGGTTGTGGTTTCTCTGTATATTTCTGAAATGCCTTGGGGCATGTTTTGTTTTGTTTATTTTTCATCAGAGTTGGTTAGCAATGTGGAAATGGTTTTCCCTTATCCAGATAAAGCTAATGAGACAGGTGTTGTTGAGCCCAGCGAGTTCCAGAGCAGGGCAGTTTAGACTTGCTGCATCACTGTTATAGTGACTCCCCGCAGATGCTTTCCCTTGGTTTTACTAATGCTTATTTAGAAGTAATCCGACGCGTTGATTGTCGAGACAAGAGGTCCGGCCAAACTGAGCTCCCCTGGCACTCCCTGCTGCCTTGACAGCTTGGCTAGCGTCCTTCCCTTTGCCCGTGTCAGAGGTTCCACATAGCCCTTCCTAATTTACTTTCCAAGATACAGATACATTTCAGGCCTAGAGTTAGTCATTATCATTACCTTTTGTAATATGTCATTTTTCAGGGGCCTCACCTGCAAATGCCTAGTCTTATTTTCTTTTCTTTTCTTTTTTTTTTTTTTTTTTTTTTTTGGTTTTTGCGAGACAGGGTTTCTCTGTGGTTTTGGAGCCTGTCCTGGAACTAGCTCTTGTAGACCAGACTGGTCTCGAACTCACAGAAATCCGCCTGCCTCTGCCTCCCGAGTGCTGGGATTAAAGGCGTGCGCCACAACCGCCCGGCCTAGTCTTATTTTCTTAGGGGGAAAAATCTCTCAACTTCATTCTTCTCTTTTTCTACTACTGAGCACTGAACTTTTAAACAGAAGCATCCTCTATAATGCCATCAGGTTATTAACAAAAACCCCAGAGAGTATGCCTCTGAAAGAAACTAAGTCTGATTGGCATTCATGACTGGCTGGTAGCAGAATGCACTAAATTAAAACTAATTTTGCCCATTTATTGCTTATGAAATTAGGTGTGACCTTGCCAAAAGAATCTTAAGAAGGTTCAGGGTATATTTGTCATTTGTTTCTTTTTAATGACAAAATAAAATTACTTCACTTTGACTCAGAGACATGGGTAGTTTTTCTTTTTGTGCTTGTAATAGCCTAGGTCTATTCGAAATGCAGTTTTAATGGGGGAGAACGTGGCGTTCTCAATGAAGCAATTTTATAAGTGATTCCGCAGTGCAATATGTTTTTAGCTATTTGCAGAAGGAGACAAGACATACCTTATTGAACCCTGGGATTGTCTAAGGCCCTCTCGGTACATGGATTACTGTGGGGACATCCTGCGGTGTGTTTGGAAAATCCCTGGTGAATCTACAGTGAATTTTTCGTATCTTCCAGTTCTGAGAACCTCCCTGCCTGCCTGTTTGGAAGTGGCAGTGTAAAGGCTGTGCAGGCAGCACTGGATTTTGTCACTCACTGCCTTCCCAGATGTCCTACCGAGGACAAAAACCTGGCGCTGTTTCATACCTCCCTATGGTTGTAAAGCAGGCCCAGGTTCTCCCTGTGGTCTTTTCTAATACTTCCAGTCTGTGTAGCTAACTGCTACCTTTTCTTCTCAGACAGTAAGCTGTTCATGTGTCTCCCCTTCCAGAGAAGGGAAGCCATAAAGAAAATGTCCCTAATTTGGGTTCTGGTAGTATAGACCTTTGATCCCAGCCACTCTGGAGGCTGAGAGGCAGGATCACAAATTCAAGGCCAACCTGACCTACAGAGTGAGACCCAGACGAGCCTAGGCAACTTCGTGAGACCGTAAAGAGCGCTGGGGATACAGCTCAGTAGCAGGGCCTTGCCTGGCCTGTGTGAGCACAAAGACAGAAACACAGACAGAGAGAGAGGTGACGTGTCTGGTGGAGGCGTGGGCATTTTCTCTCAGTGAACCATGACTTGAGATGGAATAATGGAAGGCGGTTTATCATTTACCTTCTCACTGTTTAGAGAGATCTTCTTAATGAAGATGCCTCAAATTATATTTCATTATTTTTATTTGTTTTCTTTTCCTTCTTTTAAAAGCTGGGGGCTCCCTTCCCTATAGCATCCAGACAGCTGAAAAGCAGAATTGGCTGCATTCCTACTTTCAGTAAGTGGTTGGTTCTCAGTGCTGCTCGCTTCGTCAGGACCAAGAGTGTTGTCGGTCTGTTCTTTTAAAAAGCACCTTATATAACACGGCTATTCTTTCATCTACATATGTCAGTGATAGAAATAATTTAAAACAAGGTTTTGAAAACTTTTGGAATAGGTTTTTAATACCAGGGTAAAATTTATATCTCTGTGAGGTTTCTATTTAAATATTGGCAGGCAAAGAAAAAGATAAATAAGAGATCCAGTAGCTTATGGTTTACATAAGCAGCGTTTCGTTCACTTTGCTGAAGTGTGAAGTATAACCGTCTCAACTATATATGTAGGCCATGGGCCACGCTGGCCGAGGGTAGAGTCCATGCCTCTGTCTCCAGGAGAAAGACGGTGTTTGGTGAAATAGGTGATGGATGGGAAGGGAAGGGAAGGCTTGTCCTTCTCCTCTTCCAGCTACAGCACTTGCCTGCCCTAATGTTCTAGACCAACCCCAATGTCTTATTCACTTTAGTAGGGGCTTTTGCAGCTGGGCGGCCAGAAATGGGGGTGGGGAGTCCATTTCCATAGCTTTCTGCTGACATTCCTGTCGTGTTCTCCCCTAATGGAGAGTTGTCCTTCCAGAGCAGGCTATAGTGTGCTCCTTTCAGTTTCAAACTCCTAGGTTCCCTCTGATGAAGAAAATGGGGGCCCTCATAGTCCTGATTCTATGCTGGCAAACTGCCTGTTAGCTTGAGGCATTATCCTCTTCCAAGCCAGAATCACGGTCTCGTGACGAAGGCCATGATTGATGCCTTGGAACCTTAGTCCTCAAATTTTGGAAACGTGTGAGTTATACTCAAAGCCAAAACTGAAGCATTTGTGAGTGATCCTCCTGCCTTTTTAGCTCTCCCCTGAGATATATTGTATTTCACTCACTTTGTTCCTTTGGGTGACCTCTGTGGGAGCCACTACTCAGTAGTTTGCCTTATAGGGCACTATGGGCTTCCTGTTCCAAGAGCTCACAGCCAAAGACCTGTGTACACGTGCAGAAAATCATGCTTGTGTCTACACATGTGTGCATGCATGTGTGCTAGTTAGCATGTGAAAGGACAAGAAACTCCATGTCCGGGGGTTTGATACTTTTGTGACTCATGCAAAATTTCCTTTTTTGACATCCTTACTTTTCAGAATGATTGTGTGTTCTTCTGTCATCTAAACAGTTCCATCAGCCACCACAAGTCATGGGCCGTGCTCCTACTGGCTCCTTAGATAGGATGTTGCTTTTCGTGCAGCTCGCTAGTATATAAGAATTTTGTCTGTCTTGAATTATTTTCTAATGGTGGTTTTCGTCTCTCCTGTCACTAGCAAGTGGTCAGCAGAGACATCCGGCCGGAGCAACGCCATGCCACATATTAAGACGTACATGAGGCCTTCATCAGACTTCAGTAAACTGGCTTGGTTTCTTGTTACAAGGTAAAGGGACCTTAAATGTCTCACAGGAGGTCAGTAACTTCTGCTCTGAAATTCAGTGGAGTTCTGGAAAGTGTTCTGTGAAGCGTCGTTAGTTCTCAGCTGCTTCTGTCACTGAACCTTAAAGGAGGCCTGTGACTAATGTCTTATTGAATGTGTGGTTGTTGCCTGGTTTTACACGTCTATCTGGATGTCTATAAGATTTGCATAAACTTCGGATTGACTTCTTTTTATATGCTGTAATAATAGTATTAGTGATTAAGCAAATGACGTTTAGGGTAAATACAGAAAAAAATCAAAATGTTAAAATGATTCTATTTTCCTTCTATTAGTGTCTCTTTAGATAATTAAAACTTGAGCAGTCAAATCTCTCATGTGCCATTTGAAAAACATCTTTATTATGATAGAATTCATATACTATAAAATCTGTGCATTAAAGTCTACAATTTAACAGTCTAACATGTTCACAGAATTGTAAAACCATCACCATAATCTATTTTAGAATATTTTAATCACCCCTAAAAGGAACTCCCTACCCACTGACATTTTTGTTTCTTTTTTTTTTAAAAAAAAAGATAAATTGCTTTGCCCTTTGGAAAACAGAGCTGTGACTAGAACATTAGTGCCTCGCTCCTAGTCAGAACCCAAGCACTGGGCATCTCTGGGATTCAGTACCCTAATTGATGCCAATCACAACTAATTACACTGTCACTGAGTGGGATCGGTGCTTTAAGACTGAAATGGTACCAAGGACATACTTCTAAACAAAAAAAACGTTGTCACTTTTTGTGGCTAACATTTGTGCCTGGCTCAGGTAAGGAATACTGACTCAAAGAGATGGTTGATAAACATGATGTCAGAGGGGCATCCTAAAGGCTTTCGCAGCCTCAGAGCATAATGGAAAAACATACTTTTGAGCTCTAAAAATAAACATCCAGGATGCTTTTCTGTCATTTGGTAGCTATATAAACTTGGGCAATTTATTTAGTCTGTGTTTGTTTCCTCGTCTGTAAAAGGGAAGAGGTAATGGCTACAGTGGGACCCCTGTGAGCAGCAAATGAGGTGTCAGAACTGGGTATCTGGAATAGAACATGTCCGCAGTGTGTGGTGGCAGTGGCTGTGCACAGTGAGCAGACATGCATGCAGGCGGAATGCTCACACATGTTGTTTTTCATTAAAGAATGTCTCATCTCCCTCCTAATAGTGGGCCATCATTAAGCAGCTTTCTACCTTTGTAAGGGTATCCCCACCTTCAGTAACTCCTAAATCTGTGGAGAGCCCAAGTCGTCCTCTTTAATATTTCACAGTATACATGTGTTTCTTTTCTTTTATGTGGTTATTTTATGGAAAAAGTTCTCATAATGTAGCTCAGGCTCACCTTAAACCCATGGTAATCCTTCTGCTTCATCCTCCATAGTGCTGGGATTGCATGCATGAGCCACCAGGCCTGGCTCAGTGCTCATGTGCACGTGTGAGTACATGTGTGTGTGTGTGTGCTTGCATGTGTGAGCAGTGCTAGACAAGATCTTACTGTGTACCTCTGGCTGACCTGTATCTAGCTATGTAAACCAGATCGGACTCAAACTCACAGAGATTCACCTACCTCTGTCTCCTGGATGCTGGGATTAAAGGGGGCGATCAAGCCCTGCTCAACATGTATTCCAGTTGGTGGAAAGACACAGACCACATCATTTCTTCATTCAGGAAGTCTAGTGAGCTCTGCTTGTAGGATCTATGTGAGTGGCTGTGGTTGATAATCAAATAAAGCATGGTCCTTGTTCTTCATAAAAGGCACTAAGTAATGCCCTGTTCTTTCTATATTTCCACTACCTGCTTGTGGAGAGGATGAATCATATGCCCATCAAGATCTCATAATCATCAGATGCTAACTGTTCTCTCTGTTTCAGGTACTATCTGTATTTCAGGGAAGGCAAAAAACAAAGTACTTACTCTAGTGTGAGTTTTCATTTAAAGTATAATAGGGTAGGCAAGGCCAGTAGTCTGTTTAAGGGAGAGAGAGATCGATCAGATCAGGCCTATAGCAAATGCAGAGATGTTTGGAGCGTGTCTGAAGGGATCAGAGAAGGGGGCCCTAGGAGGCGATGTTTAAGCTGACGCTGATGAAGGAGAATGCTGCAGCCCAAGGGAAGAGCACACTGGGCAAAGAGCAGCTCAAAACAGCTCTCAAGCTGGAGAAAGTGTGGAAGGTCGAGCTCTTCCTGTGCTGATATGCAGACCTGAGCCAGATAACGGGCCCTGAATGGCAGTGGCATCAAATGCTCAGTGTGTTGAAAGCTAGGTCAGGCAGCTGCATGGAGAGTGGGAGGGAGAGACATGGGCAGCAGAGGTTGGCATTCACTGGGCCCATGCTGGTAACGGGGAAGAGCTGGTAGAAACAAGCTCCCGGGGTGGGGAAGACTCTAGAGTGTACTTCAAGACCTCCGTCAAGGGAGCGACTTGAGGTGGCGGGATACACACAGTGTAGAGCTAAGTAGAACCAAGCCCAGACTTTAGCTCCACCTCTTAGAATCTGTGAGTGACTGAGCCTCGCCAGACACATTTCCTGGAACACAAAGGCAAGGCACAAAAGCACACAGGCCGTCTGGTGGAGAGACAGTTCTGCAAGCACTTGCCACCCGACGACCCAGCAGAGGACACTTCCCTAAGGGAGCCAGAGTGAGCAGCAGCCATGGCTGTAGGTAACGTACTTACGATAAATATCTCATTGTAAGTATGTAAGCCAGCAGCTGCTGTTCGTCAGACTGGTAATCCCCCTTTACAGTAGCCACTCAGTCTGTAAATTCACAATGATGGCCAGAACATGAGTAACTCAGATCCCTGGTCCAGCCCCTTGGTCACCTGGGTGGTCACTATCAAAATGGCAAGCCCTAGCCAGCACGGAAGGAACAACTGTGTTTCTGCTCTGCAGGTGTGTGAGGGAAGGGGCAGGAGAGAGAACTGACGCCCACTAAGCGGCCTCACTGGTCTCTTGTGGTCTTCTCAGAGTTTTGTGAGATGGCACGGGCCCCGCCTAGATGAGAAGTAAGGCTGTGTGTAGAGTTGAGGCCACTCCCCCGCGACTCCGCAAACACGCATTGCCTGCACGGTGCAGGGGGAATGGAGGAAAGCTGAGCTTCTTGCTCCTTGGAATTTACAGTTAAATGAAAGGTTGATGAAACCAGCCGTGTCACGTGTGTGCTTGATCCTGGGATGTTTTCCTGACTCTTGTGCACAGGTATATTCCGATTCCCTAGGAGAGCCTGAACTTGCAGTCATTCTGTGCTTGGCTTAAGCATGGTTTCCTCAGCCGGTTGGATTCTGCAGTCTCCTGGACCTGTACAGTTGGTTATGGGATTACTGGCTCTCCCTGTAGGCTCTGAGACCAAGCCTGTATCTCTCTTGTTCAGCATAGCCCAGCACCTTGGCAGGGAGCCTGGCATGCAGGAGATGCTCAGTACAGATTTCTTATCAAGGTTGATTAATGAAGGCAGAGTTGAGAAGTTAATGATGGAAGATCTTTCTAGACTTGGTGTACAGTAGAAGAGGAGAAAAGCCTCCGAGGTGACCCCCGGAATATGGCTGGGAGGTAGATGGGGTTCGTTGTTGACATCAGTGTAGACACTGCAGAAATGAGGAGACAGCCACAGGAGGATGGCGAATTTGATTGTTGGCCTAGCCCACTGGAAAAGTCCTTGTGGAGCACATGTGAGGTCCTGGGCTCACCCTGAGCGTACACAGAAATAACCCTAATTGTACACTTATTGTGGTGAGGCCTCCAAGCGGGACTGTTCTCCATGGAGGTTTGAGATTTTATTGTGGTTATCTTGGGCAAAGTGTTAGTCTGGTGTCTTAGTTCCTCCTCATGCTCATCACCGATACTGTAAGTCTTCTTGACTTTTCTGGGAGCAAGCAGAGCAGGCTGCTGCCTGGG
Source organism: Chionomys nivalis (assembly GCF_950005125.1). NCBI lineage: Eukaryota > Metazoa > Chordata > Mammalia > Rodentia > Cricetidae > Chionomys > Chionomys nivalis. Next base: position 27,023,958 of record NC_080095.1, on the reverse strand, counting down.
GCTGAGGAACACCCAGGAAATACACATCAAGAGGACTTCTCACTGCCAGGCACACTGGCACATACTTCTAATTCAGTCCTCTGGGCCTGAAGCAGGAGGATCACTGAGATCAAGGCCAGCCTGGGCATTAAGGCAAGACCCAGTATCAAGCCAGAGTTGAGGTTTTTAATATGTTCTATTGCCAAGTAAGCCATCTGTCTGGTTGAAGGGCCACTGGCCATGTGTAATAATTTTCCTTCTGCATTAAAAGGACTAGTTATCTGTTCATCTGGACATCATTCTTAGCAGTTATTCAGTGTATCTGTTGCTATATTGAGCACTTACTAAATACCAGCACTTTGCTGAGTGCCGGGCGTATAGTGATAAACAACCATTGGCCTGGTTCTGGTGGTGGGAGTTACATAAAAGCAAGCAGGTTGTCCACACAGTCAAATGGGGATGGGTACAACAGAGAAAGGCAAAGCAGAACCGTGATTTATATGCGCTGACCCTCATATGAAATTCAGGAAGATCATAGTTCACATGCGGTCCCTTAATTGCCCTGTTGGTATCTGGCCCAGTGTCCCATGGGAATTGTTTTGGAAGTAGCAACTTTTGAAGGAGACACCCCCCCCCCCCAAACTATGTAGGCTTCCTTCAGGACTCCAGATCAGATACAGATCCCACCGGAACACGTTTTTTTTTTTTCACAGAGAGATCCTTTATTACGCGGGAAGAAAAGTTAAAGTGGTTCTTTCTGACTCAGGCAGAAAACAGCAGCAAATGACCTTGAAGGTGTCATTTTTAAGAGGAGGAAACAGAGAGTTCTGTGTTAGAATAGGCTAGGATGTGGTGGTGAAGGAAATGCAGAGTTCTGTGTTAGAATAGGCTAGGATGTGGTGGTGGAGGAAACGGAGAGTTCTGTGTTAGAATAGGCTAGGATGTGGTGGTGGAGGAGATAGGAAACGGAGAGTTCTGGGTTAGAATAGGCTAGGATGTGGTGGTGGAGGAGATAGGAAACGGAGAGTTCTGGGTTAGAATAGGCTAGGATGTGGTGGTGGAGGAGATAGGAAACGGAGAGTTCTGGGTTAGAATAGGCTAGGATGTGGTGGTGGAGGAGATAGGGGACAAGGGAGAAGGGGAAGGGACAAGGAAGGGGGAAGGGTTATTGTCCCAGAGGTATAAAGTACCGCCTCTGGATAGAGGGGAGACAGGCATGGCACATAGGCAAATGGCGGTTTATGAAGGTAGAGGGGGAAACCGCATGTTGGGATGAGGTGTTTAATTCTAATTGGGCATGTTCACTAGGAGAATCAAAGGGGACTTCTGATTGCTGGACTTTGATAGTCAGCCTCAGGAGGAAGAAGTGGCCAATAAGGAAATTGACCTTGGTAGCTAGCTTTAGGAATGTCCTCTAATGGTTTTTAGCAAGGCTGAGGGAGTGGAGGAGAAGGACAAGGCCTGCCAGAGCCATGCTCACCGTGCTCAGACTGGCCAGAGGCCCTTCAGTGTTTGCTGCTCAGTGAGTAAGAAGATCAAGTTTTGCTGTCAGATTAAATGAATCAAGAAAAGGCTTTTATCACAAGTCAGTTTATGTTGCTTGTTTATTTAAGTTAGTTTGTATTCCTAACAGTAAGCACAGAGAAGTTAAGCAGGGTACACGGAAGACCAAGCAGTGGGCTCCATCACCCATATTCTGAGCCACTACGTATAGCATGGTGTGGACCTAGATGGGTGCTGCTGAGTCATTTTCTGTGCTAGGGGCAGACTTGCCGGGGAAATCTAGAGTTCCTGAGGCTGCCTGCAGATCTTTCTGTCCCACCAGCCAGTTCCCAGATAAGCACAGACTTAGTTAGTATTTACCATAAATTCTCCTCCAATGGCTTAGGCTTGTTTTTAGCTAGCTCTTATAACTTAAATTAACCTATTTCTATTCATCCATGTGCTGCCCCGAGGCTTGCTTAGCTCATCTATGTACTTTCCATGTTGTGTCTTCCGAGTCTGGCTGGTGACTTCTCAGACTCCGCTCTTCTTCCCAGCATCTTCCTAGTCTGGCTCTCCCACCCAGTCTCTTCCTGCCCAGCTATAGACAGGTCAGCTCCTTATTAACCAATGAAAGTAATACATATTTACAGTGTACAAAGATTGTTCCACAGCACAGCGTCAGTGAATCTTATCCTTTTTTACTTCTAGAATCCATAATTTCTTTTAGAAGGTTTATCCGAAGCTGGAGAGATGACTTGGTGGCTGACAGCATGTAGCTCTTGGCAGAAGACCCAAGTTTGGGTCTCTGCATCCACATTGGATGGCTCATAACCACCTGTAACTCTAGCTTCAGAGAATCAGATGCCCTCTTCTGGACTCTGTGGGTAATTGCCCTTAAGTGCCCGTAACTCACTGCCACCACACACACACACAATTAAAACTAAAACTTTTGTTTTTTGGAAAAAAAGTACTTTATTCAGGACTTTAGAATAAGATAGGGTTTTAATATACTCAACTTGAGCGTATACAAAAATGGTGTGTTTCTCAACAGAGCACTATTGGTATTTATTCAAAATATTTATTGAGGTAAAATGATAGTCTTACAAAAGATTAACAGGAACTGAAAAGATCTGAGTTTCTAATACACAAAAATTTATCTCCTTGGAGGTGCGCTTTGCATGTGGTATTTACTGCCCATTCTTTTTTTTTTAATATTTATTTATTATGTATACAATATTCTGTCTGTGTGTATGCCGGAAGGCCAGAAGAGGGCGCCAGACCTCTTTACAGATGGTTGTGAGCCACCATGTGGTTGCTGGGAATTGAACTCAGGACCTTTGGGAGAGCAGGCAATGCTCTTAACCACTGAGCCATCTCTCCAGCCCTTACTGCCCATTCTTATTACCACCTGTGAGGACATTGACTTCCTGGCCTTGAGGATTTTGTTTTCTATAAAACAAAGGGTTTTAAAATCAAGCTACACATTCCTTTCCCTTTAAAATATATTATTTTATGTAAATGGATATTTGCCTAGATTTAAGTTTGTGGCCCACATGCATGTAGTACCTCTGCAGACCAGAGGAGGGCATCAGATTTCCCGGAACTGGAATTAGAGGATTGTGAATTGCCCTGAGGATACTAGTTCCAGCCAAGGTTCTCTGGAAACAGCCAGTGCTCTTTACTGCTAAACCATCTCCCCAGCTCCTTTTTAAAAATGTATTTTAGTTTGAGATAGGGCCTCACTAAGTTATCCAAGCTGAACTTGACTTTTCAGTGTTCTCATCTCAACCTTTGAATAGCTAGGAGTAAGAGCATGTACCACCATGCCCAGGCTACTGTGGCTTAACACAGCATATTCCTGTTTCTAAAGAGCAGGATGCTCCATGGGTAAACTGTATATAGTATAGTATTGTGTGTGTGTGTACCAGTAACATAGTCACTTGTTACTGTTGTCAGTTATTATCTACAGTATATCATTGTGTGTACTAGAAACTGTATAGTGGCAATGTATTGGGTTCATTTACACCAGCATCACTGTCAACTTTCATGACTATACTAGCATTAGACAATAGGGGTTTGAGCGCTCTAGTCTATTATTATGGGCCCCTCTCATGCATGATGTCTCTGTTTACTGAAATGCCAGTGTTGAACAAGAACCCTTTTAAAACTGTCCTTTTTCAATATACATATACAGTATATATTAAAAAAAAAAAAAAAGAAGGGGTGGGCAGTATGTAGATTGCCCTGCATTCCTGTTCCTGCACCCTAGCCACTACATTCTTCAGCTTGAAACCATCACCATTGGTTGGCCCAAGTGTTAGTAGCTTTAACAACTCCACCATCCTGTCCAAGCCCAGTGCCCTTGGGATGGAATGCTAACTCACCATATTATTTGAAGAGATAACCCGAAACAAGATCCGAGTCCCAACTCGGAGTATCGTTTACTAGCCTTGTCATTGAAATTTTGAAAAAACCCATTTATAATGTGGGTTTTTCGTCTGATTTAATGGAGTGTTCTGAAGCTAATGATAGAAAATATATGAGAATCTTGCCCTATTAAGCCATATGATGTTTTTAACACTAATCAGTTAGGCTCTTTCGATTCATGGAATCAGTGTCTAAAACCTTTCTCTGGTTTGTATATATCACACACTGACATACAGTATGTGGCTGAAAGGCTCATCTGTGGGGGCTGGAGAGAGCTCAGTGGTAAAGACTGCTTGTTGCTCTTGCAGAGTACCAGAGCTCAGTTTCCAGCCTACTCAGGTGGCTCCCAGTTACCAGGAGCTCCAGTTCCAGGGGACCCAACACCCTCTTCTGGCCTCCCGTGGGTTTTTTCCAAGACAGGCTTTCTCTGTAGCTTTCATGCCTGCCCTGGAACTCACTCTGTAGACCAGGCTGACTTCGAACTCACAGAGATCCACCTGCCTCTGCTTCTGGAGTGCTGGGATTAAAGGTGTGCGCCACCACCACTGAGCCTCCCGTGGATTTTTGCACATGCTTGGCATACACATGAGTATGTATGTGCACATGCTCACACATACAAATACTTCTTTTTTTTTAAAGACTTGTCTGTAGATTACATTTAAAAAAAAACTCAGTCTGAGGCTAATTGGATAATTGATGAGAATTATCCAACTTGAAGGTGAGCACTTCCTGAATGCCTTTAATGCAAGCATCCAGGAGGCAGAGGCAGGCAGATCTCGGAATTGAGTCCAGCCTGGTCTACAGAGTGAGTTCCAAGACAAGGCTATGCAGAGAAACCCTGTCTCAAAAAAAGAAACAGAAGACAGGTACTTGTAACCAGATGCCTGTATTCAGGAACTTACAGCAGGCAGTTTAGCTAGTTTGACACGAGGTTGGCTGTTTTCTCCTATGTCTGGTTCTTTGCTTCTATGGCAAGTTCTTTATGGTTTTAATAAGGTTTTTCTTTCCATCTGTTTTGATCCTACCATGAAATTATCCCTTGTTTGATGAGCATCCTGTTGATACGGAAATTTCCAGTACATGACTACAAATGCAATTGTCAGATTTTTACTGCAGCATCAAGTAAGCAAGAAACCGAGCTTTAGGAAGGAACTTTGACTAAGAAGATTGGGCCTAGATGTAGCTGGCAAACCCGTTGAGAACAATTATGGAAGCTATGCATTGTGGGAGGCAAGAAATAAGATGGTTACTAACACTAGCTGGAGCACTGTTATGGTTGCCTAGCAACGGACAGCACTGATAGAGATGAGCAGAAATGCTGGTGCTGCCACTCAGAGAAAGAGAGACAAGTGCTTGACTACAAAATCGCTGTTGGCTTTTTGAAAGAATATAAAAGACATTCCCCTCCTCTGCGTTGCTGTATCACTCTGTAATTCTGCCTCCCTGCTGTCTGCTCCTCAGAGTGTGAAACAGCGGGGGTTTCCCCCTTCCTTTGTCTGTAATTTTTGGAGGAAATCAAATTGGATCACACAAAAGAATACTTGGAGATGTTATTTAGTAGACTTGGTTGCCTGGCGCCCCTGAGATAACCAGGATTCTCTGGTATGCCTTGTACACTTTGTTACAAATAATGCTATCTGTCCTACCCTACAGTCTGTAAATGATTTCTTTTGTACTTTAGAAATGATCTGAGGCCACTGACCACCTTCGCTTTCTTGCATTTTGGTACAAGCCGAGCAAAGACAGCATTTCTTTGTTCATGCCCATGTGAACCAGCCTCCAGAAACATTGTCCCTGGTGGGAAGCCCTTTGTGTGCTGGCTCTCACAGTCATGAGGTGTGCCTGTGGCTTGAGAAGAGATGCTGTATGTAGTCCCCGTCCACGGACTGGCCTCCAGAGGAGAACCATACATGTATTAGCTGCACCTTGTGTAGTGTTTACTACGTGCTGGATAAGCACCCCTCCTCTAGGAGCTGGGTACTAGTCTTATCCTCATCCTAGGGCTGTGAAAGAAAGCACAGAGAACTTAAATAGTGTGTGCCAAATGATCCAGTGTGTTTGGTGAGGAGCCCTGACATTCAGCTCCTGATAGTCCATTGTTAATATTTTGTGCTTAAGCTTTGGTTATGGATTTAATAGTGCAAGTGTGGGATCTAGTCAGTGTCATTCCTTTGACCTCTGCTTTGAGAATGGCACTGCTGACAGAGGCACTGGGGCCCCCACAGCCCCTTGCTTGGTGAGCCACAGGGGCCCAGTTTTCCTCCCGGCTGGCAGGTACTGCTCCTGGACCAGACCCCACTGACCTCTCTCCAGGCCCACTGTCCAGTGTTTCCTGGCTTCCTGCCTAGCTTGATTTTCATTTCTGGCCCAGCTAGATACAGGCCTCTCATCCCAGCTACTCAGGAGGCTGAAGCAGGAAGATCACAGGTTCAAGGACGATCTGGGCAACTTAGTAAAACCCTATCTCAAAATGAAAACTAAGAAGAAGGCTGGGGGTATAGTTCTGTGCCTTATGTGTGTGTGGCCTTAGGTTCTGTCTCCAGTACCACCCCTGCCCCCCAAATGTTTCCACCATGGCTGTAGCTAATGGCCTTTGCTAAGTGAGCCAGACAACAGTGCAGTGAAGTCTTTGGGCCTGAGGTGAAATAGCACAGGAGAATAGTGAGTGCTTAGAGCAGCCGAACCATTTCTGTCATGTCCAGGTAGCAAAGCAAGGAAGAAGAGAATCTCCCCTAAGGGCCTGCATCCAGTGACCTGAAGACCCCATGTGACACCTACGTCCCAAATCCTTAGCACACTGACATTTGGGGCACTCTTGCCAAATTGTACTACTTACCAAATCCTTTCTGTTAAACAAAAGATACCACTTCCTGAAGATGCATGCAGCTTTTCCCTGTGAGATTGGTCGCCCTCTCCCCTAAGCGTCCTCCCTGCTCCTGCCAGTCAGTACCCCATGGAGGCCCCTAACTGCTATAGCATAAGCACACACCCTGAAACCCCCTCCAGCCTGATCTGATCATCAGTAGTCACAGATCAGCCATCAGTATCCCATCCCAAGGCCCACATCCCCAGCATGCCAGCCCAAGGAGGTTTGGAAAGTGTGCTCGCAAACAGCAGAGGAGATGAATAAGAGACGGAGCAGTCACAGGACAGGACGCAGTGTTGGACAGGAGAGCCAGCTGGATGACTCAGGCCGTAGGTGGCATTCGCTTTTGCATGGGGTGGCTGACTTTGGTATGAACAGACTGGATGCATAGAAGCCAAGGAACTTCGGTACCCAGGAAATTTTGTCAGCTTCCAGGATGTGACTGGAAAATGGGCTCTGAGTGAGCGTGCTTAAGTGTTTCAAGAGAACTCTGAAGTTCTTGGCCTCATACCCCAGCAAAGCCTGGCACAGAACAGAGACAGCACACCCAAAACCTGAAGGGCAGCAGGTTTCTCTGTAAATTAATGACCTGGATGGGACGCTTTAGGTGGAGAAAGTCATGAACCCAAGGGTCCTGGGCCATGTGAGGAGGGGAGAGAACCGTGAGCTGGCATAAACTGTATCTGTGCCGTGGGAAAGCAGCTATGGGGTCTGGTGAGAGATTTTAGACTTTCCAGTTAGGGATCGCTGGAGGCTTTGGGGCGAGGGAGCCAGGCGATCCCAGTGCTCTGTTGGTATCGCCGGGAATGCCGGGTGTTCCGGTCTATTGAACCTGCATACTAATCCATAACACTGTCAGTCTTCTGAGATCTAAGTGGCCCAGGTGATGTCATAGCTCTCTGTGGCTATAGAAGAAGGTGCAAGCTTTAAGCTCCTCATCTTACAAACGGTCGAACTGGATCTTGGGTCTGTCCTTTGTTTCCTCTACATCCTGTCTGGAGTCTATCTGTGGATAGACTAAGGAGAATAAAACATGGTGGCAGGAAGTTCTCGTGAGACACTGATACAGCCTGGTAAGCACGGGACCATATGTGCCCGTGGAGAGCGGGAAAAGAGGAAGTCATTCAGCCTACCATCAGCGGCCAAGAGAAAGAATCCCTGCTGTTCTCTCTGCCTGTTTCCCTCTGTCCAACCAAGGGTCAGGCTCCATCTCTGCTGCTCACTGTTCCTTGGAGCCCTTTAAGTTCAGAAAACTCCTTCCCAAGGCCACTGCCGTGACTGGACAGGAGGAGGGGAGCCCAAGCACTTCCTGGTGCTTCTGGAGATGCTAGTCTTTTGTTTGTTGAAATGTTTCCTTCGAGCAAAGAATTCTCCTAGAAAGAAAGAAACTTGAAAAGTATGGTTAAAACATTTCATTTCTTAGGACCTGCAGAGGGATGAAAGGGTTCCCAGGCTTCCCTCTGGGTCTGCTTTCCCGTTCCCAGTCTCCTCTGCCTCGGCCATGTCACCCATCCACCATCTTCACCAGTGAGCAGATCATGTTGAATCCGCATAGCTCGTTACAGCTTCTCGTATTTGTGGCTTTCCCACCACAAGAGGTCCACCAAAACAAAGGGCCACTTCGGCGGAAGACGAAATACTAGGAAACATTTGGTTAGCACGTTGGTCGTGAACCAGCCCATTAAAATTCTTTGATGTGATGCCATAACACCAGCTCTGACTGGAATTTGAAAAGCAGTTTTTAAAAGGATGCCATGATATTCTGGAGAGGTCAGTTACATTGTCTTTATTACACTTACTTATGTGCGCACATGTGCGGCCAAAGGGGAGTCAGTTCTCTCCTTCTAACGTGTTGATCCCGGGGTCAAACTCAGCTTGTCAGGCTCCTTGGCAAGTGCCTTGACTCTCCAGCCACAATTGTGGGTTTTGTTTTTGGTTTTATATTTTTAATTTGATCTTTGGTTTTTAGCTTGGTTGGTTAACTGGATTAAATCTAGGGTCCACACTCGCAAGGCAAGCATTCTCTCACTGAGCTATATCCTCAGCTATGAGGAATTTTGACCATAATTCTTTTCATTTCGAATCCTTGATGCTGATATGATGGTGTCTGAAATCCTTAAAATTGCATCTGTGGGATCAAGGACAGGTGAGTTCACTCAAGGACAAGGATGTGCTATGGAATGCCAGAGCCTCCAGTTTGAGTTCATTATGTATATGGGAGACTTTGCTAGGGGATCATGGTTTGCCTGTGACCGGGGATCAGGTAGATTGATGAGAATCTGCTTGGCAATTTGTGAGACTATAGACTTGCAAAGGCCCAGGCTGAGTGCGATGTTCCTGCAGGACTCTGCTCAGACCTGTCTGTCTGGAAACAGATCAGAGTGGTCTTCATTCTTCCTTTCCTGCTGGAATTTCCTTGTTCTCCATCAGATAGGCGATAGTACTTTCAAAGCGCGGCTGCCCCCACAGCTCCTCGTTAGCAGCTAATCTCATAAGATTGTTCAACATGTGCAAATTTGATCGCGTCTTCACCATGCTGTTATGTTTCTGGCGCCTTCTCACCTTCTGTAGTAACAACGGGGGACTTACATGTGTGTCCTGGTTGTGTTTCTACCTTGGGAATTCATGCTGTGGTTGTGACATCGGTGATGCAGTCTGGTAAATGATGTTTAGACCTAGCTGTACCAAAACTGTCTGACTAGGAAGCCCGGGAAGATCTGCCTTCTGTAGCATCTGTAGTTAGTGAATCATGGGCAAAGCAGTGATGTTTGTAAGAGCAAGCGTCTATGAAGCACTATTCATGTGCTAGGGACTTTACACACTTGTGTGTTAAGAGACAGATGTCACTGTGTTTGCTGTTAGGGGAGCTGATGACGGACAGGATAGATGGCACTACTGTGGCCAGGACACACATGATCTGGGTTCTGAGTGTGCCAATCCTGTCTTCCTCTGTGTTCTGTGCATTCCTCCCAGCAGTCTCTCCCTGCACCTTTTCATTTCAAATGTCCTCGTGCTCTGTTTGTTTCCTGGCCACAATTAACCAGTCACATCTCCTGAGCTGTGTTAACCAGCCGCCGTTCTTGAATAAAGCAGATGTTTCTCGCCTGCCTGACATCTTCAGGACTCAGTGTTAGGAAAAGACTGGGGCCTGGAGTAGCAGCCAGCAGCATCTGAAAGACGAGGGGCTTATGGGGGAGGAGCGGGCTCTGGCTTCTAAGGAGTGGGCAGAGTGGAAGATATCCTGGACAAAGGGAGGATGCTTGCGGATCTGTGGGGGTGAGGGCGTCATACAGTCAGAAGCAGTCGTGGAAGGCGGACAGGAAATAAGACTGAAGAGCGTAGACCCATCCTTTCTTGGGTGTCTTAGATGCCCGGCTGTGGTATTTGTTTGAGGCTTTGGTTGAAAGGATGCTTTCTGAGAACCGTAGGAAATCCATATGAGTTGAAAAGCCCGAGGCAGGTACAGCGATTTGGAGCTCTGTTCTAGGCAAAGGATCTACACCAGGGGCCGTACTGGAAACATGTTATGGGCTACTTTAGAAAAGTATCAGTCCATGAAGCCGATAAGTCCTTAGTGCCTGAGATATTTGTGCCTGGACAAATGAGCCTGGACAGAAGGGAACTGGCCTTAAAGATGGAGGAACAGAGAGGCAACCAGCCTTTAAATACTGGGGGAGGCCAGGCATGCTGGTATAGGCCTTAATCCTAATACTTAGAAAGCAGAGGCAGGAGGATCTCTGTGAGTTCTAAACCAGCCAGTACTACATAGTAAAACCCTGTCTTTAAAAAAAAATGGGAAGGAAGGGAGACAGACAGACAGACCTCCTAAACACTGAGAGAAATGTCAGAATTCTTCTGTAGAACCTCCGGGGGTGGGGTACGGTTTAAGACCCTACTACTACCTAGATTGTAGCCCAGCATGACCTGTTTTGAACTCCTCACCACCAGGAGCAGGATAGTAAATATGTTATTTGAAGGCATGGACCTTACACCATGTTAGAGCGGTAATAAACAAAAGCACACTACATGCATTAGCCGGACCTTCTGTCGCTGTGACAGGCATCTGAGAAAAGCAGCTCACAGGTGGGATCGTGTTTTGGTTCACCATAACAGGTGGTCCACTCCATGGCTCCAGGGCCATGGAGGGGCAGAACATGTGGCTTCTTACCACGGGGGGCGGGGAGGACCAGGCATAGAAAGAGACAGAGGAAACAAGGACCTGCCTCTAATGGCCGACGTCTTCCAACCAGACCTCACCTCCTGAAGTTTCCTTTGCCTCCGAAATAACATCATCAGCCCAGGAAAATGGCTTCGTTGTAAAAGAAACTTGGAATTAAAATAACCCAAAGAAGAAAGGCATAATTTTAAAACACAATTTCAGAGAATTAAGCATAGATATGATTAGGAATGCCGAACATCACTTCTAATCAGAGCAATCATAGTTAAAGATGTATTGTGTCTATTAGAATGCAGAATTGTCCTAGATAGATACCCAGTGTTCTCAGTGGTCCAGGGAAAGAGTGCTATTGTATAGTTTGAGTGGTAATCTGTGTAGGGAAAGATGCTTTAGAGGGATCTGACAATCTCAGAATTCTAGTTTCTTATGTGTACCGAAATACAACATGAATCATTTACTGCTTGAGATTTCCTTTTCTTTTACAGTAGGACTGTTTTTCCTCTTTTGTGACATGTTATTGCGGTCCATAGAGAAACAGAGCCCAAGGGCAGTACAGAGAAGCCTAGAGCCAATGCAGAGGAAAGGCACCATGCACCCCTGTGTGTGTTTGCAGAAGCCATGATCCTGGGGGCATTCGAGAACAGGGGACGGCAGCAGTGGCTGTGGTCTGTCTCTCCTCACTGCAGCTGCTTGGTATGATCTTCAACATTCACTGTTAACACTGTGACTTTTGTCTGTACCGATATCAGTCCCCTACGTCTGACACTCCAGAGGTGTGGTGGCCCCAGCTTTGGTCTGTAAACTGTGTCTTCTCCCTGCGCAGCTGCTGCTGCCTAGACTGTTGAGTGGTTAGGAAGCAAAGAAACACTTCATCAGCCAACGTGTGTATAGCAGTCGTCCTGGAGGACACATCACCTTTAACAAAAACTCAGCAATGGACCAGGTCAGCAACTCTAATGATGCTCCAGCCAGCGCTGGCCGTGACAGCTACCTCCATCACCAGTGTTTAGATCCTGAAAGATCCATGGAGCAAGGTGTGACCATGAGGCCATCTTCATGGTCTCCCTTCTCTTGAGTAGCTGTTAGCAACAGAATACCATGAGCTTTCAAATAAGCGCTCTTGATAGGAGGCACCCAGTGGAAAATAGAAATTTTTCTCTTTGGAGTGACAGGGCAGCCCCCAGGTAGACGTGCAGAGGGTGGCTTGGAGAATCTGATCTGGGAAAGTATTTTGTTCTGAAAGACCACCCCGCCCCCACGTATGCCCCCTCTAGAGACAAGAGCCTAAAGCAAAGATTAGAAAGTGTTTAGGGAGTCACTGTTAGTAGGGAAGTGGGGATAAACAATCTGCTCTGGCAATGGGGTTCTTTTCTCAACGTCTGCCTTCCTTTGCTCTTCAGGTACCCGACATTGTGTATTACATATGTACCTTACCTACAGTCTCCCGAGAATCCATTAGAATTCTTATGGTAGATGGTATAAATTTATTCTGAAAGAGTTGATGCAAATTTTTCATATTGTGGGCCGAGATCAAGCCTATAGTGAGCAGCCGCGCCTGAGAAGCTGTGATAGAATAATTGTCACTAGCCATGCTATTTGTAGATGCTGCCCTTGGTCACCTTAACAGTGTTGACTTGGGGTGTTGTTCAGCTCAGGCCGCTGTGTAAGTACCATGTGTGGCTTCTAAACAACAGAATGTATTTCTCCAATTCCAGTTCCGGAGACTGGAATGTCAAGTAATGGTTAACGATGAGATCAGGTCTCCTCCGAGGTTTCAGATATCTAACTTCTCCACATACTTGGTGGAAAAAGGCCAAGGCAGTTCCTGGGGTCTCTTAGAGAGTCACTGTTGTCTCGTGAGGGCTATACATGTATCAGCTCCTGAGACTCTCAAATTGGGAGCTAGGATTTCAATGGAGTAATGTAAACATAGCCATTAACACTTGGTCACCCTCGCTTGTCAGAACGCTGTTTTTCAGAATTCCTGACCCTGTGTGTTTCTGATTAGGATAAACCCAGGAGAAATTCTCTGGAGTGTTTAGAAGGTGAATGAGAGACAACTGTCATTTTCATAACACACGGTGTGTTACCGTGTCGTTGTGTACTGGCTCACTGTGTTGGCATGAAGCACCATCGAATATGGTTCCCTGCTTATGTCCTCCAAAGCTCCTGTGACCCTGGGCCTAACTACATGTGTTTATTTAGTTCTGAGTTATATGGTCTGCCTTCTTAAGACACTCACCGAGGCCGGAGGCCACAAAATCCGACCTGAGTTTCTATGTTCATGGCTATTCATGCTCATGGTTGTAGCTCATTGCTCTCACTTTGTCTACCTTTCACCAGCTCTGTGCAGACTCCCAGCTCCAGTGTCAGGGCAAAGATAAACAGTCTTGCCAAGCTATGTCTGCCAGCTGCCACAATTGCAAATGTCAGATTCTGGGGGGGGGGGGGGGGAATGCACATACATCTCTGTTAGACACACTCTCCCAACTCTATAGCCCTAATTGAGCTTTAACTGACACACCTCTGTCCCTCAAAAATTGCTTTTTTTTTTTTTACTTTTATTTCATTTGTATTTTTGGGCAGTTTCTGGTGGACAGTTAAACTTAATACATCCTGTATCCCACCACCCTGAATGTCCCCAATCTCATCTAAATTCTACCCTATAGAATCCCTCAAAGAATGAAGTAACCCTTCCTTTTTTAATACTCAAGCAGCACTTCAGCAAAAGCAAGGAATTGCAGCTTGCACAGACAGGAGAGGGCTGCTCAGTCCAGAGGGAGGCAGGAGAAAGCGGGACTGATGAAGGCAGTGGACACTGGGTCTGAATGGAAAAGAACAGCTGGAATACCTCTGGGGTTCCAGGAACACAAGAATTTGCATGAACCTCAGGGTATCACTTTGCCCTATAGAAGACACTGGTGGCTTCTACGCCACCCACACCTAGAGCAGACAGCATGAGAATTTGGAAATACATTCCCAGTCTTCCTGGCTGCCCTGGGTGCCAGTGATTCAAAGCATTACTCATAATGTAAGAAATTATTAAAGATGACATTTCAAGAAATGTTGATTTGTCACCCAGACAACCTACGTGTGTCTTTCAAGTCTCCCGGTGTTCAGGGTACAATTCTGAAGGCTGCAGAGACTTGGAATTCTGTTAGAAGGCAATTACAAAAGCAGGGTAGGAGGGAGCCATCTGCAAGAGCGTCCCCATGGTCTCTGTTTATCATGGTCTCTGCTATGGCTGAGCCCTCAACTCACAGACTGTGAGGGAACGCAGTTAATGCGAGAAGAACGAGAAGCCTTTCCCAGGGCACATTTGGCTTGGGTATCATGTTGCTGACATTCAAGGGCGTTACCCAGAAAGTGGAGACCTTTGAGAAGACAGCTTCCACCTCAGCCTGCTGGTTGATTTTACCATTAGACATTTGCCTTAGCTCAGGGAAGATGCCAGTTGTCACACTGACAGGTGAGAAACCTAAATCCTAGCTGTCTTTCAAAGAAACTCTTCCCCTAAAGTGGTACCTCTCCTACCTCCATCATGTTTCTCTGTGACCTTGTACATCACAGAAAGGCTCCCTCTCCCCAGTGTGATCCATCTGCTTGGGAAGGCAGGTAGGTCTATAAATGTTCTTTGAGGCGGGGTCTTATGTAGCCAGGCTGGCCTTGGACTCCTGATCTTCCCACCTCCGCGTCGGATTCTGTGACTGCACACATGCACCATCACACCCAGCTCCTAATAGTCGCCTTTAAAGAGAAATAGAATTTGGGCAAGCCTAGTAGATTTTTTTTAAGGCTATGCAGTAGATTTACTCTTATTAATTAACAGCAATTTTCCTAAAATTTCATACATTTATGGGAATAGTGTATACAATGTACAGTGGTAAGTCAAAATAAAAATCATTCCCTTCTCTGTCTCCATGCTTCTTCAGTTCATATCATTTAGCCCTTTTGAAAGCTTGTGCAAAGCTCTCAGGGTCTACAGCTGGGCAGGGCTGTTGATTGACAGCATTTCACTTGGAGCTTGCATAGCACCTTCCGACACTATAAGCGTTGGTCCTCAAGGGGGAGGCTTCCAGAACCATATTGAGTCCTCCGAGTCCTCCGACTTAAGTGTGTAGTCTTCAGCAACAGAGTTTTAATTCCTGGCAGGTAACAAAGGGCAGTAGCAATAGCCTATATTTTGGGGGGATTATCATGGACCCTTCTGACCAACAACATAAATGGAAATATCCCCTTCCTGGCACCGGAGTTTTTGTTAGATAATAGTCTATGCTCAATTTGGATTGTCAAGACTTAGAACTATTTGGAAGGCAAGTCTCTGGGCATGTCTGTGAAGATCATTCCAGAAAGTTTCGCTGAACATGGAAGACTCACCTTGAATGTGGTCCACACTCTCCCATGGTTCAGCATTCATCCCTCTCTGCCTCTGAACTCTTGACACAGTATCCAGCTGCCATCTGGTCCTGCAGCCACGGCTATACCCATTGTCACTGCCAAGCAATAGCAGACTGAACCCTCAAACTGTAAGCCACAAGAAAGCCTGCCTGCCTTCCTAACTAAATAAATGTATAAGGAGCTATTTCCAGCTCTGGTCACTGAGTGTAGCACACTAGGACTCACTTTGACACCAGTTGTGTGGCCTTCCTCTGCTCTCCCTAAGCCCCGCCGCCTATGACAGACACACACACACTCACACACTGCTGTGCTCCTCTCCACTTCTGAGAAGTCAGCTTTTTGGCATCCGTGTTTAAATGAGAACCAAAGTGATCTTGGCACCTCCTTTGTGTCTATTCCAGGTCTCCTTCCTCCTGCTGTGCTGGAATTTTTTGAAAAGCCGTACCCACAGCTCTTTGCCTATATTAAACACGATTCTAAATGAGCCATCTTCCAACTGTAAACACCAGGCTGGTGGCCCCAGAGCGGCTTTCTTCAAAGCAAAAGTAGCAATTAGCTTTCATTGTCCCTCCCCCAGAAAGACAGAAAGTAGCTACTTATATATGATACTATTAACGTTTCAAAGGTTTTTGGTTTTTATGATTCATTATTCTTAGTTATGTGTCTGTGTATGGGTTTGTGCACACGGGTGCGGTGATCTTGGAGGCCAGCAGAGGGCACTGGATCCTGGGGTTACAGGCACTTGAGACCTACATGGGTGCTGGAAACAGAACTCTTGTCCTCCTGCAGATCCTCACTGACTCACACACCTAGCCACGAAGTTGTGTCTTCAGCCCCATGGATTTTTCTTAAGTGCTGCTTTTATGTACAACAGAACTGGAAGATACAGCAATACCAGGATTATAAAAAGAAAGGGAGTTTGGACATGGAAAAAGATACTTCTAAGGAAGATAATCATTTTAATAACTGCCCTTGGGGTGTTCAAATGAGGGTGAATTCGCAATTAGATAAATCCTGAGAATTGCAGCACAGTGGGGCTTAAATTTCCCTTTCAGTATCACAGTTTTGCTCAAAACTGAATCCACATGATTGCGGCTATAAATTTTTTGACCTGTGCTCTCGCAGCTGCAGCTGACCCTCACAGAGTCGCCACTCTGAGACAGCCCCTTCTCTGTCCTTGTCTCCACAGTGCGAATCTGTCCAAAGCCGCCTGGGGAGCACTGGAGAAGAATGGCACCCAGCTGATGATTCGTTCCTATGAGCTCGGAGTCCTCTTCCTTCCGGCGGCATTTGTGAGTCACACGTCACCTCCTCCTTGGTCACGCATGTTATGAGTGGGTCTTCTGTGTGTTCTCTCCCTCTGATCACACTGTGAGCCCAGCATTGTCTGGTAGCAGGGTCAGGGTTCTAATCCAAAACCCATGCTTTTAACATGGGTTACCTACATGGCTAGAGGTTGAAGGGCGAGGTTAATAACCATGTTTAAATAACTACTGTAAGCGTGATGGAAAGGTGTCAGAGCCCGTAGGGCCCAACACAGAAACTGTCTTTTCCCATCTTGACCTGTACGGAGGCGCGAGAAAATAACGAGACACAGTTCACACAATCGTCACGGAAGGGCATCTCAGGCTTCCTCCATCCTGAAGAACTACCCGCGTTTATTCTCCAAAACACCTTTTAACCCCCAGGTAAACCAAGGTGGACGCAGGGCTAGGGAAACACCTGCAGCTTAACTCACCAGCTTTGGCAAACACCTCTCCCCAGGCGATCTACCTTTTAACAAAGGAGGAGGAGCCATACATCCTGGCCTTTGTTAGGTGGCTGTCTTGCTTGTTTGGCAGGGTTGCATCTGCCTAGTGGCCAGTGAGCCTGCCTGTAAATTATCTTATATGAAACATGGGCCCACAGAAAGGACAAGTTACCAAAGGAGTAGCCCAGCCAAGCACGGACTTTGGGGGTGCGGGGACGGGTGAAGGGACAGTGCGGGGAGGAGAATGATGAGGGTTTAGAGTATGGGGAGAGGTTGGAAGACGCACCTGGAAAGGAATTGGCAGTAGCAAAGCTGGGGAGTAAAGAGTTCTGGGTTTAGCTGAGGACACATGGCAGGGAGCACCCAGAAACGCTCCATGTTGGAAGCAGTCTCTCAAGATGTCCACTACATCAGCTCCTCGGCAGCTTTGAAATGGCTAACAGCTTCTATAGCCAAACGCCAGATGAAGTCTCTGCTTGCCTGTGGGGACCTGGTGGCCTGAGCCGTATGTTTCACTACGCAGTAGATTCATACTTTCAGAGACTCATTTTCTGAGGCCCTAGGACCTACATACCCACATACGCGCGTGCGCACGCACACGTGCATGCACACACACACACACACACTCTGGACACACTCTTGATCGTGGCTTATGGTCAGGGTTGCCTGCACAGGGAAGTGGTTAATTCCACTCTCCACTTCCTTTCTTACTGCTTGTTGAAGTTTTAGGATAGGTCCCTTGTGAACGGCTCTGGCAGGACTAGGTTTAACTAAGGGGGCACCATGAGCTCAGTCAGCTCAGTAGACTTCAGTCAGCACATGAGCTGTAATGGATGCATGGTCTCACCGCCTGCTACAAAGAACCTCTTTCTTAGCAGCAGGACCCTCTCTTTCTCCCCCTCCACCCCCGCAGAGAGCAGCTCTTGTCCCCTCTCTCCTCCGCTTACCAGTCTTTACTAGTCTTTCTTCACCCCAGGGGCTTCAAGGGTGTAACTACCTGGCCACCCTAAGCTGCTGTCATAAGGTTTTGGCTACTTTTTCCTCCTGAGTAAACACCCTCTGGAACATCTGAATTCCAGCATCAGAGCCTCAGAAAGGACAAAGAGATGATGTCCCTGAGGTCCCACGGCTATTGTAGGGTCTAGCCCTGAGGTTGCTGCCTTCTGCCTGCTCCCTGTGACCTTTTACTTCTGTCACGTGTCTGGGCAATGGCAAGTTCGTGGTGCTCAACCACAGTGCTCAGATATTTGCTGTGGTGATAGGGACTGACTTCCATCTAGGTAAGAACTGCCCTGGTGCCAACTCAGATCATGGAACGCATTCCATGCGTTTCTTACTTGCTTTTTGTTGTTGGCATTTGTAAAATCTGCTCTGAGCTGATCCCTGACCATGGGAATGTTCACAAGACAGAAATGTCCCCATGTCTTCCAGGCAGAAACTCTTTTTCTGTATATTAGATGAAGGTCATAAAGAAATACAGGAATAATCATTTAAAATTCCCAAATTGACTTTATTAAGAACAAGGCAAGGCACATATAGCACATTTGAGGTAAAAAATAGTGTTTTTGAAGTGTGAAGACTTATCTTGCAAACATAAAAGATGGATGCCACTCCTTTCATAGAGCTAGCCCAGGGCACGATGACAGTATATCTCATCGACTGACTACTGGTAAGCTTGAGACCGATCTTAGCTTTCCAAACCATGAGCAGATTATCTGAAGCATTACAGCACTGGCCGAGGAAAGATCAACAGGTCTACAGCTATATAGACCTGGGCTGTCTGTGTTGTCCATGTTGTTGGTTTGTGTCTGGAAAGCTGAAGAGTGAGAGATAAGTAGGAGGAAGAGAGTAACAGGGAAAGAGAAAGGAAACAAGGTTCCCTGACCTTGGCGGCTATGCTGATCATGTGACTGAAAGTGCTGTTCCTGTGGCCTTTCCACGTGTGGATGTCTCTAATTCAGTGTCTTTGCTCTTCTTACGTGTATCAAATAAAGGTATTGGGGGGGGGCATACTAAAGATCTCAGATCTCCAAGAATTTGTTGGCTTATCTCTAGAGCCTGGGACATCACTTAGCAGTGGCTTCCTCTATAAAACAGGTAAGAACTAGCCAGCCACAGCCCTGTCCCAGCATCATCTCATCCAGTTAGTTTCCTGTGCTCTTCAGTGAGTCATAAAAGGCTGGGCACATGTTAAAGGTCAGCATTGCGAGAAATACACAGAAGCGTTTTGACCTTCATTCCCAGGGAGCTCAAGGTCAGTCAGACGCCCTGTACGTGGTCAGTAAGATACACGTCCCAGGTGTGAGCTGAGGGCCAGACCATGAGGGTAGCGCACAGCCTGAGTGAGCAGAGACCCGGGCTACAGTGTTCTTCATAGTGCTGCGTTCTATAGAAATAAGGTTCATCCCGCAAAAGGGAGGAATCAAAAAAGATGCTGAAGAAAACCGTGGAATAAAAGGAGTGACTTATAATTCAGACTTGTCTGTAGGGAGAGGCCCTTCTCTCTAGCTGCTGCCGCCAGTGGACTCCCACTGAGTGAAGACCACTCTGCGTGACTTTCTGCTTCTCGGACTTCTGTCTGAATCTTACTAGGCTCTCCCCTCTAGCCATCTGGGCTCTCCTGCTGCATCTTCCAGTCATGGGCCTGTCTCCAGAGAAGGGTACTGTGAATTTAAAGCCAGAAATGGATTTCCAGAGCGCCTCACCCAACAGTGAGCTGCCACAGGCCTCGTCAGTCTATGGGATGTGGTGTTTGGCTTCTTAATAGAGGAAGAGCCTGTATCCGGGTTCCTGTGTGGCCTGCTGTAAAGGGAAGATTCTGAAAAGGCAGCAGCAGTGCTGTCTGTGGTGTTGACTGAGGGAAGCCAGCAAGCACACAGACTCAGGAAATTCGCCCATCTTTGAAAGAGAGGTATGCCATGGAAGTGCTCAGTTCCCTCCTCAAAGCCCATTGCAGGCTCGGAGCTGAACATTCCATGCCCCAGGAGTGACCTCATCAATGCCAGCTCAGGTCCACAAGCACCCGAGGCCTTCCCTATGGTGGGCCCTGGGGGAAGAGTGAGAGTGGCTATGGCCCTCGTTCTCAGGAACGTCAAGGGTACATTGAGATACACAGACACCAACTCCACAGTATGGGATAAGAAGCATGCTCCGGAGCGTTTCCAGATAGGAGTCCTGGTGGGCGGGAGCGTGGGCTCTGCTGGGGAACTGGGAAAGCTGTGAGGAGTTTCCTCCATGTGGTCCTTGAGAAGCAAGTGTTCAGCCCAGTTTCGGGCAGAAGCTTACAGAGAAATATAATATTATAGTCAAGGAAAACTACTGTTTTCTGTGTGCTGGGGCTGCGAGGTGAGCATGGGAGCTAGGGGACTGGAATCCTGATCTAGGGTTGCAGGGCAGGACTTGCTGGGAGGGACTGTGTCCCACCTGGACAGTAGAAAGACAATCTGTGTCACAAGCCAATTGTCTAAGCCTTTGAATCTTAGAAAGCGTAATTTTTAAATTATGGATTATCACTTATATTATTCAGAAGGTACTTGAGGATATGTGGCATTTGCAAATGTCATCAAAATCAGCTTAATCATTTAAAAGACACTAGCCAGACGATCTGATTGCTAATGACTTACTGTTACTGGTCACCCCATTTGCCTGCTTTGAAGCATGAGAAATGCCCATGGCAACTTTCTCCCCATAGCTTTTAATAACTGGTTCCTGCCGTTCCTAACTATTCAGTACTGCTTATAATGTCACCTCTGGTCATCCCTGCAGCCACTGTGGCCAGGGTGCGCCAGCAGTTTACATCAGTCTGCTTCCTTCCCTGAGGCTTCCTTCAGGCTGCCCTTCTGGAGCCCATCAGCAGGCTTCGCCCCATCCTGCCGCCAGACCGTCTCCACCGACCACCAGCCTGCTGGCGCTACCTCCTTAGCAGCTGTCCAAACCACACTTCCTTCTCCTTCTGGCACTTCTATTCATTTAGTTATTTGGTTATTTTATGTGTATGAGTGTTTGCCTGAATATCTGTGTACCACGTGTTTGCCTGGTGCCCATGGAGGCCAGAAGAAGGTGCCAGTTCCTCTGGAACTGGAATTGCAGACAGTTATAAGCCTTCGTGCGGTTCCTAGAAATCAAACTGGGGTCCTCTGGAAGAGCAGCCAGTGCCCTTCATTTCTGAGCCCTCTCTCCAGCCCCTCCTGGCACTTGTTTCTACCATGCAGAACCCATGAATCTTACTAGGCTCTTCCCTCTAGCCAAGCCTAATCTATATCAGAAGGCAACTTCATGTCTCCAACACTAGCTGTTGCAGCTGCCCCCTGTAGACGCTCTTTTCTCTGCATCCCACTGCTTCCTGGAGCCTGGGCTCCCTGCATATCCCACTCTCCCTTGCTAGACTGAGAGCTGCTCCTCTGGGCATGTGGAGACTTAGGGAAGGTGGTCATTAGTTGATGCTGATACGTTTAGGCTTCTGGAGTTTGTGCTCTTCTCTGAGCAGCTAGAACAGAAGCATGCACCACAGCGTCTGTGGAGACTAAGCTTAGTGTAGGGACACTGTGTATACTTCGGTCACCACAAACTTGGTAAGCAGTTCGAACTGTGGATGAGCTCACTTGGAGCATCTCGTTGAAGTTTGCATGCACACACACACTTCCCTAATGTGTATGTATATGTGTGTGCAGCTTCAACAATAACAATTATCACTACAAAGGACAATATAGTATCAATCCCTGTGTATTCATTTAATAAATGTCCTAAGGATATTTGTGTTGATACTAACTTTACAATGTTCACCAACAAGACCACAGCTTGTTGTGAAATGAGGTCAGAAGTTATATCTTAGTGTCCCCGATTTGGTGCTAGTGAGACACACCTCAATGCAGTTCATCTTATTGTTGCTGGAGATTTATCTCGTCCAGAGTCCTATAGTCAGCCTGCTGACTGGACGCCAGCCAGATCTGCCCTCCCCAACAGTGTCCTTTGTGCTCCTGGGCAAAGCTCCGCATCCATGCCCCCAGGTTTCTGAGTCATCAGCACCCAGAGGTGCTACTTTTGTCCTTCCCCAGTGAGCCATTGCAGTCCCTGTAGCCTTTTTGCTGACTTGAGACCAGCATTACAAACAGGAGTGTATGGTGTCCAACAAGCAGAGGTTGTTGCTAGAGGCTCTCCACTTTCCCACAGCTGTGACAAGACCTGTCATCCAGTAATTAGTAACTGACCATATGACTTAGCACTCCTAGGACCCCAAAACTATAGTGGGTGGAGGGCCAGCATGCCTTATGTACAATAAAAATACCATCAGCAGCTTTAAATTTATTTATTTTTATTTTATGTGCATTGGTATTTTGCCTGCATGTACATCTGTGTGAGGGAGCCAGATGCCCTGGAACTAGAGTTACGGTTGTGATCTGCCATGTGGTGTTGACAGAGGTTTCTGTCCTACCCAGTCCTGCAGTCATTCAGTCTCAAAGAAATCACACAGAGGTCTCCATTAATTATAAACTGATTGGTCTATTAGCTCAGGCTTCTTATTAACTCTTACACTTATATTGGCCCATAATTCTTGTCTGTGTTAGCGACATGGCTCGGTAACATTTTTCAGTGAGGCAGTCACATCTTGCATCCTCTGTGTCTGGGTTACGACTGCAGACTGAAACTTCCCTCTTCCCAGAATTCTTGTTGCCCCGCCTCCACTTCCTGCCTGGTTACTGGCCGATCAGCGTTTATTTAAAATACAAGTAACAGGGTACAGACCATCGTCCCACAGCAATGTGGGTGCTGGGAATTGAACCCAGGTTCTCTGGAAGAGCAGTCAGTGCTCCTAACCACTGAACCATCTCTCCCGCCCCACTGGTAACTTTAGAATTGATCTAGAACAGGTGTTCTCAACTTGAGGGTCATAATCCCTTTGGAGGATGTCAAATGACCCTTTCCCAGAGGTCACATATCAGATATTTACATTACAATTCGTAACGGTAGCAAAATTATAGTTATGAAGTAGCAATGAAATGATTTTATGGTTGGGGGTCACCCCAACATGAGGAATTGTATTAAAGGGTCGCAACATTAAGAAGGTTGAGAACCACTGTTCTAGATGAAGATAACATGTTTTGCCCTTGACCAAACAGAAAACCATCCTAGCCTCTTCCGAGCCCCAGGTTCATTTGCTTCTGAGGCAGTAGGTTCCACTTTTCTGTAGAAAGGATTGAAGAAAGAAAAAAAAGAATCAAATCAGAAAGTCTTAACTTTGATCATCAAGTCTGCTTTCTCCCTTCTCTGATTTGGTTAAATTATTGTTGTTGTTGCTGCTGTTCTCAAACATGGCACAAGCAAATGATTCCTTCTCAGACGATCTCACTGTCAGTCAGGTAGCACTGTGCTTGTACCCTCCCCTTTATCTGTCCACACACTGGCCCTGCCCACGTGGCTCTGCCCAGCCATTGCATGGGCCCCCACAGTTTCCCAGGAGGCCACGGCTGGGCATGTGCTCCACGTCGCATTTCTCAGATCCTCTTAAATCCTACCATACCAGTCACTCCCACTGAAAGAATGAGGAAGGAGACAGACAGGACAATGCATTGTAGAAATGCCCAATAACCAAGAAAAGAACTCTCCAGGGCTTTCAACCAGATCACCGTCCTGATGCCAACCCTCTGATGTTGCCTGGATCCTCTTCGCCCCAAGCTACTTTCACAGACAGCCCGTTAGCTACCAAAGCCCTGTTGGTGTGCCCACTCTGTGAGCTTTCCCCAAGCCCTAGCTGCAAGCATCTGAGGGATGGGATAGGAAAGGCCACTACCTTTCTGTGATTTCCTTCCTTAACCAATTAGCCTACCTGATAAAGTAGGCTTGCTCCTGGCAAACTCAGCTGCTGTCTCAGAAAAACCCAGTACCTTGGCTCTCTGTGCGTTCAAGGCCAACCTTGTCTATATAAAAACTTCTGTCAAGCAGGACTACACAGTGAGACCCTGTCTAAGAAAAAAAAAAGTGCATCATGTAGTTTTACACACAAGGTTGCTATACAAGCACGAGCCGCTAACACAGTAAGCCCCATCTGCAACTGTGAGCTGAGCGGACTTCTTTCTGACTGAGTCAAGCCGCTGAACCTAAATGATCCAGCAATAACTAGTGCTTTCACTCCCAGCTGAGGGGGTGGGGGAGCCCACAATTTGTCATATGTGATTCATGTCCACCCTCTCACCTGGTGTCTCACAGATGCATTGTCTTAGCTGTCTTAAGTATCTACGCCTGGGAGGGTGCCTTCCTCTGTTTTGTAAAATGCCAAGCAATACCACTGTGATATATAAATAATGATAATTAGAAGACAGCCTCAAATAATTTGACATGCAGATTGAAGGGAAAAGTGGTACTTTTTTCTTAATACCCTAGAATTTGAATCCGAGATGGCATTCAAGAAAAAAGCATATTGGTTCTTGTCAGACATGGATGGTTCAAACGTTCTTATGTCTAAGGTCAGACTTTGGAAGAGGGAAGCCAGGCTTGGAACGCATAGGGCATCAAAACTGGGTCGAGGCCATAAAGACTCTCCCACGGCTTTGTGGCTGACAAAGATGATGGTGATCTAGGAGATAAGGCTCTCACACTTGCAAGAGTTTCCGTTTTTCTGGTTCTCGATGGCAAATATAAGATCGAGTCTTTGGGTAGTGGAAAGAGCATAGGCCCACAAATCCCAAAGACGGGCTGTGGACAGCTATGCAAGCTGGTCACTGTCACGGAGCACACCGACTGTCACAGTTAGACTTGCTCGTTCCTGTGCCCTGCATCATTCTCATGGAGTTCTGACACTGTATCTCCCGTCACCAAGTCCACCTCCTGTTTCTGTCTGGAGAACCCATGATCACCTGGCTGAGCAGTCTCCAGTCCATTACCTAAGCCGTTCCAGCTGCCCCACCAATGAGGCATCTCCTTCAAACCCTCAGCAGCTCCTTACTGTCTGCTGATGAGAAAGTCAGACTCCAGCTGGACCCCTGAGGAACTATTGGGTGTGAGTGATGGGCAGTCAACTCAAACAAGAATAAGCAAGAAGGTTGAGAATAGATGGTGAGCTCTTTGCTTCACGGCAGGGCTTGAAGTCAAGAGCTCAAGCTGTATCTTCAGTATTCCGACATCTCCTGCTGATGGACACGAGGGCTGCCAGCAACAAAACATTTCCATCTCCCCCAACACCTCCAGGCTGACTCATGCCTGAGTCACTAATAACAACATAACATACCTGGCTTGACAGGGACAAAGCACAGATGTCCACATCTCCCCTCATGTAGAGACG
Source organism: Chionomys nivalis (assembly GCF_950005125.1). Classification (NCBI taxonomy): domain Eukaryota; kingdom Metazoa; phylum Chordata; class Mammalia; order Rodentia; family Cricetidae; genus Chionomys; species Chionomys nivalis. The sequence continues at coordinate 26,998,601 of NC_080095.1, read as the reverse complement.
TGTTCCTACACACACACACACACACACACACACGCACGCACGCACGCACGCACGCACTCAGCACCTGAATGTGTCGTCTCTGAGCTCTTCCAACCCACGCTTGAATGTATTGCTCTCTCCTGATATTCTTCCTTGCCGTGGCTGTTTGTCAAAACCCAGCTCAAACAGTATTTTCTACAAAGCCTCTCGTTAGCCTGCCACAGAAGTGAGTCATTCTTCCTTTTTTGTGTAGCATCTCTGCCAGGTCTGTGTCGCACACTGCCTTTCACTGTCAGCATCTCTGCCACTGCTATAACCTCATACCTGCCTGCAGGCCCTTCTGGCTTCTGTTCCTGTGGTGCTGACGATCAAACCCAGGGCATTGTACATGTGAGGAAAGTTCTCTACCACTGAGCTGCATCTCCAGGTCTTTTCTGCGGTTCTTAATGTGCATGAGACACTTTCCTGTGTGTTACCACAGCTGCTGTTCTGCAGAAGCCAAGAAAGCAGGCAGGGCAAGCACTTTAATCTCGTGCCTGCAGCTCAGTGTTTCTTGAATGCTCACTGTGCCACAGGACTTGTTCTGGGGACTGAAGGTTGAAACGCTGCACAGGTTGGTTGTCGTCAACCTGACACAAGCTAGAGTCATCTGGAAGAGGGAACCTCAACTGAGAAAATGCCTCCACCAGTTTGGCCTAAAGACAAGTCTGTGGGGCGTTTTCTTAACTAATGATTGCTAATGTAGGGCCCAGCCCACTGTGGGTGCTACAAACCCTAGGCAGGCGGTCCTGGGGTGTATAAGAAAATAGGCTAAGAAGCCACGGAAACAAGCCAGTGAGCAGCATCCTACTCATGGCCTCCACTTCAGTTCCTGCCTCTAAGTCCCTGCCCTGATTTCCTGCCCTGACTCACCTCATGATAAACTGTGTGCTATTAGATGAAATAAACCCTTCCTTCCCTAAGTTACCTGGTCCCGGTCTTTATAGAAAATAGAAACCAAACTAAGACAGACATTCATATGAAGAATGGCCACCTCCTTGACCCATGAAGAAATTGAGATTTAATAATGTCATCACGTTGATTATCTTTCTTAGGGCCCAGAACATGGCAGACCTTAGCCACTCCAGACCTCGAACTTCTGTTTCCCCACCTGCAATGTTCTTTCCACGCGTACCTGCCAACCTCACTCATCTCTCAGTAGATCACAGGATCGCCCTTGGGAGGGAGGCATCCGCTAGCCCCTACGTCGAAAGCAGCCCCTTCTCTTACGATAGTACTCCAAGGCTGTTCTACACAGCACTTACCACAATCATTTGTTAGACCTCTCGACAAATCTATGTGTTTAGCACCTCCAGTCCACACTGTGCATTCCGTAAGGACAGGAATGATGATTTGTTGGTCTACGTATAGCCAGAGCTTGGTACCAGTCTGTCAACCTCGGGTCCACAGAGGGATGGCAACAGGGACTCCAAGTCAGGCTCACGTCAGACAGAAAGGACCTAGGCAGTCTCATAACCAAAAGTTCCCAAGTTCCCCAAGGACAAAGGAGTGTAGGCTTATGTAGGATCTTGGGATCTTGGACTTCGCCATAGAGGAAGGGAATTTCCAAGGAAAAGGTAAAAGGCAGACTGTGGAGTAGAGCTTATTGTATGTTCACATGTGTATGTTCACATATGTATGTTCACATGTGTTCTGGAACATGTGCCCATGTCCTGATGGATACAATTCCAGCTTTATGTCAGAGGAAGCTGGGCCAGTGGCATCATGGCTTCATGGCTGTGCTATTCTTTGTTGTGTGCACTCGTTCATTCTTCCTGTTTCCCCCGGATGGGGTTGTGGTCAGCACTTTCCCTGTAGTCTCCTGTTGTGCACATAAGCCCACTGAAGGGGTGAGGAAGCAGAAATGCTGCAAGGTTACAAGTATTAAGTGCAGTTCCATGCACTCTTAGGAGCTCTTCCTAGCTTCAGCTTGAGGAAATAGTATTTTGAACAAATGACTGCTTGTATCAGTCATTCACATGGCTTAGTGAATACCAGAACAAAGGCTAGAACGCAAGAGTGTCTGAAGCCATTGTGTGACTGCCATGCCCTCCCACATAGTGTCTGTGACCCCCCACACATACACCCATGCGCACACACACACACACACACACACTGGGTACCGAGAGCTGCCATTGTTCTTTTGCCAGCTCCTAGGACATTAGCACTGTTTGCTATGCATTTAGAATATGGATGGGTTTGGGTTGGTGGACCATAGGAATAAAGGACAGTGGAACAGTCTAAAAAGCATGGTGCCGGGATGATCCAGGAGTCCCCTGACAGGCGGCTCTAATGTGTTAGGCCCAGGCCTGTGAGAAGGAAAGGCAGTGTGCACAGTGGCCTGGAAGGAGACGCTCCCCCTCCTTGAGTGGCGAAATGCTCTCTGTCTAGCATTTCGGTAGGGTGTGAAGAGTTTTCACTTTTATATTTCTGTGCTTCTACTTCTTACTTCAGAGCAGGCAGTCTATTCCTATAGCAGTATTGGGATGTGGGAAGTCCTTCTGCATATGTGTTGCTTTTATTGGTTGATGAATAAAGCTGTTTTGGCCAATGGCTTAGCAGAGTAAAGCCAGGCAGAAATCAGAACCGAGATAGAGTAGGTGGAGTCAAAGAGACGCTATGTAGGAGAAAGACGCCAGAACCTTACCAGTAAGCCACAGCCTCGTGGTGATACATAGATTAGTGGAGATGGTTTAATTTAAGATATAAAAGCTAGCTAAGACAACACTTGAGCCATTGGCCAATCAGTGTTATAATTAATATAGTTTCTGTGTGATTATTCGGGTCTGGGCAGCAGGGAAACGAATGAGCAGTCTCCACTTACAATATTGAAAGAATTCTGGGATGTTTTCATCTGGGGAGTCCTGCAAACCCCCTGCCAACTGTATGTGGTACTTGGTAGAAACTGGCTCACACCCGTTACTGTTTCTCTTGTTTCCTGTGTGCCTTGTTAAACTCACAGGTTTTTAACTTCATTCTTACATGCAGCCTCTCTTGGTTTTACAAAGGAAAATAATTTAGGGGGAAGGGTTATAGAGCATTCTTGCCTAGCCAGTGTTGAAAATAGCTCTGAAATCACTTAATATCCTTGTGGGTATCATAAAGAGAAATTACTTCTTAGGATCTTCTAGCTAATATAGAAAAAAAAGATTCAGTCATATCCTCTCTCTGTGTGCCTGCAGGGCCTGGACACCTTCAATGTGAAGCAGAAATTCTTCTCCAGCAACTGTGAGCCAATGACCTCCTTTCCTGTGCCCTATGACCTGCCCCCGGAGCTCTATGGGAGTAAAGGTGAGACATGGATGAAGGGACACAGGCCAATGTGCCACACTGGCAGAAAGTAACCCAGGAGGTGCCCCTGGTCTCCACGTGAGCCTGGCTCCTGGGAACCTCTAGAAGTTCAGACCTGAGAGGATTCTTACTTCCCTCTCTGGGGCCACTCGGGCAATGTGGTTCTCAAGCTGCTCACTCTGAGAACCCATTTGCCCTCAGTTATCAAGAATCCTAAAGAGCTTTATGTGAGCTTCGTGTGTGTGTGTGTGTGTGTGTGTGTGTGTGTGTGTGTGTGTATGCGCGCTTGCATGTGTGTTCACTATAATGGAAACAAAACTGGAATATGGGTAGTAGTGGCACCCGCTTTTAATCCCAGCATTCAGAAGGCAGAGGCAGGCGGATCTCTGTGAGTTCAAGGCCAGCCTGGTCTACAGCACAAAGCTGTAAAATGTTTAAATAGGTGTTGATTTGTTAGTTTAAAAAATAATAAATCATTGTAGTATGATTCATGGCCAGTTCCAAAACCAAGGACAAACTTAGGGAGGGTAGTGGGATCATCTCATGTTTTTTTTTTTTGTTTTGTTTTTTTTGTTTTTTTGTTTTTTTTGTTTTTCGAGACAGGGTTTCTCTGTGGTTTTGGAGCCTGTCCTGGAACTAGCTCTTGTAGACCAGGCTGGTCTCAAACTCACAGAGATCCGCCTGCCTCTGCCTCCCAAGTGCTGGGATTAAAGGCGTGCGCCACCACCGCCTGGCTCATCTCATGTTTAAAAGCATCTTTAGTGTGCAACTTAACAGCTGACTGCTGAGCCCTCTCCGCTGCTGTCACTTGGTCTGTTGTGATGTCACTGCATCTGTAGCTCTACTAACATAAAAGTGAGGATAACATGATGGTACTATGTCACTATGAAGTAAATTTGATTCACAGAACACCCCCAAAAGAGGTCACTAGGCCACACTTTGAAACCTACTGCACTGGACTCTTTACTTTCCTAGAGGTTATGACCAAGTATACTTCCCAGTAGAAAAGCCATACGACTGTTTACAGCAGCAGTTTCAACCTGTGGGTCATGACTCCCTCGAGGACCCATATCAGATATCCTGCATATCAGATATGTACATTGCAATTCATAAAAGTGACAAACTTACAGTTATGAAGTAGCAATGAAATCATTTTGTGGTTGGGGTCACCACAGCGTGAGGAATTAAAAGGGTCAGGTCACAGCATTAGAAAGGTTGAGAACTACTGGTCTACGGGGTTAGGCATCTTCCTCCAGGCAGGCGCCATCCCAGGCTGCTGAGCATCCATCATAGGCTGCTGAGCATCCATCCCAGGCTGCTGAGCAGCTGTTGTCACCCGAGGAATGTTAGTCTTGGAGGTGGGTCCAGGGTGGTGGAGATGTACAGTTTCTAACTTCAAATGCAAGTGCTTACTATCCAGTCATAGCTTAGATCCTCTGGGAAACAGATGTCTCCGTGAGCGGCCAGGAATGTGCAGGTGTGCGAAGTCTGAGCAGGGAGTACTTTCTGATGGGAAGCTTTTAATGACATCACTCCATCAATAGTCCTCAGTCTTCAGTTCCTCGATGGAGTCCAGGCAGCCTGTCTTCCCACAGCACTGCCAGCTGGGTCTGGCGAATTCTCGGCCCTCTATCTCCCTTTGGGACTTTCTTGGTAAACCGAAACTCCCCATCTAGTGGACCCATTTCTCAGGATTGTGTCGACGTATGGGGACACAGCCCTGTGTCCTGTTGCCAGCGTGCCGCCCCACAGCCTGCAGGTGGCATTGCCTCTCTCTAGCTGTTTACAGTTACAAGGATGACTCTTCTGTTGAGCATGCTGAGTTTGTCATCCACATTCATCCTAACAGCAAGGTTACATGGATTTTAACCAGGATTTTACAGAATGTAACCAATTAGCCTCCACCCAAATAAAACCCAAAAAGTGAGGCCATGATTCAAAATAATTTATTTATGTGCCAACTGCCCAGCTTACTAGGTGACCTTGGGCAGTTGACTTTTAGACCTGTGTCTAAAGACAAAATGGGGAATGCCAGTGTCTCCTGCGGGGCTATTGAGAAAACTAACCAAGATGGAGTCTGTCCAGTGCTTAGCGCGGTCCCTAGTTCAGCCAACAGTCAATAGACAAAGTTAGTCTAGTCCCGTGCACACTGCACAGTGAACTAATGTGACCCGCACCCCTGTCCTTCCTGAACAGCGACTTTCATACTACATTTCCATCTTTCCTTTCTTTCTCTTTTCTTCATCTCCACTCTCTTTTCTCTTAAGTCATTGAGTTCTAGAGAAGAATGACCTAGGACAGTGGCTTTGGGTCTTGCCTGCTAGAGTCTGACTCTGAGCCTTGCCTTCCCCAGCCGTGGCTGGATTCCAGCCCCATCCAGTAGTCCTTGTCTCCAGAGGAGCAGGAAAACAAGAATGGGAGATATCATGAGCCAGAAAATGTCCTGCAGTCCCTTCCCCTCTGTTAGGAACAACTCCTAACAACTCACAAGTTTGCCGGTGGTAGGCATTATCCTAGACTGTAAAAAGCTAGATCTCTATCATGACCAGTGACTAGAACACTTTATACAGTAATTTGTTGAATTTTTCCTTCTTAGGCTTTTTCTTTGAAAGATACTTATAAAAGAAATTGAAACATTATGTTTTATCAGTATTATTTTACCTCCTGCATTCCTTCAGCAGTGTGTAGAATAATGTCGGTAATTCAGATTTTACCTTTCAAATCCAGCCACTGTTCTGTAGCCATGACCCGTACAGAGGTGTTTCCCTGAGGCAAGGGAAAATGGGTTGTCAAGACCATTTCAAAAGCACTTCATGTTTAAAAGTGATTTTTGAACCATGGCAATACACACAATGTCTGATGCCATTTTTTTTTTTTTTTAAATCAGAGGTTCACACAAAGAGCTTAGTGCAGGAGTATCCCACTGTGAAAGCTTGGCCAGATATTATCTTGGAACAAAGAAAATGATCAGAGAAAATGATAAAAGTTAACACTTGAGTTCCGGGGTTCCTTGCTTTGGGTGGCCATTGGCAGTTACATAACAACAAACCTACTGTGTGCGAGCACCACTACTTGAACTCTGGCTGAAACAGGCAGATGAGGCCTCACCCGCATCATGTTTAGCTTACTCTTTTGAAAAGTGTGTTTAGAAAAATGCATTTTAATAATAGAAATGGTGTTTGTAAAATTATTCCCTCCTTCCTATGCCAGGGTTAGAAGCCAGGACTAGCATGTGTGAGGCAGGTTCTCTGCTACTGAGCCACACACCCAGCTCTGTAGGGTTTTTAATCTTTATACAATTGTACATTTTTGTTGAACTTCCCCATTCCTTCCCTTTCTCACCCCCCCACCCAACTCCCATTAGTTCCTTTTCTGTCCCCAGACTGTTTCTTTTCTCCCTGGTATAAAGGGTGTGAAATGTATATATAAAAATCTGGAGCCAAATGAAAGGAAGCGTATTTGTCTTTCTGAGACTGGCTTGATTCTCTTGACATAATTCCCTTTTCCTGCAGCCAGCATAACCTCATTCTTGTTAGTGGCTGAAATGTTTCTATTATGTATATGTGTGACATTCTCTGTACCCATTCCTCTTTGGGTAGACACCAGGATGGTTCTGTAACTGAGCCACTCTGAATAGTGTTTCAGTGTCCTGCTGTACAGGAGTCTCTGCGATGTGTGGTGGAGTCCTTCGGGGAAATCAGCCAGGAGCGGTATAGCTGGGTCATATGGTAGATCTCTTTGTAGGTTTTTGAGACACTTCTTTACAGTGCATATAGTATTTGGGCTAGTTTACATTCCCACCAGCAGTGTAGCATAGCAAGTGCTGGCAAGGATGTGTGTAAAGGGAACCCATAGTCTCCTTGGGAACAAATCGCCAGCCTCTTAAAACATGGTAGTGCCGTCTATCCCATTGCTGACCTTGAGTCTGAAAAGAATGTAAAACGGTCACCGTACCATCTCTGCTGTGATATTCTTTGTATCATATATAAAAGAGCAAAGTGTGAGAAAGTTGGAGAAAAGCCTGTCTTGCTTTGACCTAATAAGTGCTAAAAGCCAGAGATGTGCCTCAGCTTGATGTTAGGGTGTGTGTATGAGATCCTGGGGCTGGGTCCTCAGTTCCATGTTAGGGTGTGTGTATGAGCCCCTGGGGCTGGGTCCTCAGTTCCATGTTAGGGTGTGTGTATGAGATCCTGGGGCTGGGTCCTCAGTTCCATGTTAGGGCGTGTGTATGAGATCCTGGGGCTGGGTCCTCAGTTCCATGTTAGGGTGTGTGTATGAGATCCTGGGGCTGGGTCCTCAGTTCCATGTTAGGGCGTGTGTATGAGATCCTGGGGCTGGGTCCTCAGTTCCATGTTAGGGTGTGTGTATGAGATCCTGGGGCTGGGTCCCAGCACTGGAAGGAACAAAGAAGAGAAAGAAGAAAGAGAAGCATAGTGGTAAGGGGAGGCTCATGTTGCATTTAAGGAGTAGGTAGGTAAACATACAAAGCTTCTAAGACACTCATTATAATAGTCGATTTTTTGAGAAATTCATATATAAGAACACTTATTTAAACCATTTCCACCCCTCAAACTTCCTGCCCCCCCCCACAACCCTTCTAAGTTTATGACTCTTTTGTAATTATTAGTTACGCACGCTCGCTCACTACTGAGTCTAGTGAGTGTTGTCTGGATGTACATGATGTTTAAGGATAACCGTTTAGGATTAGGAAATCTATTAGGAGGGCTCATCCCTGGAGAACCCAATTCCCCCTCCCTCCTCACTCCCTTGCCATTGCCTCGTTGTCATCAGCCACTGCCTATATTGTTTTGGAGACCTCTTGGACCCCTCTGACGGGACTCAATGGATGGTGTCCCTTGCTTGGCACTGGAGTTGTTGTTAGATAGCCTGTGGCTCCTATCACCCTGTGCCAGGTAACTCCATTTAAACTGTGTGTGTGCGTGTGTCCATGTCTTTGTGTGTGTGTTGTATATAAACTGTATTATACACACATGTATGTAATTTTAAGTAAGCTTATAAAATAATATATCTCCTTACGGCTTTGTCAAATACCCTTGGATAATTAACCCTCCTTCCTCACTCTCCCCTTGCACTGCCCTCCACGTCCCCTTTCCTCCATCACACCTGTGTCCTCCTAGCCCTCTCTGTTTAAAAGGTATCAAGGTTATCCATATGTAATATTCTTCTTTCAAGTTTTTGACATCCTTGTGGATTCCCAGAAAAGAACAAGAAGAGTACATACAGTACAAGACTTCTCTTGTGCCTCCCCCCAGAGATCAGCAAGTCAGTATTTTCTTCTGCTTGCTTCCTTTCTCACAGTTTGAAATTTGAAGACATATATCTTTTCCCTAAATATTTCAGTGTATATAGTTCCTGAAGATAAAGGCATTTTCTTCCACAAGCATGGTGTCATTATCAGGGTCAGCATTGTAGATGGAGCCTAGGCATTTCCTGGGCAGAATACATTCACACTTCTCAAGGCGAAATGGAAAGCCCAGGTTACATGCTGTGTTCGTTTATCCTGCTTTTAGTCTTCATTAACAGGGGACCGATCCCCAGCACAGACCCTCCAAGGTGAGCTTTCTGGGCTGGGGCCTGCAAGGATCTTACTCTAACAGGCTGTCAAGGGAGGCTCTTACCAACCAGGCTATGGAACCAACCATAGACACAGTGACAACTACATACAACCACCTGCTTTACTGTCTGCCACTTTGGGAGTAAGTTCCCCCATGGGGCTCACACATCTGGCTCACCTCCTTTCTGTCTGCGGCACTTAAGAACCTGTTCCAAATGCACGTGTGAGTAGGTTACACAGCACAGTCTTCTGAGAGGTTTTTAGAGAATTCTAGAGGTTTGTTTAAAACAGGTTTCCTTAGTCAGTGAGTATCAGTGAGGAATTCCGGTAGTCACAGGTACAAAGATACAGTAATGGACTGGCTACCCTCTTCTCCCTGTGGCTGTTTTTCTGTCTCTGCAGGTGGTAGCAGACCTGTCAGCTAGCACAAGAAATGATCTACCCAAGGATGCTGGCATTCTGCTGCAGGGCATCCACCAACAGGGAGCTCCCCAGGTCTTTGCCTACACTGTTGCCTGATGTTAGCTGGCGGGTTAACAAGTCTGTATCATGCCAGGCCTCACTACCAAGTACTCATGCAGATAAAGCAAGGCCAGTGTCACCCCAGAGTGTGTGGAAAAGATGTGTGTAACGGATCCAGGCACAGGAGGTGATGTTTCCAGAGAGAACAGGGTGCAGATAGAGTGGAAGTCAGGTCCAAAGCCATTGCCCCCCAGACCCTGAGGTTGCCACATTCCAACAAGCTTGGTGAGTTAGCAAGAAAGGGTTTGGTACTGGGCTTTCAAGACCAAAGACAACAGGATGTTAGGATAATTTGTTGCTGTCTTCAGAACTCCTTCAGATCCTTCAGTGTGTGGCTCTTGGAGTGCTTGCTTGAGATGGCTCAGCACAGACTGTCCTCTGAGCTGCCATCACTTCTGTTGAGAAGGGGGGAAGGTTCCCAAAGTCAGGTTTGCTGTGCTGGGTCACTGCCTGGCAGTCCTTAGGATGGTGTCAATCTGTTTACAATATGCACTGTGACCCTAAAAATCTGTTGGTTTTTATTACTTCCCGAGACAGTGATGGGGGCTTGCTTTTAACCTGGGATGCATCTACATCCTGCCGTCTCCTCGTTCTTTTGAAATGGTTTGACTCTAGCCATAGCGTTACATTGTAAGAATGGTTTATTGAAGGTCTCAGTTTTAGTTTAGAACATCAATGAGACTGGCTTATTAGTGGTTGAAGCACTGGACATACAAGTATGAGGACTGGAGTTTGAACCCCCAGAACCCACATAAGTATCAGATGGACATGGTGTCCCACTTGTAATTCTGGTGGTCAGAAGGTGGTGGGATTGCCACAGTAAGCTGGCCAGTCAGATAGCAGTATTGACAAGCTCCAGGTTCAATTGAGAGAGCCTGCCTCAGTGAAGACTTCCAGTGTCAACCTCAGGTGCGTGTGTGCTTGTGTGTGTGTGTGTGTGTGTGTGTGTGTGTGCGTGTGTGCGTGTGTGCGTGTGTGTGTGTGTACGTATGTTAAGAGGAGCTCCATTTAGTGAGCCTCCTTATTGTGCTAGGAGCCTTCACAGGCATTCTTGCCAGAGTACAGATCCAGGCCTGTTGTTTCTGTGACATTGGTCTTCAGTCATCTATGCATCTATGCGTGTGACCCAAGAGCTTGGTTAAATGACCAGCTGAGAGCAGAAATGCACCAGCTGCTGCTGTCCTTTCTTCAGCATCCTAAAAGAAGAAAGGGACAAAGAGATGGTTCAGTGGGTGAAGTGTTTGCTGTGGACACTTTATAAAAAATGACCAGAGTGGCTTGTACCTGTATTCCCCGTGTGAGGGAGGGATCCCTGGGGTTTCTGGATAGTCCTCCTCACCCAGTAGTGAACTGAATTCCATAAGACCTTGTCTCAGAAAATGAGGTGGAAGTAACAATGAAGATGTCCAAAGTTAACCCTTGGCCTCTGCATGTCACATGTAAAGATAAAGAGGGTGGGGCAGGTAACTGCTGTACATTACGTCTTTGTTATGCGTCAGGTGCTAGAGCGTGCATACTACATGGCTTCATCCAGCTTTCTCCTGGTCTGTCCGCCTGGTCTGCTCATCTGACCTTCAGTTCTAACATGAGCCTTTCCCAAAGCCATTGTCTGCAGGTGACATCATCAGGGACTGAGTCAGAAAATTTTCTTCACAACTTGGAGATCTGAGCACCAAATGCTTTGATCCCAGCAGATAGGATTTTGTGGTACTATCCAAACAAACATCATGTGATATGCTTTCTCCCCAGATCGGCCGTGGATTTGGAACATTCCTTATGTCAAAGCACCTGATACGCATGGCAACATGTGGGTGCCTTCTTGAGACAAGGTGCTGTGAAGTTTGAGTGTAAAACATTGAATGTTCTTGTTTGTACTGAATGTTCACCTGCCTTAAAATCTTATTCGCACCCATACAAAACCCTTTGCAAAAGTCAGTTTTGGTTATGTGTCTGATGGTCATTGTCAACATTCTCTCTAAGAAAGAGAAGCGTTATTTTCTTAATTCACTTTTGTATGTTCTTGGGATCGAGATATTAAACTTCATAGTGTTTAAAAATGTGTATGTGCCTGGAGTGAAATGACCAATCTCCAGCAAGCATGCAAGAAGCAGGCATGGTGGCTGTGCACTCAGAACCCAGTGTGGGTGGGCCGGACAGCCTAGCCTGAGTGGTGAGCTCGAGGTTCAGTGATGGTGCCAGCTTGACTTCGTGTTGGGTGTTTCCACCATCCATGGCCAGAGATGCTCTTCCTTCACCTGCCCAGGGAAAGAACAGAAGCATTTGTTCTCTGCACCTTAACAATTTTCAATCTTCCTGGATCCCATAGATTTCTTCTGCTATGGAAGAAAGCTAGGGAAACCTCTACACTGGCAGTCCCTGCTCCAAGATACCTAAGATCCCTGTCCATTGGCCTCCAGCTGCAAGGCTAAAGCGATGATAGTTCTACTGCAGGGGGTCCGCACCAGCACCTGGAAGGCAGACGTGACGCTTGGGGTCACAAGTGCACAGCATGCACAGGCTGAAAAAGGTGTGAGGCTTTTCTGCCATGCCTGTAGCTAAGCATTATGGTGATCCTCAAGTCCCTGACTTGCTTTGTCTGCTTGCCATAGATAGGTCCCCTGGTCACACTCATCTAGACCAGTGGAACCCTGAAGGCCCACCCAATAGAGGCTCTATAGAGTGGCCTGGGAGAAACCACAGTGGTAACATTGAGACCATCTGTACCCAAGAGGTTTGCTCTCCAAGTGTCTGCAGACCTGTGCCACTCTCACAGGCTCTGCAAAGAGCAAGTCTGAGACTGGCCAGCCAGGTAGCATTGGCCCTGCGTGTTTTCTAGACACAGTTACTAGCACACATAGGAAGTAATGCCCCGAGAACAACTGAGAACACATGGTCATCTTTAACTATATGGGCCCTTCATTATTATTTTTTATTATTATCATTATTATTATTATTATTATTAATGGAAGTAGCTAATTTACTCAGAGTGCTACAAAGATGGACCACAGACCTTGCTGCTAAGGTTCCTGAGGAAATTGTGCCGCATTATTCACAGGTTCTGGCTCGACTGCTCCAGCCAAAGAAGCCCTTTCTGCCTGTGTGGAACATAGGGCCCCTTCTGTCCATTGTTCCCTCCTCCTCTCACTGTTCTACCTGCCGAGGCCCCCCGCACGATGTGAAACAGCCAGCTTCTGCTTCTCTGTAACCGCCAGCACAGACTGCTCAGAGTTTCTCACATGTGAACGAGCAAGAAACCACAACTTGGGAGGCTGTGTTTTTCCACGTGACAGAAACAGGTCATGCTTCCTGAGGTTCCCTCTATTTCTAATGCTTACTCACTTTTACCCCTGTAAGCCCCCATGCCACAAATGAGGAGCCTAGGCTTGAAGGAAATCAGCAGTGGGATGCCCCCATGAGGAAGTGGGCCTGAGACTCAGTTCTGCCCCATGGAAGCTCATCCATCCTGCACCGCACTGTGCCAGCCACACAGGGCAAGCTCTAGCTTCCTGTTCAGCAGTAGATGTTAGATACTCCCTGAACAGAAGTTTAATGTTGTATGACTTTCAAGTAAACATGGTTTCTGCACAAGACCTGATGTGCTTAGAATAAGAATCTGGAGCCGATTTTGTCATGTCTTTTTTCTTCACCAGAAGTAGGGTTTCTAGACTAAAAACACCCTTACTATGAAACCATTTCTGAATGATGTAGGTGCTTTGTGATGTTTTATTCTTTATGTGTCTGTGTAAGTCGGAAGAGGACATTGGAGCCTTTGGAGGTAGAGTTTCAGGTGGCTGGGAGCTGCCTGACATGGCTGCTGGGAGCTGAACACCAGTCCTCTACACGAACAGTCAGCTTCTCTCCCCATGAACATCTCTATAGATGGTTTTTTAAGTCATTTCAGGAGGGCATTTGACTTTCTTTCATCACTAAAGAATTACTGCCACCATCCCTTTCTGAAGAATTCAAGAAAGAACTTGAGAACACACGCCTTTGATGGAAGAACCTCAAAATGAAGGTTTACATAAGCAGTCTTATTTACATAAGCAGACCTTACTTATAGGTCAGCATTATATTGATGGATTGATACAAATTACAAAATGATACAAGGCTACATAAAAACTCACTGGCAGGAATAATATAGTCTAACTGTAGTATGAGGATGAATCTAAATTTTTATTGATTATATAATAAAAGCATGTTATGCATAGGTCAGATCCACTCATACTGAAGTGTTTGGAAATTATCGTGGTAGCTTGCTTGTTTCAAGTAATAATCTCAGGTGCGAGAGTATTACGAACTGCCTGTTTTTCCTTTCAGACAAGACCTTCCTGTGACTCACAGGAAGCTTACTTAACTACCGTTTTTTTTTATGTTTCTGTCAACTAGTACGTTATGACTCACGTAAGAGTCACACACAAGCCGTCTGCTCCTGGGAAATGCCTGTAGTGACCCAGCATGGCTCAGGTTGTCATCCTAGAGCCCAGGCATGCCCACTGGTCCCCTGAGCATTGCCATCCACTGAGCTGACTTCTAGGAACGGTTGTCTGTGTCATGTCCAATCTTCCTAATGATCCTATCAGAGAGGCTCTCTGAGTCTCATTTGCAGGCGGAAAAACTAAGCAGATTATTCATCCAAAATCACATAGCTGGGATTCGAACCCAGACAATGTAGGTCCCATGCAGCAACTGTGGTGGGTGTCCCATGCTCCAGCCAGGAACAGGCTTTGTATACCTGTGATGTAACTATAGATACAAAACCGTGTGCCTTCATCCACTGTAATAGCAAATTATGGTTGGCATGGCAGAACCAGCTAGCAGCACATAAACCCAAACACTAAATGCCACATTAGTATGCAGGCCTGAGTCGCTGAATAATTTAAGCCAGCCCAGCTTCCTGCTGAGCAGGGCTCCGCTTGGGTTAGAGTGCAGAGGGCTGGAAACTGCACTGTTGCATTTGTTCTGTTATATTCTCTGACTGACGCCTGCTGCTTCTCCCGACCTTCTAGACCAAAGTACAAAGTAGGAAAAATTAGATCAGATGCCAGGTGCTGGAGAGAGAGCACGAGGCAGCCCAGGAAATTAGGTACGGGGTACTAGCAAAGTCGGTGACATGCAGATGGCGGCTAAAGCTTTCTAAGTCTGAATAATCCGGATCCTACGTTTTGCAGGGTTCGAAGCAGTCTGTCTCAAAGCAGAATCCAAGCAATGCATGAAAGCGGCTCTTCTCTTTAGACAGGGAGACGCCCCATTGAAACTGGCGTGGCATAACACACGTTGCTAGGGGCAGTGTCTCCCATTCACCCTGTAGCAAGGTTTTCACAGAGCTCTTTTGCTGTTTATTAAGTAGGAGGCATTTGCGCCAAACTGCTTTTCCAATACTCACAAGTGATGAAAAAATGCTCGGGATAAGATGGCCGCAAAGGCATTTGCTAGGGGTCAGTTTGGTCATAGGTGACTGTATTCATCTCTCCACACTGTGGCACGGGAGAGTCTCTTCAGCAGTGGAGAGAAACACCTAACATTCAAGGTCACCCAGCTAGCTAGTGAACAAGAGCTGTGCCTCATCTCTGGTGCTGGATCAGCCCTGGCCGAGCCAGCACACGTCCCTTTCTGTGCCCAAGGACACAGATGATGTCATGGTATGTGCCTTGCATGGCTGTCTGGTCTTGGGTTTAGAAATTATCATAACAACTGAATGCTGATTGTGTTCAGATAATTGACTTTGCTGTAATTTAGGAGGCCTTATAATCATCCGCCATTCTGCAACCTTTTTCAGTATTTTAATGAAGGGCTGCCTGAGGCAGGGTCCTTCCGTAGTTACAGAAATGGGGTTAATTAGTTGAAGCGTTGAGGAAGGCTGAGGGTGCTGAAGCCAGGGCATCGGCAATGCAATGAAGATGTGTCTGGGCCTTGGCTCTGCTCTAGAACCTGACCACCATCCTCACAAACACTCTCTGCCTGGATGCCGAAATTCCCCCAGAATCCCATCTACCTTCAGCTAGCCTCTCCAGAGAAAGGAAACTGCTTCCCACACAGCTCTAGCCGGAGGGAGGGAGGCCCGGGTGCCCAAGTGGACCAACTTGAGCCACCAGGACATTCTGTAAATCGCAGGTGCATGTACTGCAGACTCCAGGGTGGCCCTGGTAGAGAGGGAAAGGGCCTAAAAGACTGCAGAGCAGTGGAAACATGGTCGATTCCAAGCAAGACGTCCCTCTGGAGACGTACTGACACCGCCCTGGAGGCCCTTTTTATGTCTGCTCCTTGAAGAGTGTACACGAGCTTACAGATGTATTCGAAAGTCCAAATTTTCGGGGGCGGGGGGACTGCATAAATAAATGAGCCCTGTATAATCTGGACATTCTAGAACTAATTTTTCAAACTGGGAGTCATAACCCACAGTGAATCATGAAATCCCCGTTAGTTTAATCAAGTCGGTGGGTCACAGGCAGTCCTTTTGGATGAGATGGAGTAAAAAATATTTGTGTATAGTACAGACTGGGTACTTAATAGGTTCTCTGGTTCACCCACCCTGAATTGGCAGTCACCCTGGCTAAGGCTTGAAAGTTGACACCTGGAGGTGACAACATCAAGGCCCTGGAGACTCATTAGAGTTGTCTAGCTTTGTCCCTTCCAGCTGTGAGAGCCAAGCAAGTCCCTTCATCTTGCATCTTACTCTCATCTGTAAAGTAAGGCTAATAGCTGGATAGTTATAAAAGCGGATCGACTGGTATCCTGGACGTGACAAGAACTCATCATAGTTGTGAAGATTCTGTTCCTGTCCGACCCGTCATAAGCAAGCCTGGACCAGGCAACCTTTGGAGCCCTTAGAACTTCATGACCAGCAAAGAGGAGGAACCCCGCGCCCCCTGGAAACCAGCGCTCTTCCACAGCACTGGCCAGACTACTGACCTGTGCTTGCTTCTGGAAAATAGGGAGATTTGAGAGTCCCCGCTGCTGCCGTGGATCCATCCCCAAAGTGGGGGCTTTGTTCCTGGGAAGTCTTGTCTCCAGCCTCAGCTTTAGAAGCTCCTGAAGGTCAGCATGGGACAAGAGGCGGCAGTGAGCTGATGGCTAGGGAAGGGGGAGAAGTAGAGGCGAGGACCTAAATATGTAAAGAGAGACAGGCTAAAAAGCAAATGGATGGGAAATGATATTATGCAAGTGCCAGGCATAAGAGGGCTGTCGTGAGTGGATTGGTATCACATAAAGACCTTTGCAAAGCAGATGGCCTACACAGCAGACATTTCGCACAAAACAAACGCCACTATGTGAAGAAGCTATGGCGAGCAAATGAGATGTTGCCTTATAGCTTCAAAGTGCTTAGAACAACAAGGGGTAGCTGGTAACTTTAAATACCCCTACTTCGCCAGTCCATGGAATTAGCTAGCACAACAACAACAAAGAGCTAAAAAGCAATTGCAGATGCTCTTACCAGGCTGATGTAGTCGGAGCCCTGCGTACCTACAGCTGCAGAAGGCTCAAGCTTGCCAGAGCATTTGACTGGTGTTCACTCCATCTGACGAGATCTCTTAAAAAGTCTCTAACTACATGTGAAATAAAAAATGAAAAACAAGCAAACATTTGTATATGATTCACAAGCCAAAGAAGAAAAATATTTTTGCAAGAGATTATGAATATAACTTCCTCTAAAATTTTTATAGTGCAAGTAGCATTGAACAGGAAAACTCACAGCTTTAGAGTAGAAGAAATGTTAGTGAAAACGAGTCCATCCCAGAAGAGGGGCACGATGATTTTAAGAGCCAGAGGGAAAAGATGTCTGTGGCAAAACAGCATTTACCAAACATGGTGTCTCACCTGGGACCATGTGCACAAGACTTGCACAAGACCAAGCCAGCCGAAATCCCAGCGTGGATGAAAAGGGGCTCATAAAGTTCCACCCCTCTCCGAGAAGCTATTGACAATTGCTAAAGGGAAGAAAAGTTGCTTTTCTTCAGGATGGAGTCCCTGAGGCTACTCATCCTCTAGTACATGGTCCCATGCCATTCACATACAAGCATGGTATTCTGTCTCTGTCTGTCTGTCTGTCTGTCTGTCTGCCTCTCTCTCTCTGTGTTTAAGAACACATGAAGTTGGGAGGGAAAGGTGGTGGAGCAATAGGGGAGAAATTGGGGGGAGGAAGGGAATGGGTGTTGATTTGACCCCAAAATATTATATGCACTATGAATATTAAAATCCTTTTTTTAAAATATAAAGGCCTAAAATCTGGCCACATGCCATAAGTAGCTAGGGGAGAAAAAAAAAAAGACAAACCCAAGAAGAAGTAGGAAAATAAATAGGCAGTACAAAACCAAGTAGAATTCATCTCAAAAATGCCATACTATAAATGTTCATCCTTTTTAAAGTTTATCCTTAACCAAAAATAAATTGATTGAATACAACATACTAACAGAACAAAGAAGAGCTGTAAGATTATTATAAATAACACAAAAGGCATTGACAAAATTCAACAGTCATCTCTGCTTTATTTAAAAACAAAAAACAAAAAAAAAAAAACCCTAGAAATAAAGAGAAATGTCTCCACCCTCAAAAAGCAACTATGGCCAGGCAGTGGTGGTGCACACCTTTAATCCAGGACTCAGGAGGCAAAAGCAGGAGGATCTCTGAATTCGAGGCCAGCCTGGTCTTCCAGGACCATATAGAAAAACCCTTTCTTAGGGGTAGGGGGAAGGATATGACAACCCCACAACTTACAGTATCTGTAATAAACTGAAGGATTCACTCTTAAATCTTAGCAAGAATAACCTGCTCCCGACTCTTCTGTGTCTTTTATTTCTTAGATACTGCAATAAGACAATTTTTTTTTTAAACTTAAGAAAGCAAACCTCCACTTCAGTACATAGAAACTTCTAAAGGACCACTACAACTAATGAGTGTACACAGCAAGCTTATAGGATGCAACAGCAAACATGAAAAGATGAAACATTTGAATTTCTATGTTCAGTACAACAAGGACAAAAATAATGCTTTAGGATAAATCCAAAAAAAGATATGCAAGATCTCTGTACTGTAACAACTAGGGAGATCTATATATGTGCAGAGATAGCCCTCATTCATGAATCATCAGAATACTGCTTCTTCCCAAACCGGGTTGACATAGTCCCGATCAAGACAACATAGACTTTTTTCTGTCTGTGTTAAAAATATCTGTCTCAAGAACCATAGTTCTTTGATTTTTAAAATGGAAACAGCTTATTACCTGCTAAGAAATAGTGAAAAAGAGCTAAGTTGGAAACCTTGCATTTCTTGACTTCAAGACCTATAAAACAATTTGAATGATTTTACTGGCATAATGGTTGAATAAATGGGTAATGGACAAAATAATAAAAAAAAATCCTGAAGTAAATGCATTCCTGCTTTCCTTCTCAAGAAGTGGCGTAGAAAAAGGTGGATATCCTTTTGAACGAGATGAACCTTAAGTCTGACTTGCACAGTAAAAAAACAAACTGGATCTACACCACACAGAGCAGCTATGCAAACGGGGAGAGAGACAGAACACTAACCTTCGAAGCAGCAATAATTCTTTAATGCATGAAGGAGTATCAAACCTTGCAGGCTGGAGAACGGGACTTTACCAAAACTAAAATCTCTTGTCAGAAAACGTTTTCAGAATCAAATGGGCATGCCAGAGATGAAAACATAATATTCAAAATGCATGTCTAAGAAAGGACTAGTATTCTAGATATATAAAACACTACACCTCAAAAATAGGAATCAGTTTTTGTGTATGTGTATGCATGTGTGTTGTATGTGTATACACACATGTGTGTATGTGGAAGTCAGAGTTCAACACTGGGTGTCTGAGTTGCTCTCTATGGTTTTTTGAGGCAGGGGCTTTAACTGAACCTGGAACTCACTGATCTGGCTGGGAAGACTGAGTGACTAGTCAGAGTCACCTGTCCCCACCTGCCCAGGAATGCTGGGATTTCAGATATCAGCCACCATGTTCATCTTTCTCTGTGTGTGTGTGTTGGAGATCTGAACTCTAGTCGCCTGTGTGATGAGCACTTTACAGACCGACCGTCTTCCCAGCCCCAAGACCATTTTTTTTTAAAGTGGGCAAACTCTTCCAACCATTTACAAAGGGATATAAATGTCCAGTATACTAGGTATCCAGAAAACACAAAACCTCAGTGAGATAAGTTTATGTGTCAGTGATACAGTGGTCTTAAAACTAAAATGGCTGGCACTGCCAAGCATCTCCAGGGATATGGGCACTGCATTGTGAGTAGAGCAGTTTCTCAGAGCTAAATGCATCCTTACCTATGGCTTGGCTCTTCACTGCTTGGCGTTTGCCCCAAAGATGAGAAGCATCCACAAACCGTTGACAAGAATGTCGATAGCAGTTTTATGTTTTAATTGAATTCATGTTTCCTAACAGTTTTATTTATGATAATGAAATTTTCTCACTTTCCTTGTTTCTGTCACAAAGCATGAATAAAATTTTAGCATATCCAAACAATGAGGAGCCAATAAAATGATAACCGGGACATAGAACATGGGTATGCTTCAGAAACACACTCTACACAAGAAACATGATTGTGGTTCCCGTGAGTCCAAAGACCCAGATAGGTAAAACCAAGTTCTATAAAGAAGAAATAATCCATGGTAGAAAAAAAAAAATCAGACCCGTGGTTACCTCCGCGGGAATGTGGGTGAGGATGTGCTGGAAAAATATTTGTGGGAGCTTTGATGCCACTTAGAAGATGAAGGAGGTAGACTGTGTTTTGGCCCCCAAAGATGTACATATTTGTCAGAACTCGCCAAATTGTACATTTGCATGTTACTGGATGCAAATTTTACCATGAAAGCAAAAATCTGAGTATGGAACTCATAATAATGACCAGCACTGGGTGGAGATGGGGTGAAAGTGTGTGAATGTCTATAACCTTTCAAAACACATCCTAACCGAATGGACGGATGCCTTAAAAGGGACAGAGGTTTACTATCAAGTCTAGTGAACTGTCACTAGGTGTTGGTGTGTGGTATCATTGTGAAAATCATTCAGTTTTGATGTACTTGAAATGTTTCCTGAACTATCAAAGGTAATTGGGATACTCACCCTGGGTGTGTGCTCAGTCGCCTCTAAAGTTCTTCCTCCCTAGGAGACATGCAAAATGAATCAATCGCCGGAGTTACTTTCATCAAAATCATTTGCATCTACTCAACAGAACTGCAAGTTTTTCTAGTTCTGTTTCTGGCGAGTATCGTGGGTGGGTCTCCTGGGACCACTCTCTCCACAAACGGAGAAACTCTATTTAGATCGCGGGTGGCCGTGAATCCATTCCTTCACACGCTCCTCTGTGCGGGTATCAGTGTGCTAATGAATAACCTGCTGGGGACCAGGTGAGTCTAAAGGGCACGCAGCGCCCTCTTCTGGCCTCTGACGGACCCACGCAGACCATTGAGGCTCTCGACCTTGCTCTTGAAGCAACCACTCCAGGGATCTGTTCACCCGGGTGTGAGCATCATCACTGCTCCAAGGTTGGCCTTCAGAGCTGGCGAGCGCGGCAAGAGACTGGCCCTGGGGCCGAGAGGCGGACACGGGGTGGAGTCGCCGCGGATGACAGCGGCAGGGCTACACCTGTTGCAGTGTTAGCATGCCCCACAGAGAAGGCAGCACTGGGCACGGACCTCTGCTCCCAGACCCACTGGGCAGGGCAGGGCCGCTTGAGAAGGGGAGCCAGGGATCATTCTGAACCTATCCCACAGAACAGGTGCGTTTGGAGGGGGACCCGAACGCAGTGGCGTCTCCTGCGCCCGTTGCTAGTTGGGGTCTCTGGGTGGGTTCCCCAGCGGTTCGCTGGAGAGCCTTGCTGCTGTCTTGCATGCGGTAGAAAGGAGCTCTCGGAACTGAGCTCTTGACTGCGCAAGAACTACAGAGCCAAGTGAGTCAAGGCCGAGTAGAAGAGATGGAACCCTCCTGGTCGCTGTCCTTGGCCGGTTTTCTGAAAGATGGGCTGGCAGGGCCTGCACGTGGCGACAGAGAACGCCCTGTGAAGGGCCTAGAGGCCGAGGGCGCTCTGATTAGGAAGGTTGCCTGGGAGGATGCTCCTAACTTCCTTCACTGTTCCAACCTCCCCCTCTGCTCTCCTCCCCACAGCGGTCCGCCCTCGTGCTGCCGCGGAGCCTGTGTGCCCGGGCGACATCCATGTCGGTGGCAGATCTACCTCTCCGCTCTGTCCCTGCGTCAGTTCTTGGCCCAAACCGATTCCAGCTCCTAAGTCCTGGTGCATCGGGAGGATAGAAGCTCGGCGGGACAGTCACTAATACGCACCGCAGATGCATCCGAAGAGGCACGGAAGACAGCGGACAGAGCTTGGAAAGCGATGGTCCAAGGAACCCGGACCTTGATGCTCAGCTTACCCACCGATTCAGTCTGAGCCCACGGCCTTTTCTTCAAGATGAGTTCAAGTTCTCAGGACTTTGCCTTGAAGGCGCGCCACGCCCCCTCCCCTATTTGAGCAGGATCAGGAGGCCGGGTGAATCCCGGGCGCCCGCACCCTCTTACCGAGCCAAAGCAGACTCTGTGCCCCAACGCTTTGTAACTCCAGGGCGGACTGGGAGGCGGTGGGGACAAAGCGGATTCGAAACCACGAGTCCAGGCAGACGTGCGGATCTGGTGCCACAGGGACAGTCAAGAGCAGCAGCCTGGAGATCCACGCTGCTTGCGGGGACGCGCTGCGGGCATGGGCGAGCCGGCACGCGGAGCGGGCTAAGGGCCGGTAAAGCGGGATCCTCCCAGGGCGTGGGCACGAGTCCGCGGGCGGTGGCCCTCGCGGGGTTGTCTTTCAGTGCCATGGCCGGCCGCAGTTGTGGCTGTGGCCCGGGCCACCTGAATGAGGACAACGCGCGCTTCCTGCTGCTCGCAGGGCTCATCGTGCTCTACCTGCTGGGCGGCGCCGCTGTGTTCTCGGCGCTGGAGCTGGCACACGAGCTGCAGGCCAAGCAGCGCTGGGAAGAGCGCCTGGCCAACTTCAGCCGCGGCCACAACCTGAGCCGCGAGGAGCTGCGAGGCTTCCTCCGTCACTATGAGGAAGCCACCAAGGCGGGCATCCGCATGGACAGCGTGCGCCCTCGCTGGGACTTCACGGGAGCCTTCTACTTCGTGGGCACTGTGGTGTCCACCATAGGTAAGTGAGCCGACTGGTCACTCGATGACTCTACTTTCTGACGGGGCATCTCAGCCTTGGGGGTTCTCCCCCGGGCGTCCGGTATTGCACCAAATGAACCCTCTGAGGCTGATCAACAGGTGCGAATGGATCCCAACGTCACCTGGGAAGTTATAAAATTACTCCAGACCTCTGGACAGACCAGAACCAGCCGCTGTTTGTTAACCAGTCCCCGAGGATTTGAATAGTTCTTAAATTGAGGAAGCACGGCCCTCAAATTGAGACAGCCAGTCTGGTTTAGGAGACAGGGCTGAGTTCACGAATTCGGGGGTGTGATGGGGGTTAGTGCTACACAGAGCTAGAGAGCTTGGAACGTTTCGGGAGTGTTGACTATGCACAAGCCACTACTCAAAGGAAAGTCCACCATTTCAAACTTATAGAGAAACGCTCCAAATTCCAAATTGGGAGGAGGCAGAAGTGTAAAATGGAACTCATAGAACTAAGAAGAAAGTGACCTTGGCTCTAGCCGGTTTGCGTTCTTAGGAATGGAGTTTAGGGACTAAAGGGGCATCCAGTGCATTCTAGAAGTCCCCGAGCTGGCTGAGCTTGAACTAGAGGAAGGACTGTTAGGGAGGCCGGGTGACTGAGGAGATGGAGCCGGAGAGAGTAACAAGTTAGCATTTACCGGGAGGCAGCTGAGCCGCTGGGAATTCTGAGAACCGTGTGGCAGGCTACCGTCAAGTGATACCGTTATAGTCCTGCAGAATGAGGTGGGAAATGGATTTGTGTGGCACACTCCCAAGGCTGCTCACTATTGAAGTCTAGTTGAGTAACGAGCGACTTGGAGAAAACAGTGCAGAAGTCCCGGGGAAAGAGGCCTGTGTGGGGAGCGGGACTCTGAAAGGCTAGAAGAGGAAAGGAGGAGCACAGAAGTCGCTGCGGGAGCTCAGGGCAGCAGCTACATGATGGATTCTCAGCAGCCAGGGTCCCTGCACTTTCTAGAGTAGCTTGCCCGTGTCACGGATGACAGGCAAGCCACCTTGAGATGTCATCTACACATTCTGCTAAGGGAAAAAAAGCCCTCACACTGAAGCCTCAAACTATAGACCTAATTAGCCCAGAAAGACCTCCCAAGAGTAGCCAGGAACGCATAAGTTCAGCTGGCCCACCAAACGGCAAGGCAGAAAGGACCCACCTGACCAGCACACGACAGCTGTACTCAAGCGCCTTATGCTAAACGGTCCAGCTTATAAGTCCCTGTCATTCTGCCTTCTTCCCCAGAGGTCCACTGTTTGACGCTTAGAAAGAGGAACGATTTTCATTTCTGGAGTTCCACGTTTGGGGCTTTTTCTGAGTGCCTGGGCTTTGAACATCATTCCCCACCCAGATCCCGTGAGGGGAGGTTCAGCTGTCCGTTTCCAGGCACAGCGGTTCTGCTGCGCTTTAAGATGCTTTTCTTTGGGAACAATGGCAGGGGCACCTTAGAGTTCTAGCTGAGGAGCCGTGGTTGTGGGGAACAGGAGCTGGGAGCAGCCAGTGTGAGTCTGTGCTCACACAAAGGAGAGGAAGCAGCTCTTTCCTCTGAGACACACTGCCTAAGATTTCACAGGGACGCTCAGACTGGCCATTCGCAGAAGCCTGGGATCTCATCAGCTACTCATTTCCTACGTGGAAATGTTCAGGGCCAAGGCATCAGAATCCTGTCCAGGACAAGTTCTCGGTCTCACTACCCTCATTTCAGTTCTTTCCTGTGTTCGCCTGAGCCGGTTGTATCAGAATGACTTCTTTAAGTTCAGAAATCTGGTGATTTTTCTTCTTTTTCTGAATTCTAGTCTGTTATTTCTTCCTTTCTATGCTTTTCTCTGTGAAGCAGTGGATTTGATGTGACTACAACCCAAATAATTCTTGAGGTCCTGTGTAATGCTCCTTTCAAAGAAGACTGGTCTAATAGCCAAAGCAATGGAAAACTAAATTCAATGTTTCCTTGTCTCTTTAAGGTAAAACCGCCCTGTTACAACAAAGGAAATGTCCCTCTTTTCTCCCTGTGGCTCTAGGGCTTCTTATTCCTACAATCTTCCCAGACATGAGCTTACTGCCATCCGTCCTTGCTGGTCCCCTCTTGCTGTCTCTTTTTGACGTGACTCTCATGGTTCTTTTAACTTATTCTCATTAAACCCATTACCTGGAGTCTCCAAAACACAGGAGAGTCCTGTGAGGTGACAGGCATCAGTCCTGACCCCTGAAACCATAGAGAGAAAGAAGATGATTGGTGTGTGACCTCTTCAGTTTGTGGGAGGGACGCTGCCAGCACCCAGTCCAGCTAATCACAAGAAGCCCCTGTCAGAAGGACACATCTACTTCCCCTGGCACTCTGGTCCCCCCTCCCCACCACCAGTGTTCTCCCCTTCCCTATTCCTCACCCCAGCCCGGTTTCCTTCTGAATTGCCAGGCATTTGTTTTTCTAATACTGCTTCTTCAACGCCCTCCCATTGCATCCACCCCACTTATCCAGAGGGGCGTGGCTTTAGATACCTAATAAAACTCTGGGGTTCTTGGTCTTGATGTCTGACCACATCTGCTTCTCTTTTACTGATCACCTCTCCTTGGGGGATGGAGGACCCTTGCACTTAGTGGACCAGAGATCAGACCACAAGTGGAAATGAGTATAACTTGGGGTACAGGGCTTTGGGGGGGCACCTGGGCCCTGGAGAGAGCAGCCCTACCACAGACATTCTCAGGATAATGTTCAGATGCTACCATGCTGACCAGACAGCTGTGAGGACTGACAGGCCCCAAATGAACTTGGGTCATAGGAGAGAGCATTCTGGGCTTCCTGCCCTTGGGATGGGAAGACAGGAAGCATTGCCTGCTTTTGCAGCCTCTTGATGTTGCAGGTTACTGTAGCCGAGTTCACATAGGATTCTTGGTCACCTTGGAGGGTGGCATATTTCCTGTTTGCACACACACTTCTTCCCGAGGTAGGGAGATGCCGTCTCTCAACTCTTCTGGCCACCACACTTTTTCACCCCAGAGCACACACCGTTCTGTTCTTTTCTTTCCTTTAATGTGATGTCCCACATGCCTTTTTGAGACTTACATGTGTTTCCATGAATGTGGGGTCACTTAACTGTCCTCCGAGGGCTGAACACAGCATGTATCTCTGTGTGTGTTCAATTCTTACAGAAATCCTGTAGTGTTGGCTACATGCTCCTGTGAAGAGGGGGGAGGTGCCGAGGCTCAGAGAGTTTCTCTGTTGGGTTGAACATTACTCAGCAGGAGGCGAGGTGGCAAGTTAACACTTAGAACTGTCCCCTATGCCTTTTCTTCCTTTGAGGCCCTTTTTGTAGGGAAAGAATTGACCCCAGTTAGACACTGCACCTCTTTTCCTCAGTTATGGTGGTTTTAGAGGCCCTAAAATAATACAGACGGTCTGCCTGGCTGACTCCAGGAAGGTTTATGATTCACCAGTGTCGGTTGGTACAAGGCAAGGTTTGAGTGAAACCTACCCCGTAGACGAAGACTGGCACTTCCCGGCATCATGTTTCACAGTCCTTGCCAGCTAAACATCTTCCTGATGCCCAGGATGGTTGACCATGTCTGTCCACTGTCCCCACCAGATCCCAAAGTCATGGACCTTTCCTATTAGCTCTTAGCACATTGGTACCTTGGTACCCAGGTTTTCTGTGTCTTGGATTAAGCAGCTACTGAATAACACAGTGATGCTGAGCCAACCATTGAAGTGGTTTTCAAACTGTTCTGAGGAGTTCATGGAGTACTCTATGCTATGCTCAGGTCGTTCCTCAGGGCTTAGGGCTCTCTTCCTTTGTGATGGGATGACAGGAAGCTGCTCTCTCTCTCTCTCTCTCTCTCTCTCTCTCTCTCATGTGTGTGTGTGAGAGAGAGAGAATGTATAAATCAATAAGATGAGTGTTTATCTTATTCAACTACCTTCTTACTGTCTTGATTTGCAGGGGGGTGTAGAAAAAATACTAATTTGATTGGCAGGGTATTTTTCCTAATTCACATCCTTTCCATGGCTAAGATAAATATTCTCGCCCATTCTCTATGTAGCTGTTTAACTCATTTCAAATGTTATTCAGAAAGATTGCTTTTTAAAGTTTCTGTGAGGTTGGCACTATAATTATGCTTTGATTTATTGCTAAAATTATCACATAACGATCTGAGAATGTGCATGTTGTACAATTCTCTGTTTTCTTCTTTGAATATTTCTTTGGTCATGGAGCCTGTTTTCCACTTGTGTCACGGATTTCTGGAGCTGGAAGGGAGACTGACACCCTCCCCTCCTCCAAATCAGGCTTTAATTCCTGCAATCACACCAAAGACAACATTTTACTGTGTTTCAGGGCACATAAAGTCATCAAAATTTTTTGTAATTCCATCATTTGATGACTTTGCTTGCCTTGGTCAGGGTTAACTTTGTTCCCCTCTTCATGCTTTATGTGCTAATGGCAGTCTTAAGCATCTGACCATGGAGCTGAAGTACTGTGTCATAGGAACAAATGCCTGTGGACCCTTGGACCCACAGGCTCTAGTGTGGTCATCAGTGGTTTTGATTTAAGTTACCACTTAGCGTGTTTTTGTACTTTTATTTCTTTTTCCATGTGTATGAGAAGTTTGCACATTTACTATTTGGTCTCCTCTCTGCTGCCCTCCTTCGTTCTCTCCATCCTGGTTTTTTTTTGGGGGGGGGGTGTTCGTTTGTTTGTTTTTGTTTTTGGGGTTTTGTTCTTTCAGTGTTGATTTTCTACTCAGGTAGAGGAGTAGTTCTGTTGGTCATTTTAAGTATGATCAAGACAGAGCTCAACTACCTGAGGCCAAAAGCCCCCCTCTACCATCATTCTTTATGGTCGTAAATAAAGCTGAGATCTGGACCACACAGAACCCTGTGACCTTGGGTCCAACACCATTACCCCCAGCTTCCAACCTCCCAGTCACTGGCTCGCGTTCTTCAGGGAAAGCATTCCCAAGCCTTCCAGGTATCCTCGTTTCGAATAGCTGAGCATCCACCCTTGTCTGACCTTCTCCCCCTGCTCTTGAGGACCCTCCTCCCCATGACCCCTCTGTTTCCTTCTCCTAACCTCCTCTCCTTCCTCCCCCTTCCGGTCAATGAGCTGTTTTCCCAGTCCTTTCCTTTCCTTTATTGTGAGGCATAGTCTTGCCAAGTTGCTCAGGCGGCACCTGAACTAACTCTGTAGCCTAGGCTGGCCTTCAGCTTGAGGTTTTCCTACCTTAGCCTCATGAGTAGCAGGGATTATAGTCTTTTGCCATCAGGTCCAGCTAGGACTTTCCTTCCTTCCTTCCTTCCTTCCTTCCTTCCTTCCTTCCTTCCTTCCTTCCTATTTCCTTCATCTCTTCCTTCCTTCCTTCCTTCCTTCCTATTTCCTTCATCCCTTCCTTCTCTCTTTCCTTTCCTTCCTTCATCCTTCCTCTTTTCCTTCCTTCCTTTCTTCCTCTCTTCCTCTTTCCTTCCCTCTCTCCCTTCTTTCCTTCCTTTCTGTTTTTGAGACAGAATTTTCACTGTGTAGTCCAGGCTCTTAGAATTTAGAATGTGCTCCAAGCTAGCCTTAAATTCACACGTGCCTTGGTCTCCCAAGTGCTGGGATTGCAGGCACCACCCCCCATCCCAGCAAGAACTTTTCTTTCTCCACAACTCCATCTTGCCTCTAGTTCCTTTCCTGTGCCTCCACACCTGTGGGCTTCGCTGGGCTTTTACTCAGCATCACCGAGTCTGTCTCAAGCTTTGCTTCTGCTTTCAAATGGAAAGTGGAGGCAAGAAAATGAACCTTCATGAAAGTAGCTTTTCCTGTGCAGTCTGGAAATAATGCCCCATTTCGCACCGAGTGCGGTGAGAGAAAAAGACAACAGCCGCACACGTATCTGCTGCTTTTGCGCCTGAGCCCAGTGCCTCTCTGTGCTTCCACCCTCACAGGCACCTCAGCTTCAGGTGGAACGGCTGCCTTCCATTGCCCGCGGTGCCGTTTCTTTTCGCTTGTCACTACAAAGGAGAGGAAATGACAAGGAAAGCAGTTTCCGGCAGCACGGGGTTACCTGCTGCTGACAGCAATGACAGAGACACACTGAAATGTGCTCTTTAACACAAGAAGTGCCAAGGTCCATAGCTGGACCAGAGTTCCAGGAGGCCACCAGTCTGGCAGCACGTCTATCTTCATCCTCTGCATCATCACCAAGACTCCCAATGTCCGTCTTCTTCATGACCACATGGAGGATTGAGATGGAATCTTACTGTAGATTTGATTGGCATTCCATAACGACAGACAATGTTACGTAACATTTTGTGTCTTCAGTGGCCACCTGTATAGTTTGTGTGTGTATGCCTTTCTTTTAAAAAATTTCCTTTATTATTTTTATTGTATGCGTATGGGCAGGGTTTTTGCCAGCTCTCATGTCTGCGCACCACCTGATTGCAGTGCCTGTGGAGTCCAGAAGGGGGAGCTGGATACCCTCAGAACTGGCGTGATTAGTGGGCGCTAGGAATCTGACCTGGGTTCTCTGGAAGAGCAGTCAGTGCTCTTAATGGCAGAGCCATCTCTGCAGCCCCTACTTTTTCCTTTTTTTTTTTTTTTTTTTTTTTTTTTTGGTTTTTCGAGACAGGGTTTCTCTGTGGTTTTGGAGCCTGTCCTGGAACTAGCTCTTGTAGACCAGGCTGGTCTCGAACTCACAGAGATCCGCCTGCCTCTGCCTCCCGAGTGCTGGGATTAAAGGCGTGCGCCACCACCGCCAGGCCCTACTTTTTCCTTTTGTCATATATGCTTTTAGTGTTGGTTAAGCAGTCATTGTCTAAAACGTCATGGAGAATTGTGCCTGCTTTCTTCCAGCGATTTGCATTTGCTCCTGCCTTCAGGTCGCTGGCCGGTTCTGTGTTAATACTTGCATAGGGCATGAGATGTGGGTCTATCCTCCTCCACTAGTGAACGTTCAGGTGTTCCAGTGACATTTATTGGGAAGACTGTCCCCACCCCCAACAAACACAGAGGATTGTTTCCACACCTCTCTCAGAAATCAGCTGAGCACAAATGTCACGGTTCATTCCTGGACCGTGTTCCATTCTATCAACTTGTAAGTCTCTCTCTGCACCAGGACCTTGGGAATGGAGGCTTTGCAGCACATTATGCAATCAGGAAGGGTGAGCCCTCCAACACCGTTCTTGTTTTTCAAGAGTATTCTTAGCTTTTCTTGGTTCCTTAAACATCCATGAGAATGATGAGATCACCTTGTCCCTTTCTGCAGAAAAATCTATGTTGAGTCTGTAGGCCAGCTTGGGAATATCACCTGCCACTCACCTATGTGAAGTTTTCCAATCTATGACTGTGAGCTGCCTCCCTCTTTTTTAGATCTTATTTTTAAAAAAACAAAAAAAAACAGTGTTTTATAGTTTTATAGTTTTCAGGGTTTGAGATTTACACTATCTTGGTTAATTTCTTTGCAAGCATTTTATTTTTAATGTAGGTGGAGACTGCTCATTCATTTCCCGGCCACCCAGACCCAAAATAATCACATAGAAACCCTATTAATTACAACACTGTTTGGCCAATAGCTTAGGCATATTTCTAGCTAACTATTACATCTTAATTAACCCTTTTCTGTGTATCATCACGAGGCTGTGGCCTACTGTAGACATAGGTCACAAAATAATCCCACAACAGTTTGGAATTATGATTAATAAAAGGGTTATTTATTTAAGGGGAAAACTTACAGATCACTGTCCTAGACAACAGCCCTCTGTGTGACCAGGAACAGAGTCTAGTAGCGGGAAGCAGAGTTGGAAGCAAGAGAGAGAGCAGGGCTACCACTGCTTTTTAAAGCAAAAGAGACCACGCCCAAGTGGCTGAGGGAGCAGAAGGAGCTCCTGCAGCAGCCCACTGGCATGATTCTGGCTGGCAGCTGGCATCTTTCTCCTTCGGTAACTACATGGCATCTCCCTGACTCTGCCTACTTTTTCTATATCTCTGTTTGGATTTACTGGCTTTACTCTGCATTTCCCTCCTGGCTCTACTCTGCTAAGCCATTGGTCAAAACAGCTCCTTTAATAACCAATAGTAATAAAAACATATTCAGAACATACAGAGGGGAGTCCCACATTACTTAACACCCTTTCCTATTTTCGTTGGACTGACTTTACTGCAGATGTATAGAAGCAGAACTGACTTTGCGTCAGTTTGACCTCGACTCCTGCGCTCTCATTGTGCTCACGTACCTGTTATTTTCACATTTCAGTCGTTCCCTCAGGGTTTCCTAGAGTGGAGATTGTAGAATTTTAGATAGATATAGTTTTAATTATCTCTTTGCAGTCTGAAAATTTTATACATCTTTAACTTCCTGACTAACTAGAGTCTTGAGCATGGCATAGGGCAGAAACGCCAAGAAAGGACATCTTACCTCATCTTGCTCTTGGGAGGAAAGTCTGTTTCTCACCACTGGTCTATAGGTTCTAGAGCCTTCCGAAGGATGCCAGGCTGCCTTTCTACTCTGCTTCTTCTTTAAACCGTAAAAGGAGTTGGTGTGTAGCTGAACTGTTTTGTGCCCCTGCGGAGAAGACCTTGTGAGTCCCCCCTTTAGGACATGGATATTGTGTATCACATTAGCAACCTCTGAACCATATAGCACCCATGAGTTCCCACAATAAATACCACTTGTTCAAGATGTGTAAGCCCTTCTCTATGATGGGCCATTTGGTCTGCTAATACTTTATAGAGGATTTTTTGCATCTCTAGCCAAAGAGAGACACATTTCTTTTCTTGTAGTGTATGTGTCTTGTCTTGGTATCGGGATAATACTAGATAATGAGTTGAAGAGTGTTTTTTCCTATAGTTCTGTCTTCCTGAGATGAAGTGAGTTCCACAGTCACAGTAGGAATGTCCAGGAATTTCTAATTACTTGCCACTGTGATAGCTCTCTAAGTCACATTTTTGTGTGTGTGTGTGTGTGTGTGTGTGTGTGTATATATCATCCAGGTGCTACTCATTATTATAATATTTAGACATGACTTTTGTAACTTTAATTTTTTTCTTTAAAAATAAATACAACATATATTTATATCAATAAGAAAAAAAAGAAAAGAAAGAGATAGCAAGTGCAACACACACACACAACAAAAGACAAAACATGGAGTTGTTTTATGTTGACACACTACTCCTGGACATGGTTGGCTTTTTCTAGAGTGTGGATGATATACTCACAGACACTCCATTGGAGAACGCTGATTTTTTTTTCCTTTCTCAGCAGGTATCGTCACAGATTCTTAGTTAGAGGTGGGACTTTGTGTCCACTTTCCTGTCCCAGTCAGGACTTTGTCCGGTGTGGACCTGTTCAGGTCTTGTGCCTGCTGTCACAGTCTGTGCATTCAATATGTGTGTCAGTCCTGTTGTGTCTGGAAGATTCTGTTTCCTTAGTCATCCACCATGTCTGGTTCATAGAATCTTTCCACCTTCTCTTCAGCATAGATCCCTGAAACTTGAGGAGAAGAGTTTGGTGAAAACATTCCACTCAGGGATGAGTGCTCCAAAAAATCTCTCAGGCTCTGTGTGTCCAGTTATATGTCTCTGTGTTCCCGTCTTCCACAAGAAGCTTCTCTGACAAGGGATGAGTGAGGCACTGATCTATTTTATTACTGTGTTCCTTTAGCAGAATAATAATCATAGGTTTTCCCCCTAGACCAGGCCCTATCTAGTCTCAGATTCTTGGCCACTTTGGCATGTATAGGTTCCACCCCAAGGAGTGGGCCCTAGATTAACAAGAGACTGGTTGGTTATTCCCATAACATTTGTGCCATTACTGCATCTGCATATTTTTGCAGACAGGTCTCTGTTGTAGGTCAGAGGGTATACAGCTGGGTGATACTGATGATTACTCTTCTCCTTATGTAGTGTGAAAAGTACCTCTTAGCACCATGAATGCTTGTCAATAGGTGTGAAACTTCCAGCTAGGTACCAGATGACTTAAATAGGCAGTGTCTTTAGCAAAGGGGTCTTAACACCAGGTTTTTGAGACTAACCAATAGCCTTGGCAATAGCCTGTGATGTTTGGGGTGTCCATGGGACCCCTTTAGCCATGACTCAACAAGATATAACCCATTCCTGGTACTGAAGGTTTTACTTGGTGGTATAAGATGTCTAGTTGGGGCATTGTCTCCCTCATTATATACTGACTTCTCTTAAGTTCCTTTTATATATGTATATATTTTAGGAAGCTTCTACAGTCGTAGGTTTCCATATGGCTTTGTAAAAGGCCTCTATGATATTCCCTCCTTTACTCCACTCTCCCATCTCCCTCCCCATTCAGTCCTCCTGAGCCCTATACTCTTGTCTCCCTTCCTTGGATGATCCCTTCCTCCTCCCTGGTCCCTCACAAGCTCCCTAAGCTCTGCAGTTATTCAGGTTGAAATACACATATCTAGAGCTTAGATGCCAAAATCCACATGTAAGAGAAAACACACAGTGTTTGTCTTTAGGATCTGGGTTACCTCACTCAGGATGATTGTTTCTAGCTCCGTCCATTTATCCGCTAACTTTATAATTCCATTTTTTCCTTAATAGCTGAACAATATTCCATTGTGCAAATGCACCACTTTTTATCATCCATTCATTGGTTGATAGACATCTAGGTTGTTTCCAATTTCTGGCTATTATGAACAGAGCAGCAATGAAAGTGGATAATCAAGTATCTCTGTAGTAAGATGTAGATTCCTTGGGACTAATGTCTAAGAGTTTTACAGCAGGATCTTGTGGTAGATCTATTTTCAGCTTTTTGAGGAAGCACCACACTGATTTCCATAGTGACTGCACAAGTTTGCGTGCCCACTAGCAAACTTGTGTTCCCGCCATTGTGCTACCATTTGTTATACTGGTCTTGGCCATTCTGATGCAGTAAGATGAAATCTCAAAGTAGTTTTAATTCACATTTCCCTCATGACTAAGGATATTGAACCTTTTTTTTTTTTAGTATTTCTCAGTGATTTACATTTCATCTTTTGAGAATTCTGTATAGTTCATAGAATCTTTCCACCTTCTCTTCAGCATAGATCCCTGAGACTTGAGGAGAAGAGTTTGCTGAAACTATTTTTAACTGTTTTTTTTTTCTTGATGTTTTTTGTGTGTGGTTTTGAGTTATTGGTTTTTTTTGGTTCTTTATATATTTTGTTTGGTTGTTGTTATTTTGTGTTTTTTGTTCTTTGGGTTTGGGGTGTTTTTTTGAGACAGGGTTTCTATTTATAGTCCTGACTATTCTGGAACTTGCTTTGTAGACCAGGCTAGCCTCAGATTCACGTAGATCCACCTACCTTTGCCTCCTGAGTGCTGGAAATAAAGATTTGTACCACCACTGGTTCTTTATGTATTCTAGATTGTTGTAAGGAGGCCACTAGTTAGTTCCCTAATGCTTAGCCCAAAAATAATCACACAGAAACTATATTAATTAAATAACTGCTTGGCCCCTTAGCTCTAGCTTCTTATTGGCTAACTCTTACATATTAATTTAACCCATTTCTATTAATCTGTGTATCACCACGTGACTGTGGCTCACCGACTAAAGTTCTGCATCTTGGCATATATCTCCGGTGGGGCTTCATACTCTGCCTCCTTTCTCCCAGCATTCAGTTTTGTTTTCCCCGCCTACCTCTATTCCCTGTGCAGGCCCAAGACAGTTTTTTTTTTTTTATTAACCAATGGTATTCACAGCATACAGAGGGGAATCCCACATCATTAGATAATAGCCCTCTATCAGATAGGTAATTGGTAAAGACCTTTTCTGCTCTTTAGGTTGCTGCTTACTCAAATGGTGGTGTCCTTTGTGGCACAGAAGTTTTCAGCTTCATAAGATCCCATTTATGAATGGTTGGTTTTAGCGCCTGTGCCACCAGTGTCCTGTTCTGAAAGTCCTTTCCTGTGTGTGCCAATCAGTTCTAATCTACTCCCTACTCTCTTTCCTATCAGATTCAGGGTGTCTGGTCTTACATTGAAGTCCTTGATCTACCTAGTGCTGAGTTTTGTGAATGATGTTATGTCAATGCCATGCTGTTTTATTATAAGAGTTTTTTAATACAACTTGAAATTTGAAATGATGATACCTGTAGCAGTTCTTTTGTTATTCAGGATTTTTTTTTTACTATCCTGAATATTTTTTGTGTTTCCATATGAAGTTTATTGTTTTTCAAATTTTGTAAAAAATTTTGATGGGAATTGAATTGAATCTGTAGATTGCCTTTGGTAGGATAGGCATGTTGGCTATAGTAAAGACTACCAATTCACAAGCATGGGAAATCATTCCATCTTCTGGTGTCTTCTATAACTTCTTCAGTTGCAGGATTTTTTTACTATACAAATCATTTGCTTGGTTAGAGTAATCCTAACTTGCTGTTGTTGTTAGGCTCTTGTGAAAGGCACTGTTTCCTTGATTTATTTCTCAGGATGTTTGTCATTTGTTATAAAGGAAAGCTACCAATTTTTGTGTTTCGATTTTGTGTGTTAATTCTGCTACTTGACTAAAGGTGTTTATCAGCTGTAGATGTTTCCTAGTGGAATCTTTGGGAACTTTTATGTATAAAATCATATCGTCTGTAAATAAGGAGACTTTGACTTCTTCCTTTCCTGTGTGAATCTCCTTGATATCCCTCATTTGTCTTATTGTTCTAGAAAGGACTTCAAGTACTTTATTAAGTATAGAGAGAATGAACATTCTTGTCGTGTTCCTGATGTTAGAAGAAATGCTTTGAATTTCTCTGCATTTAAAATGAGGTTGGCTGTGGGCTTTCTGTATGTTGCCTATGTTATGTTGAGGTGTGTCCCTTATATCCCTAGTCTCTCCAGAACTTTTATCATGAAGGGATGTTGGATTTTGTCAAAGTCTGTTCTGCATCTAATGAGATGATCAAATATTCTTTGTCTTTCAGTCTGTTTATTCATGGGTTGTATTTATTGATTTGCATATGTTAAACCATCCTTACATCTCTGGGATGAGGCCAATTTAATCATGGTACATGCTCTTTTTATGAATTCAGTTTGCAAGTATTTTTATGAACTTTTGCATTTATGTTCATAAGAAATACTGGTCTGTAATTTTCCTTTTTTTTCTTGGGTCTTTGTATGGTTTTAGTATTGAGGTAACAGTGGTTTCATAAAAAGAATTAGGAAATGTTCCTTCAGTTTCTATTTTGTAGATAATTTGAGAAGTATTGGCATTAGTTCTTGTTTAAAAATCTGGTAGAATTCTTCACTAAATCCCTTTGTCCCTGAGGAGTGTTTTGTTTGTGTTTATTTTTAATTACTGTGTCTATTTTACTAGAGGCTATGGGTTTGTTTAAATTTTTTTATTTCATTTTAATTTAACTTTGATGCATCATATATATCAAGAAATTCATCCATTTCTCTTAAGTTTTTGAGTTTGATGGCATACAGGTTTTTAAAATATTTCCTTATGACTATCTTAAATTTCTCAGTTTCTATCCTAATGCCCCCCTTTTCATCTCTAATTTTGTCAGTTTGGATATTCTCTCCACATCTTTTGGTTGACTTCTCTAGAAACTGGTCAATCTTGTTGCTTCTCTCAAAGAACCAACACTCATTTCACTGATGCTTTGTATTGTTTTTGGATTGTTTGTTCATTTGTTTCTCTTTATTGATTTCAGCTCTGAGTTTTTTCTTCCCATCTACTCTTTTTCAGTGTTATTTCTTCTTGTTTTCTAAAGCTCTCCAGTGTGTTGTTAAGTTATTTGTATGAAATTTCTCCAGGTTTTGGGGTGTTTGGTGTTGTTTTGTTTTGTGATGTAGTCACTTAGGGCTATGAACTTGCTCTTAGTACATTCTTCACTGTGTTCAATAGGTTTGGGTATGTTGTGTTTTCCTTCTTGAGTTCTGTCTGAATTTTCATTCACTAGTGAGCTGTTCGGTGTCCTTGAGTTTGTGTACTTTCCACTGTTTCTATTTTTGTTGATTTCCAGGGTTTTTTTTTTTTTTAAAAAAATCCATGATGGTCAGACAGGAGACAGGGCATTATTTAAATCTGTAAAATATCTGTTGGGATGTGCTTTGTGTCTGACTATGTGTCAGTTTTGGAGGAAGTTCAATGGAGAAAAGTAGTATATCTTTAGTGTTGGGGTGGGGTGTTCTGTAGACGGCAGTTAGGCCCATGACTTATGTCATTATCTCCAGCATTTCTCCACTTAGTGTTTGTCTGGATGACCTGTCCATTGGCGAGAATGGAGTATTGAAGTCTTCACTCTCGCTGTATTAGGGTTAATATGTATTTAGTAGTAGTGTTTCTTTTATGACGTTACAAGCCCTTGTGTTTAGTGCATAGATGTTTAGAATTGGAATATCCTCTTGTGGATTTCTCTTTGAATGGGTATGTAGTATCCTTCTCTATCTCTGATTAGTTTAAGTTTGAAGTCTAGTTTTTTAGATATTAGATATCTATACCTGCTTGCTTCTAGTTTCCATTTGCTTGGAATATCTTTTTCCATTGTTTTACCCTGAAGTGATTTCTGTCCTTTTTGGTGAGATGTGTTCCTTTGATGCAGCAAAAAGATGGATCTTATTTTCTTTTTTAAAAAAAAAATCCCAATAGAATTATTTTTATTGCATACATACATTACTTCCAGATAATTCCTAGATATAATAAGAATTAAGTCTTACTAACCTCATTACTATTTCTGTTCAGACACTGAGGAAATTGAAGCAGAGGGAGGTTAAATAAGTTGTCTGTTGTAACCTAGCAATTAAGCAGTTGAACCAAGGGTCAATGTGCCTTGGACTTAGGAGCCAGAATTTGTGTTGCTGTCCTACCACGTCCCATCAGAAATGCAAGCCTAGCATAGCTACCTGTTACAGTTTGATATGAATTCTGTTGTTCTGTTTACTTGGATTTTTGTTTTGCTTTGCTACTTTTAAATGAAATGAGCAATAAAACTTAGAGCCTCCCTTAAGAAGCCATTTTATACAATTATTATTACTATTCATTTGTCATTTCAATGATGTGAAATTTCTTTTTTATTGATTTTATTGAGCTATACATTTTTTCTCTGCTCTCCTCCCTTTCTCTCCACTCCCCTTCAACTCCCTCCCATAATCTCCATGCTCCCAATTTACTCAGGAGATCAAATCTTTTTTTACTTCCCATGTAGATTAGATCCATATATGTCCCTCTTAGGGTCCTCATTGTTGTCTAGGTTCTCTGGGATTATAAATTGTAGGCTGGCTTTCTTTGCTTTATGTTTAAAAACCACTTATTAGTGAGTACATATGATATTTGTCTTTCTGGGTATGGGTTACCTTACTCAATATAATGTTTTCTAGCTCCATCCATTTGTCTGAAAATATCAAGATGTCATTATTTTTTTCTGCTATGTAATACTCCATACTGTATATGTGCCATATTCTTCTTATCCAGTCTTTAGTTGAAGGGCATTTAGGTTGTTTCCAGGTTCTGGCTATGACAAACAATGCTGCTATGAACATAATTGAGCACACAGTTGAACATCCTTTGGATATATACCCAAAGTAGTATTACTAGGTCTTGAGGAAGGTGGTTTCCTAATTTTTTGAGAAATCACCACACTGACATCAAAAGGGATGTACCAGCTTGCATTCCCACCAGCAATGCAGGAGAGTTCCCTTTACTCCACATCCTTTCCAGCATAAGGTATCCTCAGTGTTTTGGATCTTAGCCATTCTTACAGCTATAAGATAGAATCTCAGAGTGTTTTGATTTGCATTTCTTTGATGACTAAGGATGTTGAACATTTCCTTAAGTGTCTTTCAGCTGTTTTAGATTCCTCTTTTGAGAGTTCTTTGTTTAGGTCTGTACCCCATTTTTTTATTGGATTATTTGTTCTTTTGATGACCAATTTCTTGAGTTCTTTGTACATTTTGGAGATCAGACCTCTGTCTGATGTGGGGTTGGTGAAGATCTTTTTCCTATTCTGTAGATTGTCATTTTGCCTTGTTGACCATGTCCTTTGCTTTACAGAAGCTTTTCAGTTTCAGGAGGTCCCATTTATTAAAATTGTTTCTCTCAGTGTTTCTGCTACTGGGGTTATATTTAGGAAGTGATCTCCAGTGCCAATGTGTTCAAGTGTACTTCCCACTTTCTCTTCTATGAGGTTTAGTGTGGCTGGCTTTATGCTGAGGTCTTTGATCCATTTGGACTTGAGTTTTGTGCATGGTGGTAGATATGGATCTATTTTCATTCTTCTACATGTTGATATCCAGGTATGCCAGCACTATTTATTAAATGTGCTTTCTTTTTTCCATTTGATATCTTTTGGTTCTTTGTCAAAAATCAGGTGTTCAAAGGTGTATGGGTTAATATCTGGGTCTTCGATTCTATTTCTTTGGCCCTCCTGTCTGTTTTTATGCCAATACCATGCTGTTTTCAGTACTTTAGCTCTGTAGTAGAATTTGAAGTCAGGGATTGTGATGCCTCCAGAAGTTATTTTATTGTACAAGATTGTTTTGACTATCCTGGGTGTTTTTTTTTTGTTGTTGTTGTTGTTGTTTTTCCATATGAAATTGAGTACTGTTCTTTTGAGGTTTGTGAAGAATTTTGCTGGGCATTGCATTGAATCTGTAGATTGCTTTTGGTAAGATTGCCATTTTTCTATGTTAATTCTACCTATCCGAGAGCATGGGGGATCTTTCCACTTTCTGATGTCTTCTTTAATTTCTTTCTTCAAAGATTTAAAGTTCTTGTCATACAAGTCTTCCACTTGATTGGTTAGAGTTACTCCTAGATATTTTATGCTATTTTTGGCTCTTGTAAAGGGAGATGTTTCTCTGATTTCTTTCTCAGCCCATTTACATCTGTGTAAAGGAAGGCTACTTTTTTGAGTTAATCTTATATCCTGCTACATTACTGAAGGTGTTTATGAGTTGTAGAAGTTCCTTGGTAAAATTTTGGGGTCTCTTATGTATACTATCATATCATCAGCAAATAGTGAGAGTTTGACTTCTTCTTTTCCAATTTGTATCCCTTTGATCTCCTTTTGTTATCTTTTTGCTCTAGCTAGGACCTCAAGAACTATATTGAATAGACATGGAGAGAGTGGACAACCTTATCTTGTTCCTGATTTCAGTGGTATCACTGACAGTTTCCCTCCATTTAGTTTGATGTTGGCTGTTGGCTTGCTTTATTGTGTTTAGGTATGTTTCTTGTATCCCTGCTCTCCCCAAGACCTTTATCATGAAGGGATGTTGTAGTTTGTTGAAAGCTTTTTAAGCTTCTAATGAGATTATCATGTGAATTTTATTTTTCAGTTTGTTTATATGGTGGATTACATTGACAGGTTTTTGTATGTTTAACCATCCCTGCATCTGTGGGATGAAGGCAACTAGATCATGGTGGATGGTGGTTCTGATGTGTTCTTGGATTCTATTGCCAGTATTTTATTTAGTATTTGTACATCAATGTTCATGAGTGAGATTGGCCTGTAATTCTCTTTCTTAGTAATGTCTATGTGGTTTGGGTATCAGGGTAATTGTAGCCTCATAAAAAGAGTTTGGCAATGTTCCTTCTGTTTCTATTGTGTGGAATAATTTGAGGAGTATTAGTATTAGTTCATCTTTGAAAATCTTGTAGAATTCTGAGCTGAAACCATCTGGTCCTGGGATTTTTTTGGTTGGGTGACTTTTGATGATTGTTTCTATTTCTTCGGCAGTTTAGGTCTGTTTAATTTGCTTATCTGGTCTTGATTTAATTTTGGTAAGTGATATTTATCCAGAATGTTGTCCATTTCCTTTAAGTTTTCCAATTTTGTGGATTACAAGTTTTCAAAATATGACTTGATGATTCTCTGGATTTATTCCATGTCTATTGTTATGCCCCCCTTTTCATTTGTGATTTTGTTAATTGGATATTCTCTCTCTGCCTTTTGGTTAGTTTAGATAAAGGTTTGTCTATTTTGTTGATTTTCTTGAAGAACCAACTCTTTGTCTCATTGGTTCTTTGTATTGTTTTCTTTGTTTCTATTTTGTTGATTTCAGCTCTCAATTTGATTATTTCCTGCCAACTAGATCTCTTGGGTGAGTTTGCTTCTTTTTGTCCTAAAGTTTTCAAATGTTCTGTTAATTCACTAGTGTGGGGTTTTTTCAGCCTTTTTATGTAGGCATTTAGTGCTATGAACTTTCCTCTTAACACTGCTTTCATTGTGTCCCATAAATTTGGGTATGTTGTGTGGTCATTTTCATTGAATTTTAGGAAGTCTTTAATTTCTCCATTTATTTCATCTTGACCCATTGATGATTCAGGTGAGCATTGTTTAATTTTCATGTGTTTGTGGGCTTTCTGGAATTAGTGTTTTTGTTGAATTCTAGCTTTAAGCCATGGTGATCTGATAAGGCACATGGAATTATTCCATTTTTTTTCTATTTGTTTTGTTATCAAGTATGTGATTAATTTTTGAGAAGGTTCCATGAGGTGCTGAGAAGAAGGTATATTCTTTTATGTTTGAATGTTCTACATATGTCTGTTAAGTCCTTTTGAGTCATAACCTCTGTTAGTTCACTTATTTCTCTGTTAATTTTTTGCCTGAGTGAACTGTCCAGTGGTGAGAGTGGGATGTTGAAGTCTCCCACTATTAGTGTATGGGTTTTAATGTATGATTTAGGCTTTAGACGTGTTTCTTTTACATATGAGGGTTCCCTTCTATTTGGGGCAGAGATGTTCAGTATTGAAATTTCTTGATCGATTTTTCCTGTGACTAATATGAAATGTCCATCTTTGTCTCTTTTGATTGATTTTAGTTTGAAGTCTATTTTTAGATATATTGAATACCCACACCAACTTGTTTCTTAGGACCACTTAATTGAAAATTTTTTCCCAATCCTTTACTCTGAGGTGATGTCTGTCTTTGAGGTTAAGTTGTGTTCTTGTGTGCAGAAGAAGGATAGATTCTGTTTTCACGTCTAATCTGTTAACCTGTATCTTTTTATAGGTGAGTTGAGTCCATTTATATTAAAGAATATTAATGACCAGTGATTGCTATCTCCTGTTAATTTAGTTTTTGTTGTTGGTGATGTTATTTTATGTGTTTTCCCCTTCTTTGGGCTTTGCTGTTGTGAAATCATCTATTGTCTGTGTTTTTGTTGATGTAGTCAACTTCCTTGGGTTGGAGTTTTCCTTCTAGTACTTTGTGTAGAGATAGGTTTGTGGCTAGGTATTGGTTAAATCTGGTTTTGTCATGGAACATTTTGTTTTGTTCTTCTATGGTGATTGAAAGTTTTGCTAGGTGTAATAGTCTGGGATGGCATCCATGGTCTCTTAATGTCTGCATAATACTTCACCAGGACCTTCTGGCTTTCATTGTCTCCAATGAGAAGTTAGGTGTAATTCTGATAGGTCTGCCTTTATATATTATTTGACATTTTTCCTTTGCAATTCTTTATCTGTATGTTTAGTGTTTTATTATGTGGCGAGGGGACTTTTTTTTTTTTTTTTTTTGATCCAGTCTGTTCGGTGTTCTGTAAGCTTCTTGTATCTTCATAAGCATATCTTTCTTTAGGTTGGGAAAGTTTTCTCTTATGATTGTGTTAAATATATTTTTTGTTCTTTTGAGTTGAATTTCTTCTCCTTCTTCTAAACCTATTATTCTTAGGTTTGGTCTTTTCATGGTGTCCCATATTTTGGGTTAAGTTTTTGTTAGATTTAGTGTTTTCTTTGACTGGTGAGACTATTTCCTCTATTGTATCTTCAGTGCTTAAGATTCTCTCTCCCATCTCTTGTATTCTGCTCTTCATGCTTATGTTTATGGTTCCTGATCATTTTCTCGAGTTCTGTTTCTATAATTCCTTCAGCTCCTGTTTTCTTTATTGTCTCTATTTCAGTTTTCAAGTCTTGAATAGTTTCTTTCATGTTTGATTGCTTTTTCTTGGTTTTCTTTAAGGGATTTGCTGATGTCTTCTAATTTTTTGTTTGTCTTTTCCTCCATTTCTTTGAGGGAATTTTTCATTTCCTCTTGAAAAGTTTCAAACATTCTCCTGAAGTTATTTTTAAGTCATTTTCTTCTGCTTCATCTATATTTGGTTGTTAAAGTCTTGCTGTTGTAAGGTCTCAAGATTTCACTGTTGTTGTGTTGCTCTTTGTGGTGTTGAGTGTGTTCTTACCTTGTCTACCCATCTTTTCCTCTAACTGGTGTGGTTGGGGCTGTCTGTGATTCTGGTGATTAATCTTCTAGGTGCCAGTGAATCCAAGGCTCAGATGATTGTTCCTTGTCATACAGTCAGTGCCATGGTTCTAGTTACCCTGTTGGTTTTCCGTGTTCCTGGAGGTGGCTCAGCAGTTCCAGACATTGCTCTGCTCTTGTGGAGTTTGCTGTCTCAGGTCTGCTCTAGCCTATGTTGTCAGCTCAGACCTGTTTATGTAAATGTCCCTGGTCTGTATCTACTCCTGCTCCCATGGAGCTCGCTGCCTCAGGCCTGCTCTGGCCTAGGTTGCTGGTCCAGTCCTACTTTTGCAAACAACCCTGGTCTGGATCCTCTCCTGCTCTCATAGAGTTCACTGTCCCAGACCTGCTCAGGCACAGGTTGCTGTCTCAGTCCTCCTCTTTTGGAGTTCACTGCCTCATACCTGCTCTGACTAAGTTGCTGGCTCAGTCTGGCTCCTATGGAGTTCACTGCCTCAGGCCTGCTCTGGCTCTTATTTGTCCATTGTGATTGATAATTTTTCTGGGAATAGTAGTCTGGACTGGCATCTGTGGTCTTTTAGAGTTTTTAGGACATTCATCCAAGTCCTCTCGCTTTCAGAATCTCCCTTGAAAAATCAGGTGGGCCTGCCTTTTTAAGTCACTTCATCTTTTTCCCTTGCAATTCTGATATCCTTTCTTTGTTCTTTACATTTAGTGTTTTGATTATTGTCATGGGGAGTTTTATTTCTGGTCTCTTTGTTTGGTGTTCTATAAGTCTCTTGTACCTTGGTAAGTATCTCTTTCTCTTTAGATTGGGGAAATTTTCTATGATTCTGTTAAAAGTGTTTTTTATGTCTTTGACTTGAGTGTATTTTCTTTTCTATATCCCTACCATTCATAGCTTTGGTCTTTATATAGTGTCCCAGATTTCCTGCTTGTTTTATGCCTTGAATTTTTGGGTTTTATAATTCC
The DNA here is from genome assembly GCF_950005125.1 of Chionomys nivalis. NCBI lineage: Eukaryota > Metazoa > Chordata > Mammalia > Rodentia > Cricetidae > Chionomys > Chionomys nivalis. The sequence goes on along the minus strand of NC_080095.1, from coordinate 26,954,944 downwards.
TTTGACTGAGCTATCCATTTCTTCTACCTTGTTTTCAAGATCTGAAATTCTTTCTTTCATGTCTTTTTTTAAAAATATTTATTTATTTATTATGTATACAATATTCTGTCTGTGTGTATGCCTGCAGGCCAGAAGAGAGCACCAGACCCCATTACAGATGGTTGTGAACCACCATGTGGTTGCTGGGAATTGAACTCAGGACCTTTGGAAGAGCAGGCAATACTCTTAACCTCTGAGCCATCTCTACAGTCCTCTTTCATGTCTTTTAATCTGTTAGTGAGGCTTACCTCTGAGGTTTTTATTTGACATTCTGAGATTTTCTTTCTTTTTTTTTTTTTTTTTTTTTTGGTTTTTCGAGACAGGGTTTCTCTGTGGTTTTGGAGCCTGTCCTGGAACTAGCTCTTGTAGACCAGGCTGGTCTCGAACTCATAGAGATCCGCCTGCCTCTGCCTCCCGAGTGCTGGGATTAAAGGCGTGCACCACCACCACCCGGCGAGATTTTTATTTCTGGTTTTATTTCAGTTTAGGTTTTCTTTAGTGATTCTATTTCTTTGTTAAATTCTGCTTTAGTGTCTAGAATTGTTTTTATTTTTCTCTCCCATTTGTGTTTTCAAGGTCTTTATTAAGATATCTATTTATAAACTTTTTAAGATCTTTAAAACATATCCATAATTGCTATTGCTATTTTGAAGTCCTGATCTTGTACTCCAGCTATACTGCCTTTTGTGGGGCCTAGGATTGCCCGTTTCTGGAGAAGGCATATTATCTTAATTGTTCATTTTGTTTGTTTGTTTTTTGTTTGTTTGTTTGGTTGGTGGGTTTTTTGTTTTGGTTTTGGTTTGGTTTGGTTTTTTTGTTTTTTACACTGGGATCTAAGTGTTTTAACTGGTAACATTTGAAGTGTTTCTTTGTCTAGACATCTGAACCCATCTTTGTTGGGCAGGTGGTCCATTCTTTGGTTGTTGTTACCCACTTTGATTCCTGGCCAGATATGGTAGATCCCTGGTAGAGAGTTGGTCTAGTTCCAGCTAAGTAGTGGGTGTGGGGTCACTTGTGGATAATCTGTAGCTCACCAGGGAGTCACAAAAGAATGGAGATAGGCTTGAAGAAAAGGCTGAGAATGGCTGTGAAGAATAACTGGGGGGTCCTGGGTCACCAAGAGGCCTCATCCCAAGAGAATGGAGGTAGACCGGAAGGAAGGTGTCAGCCAGGTTTGCTGCAGCAGGGCTGGGAGTGAATCTGGAGAGACTGGAAAGAGAGATAGGAAGAGAGATGAAGGTTCCCCACTTGAATCTCAGCCTAGTGTGGCAGCTGTAGGTCCCTGAGAGAACAGTTCTGCAGGTCAGCAGAGTCACAAAGGACTGAAGATTGGCTAGAAGGAAAGACTGGAAAAGGACTACCAGGGGGACCGTAGATCTACACCAAGAGCCTGAGTCTCTAGGGTATGGAAGTGGACTAGAAGGAGGAACTTCTGCAGCAGGCTTCAGCAGGACTAAGGGAAGTCTGAGGTACTGTTCTCATAATGAACTTGAAAGACTCTTGTTCTTGCAGTCAACATGTGCTATATTCTTGCTCTTCCTTGGGGCTGTAGCAAGTTGTATAGTTTTTCGTCCTTGGGCTGAGGTTGTAGCTCAGTTGGTTGAGTGCTTACCTACTCCGCACAAAGTCCTGGGCTCAATTCCTTCTATCACATTACCCTGGGCATGGTAGCATATGCTTGTCAGTCCAGGACCTGGGAGGTAGAAGCAGGAGGCTCAGAAGTTCAAGTTAATTCTCAACCTACAGAGTTTAAGACCTGCCAAGGCTACATGAAGTCCTGTCTTTAAAAATTCAAAATGAATCCTTTCTCCTGTGACTGAAGACTATTTTTGCCCCCATTGTGTGAGAAAACTGAAGCTCAGTTAGTAGATAAGTTATCCCAAGTCACGTGGCTAGTACGAGGTGGTGCTGTGGCTCAAACCTCATTCACCCCAATATACATAGACCATGGTAGTCAGGCCCTAAGACTGCGAAAGTTCTGGAGGAAATGGAAATAAAATCAGGACCCTGCTTCTTTGTGGTTTCCATCACTGGATTTGCATTTGATATTGTGGAAGAATTATTATTTGAGATAGAACCTTGCTGTACAACCCAGACTAGCCTCAAATTTGAGATAATCTCCTGCCTTAGCCTCCCAAGTGCTGGGATTATAGGCATGTGCCACCACACCTGACTAGATATAAGTGTCTGGATAACCCTCACAGGAGTTTGTCCCTTCTTGTGTCCCATAACCAGCTCCCCCCTCGTGTGAAATATAAAGTTCTGTTTGGTTCCGCTGGAATCTATTGAGTCCCTACTGTGTGATCAGCTGAACTCTCGGGCTCTTCATTTAAGGACAGGGCTAAAGGCGTGTGTGAATTTGGATGGGAATATCATCCCGCTCTTTGTGGTCGCTAGCCTCTGCCTAGCTCCCAGTGTGTGTCATTTTGTCACCTGTGGAAATCACAGATCTGTTCCACTCACTTCACAGCCATGTCAGAGACTTCATCTCCCATGCTCACCCCCGCTTCACACTCATGGAGGTTATTAGGCTTGACCTGTCTTTCTGTTTTCACAATGAGGCACCTATCATGTGTCACTTATTGGTGCCATAGTTTGGGAACTATGACTTCGGAGGCTGACTCAGTTCATCCTGGGCTCCCATTTGCTTAAAAACAACAAACAATTCTGACATATAGGTCTGCCCTGGTTGCCCAAGGCTCTTTGTAACGGAAATAGGAATCGAAACCCAGACGAAGTTGGGCTGGGTATGAAGAGGAAGGGGGAACTGCCTCGCCACTGTGGCTGCTGTGTGTGGTTATTGAAGGCGTTTATTGCCTGTAACCGTTGGAAAGGCATTGGGACGTGCCTGTTTCTCAACTTCGTTAATGTACCCTCCTTTTCTGATGGTTCGGATGTTACTCCAGACTCTTGCAAGGTCTTGAGGTCACCACTGGGGTATGAGTTGCTACAGCCTTCAGAGAAGTGGGGCTATGGCACCACTCCATGTGCTATGGCTATGTGAACTCTCTATAGTGCAGGAGACCAATAGCTGCCCTTGGGCTTGCCCTTCATCCTCAGATAGTGATGGGGTCCCTCTGGTTACCACCTGTCCTATGGCTTTAGTGGCATAGGTGCCCTTTGTTGCAAATCCTAATTTGGGAATGTGCAGTTTTTCTCTGTGGTTTTTAACACAATTTCTTGCTTCATGCTTAAAATAGTATTTATAACCAACAGGTCTTAAGCCAAAGACAATTTGCATTATTTAGGTCACTGATTATTTTTTAAAAAATAATGGTAAATGTTTAACAACTATCTCAAAGGAAAAGTGAGTGTGGCTGATCCAAGCTGTTCTTATGGTATAAATATTCCAAGCTGAAGCCACTGATGGCAGAAGGCAGATAGAGTGCAATGCACATCACCAGCTCTCAGGAGCCTCAGCGTTTGGGGAAACTTGACTATGTGCTAAAATTTTAAGGAAATCAATTCCAGATCAAAAACCAGACTTCCAACTTCTCTTGAGAAAATGGGAAATCTAGTCATACCAGGCTCAAATTTGCAGAAGTTAACTACTCAGGAGGGACCATAGATGCTCCCTTTGGGCTGCTTGCTGCGTCCCATGGTCCATGGCTGAGAGGCACCTGTCATTCATCACTGTGCTTGACTTTTTTCTTGTCCGTTGGTGTAAGCACTAAGTTTGAGATTGAAAAAACAAGCAATCTCATCACTGGGCATTGAATCAAAAACTCAAGAAAGGGTTGCCCAGTAAGCCTCCCACATAATATTGTTTCTAATTGCTTCCAGTTTAATCACAGGGTAGCCAGGGCTCTCCTGATAAGATGCATGGAGATTTTATTCCATTCTTGTTGGTTTCCTTCTGGTCATCCATATCAGTAGGCACAAGTGCTTTTTCTACTTAGAGTATTTAATTAGTGAGACACATCCAGAAAATCATGAACTCTGTGGCAGGCTAAAGATCTCCCTATAGGGAAATTAAGACCCACCAACCGGAAATGGTGAGAAGTGACAAGTTCAGAGGAAACAGCACAGTAATTAAGAAAGCATCAAGTCCTGCACAGTGAGCAGATGACAGATCATGGTGGAAGAAAAATAGCATCTCTGAGGTCTCCTTGGACTGTGTCCATGTTGATTTTGGAAAATACTCAAGTGTCTGGGACGAAGACTGATCTCTAGCCTGAAATGTCGAATACAGAGATGCCAACATCATGCAGAGACTGGACCATGAATATCAATATCATGCTTGATGAGTATTGGAGGATCCATAAGGTGTCAGATTTCTAAATGTCCTATTCTTAATGGGCTGAAATATTTTCACAGAAGATCTAGGAATGAGGGGTTTGAACAGAATCCATTGGTGTGTGTGGTCCTGGAAGAGCTGGGCTACGTCTCCCTACCACCAGTGACAGTATGGCTTCTCTAGTGAACCCTGTCCTCTGACAGCCAGAGAAATCAGTAATATGGGATCACAGTGGTTGCTCATCTGGACTACAACAGGCAAAACAAGACTGAGGTCCCTTTTCTTAAGAACAAAGCTGATTCTAGCCTTATCATGAACCAGAGGAAACACCAGAGTAGAGAAGGTTGATTACCTTGCATCCTTTTCCTGCTTCTTAACCAATGTCTCATTTCAAATCAACTGATGGGACTCACGCACCCACCTCCCATTGTCTGTGTTCCATGGCACTATAGGGTGTATCCAACACCTGAGGACAAGATGCTTCATCACCAAGGACTTTTGTTGGGGGAGGGATTACAGTTTTGCCTAGAAATTCATACATCTTTAACCTGCCCATTTTAGAGATAGCACATAAATGAATTGTGTGTTACCTCATATCTTCAATCTTAAAGTCCTCGGGACGTTTGGGGTTCATTGTACACAAGAAAGTATGTTTGTGTGAGCCAGAAAGGACTGTGATCACTGCCTGTTACCAGAGGGGAGAAACCATGGTCAGCTTTATTTGTCCCCACACTGATCTCTGATCTCTAAAGTCCTTCCTTTTCTCAGATGTCCCCTTACACTCAGACCAAGGGGACATCTCAAGATCTCCTAGGAAACCTTTCAGAAATGGTAACTGTCTGGGCTATTTGATTGGAGTATTTGATCAGTATTCACTAGGGCTTTGGTAGCTCTATTTCAAACTAATACTAAGGAGAGGGTGAGATGGCAAAATGGTTAAAGCAGCTGCCTGGCGTGAGTGTGAGGGCAGAGTTAGGATTCCCCAGAACCCATGTATTTGTGTGGGGGTGTATGTATGTTTATATGTATATGCTGCTGGGTGGACATAATGGTCTACCTGTAATTCTAGCCAAGGAAAGTAGAGACAAGGGATCCTCCGAGCAAGCTGGCTAGCTAGACTAACAATATCAATGAGCTCTAGGTTTGATCAAGAGACTCTGTCTCAATGAGTAAGGAGAAAGAGCTATTGAAGATGGTTCCTGACATCACTCTGTGGCTTTTATATGTGTGCATACCCCCACACATGTGTCTGCATACATAGTAACAGAGAGAGAGAGAGAGAGAGAGAGAGAGAGAGAGAGAGAGAGAGAAGAAAAAAACCAAAACTTCCTTAGGCAAGTATGTTTTTCTCTTCCCTTAGAGTGAACACTATGCCTGCCAATTAGCTGGGCTGTTTTTTGAGGGAGGGCAGGGAGAGTAGTACCCTATTAGTCTTAAATGTTTTGGGGTGGGTGTCCCGAAAGAATTGCTTCTTCCACCAAATTGGAGGACTGGTTCCCAAACTCATTCAGCTAGTGAGACACCTAGATTCTCTTCACTGGCCTCGCAAACTCTGAGGCTTTGTGACACAGCATTGTCTGGTGAATGCAGGAAGAGTTGTGCTGTCAGAAAAGGTGACGCCCTCTGTGTTGTCTTCGTCAGGGCCTCTCTGCTTGCAGGTTTTAGGAGCAAACTCTAATTGGCTTTAAATTATCCATGAAGTTCACTTTAAGGACATGGAGTCATTCATGGAACTGGGAGGGGGCAGAGAAGCACATGTGAGCCTCATGGGAACCCTAAAACGAGTAGTAAACCAGCAGAAATAGACAGCCATTTTTTTCAGCCTCTTTCCTTTGCTCTCAATTCATGGCTGCGTCATTTTTAACTCTTCATTTTGACTTCGGTTTTCCATGTCTCCTCACTCTGGGCTGCTGGTGTTCACTCCTGGGCACTGAGCTTTATCTCCCCAGCTGAAGCAACCCACAATAACTGCCTATTATTTCTTGGTCTCAAGTCTACATTCCTGGGAGGACCCAGTGTGTAAATATGTGTCAGTTGTTTGGCCTTGTACAATCAAGAGACTCCTGGGGGCTGGGATCAAGCATAAAATACATGCCCACCAAGACTAAGTACTGTGGGCGGAAATAGGGCCAAACCCCTAAATCTTCTATGTCGTACCTCTTAGTATAACACTTACTTTCTCTATACCCAGACACTTCTCTCCCAATAAAGACCAACCATTTATCAATAGCCACGAGTATCTGCATCCCCAATAGAGAATATTTCACATGCTATTGAGTTGCAACAGGAAGGCTCATGATCCTGAATATGACTGTCCATTACCTACAACACACCAGAATACCACACAGGAAGAGAAAACAATCCCACAAAAAAATCCCCCCAATATTCTACCAGAGAAATACCTACACATCCGTGTTTATTGGTACGCCATTTACGGTGGCTAAGAATCTGCCTAAATGTCCATCAACAAGTACTAGGTAATGAAAATGTGGTGTGCATACATAATAAAATTTTATTTGGCAGTGAAGGAAAATGAAATTTGCAGAAATGGGGATAGATCTGCAGTGTATTATGTTAGGCAAGGTGGCCTAGACTCAGAAAGACAGACTCTCACGCTCTCTCTCATATGCAGGCCTTATCTTTCAGTGTGTGTACATGTGTGGTTCTGAATGGGAGCAGAGGCTGTGGAAGAGGGTAAGGGACCACGAGAGGGAACAACGAGGTATTCGGGAAGCGGGAGACAATAGAGCATGTGTGACGTGAGAACAGAAAGGAGACTCCCAGGAGTGGCAGGGGGTGTGGGAGAAAGGGGGTGTGGGAGAAGGGGTATATTGGTTACTTTTCTGTTGTCTGTAATAAAACTAATTAACTTATGGAAGAGTCGAGGGAAGCATAGCCGAGAACTCACGTCTTCCAGTATAAGCAGGAAACAGAGAGAGCAAGCTAGGACAAAGGTTCAAATACCTGAGCCTGTGATGGACAGACCCATGCAAACCACAAGAGGACAGAATCAACAAAAACATTGAAAAATATATTTATTATTTAAAACAATTTCTTGAATATATTAAAATAAAACCTAGCACTTTGTATGTTAGCTTTAAAAAGTAGTGACTTTTAGAAAACCCCTTTAGAAATGGAGTATAGGAAGCTCCCATGTTTTCTCATATCCAGTATCTTATCTCTCATGTCTACTAGCATAGAGCATAGACAGTGTCCAAAGGCCAATGCTGAGAGGCAACTCTGAAATCCAGGCGTTCTAACTGACTCACACATGAGACTCCAGCTTTCTCAGTACCCAGCAGACACGTCAATGGACTGTAGCCGCAGAGACAACCTTCTAGGGCTCTCTCTCTGGGCCTTCTTCACGGCCTCTCGACTGTTCCCTGCACTAACTAACCTAAGCGTTCCAAAACGCTTTTAAAAATACAAATTCAGGGGATGGGGAGATAGTTTAGAGGTTAAGGGCGCTTGCTACTTTTCCAGAGGACCTGGGTTCAGTTCTCTGAACCCACCTGGCAATACTCAATCATCTGAAAACTCACTTCCAAGAGACCTGGTGTACCCTTCTGGCCTCCACGGGTTATCTGCACCCATGTGGCACACATACAGACAGGCAGACACACACACATTTTTATAATTTAAAAAAGAAATATTAACCTAGAGGATCTGGAACCTACTGCAGTGTTCTCTAAATATCATGCTGAGGATACACATTGTTTTAGGTAGCACACAGAAAATACCACACTTATTTAAATGCTTAATTCTTTGTCCTTTGTTTTCCTTGTTAACTTATTTAAATGTTACACAAAAATATGCTATGATTTCTCCTTGTAAATTTCTAATTTTGCTGTTTTTATTATTATGTGCGTGTGTGTATGAAGGGGGCCACACACGTGCAACAGCTCATGTGAGGGGGGGGGGGGTCTGAACATCTGCTTCAAGGACAAAGTCACAGAACTAAAAACAAACAAGAGTAATTTTCCCCTCCAGGGGAAGCTAATGGTATCAACAGCCCCTACCCCAAGTATTGTTTTTGACATATATACATGGTAAGATGCCCATCCCTCATAGGACTAACCAGGCCACTCTGGATTTTTCTCCAACTGCTGTTCCACCAGCAACTAAGGCTCACGTTTCTCTTCCCTTCCCAGCCCAATATTAAAGTCACCGTGCATTGGGTATGTTAGGAAGTATCTAAGGGTCGGTAAAAACCTTTATCTTTGGAGTTAAGCCAACTTTGGGCCACACAGAGAACCAGGGACTGGATCGATTCGGAAAGACCGAATGACCCTGCACGTAGGAAGCCTGCTACAAAGAAATGAATCCCCTTTGCCACCCAAGAAACTCCAAAATTCATGCCAGTAATTTCTATTCCAACATTTTTGTCATTGTCCAATTATCTCATCACATCAGAGTTGGCTCTGATAAAACCTAAATTGGAAGCTGACGCCCCAAAATGACACTTGCCTTTGAACAAGCCATTCTCTGAGTGGACATGTTGGCCTTTCTTCTGGAAAGAGGATTGCCTATCTAAACAAATAGACCCTCAAAGACCTATTCAGTCCCAAGGATATGAGGTAGGTGGCCTCAGAATGCAAAACACAAAGAAAAACAGTAATTTTGTCAATGGAGTCATGATGATTTTTATAGCTCTGGTTTATTCACGTGAAACAGTAAAATGATTTTGAAAAATATTTAAAGGGGTACTGCCCTTTCAAAACTCTGTTTGCTTCTGAGAATTTGGTATTTGACCCCCATAGATACCTCTTTGCTCTTTTAGCTAAGTGAGCCCCGGCATATGGAGGGACGTGCCCTTGCAAGGTGCTTTGCTCCCCCTGCACCGCTGTTTCTCCATCTGTAATATGGAGACGGTGACAGTCATATCAGAGTACCTGTGGGGAGGAAATAAAGGAACATGGGAACAGCATTCAGAGCCCTGTCTGAGTGCATATCGTACATGCTTCTTCTTTAGTCCCGGGACAAAATGACTGTGAAATTCTATAAAGTCTCGGTCGAAGTCCCAGCATTTGTCTGAGTTACTTATTCCGTTGCTCTGACAAAACACCTAATAAGAAGCAACTTAAAGGCTGGGCTCACCTAATAAAGGTGATTGCTGCTAAGTCTGATGACTCGAGTTCCATCCCCAGAATCCATATGCTGGAAGCAAAGTCAAGATTTGTTCCTGCTTATGATTTAAAGGGATATAGTCTCAGTCTCTCTCTCTCTCTCTCTCTCTCTCTCTCTCTCTCTCTCTCTCTCTCTCTCTATCTATCTCTATCTCTATCTCTCTCAGTGAGGATACTTGTCCCCACATGGAAAAGCCAGCTCTTTGACAAGGGAATGTCCTTGCTCCAGGAACATCATCTTTTAAATGGAGACTTTGAGTAGATGGGCACTGTGGTAATCCTGGCGAGGGTGGAAATAATCATCAATGTTACAGAAGCAGCTGCAAGCGCAGCTGGCATACAGAAAATTCCTTGTATGCCAGGCCCAGCATATGGCTCCTTTATTGATTAGACCAGTGGTTCTCAGCCTTCCTAAGGCTGCAACCTTTAACACAGTTCTTCATGTTGGGGTGACCCCCTCCCCAACCATACAATTATTTTGGTTGCTACTCCATAACTGTTATTTTACTGCTGTTATGAATTGTAATATAATCTCTGATAGGCAGTATCTCTAGTATGCGACCCTGTGAAAGGGTTGTTCATCCCCTGAAGGGTCACAACCCGCAGGTTGAGAACTCCTGGACTAGAGGGTCTTCAGTTGTGGATATGAAAGTTTAATCTTAGAAGAATGAAGAGTCCTTCACATGCATAAATTCCCAGTGGAGAGGACAGGAGGCAAGCCTGGATGATCAGACTTCAGGATCCATCGTCTCCACTCCTCCCAACGCAGCCACACTCACACTGCTGTCTCCTGTTCCATCGCTGTCCTGGCTGTTGAACTCAGTCCCTTGGACGCATATTCTCTCCCATGTCTGCCTGTGAGATTTCTCTGTTTATCTAGACATGGCCCCTGGGAACTGAAGCTCCCCAGGAATCTTCCAAATCAGCATGCTCGTGTTTGCTTCCATGTGGACGGAGTTGTTTAATCTCAGTGTCTGCTGTTTTCCCACTGAATTGGAAAGCTTTAGTCGTAGATGTGAGACATTGGATTTAGGAAACTGAGTTTCTGTTAATGTTCAGAATCCTCGGTCACCTGGGTTTTTTTTAAATCCAGGACCTATGCATGGAAGATAACGAGGAGATATCTAGGGGATAAGAAATACATGGAAACTAGACCCACCCTACAAGAAAGGGTTCCTCTTTCCTCTCTCGGGCCAGGACGTCTATGGGTGCAGCTCTTGCCAGTCAGAGTTCACTCTGACTTCTGGTCTTCCAGCTTGAAGGAAACACAGACCTTACCAAGCTGTCAGAGTGTAGCCTCTCGATAATCAGAGGGCCACGCAAAGGTGTTGTGCTTTTCCAGAAGAACCTCCTGCACCTGTCCTGTTTTTCTCCTTAGGAGCAGCCTCTCTAGAGTTTACTTCTTTCTCTATTCTTGTCTTTTCTCTCTCTGACGACTCAAAAACCTCACTTACCTGCCCAATTTTCTTTCCACATCAATTTCCCTTTCTTGGCTCAGTCACCTAACCTTGTTCCTCCTCAAGGACATCTCAACGAGAAGCTGAATGCCTTCTGTGCATGTCTTTTGACTATTTATCCCTTGTGTTCTTTCTGGTGTCAAGGGATGAATCATTCCCAAGGTTTCTCCATGGGGCCCTTTTTTATATATTGCAACAACACTCATTATTTAATATTGTATAAAATGTGTTGTTTTATAGGCTATACTCGGAGTTTCTGGAAACCTTATTGAAAGCACAAATTCTCCGACGATTTCTATCTCTTGGCGCAGCAAGCAACCAGATGGCAGCAAGGCACATCCCGTGTGTTACAACACAGGCTCCCATGTTTGGGGACTCCTGTATTTGCTTGATAGTTTGATCTTTGTTCATTCTTGGAAATGATCATCTGAATTCTAGAACTGCTTACAAGGTTGACACATCCTGAAATATTCTGCCAGCCAGCATGTCTTCATGGGATGGCCAGGTTAGGCCCAAGGGAAGTTCCACCCTACCCAATACCCAGTGAGCAAAGAGGATAGGAATGGCTGGGGCGTTCCTCCTTGGTGAGATGTCATTGTCTTGAATTTTGGACTGACTGCTTCTGTGCTGCTATTTGTAAATCTGGGGACAACTGGGTCTGCCCACACTCCTAGAGCTCGCAGTGTTACCGTTTTCCTCACGCAGTATTCTCTCTTCTGTCCTAATTCTCCTCGTTCCCTCTCGCTTCAGACTCTTTGAACTTCTGCTCTGGGCTCTTTCAGAAATGGCACCACCCTGTATGTGAAGACTAAGAACACTCCTTTTCTACAGCAGCCATGCCGTTATTTGGCATCCCCCCTCTGAAATTATGGGTGCTAAAGCGGTGGAGGGGAGCGGCACCAGGACACCCTTCCACATGCAACAGGAGGCAGAGCCACCAACATCTGAACAACCTAAGCGCTTACACAGTTTGTGGGGACACGGAGGATGCGGACTAGTCAATGCCCATCCTATGGCCCTGCACTGCTGTCCCTGAGGGCATCTGCTCTCCTGGCAGGTTAGAGAGCCAGGCTTTGCCTTGTTACATACAAAAACCACTCATTCCAGAGCCAAGGGAATTATTGTTTTTCTTGCCATTTCTGTAAAGTCCCTCAAATCCAACTCTAGACAAGGACAAGCAGTAATTTGCGTCCACAGAGAGCCAGGAACAAAGGCTCTGTTTGTTTTGCAATTTCTGTATCTGCAAGAAGATCCCGAGTTAAATATAATGAGAGAGTCAAGCAAAGGTTTTGTGCTTTCCTGTTGGGCTGTGTAACTTAACAAATCACAGTCTAACTGTCCAGGCCTTGGCAAGAGCAGAGCAAAGAAGGTTTTCTGTGGCAACAAGGAACTCTCCAGAGAGCAAAACAGGCTGGACTGGCAGCATGGGGGCTGGGAGGCCAAGCACCATCTGGGGGTGGATCTGTGGAGGTCCTCATTGCCCTTGCCCCTGCAGCTTTGGACACTACACCTCCCCTGGATTTCATCGATTGGATCTGAGTATTTCTTCTCAATCCCTGTCATAGCTAACAAGCTCGTCTACAGGTAGAAAAAGTCTCATAAAATGTCTTGTCTCCTTGCTGTGGCAAAATGCTTGACAGAAGCAATTTAGGGGACAAAGGGTTTATGTGGGATTACAGTTTGAGGCGCTGTCCATTGTGCAGGGAAAGTCATCACGGTAGCAAGAACTGGCAGCTGTGGGTCACATGCCACATCTGTAATCAGGAAGAAGAGAGAGAGGAGTGTTGATGCTCAGTTGGTCTTCTTCTTACGTCACCCTGGACACAAGTCCAGGAGTGGTGCTCTTTATATTTAGGGTGGGACTTCTCCTATTCAATTAACCTAATTAAGATAATCTCTCATGGGGGGGGAGGATTGCAGGAGCCAGAGTGTTTGAGGACACTGTAAAAGAAACAGCCCACACAATCAACTAAGCAGGGCTCCTGGGAGCCCACAGAGACCCTGTGTGGGTCTGAGCTAGGTCCTCTGCATGTACATTATGGTTGTGTAGCTTGGTGTTCTTGTGGGACTCCTAACAGTGGAAGTGGGGTGTCCCTGACTCTTTGGCCTGCTCTTGGGACCCTCTTACTCCTATTGGTTTGCCATTCAACCTTGATATGCGGGTGTGTACCTAGTCTTAGTGTAATTTATCATGCCACGTTCAGGGGACGCCTGCTCTGTTTTTGAAGGGAAATGGAGGAGGAGTGGATCTGAGGGACAAGTGGACTGGGGAGGAATGAAGAGGAGGAAACTGTGGCTGGGATGTAATACATGAGAGAAAAATTAAAAAAAAGTTTAAAAGATAATCCCTCATAGTCATTCCCAAAAGTTAGCTTAATCTGGTAATCCCTCATGTGTATGCCCAGAAGCTTGTCTCCTGGGTGAGTCTATGTCCTATCATGTTGACAATCTATATAAACCATCATATACAGGATGAATAAAATATTACTATTCTGAGTGACAACTTTAGATTAAATAAACTACTGGTATATATAATTTCAAAGAGATATCATTTTGCCTTGCTTGTATAGAAGAGGTGACATAAAGCATTTCACAGTAAAACAGCACGTATGTTACGCATGGCTGCTAAGCTCTGGCTTCAGTGAAGCCATCAGGAGCTGGTGCCTACAGGAAGTGAGAATGGGTGTGTCCTATGCACACCACTGCATCAGTCGTTGCCTGACTGGTTGCACAACTATTTTCTTAGAAGACTTTATTTTTAATGATGTAACTGCTTGTGTAGGGTATATAGATACCTACAAGTGTGAGTGCCTGCAGAGACCGGAGGCACTGGATCCCCTGGACCTTCATTCACAGCAATTGGAGACCAACCGATGTGGATGTTGTCAAACTTGGGTCCTCTGAAAGGGAAATGCACACTCTCTTCTGCTGAGCCACTTCTCCAGCCTCTAGTCCACAACACTTGATCACACTTTAAACACAGATGTTCTCCAGGGTCCATTGGATGTCCGGAGAGTCCTGTGTGGGGAATGCTGCAGTAATCACAGTCAAACTCTACCATTCTCTCTTACACTTCCCATCATCTCCAATGTCCAGTGGCCATGACAGGCCTGTGGCCATCAACTTTGTGTTGCTTAGAGAGTGATGATGAGAAAAAAGATCTGTCCATGCTCAGGACAGACATTTCCCCCAAATACATTTTAAAACGTTGGATGACCAGCCTGGTCTACAAGAGCTAGTTCCAGGACAGGCTCCAAAACCACAGAGCAACCCTGTCTCGAAAAACAAAAAACAAAACAAAAAAAACAACAAAAAAAAAACAAACAAACAAAAAAAAAAACGTTGGATGAATCTTCAGCTATGGAAGCCCTGGAAACAGAAAGCCACCAGGAAATGTTGACTGGTCTCGCAGCTGCATTCCTGGAAATGTCAATGTATGTTAAAGGAGTGTTTATTTGTGAAACAGGAATTAGGTAGGCTCAGCTCAATGCTGACAGGTTTTCTGGATGCTGGAAAACCCAGCCAGATTTCTGGAAGTCATTCGGAATGTAAGTTGATTCTTTAATGTCCTGAAAAATCTCAAATCCCTGGCTCCCACCCACTAAATGCCAAATCATTAAGACTGCCCACCACCTGGCAGATAAATTTCCTGAGTGCCGTGTGGAGACAGTACTGAGAACTTTGTCTCTAGTGAATCCAGAGGCGTGTGCACAAACCAGCTGGGAAACCATAGAAAATGCTTCAGATTAAGGAGCTGGGGGTAGGCAAATACGTCACCACGTTCCCAGTGACGTTACTGCCGCTAATCTGGGACCTGAGTTACAGGAAGTTCCACAAATGTCTCTGCGCCAAGGGTCTAAGGATTCATGTCTTTCTCTAGTGCGGTCCCTTTGAGAACCACCTGCTATGAATCTCCTGGGTCTCTGTCAAAAATGTACATTGCTGGGTCTCCTGTGCTGAATCAGGAGCCCGATGCGTCTGTGTCTCAGTGCTCAATTTCCTGAGCATTATCTCAGTCAATCCCACAAGAGTCAGGAACCCCCATAATCTTAAGTAGGTTTGAGGGACAAAGCCCTGCTATTCTCTTAGTGTTCATAGCAACTCTCATAAAAAGAAAGCATTTAATTGGTGCTTGTTTATACTTGCAGAGGTTTAGTCCTTTATCAGCAATGGAGAGAAACATGGCGGCATGCCGGCAGACATGCTGCTGGCGGGGCTGAGAATTCTACATCCAGATCCACAGGCAGCAGGAAGAAGAGAACCACTATATCTGGCTCGTGCCCTTGAAACCTCACAGCCCACCCCCAGTGACACACTTCCTCCAGCAAGGCCACACACCTTAATAATGCCACTCCCTGGCGACCAAGCATTCACTCTATGAGCCTATGGGGGCCATTGTTCAAGTCACCACGCGCTCCATTCAAAACGCAGGTGATATCCCGTGGTGTTCCACCAAGCCTGGGGAGTGGATCACTCAACTGAAGTTCCGGGGCTTATCTATGACTTCATTGGAGGGTGGGTACTTAGATGTTCAAGCCATCAATTCATTTATTCTCTTTGCTGAGTGTATGCTACATTTCATATCCACACAGCCAAGAAGCTCTCTTCTCTGTGCCTTCAATAGATGTAGTCAATTAACCCAGGGAAGGCTGAAGGGAGTTATTCCCGGCTACTCAGCCCAATTACTTTTTCTTTCCCAGCTGGGTCCTTTTTCTATTGATTTCGTATACTCTGGCAGCGGGAGAGGACAATTGAGGGACACAGAGAACCGGCCTTTTTTGCTGTCTCAGGACCAAGCAAAGAGAGTTTGACCGGTACATCTTTGGGAGAGGTCATTTGGGGGTGTTGAGACTCTCTGCCTCTGGATGCAAACATCCTTCTCCCTTACCACGGCGGCACTGTGCCTCAGATGGCTGAGTCACGGCAACGAAGCCGCTGTTCTTCTGTTCTGGCAGTGGCTTCCACATCACGTCTCATGAGAACACTTTTGCCTGCAAAAATACTACTGCGCTGTCCTCAGATGCGCGGACCTGGCTCATTGTTGTTGGGCTCCACCCTTGTCAAGCTGCCCTAAGTGAGTCTCTAGGCCACATTCCAACTTCCTGATGTCAGATCCGTGTCTCCCAGGGTGCTCAAAGGGATATGGGCTGTAGAAAAGTCAAAGAAAACTCAGACCATCCAGCCCAGCGGTTCTCAACCTGCGGGTTGCTAACATCAGAAAACACATATTTCTGATGGTCTTAGGAACCCCCAACCATAAATTTTATTTCTGTTGTAACTTCATGACTGTAATTTTGCTACTGAGTGGTTTCTTAGTTCCCAAGACCACTGGAAATACGTGTTTTCTGATGACCAGACCCACAGGTTGAGAACCACTGATCTAGCCTCATGATGAGTAGCATCTGCAAAGGAACAGACAAAGCCAGTGGATCAGGTAGTATTATGTTGTAAGAGAACCTCTGCAGAAAAGAGAATTTTTTTGAGTGAACAAGGGATTAAAGCCAGGGTGGGCCTCACACATACCAATCAATTGCTCTACCAAGCCTGACCCAACCTAAGAACTCTATTTAAATGAGAAAATATGTAAACAGTTTACCTGAAAATAATGGAATTTTTTTTTTAATTCAAGCAGCTTGTACTTACTAGTATTCCCCAAAGAGAATATTTTTTCAATAAAACTTCTTCAATGTTGGTCAAATTCAGATGAACATACATATTCACCAGGACAGAAAAAATTGGATTTGAACATTCAAAAATGATGGCTAACATTTTAACTAAATGCAATATACTATCTTAGGTTGGTCCGGAGCAGAAAAAAAAATGATATTGATGCTAACGAGGGTGAAATCTAACGTTTTGCTTTGTGTTTCAATTGTAACAAATGTATCATGTGTCATGGTAACATGACACATTAGAGGAGGTGGGAATGTTCTGTACTAGCTGAGATTGAAAACCATTCCCTAACATACAGCAGGTCCAAAATGTCCTATATCAAAAACAAAAGCAATACATTCATTGCTCTTAGCAGTTGGTCTCCCTGCCCTATGGAATCCATTGGTTGAGTCAGGTAATTCCCGATGGTTTCTTAAAGGATCATACCTCTTCATACGCCTGCCCAGACAGCTTTCATTTGCAAACCTTGACCTCCAGGGGCATAGTTGAGGCACATAGACCCCACTGCATGTTGATGTGGTCAAAGCAATGTCAACAATCTGGATGACTGCTTGTGGATCTTGGAAATTCTGGTTTAAATGATTTAGCATGGTCTCCAGGAATTTGAAACCTCTCTAGGTGTTCCTAGAATGCAGCCAAGGTTTGGGAACCATTATCAATAAAGCTCTACTTTCTGGTAGTCCTTGAAAAACCTGAGCAAGCTCTGCTTCGGAGGCAGCAGTCAGCCCCCATCCTCTTCCTAATGCACCCGTAATTGGGTATGGCACACACTGTCCACGGCAGGGGTTTGGACCTGTACTTCTCCATCTCTCCACCAGGAGGTACAGGCTCCTTTTTCTCTGGATTTCCTTTGTGTCTCAACCTTGAGAGAGAGGATTACTGGGTTCTTCTGGAACAAGGTGGTGATGCCCACCCTGAGAGGTCCTCTACTAGCTGGTTGTCTCAGTTCCAACTGTAGAGCAGCCTCTCAGCTGATTTTCTCTTGTGCTAAGTGACCCTCATGTTTCTGCAGATTCTTGCCTGTGCAGAACAAAGCTGTTTAAGTAGCAGCTACATGTGCCCTGGGGCAGAGCCAACTCTCTAGTTTGTGCTTACACTTGACATCCATCAAAGTCACTTGGCTTCTACCATCCCAGTGTGAGCTCTGGTGTCCACTTGGAATCATCTCTACAAACTACCAAGACTTGGTAGCTGGGGAGAGAGCTCGCCAGTCAACTGCTCATCCTACAAGCGTGAGGACCTGAGTTTGAATCCCAGTGCTCACATACAGGGCTGTGTGTAGTGGTATGTTCTCATAATCCCAGTACTGGGGAGACAGAGACAGGAGGGTCTCTAGAGCTCTCTGACCAGCCAGCCTCACTGAACTGGTGAACTCCATGTGTGAGAGACCCTAATCACAAAAACTGAGAAAGATGGCGCCCAAGGAACAACACTCAAGGTTGACCTCTGGCCGCCACCTCCATATCCACATGTAGTTTTTAACTGAGGCCGGAACTGGCCTCATTTCAGCTCCTCCATGGCAATGTTCCCCAGTGCAAAGGGAGCTTCATCTGTTTGTTCTTGGGGGGTTTCTTGATCTAGAGCAGCTGTGACGAAAGACCCACAGTCTTCAAGCTGCTGATGGAAGGGTGGTTGCTAGGAATCTGAGTTGTAGACATTCTTCAGATTATTCTGGAACAGCCAGGCCCCTACCAACAGTGTCTGAGCTTCTTTGGGTAATTTATCACCCCAGTACGTAAGAGCACCAGTTCAGAATGGGGACCCCTCAAGAAAAGCTGGTGTGGAACTTGTAAAGAACTCATGCTAGAACCTCATTCCTGGTGAGCTGGAGCCAGAGGGTCCAGGTGGCGCTGGACAATCATTTGTGTGTTTTACACACTCCCTGGGTGCAGAGTCCCAGGTGTCGGGTGGCTTTCCATGTAAAGGGCCAACTGGTAAACACTAGATTTGCACACCATATGGTCCCCGTTTCAGCTGTTCCACTATGCCATCATGGCCGAGAGCAGCTGGGGATTTACTTAGACGAATGTGCATGGCTGTGTTCCCAAAACACTTGATTTACAAAAATAGGTAGCAGGCTGACTTAGCTCGTGGGCCATGGTTTATTCATCCCAATAAAAAAATCACTTGGGGAGCTCTGAAATGTTTTTTCTCTGTGCTCAGGCCAATTAAATTAGGATCTCTGTGGGTGGTGCCAGGCATTGGCATTTGTTAAAAGCTTTTCAGGTGATTTTCAATGGGCCGGGATTAGGAACTATTGTGGTCATGCCCTGTCATGGCACAGATCGTTTGAAGAGCAGGGTCCCGCTCTGCAATGTTAAGCTTGCTCCAAAAGGCTTGCTGTTTTCTTCGTGGGATTTTCTTTTCATTAACTGGAAGGAGTCCAAGCGCATTCTTCTATGCCTGCCTTCCAGAACATATCTTTATTGAGATATGACATATATACAGCCAAACGTATCAATCCAAAGTACACCACTGGGTGAATCTGTGCCGCTGTTGCTTGTGCTCTTCACTGCTTTCTTGTAACTTCTCAGATCAAAATAAAAAACACTCAGAGGAGTCTTCTTCCTCTTCCAGCCTCCTAAAATTTCCAGAAACCTGGGCTTACAGTTCCAGAGGGATAAGAGTCTGTGTTGGTAGAACAGAGGCATGGAGGCATGAGCAGAAGTCACAAGCACTAAACAGAAAGTGGCAAACAAGGACTTGAATCTTTAAACTCTCAAAGCCCACCCCTAACATACTTCCTCCAGCAAAACCACACCTCCTGAACTGCCCAAACAGCACCACTAACTAGAGACCTAGTATTCAAGACTATATTCCAGAATATAGTCCACCATTGACATCAAGGTGGAGTTTAGAAGCTGCTGGCCATACTCACAGTCAAGAACAGAAAATGAATGCATGCTTGCTTAGAACTCAGATAGCTTTCTCTATTAGTATACAACCCAGAGCCCTAAACAGCGGAATGAGGCCATCCACCTTCAGGCTGTGTCTTCATCTCTCAGTTAACTAATCAAGACAAACCCTTGGAGACATGCCCACAGGCCAGCCTGATCTAGACGGCCCCTCACTGAGACTCTCTCTGGTGATTTCTAGGTTGTGTCAAGTTGACAGACCAGCATCTGGAAACACACAAGGGTTCCAATCTCTCCACATCCCCGGTAGCACATGTTTTCCTTTTTAAAATTCATAGCTATCCTAGTAGGTATGCATGGTATCTTACTGTGGTTGTAACATGGTTTCCTGGTCATTGATGATTTTGTGTGTCTTCTCAAATGTTTGTAGGCTGCCTGTACGTCTTCTGTAAGGGAAATTTTTTAATCATATCCTTCGTCTATTTTTAAATTCAGTTGTCTGCTGTTGTTCACGTGGATGCGTGTGTGCTATTGGGACATGTGTCATCCCAGGGAGAATAGCCAAGCGACCATTGCCAAGAGTTTCGGTCTCTGTTTCAGCCGCTTCTTTTTACTCAGAATAATCATCGAATCTATCTTGCGCTCATAAAAGTAGTTCCATAAAAAAAGCCTGGAGATGAGCCAGGGAAATATGGCTTTGGTTTTCTGGTGCCACCGGCAGAGTTGGCAGGCTTTTTATTTAGTCCTGTGCACTTTGTTCACGGCTTAGCATTTGGTGTCATTGAAATTCCTCCTCTTGCCACCAGTCACCCTTGTGAGGCTCATGGCTCTGATTAGCAGCACACAAGCTGCTCTGGCTGGGCAGAAGAGGGAAGGAAGTGAGCGAGAAGTGAAATCGGGGCAGCTGGGCAGCCACTCTTCTTGTTTTCAGTGCAGCTGAAGTGGCCATTTGGAGGGAGCATCTGTCCAAAGGCCGAAGAGAAGTTTTCATCACTGGGGTCTGTGCTCCTGCGGCAATGCAGCTCTGGGCCATCACAACTCGTGAACAGTAACTGTCAGGCTTTTGGTTCTTGTAACTCTTTAATGAATTTTAGGAAACTCACCCCCTCCCCCACACACGTACATACACATACCTTTTTTTAAGTTGCCAACCAGAATCTTAGCATGAAAATAATTGGTAGAATGGATTTTTAGGTACAAACACCTTTCTTTTAATTGAATCCAATAAAATTTTGTTAGCAAAGCAATGTGGTATCTATGAACCACTTGTAAAATATGTGAACAAACACTTTAACATAAATTTTATATTGTCTTATTTTCTTTTTGAGCCTGAATATCCTTCCATCTCTCCAGAAATTCATGCTGACACAGCGTGCTTTATACTTTTTTGTTGTTGGCACAATTACACTAGAAGACAAGTATAAGATAAAATTTATGTTTCGTAAAATTTTCCTGTGCTTATAAGGCTTATTTTTTTCTAAAAGACTTCTTTCTAATTGAGCAATTCCTCACTCAATAGCAGTGATCAAAATCATACGAATATCTGGATACTTACTTGAAAAATGAAATTTCATTGGGAATACAATCCCTGCAAGAGTTTTGCAACTTTTCTACTTGATATATTATTAACTGGCCACTTTCGAAGTTAGGTTTTGGTTCAATTTTATTCCTATTTTCCACCTAACAAGGCTTGTTAGATAAATGGGCCACTGAGGATGGAAAGTGACTTTGTTTAACGATGCCACTCAATTCACTGAGTACCTTCTGAGTGTCGCACATCCTGAATAATGTCCCCTTATATGTCTACATCCTAGTGCTTAAAAGATGTCTGAGT
The DNA here is from genome assembly GCF_950005125.1 of Chionomys nivalis. Lineage (NCBI taxonomy): Eukaryota > Metazoa > Chordata > Mammalia > Rodentia > Cricetidae > Chionomys > Chionomys nivalis. Next base: position 26,933,723 of record NC_080095.1, on the reverse strand, counting down.
GATGGTTTCTATTGCTGTGAAGCGGCATCTTGATCACAGCAACTCTTACAAAGAAAACATTGAATTAGATAGCTCGCTTATACTTTTAGAGATTCAGTCCATTATCATCATGGCAGGGATCATGGCAGCATGCAGGCAGACATGATGGGGGGGGGTGGCTAAGAGTCCTACATCTTGCAGGCAACAAGAAGTCAACTGAGATAATTGGATGGTACTCTAAACAGAAGAAACCTTAAAGCCCATCCCCACAATGACACACTTCCTCTGACAAAGCCATACCCACTCCAACAAAGTCACACCTCCTACCAGTGCCAATTGGCTCCTAATGGAAGTCAATTGCTTTCAAACTGCAACCCATGTGAATAGGAATAGAAGGTGCTGTCAGAAATAATCAAGGACCCTGGAATAGGGAGAGAGTCCTGGATTATCCTGTGAGCCTGGGACAATCACAAGAACATCAGCCAAGAGTCAGAGTCAGAGGTGGGTGTCAGGACAGGAGCAGAGAGGCAGGTCTGAAGATTGGTCATTGATAGCTTGAAGATGGAGACAGGGGTCATGAGCCGAGGGATATAAGGAAAGCAGCCGGATTAGTTCCTTTAATAGCGGTGTCATCAACACCATGGCCAAGGCAACTAGTAGAAAGAAAGTTTATTTGCACTTGGGTTCCAGAAGAATGAGTCTATTGTGGCAGGGAAATTTAGTAGTGAGAGGGGGGATCCAACATCTGGAATAGCTGATAACTCACGTCTCAAGTCATAAGCAGGAAACAAAGAGCACAAACTGAAATGGCACATGACTTTTGAGATCTCAAATCCTACCCTCAGTGACACACATCCTCCAACAAAGTCACACCTCCTAAACTTTCCCAAGCAGCACTGTTATCTGGGGACTGAGTATTGAGCACCTGGGCCTACAAGACACACTCATTCAAACCACCCCAAGAGTCCTTCTTCAGCACCTCCAAAACAATCAGTCCTGCTGACCCCTTAACTTTAGCGCAGGAAAACTGGGTTTGGGGCTTCTAAACCTCCAAATCATTACCTGCCCTCCAAAATATGTTGCTTTTGTATTTGTTAGAGAAGACAAAGTATCAGATACAAGAGCATGTCCTGCTAGTGCAAAGACGAGAAGCCACATGGGGAGTCCCTGCTCTGAGACAAATATCAGCCAGAGAAGAAGAACCTCTTGAGAGCCATGCAAGCACGGAGACTGTGGCAAGTGATGGCGTGTAATTCAGAATAACTGACAGTAAGATTTCAGATGGAACTCCTCAAAAAATATTAAGTGGGGTGATGGGCAGCTTTGTCGGCTTGGTTGAACCCTTCCATAATAGCTGTATGCACCACATTGCAGCCCATAGATATGCACTTGGATTCATCATTTTCAAATAATATTAATTTAAGATAAACATACAAGGGGAGCTATAAAGGGAAAGAGGTGGCTTAAAGGAATGAGGGAACCAGGAACAGAATAGGGTAATAGGAGAAAAGAAAGACAAAAAAAAAAAAAAAAAACACACACAGGCTTTCTCCCTGAACAATCTAAACATACACAGAAGGGAGTCTGCTTTCAGGGATGAGGGAAGCAATGAGGATGGAGAAGAGACAGGACGGAGGATGCAGCAGTGTGTGTATGTGTGTGTGTGTGTGTGTGAAAATGTTGCACTACATCCATTATCATGTGTGCTAACTCGAAGCTCATATAAAATTTAAAAGGAGAATATTGATTTAAATAATTGAGGTACTAATTAAAGAATTAGAGGCCACAACCTTCATGGGAGGAAGAGAGCCCAGGTAACCCGGAAATGACCCCCCCAATCCACATGTCCTCCCTCATTGTGAGGGAGCGGGAAATGCAGGCTTTGTTCTAAGTGGACAAGTGCCTGGTTTCTTCTTCGGGAGGTCCTCCCATGAGAAGAGGAGGATGTATTCGGAAGGAAGGACAATGCTAAAGGTTGCATCTTGACTCTCCCCCAATAGCCTGTGTGTTCAAAGCTTCATTCCTGGAACCTGTTGGTGGCTCATGGCTCCTCAGAGGCATGACCTCTAAGGGGACCATGGGGTTCCAACCTGTTTCTTTTGATCCATGACCATCAGGCGAGGGGCTTTGCTCCTCCAGCTGCTCCCACACACCCAAAGCAATGGAGCCAACTGATCATGGGTTAGAACCTTTGAAATAAACCTTCTGACTTTATAAGCTGATCGTCTGGGGTGTTTTGTGACAGTGATGGAGACCGGCCGACGGGCTAGCTCTGGTTTGGAAGCTGTTACAGTTGTTGGAGGAAGACAGTGATGGCACTAGCTATAGATTACTGGGCTGAATGTGGGAGTTTTGCAGCCCTTTCTCAACAGGGCTTGAAGCACTAGCGTGACGTTGAGAGCAGAAAGAACAAGCTCATGCCTAGACTCCTGGCTCACTACAGAGCGAGAACTTCCACGTGGAGTGTGCTGGAAAGTGTACGATGGTATATGCCCATTATCAGAGCTGTGGGCTTATGTAAATATTGGCTTTCATGGCCAAGTTTCTGTTAAGTCAATTAAGACGAGTGTTTTGTTAAAGGGGAAGGAGACAAGTTGCTGAACCACACTCGGCAGCTTCTGCCCTTTGCTCCCGTTAACACCGATGTTTCCTAAAGATGTGTCTCACACCCACACCAGGAAAGCCTGGGGCAGGATGCCACTATGCCACGGTCACATTAAATGGCATCTGATCACTTAATGTACTGTGAAGGGAAAGCTGGAACCCTCAGCAAAATGAGCCCTCGGCCCTGTTTCTGCTGTTTGTCGTTGGTTATTTTCCACTCGTTGTATTTTATTTCCCCACATAATAAATGTGTGTGTGTTCACTTCAGAACCAATGTCAGAGAAGTGAAAGGAGAAGGGGGACTTCCGTCCACTGACTCACTGCCCACGTCTTTGCTTCACTATCACGTGATCGGAATCCTTTCAGCTTGCTCACTCACGCTCTCTCGTTCACTTCTAACCTGTATGTGTGTGTCTTTTTTAATGTAAGCACCATCTCCAAATATCTTCCACATTATCAGCTCCCTCATAGTCCGTGACAGACAGGCGTGTACCACATTTCTTTGCCCCTCTCCAGATGGAACATTGAAACTGGAGCTGGCCCCCACTGTCACATAGAGTGTTATGAGTAATGGAATTCTGAATAAAGCTGTTTCGGGATAAAGCATTTTCTCTTCAGAACTGAGTAGCAGAAGTGAAATATCTGAATATTAGGGTGTACAAACATGGCACACGCGTGAACACACACACACACCATAGCTGAGCTGATGGAAAAATTAATTTATGAGGGTGGACTTACCAATATAGATGGCTTACTGCCTAGGCTAGCCTCAAACTCCAGTCATCCTAACTTCTTGAATGGTGGAATCACAAGTGTGAATCACTGTGCCTGGCATAGATATGAATGGTTTTTTTTGGGGGGGGGTCTTTTTGTTTTTATTTTATTTATTTATTTATTATTTTAATAAGAAAACAAACCATCCTTTCCCATCATACACACCAACCCAAGCTCCCACTCCCTTCCCTCCTCCCACTCCCTCCACATACCCTCCCTCCCCACCCCCATCCACTACATCTAGGCTGAGCAAGGCATCCCTCCAAAGAGAATAGGCTCCCAAAAAGCCAGTACATGCAGTAGGGATAAATTCTGGTACCACTGCCAGTGCCCCCTCAGTCTGCCCCAGCTATCAACCACATTCAGAGGGACTGGTTTGGTCCCATGCTTGTTCCTTCCCAGTCTGACTGGAGTTGGTGAGCTACCATTAACTCAGGTAGCCTGTTTCAGTGGGTGAACCCATCATGGTCTTGATCTCTTTGCTCATATTCTCATTCTTCCCACTCTTCAACTTGACTTTGGGAGTTCAGTTCAGTGTTTTGATGTGGGTCTCTGCCTCTGTTTCCATCAATTGCTGGATGAAGGATCTATGGGGATATTTAAGATATTCATCAGTCTGACTACAGGGCAAGTCAAGATTGGGCCCCCTCTCCGCTATTTCTTAGGGTCTTAGCTGGGGTCATCCTTGTGGATTCCTGGGAATTTCTCTAGAGCCAGGTTTCTTGCTAACCCTATAATGGCTCCCTCGGTCAAGATATGTCTTACCTTGCTCTCATCTCTGTTCCCCTCCATCTTAACCATTCCCTCCCCCCTCTCCTTTACTTCTCCCCCTCCACCCTCCCTTCTTTTCTGACTCCCATGCTCCCAATTTGTCAGGCGATCTTGTCTGTTTCACTTTCCAGGTGGATCTATATATGTTTTTCTTAGGGTTCACCTTATTACTTAGCTTCTCTAGGATCATGAACCTATGCTCAATATCCTTTGCTTATAGTTAGTATCCACTTATGAGTGAGTACAAACAATATTCATCTTTTTGGGTCTGGGTTACCTCATTCAGGATAGTGTTTTCTAATTCCATCCATTTGCTTGCAAAATTCAAGGTGTCATTGTTTTTTTTTTACTGCTGAATAGTACTCTAATGTGTAAATGAGCCACATTTTCTTTATCCATTCTTTGGTTGAGGGGCATCTAGGTTGTTTCCAGGTTCTGGCTATTCAAATAATGCTGTTATGAACATAGTTGAAAAATGCCTTTGTAGTATGATTGAGCATCTTTCGGCTATATGACCAAGAGTGGTATTGCTGGATCCTGGGATAGGTTGATTCCCAATTTTCTGAGAAATAGCCATACTTATTTCCAAAGTGGTTGTACAAGTTTGCATTCCCACCAGCAATGGATGAGCGTTCTCTTACTCCACATCCTCTCCAGCATAAGCTATCATTGGTGTTTTTTATCTTAACCGTTCTGACTGCTGTCAGATGGTATCTCAGAGTTGTTTTGATTTGCATTTCACTGATGGCTAAAGATGTTGAACATTTCCTTAAGAATCTTTTGTCCATTTGAGATTCTTCTGTTGAGAATTCTCTGTTTAGTTCTGTATCCCATTTTAATTGGGTTATTTAGAATTTTGATGTCTATTCTCTTTAGTTCTTTATATATTTTGGAGATCAGTCCTTTGTCTGATGTAGGGTTGGTGAAGATCTTTTCCCATTCAGTAGGCTGTCTTTTTGTCTTATTGACTGTGTCCTTTTCTTTACAGAAGCTTCTCAGTTTCAGGAGGTCCCATTTATTTATTGTTGCTCTCAGTATCTGTGCAACTAGGGTTATATTTAGGAAGTGGTCTCCTGTGCCCACGCATTGAAGGTTACTACCCACTTCCTCTTCTATCAGGTTCAATGTGGTCAGATTTATCCATTTGGACTTGAGTTTTGTGCATGGGGATAGATGTGGATCTATTTTAATTCTTCTACATGTTGACATCAAGTTATACCAGTATCATTTGTTGAAGATATTTTCTTTTTTCCATTGTATAATTTTAGCTTCTTTGTCAAAAATCAGGTGTTCATAAATGTTGAATTTATATCCGGGTCTTCGATTTGATTCCATTGGTCAGCCTCTCTGTTTTTATGCAGTACCAAGCTGTTTTCATTACTGTAGCTCTGCAATAGAGCTTGATGTCAGGGATAGGGGTGCCTCTGGAGGTTCCTTTATTGTACAGGATTGTTTCGGCTATCCTGGGTTTTTTGTTTTTCCATATGAAGTTGATTGTTGTTCTTTCAAGGTCTATGAAGAATTATGTTGAGATTTTGATAGGGATTGCATTGAATCTATAGATTGCTTTTGGTAGGATTGCCATTTTTACTATGTTAATTCCACCTACCCAAGAGCATGGGAGACCTTTCCATTTTCTGGTATCTTCTTCAATTTCTTTCTTCAAAGACTTAAAGTTCTTGTCAAATAGGTCTTTCACTGCTTTGGTTAATGTTACCCCAAGATATTGTATGTTATTTGTGACTATTGTGAAAGGTGATGCTTCTCTGATTTCCCTCTCAGCTTCTTTATCAGTTGTATATAGGAGGGATACTGGTTTTTTAGTTGATCTTGTATCCTGCCTCATCACTGAAAGTATTTATCAGCTGTAGGAGTTCTCTGGTAGAGTTTTGGGGGTCATATATACATATATATATATATATATATATATTATCATATCATCTGCAAATAATGAAATGTTGACTTCTTCCTTTCCAATTTGAATCCTCTTGATCTCCTTTTGTTGTCTTATTGCTATAGTAAAAACCTCAAGAGCTACGTTGAAGAGATATGGAGATAGTGAACAGCCTTGTCTTTTTCCTGATTTTAGTGGAATCACTTTGAGTTTCTCTCCATTTAATTTGGTGTTGTCTGTCGGCTTGCTATATATTGCTTTTATTATATTTATGTATGTTCCTTGTAACAGTGATCTCTCCAAGACCTTTATCATGAAGGGGTGTTGGATTTTGTCAAATACTTTTTCAGCATCTAATAAAATGATTTTATGGTTTTTTTCTTTCAGTTTATTTATATGATGAATTACATTGATAGATTTTCATATATTGAACCAGCCCTGCATCTCTGGGATGAAGCCAACTTGATCATGGTTTTATGATTTTTTTATGTGTTCTTAGATTTGGTTTACCAGTATTTTATTGAGTATTTTTGCACTCATGTTCATGAGTGAGATTGGTCTGTAATTTTCTTTCTTGGTTGAGTCTTTGTGTGGTTTTGGTATCAGGGTAACTATAGCTTCATAAAAATAATTTGGCAATGATTCTTCTGTTTCTATTATATAGAACACTTTGAGGAACATAGGCATTAGTTCTTCTTGGAAGTTCTAGTAGAATTATGCACTAAAATCATCCAGTCCTGAGCTTTTTGTTGTTGTTGTTGTTGGGAGGTTTTTGATGACACCTTCTATTTCCTTGCAGGTTATAGGTCTATTTAAATTGCTCACCTGGTCTTGATTTAATTTTGGTATATGGTGTCTATCTAGAAAATTGTCCATTTCTTTTACATTTTCCAATTTTGTGGAGTACAGATTTTTTTGTAGTATGACCTAATGATTCTCTGATTTCCTCAGTGTCTATTGTTAAGTTCCCATTTTCATTTCTGATTTTGTTAATTTGGATGTTCTCTCTGACTTTTGATTAGTTTGGATAAGGGTTTGTCTATCTTGTTGATTTTCTCTTTGTTTCATTGATTCTTTGGATTGTTTTCTTTGTTTTGATTTTGTTGATTTCAGCCCTCAATTTGGTTATTTCCTGTCTTCTATGCTTCCTGGGTGAGTTTGCTTCTTTTTTTCTAGAGCCTTCAGGTGTGCTTTTAAGTCACTAATGTGAGCTTTTTCCATTTTCTTTATGTGGGCACTTAGTGCTATGAACTTTCTTCTTAGCACTGCTTTCATAGTGCCCCATAGGTTTGGATACATTGTGCATTCATTTTCGTTGATTTCTAGGGAGTCTTTAATTTTGTGCTTTATTTCTTCCTTGACCCAGGGGTGGTTCAGTAGTTCACTGTTCAATTTCCATGAGTTTGTAGGCTTTCCGAGAGTAGTATTGTTGTTAAATTCAAACTTTAATCCATGGTGATTCAATAAGACACAGGGTTATTCCAGATCTTTTGTATCTGTGGAGGTTTGCTTTGTTACCGAGTGTGTGATCAATTTTAGAGAAGGTTCCATGAGGTGCTGTGTATTTTGTTCTGTTTGTGTCTGAGACATCTTCATTCCTAGGTCAGCCTCTCTTCACTGTCTCTCATCTTGCTTCCTGTCACCATGGGCTCTCTGTGTGTGGGCTACAGTATGACACATCACAGGCTCTTTAGTGTTGGGTGAATGAATAATTCAGACAAGCAGTGGGATCTTGGTGTGGGACAATTCTGTATTCTATCATGTTTTAAATAAACGCTGATTGGCCATGAAGGAAGTATAGGTAGGACAACCAGACAGGAAGTAAAGGTGGAGCAATGAGAACAGGAGAATGCTAAAAAGGAGAAAGCCCATTGCTCCCCAGTCCTGTCCAGACCACAGAAGAAGTAGGATGTGACCTGCCCCACTGAAAAATGTACTGAGCCATGTGGCTAAACATATACTAGAATAACTGGCTAATCATAAGTTATAAGCACTAATATGAAGCCTGAGCTAATGGGCCAATCAGTTTATAACTTAGGGAGACCTCTGTGTGATTTTCTTTGGGGCTTGCCGGCTGTGGGAACTAGGAAGGACAGAAACTCCAACAAGCCAGCCCTCATGTTACAGGATCTAAGCAGGCAGCTCTGGAAATGAACCTCTCAGGAGATGGGGGCCCACAAGAAGGCAAGACAAGGGAATCCTTCACTTGATTCCATTTTCTTCAGCATTCTGCCTGTTCTTGGAGGCCATACACTTGTCTAGGCTAGTTGTTCCCTTTAGAATCATATAGAACGTTCTCTCTCTTGCAGAGCATTTTTACTAACTTGGTCTAAACTTCCCCGTTTTCCTCTTTTAAAACTTACTATTTGGACCAGATCTCACAAGTGCACTATGAATGCTTCTCATAAGATGTATACCCATAGACTCACTACCAGTTCAAGGATGTGGATTCTGCCATCACCATCAGATCCCTCCTGTGCTTCTTCCCTATCTGTCCCCACACCCCCTTCAGGAGAGAAGCCCATGAGGTTATTACACCCCAGTTTTCCAAAACTGACACTTCAGTTACATATGTGTATAACTGTAAGTAATGCATTGTTTCATTTGGGGCTTTGACATTCACAGAAAGCATTTGAACTTAGTCAATGGCCAGCTTCTTGCACAGCCTTAATGCTGTGCTTCTAAGATCCATTTACACTGTGTTCAAGCCATGCTGTGTTCATTTATTCCTGTGTCTATGTCATGTATTGTCATTGGACATTTCATAGTTCGCCAGGTTGTTCTTAATTCAGAACACTGGGTTTTTTCGTGATGTTCACACTACAGTGAACATTCTTAGAGAGTGTCTCCTTAGTGCACATATTTAAGTGTTCTCTGGTGTGATGGCTCTTAAGTGTGAGCGCCTATCAGAATTCTCAGGAGCCCAGTGTTCTATACCCAATTCTGTAGGCATGGGATGAGGCTAAAGATTGAGTTTCTAGTACAGTTCCAGGTGGTGCAGTTTTACTGGAGCAGGGCCTTTTGAGAGCCACAGTCTCAGAATCAATACCTAGGAGTGGACTAACTGGGATGTAGGGATGTACATGCTTCATATAATAAGATAATGTCCAGGGCTGAGGAGATGGCTCAGAAAAGCACTTTTTTTGGAAGTTTTGTAATTATATTTATGTACATAAAACTAAGCAGTACATTTAACCCAGTTTAGTGGTGAGTTCTTTGGCCTTTGCCTTTTCCAGCTTGGCAATTTGAGCCACAGATTTAGGACCCAGGACGTTGCCTCCCCAGTGGTGGCGGATCTCATCATATCTGTCATTGTAATTGGTCCTAATAGCTTCCACTAGCTTGGCCAGAGCACCCTTGTCTTCTGAGTTAACCTGTGTGAAGGCAACAGTGGTGCACGTCTTCCTATGGACCAGTCGCCCCAGCCTGGCCGTTCCCTTGATGATGCAGTAGGGGACCCCCATCTTGCGACACAGGGCAGGCAGGAAGACCACCAGCTCAATGGAGTCTACATTGTGGGCAATCACCACCAGCTGAGCCTTCTTGTTCTCTACCAAAGTGGTGACTGTATTGACGCCCGCTCGAAGGACAGGTGGTCTCTTAGTTGGGACATCCTCTTTCCCAGCAGCTTTCTTCTCAGCACGGGCCAGCAGCCTTTGCTTCTTCTCCTGCTTGGTCTCTGGCCTGTACTTGTGGGCAAGTTTAAGCAACTGGGTAGCTGTTTGCCGGTCCAGGGCCTGGGTGAACTCGTTAATGGCAGGAGGAACTCTGAGGTGCTTATAGAGGATGGCCCTCTGCCGCTGCAGCCTAATGTAGCGGGGCCATTTGACAAAGCTTGTAATATCTCTCTTGGGCTGGATGTCCTGCCCAATGCCAAAGTTCTTAGGCCTCTTCTCAAGCAAAGGATTCACCACCTTCTTAGCCTCTTGCTTCTTCACGATGGTGGGGGCCGGGGCCACCTTCTTCCCCTTGGCCTTCTTTCCCTTGGGCATCTTGTCGGGCTGGAGGAGAGAGCAGAAAAACACATCTTGTGTGACCACAAGGACCTGAGTTCAGAACCCAATGTTATCCTAAATGTCAGGCGTGGTGGCACATATCTGTAATCCCAGCACTGGGGACGGACAGACAGGCAGGTCCCTGAAGCTCAGTAGTCAGAAAGCCTATCACATCACATCATAAACTCCAGGTTCAGGGAGGGGCTCTGCCCCCAAAATTAAGGTGGAGACCTAGGAAGACAGGAAGACATGAGATACTGGCCTCTGGCTTAAACACACACACACACACACACACAGAGAGAGAGAGAGAGAGAGAGAGAGAGAGAGAGAGAGAGAGAGAGAGAGAGAGAGAGAGAGAGAGAGATAATAATGATAACACCCAGCTGTCTCCTACGTAGCTGTAACATTTTATTTTCTCATGTCAGAACCACACACATTGACCAGGCCCTGGTGTTGCTCATCTGCCTGTTCCAGACTCACTGTGACTAAGACAGAAGGGAAACAGGTTCCTACACAGACACGGGGTGGTCTTGTACTTTACTTAATGGATGTGAGTGTGTTACACATTTTAGGCATGTTTTCTTAACACACGAAAGACTTGGATCTGACAGGTTTCCCAGGGAAAATAAACAGAGCAAGTCATAGAACTTCTGCGGAATGTCCCTTGCCAGCATCAGGGAAAGCAGATGGCTTCATCGTGAGGCTCATTCCGAGCAGTCATAGAATGAAATAGATCCTGACAGCCGAAGCCACCCACAGCCATTTTTGTCAATTCGTATCTGGCACCTATCACATGCCCAGTCTTGATGCCATGGTTCTGTAGCGTGCGATACCGCTGTTCACTTGAAAAACCCCTCATTTTGAAATGACAAAGACTTGGGGAAGGTGCGATTGACATTTGGTCTGTGGTGACAGGTAGGAGGCGCGTGGCATGATTTGTCTCCTGCCAGAATGACGTGAGGACTTTCCAACAGGAGACAGATTTCTGTGCAGGTGACAGCACAGTTGCTCCACACTTGAAGGGGTGAAGTGGGGCGCTCAGAAAGGATCTCGGGTGGACTTGAGTCTGAATCCCGATACCAGTAGCAAAACCCCAGGATAAGAACCGCTACAAATGGCTTGGTCTTTCCTTGGCCTCAGTTTCTTCTTCTGTCATTTTGCATGACTCTGGCTTACCCCTGAGGTCATTCATTGAGGTTTACATAGTATGTTAAGTGCTGGACACATGCTCAGGCCCTCAGTGGGTGACTCCTCAGGGGATGAAGTGTCTTTATGTTTGAGCATATATAAATTGTATTAAGTAGGGGGTTTGTTATATGACTTTTCATACAGCATAGGAGGAACTTTGTTTACATTCATCTCATCGTTGCTGCCTTTGTGTGTGTGTGTGTTATGTTTTTTGTGGATTATCTTTTTTTATTAATTTTATTGAGCTATACCTTTTTCTCTGCTCCCCTTCCTGTTCTCCCCTCCTCTTTTACCCTCTCCCATGCTCTGCCAAACGTTGCTTCTCCAGCCAAGACTGCGCTAACCCATAGGCACAAACATAAAGATCTAGAAGGAAGTTTGACAAGTGCGACATGTCCACTTAGCAAACCAGCAGGTTTAGGTTACCCTCTAGGGCCGATTACCTTCCCAGCTAAGGGTTTGACCAGGTTTATAGTAGCAGGCAGGAGTCCTTTCCCGTGGAAGGGGCCTCAAATCCTATCAGAAAGTCTTGTTCTCGCCTGGCAGCTCAGTCGTGCGGCACACTGGTTCCACAGCTGGATAAGACTGCCGAGGTCGTTTTTTTTCTCCCATCAGCCTGCATAGCAGCTGAGGGCACCATGGAAGTTAGCCAGCAGCAGGCTGCGGGCACCGTGGAAGCTAGCCAGCAGGGAGGAAACTCTCAGCCCAGCTCTAGCTCAGTTTCTCTGTGTCCAGCAACCAACACACAAGGTATGTCTTCAGCAGCGGGGGCTTAATACATAGTTCTACTGGGCAGCTAGGAGTGGGCTGTGTTGGTTAAAGGACCTAAGACACCTCCTTGGCAAACAGTTCCTAGGGAGATAGACAATTCTTGATATTGGGATTTTTGTTAAATAATTCATGACTTCTGGAATCAGCGTCAGTCACTCGCTCAATCAACATGCTACATCTATCAAACTCCTGTCAAATCAGCTTACAACACGGTAGGTTTCCACATCACTTCTCCTGTATCCTAGTCCTGGTTCAACCGCCCCATCGACTTCTTCCCAATCTCTACTCTCATCACCACCATTTACTTTGATCATATTTATCTTCCCATTGCCCCGCCCTCTTCCTGTCTGTTTTCTGTTTTAAGTACATAGCCCAGAGCAGCCTTGAACTCGCAGCTCTCCTCCACAAACAAGTGTGTGCCACTCTGCCTGACTTTCCCACTTCTCTTTCTTGGGATGAGCTTACTTTGAGGGGTGACAAAAGTGTCCTCCAGTGGAGCTTATGGCAATGGCTTGCACAACCCTAAAAACCCGGAGGCCACCAATTTGTGTACTCCAAATGTGACTACTAATGAATTAAACCCCACTAAAAAATTTTTTCAAAAATAAAATTTCTCAAAAGCAAAATAGCATAGATCTGTCAAGGAACTTGCCGCAAATTAAAGAACTAGCAAGCAATTGAGGTGGGATATGAACTAGGTACATTGAGGTTGGACTCCACACTACTGGGTAACCGTTTCCCTTTTCCCTGAGATAAACTTAGCTCTTTCTGAGAATCAGCTCAAAGCCGCCTCCTCTGCAGGTTTCCCTGATTTTCTCGCAACCTTCATATTCCCCGTTCTGGGCTTCGCTGGGCTTAGAAGGCCCACTGTCATGCTTTCTTCAGTGTGCAGTGCCGCTCAGTGTAACCCTGTGTGTTGCTGAACCCCAGAGACGGGTGCCTTCCATCACATATTCCCAGAGCCTCCTGTCTGCTGTGGGTCCCAGGAGGTTAGACCTGACACTGTGGCTGAAATGGCACGTGCCTCCCAGCGTCTTCCCGTCTTTTGACCTGGTTATTGAAGAAGACGCCTGAGAGGCCAAGGAGAAAAGCTCCGTCCGTAAAGTGTTTGTCAGGAAGCATGGGGACCTAAGTTCAGTTCTCAGAATCCACATTTCGAAAATTGGGCATGGTTGTGTGAGCTTTTAGTTCCAGTTCTGAAGAGGTGGAGAGAGATAGGTAGATAGATAGATAGATAGATAGATAGATAGATAGATAGATAGATAGATAATAGATAGATAGATAGATAATAGATAGAGATAGATAGATAGATAATAGATAGAGATAGATAGATGATAGGTAGATAGATAGATAGATAGATAGATAGATAGATAGATAGATAGATAGATAGATAGATAGATAGATACCTAGAGCTCGTTGGCCATCCAGTCTAGCCTAATTGGTCAGCTGCGAGACCCTGTCTTAAAAAACAAGACTGGTGGCATCTGAAGAATGACATCTCAGGTCAACCTCTGGCCTCTACATGCACATGCACACACGTGCCCATGCAACTATGAGAAATCTTTCCTTAGGGACACACAACAAGCCTCTACCCTCTCTTCCTGGGGCCCCAGTGACAAACCCAAATGCTGTCCAACAAAATCAAGCTTGTGAAACCAGTAAGATTTTGGGGCTCACTTACATGGGTAAGGGGTTACCTACAGTAGCCTGGGTGGCCCCAAAACATCCACACCACCAGATAGTCTCACCCCGGTGATGACTGTGTTTCCTCAGAGCTGCAAAGACTGAACGCCTCTCCACTCCACCTCCCACGGTCTGTGTACGCTGTCATTTTCTTCCAGCAAGGACACATGCCATTAGCGGAAACATAGATGCCTGGGAGGTGTGGGAGGGAGAGGTCAGAATCTCAGGTGAGGGTTCGGTGGCCTTCCCCACCTCCTCTTTCTATAAAGAAATGTCTTCAGGCAATAAGCCTGATCTTGGGGGCTCTTGCAAGTGGCCACAACTGCTCCAGCAACGAAGATAGCTGTTATGCTTGGAGGAGGGCAGATCTATACTTGCAAGAGTGAGCGCGCATGTGAGCATGCATGCACAGGCACACAGCTTCCAAGGGAACTGACCCACGTGGGATAGTGGTGTGCAGAGCTGGGTTGATGGAGTTGGCTGACGAGCAGTGCCCACTAATGAAGCCAAGGTGCCAGTCTAATCTCTATAAGGTCACAGCTCCGTGCTCTCTTTCCTGTGGTTGCAGACTGCCCTCCTCACCTCCTCTCACTGTCTGGTAAAGCTTCTGCCTTTGATAAAATGGGAGACTGGGGAAGAATGGGTGTGTTTCGAGAGAGCTCATTATTGCCTGTGGGAAAACACCTGCAATTTCCTGTCCAGGCGGTAGACACAAACATCATTCTCTTATCGTAGAGATAATGATTTTTAACTCTCCCTAAGCTTCAGTCAGCCCAGTTTTTTTTTCAATCCCACAATGGGACATAACCTGGGAAGATTTGTCAGAACCCAGCTGAAATTGGACATCAACAGGAATTTTAAGAAAGATTAAACATCTCCTTAAGAAAGAGCCAAAGCAGATGACATGATGTTTGGGACACTTGTACAGCCTGAAAGGAAATATGCTAAAGTAGGAAAAATGAGAGCAGCTGGCCCTAGTTTTACCCCCAAGCTGAGGGCTTTTCTCACACTCTCAGCTAACACCCATGCTCTCCTGTTGTCCTCTGTCTCCCACCTAACAAATGGGGAGAGCGAACCAGGGAGATGCGTTGGGTCTGTCGGCAGACCCAATTGGCATCACTTGGGCTGCTCATGCCTCTTCGTTCTGCATTTTCTACAACAAGCATGCTAATGTGAACGATGCGTATTAAATGTTGTAAATAAGTGCTACTAAAAACAAAGGAGAAGTTATAGATGTCTGTCATGCCAGTACTCTAGAGATGGAAGCAGGGGGTTGTGAGTTCAAAGCCAGCCCAAACTGCGTGGCCAAATCACGTCTCAAAAACAAACAAAAAACAAATCAAGGGACAAAGAATGTGTATAATGCTAGAGCACTCACCTAGCACATGTAAAGGCCTGAGTTCAATCCATAGCTCTATAGAAGACCAAATTAAAACCAAACAGAAAGGGCTGAGGGGTGGCTCACCATTAGAGCTCTTGCCAGTCATGCACAAAGCCGCAGTTCCATCCCCGCCTGCTGCAGAAAGAACCATAAAAGCAGAAACTTCTAGGAAGAACACAAGATAGAGCTACCCTCCTGAACTGGGGCAGGGGAGCAGAAGATGAGCTGTGAACATGGCTATAATGCCATGGGGGCCTTTACCACTTTGAGTCTTGCTGAAGCGCCTCAACTTGCATTTATTTTTGTTTCATGGTTTGGGGATCAAATCCAAGACTTTATGCTTACCAGGCAAGTATTCTACAGCCAAGATACACCCTTGACCCCAAACTTCCTCATGAAGTCATCTGTAGAAACCTGATGTGGCGTGTGGTTAAATGGCAGAGGGATCGATACAGTGACTCGTTTGGGGGGCACCTCCACGCTGCTGACTGCGGTCTTCTCTGAAAAACATGCAGCTCTGTGCTAAATCCTACAACTGGGACTCATTCAAAAATGAAACAAAGATAAGGATAAAGTGGGTTTTATGAATAAAAAATAAACCTCCCTGCACTGATAACCCCTTGGCAAAGAAAAAGGGGAAGTGAGCCGCCCACCGGCATCTCCTTGGACAATGGCAGACTCCCATAGCTGAGGTCAGCATTCTTCTCCCTGGGAGTCAAAGGGAAGACGTTGCTGAGGCTCACCACTGCCTCCCCAGTCCCAGAGCTGAGGAAAGGGGTTCCATAAAGGACTTTTCAGATTTTTCCAACACAAAGACTTGGGTCACCCACTGTTCTCTGCTTGTCTCTGATGGCTGTGTCCCCATGTCAGAACTTGAGAACACTCTACCTCCCTCCCATATGACCGATATGGTCCCTCCACAGACCCATAGATGTGTGGCCTGGTGTCACTATGGAGGGAAGTGCTTCTGTGTGGAGAAAGTGGGAGCAGACCATTCAACACTGTTTAATACTGGGTCATGCTGACCGGCTTCCCTAAGCCGAGGAAGATTTTGACTCTGTGTGTAACTTCAGATGCCTGAAGAAGGGCTTTGCCTTCTTCACACAGCATTAAAGGAATCTTCACAGGGACTGTCAAGATGAGATGGCTCAGTCAATAAAGCACTTGCTGCAAAGGCCTAACTCTGGGTCCCCAATATTTTTATAAAAAGCCAGGTGTGGCAGGCAGTACCTGTAACCCCAAGTGACAGGGAGACAAAGACAGGCAGCTCGCTGGCCAGCCAATCTGACAAGAGTCTATGCGTTCCAGGTTCAATGAGAGAACCTAGCTCAAAAATAAAGTGAAGAGTGATTGAGGAAGACACCAAATGTGAATCTCTGCACATGTGCATGTGTGTGTGTGTGTATGTGTGTACACACGAGGGGGGGGGAGCTAAAACAATTCATCAGGAGCGTTCATTCACCCACCACCTCCCTGCCTTCACGATAACTGTAATACTAACAAAACGTCCAAGAATGTACACCAGTTTTCACCACTCCATGAAGGAGTCCATCCACAGGTGCTAAGAGTCCCCAGAGCATGTCCCAGGCCAGCTTTATCCCCATTATGCCATGACCAAGGCACACATTCCTAGCATAAAATATCAACACCAGGCAATTGTTCAGTGACTAGATCTTCAGACAGTACCCACAAATGGATATCTGTCATCCAAGGGTGAGGTTAGCCTAAGGGCCACACAAAGTGACCAGGATGTGGATGGGCAGCTGAGGACAGGGGAGGGAGGAGCCTTGCATGTGTGCTCCATGCCTCTGGTCTGCTTCAGCCTCCTTTGCTGCAGAAGGAAGTCGACTGGCAGGTTATCCCTGGTGTATTTCACAGACCCACTGCCCTGTCGGTCACTTTGCACGGGGAATGGGCCACTGAGCAAAGGTGGCTACTGGGAGGAGGGTGTCTGGGGACAGGCAGCCTGGAGGGTCTCTCCAGATAGACCCTGAGGACAGGTAAGGAGGGAGCTCTCAGGATGGGAACCTCTGAGAAGGCAGAACAAAAGCCCACATAAAGGGAGATACAGGTGACTTGTTACATCTCTGTCCATATTCTCCCTACATTCTTCTTGTTGGCTCATTAACTATAAATATCACGGGCTTTTTGTGATGCTCTCCCACAGGCACAGAATGCACTGTGGCATATCTGCCCCTCTCATTACCTGGTCTCGCTGCCTTCCTCTCCTCCACGCTAGTCCTCCTCCTCTTCCTCAATACTTCCCCTCCTGCTTTCGTGGCTTTTTAATACTCTGGGTCCTGCAGATGAAAGAAGAAATATGATGTTGTTTTTCTGAGTCTGTCTTAGTTCCCATGACGATCTCCGGTTCTAGCCAGTTCTCTACAGATAAAAAACATTTTGCTTTTCACTGAATGAAACTCGGCTGAACCTACGTACCATATTTTCTTTGTCCACGCCCCTGGGGGTGTATCAACAGGGATAGGCGGGTGTGTCTGCTGCGATTTAAGTTTAGCAGGAGATTGGATTGTGTCAAAGCCTGAACTGTCTGAGGTCTTACTGAAAATAAAATAATCGGAAAAAAATAATAATAATAATCGGTGCTGGGGGTGACTGTTCCAATAAACCCCGCCCATGTGATTAACAGCTCCTCCTTCGGAGGGCTCTCCAGCTCTGATTCAAGCCTTGCCCAGCAGATTACCGCTGGCTCTGTGTCCCTAAGTACTCTAAGATGGCAGAAGGTGAGGCGGGGAAGGGATTCCCTTTCGCTGCCCCCACTCTCAGTCCCACTGAGCCTTGTGTGTATGTGTGCATGCATGTGTGGAGGCCACAGGACAACCTTAGATGTCAGTCCTCGGGCAGTTAACAAGTAGGTCTGGCTGACTGGTCAGTGAGACCCAGGGATCCACAGTCTGGGGCTGCCTCGGAGCTGAGGTTGCAAGTAAATGATACCATGTGTTCTGGAGACCGAGCTCTGGCCCTCGTGATGCCACAGTGAGCAGCTGACTGACTGTGGCTCAAGCCCTCCACTGGTACAGACCATCACTAATTCATTCTCAATAAGTGACTTCTGCCAGCACCTTTGTTTTGTTTCCCTCTCCCCTTCCTCCCACCCCACCCCACCCCCATGCTCCCCACTTTTGCCTGGCGATCTTCTCTGCTTCCAATTTTCGGGAGGATCTATATTTTTTTTCTTTGGGTTCACCTTATTATTTAGCTTCTCAAAATAATTGTGAGCTATAGGCTCAATGTCCTTTGTTTATGGCTAGAATCCACTAATGAGTGAGTACATACCATATTCATATTTTGGGGTCTGGGTTACCTCACTCAGGATAGTGTTTTCTATTTCCATCCTTTTGCATGCAAAGTTCAAGATATCATTGCTTTTTACCGCTGAGTAGAACTCTAAAGTGTATATGTACCACACCTACTGTATACATTCTTCTATTGAGGGGTACCTAGGTAGTTTCCAGGTTCTGGCTATTACAAATAATGCTACTATGAACAAAGTTGAACAAATGCCTTTGTAGTATGATTGGACATCTCTTGGGTATATTCCCAAGAGTGGTATTGCTGGATCCTGAGGTAGGTTGACTCCCAATTTTCTGAGAAACCGCCACACTGATTTCCAAAATGGTTGCACAAGTTTGCAGTCCCACCAGCAACGGATGAGTTTTCCACTTACTCCACAACCTCTCCAGCAAAGGCTATCATTTGATTTTAGCCATACTGACAGGGGTAAGATGGTATCTCAGAGTTGTTTTCCCTGATCGCTAAAGAAGTTGAACATGTCCTTAAGTATCTTTTGGCCATTTGAAATTCTTCTGTTGAGAATTCTCTGTTTAGTTCAGTACACCATTTTTTAAATTAGGTTATTTAGGATCTTAATGTCTAGTTTCTTGAGTTCTTTATATATTTTGGAGATCAGACCTTTGTCTGATGTGGGGTTGGCGAAGATCTTCTCCCATTCAGTAGGCTGCCGTTTTGTCTTAATGACAGTGTCCTTTGCTTTACAGAAGCTTCTCAGTCTCAGGAGGTCCCATTCTACTAGCTCCTTTGTGTGTAGTCTCTGGCAAAGTTGAACAATGAAAGAGGAAAGAGAGGGTCACCTACCATACCACAGGCAGTGGAGACTGTTTAGGGAGAGTGCCGCATAGATCCCAAGTGGCTTGGGGGTCTTCTGATTCAGATTTCTCCTTGGTGTATTTGGGCTCAGATGGAGAGAGCTGGGCCAAACACCCCCTGCCGCATGCACTCCTTTCCTGCCTGGGAGGCCCCTGATTCTCTTCCTTCTACTGTTGGGGCCCTTACTCCTTAACCATCTGATAACAAGGTCCGCTCTGAGCATTGCAGCTTTCCTTTCTTTCCTTTAACAGCCTTCTGTCTCGTGGCCCGTATTCCTGTTCTTGTTTTTAATTGACACACTGGGAACCGATGAACAAAACCCACTAGTTTTGAAGTTGTTCCGAAAGATGGAGGAAATAAATGAGTTGTAAAAATGTGAACAGTATAATTGACTCCCAGCCGTGTGTTTATCACAATCGCAAGCGTCAGGATTCATTTTCCTGCTCTGTGGTTTGGCGCAGTGGTAATGAGCCGCTTACACACACGGCTGTGCATTTCAAAAGCCTGTGGCTTAGAATAATTAGAGGTAGATTTCACCGTTAGCCTGGCAAGCGGCTCAGCTCCCAGGGCAAACAGTCGGTTGGTTCTGCCTCTGAGCAGCGGCGGTGACAGAGTGGGCGACATTCAGTGCTGATTATTAGTAGTTGACAGACAGCATCTCTTCCTGAACTGCTGGGGGTGACTTCCCTGCACCGCAGCAGGGCATCAACGGCAGAGTTGAGAACTTGCCATTTGGAACAATTGATTTGATCTTTTATGCAGTTTTTTATTCCATGATGCCTTTTCCAGGATGGAGATAGCGTATTATTACTATTATTACTATTATTATTATTACTATTATTATGTGTTTACAAAAGTGACAGGAGGTACTCACTGTAAAAGTAACTAAACAGGACCAGTGAGATGGCTCAGGGAGTAAAATCACTTGCTGCCAAGCCTGATGACTTGGGTTCTTGAGTTCTATATCGCTCCCCTGGTGAAAGGAGAAAACCAGCTCCTGTAAGTTGTCTTCTAAAGTCCACACAGTCCTCAGTGGAATGCTCCTTACACACTCCTTACACACACACACACACACACCAGATAAGTAAATAAGTAAAGTCCACACAGTCCTCAGTGGAATGCTCCTTACACACACACACACACACACACACACACACACCAGATAAGTAAATAAGTGTAATTTTTAAATCTTCTTTTAAGTAGCTAAACAATTTAGGCACATATCAAGGGTCAGGCCCTGATGTAAATCCTACTTCCTATGAGCAACTGCTGTTAAGAAATTCTGTCCATTCCCCCAGGCTTCCTTTGCATATATAAGCCCATGTGACAATTTCGTATTTCCAGTGGGATTGATTGTAACCTTTTGTATTCTGTGGGATATTTTTATTTCATTTTTGCCCACTTATGCTGCCTAGTGATGTGTCAGCAAAATGTGTTTGACTTTCAAATCCCCCTTCCTTATTTACCGCGGGTGACCAGAGTGCACGTGAAAATGTCATAGCACAGATGTTCATGGGAAGGAAGCTGAAAATCCGTCCTCTGAGGCTAATGTGGGAAACTCAGAAATGACGACGCAGAGACGCCACAGACAGTTGTATATAGTGTGTGGGTCGTGCAAAGGTCCCAGACTGACAGGTAAGAGCTGAAACCCAGTCTGCATTGCTCCACACCCTACGTTCTGGGACCGTTTCCTGCTGAGGACTGAAGACGGCCTGGAAGACGTGATAAGGGGCTGGAGCTGCCTGTTTTACGTAGTAGAGTGGTGCCATTAGAAGACTTTATGCGGTATCAGCACAAGTTCTGATTCCTATTCTGTGATGATCATTTTCATAGTATGAAAGTAGTTTCCTGTGGGCCCTGGGAGGAAGCAGCCTGCAAGGGCCAAAGGGAAAAGCAGAAGATTTCTTGGGCTCTGCCATAGTCCAACCTTTGTCTGTGGGTGGCCATGCAGGTGGGAGCGCTTTAAGATTTGAGATTTCAAGGACACAGAAAGTGCTCTTGGGGTGACCAGTGATGTTACCCCGTAAGATAGGAGGGTGGGCTCAAGCCCTTGCTTTGGGGCATTTATGAAGATAAGCAGGCAACTATAGCACATGGCACTAGGGTCCAGGAAGGCCCGGTAAGGAACCATGAGCTTGAACACATTCACACACACCGCAAAGTAGTTCCTCGGGTCCTTTAACACAGCTGTGAGTCGTTACCTCTTCCCTCTGTGGCAGACCCCTCGCTGTAGAGGGTCACACCTGCACCTGGTGAGAACAAGCTGAAACCCACTTTACTTTAAAGTCACCCCCTTGGAAAGGCCCCAGGGCTCCCCAGGAGAGCCTGGTGCACCCCTGGACGGCCTGAGGCTAATGAATCCCATGCAGTGTGTCTGGAAGCAGGAAGTTTGGAGGAGAGCTGAGGAGAGTACGCCAGTGGCTTCTCTGGGGTTTAGGTTTCCAGATGAGGAATGAATACCTCAATTCCCTCTCCAAAATTCTAGAACATGGAAAGTTACGGAAATAATCCATAGGTTTTAACTGCATGACATTTTGAGTAGCATAAGAAAATCTCACACCATTCACACCAACCCCTGGGGAACATGAATGCTGTGTTCTAGTATATGGTGGGGGGAGAGGAGAGAGAGACAGAGAGATAGAGAAGAGAGAGAGAGAGAGAGAGAGAGAGAGAGAGAGAGAGAGAGAGAGGGAGAGGGAGAGGGAGAGGGAGAGGGAGAGGGAGGGAGAGGGAGAGAGAGAGAGAGAGAGCCTGCCCGCCCACTGGAAACATGAATGCTGTGTTCTAGTGTGTGTGCAGAGAGAGAGAGCTCATGAATGCATGCACATGTAGAAGCCAGAGGCAAATCTCTTCGCTATTCTTTCTCAGAAGTCACCCACCTCATTTTCTGAGAAATAGCCCCTCTCTTGTTGATCTAGATGACCAATGAGGCTGGGCTACTTGGCCAGCCACCTAGTCTCAGGCATCCTCCTGTCTCCTTGTCCCCACACTGAGATACAAGTGTGCACATTGGACCCAGCTTCTGTGTGGGTCCTGGGGACCAAACTCGGGTCACCACATTTATGCAGCCCCAGCCATCACAACAGCTGTCTCATCGCCCTGAAGTTATCCCTTGGGACCCCATAGGGTTCCCGCTCGGTCCTCTTGTACCTCCGAGGGGTCTTTGGCTAATGAATCATATCGCCTTGGGGTGGGATCAAGGACAGTGTACCAGTGACTTCTGAGGGTTTTAGGTTTCAATCCAAGAAATAAATCAAAGCCCCCCTTCCCCCAGGGGTGGGGGATTTCTTTATGATCCTCTGGCCACTTTGGGCCAAGCTCTGGTATTCTTCAGCTAAGTGAAACATAGCAATTTAAAAATAGCATTGTGATGGCATTCTTGTGTGTCACCTTGACAACATATGGAATTAACTAAAACCCAAAGGGCTGGGCATACCTGTGAGGTTTATTATTATTATCATCATCATCATCATTATTATTATTATATCATTTGAAGTGGGAAGACCCACTTCTAATCCAGATTTTGAGGTAGGACAGTCCACCTGTGCCTAGGACCACACCTTCTGCTGACAGCCTATATAAAGGAACTGGGAGACGGACACATCTCTCTCTCTCTCTCTCTCTCTTTGCCCTCATTCTCACTAGCAAGTCCACTCTTTCACCAGCATTAGAGCCAACGTCTTCAGGATTCTGACGTATACTGAAGACCAGCTGAAGCATTCACCCTTGTGGACTGAACAATTACTGGATTCTTGGGCCTTCTGTTGGCAGACAGTCATTGCTGGTCTAGCTGGAACACAGTCTGTAAGCCATTCTAGTAAATCCCCTTGTGTGTGTGTGTGTGTGTGTGTGTGCAGATATACATACACATTCATCTGTAAGTTCTGTTCCCCTAGAGAACCCTGACTACTACAATCGTGTACTGGTGGAACTTGAACCTGCTTCGGCACATGACCACCAGCCCTCATACTGGGGAAAGAATAGGTCAGGTCATTTCTAATGAACAAAGGACATCGCTTTACTACTCTTTACCCTGTCCCCCAGAGACAGGAGGCCTCTGGACATCAAGGTTTCCCCTGTGCAAAGTCATGAGAGCCAGGTTCTGCTAACAGCCCACCCAACCCTTTCCTACCGGTCCCTGCCTCTTCTACAGGAAGTGTCTCAAAATTGACCACAGTCCCAGAAGCCCTTTTGCTGCCATCAACACGTATAAGGAAGTGGCATTGTTCATGGCTCAGCGGTGTGACCAGAGGGTGGTAAGCCCCCCCACCCCCGCGACGCCCTGCAGCTTTACACTTAACACACAACGAGCCACACATATGGAAGATGGATAGCCATGGAACCTATGAATCCATGCACCTGTGTATGTCTGTGAACTCATTCCCCAAGCAATTTAACTAGTGGGCGTCACCATCCTCCCCCAGCTGTCCTTAAGAGCTGGGCAACTCACCATCACAGTCACTGCCCACCTGCTCTGCATCACTGTGAATCATTTGCACTTTCTAGAATTATGTGTGGTTAGACCGCACATCTGTGCTTTACGGACTGGCTCCATTCACCCGGCTGAGTCATCTTCAGGTTCATTTATGTCATTGCAAGCATAATGTGTTTGTACTGGCTGCCCAGTTTTTTGTTCCTTTTGGTTTTTGAGATGGGGTTTCTCTGTGTAGCCCTGGCTGTCCTGGAACTCACCTGTAGACCAGGCTGGCCTTGAATTCAGAGATCCACCTGCCTCTGCCTCTAGAGTGTTGGGATTAAAGGTGTGTGCTACCGCTGCCCAGTTGGCTATCCGATTTTTTAAATGTCATACAATTAAAAATTGAAGAATTATTTCTAGAACTTTCCATGCAGTATTTTTGGATTTAATTAGCTGTTGGAAACTGAAATTCTAGGAAGCCATGAATAAGGAGAGAGTACTGTATGTTTGTAGAAATGTGTAAGTGTTCCCTTTCCTCTCTCTGCTAGAAAGGGCAGAAGTTATTCAAGGGAGAGACAACATTAACGTCATATTAAACCAAAGACAGCACCACAGGGATCCGAAGAATAAACCTTACTAACACCTTTCACCCTTTCTCGCGTCTCCCAAGTATTTTTCTGTTCCATAATTTGGCACCCTGGAAACTTAAACTCCTTTCCCTTTGTTCTTTCTCCCCTGCTCCCAGGTTCTGACCACCCCTCAGTGCTTCCGCACATAAGTGTGATGCTCATATTAGTTTGTCCTCCCCCACCCGTGGATTTTCCTCTTGTCAGGATAATTTATCGGGCCAGCTGGAGGGCTGACTCCTCTTTGGAGTCAAGGTAATTTAATTGGGAATGGAAAATGTTTTTAATAAATCATGTGGCATGCTGAAATCGCACACCATCCACCCCATCCCCGTGGGAACATGAATGTTGGGTTGTAGTCTATCTGCTCTATATATGTCACCTACATATGCACTTAGTGTCTCTCCATCTTGGTTATCAGAGGGACTCTGTTGTTGCCATGTATGTTCAAATAACCGTTATATTATTTAGTAGTCCCAGAGTGCAAGCATGGTGATACAGAAGAGGCAATAGAGCCCAAAATACTTTGATACTAGGCAGAGTCTGCACATCCACTGTGAATCTTGAGGTACATCCCCAGTGGACATCTGTGTATCCCCTTGAGTCAGTCAAGGGAAGAGGAGACAGCTTTTCTCATATCTTCTCTTCAGGGACCTTCAGTTCAAAATAAGCCTTCACCAAAACACCATGTTTGAGTGTGATGTGTTCTGCATCTATTCTAGATATTGGATGTTTCCAAAGGCTCATGCTTGCTTCCCAGGGTGGTGCTGTGGAGAGGGACATAGGTCTGGAGGTCTATGAAGGGCACTTTCCCCAGAAGATATTTCCTCATGAAAACCCATAAAACAACCCGGTGTGTGAAAATGCTTGCTATAGAAGCTTGCAACCTGAACTTGATTCCCAGAATCCATGGTGGAAGGAGACACTGACTTCCACTAACACACACACACACACACACAGAGAGAGAGAGAGAGAGAGAGAGAGAGAGAGAGAGAGAGAGAGAGAGAGAGAGAGGATAATAATATCTTTTTTGAATAAGAGATTATCTATTGAGTACCAGTTGGTTACTCAGAGATGACTGTTATAGAAGCAAGAGCCTGGTGCCGGTGGTCTCTCTCTCTCTTTGACTTCTGGTTCTGAAATATATGTTCTTCTTTCACATGTGGTCCTTTCATTGAGAGTCACCATGATGTGGCATGGCCAAATGTCCTCACTGGAGATGAGCCAGTGCAAGTGCCATGTACTTGGAAGTCCAAAACGAGGAACAAAATAAAACTTTTCTTGACAGAGTTCTGTTGTCTTGGGTATTATGTTATAGAGGTGAGAAGCTGACTGGGATCGCCACCCTTTGACACCTTTCTGACAAACAAAAAACTTCCCTGACCATGTATGTCTGTGAAGGTTTGCTTCTAGACTCTTCTGAGTGCTGCAGATCCGTCTTAATTAGGGTTTCTATTGCCTCAATGAACACCATGACCAAAGAGTAAGTTGGGGAGTATGGTGGTTGGAACAAAAATGGTCCCCATAGGGAGTGGCACCTTTAGGAGGTGTGGTCTTGTTAGAGTGGGTGTGGTCTTGTTAGAGTAGGTGTGGCCTTGTTGGAGGGACTGTGTCACTGGGGGCAGGCTTTGAAGTCTCAGATGCTCAAGCCATGCCCAGTATTATAGTCACTTCTTGCTGCCTGCAGATCCAGATGTAGAACTCTCAGCTCTTTCTCCAGCACTATGTGCTGCCATGTTTTTTTTTAATATTTATTTATTTATAAGTATACAGTATTCTGTCTGCATGTATGCCTGCAGGCCAGAAGAGGGCACCAGATCTCATTACAGATGGTTGTGAGCCACCATGTGGTTGCTGGGAATTGAACTCAGGACCTTTGGAAGAGCAGGCAGTGCTCTTAACCTCTGAGCCATCTCTCAGCCCCGTGCTGCCATGTTTATGCCATGCTTCCCACTATAATGATAATGGACTAAACCTCTGAAACTGAAAGTCAGCGCCAATTAAATATTTTCCTTTAGGCCGGGCGGTGGTGGCACACGCCTTTAATCCCAGCACTTGGGAGGCAGAGGCAGGCGGATCTCTGTGAGTTCGAGACCAGCCTGGTCTACAAGAGCTAGTTCCAGGACAGGCTCCAAAACCACAGAGAAACCCTGTCTCGAAAAACCAAAAAAAAAATAAATAAATAAAATAAATAAATAAATATTTTCCTTTAAAATGGTTTATCTTCACAACAATAGAAACCCTAACTAAGACAAGGAAGAAATGGTTTATTTTGTGTATACTTCCCAAGTCACTGTTTATCATCAAAGGAAGTCAGGACACAAACCCAAACAGGGCAGAAACCAAGAAGTAGGAACTGATGCAGAGGTTATGGGGGGGGGGGGGCTGCTTACTGGTTTGCTCTGTCCACAAGGCTGGATGTCTCAGCTGGTCTTCAGTAGATACTAGATCCCAAAGAAGTTAGCTCTAATGCTAGTGAAGAAATGGACTTGTTATTAAGGCAAAAGCAAGCAGACAAAGAGCAAAAGCTTGCTTCTTCCATGTCCTTATATAGGCTTCCAGCAGAAAGTGTAACTCATATGAAAGGTGAGTCTTCCCACCACAAGGTTTGAAATAAAGACCTGTGTTTTCCTACCTCAAGATCTGGATCAAAATTTGCGTCTTCCTATCTCAAAGATCCAGACTAGAAAAGGATTCACCCACTTCAAACCAAGCAAAAATATCTCTCACAGGTGTGCCCTTCGTTTCTTTTCCTGGAGTAGTGACCCATACATTCATTCCTTATGGGTCTATGCCCTTTGTCATCTTGTCTGGATTAGGCTGTTGTAGCTTCTCACTGACTTTAATCACAGAACACAGTACCACCAAGAGACACCCTAACAGTTCTCCTGTGCTCCAGACATAATCTTTCTTACCTACATTATGAAGAAGCAATCCAATTTCCCCATGGTAATTTTGATAATCACCCCTTCAATCCTGGGTCTTCGACCGCTACTGAGGCTGCATCTTAACCAACAGCCTCACAGTGTCAAGCTCTCAGCTGCTCTCCATGACCTCTTCATGTCTTCAAAACCAGTACCATCTGGGTGACTCTTACATTACCAAGTTCAGCTGCCAGCAGGAGGTACAACCTTGGCCACCTCTGGAACACAACTTCTATGTCCTGACTCTCAGGAAACTCTTTCCAGAAGATTTAGCCTCAGTGATGCTGGTCTTTTCTTAATCACCACTAATTTCCCAACTCCAGCCAACCAGCATCGAGCATCCCAGCAAAGCAAAGACTTCACTTCAATAGTTTTGTTTTCATGTTAATCACAGCAGATTCTTCACCCCAGCTAACCAGACCCACAGATTCTTCACAAAAAAAAAAAAGGCTGGCAGAATCTTTGAAACTTCACAAGCCCGACCACCATCATCTGCACTCAATGTTCTTATCTTCGAAGCTCCCACAGAAGAGTTCAAGGAGCTCTCAATACTCAATGGCTTTTCTAGCCCAAAGTTCCAAGTCCTTCCACAGTTCTACTCAGAACAACATAGTCAGGTCTGTCACAGAAATACCCCACTCCTGGTACCAATTTGTCTTAGTTAGGGTTTCTATTGCCATGATGAAACACCATGACCAAAAAACAAATTGGGGAGGAAAGAGTTTATTTGGCTTACACTTCATCATCAAAGGAAGTTTAAATGTTTTTACACAAAGTGCAAACGTGTTTTTTGCCGCTCGTTGTAAGTCTTGAAATCAGGCATAGCAAGACTCTAGAATTGGCTTGTCAATTGCTACCCAAAAAAAAAAAAAAATGCAACTGAAATTTTAATTAGGATTTCATTAAACCAGCAGATTAATCTCAAAAGGATAAAAGTCATAACAAAAATAGCAAATCTGGAGTCTTATAGTCCCTCATGGCGGCTGTAGGAACTTGGGCGGTGACTGAGCTGTGAGCCTGGCAGGCGTGCGCCGAGCCACGTGCCTCCCACCCCCGGGTTCTTCACCCTGATGCTGCACGGGTGCTGAGCCCGTCCAGGTCGGGACGATGGTGAAGTATTTCCTGGGTCAGAGCGTGCTCCAAAGTTCCTGGGACCAAGTGTTTGCTGCCTTCTGGCAACAGTACCCGAATCCCTATAGCAAACATGTCTTAACGGAAGACATAGTCAGGAGGTGACCCCTGGCCAGAAGCTTCTGTCTCGGAGATTCCTGACCAAGACCAACAGGATGCCACGTTGGGCCGAGCGACTTTTTCCTGCCAACGTTGCTCACTCAGTGTACATCCTGGAGGACTCTATTGTGGACCCACAGAACCAGACCATGATCACCTTCACCTGGAACATCAACCACGCCCGGCTGATGGTGCTGGAGGAACGATGTGTTTACTGTGTGAACTCTGACAACAGCGGCTGGACCGAAATCCGTCGGGAAGCCTGGGTCTCCTCCGGCTTATTTGGTGTCTCTCGAGCTGTCCAGGAATTTGGCCTTGCCCGGTTCAAAAGCAATGTGACCAAGACAATGAAGGGCTTTGAGTACATCTTGGCCAAGCTACAAGGGGAGGCTCCTTCCAGAACACTCATTGAGACAGCCAAAGAGGCCAAAGAAAAAGCAAAGGAGACGGCACTGGCAGCTACAGAGAAGGCCAAGGACCTGGCCAACAAGGCCGCCACCAAGCAGCAGCAGCAGTTGGTGTAGCTGCTCCCGTCCTCTCCCTTCTCCTCACTGTACTTGATTATTAAAGATGCGCCTCCAGCCCTCTCTGCTGTCTGGGTGGTGGGTTCGGGTGGTGTCCTGGTCCGCATCTGCAGTACACCCGGCTCAGCGTCTACTGAGCCCAGCCACCTTTTACCCCATTGGGCAGAAAGGTGCAGGGACTTGCCCAGGGTCAGAAGCAGTACACAGGTGAAGCGGCGACACACGATAGACTGTGCGCTCCACGAGGGCAGGGCTCCTTGTTTTATTCTCTGATGTGTCCCAAGTACCCCGAACAATATTTAGCACATAACAGGCACTCGATAAACACGTGAATTGATTGCCCCCCCTCCAAAAAAATAGCAAATCTGATCCAGGAACGTGGTTCTTCCCTCCACACATTCAGATCATCTTTAATTTCTCCTCGTTTGGTCGTGATATGTGATTTTTCAATGTGTAGGTCTTGCATGCCTTTGGGGAATTTATCCCAGGTATTTTATATCTTTTACAGCACTGCAAATGATCTTAGTTTATCTTTATTTTCACAGTGCTGGGGACGGAACCCAGGGTCTTGGGCATATGAGGCAAATCCTTGACCATCAATCTGTACATCCAGTCCCTTAGTCTACTTTCTCGTTGTCCACAGCCTGTTTGCTGGGTTTATCTACTAGCTCGTCATCGTTTTCCAGATGCTGCTGGATGTGTTTTCATTGACGACTGTGTCTCTTGGTGAATAAAAACATCCCTGTCCTTTCAGAGCTGTCTGTGTCTTTGACATGTCTGTCAGTCCTAGGACCGTTAGAACAACGCTGTACAGAGAAGAGAAAGTTTATCGTCATTCATAATCATGGGGAAGCTTCAGTTGCTGTAGCTCTCATATTTACTTTCCAGGGATGAGCCTTTATAGTCCTAGTTTTCTGGCCGTTGTCACCATGAAGCAGATGCCACATCTTCTCCAATAATTTATGGCACCTAGAGAATGATCTTGTAGTTTTGTTTTCCAGTCTGTTGATCTAGTAAATTAAGCCCATTTTTCAAATATTAAATCAACTGAGTAGTTCAGGGATAAACCCTACTCCATAATGATGTATTATCCTTTCTACATGCTGTGGGATTTGATTTGCTAAAAAACCATGCTGTCGGGAGCTGGAGAGATGGTGTGGTTGTTAATGGCACTTTCTTACAAAGTACAAGGGACCTGGGTTTGGTTCATGACCCACATGTTGGTTCACAACTGCCTGTAACTCCAGTTTCAGGGAATCAAGCGTATACTCTGGTTTCTGCAGACACCTGCACACACGCAGCACCTGTGTGCATGGGCTGAGAAATAGGTATACAGTTTTCTTATTATGGCAGAGAAAGGCGGACATCATAGAATGAACTGAAAAGTATTCCTTCTTCTTCAGTGTTCTGCAAGTTTGTGTGAATTTGTATTGCCAGGCCCTAAACTATTCAGTAATATTCATAAATAAAGCCATTTGGCTTTGGAATTTCTGATAATTTTTTGGTAGCCCTGGCTAACCTGGAACTCACTGTGTAGATGAGGCAGGACTCTACCAAACAGAAATCCTTTTGCCTCTTCCTCCTGAGTGCTATTATTAAAGGGGTGTGCTACCATGACTGACTTGTAAGATTTTTAATAACAAATCCAGTTTCCTTACAATGAGGACACTTTATGGTATCAGTTTCCTTGGTGAAGTTTGTTAGTTTGCTTCTTTTAAAGAAACTTTATACAACTTGTTGAATTTGTTGCTCATAAGTTGTTTATAATGTTCTTGAGTATTTAGGCACCTTGTATATGAGTCAGTGTGTGTGTATGTGTTGCGTGTTGGTGCTGGGCACATATGTATTGTACACAAAAGTATGCAGAGGCTAGAGATTGACATTGAACGTCTTCCTCAGTTGCTGTCAGTCTTGTTTTCAGAGACAGGTTCTCTCATTGAACCCAGAATTCACCAATTTGGCTAGACTAGCTGGCCAGAAAGCCCCAGGGATCCTCCCGTCTCTGCCTCCCGATTTATACGCATGTCCCACCACACCCGGACTTTTCCTTAAATTTTTCAAATCATTATCTGGCTTTCTCATTTTTCTAGAACAAACGCCAAGTGATCAAGGGAATGACTGTGTTTAAGATGCTTGATCAATGTGTAAACACATTGCCTAATTGTTTTCTAGAAATATATTATTTGTCAATACACATTGCTAATTTGGCAACGGAAACAATCCTCATATAATTTGACAGATAGAAATGCTTTCATTTCCACATCTTTGATGACCAAGTGAAAATGAAACCTGTGAGTGAGCAGTCTCAGGTCTGAACATCTGGGAGGAGGAAGCTGCACTTGCTACTCTTTGTACACACTGTCTAATCCTCTGGACACTTACACTTGGACCAGAAGGCGAAGGCTTTGGCCAGTTTCCCGTGGGTCCAAGGCCTTGGTCTCTGTCATGGCTGTATCCATGTCAACAATACACATTCACTCAGCACCTCACCTACTCGGGGTGTCCTCTACTTCTTCCACCCAAGCATTTACAGATGAAGAGGTGAAGGCACAGGGAGGTTCAAGTCCGTGTCCAAGGCCAGTCTCTACATGGTAGCAGAGGCAAGATGTGGGTCCATGCTTTTCACCCTGTCAGTCTCCTGCCTCACTTATCAGACACTCCCTTTTCTTTTCCCTTTCCCCAGCTGGATCCTCCAAACTCTGGCTATCATTGCATCTCAAGGGCATCTTTGCAATGGGATGCTTGGTCTCCAAACCATTGCTATACTTACTCCCACTCCATCCCACGTGTATGTTTTGATTCTGGGTGTGATGGCTAAACCAGAGTCTATTCTATGTATAAATAGATGTACCAAATACACTCACTGGGATTCAGGCAGGGAGAAACTTCATGCAATCAGACACTCCCATCAGTGCTATTGCAAAATAATGTGTGCTCATTTTGATGATTTTTGATGTGTTGCAAGAATCTGAACCGCCATCTGGATCATCAAGAATATTTAAAATATGATCTGGAAGAATGTGTGTGATGAGCACATTTTGGTTTACTCTGACAATCGCCTGTTAGTGTCTGTTGTGATAACCCATTTAGCCAAAATATTAAGTGAATCTGACCTTATCCTGCCATACATATGCTGGTTCTATTTGCTTATCTACTGTCTGTCTGTCTGTCTGCATGTGTTCATGAGTATGCATGAACGTGGAAGCCAGAGGTTGTTGTTATGTATCTTCCTCTATTGCTCTCAAACTATTTTTTTGAGACAGAGTCTCTCACTGAACCTGGATCTCACTGACGGCAAGAGTAGCTAGTTAGCAAGATCCAGAGACCCACTTATCCCGCCTGCCCAGTGCTCGAATTACAGATGCATGCCACTGCATCTGTTAGGTCCTAGGGAGCAAAGTCAGGCTCTCATGCTTGAGCAGCAAAAACTTTACCAACCAAACGCTCTCCCCAGCCCCATGTTCTGGTCTTTTCTAGAACATTACAAGTATCTCTTCTTTGGAGTCAAGCTCACTATAACGAAGGGGAATCTGTTGGTGTTCATTTCTATGAAGGTCCAAATGTGAATGGTCATGGGTGGCCTATCCCAGCAAAACTTGCTCCTGAGGTTTGGTTCCATGCCCAGGCCTGAGATGGACTGGACCAGAAGAGAAGTGATCACAGCCAGAGCAGATGTGACCATGGCTCAGGGTGACAGTGGCTGGACTGGGGGGTTTCCATCACCCTAACATGGTATGGCCCTGGAGGCTGGCACACCCTCCAGGCTGATACCTTATAAGAAAGAGGTGGAAGAGCAGGGATTATTTGTTTTATTATCTGTCCTTGATGGAGAAGAAAGTGTGAGTGAATCTTTCCAAAAGGAAGCATGTGCAATCTGAGTTAAGTCTTGACCTGGAAACTGTGGCCAGCAGCAGGCCAGGCGCTGGGCCAGAGAGTCGGGGACATCAAAGAATGATGGGTCCAGTCCCGCTTTTGAGTAGTTGCCAAACATTTTTAATGTTTGTTGTTCTTGGCTCCCAGCAACTAGAAAAGCATGCCTCCCACACTGGGTAGGAAAATGCAATACTCAATGACTTCAGGCTTTTGCCCTCTAGGGATTTGGTACCAGCTAGGGACACTGTGGGGGATTAAAGGGCTTGCTTCTCTGGAGGGGCTGGAGAGTCAGCAAGTGAGACAAGAGTGGGTGGGTAGCAGGTTGCAGGAAGGAGAAGATAATTTCCTTCTACGCCTGTCTCCTTCCTTTCCATGTGGGCCTTTTGCTTGCTGTGGGCTGGAAGATGAGGACGGAGCAAGGTCTTGGTCAGGGGCTCTCCGTATCTGAAATGCTATCACATCATGCATGGGAGACAAACACACTGTTCAGATCTCACAAGGAAGGCCTTGGGATACAGAGCAGGAGAGCTGTTCGTATTGGACGGTGGGGGTCACTGGTCCCACGCTCAGTAAGAGTCGTGTTCTCTAGGGCCCCCATGCAGCAGAGCCATGGTCTTCCTACCGAATGGGCACAATTCTCCTCTCTTCCCCGGAGGCTGCTGCTATCAGGACTGTGAACACAGCCAGTTCGGTCCAACATTCATTCACTTTCATGCCGTCTGTTATTGCTAACTGGCACCCACTTTTCTAGACGTGGCACAGCATGGGTGTGATTACATATGAAATGTTTCCAAGGTCACCATGGTTCCAGAGTGAGGACTGTGTGACATCTCAGGCAGTTGTCCAGGGCACCTACCCTCAGCAGAGCTGACTCAGGCTGGGGCATAGCTCAGTGATGAGCTCCTGTCTGGCGTGTGTGTGTAAAAGGCCCTGGGTCCCATCCCCAAGACCACAGAAACAAACAAAGAAACACAACATGCATACACACATACATGCAAAACCTGGCTCTTAGAACTCATCCCCTCCTAGAATTTCACTTACACTGGATTATTAAACCTTTACAAATGTCCTGTGAAGATGCTAATGTCATCCTGGTTTATAGATGGCAAAACTAAGATGTGCGAAGGTAAATTTTTTAAGGTTAAAATTATGTTCCGAACTGCCCAGGTTGAAATTATCCATCCTCCTGATGATGTCTGGGTGTCCTTGGGGGTAAGGAACAGGACTGAGAAATGAATCCAGACAGCCACCCAGACTCCAGGGAATTTGCAGGGGTGGGGGTTGATGGTGAGGGACATGCCCTGCTTTTAAGGAGGTAACAAAGAATGCACCGATATATTGTCCAGGAAGCATACTCCAGGCTCCAGTCCAGCGCGACATAAGAATACCCAATTTAGAAAGAGAAATGGCCTTTCTTGGGGGAAAAGCAGAAGGGAAACATATTCTAAGTTCATTACCCGGCACTTAAATACCTAGACATTGGCATAAAAAGGCAGCGCTTCAGATAAACCCACCTGCTTCAGGTGGCCTCAAGCTGAGCCCGCTTCTGCAAGGTTGAATGTGGTTTTCCGCTGCACCCCTTCCAAACCTTTCCTGTTGCCGTTCTTTGAAAAGAGAAAAGAAAAGAAAACCAAAACCTCATCTGGAAGACTCAAAAGCACAAAGAGAAAAGTGATTTCTCATGAGCAGTGGAACCTAGGTAGTCCCAGCATCTAGAATGTGTTATTCTCGAGGGCTAGGAACTGACAATAGTTTGTGAATAACTGGCATGGGCAATCAAAGCCAAAGGGAAACAGAAAAGACTTTACTAAGGAGCCTTGAGTGGCTGGGAATGTGGTTCAGTGGGTAGAGCTCCGTAGAGCTCCCCAGAGCTGTATAAAAACTGGGTGCAGTGAGGCGAGCCTGTAATCCCAGCATTCGGTGTACGGAGGCAGGAGGATTAGAAATTCAAGGTCATTCCATCCTTAGCTACAAGCCAAAGGACAGTTTATACTACAGGAGACCCTATCTCAAAAAGAAAAACTCCTTTCTTTTGTTTAATTGGGAACAGATATTAAAATTCTTGTAATTAGAAATTTAAGACCATCTTTCAGCTATGTGCTACCAACAGTTGGTTATAAAACGAACGAAATATTCCTTTGCTATCATATTCCCAAAACAGTGAGAAGCAAAAACTCAAGGAGATATTTGCATGCCCACATCCACAGAAGTAAGCTCTCCAAAAAGCCAGAAGGAGCATAGAGCCCATGATGGAGCAGGGAACCCGAGTGTCCATTGGTGAATGAGTGGAGAAGCAGAGGGCCAAACACACACAGGGCAGACTCTCACTCAGCCAGAACGCGGAGTGGGCTTCTGAGACTTCCTACAACAGGCTGAACCATGGAAGCAGAGTGCTGGGGAGAGCAGCTGGACACAAAGGATGGAAGTTGCGTAACTCCACTTAGGCGGGTTCTTAGAGCGGGCAGAGTCATGAGGACAGAATCAAGGCTACTAGACAAGCGATTCATGGGTACAAGGTTGTGTTTGGGTCGATGGACAGGTTCCAAAGACACATAGTGGCTACAGTTCATAGCACTGTGAACTGTTAAAACTTAATACAGTAAATTTCCTGGTATGTATGTTTTACCATGATGAGAAAAAAAAACAATAATAAAATAGTCAAGCAAAAGACCTATGTATAGGTAGAGAAGAACACTCCCACCATCCACAGCATCTTCAGAAGGAATCAGTGTGACAAGATCTGGAAAGAACTCCTTGGAAGAAATTACAAAATTCCACTAAGACTCCAAAAGAGTTCTATAAATGGAGGGGGTGGGGGAGAGACATTATGTTCCTGGTGGAAAAACTCAAATTTGGTAAGGATGTCATTTCCCCACAAATGCATCTCTAAATATAAGGCAACCCCAGTCAAAACCCAGATATTGTTTTGGCACTAAACCAAATGACTCTACAGCCTAGCATAAATACTAAGCATGGAATAAGAAAGAGCAGCTCTGTAAAGAAAATGGGCAAAGGAAAGGGAAGAAGGGAGAAGGAGAAGCAGGGAAGGAGGTAGAGGAGAGGGTCTCACTGGCATTAAAAAAAAATAACTGTTCATTCTTGGGGTACCAACCCCAGACTAAAGAGTAAAAACAAAATATAGAATCCAGAAACAAATTTTTAAAAACTGCTTTTAATAAAAAGCTACATCTCAAGAGATTAGTCAAAGAATGGAATTAATTTTTCAAAAAAAAATGGTGCTGAGGAACCTACATTTGTGTCAAAATTATGCAGAACAAAGTCCTACTAAAGAGCATATGAGTGACACCGAGGGCAGGATAATGCCAGTGTCCCAGTGGTGTGATTACACTATCATTTTACAGAAAAAAAAAATTATCATTGGAGGAAACCGGGTAAAAGGGAAATAATGCCTCCCATGTTACTTCATACAGATATGGAAACTGGGTAAAAGGGAAATAATGCCTCCCATGTTACTTCATACAGATATGGAAACCGGGTAAAAGGGAAATAATGCCTTCCCATGTTACTTCATACAGATACGTGTCCACCTGCAATTATCTCAAATAAAAGCTTTAATTAAAATGATACAAACTATTTTAAAACATTAGACTGCTGAAATTTTAAATTAACATCTTTATTATTTTTTAAAATTTTTTAAATTTTATTTTCTGTAAATGAATGTCTTGCCTGTATATGTGTATACCACATGAGAACTGTGTCTACAGAGGCCAAAAGAGAGCATCAGATCCCCTGGAACTGGAGTTTCAGGTTGCTGTGAGCAGACATGGGGTTCTGGAACTTGAACCTGGGTCCTCTACAAGAGCATCCAGTGCTCTTAACCACTGAGCCATCTCTTCAGTCCAATATTATATTTTTAAAATACCAGAACCCTAAGTATATTCCCAGGGCAAGGAAGGATTTTTCATGACCTCCAAGTCAAAAACTCAAATTGATTCTTTTGTGTGGAAATCAAACTTCTAACTACAAAAACATTTATGTGAGAATAAAAGGCAAAAACACATAGGAAAAATTATTTGCAATACATATAAAAGCCAGAATTTAAGTTGAAAGGGGTGGGAAGGCAGGGTAGACCTGGGAAGAGTGGGGGTGGATATGATCCAAATACATTGTATGCTTGTGTGAAATTCTCAAAGAATAAATAAAATAGCATATTCTTAAAAGCAGAACTTAAACCTTCTTAACATGTGAAGGGTTCCCATAAATCAATAAAAAGGATAAATGTTTTCATAGGAAATGGACTAAAGATGAAAATATACAGCTCACCAAAGAAGAAACAGAACATGAGGGAAAATATAGGAAGTGGAGTGGGAAATGCAGAGGCAGAAAAGGCGAAATCAATCCAGAGGTCGGTCCAGCTGTGCACAACAAGTGCCTGCATCTTCACTGGCGAGGCAAGGTTTGGCCTTAGGTAGCGAATGCGTATTGAATAGGTACGTGGAGATAAAGAATACAGGTGACCTGCCAAGCTGAAGATACAGTCGAGAAGCACTTAGGAGAAAAGTGGGGGCAGAGACTGGTTTTTATGGAGAAGAGGGCACGTTAGGTGAAGTTATGTGGTAGAGCCTATTCTGCCAGCAGAATTAGAAATGATGTCATCGGAAGAACATGCCTTTGTGTCGGTTACAGAGAGCCTCCACGGCAGTGCACTCAGATGATGCTCTCAGCCATTGTCTTCTGGGTCCTTTGTCTGCATCTGCGGCTGGTACCACCGCCGCCCCCAGCATTTTATCCCTTCCATTCCTTGGTGGATGACAATGTGCCATCTCTCCTCCCCAGAGGGTTCACATTTGGACTTGTGAAGTCACTCACTTGAAACCCTGGCATTTATGTTACCAGCTCGAAGTTCACAGAAGTGGCTGAAGTCATTGTTTGTTCCCTTTGTATTAAAATAAATCCTAACAGATACCTCTTTTGTGCATCTCTCCTCTCCCCGCACCCTTTTCTTTATTCTCTTTGTAAGTAACTAACACACCATGGCATTATCATACTTTTGAACATCGCCTCTGGCAGCTAAGTTGTGTAGGCTGATCCCAATTGTACCACAAACACCATAATACTTTTTAGAAAGGTTTCTCGTGGGCTGGCCATAGACTCAGCAGGTAAAGGTATTCGACACCAAGCCTGATGACCTGACTGAGATCCCTGGAGCCTCCGTGGCCGAAGGAGAGGAACAACTACAGAGAGTTGTTCTCTGATCTACCTGTCTACACTGTGGCGCCTGTGAACACACAGGCACACACAAAATAAATAAGTGTGGGTTTTTTTTTAATTTAAATAGTTTCTCTTGTGGCTTTGGGCAGAGGAAAGCTATAACCACTTCCTGAAACTAATATTACCAAAATTAAACATTGTAAAGAGAAAGCCTGAACACAGCTCCCTTGAAGACCAGTTTAGTACAGTGCAGTGATTTATTTTGTTACGTCTAAAAGAAATGAGGAGTCTTGTGTACCGCGAAAGGCTTCTTCGAAGAAGTGGAGGGAAGAAACGGAGAGAAAGGTATAAAAGGGGAAATGAGAAAATGAGGAAAGGTGAGAGGAAACGGAAGAAATTTTTTCTGACAAGAACTTTGGTTCAAGAGCTACCGTCATAGTGAACATGAGTCCGCCTCTCATTCCCAGAACGTATAGTGTACTCGGTCATAGAATGGCAACAGGAAATTTCATGTTGGAGGAAATAAGGAAGACTGTGTGTCTTAATTAGGGTTTCTATTGCTGTGGAGAGACACCATGACCACAGCAACTCTTTTAAAGGAAAACATTTAACTGGGTGGCTTACAGTTCAGAGGTTCAGTCCATTATCATCCTGGTGGAATAGGGAGGCAAGCAGGCAGACATGGGGCTGGAGGAGGAGCTAAGAATCCTACATCATTGATCCACAGGCAACAGGAAGTGAACTGAGACCCTGGGTGTGACTTGAGCATTTATGAGACCTCAGATCCTGCCTCCATAGTGACACACTTCTTCCAACAAGGTTATACCTACCCCAGAAAAGCCACACCTCCCTATGAGCTCATGGGGGCCAATTACATTCAAACTACCACAATGTGGAAAAGCATTTGGATGGCAGTGTAATGATAACTCATTTGTTTCAAATCCTTTTTTTAAAAAGACACTTTAGCTGGGTGTTAAGGCACACAGCTATAATTTTAGCACTGGGGAGGCAAAGGTAAAAGCAGAAAATCTCTGTGAGTTCAAGGCCAACCAGGTCTACCTAGTGAGTTCCAGGCTAGCCAAAACTATAAAGTAAGACCTTGTCCCAAAAGTTAAAAAAAAAATACTTCTTCTGAATAATTTACAAAATAAAAACATCACAGGCTGACCTCTCTAAAGAGGCCTCAGATCATATGCCCACTCCAAACTCCATCCAGATGTGTCCAACCTATGGCCCTAGGGTCATACATGTCCTGGAATATCTATTAAGGTGGCACAACACACTCATATATAATAATATCCTGTCAAAATGTCGAACCCCTGCTTATACCTTCTCTGTGAACTTCTCTGCAGTCAAAATGTCCTCAATGATGGTCTTCCATTTCTTCTGCTTGAATTTGATTAGACTAACTCATTTGCATGTCTGAACTATTTCAACAGTTCATTGAAACCCCACAGGAACTTAACATCCCCCTGGTTCTGGCACACTCTAAGAACTGTGTCCTCCTAAAAACCAAGGGCCACCAGGCTGTGAATGCACCAACCTGTGCCCTGGGGTTCCTGGTAGGCAATGCCATGCCTGCTAGGCTGAGTATCCACCCACAGTGAAGCCCACAATGATGGCATGAGCCAGTGTGTGCCTAACAGCAGAGTCTGTGGCCACACTACTGCAGTAGCTCCCAGCTGAGTTTTAGACCCATCCTCTGGGGGTAAAGATACTGCTGGAGACTAAGCTTCCATGAAGGTCCTGGCTAGCAAAAGAGGTCACGCAGGAACTGCGGACTCAGGTTCCTCATGAAGTCCATGCATGCATGCATGTTCCATAAGTGCAAAATTCTCTACCTCACATCCCTATGGTGTCACTCAGCATCCCTAAGCCACCCTTGCTCTCATTACAAGATGGCACATGGAGGCTGAACCACGAAGGGCAGAGAGCTTCATGGTTCCGTAGATTCTGTAGCATTGTCCTTGTCTTTGGCTTTCAAGCTAGGTTTCTGAGGACATGAGGGCACCCTAAAGGTATTTAAGAGGCTGCTAGATAGGAAAGATGAGGTTCTGAGCAGGGTGGGGTAAGGACCATCCTGGATCCAGAAGCAGAGATCAGTTTTGTGGGTACCAAGGACCAGTCTAGGGGACCCTTCCATGATGATGCTATGCAGAAGAAAATTCAAAATGGCAGACAGAGCTCCGGAGGCTTTACCCAGCAGCCCATAGAACAAAGCTGTCTTCTTCAATAAAGAATTGATAACTCCTCAAGACGCCTTGGCCAGATCGCCTCCCTGGAGTTGAGGAAGAGGCAGCCTCCCTCATGTGCCAGGCACTGTGGTAACGTTCTATTTAATTGAACCATTTCTTCCAAGTCTGGGGGAGGGCAATTTAGTTCAGGAGAGAACATAATTATATCTACTTGCTTTTAAGAAGTACTTTCAAGATTTAAAAGTTAGGAAGCACTAGAATCAGGATGCTGCCTTGAGATAAGTAAATCACATGATCCTCCCCCCACCGCACCACCAACCCCCCCCCCCCCGCTTTAGATGAGGATGAAGTCAGAAATGATGACGTAATGTATTGCCACCAGCACCAATTTCAATTGTCATCCCAGCAAATGTTTGCGAGGAGGAAAATGGTCTGCGAAAGCATGAAACACATAACCAGAATCCCCTGTCGCTTGTGTCTCTCTCAAGGAAATGACATTTTAAATTCCTCCTTGGGAGTTGGTGTGTTCTGGTTCCCAGGAGGCCAGTTTTTGTAACTTGGATACGAAAATGACTGTAATCTATAGTAAGGCAACTGATTTAGAGAACCCCAATTTGTCACATCCCCGTTATCAGCTTTTATACTTAAATAGCAATAATTTAAGCCTTACTTGTAAAGTATTCGCCGCTAAAGTCTTTAGTCCTTAAATCAAGAAGTTACCTGGGAAATGGCTTACTCTGTTAAAAGAATTCCCAGTCCTTTGTCAAAGGTGGCTTGCTGTTATTAAAATAAAGAGGAGTCATAACCTTAAGAATATCAAATTCCAAAAATACCTTTAACCTTAGGAAGGACATGTAACATCTCCATCCGCAGTGCTTACTGTAGGGCATTAGTGCTTGAGGGATGAGGGAGACACTGTTTCGCTCTGGCTCAGTGAGGACCCTGGGGAGCACGTTCAATCGGTCCGCAATGCTTTTTTCACTTGAGAGATGTCATGGATAGAGCTGGTCTTCAGGTAGACAGGCAATCTGCCTGGCGGCCGTGGTGAGACCCCGACAGATGCCCAGGGCTCATCTTCCTGCGCTGAGCAAATCAACAGAATGAGCCAGATCCATGCCTCGGCATCCAAACCGCAGAACATTTGAACTCAACAGGTCTTAGAGTTCACCTAGGTCACCCACCCTCATTTTATCGAAGGGAAGACCAGGACAAGATTTGTGCTGTGACGTACTTAGGTTACAGATGGTTGGGACGGGAGTGCAGTGGCTCTGAGCAGGTTGTAGGATTCAGCCTGTCAGGGTTCTTCGCTGTGGAGGGGCAAGGGGTTCTCATGTGAAACCCGGTCACCACCCCTGAACATGGTGTCTGACTCCAGCTAAGGGCTCTGCCTATGTAATCTGTCATTGTAGCGCCTCCTCCTCCTCATGATGCTGTTTTACCCCGAAGAGCTGAAATGACAGTCAAGAGGCCTTCCTCTCAGCGACTTGGAGAGGGTCAGTACTTCTGAACCAACAGAACAGAGGAGGAAAATCTTTGAGTCAGCCCCTCTTCTCTGCTACACAGAGGAGCTGCAACTGTGATGATCAGCTTCAGTTATGGGATTCCGAGTCCCCCATGGCCAAATCAACCACCTTTTCTATTTTGGAAGGGAAAAGTCTCAGTAATTCTTCAACCCCAAGGCTGTTCTTATCGTCCAAGCAAGGAACTGGACTCGGGCCCAAATGTAGGAAGAGTCAAGGACCTGCATTAAAATAAGTCACCTTTAACCTAGAGTACAGCCCTCACTGATCACCGCGGAGTACAAACCCACAAGCAGACACCTACTCTGAAACCCCCTTTAGACCAGTGTCCACCTCAGTCCATGGTCACACATCTGTATCTCTCTCTTCTTCCTTCCCATCTCCTGTAAGCTACAACACGGGAATGGATCTGCACCTGCAGAGCGTCTGCACTGTAGCAGGTGGATTGGTAGACAGAGTGGTCTAGATGGCTGTGTCCCCAGTGGTTTGTGTGTTAAGGCTTGGTCCCTAGTACTGCTGAGATTTGTAGTGGGAAGCCATAGGGTGTGTCGCCCTCCATAAGAAATTAGTTTACTTCTCATGAGACCCTCGTTAGTTCTCATGAGAGAATTACTATTTAAGAAAAACAAAAACAAGATCACAGCCTTAATCCCAGCAGTCAGGAGGCAGAGGCAGGCAGATCTCTGAGTTCGAGGCTACCCTGGTCTACAAAGTGAGTTCTAGGACAACCAAGGCTACACTGAGAAACTCTTGTCTCAAACAAAAAAGCAAGATGGCCACCATCCTCACTTCTGTTTCCTGTCTTGCCACACGATCGCTCCCTCTCTCTTACCCTTGCTCCCTCAATAATCACATCTGCAGGCAGAAGAGCCCTCAGCAAAGTTGTTCAAAGTAGTCAGGGTTCTCCAGAGAGTCAGGCTGACAGAATAAATACATCTTGCAATGTGTTATTAGATTGGCTTACAGGATACTGCCTGGGTCGTTCAACACTGGCCGTTTACATGTGAAGAGACGAGAACACGCAGAGCTCGTTACCTCAGAAGTCCCACTCTGGTACTAAATGCCCAGAAGATTCAGTGTTTTCACACTGGACTGGTAAGAAGCCAGAGTCTAGTGTCAGCCAAGGGTGCTGACAGCACCAATAGTGCGGGGCGGGGGACACAGACCACCAGCAAGGAGTGACGGCAAGAGACAAAGCTCTCCAGAAAGGCCCTGGGACATACTTATTCCATGCAAACCTGTGACGCCATGTGTGGAGCCAGCCTAGCATGATGAAGGCCTTGGTGGCAAGGCAGGTAGCCTTGTCCTCTGCCAAGAAGACCCCTGAGGGCTCTTACTCACAGTGCACGCCATCCTTTTGTTTGAACATTTATGGACATTTATTTCAGGTCAGTGGAAACACTGACAACCTTTCTTCTAGATGATTAAACTGTCTACAACTCAGGCCAGTAGGGAAAAAACTAGATGGGGCAGCGTGACCCCTGAATTTCTTTCAGGAGCATAGACAACTTATCAGTGGCTATACCAGTAAAGAAAATGTCTCTTCTTCCCCGGCAACCGTTAATTGTATTTATTTGGGGAGGGATGGGGCCTAGTGTGACAGAATGTTAATGGGCCTAGCCTTGTGCGGCCCTTGCACTGAGATTCAGGGATGCTAAGAGTTCAAGAACATAATGACCACATCTTGCTGAGTGTGGTGTGTGTGTGTGTGTGTGTGTGTGTGTGTGTACGAATCAACCTTGGGTGTTGTTCCTTGGAGTTATTCACTATTGGTTTTTAGACAGGGTCTCTAATGGACCTGGAAATCACCAGGTAGACCAGCTGGCCCAGCAAGGATGCCTCAGGGATCCCCCTGTGTCCTCCTCCCCGGTGCTGGGATTACAGTCACATGCCACACCCGGCTCTTTAATGCATGGGTTCTGGGGTTGAGCTCAGATCCTACACTTTACCTGCAGTGCTATTTCCCAAGCCTTCAGTGCTCAGCTGCCCACGGTGCCACCACTCTTACCATTTTCTGTTACTTTGACTAACTGAAGCGATGGCCGTGATCTAGTAAGCCCAGCGGGTGACCAAAAGTCGTAACGATTTCTTCCTTAATTAAGAACTCCTCTAAAACCAAATCAACAGATGGAATCCAGAAATGTTCAATTCTTGTAACAAGTCCCTGAGTCGCTAAAAGCCTTGTTCATTGGGGGAAAACCAATCCCCACTGTACCCAAAGGTGCCGGGGTCACCCTGCCTGCAGTGAGGCTTCAGACCCCCTGTGGTGAGAAAACTCTGCCTGCATTTACTCCTTGTCCCATCACGGTTTCTCTTGTGAGTAGCTCATTTGTCCTAGCCTTGATGTGGGCTCTCTGAGGTCAAGGGTCACCATTTTCCCTAGATCAACTGTGCCTGCTTGCAGGAGACCGGCACATGGAGCTTGGTGACAGCTAACTTCCCTAGAGAAGGAGAGGTGGAGTGGATCCGTGGACCTTGTCTGAGACGCCGCTGCTTCTTCTCAGCCACTGTGTGCAATTCTGCCCTAGTTGC
The DNA here is from genome assembly GCF_950005125.1 of Chionomys nivalis. Lineage (NCBI taxonomy): Eukaryota > Metazoa > Chordata > Mammalia > Rodentia > Cricetidae > Chionomys > Chionomys nivalis. The sequence goes on along the minus strand of NC_080095.1, from coordinate 26,889,545 downwards.
TTATGGCCTTGGAGTCTCAGGAGGCGCTCCAGTGGCTAGGCTGGGGAAGGTAACTGAGGACTCCATTGGTGTGGCTACAGGAAGGCCATCACCCAGGCTGGATGAAGACTTTCCACTCTAGTGTAAGCAACCCCTCACCCTGTGTGCTTTAGGTAAGCCCAGTCAACTTTCTGATTCCCCGGGTGACGTTCAGTGGGATCATAATCTGGCTTGTCATTGGGACCTTCTAAGCAGGATCATATTTTGATTTGTCTCTTGACTTCATAAGCAAGAAATAGACATTGTTTATTTCTCATAAGGAACTCACAAGGAGCTGGTCTGAGTCATCTTAGATGGCTGTCTTAATTCATTCTGGGTGCTGTAACAAATGCCCCAGGCTGGCTTCTAAACAGAGAAAAAGATTGCTCACGGTTCTGAAAGTTCAAAGTCAAGTCTCTCATAGAATCTTTGCTGTGTTCTTACATGGCAGAAAGGGTGACGTTCTCCGGGCTGTCTTTTGTTGTAGTTGCTGTTGTCTAGGCCTGGCTGCCTTTGAACTCCGGAGTGATCTAAGATATTTGGTCCTCCTGGCTCCATCTCCTACATGCTGGATTGCAGGAACCTGTTCCCAGGCCTAGTTTATCAGACAAGCACCCTACCAACTAAGTCACATCTCCAGCCCCCAAGGTATCATTTTCAAGGACTCGGATGCCCTCCCAGAAGGTCCTACCTCCATAGACTAATTACCTCACAAAGGTTCATCTTCAAAAACCATCACTTTGTGGGTGAAAATCAGCATGGGAATTTGGGGTGATAAACCATTCCTATCATGGCAGGGGCATGAACACATACATGCATACTGCATGGGCTCAGTCATCTGCTTTCTGTCTCCCACAGGGAGCAGTCACAAGCTCTCCTGGTTCAGGGACTCCACTGAGGCCATCAGAGTAGCGCCAAGTTCCTCTGACCATGGGTAGCTAATTTCCTGACACACTGGTGACTCGGTGGTGTTCTTTTGCACCGAATAGAGAACACAACATTGTTTGAAACCTACTCATTAAACTCGGTGCACTTAACTCATCAAACTCAAGTCTCTACAGCTCTAACCACCTCATCTGAACTTGGGATACAAATGACTATCCTAACCATTCCTTTCTATGATGGAGATACATAAGATCCTCCACTGCAAGGTGACTGAGGTGGCTTGCGTTTTTAAAGCAAGGAGAGATGATATTCTGATTTTTTTCTCCACCATTAAGGGTCCTAGCCCTCAAAATCTCCACTCCATGTTCCCTGCCCCTCATTCCTTCTTTACCCTTATCCCATCTATTCCTCTATATCCTATTTTTCTAGAAGCAAAACTCAATGTTTTCTTTCATTATCTTGACTTGAGGCTGAGAACCATGCATGCTGAGAACTGTGACTTTAGTTGGATAATTGAGTAGTTATGAATGCATAGCTCAGGTGCCTGGGAAAAGTGGTCCCTTGACTTCATTACCATGAGCTCATAACCCCTGACACCCACACAGCCAAAGATCTGATCTCACCATTTCCCAGGGGAACCTATGACAGGCAGCCACTGGTCGGCCCATAGCAACAGGAAAAGTGACTGGCTTTCGGGATTTACAAGCAAAGGACGATGGCTTTCTCATTGTGATGGACAAAATGAAAGAGCTGAACCTGAAAATGAAGGAAAATGTATGAGGACCAGAGTTTAGATCCTCAGAGTTCATGAAAAGGTCGGGTAGGTATGGCAACTGCCTGTATCCCAGCACTCAGGAGGGGAGACTGGGCATCCCCAGGGCAAGTTGACCAGCCAAACTGGCAGCAATCCTTGAGGTCCAGTTTCCATCGAAGACCCTGCCTTCATAAGTCAAGTGGGATGCAGTTTAGGAAGATACCCAACATCAACTTCTGGTCCCCAAATGCATGTGAACACACATGCAAGTGCACGCATGCACACACACACACACACACACACATTACATACATGCACATACAAACAAAAGAAGGGAGAAAAGGAACTGCCATCACTATTCGTATGTACCGTCTGCCTGTACAATGCCTTCTTGGTTTCAAGGACCCTCTATGTAATCTTCCTAGAACCCTAAGTCTTAGGTGGGTACTCCTTGCAGCAGCTGCTACAGAGCTAACCCTGTACCACTTCCAAACCCCTTACTTAACACAGACTATACCGATTGTCTTGCAGAACCAGAGATCCAGGGAGACAGAGCTCTGGTTTTTTCCCCAGTTTTATGTTAGTAAAATGTATGAATTTTTTGAGTCTGCATAAGCTTTTATTTTTGTAGAAGTCTTTGTATCTCTGAGCAAGGTCAGTTGATTGTGGCTGCTCAAGTTCCTTCGTGTACAAGGGACATTCAACAAAAGGAGGGCAGGAGGCTAAAACCTAGTCATATCCTCGTCTCTAACCCCTTTTTTCCTGGCAGGATCCACTCAGAGAAAAGGAGCCTTTTCCTGCCTTGCACAATAGCACCATATGGGCCTGTATCAGGCAGTTCTAGGCCGAGCAACAACCTTCCAGTGGAGATGGGGGTTCTCCGCTTTCCGAGAAAGGCTGGGGCTAGGGGATTTTAAAATACTGTTTTTTCCAGCCCTTCAGCAGCCTGCAAGCCCATATACCAACCCCACTCTCAGCCAAGCTCTCGCTCACTCTTGTCTCCTCTGCTTTTTGTCTTCGTCAGGGTTTGGGATGACAACACCAGCCACAATAGGAGGGAAGATCTTTCTGATCTTCTATGGTCTCATTGGATGTGCAAGCACCATCCTCTTCTTCAACCTCTTCCTAGAGCGGCTGATCACAGTCATCGCCTACGTCATGAGATCCTGTCACCAGCAGCAGCTGCGGAGACGTGGGGTAGTGACCCAGGACAACATGAAGGTCTCTGAGAAGCGTGAGGCCGACAGCCTGGCCGGCTGGAAGCCCTCTGTGTACTATGTCATGCTGATCCTATGCTTGGCTTCCGTGGCCATCTCCTGTGGAGCCTCAGCTCTGTACGCCACCATGGAAGGCTGGAGCTACTTTGACTCTCTCTACTTCTGTTTTGTCGCTTTCAGTACCATTGGCTTTGGGGACCTGGTCAGCAGCCAGAATGCTCAGTATGAGAGCCAAGGACTCTACCGCTTCGCCAACTTCTTCTTCATCCTCATGGGTGTCTGCTGTATCTACTCCCTGTTTAATGTCATCTCCATCCTGATCAAACAGACTGTGAACTGGATCCTGAGGAAACTGGATAGTGGGTACTTCCCACAGTGTCAGAGAGGACTCCTGCGGTCCAGGAGGAATATGGTGATGCCCGGCAACATCCGGAACAGGTGCAACATCTCCATAGAGACAGATGGGATGATGGAGAGTGACACGGATGGGCGACGTCTCTCAGGGGAGATGATCTCCATGAAGGACACCAACAAGGTCTCACTGGCTATCCTGCAGAAGCAGTTGTCCGAGATGGCCAATGGTGGACCCCACCTGTCCAATTCATCCTCCAGGGACGATGAGTTCTCAGGGGGTGTGGGAGCTTTCGCAGTAATGAATAACAGGTTGGCAGAGACAAGTGGAGATAGGTAGGAACCAGGAGTAGCTACTAGATGAAGAGACCCAGGGGCAGGTGGAGGACAAGACACTGTCATGCCCCCAATGAGCTCAGCTGTGTCCCTGGCTGTTGCTATCTGCTTCTCAAGTCCAGCTTTTGAAATCTGATCTTGGCCTCAGGCAACAGCAACCTCTTAAGGTTAGGAACTGGAGCCTCCTTGCCTGCCTCTTATTTTATTCCTGAATTCCAAGTTTTATATTGCTGAGGTCCTCACCATCCCCCAGAGTTTTAATTGTTTCCCTCCAGCTTTAATTTCCCCATGATGGGCCATCACTTGGGAAGGAAGGCCCTGAAGAGCCTAAATTCTAGCATGGAACTGTGAATGGCTGAGCTCACCACTTCACCAGCCCAAATCTGGGCCTCCCAAGCATATTTGTTGTTGGTTCCATAGATGGGGAAAAGCATCAAATCTTCTCTTTATACCCGCTTCTCGGTTTGGGAGTCTTTTGTTTATTGTTTTCTTTTGTTTGTTTTGTTTCCTGTTTGGCTAATGTATCTTTGGGATCTTATGCGATAAGACAATTCATTCATCTTCGAGACATTAAGCTGCAGCAGGGTAACAGCAGTGAGTCAAGGGAGGAGAGCAGCTCCCTGTGTAACTAAAGCCCAGAGCTTAGTTAACGTGTCCTCTTTGAATGGCTACAGACTGTCATCTCTCCAGGGCTTAGAGCCTGTTGTAGAGGCAACTGACTATTTATTAGAACTGAAATTTTAATAAATTCTCATTTTGTTAACTAAGAGGCCATGGGTAATCATTGTGGACAGCGGAAAAGAAGCCAGAAATATGAGCCTCATCTTGGAGTCTGGGCTGGAGCAGCAACAACCTAGGTCACATAATGAAGTGTGGCTTTCTTGTCTCACACATTGCAGGGCTGGCTTCTGGGGCTGTACCAAAGCCAGTGAGGTGAACCTCTCAGGCCATGAGAGTATCCTTCCTGGGAATGAAGGTTGCTGACCTTCATAAATGCAAGAGAGAATCTGTAAAGAGCTTCAGGGGTCATTTTTTGCAAGGTTAGAGTGGGTACACATAGCTCTTTCAGAAGCGATTAGGTGGACCACTAAAGAAGACAGTTGAAAACCGGACTGTCTAGGGAAGGGCGAGCCAAGCCTGGGAGCTGAGCGGACCCCTGGGCGCCATATTGTTCCACCCCCTTGACTTTACAAAGGAAGCAGTAGATAGCTCAGGGAATGGCTCCTCATCTGAGCCTCAGGCCTAACTGCTGCAGTTGGGAAGAGGACTCGGGGGCTCCTGGTGATAAAAATGGGTCCCGACTTTGAATTGTTTTCCTGACTACAGAGAGGCCTTTTCTCTTTCTTCCCGCTTGTATCTGTATCGCCCTTTAACATCCTGGTAGGTAGCTGTCACCAGAAAGTAAGCTGCCCTGAGCTCTGTTCCACCAGCCACTGGGTGCTGCTTCTTAGCAGTTGATTGGTGTCCGTATTTGTGGTCCAAGAGCGAGCATAGAGCAGGTCTTTGCTTCTCTGTGTTGGTCCCTAGAAACCACGGCAGTGTGCCAGGAGGCCCACTGTAACCACGGCTCATCTTCCAAGAGGGTCCGCTTTGAAAGAGGATGCTTACGGTGTTGTTCCATCACAACCCATGGATTCCCATAAGTGGGTTCCAACATCGGCGTAAGCTTTTCAGCTGTGCTTGCTTATTTGTTGAGATGGGTTCTTACTATGTGGTCCCAGCTGGCCATGAACTAATGATCTTCCTGTTGCAGCCTCTCAGATGCCAGGATTACAGGTGTGAGCCACCATGCCCAGGTCAGATAAAGCTTATGAAAATTGAACTTGGGCTTCCTAAAATTCCTCTCTGAGTGTTGGAGAATGAGCTTTTTTTTTTTGGTCTGGGCTGAGGGTTCCCTCATGGGAATATTGGAAAATTAGTGTTAGAAAAACAGCGTAGGGAGCCGGGCGGTGGTGGCGCACGCCTTTAATCCCAGCACTCGGGAGGCAGAGGCAGGCAGATCTCTGGGAGTTCGAGGCCAGCCTGGTCTACAAGAGCTAGTTCCAGGACAGGAACCAAAAAGCTACAGAGAAACCCTGTCTCGAAAAATCCAAAGAAGAAAGAAAAAAAAGAAAAAAGAAAAACAGTGGAGGGGAGGGGAGGGGAGGGGAGGGGAGGGGAGGGGAGGGGAGGGGAGGGGAGAGGAGAGGAGAGGAGAGGAGAGGAGAAGAGAAGAGAAGAGAAGAGAAGAGAAGAGAAGAGAAGAGAAGAGAAGAGAAGAGAGAAGAGAATTTAGCCAGTAATCATGGGAGCTAGTCCACGAGGCTCCTGACGGAGTGGCAGGGACACAGAGCAAGAAAGCAAGTTTGTGGACAGTACCTTTCCCAGGTGACAACAGCCATGGTTTTCTTTACAATTTTCTCCTCTGGTCACCTCTGTTCCCAGCCAGCATGCCATTTTCTCGACTCTTCCCTCAGGCTGTGTTACCCTGTAATCTCAGGGAGTTATGCCACCCTAGAAGCTTTTGGCCGAGAGAAAAAGCACTATTCCCAGAAGGCATTGCAAGCGGCCCAGGATCCTGTGTCAGGGGTTTAGGGTCTTTGTCTAGAGGGTCCCAGGTTCTCGGTGGCCCAAGAATGTGACCCGGCACCCCTGCCTGTGTCTCTTGTGAGCGTCATTCCACGTGGTTTGCCTGAACCGTGGCGGGACCCCATGCTTCCGTCTCCTCGGCGTTCTCGTCAACTCAGCTTATAATTCGTTCTGTTTTTCAAAGAGACTGTCATACCAAATGAAAGCCTGTAAGCACTTGCTATAAATAGGAAATCCAGAAACGAGGGGAAATGAAGGAAAGCTCAGACTGTGTTATTTAGTTCTAGCCAGATCCCGTATCCTAGCAAAGGCTCGAAACCTGAAGGATTTTCTCTGTTTAAAAAAAAAAGGGGGGGGGATAGGTAGCTGCAGTGGTGTCTGCTGAGGTGAGAGGATGCAGAGTCCAAGGCCATCTTTGGCTACATAGTAAGTTCCAGGCCAGCCGAGACCACATGAGACCCTGTCCCAAAACAAAAGGCCAATGAGATGGCTCAGGGGGTAAAAGCTTGCTGCCAAGCTTGACAACCTGTGTGCAATCCCCAAGACCCACACGGTGGAAGTCAAACACTGGCTCCAAGTGATCCTCTGACCTCCACGCCAAAATCACCCACATATAAACACACACGTGCACCAAAAGAAAAGCCTCTGTCGTTTCTCATTTTTTAAGTGACAACAGACAACATGTCAGGAGGTGGTAGGCATAAGGCTTGTTCTCCGATGAAGCCAAGGGGACCAGAAGGGAGTTGGGAAGGAAGTGACCCTCACCTTGTGATTCTGCGTGAATTCCATACCTGAAGGCCCCTAATGTCATCTCACACTCTGCCCGTACCCTTGGTGTCCGCATCTGGAACAACACAGAGATAAGAAAGTATTGTTTCTGAGGTCAGGCCAGCGTGTGAGCAGCAGCTCTGCCTATGAGAACACCAGGTGTGGAACCCCAGTATGGGAGGGGATGAGCCAGCCTCTTACTGCACTGAGCCCCATCTCTGTGGAAATGCCAGGAAGGCTAGCTTCCTCTGCAAGCTGGTGGGAGGATCCAATTAGGTGCCGGCTGGGGAAGGCATCGGGATCCTCAGGAACTGTATGGGCAGTGGTCTGCTTGTTTTCAGGAGAGAAGGCACATAACATTCCTCCAGGGAAGACTGGGCAGGGTTCTAGCACTTGGCACCCCTTGCTTGCTATAGCATTTAAATCAGCAGTTCTTGACCTGTAGGTTGAGACCCCTTTGGGGGTCGAATGGCTGTTTCTTAGGGGTCACCTAAGACCGTCAGAAAGCACAGATGTTTACATTATGATTCATAACAGTAGCAAAACTGCAGTTACAAAGTAGCAGTGGAAATAATTTTGTGCTGGTGATTGCCCCAGCATGAGGAACTGTATTAGAGGGTCAGAGCATCAGGAAGGCTCTGACTGTGCTTCCTCTGTTGTTCAATAATATTACCACCTCCCATCCCACCACCCCCAAATCCCTGTGTCTAGTCCAGAGAGCTTTCCAGTATCAGCTGACAATTTGATATAATACAATGCTCTAGAAACAACACTCCCCTCTCTCTCTCTCTCTCTCTCTCTCTCTCTCTCTCTCTCTCACACACACACACACACACACACACACACACAATTTTAAGATCTTGAAGCTTACTCACTCATATTTGCAATATTTTGACGTTCATAAGCATACTGTGGAGTAGGAGGTACTTATTTTCAAATTCTCTTTAGCCTTTTCTGAAATAACATTCTATGGGCCAGTTAGCCGAGGTTTGGGTTGACAGGAGTTTGAGAATATGCCTGGAAATTATTTGCTTCCATGTTCTGATGGTGATTCTCTATTGCTCTAATTCTACCCACAGATATCAGTTACAATTCTTCTACACAGAAATGTTTCTCCTCCCATCTTGCATTGTTTTAAAATGGTTGGGAAGTTTCTGTCACATTCCTTTTGATGGCAATGAATTAATTCTTTCAGTTATGTTCTGTCTGATGAAAGTCTTTGCTTCACTTCCTCTTTCTGTACGTGTGTGAGTGTCTATGTGAGTGTGTGTGTTCACATGTGTGTGGATGCGCGTACATTTAGAGGCAGAGGTCGATGTCTAATGTCGTCCTAATTGCTCTCCACCTATAGATGGAAGCTGGGTCTCTCACTTGAACCCAAACTCACAGATGTGGTTAGTTCAGGTAGTGAGCTTGTTCCAAGCATGGTCTTTCTCTTCCTCCTAAGCACTAGGTGTCAGGTGGGCCACATTCCTGCCCAGCATTGCTGTGCATGCTGGTGACCCGAACTCCAGCCGTCACACTGGCACACGAACCCTTTACCCGCTACACCGTCTCCTCAGCCCTCTGCTCTACTTTTGGAAACACTTCTGACCAACAGAAGTCTATGCTGCCAGGTTTTAGGAAATAACTTAGCCCTTCAGATATGACCACACAGCTGTCTTCTGGTTTGTGTGGTTCCTAGTAAGAACGGTGCTGTAGTCTTCTCCCTAATTCTTGAGAACATAGTGTTCCTTTTGGCTCTAGCTGGTTTCTGCATTTTCTCTTTGTGCTTTGTTTCCTACGCTTTGTATATGGTGTGTGTGTGTGTGTGTGTGGACACAAGATTAATGATAAGCACAGGCAAGATCCATCAATGAATATTAAAATTAACGATGTAAAAGTTTAAGCAAAAATAGTGTATTTGCAGTCTCAAGGAGTGGCTATTAAAGTATTTGGTAGTTAGGGCCGGAACTATGATTCAATCATAGAATGCTTACCTAGCACATGTGAGGACCAGGTTCAACCTCCAGCAACTCCAGAAAATGATAACCATTTGTTAGTTATGAAAAAAAATGATCACAGAGGCACGTTCTGGCAGACACCACGTTGCTCAAGAGAACAAAGCTAACCTCACGGTGGGACATGTTGCATCTGTGTTATCTGACACAGCACACGGAGCAGAGCCCTGTGATCGCAGTGACCGCCACCACCATCTGACCACGAGCGAACATCAGCGGAAGCCACACTGAAGAGCATTCTGTACGGTAACTGATGGGGACTCTTCAGGCTCGGCGTCCTGGAGACCGATGAGCTGTGTGGAAGATGCAGAGGAGACAAAATAATGATGTCATTTGTATTGGCCCTGGAACTAACACAGTTTAGGGTCCTGGGCTGGACCATGGAGTATGAAGACAACACTAATAAAGGAATGAAGTCCAATAAATGGCATGGTCTTGCTAATAGTGTTGCCCCATGCTTAAAGCCTTAGTCTGAATGAGAGTTCTGTGGTTATGTAACATGTTCGTTCCCATAAGGGGAAGTTGGGTAACAAGTATACGGGAACACTCTGCGCTATTTTTACAACTTGCATATAAGTCTAAAATTATCTCGAAGTAAAAGAATTAAGGAGAAACAAAACAAGGCTTCCTGCAGCTGGCACAGCCAGGCACACCTGGACTAGGGTGTGACTGGAGCTCACAGCTGAGACTCAAGTTCACACTCGTGTCCTCTGCAGGTGGGGCCACCAGCTTGAAGTCAAGTCTGGGGTGTGTGGGGGGAGGTGTTTCTCAGGCCAGAGGCGGCAGCATCAGTGACCAAGGCTTGTTACAGATGCAAAGTCTCAGATCTCAGATTCCAGGGAGGAACTCCAAGTTCCAGTGTCAGTAAGCCCTGAAGGCAAGCCTTCAGTGGGCTAAAATTGGGGAGCCATTGGTTAAAAAAAAATCTAATTTTTGTAAATGATGCTTTTTTTTGTATATATATATATATTAGGAGTGTTCTGTTTTGTTTTGTTTTGTTTGGGGGCAGGAGGACCAGGAGTTCAAGGCCAGCCTCAGCTATATATTTTAAGGCTAGCCTAGAGTTCATGAGACCTTGTGTCAACACAGAGAGAGGGAGAGCGAGAAAGACAGACACAGAGAGAGTTGTAAATTAATTAATAAATAATTCCTACCTTATTAGCCATGTGTTAAGAAGGCAGACATGGCCCCATTGCATCATGGGCACAGAGCTGTGATGTGGCCCATGCTAGTGCCCTGGGGTCTGAATCCAGGCTCCTCCTCTCACCAGCCAGTACCATCCCACTGTCTCTAAGCGGACTAAGGGTCTAAGTCCTACTGAAAATGTCCACCTGAAAGGAGGCAACTGTGGAATGACACCCAGCCCTGAGAACCAGCCTCCACCAAAATTCTAAAGGTATCACTGTCTCTGAGTCCCCCTTTCAGCCTTCTAGAACTTTCTCTCACCTCTTTACCAATGTCCTCCGTTAACAGGGTCCACTTCAGCCTGCGAGGGCCTTGACTCTGCGTGCCCTGAGCCACCTGCTCACTCATCGACAGCCCTGTGCTTTATACATTTCTGTCCCAGACTTCTGGTAGAATATTCTTCTTTGCTAGCTTAGAGCCCTGTTGTTTTTTAATCCACAAGCTCTTTGAAGGTTATAACTTGGTTTTATCTCTCTCCTGCTGGCCCATGTAAGGATCAATAATAGTCTTTTATTCACCCTTGGAGGAAAAGATCTAAGGGACCCAGACTAGAAGCCACGCTTATTATCTTTCTCAGTATTTATTGTACTTTAAGACAAAACTGTGTAGGGACGGGAAAATAAAAAGCCCTATTCCATCACGCAATGTGCTTCCAGATATCAGTCCTGCCAGACAGAAAGAAACAAGCCCCTGGCACCTGGACAGCAGCTTCACCACAAGGGAAGAAAAAAGCTTTCCAGTCACCCTATTAAAGTTATCTACAGATTCAGTGCAATCCCCATCGAAATTCCAGTACTATTCTTCACAGAAATTGAAAGGACAAAGGTTAACGCCATATGGAAAAACAAAAACCTCAGTATAGCTAAAACGATCTTGAATAATAAAAGAACTGCTAGACCAGCATCATCCCTGACCTCAAACTGTACTACAGAGCTACAGTAATGAAAACAGTATGGCACTGGCATACAACCAGACACATTGATCAATGAAACTGAATTGAATATCCAGACACAAGTTCACACACTACGGACACCTGATTTTTTATAAAGAAGCCAGAAATATACTCTGGGGGTAAAAAAGACAGTATCTTCAACAAATGCTGTTCAAGCTGAATGGCTGCATGTAGAAGAAGGCAAATAGATCTGTATTTATTATCCTGCATAAAACTCTACTCCAAATGGATCAAGGACCTCAGCATAAGGTCAGATAGACTGATAGAAAAGAAAGTGGGGAATGGCTTTGAACTCATCAGAACACAGTTAGCACAGGCACTAAGAACAATTATTAATAAATAAGACTTTATTTAAGAATTCAAGAAACTGGAATTCAAGAAAGCAAATAACCCATTTAAACAATGGAGTACAGATCTAAATAGACTTCTCAAAAGAGGAGACACAAATGGCTGAGAAGCACTTAAACAACATGTTCAACATCCTTAACCATCAGAGAAATGCAAATCAAAACTACTTTGAGATTTTATCTTATATCATTCGGAATGGACAAGATCAATAAAACAAATGACAGCTCATGCTGGCAAAGACGTGGGGGTCAGGGGAACCCTCATTCGTTGCTGGTGGGAGTACAAACTTACACAGGCATTGTAGAAATAAGTGTCCAGTTCCACAGGAAGCTGGAAACAAATCTACCTCAAGATCCAGCTGGTGTGGGAAGTCTTCCGTATATGTGTTGCTTTTATTAGTTAATGAATAAAGAAGCTGCCTTGGCCTGTGATAGGACAGAATAGAGCTGGGAGTGGGGCTAAACTGAATACTGGAAGAAAGAAGGCGGAGTCGCAAGATGCAATGTAGCTATCAGAGGGGAAAGACGTGAGCTGCCATTTGGAACCTTGTCAGTAGGCCACAAGTCTCATTGTAAATATAAAATAATGGAAATGGGTTAATTCTAGATGTAAGAGCTAGCCAGCAATACACTTAAACGATTAGCCAAGCAGCATGTTAATTAATATAGTTTCTGAGTGGTTACTTTGGGGTTGAGCAGCAGGAACAAGCTAACAGCCCTCCTACAACATCCAGCTATACCACTCTTGGGTGTATAACCAAAGGACTCTCTATATCCTACTAAAGAGACTCTCGCTCATCCATGTTCATTGCTGCTCTATTCATAAGAGCCAGAAATTGAAAGCAGCTTAGATGTCCATCATCGGCTGACTGGATAAAGAAAATGTGGCACATTTATTTACAGGGTGGAATATTACTCAGATAATTTTTTTAAGAAGTCCTGAAATCATGAAATTCACAGGTAAATAGTTGGAGCTAGAAAAAAATCATCCTGAGTGAAATAACTCAGATCCCAAAAAACAACTATGGTATGTGTTTACTCATGTGGATGTTAGCTGTTAAATCCTAAGGACTAGTTGGGAGGGAAAGATCTCCCTAGGAAGGAGAAATAGAATAGAGAGTTATGGATGGGTAGTATCAGATGGGAAGAGGAGAAAAGAGGTGGGAAAGGAAGAGAATACAGGGAAGAACAGCTAAAACTAAGGGTCATTGTATGGGCTATATAGAAACCTAGTACAGTAAAGCTCTTTAAAATATATGCATGTATGAAAAAAATCTAAATTGAAGTCAACAAACAAGGGAGGAGACAGATTCCCAACTGGGAATCTCTCATCAACAAATGAAGCCTCCAGATATAACCAGGAGTGGGTTATATTGAATTGAGTTGTTGGTTAAAGAGGTCCCATGAGAATCCCCAAATAACCCAGGCTATTGCCAAAGCTATTGATCGCTCTCTACAAATTGATGGTAAGGTCATATTGATGAAGACGGCACCTACATAATTTACTGAACACAGAGAACTCAAGCCGGTAACTACCTAGAGCCTTCATCCCTACTAACTGGTGATCATGATATTGGAAGGTACTCTGCATACTATCAGAGGATAAAGGTAAACACCAATTCAGCTGCAAACCCCGTGGTCTACCATGGTGACCAACCTGCAAGATACACTGGTGCAATATGGCACAAAAGTTTGGGGAGTAACCAAGCACTGTATGACTGGAGTAACCAACCACTGTCTGACTGAAGTAACCAACCACTGCCTGACTGGAGTAACCAACCACTGTCTGGCTGGAGTAAACAACCCACTGTCTGACTGGAGTAACCAACGCTCTGTCTGACTGGAGTAACCAACCCTACTGTCTGACTGGAGTAACCAACCACTGTCTGACTGGAGTAACCAACCACTGCCTGACTGGAGTAACCAACCCCACTGTCTGACTGAAGTAACCAGACTACTGTCTGAGTGGAGTAACCAGACCACTTCCTGACTGGAGTAACCAACGCTCTGTCTGACTGGAGTAACCAACGCTCTGTCTGACTGGAGTAACCAAACCACTGTCTGACTGGAGTAACCAGACCACTGTCCGACTGGAGTAACCAACCACTGTCTGACTGGAGTAAACAACCACTGTCTGACTGGAGTAACCAACCACTGTCTGACTGGAGTAACCAACCACTGTCCGAATGGAGTAACCAACCACTGTCTAACAGGAGTAACCAACCACTGTCTGACTGGAGTAACCAACCATTGTCTGACTGGAGTAAACAACCCATTGTTTGACGATAGTAACTAACGCTCTGTCTGACTTGAGTAACCAACCCACTGTTTGATTAGAGTTAAGGCCCACTCTATGAGATAAAACTCATTCCCAACACTTCCTGGGTGACCAAAAGACTAAAACTAGATAGACCATGGACCTAGGGGAAAACCAATTACTACTCTGCGAAGGGAACAAAGCAACACGTAAATCCTAATGACATTCTGCCGTACTCATAGACCAGTGTTTTACTCAGCCATGATCAGAGGTGCTTCCTCCTGCAGTAGAAGAAAACAAACACAAAACCCAAAACTAGACAGTGCGCGGAGAGGGAGAGACCTCAGAATACTCAGTTCTGAATGGGATGTCGGCATCAAATCCCTCCCCTCAGGGCTCAGGGAACCCTCTGGAATAGGAGCCAAAAAAAATTGTAAGAGCCAGTGGGGATGGAGGACACCAAGAAAACAAGGCCTTCCAATATGGCAGGACTGACAAACACGTGAACTCACAGAGACTGTGGTATCATGCCCAGGGCCTGCACAGGTCTAAGCCAGACAGGGATCCCAGTCCTGAGAGGGAAGGAGACACAAGACCCCACCCCAGTCCAGAAGCTACCTCCAACTGACAACCCCTCGCAAAGAAGAAGTTAATTTTCTCCAAAAGAGGCTCACCGCGAATGCAAACCACACTTAAGGGCAGGCCCTAGGCCCAGAGGTAAATGGTCAACACAAATACTAATTCAGTGGCAGCTTTACAGATTTTTTTTGTCTCAAATGCCTTATCTACACTTTTTTTTTAACCTTCCAAATCTTTTTGCTTGTATGGTAGGGCTTCCTATTTCATTTGTATGGGTTTTTTTTGTGTGTGTGAATGTCTGTATTTCAGTATTTTGTATGTTTTTCATTGCTTATTTTTTCCTGTTTGTATGTTTTGTTCTGTTGTGTTAGCTTATTTTTGTATTATTATTAATAATGCCTGTTGGTATTCTAATGAAAGAGAGAAGGAAGGGGTGTAGACTTGGGTGAGTAGGGAAGTAGGGAGGATCTGAGATGGGTTGGGGGACAGGAAGCTGTAATCCGAATATACTGTATGAAAAAACAGCTTTTTCTCCTGTCTGCTTCTATTTGGTCTCTGGGGCCTACAAATTAAATTGACCACAGAGAGACTGACAAAAGACAAAGCGTGGCATTGGTATCTGATATGAATTTACTTAGCACCTTTTACCCCACACGGAGTGTTCATGGAGGAGAAGGGAAAAGCCTAAAAGAAGCGGCTAAGCTGAGAATTGATGTGGCAGAGGGGGACCCATGGTGGAGAGGACAAGACAGGGGAACAAGGGTTGGATGCTCTCTGCAGACAGACTGATGTAGAGGGGAATGGAGGGCGGTGACGTCATTGCAGCAATGCTTGTGTATGTAGATTCCAGTCAATGTCATCTCCAGTAATAACTGTCCCTCCTCTCCTTGGTAGATTTACAATAGGACATTTATGTTCTGCTTTCAGACAGAAAGGGGGAAGATTATCAGCTCTTCCCCCATCTATTGTTTCTCAGTTGGCTTCAACTCAAAATAGAGGTCATGCCCAAGTAATATACTTCACGGTGGCACATTCTGATCCTCTGCACTAACTGTGCTGCCGGACCCCCAGCTCAGCAGTTCTTGGGAGTGTTTTGCTTTGTTTTATTCCTGTAATAGGGTCTTGCTATGTGGCCCAGGATAATCTTGAACTCATGAGCCTCCTGCCCCAGCCTCCTGAGTGTTGAGAGTAAATGCATGCACCGTCACGCCTGGCTCCAAGAGTTCTATGTGTATACGTGTGCACACGTGCATGCACACGCATGTGCACACACACATATACACACACAAAAGCACACAAGTCCTGGGATAGTGTGTGGAGTGTTCCCATTTACACAAGTGTAGAAACCAGAGAAGGATATGGTATGACCTCTGTCATGCTGTCTTATTCACTTGAGACAGGGTCTCTCACCCACCTTGGAGCTAGGTTCTCAGCCAGCAAGTTCCAGTGGTCCTCCTGCCTCTGTTCCCTCAGCCACCCTACAGAACTGGGCTTGCAGGCATGTGGGTGCTAGAAATCCTAACTCGGGTCCTCGTGCTTGTGCAGCAAGTGCTCTCAACCAGCCCCAAGAGTTACTTCCTCCTAGACGAGGGTGTTCATGCGGTCCCCAGACCTTCTGACACAAAATGGCTTAGAGTGAAGCCAGAGAATCTCCGTACTCACACCCACCCCTCTCCCCACCAAGCACACCGTTTGAGAACACAGGTTGTGTGGGACACAGTGAGGGGACAAAGAGATGTAGGATCTGCCTCCCGACTTAATGTGACAAGTTGACATGGACACCAGGAGCATCACAGTAGCCAACTTCATGCAGCCAGCTTGCCTGGGAGCATCACCACTGAGACACCAACCCCTCAGGTGTCCCCATCCCCCAGCCCAGGGGACCATGAGTGTCTCCTGAATCTATC
The DNA here is from genome assembly GCF_950005125.1 of Chionomys nivalis. Classification (NCBI taxonomy): domain Eukaryota; kingdom Metazoa; phylum Chordata; class Mammalia; order Rodentia; family Cricetidae; genus Chionomys; species Chionomys nivalis. The sequence goes on along the minus strand of NC_080095.1, from coordinate 26,873,421 downwards.
CACCAGTGTGATCTTGGGTACCACTCCATCCTGCTTTCCATGTATAATCAAGCCACTCACCACTGAGTCCCCACAGCCTCCTGGGAGTGAGTTCTGCTCGAGACTCGATGAAACTCACCGTGCAGCCTATATGAGCTGCTCAGAGGGTTCAGAACAAGTCCTGTGAGTGCCAGCTTCAGGAAGGGCAGCCCCATCATATAACTGAGGGTTGGAGGAAAGCTCCAGAAAAGGTGCCAGAGTGATCAGGAAGGGGTCAAGAGTCTCATGCAGACAGTCAGAGAAGAGGTTGCCTGCGGTTGGGATGATGTTCACAGGAAGTGAAAAGCTTTTGGCAGTAGACAAAGGTAGAGCGATTGAAGAAGAAAGATGATCCTACTTCCAAGGATCTTGGCTCTTGCATCTAACCTAGCAGCGTTTTTGAACATCTGTCTCATATGCAACCAAGAGCCTCAAGAATAAGAGTAGATCCAAGATGAAGCAAAATGACCCAGGGTTCTTCCAATTATTCTTACACAAGCAAAGAAGAAATAGCTACATGCCAAATAAGCCATGGCGTCCTTTTTAAGATGCCAGGCTGATAATTAAGGGCATCATCTCAAACCAACTAGTGAGGTATATCTTGGCGAAAGACACATGAGAAAACATCAATGAAGAGAGAGAACTGGGTCCGAGACAGCGGGCTGAGAACATCACATGTCCTCATGCCATAGCAAGTAGACAGAATCGTCACAACCAGACTCGGACGCTTAAAAACAAAGAAATTGACCTCCATTGTGATGGGAAGACAGATCAAAGGCTACCTGCTAGAAACCCTCCCACAGAAAAAACCTCCGCATAAGGGAGGTGGAGAGGAATATCCACATGAGAACATCACAGCCAGGGGATAAAAACAGGAACCCAGCACACAGGGTAAGAAGAGGCGAGAACCTAATGTAGAAATGATGATGAAGAAATGGACCAAAGTTTATTAGGGTTGTTTCACAGAGCAAACTGGTAAAAGAACACGACATCGATAAAACAGGAAGTCAAAGCAGAAATACAACAGAATGAACTTCACAAGGAAATGGTAAACCATAGCAAGTACGTTAGAACGTTTACTGCAAGGCTGGCAGAAAGGAAGAGAGGGGGGTGAGGACTTAATGGCGGAGAAGGCTTTATTCTGGAAGAGGCCTGGGGAGGGGGTTCTCTGGCATCAGATCAGAGCCCATGGGCTGCTTACAGACAGGGGTGTTTATAAAGCAGAAAAGAGAAATGGAGAAAGAAAAACCCTCTTTTTGGCCTAAGGTTGGCTGTTGCCAGAGGTAGCTGGGAAAATAAGGTAAATGCTAAGTTACAGAATGTCAGGTAACTAAGATCTCTATGGCAGCCATTATGGGGGTGTTAATAAGGTGTGAAGGGCAAGAATGTTTTTTTAATTGTTTTTATTGAGCTATATACTTTTCCTCCGCTCCCCTCCCTTCCTCTCCCCTCCCCCTCTACCCTCTCCCTTGGTCTCCATGCTCCCAATTTATTCAGGAGATCTTGTCTTTTTCTACTTCCCATGCAAATTAGATCCATGTATGCCTCTCTTAGGGTCCTCATTGCTGTCTAGGTTCTCTGGAATTGTGACCTGTAGGATGGTTTTTCTTTGCTTTATGTCTAAAGGCCAGTTATGAGCAAGTACATATGATAATTGTCTTTCTGGGTCTTGGTTACCTCACTCAAAATGATGTTTTCTAGACTCATCCATTTGCCCACAAATTTTAAGATGTCATTTTTTTCCACTGTGTAATGCTCCATTGTATAAATGTACCACATCTTCTTTATCCATTCTTTGGTCACAGGGCATTCAGGTTGTTTCCAGGTTCTGGCTATGACAAACAATGCTGCTATGAACATAGTTGAGCACATGTCCTGGTAGCACAATTGAGCATCCTTTGGATATATACCCAAAAGTGGTATTGCTGGGTCTTGAAGAAGGTTGTTTCCTAATTTTCTGAGAAATTGCCACACTGACATCCAAAGGGGCTGTACCAGCTTGCATTCTTGTCATGCAAGTCTTCCACTTGTTTAGTTAGAATTACTCCAAGATATTTTATGTTATTTTTGGCTATTGTGAAGGGTGATGTTTCTCTGATTTCTTTCTCCGCCCATTTATTATCTGTGTACAGGAGGGCTACTGATTTTTTTGAGTTAATCTTGTATCCTGCTACATTACTGAAAGTGTTTATGAGTTGTAGAAGTTCCTTTATAGAATTTTTGGGGTCACTTATGTAAATTATCATATCATCAGAAAATAGTGAGAGTTTGACTTCTTTTTTGTCCGATTTGTATCTCCTTGATCTCCTTTTGTTGTCTTATTGCTCTAGCTAGGACCCCAAGAACTGTATTATATAGATATAGAGAGAGTGGACAACCTTGTCTTGTTCCTTATTTCAGTGGGATTTCTTTAGGTTTCTCTCCGTTTAGTTTGCTGTTGACTTGCTGTATATTACTTTATTATGTTTAGGTATGTTCCTTGTATCCCTGCTCTCTCCAAGACCTTTATCATGAAGGAATGTAGTCTTTTGTTCACAGACTTTTTCAGCATCTAATGAGATGACCATGTGGGTTTTTTTTTTCAGTTTGTTTATATGGTGGATTACATTGACAGATTTTTATATTTTGAACCATCCCTGAATCTCTGGGATGAAGCCTACCTGGTCATGGTAGCTGATTTTTCTGATGTGTTCTTGGATTCGATTTGCCAGTTTTTTATTTAGCATTTTCACATTAATGTTAATGAATGAGACTGGTTTGTAATTCTCTTTCTTAGTAATGTCTTCGTGTGGTTTGGGTATCAGGGTAATTGTAGCCTCATAAAAAGAGTTTGGCAATGTTGGGAATGACAAAAAATTAGGAAAGCAAGTTACTTTAATCCTGGGACCCAAAATTACTTTAGTCTCAATGACTGACATTGTTTAACCAAACTAAAGGCTCTTCACAAAAAGCATGGCCTTGGCTAGTACTAAAAAAAAACAACCAAACAAACAAACAAAAGCATAAAGAATGTTCTAGCCCTGTGGACACTGAGTGACCCTGGACCGCATGCCATTGACTGAAAGAGTCAGTGATGATGGGACAAGAATCCACATGCCCACACTGCTAGCCTTCCAAGCCTGGCACACACTACCTTTTTGTTGTTCTTGATTTAGACTGAAGTATATTTTTCACTCTTTTTGACATTTTGGAGAATTTACCTTTATTTTATCCTTAAATAAAGTTCTTATTTCTTGAGTTTTCTTATTTCAAGTCTTTAATTACCCTTAATTCAGACTCTTTATACACCTTCCCTCTCTCTAGTCACTTTAATTGCTTTGCCTTAATAATCTTTTTATTGCCCCTAATTGCCCAAGGCCCTTGGCAGCCCTAGTCACTGGATATTCTGGAGCCCCAGCTCAGAAGAATTCTGTGTGGATTCTTGAACTTCAGCGCCCTCATTATAACACCACCAGTAGCTAACAATTATTAAGTATTAGTTCTGATCCAGGCATGGTGCCAAGTCTTTAAATAATGATCTCATTTAATACTGACAAGAGCAGCCGCTTACATGCACAGTTCACACACGGGAAAATGAAGGCTCAGGAAAGGGAACCCAATGCTTGGCATGTTTTATATGTAGAAAAACAAAACTGCCCAGAAAGGGGATGGACTTCTAGCTTCGCAACAGCACCACATGCCAAGAGGTGCTAAGGTGATGTCTGCCATCCCCCAAAGGACCAAAAGTGCTTCCTAGGAACACAAGACTCAAACACAGAAGAACCCATGCATGATGGCAAACAAAAGTTTGGCATTATGAAAGCCCTCGAGGAACACATGTATTAAATCTAACTTTACTTCAGTTTAACAGGAGAAGTGATTGGCAGGAAATAGAAGTAATTGAACTTCTATTTCTGCTGCTATGGAAACCAGCCAGCAAAGACCCGGGTATGATGTCACGGGGACAAATGTGGCTGAGGGTAATGACTCCCATGCTAAGATGACTGTGAGAATATATGGTTACCTGAAAGAACACGAACGTCATAGATGGGAAGTGTAAAGATGAAAGATACTGGGGAAACTCAAGTCTTGAGGAAAAGATAAAAGAAAACACAAAATGCCAGTGTGCTTATCTTTTAACCCTGGAGTCAGTCAATGTATGGCAGGAAACCATCTAATAAAGTATGTGTGTGTATGTGTGTGTGTGTGTGTGTGCTCATGGGTGTGTGCTCATGTGCACATGTACACGTGCGTGTGTGTGTGTGCTCATGGGTGTGTGCTCATGTGCACGTGTACACGTGCGTGTGTGTGTGTGCTCATGGATGTGTGTGCTCATGGGTGTGTGTGCTCATAGGTGTGTGTGCTCGTGGGTGTGTGTGCTCATGGGTGTGTGCGTGCATGCTCATGCGCACGTGTATGTGTGTGTGTGCTCATGGGTGTGTGTGCTCATGGGTGTGTGCTCATGCGCACGTGTACGCATGCGTGTGTGTGTGTGTGCTCATGGGTGTGTGTGCTCATGGGTGTGTGTGCTCATGGGTGTGTGCGTGTGTGCTCATGCGCACGTGTACGTGTGTGTGTGTGTGTGTGTGTGTGTGTGTGTGTGTGTGTGTGGCAGTCAGAGGATGACCTCAGGTGTCTTCCATCTTTTGTTTGAGACAAAGTCTCTCCTTGGCCTGGAACTTCACCAAATTAGCTAGGCTGACCGGACAGTGAGCTCCGGGAATCTGCCTGTCTCTACCTGACATCTTGCCATGGCAGGATTACAAGCTGGTGCCACCAGACATGGCTTCTTACTTGAGTGATTGGAATCTGAATTCCGATCCTCATGCTTAAGAGGCAAATACTGAGCCATCTCCCTAGTTTAAAAAAAAAAAATTAAGAAAGAAACCAACAACCTCAAACCCTATCATATATCTATCATCTGCCTCATCTACCTATCTCTAGCTATGTCTATCTGCCTGTTGAGTTTTTGTTGTTGTTTGAGACAGGATCCTGATAGGTAGCCCCGACTGGCCTCAAACTTGCAGCAATCCTCCTGCCTCAGCTGGGATTGCAGGTGTGCCCCCCACATGCACACGTGCGGCTAGCCTCTGAGGAACTTTTAACTCTCTAACGCCGTGAGGCTCTTCTGAGAAATATTGTCTCTTCAGAGAAGAAATATGAATTCGAAATTCAGTGCCTTCTATTTCCTGTCAGTTATTTCTCCTATTGAACTGAAGTAAAAATAATTAAAGTTTTTTTAATTAAACTTAATTAAAGTTTTAAAATGTCATATATAGATTACTCCTGTTTTGTAATAGCTTTTGTCTCCTCAGCTATGCATCCATTCAGTCATCCACCTATTTATAAAACTATATTCAGACTCATTAAATGATATTTGAAATTATGTTTGCTAAACAGTAACGATGTTTTTAATGAGCTGAAGAATTTGAGGTAATTTTAACTTTTGAATTTCTCTGCCAGTTTTCATTCCTTCTGGGGAACACTTTTGTAGATCTAGTAGAGGGATTTTTAATGGGGAAAAACAAACACTGAGATCCTAATTTTCATTAATTCTGAGTTGCAGACACATGGTTGGGTCTTAATTGCTTCTTTCAAGTCCTCTACTATTTTGAAATATTTAAAAATAAAATAGACTAAAGTGCACCAGTGCTATAGTGCAGAAAATCCAACAGATTTTCCATTTGCTTTTAGCTGGTCTTTTCTCTCCTTGCCTTCCCTCCCTGGCGTGGACAGTCACATCCAGGGCTTTGAAGGCAACCTCGTCTTCATTGCAATGACATCGTTCAGGAGAGGATGGGTACAGTTTTACGGTTCCATACAGGACACCATCCAGAACAACCATCATAGGCCTGGTACCTAACAGCACAAGAATCATAGCCTGGTCTTTACTGAAGACAGATCCATTCCCAACACTGCCCAAGAGTGGACACGTAATTTGACCATCTGCTCCAGTCACAAGGACTCTAGTTGGTTCAAATGTGGGGAACTTGAAGCTAATTTCTACAACTGAAAATCCTGTCTTCAGAAGTCGGGGTCCCCTCTGCAGCTCTCCCTAAGGTGCTTTTATCAAAGTACCTCACCACAGCAACAAGAAAAACCCAGGCACCAGAGTAGAAAATAGCAATTGTGTTGCCCCTGCAGCTGGGTTGAAGACCTTGAATCATACAGTGGCTGAGCAAAACACGCAGTGTCTGTAACCCTAGCACTAAGCGGGCAGAGGCAGGATGATTGCTGCAAGTTCAAGTCAGCCTGGTCTACATAGCAAGACCTGTCTCAAAAAGCCCAAAACATATATGTAGATATTGATATAAAAACATAGTCTGTCGAAGGACTAGAAAATCTTGGCTCATAGGAGTACTCAGTCTCCACAAAAGGGTAAAGTTTGACTCTGCTATTAAAGGCATTAGCTGTGCTGTGGTCAAAGTCCTGTCCCCTTATAATCTTATGACATGCTGCAGTTGTCTCTTCCCAGGTACCATTGTGCCCACCAGACCAGCCCTCTCCACTGGTCTCCTAGCCAGTTCTCCAAAAACAAGACACTTAAGTGTGTTTTAAATTAGTTCTTTAACTCAAGTTAATGAGACTAAAAGAAGACACAAGTGAAAACTTCCCGGTTTTGCTGGTGGGCTTTCATACTGTTTTCCAGCAGCATAGAGTGAGATCTGTGCGCAGCTGTGTCCACCCAATCATTCAGTCATTTAGCAAACAGTCACTAAGTACCTGCCACTTGCAAGGTGCAGCCCTCAGGCAATAGAAACAAAAAGGTGAATAAGACAGGGTCCAGTCTTTGAGGATTATATACATCCTTCAACCCTTATCCCACAATATGGCACTTCTCAGAAGACTGCAGGAGACTTTGAAGGGTTTAGAGAAGGGATCCCTGGCTCGTTGAGATCTAAATGAGTAGCTTCCAACCCATGGCTCGAGACCCCTTTGCGGGTCAAAGAATCCTTTCACAGGGTTACCTAAGACAGTTGGGAAACACAGACACCTTCATTATGATTCATAACAGCAAAATTACAGTTATGAGGTAGCAACAAAAATGCATTGTGGCTGGGGGTCACCACAACATGAGGAACTGTATTAAAGGGTCACAACATTGGTAAGGTTGAGAACCAGTGATCTAGATGAATTCCAAGATATTGTCCGTCTCCTGCAGTGACTGTGGGTTCTAGGATAAAAACTGGCCCTTTTCTGGGAAGTCGGGGAGGGGAAGTGACTCAGGCTGACCTTAAACTCATTATGCTGTTGAGAATGACTTTGAACCCCCTACCCCCTGTCTCTATCTCCTGAGCATTACAGGTGTGTACCTCCACATCCTGTTTCATGAGATAATGGGGAACAAGGCAAGGACTTTACATGCTAAGCAAGGAGGCAACACTCTGTCGACTGTGCTGCATGGCCAGTCTGGGGTCTATTGATTTGTGATCCTCTCTGACTCTGAGTCTGAATGGTCTAAAAGATGACTTTTAATGGACGCCTAAGTGTCTTCCCTTGAGAATGTGCGTGCGCGCGCGTGTGTGCGTGTGAGTGTGCATGTGTGTGTGTGTGCATGTGTGTGCGTGTGTGTGTGTTCCCTTTCTCTCTTCCCTTCCCTCCTCACTTGCACCGACCTCCTGGATTATTCTGAGAGCAGGTAGTTCTCCCTCTCTGTGGAGAAGCATAGCTGTTCTGCTCACTGTTCTGCTCACTTCCATTTCGCATTCAACCCCTTCAGCAAAAAGAGGGCCTAACGCCTTTTGTCTCCAATAAACATCTCTAATTAGCTTCACAGAGGAGAAGAATTCTTTAAAAATTGCTTTCCATGAGAATGTCATTATACATTGTAGTCGAAGATCCTTCTGGAATATGGAGCTATTGCGGGCGGGAACATCACGTTACAATTGTCTATTGTCTTTGATCCCAAACACTTCCCATTTTGTTTATTTAACTGGGTCCTTGCTCAGGGTGGGGGCTGATAATATATATAACTTGAAGCTCCTGCCAGGCAGGCGGCTGCTTGTTGAAACTTTGAAGCACGCATTCTCTGAGCTGGAGTGTGGAGGCAATTGTTCTTAGTGACTGAAATCGCCTCTTATCCAAGGATTCTCAAAGATAGTTTGAGCAGAGTGTCCTCAATCAGTTCCATTTTGAAAGCCCCACCTCAGAGAACACTCTGTTCGCTTCTTTTATATAATTCTGGGAATGGTAGTGGATGGGCAGAGGAGAGGGCATCTCATCGTCAGGAAGTAGCTTTCCATGCTCAGGGACAGGTTCACGGGAGGGAAGCCTGGTGGCTGTTTCTGGTCCAGTCGTTTGATTGCATCCCAACTCCTGAGTAGCCTCGCCTGCCACAGTTTGCCACAGTTGAGGCAGGCACATAGCTTGCCCATTCTGGAGTTATCACCTTGACATCCCACCCTGACTGTCCAGTTTCTTCAGTAATTTAAGCTCCGTAGTTCCTCTCATGCTCTTGGGTTTCCTGAGCAAAGAGGTTCTCTCTCTCTCTCTCTCTCTCTCTCTCTCTCTCTCTCTCTCTCTCTCTCTCTGTGTGTGTGTGTGTGTGTGTGTGTGTGTGTGTGCACGTACATGTGTCTGTCTGCTCTCTCTCTCTCTCTCTCTCTCTCTCTCTCTCTCTCTCTCTCTCTCTCTCTTCCTCCCTGTGACAAAATACTTGATGAAAACCAACCCCTTAAGTTAGAGTCATTCACAGGAAGGTCTGGCTGATGTCAAAGTTCTGCACACTTAACCGTTTAATACAATCAACCACCATAATCAAACAAATTACAGGAGAAACTAGAAAAGAAAAAAAATGAAGGCCTAGGAAGAAGCCAGCAGCTGCCCAGGTTCAGTCAACAAACCAAACAAGCACTGAACCCCCAAACAGTCCCTTTGGGAAGAGTAAATCTTCCTGAGGCCATAAAATCACCTAGCAAGTGCATTTTAAATTTAAAACAAATATCTTATTTTGGAATAATTTTAAATTCACAGAAAAGCTCCAGAGATGTTGTAACATTTCACAGAGTTCCTTAGACCTTTGCCCTACTTCCTCGTGTGCTTGCATCTCATAGTTCCCCATCCCAAAAGTGGCAACATTGAGTTAATGAACCATTGCTAGTAACTAAACCTCTCTCTCTCTCTCTCTCTCTGTGTGTGTGTGTGTGTCTCTGTCTCTCTCTCTGTCTCTCTGTCTCTGTCTCTCTGTCTCTCTCTCTCTGTTCCCTATCTCTCCCCCTCTCTCCCTCTCTCTGCTTGGTGCTTGTAAATCAGAGATATGTTCTAAGCTATTTCTTTCTTCCTTCTCTTCCCTTCCCTTCCCTCCCTCCCCGCCCCCTGCTCCAGCATCTGCCCCTGGCTACCCACTGCATCTCTTCTTCCCGTCTCCTTCTCTGCTCTGTAATGGTTCTCACTCTTTCTTTGCTTTCCTGGCCTCATCTGTTTGAAGATAGCTTTTCAGGTGTGCTTGTGGAATGTCCTTCAGTGTGCTGGCTGGTTTTATATCAACTTGATGCAAACTGCAGTCATTTAGGAAGAGGGAACCTCAATTGAGAAAATGCCCCCAACCCTGTTGGTCTTCGGGTTTCATTTTCTTAATTAGTGGTTGATACGGTGCCAGGCCTGGGCAGGTGGTCCTAGGTTGTACAAGAAAGCAAGCTAAGCCTGGTGCACACCTTTAATCCCAGCACTCGGGAAGCAAAAGTAGGTGATCTCTGTGAGTTTGAGGTCAGCTTGATCTACAGAGTGGGTTCCAAGACAGCCAGGGCTAATTTGTCTCAAAAAAAAAAATGGAAGGAAGAGAGGGAGGGAGGGAGGGAGGGAGGGAGGGAGGGAGGGAGGGAGGGAGGGAGGGAGGGAGGGAGGGAGGGAAGGAGTTTAGCAAGCCATGAGGAGCAAACCAGTAAGCAACACTCTTCCATAGCTTCTGCTTCAGTTCATGCCTCTAAGCTCCTGCCTTGAGTTCTTGCCCTGACTCCCTCATGTGACTTGAGAGCCATAAACTGAAATAATTCCTTTCCTCTAAGTTGCTTTTGGTCACACTGTTTTATCACAGCAAGGGAATGCCTAACAAAGGCATTTGTTGGGGTCAGTCTGAGGCTTTCTTGCCATTAGGTTGAGGTGACGAGTTTGGCAGAAGCCCGTAGAGGCACCACACCCTTATACTTCGCCACAGCTGATGTTAACTTTGACCCTTGGATAAGACAGCATCCCTGTGTTTGTCCACTGTGAAATGTGTTTCTCACTTTCCATATTGTGTTCCTTGGAATACATCACTATGTCCAGCCCACACACCAGGAGGGAGAAAGAAGCGCTGCTTCCTACGCGTGAGAATATGTCTATATATTGTTTGGAATTGTTCTGGAAATACGAGAACGGGTGTGACTTACCTTGAAATATTTCACAGATGGGAGGGCGGCGCTCAACACCCTGTTTCTACCCCCTGACTCTCTTCCTCACTTCTCCCACCGCAGAGTATACCATGAGTTACATGCAGCGCCCTGTTCTAGTACCATATTAAACAAAACCCATTTGAAGGAAGCACCCTGGTTGCTGATGCCACTACCCTGAAAAAGGTAGCCTATAAGAATCCATGCTTCCCTGGTGGGATGTTTTTCAACAGTTCTAGGCCCTCCTTGGACAGGACCACTGTGGATGGAGTGTCTTTAGTTCTACTAACTAGACGCTGCTGTCCTTGGTTATATTTAAGAACCACAACAACACAACGAATGAGAAATTGCCTCTGCTACCTTCAGGGGGCAGTGTCTATGTATACTATCTGGAATTCTCTCTAGGAGCTTAAGGGTGTTGGAAGAACCATTGACTCATTCCATAAACAAGACGATCCAGGGACAGTAGTCAGAGAAAGAGGATACTGGGAAATTGATGTCATTTTCTCCCCGTCGTTCAATTTTGAACAATTATATGCCTATGATTTAGGGGGAACTAAAGCAGGCCATTTGTAAACTTACATGAGCCAAGCATCCACTCAATATTACCTTCTCTATGTCCATCCCAGTCCACCCAGAATCCACCAGATGATCCTTCTGGACTCCTTCCCTTTGTAACTCACATCCAATCAGACACCAGGGCTGGGTGTGCACTGGTGTGAAAATAGCCTCTAAAGCCTGGCTGTGCCCTGCCTACTAAGAGCGTCCACATGTACCAGGAGTCTTGGGCTATCCAGACACTTCATGCTGCCAGTACAACTAGGAGGGGAGGCCTGGGGCCATGCAGCATGCACCAGAGGCCCCAAGGGGCCAGTAACTGAAAAACTCATCAGTCACATGGGTGTCCAAGGTCCTGTAAAAACCTGCACGTAAAATTCTGAACACCAAGGTCCATCTGGACAGCTTTGCACAGATTGTCTCGTCGGGACTCCTCTGGGACAGGACCCTAAAAGCTGGCATCTGGCATCTCCTGTAGGTACCTCACCTATATCCTCCCTTGGCGTTGGCTGGTTTTACTTGTTCCTTTCACCATAATAAGTTGGAACTGTGAGCACATCAGCTCTTGTGAGTTCAGTGAGCCCTGCCCACAGCGCACTGGCCCTCAAGATGGTCTTGCGCACAAAATACTCATGTGCTTTCCTCTTCAGTGAGTGCTCTGTCTCCTCCGCTGAGCCCTGAGCTCTGACATCAAGGCAGGTCCTGTGTCCTTCTTGCCTTCTCTGAGACACTTGGCCCAGGGAAGGTAAACTGTGGGCGTTTCAGGAAGGTGTGTAGCTTGAACTGCACTGATGAGATTCACACCTAACCACAAAATGACCCTAGACATTCACACACAGCATACAGGACAGATCTAACTCAGGGCTAGATCGTGTGTTTCCTCAACAGATAGCTCAGCTTGGTGTCCACAGTGGCCCTCAGCTGCTAACCTGGGCAGCCAATCCCCAAGCCTTCTGGTATCATGGAATATTAGTTTAAAAGGTGTGGCATTCATTTATGCTGTGGAATATTTGTTTAATGGTGCAAAGATGTATTGCATTTTTTATGCTGCATTTGCTTAGCTCTGTGAAGCTGTGTTGCTTTGCCTGTCTAAAACACCTGATTGGTCTAATAAAGAGCTGAACAGCCAATAGCTAGGCAGGAGAGTGAGGATAGGTGGGGCTGGTGGGAGATGAAAAGAGAAGAGAGGGAGCAAGAGAAGGGAAGAGGAGGACACCAGGGGTCAGCCATGGAATAAGAAGGGAAGAGGAGTATATTGACTAGAGAAAGGTAAAAGTCCAGAGGTAAAAGGTATATGGGATAATTTAAGAAAAGCTGGCTAGAAACAAGGCAAGCTAAGACTGGGCATTCATAAATAAGAATAAGTCTCTGTGTGTTTATTTGGGAGTTGGGTGGTAGCCCCCCCCCCAAAGAGTAAAAAACAAAAACAAAAACCAACTACATTCTGGTGTCTCAGACTTCACCTCCTTGTCCTCTTTTGCACAATACAAGCGGGGATCAATTTCTCCTTTAGAAAGCCCCGCGTCACAATGAGAGCTGACGAGAGGCCAAGGAGAATGGCACAGGAACTTTCATCTGGCGATGGATCGAGGTAGAGACAGAGACCCAATTTGGAGCAACGGTCTGAGCTCTTAAGGTCCAAATGAGGAGCAGAAGGAGGGAGAACATGAGCAAGGAAATCAGGACCACGAGGCGTGCACCCACCCACTGTGACAGTGGAACTGATCTATTGGGAGCTCTCCAAGGCCAGCTGGACTGGGACTGAATAAGCATGGGTTGAAACTGGACTCTCTGAACATGGCGGACAATGAAGGCTGATGAGAAGCCAAGGACAATGGCACTAGGTTTCGATCCTAATACATGAACTGGCTTTGTGGGAGCTTAGCCTGTTTGGATGCTCACCTTCCTGGGCCTGGATGGAAGTGGGAGGACCTTGGTCTTCCTGTAGGGCAGGGAATTTGGACTGCTCTTCAGTATCGAGAGGGAGGGGGAATGGACTGGGGGGAGGAGAAGAGGAGTGGGGATGGGGGAGGGGAGTGGGGGGAGGGGGGCAATGTGTGGGAGGAGGGGGAGGGAAATGGGAAACGGGGAGCAGTTGGAAATTTTATTAAAAAAGAATAAAAAAAAATAATAGAGTTAAAAAAAAAAAAAAAAAAAAAGAAAAAAGAAAGCCCCGCGTCCTTGTAGAAAGGAGTGGAATCCTCGTGGTGTAGCCATCTTCCGAGGAGTACAGACTCAGCACTGTGGCCTGGAGGAATGGGGCCCGGGTCCACCGCAGTGGCTTACCCATTCGACTGTTTCATCAGGATTCTGGTTTCCAAATGGAAAGTGGCCTGGCACGAAGCATACATGCGTTCAAGCTCTCAGTACTCTTGGCTGTGGCTGTGAGGTGACCAGCTGTCTCAAGCTCCCCGCTGCTATGACTTCCCGTCAGTGATGGGCTGTAACCCGGAACTGTGAGCTAAAGTCAGCCGTTCTCGCAGGACGCCGTCACGTGACAAACCAAAAGGAGCAGCCGCGTAGGCTCCTCCTGTCCCTTGTTGGGAAAGAGGATAACACATTTGCCCTGTCATGGTTCTGAAGAAAAGTTGCAGTCGCTGTAAATCAACGTTACACACCCCAGAACATTTGAATCATACTTCCACATTTCTAGAAGGTTCTCCGCAGCCTGGCACCATACAACACTTCCTTACTCAAATCTCCTGCATGCTCAACTTCTGTTTTGGAGAACATCTTGTCCTCAATCAGGGGATGTTTCTAGTCATGACTTAGATGAAGTCTGGTTTTTTTTTTTTTTTTTTTTTTTTATTTCCGCATTACTAGAGATTGAACCAAGGGCAAGCTCAGGGTCACTGACCTGTACCCGCCCCCCCCCCCCAGCTGTTTTATATTTTTATTTGAAGACAGAGTCTTTCTAAATTGTTCAGTTGGCCTGGAACTGACTCGAGAGCCCAGTTAAGCCTTGAATTCACAATCTTCCCACCTCAGCCTCCCCCTAGGAGGTTACAGGCCTGAGTAACTAGACTTGACCAGCAAGGGTTCCTATATGCCACCTCCGGAGCCCAGGACCCCAGCCAAGTACTTCTGAAGGGAGATCTCAGTGTGTGACCCCAGAGCTCTGCATTTCTAGCGAACGTCACAGAGGCAGTCTCTTCAGTCTTCACCTATATAGGTAGGTGTCACGGTCTGCCTGAGCCTGGTGGTGCTTCCACTTGTCTCTTTGCCTCGGCGGCTGCTAGGAAGATCCATCTAAGAGTGTGTCTCATCAACACTCAGCTGCCGAATACTGTCCCCTCCCATCATGAGCCCAAGGGTCACCAGTTTCCATCTCTAAGCAAGCATGGCTCTTTGCCTCTCTTACTAGCCAGCTACAGAGAGGGGTCGAGTTGTCTACAAGTGGAATCTGTCTACAGCGTGCTTGGAAATGAGAATGGGGGTGGGGAATGTTTGGACAGACTAACTGCAATGAGATGAAGTCAGTCCAATACACAGTCTGTCAGCAGAAAGCAGGAATGAGAGGGTTGGCCAAGAGAAAGAATCGGAAATCAGAGGGTCATGATGGAGGAGGAAGGATCAGAGTAAAGAGAGATTAGAGACCCTTGGCCACATCTTCCAGGTGTGGTTCACGGTGTGCAACTCTGTAATTCAGAGCTAAGCCACCTGTCACAGTGACCAGGACCACCTACAAACCATGCCAGGTAAGAGAACATGACCACAGGATCAGGGGTACATTCTATTTCTAGAACCGCCACTGGACTTTCAGAACCTGGAATACAACTCTCCGAAGTCTGTGGCTTCTCGGGTAATCCTTACACCCAGCATGCAAATTCCATCAGGCACAGAGTAGCAGAGGACACGCCCCTATCTCATTGCCACCATGTCACAAATCCCACTGTGTAGTGATACTTTGTGTTTTAACAAATAAAGCTTACGGGAAGATCAGAGTTCAGAGCTAAACCACCAGAAGCCAGACATTGGTGGCACACACCTTTAATCCCAGGACTCAGGAGACAAGTAGGTGGCTGTTGGCGGTTTGACTAGTGGGATTAGGTGCGACTGAGAAACCTTGAGACTGTGGCCACAGTCTGCCACTGCCATGTGCCTTCTCCTCCTTAACGCTATTTTATGAAGAGGGTGGGAATCTGGAGACTCCAGTGATCATCCTCTTAATTGAGCCACAGGCCCAGTATGGGGAGCCACAAAGTTCCCAGGGGCACCTGCTCAGCTTAGCGGGAACCCAGTCTCTTCCTTGACGTGTCCCCTGGCTTCCATAGCCTTCTCCTTCTCAGCACCTTTAGGGTTGGAAGTTCCATTTTGGTGTTGATGTTATCATCTTCCACTTACCTCCTCTGTGACATACTAGGACCCCAAGAATGAGGACGTCCAAGTTTGTTTTATTTATCACTATGTCCTGCCACATGGCAGAGAGAAATAAGAAAGATGATGCGTGATCTGATGTGGGAGTGATTTCTTTCTAATCTGTTGCTTTCATTGGTTAATTAATAAAGAAACTGCCTAGGCCCATTTGATAGGCCAACCCTTAGGTGGGTGGAGTAAACAGAACAGAATGCTGGGAGAAAGAAGCCGAGTCAGGCAGTTGCCATGATTCTCCCACTCCAGACAGACGCAGGTTAAGATCTTTCCTGGTAAGCCAGCTCATGGTGCTACACAGAATATTAGAAATGGGTTAGATCAATATGTAAGAGCTAGCCAATAAGAGACTGGAACGAATGGGCCAAGCAGTGTTTAAAAGAATACAGTTTCTGTGTAATTATTTTGGATAAAGCTAGCCGGGTGGCGGGACGCAGCCCACCGCTCCACACAAGTGCTGGGATCACCTTTGTATGAACTCTGTTTCTCTTTTAGACTGGGTCAATTTCGTGTAGCCCAGGGTGGCCTTGAACTGATAGAGCTAGGAGGGCTTGGAAGAGGCAGATAGTATCAGAGCTCTGTCTTCTCCAGTCTTGGAAGTGAGACTATAGTGCCGACATAAGGAGGTTAAGTAATCCCCCTGCATGAGATGCCTCATGCAGCTCAGTCCTTGGCCCTGCCCTGTATGTGGCTTCTTACTAGCCATGTGACCCTGGGCTACTGACTCAGCCTTTCCACAGTTGCGACTTGGGGATGATGACAGCCCAGTTATGATGGGCTGATACGCTGTTATGATACACAAATCTAATGCAGGTAAAATGCCAGGCGTAGAGCGAGCCATCGTAAATGGCAGCTATTACTGCTGTTACCGGCACTGGAAAGAGGAAATGGGGGCATGGAGCTGGAGAAGAGCAGACCGGCTCTGCCCTCTACGGACCTTGATATTATGTGTAATGGATTTATCTCTCCATTGCAGCTCCCCGACTGGAATGGGAGCCCCAGGGAGAGTGGGCATCCTGCAGAGTCCCCAGAACAGTGTAAGCTTCATAAACAGTTATGGCATGTGTTGGTGCATGGATATGTACTTTGAGGGAAGGGAGGGAACTATACATGGAGCATCTGCTCAGAAGAATGAACAGTTTGATGGATGAGTGGATATGTTCATTGCTAGATTGTTTGTGATAAACATGCAAGAGAGGACCTAGAACATGACCATGATATTAACTCAAGTCCACCTACAGAAAGATCTCAGAGCAGTGGAAAGAAAACAGGCAGGAGCCCTTGCAGGTGACTGAGAAAAGTAGGCGCAGGTGGTGTGCACATTGATTCTAAACTCAAATTCAAGTCCAGCTGAATCCTTGCCAGCCCCCAGCCACCATTCCTGAGGAGCCTGGCACCCCAGCCAGATTGCACTGATGGGAGCCCAGCCTGAACCTCCAGGGAGAGCTGGTAGGAAAACAGAGGGGGTGTGGAGACAACCCTGCCACATTCTCACCCCCATCTGCCACCCTTCCCTGAGTGCCAGGAGGCCCAGGTTCAAGTCCTATGATGGAGGAAGGTCATTGGTTAAAAAATAAAGAAACTGCTTGGCCCTCATAGGTTAGAACATAGGTGGGTGGAATAAACAGAACAGAATGCTGGGAGGAAGAGGAAGTGAGCTCAGACTCGATAGCTCTCCTCTCTGGGGCAGATGCAATGAAGCTCCAACCCAGGATGGACGTAGGCTAGAATCTTCCCGGCACCTTGGGGTGCTACACAGATTATTAGAAACGGGCTAAATTAATACCTGAGAATTAGCCAAGAAGAGGCTAGATATAATGGGCCAAGCAGTGTTTAAAAGAATACAATTTGTGTGTTGTTATTCCGGGGCATAAGCTAGCCAGGCAACCAGGAGCTGGGGCGGCAGGAACACAGCCCGCAGCTCCTACTACAGTCCTACTCTGAGATCACTGCTGTATCAAATGTTCTTCTAGATCCTCAGACCTGTAAGGTGGGCGTGGGGACACTGACCTCTCAAAGCCTTGTGAGAATTACACAGGAGCGAGAAGATAGGGTCAACAGTGCTCAGCTCCATGGAGGCGGTTGCTACTA
The DNA here is from genome assembly GCF_950005125.1 of Chionomys nivalis. Lineage (NCBI taxonomy): Eukaryota > Metazoa > Chordata > Mammalia > Rodentia > Cricetidae > Chionomys > Chionomys nivalis. Next base: position 26,856,037 of record NC_080095.1, on the reverse strand, counting down.
TTGTTAAGGGAAAAGACAGGATGGATGGAGGCAATTCCTTCTCTGAATTACAAAGATACATTCATACTTCATATTGTAGAAAGAAATCTACAGGAATGTTTTATTAATAGCTTAGGACATGCACACTGTTAATGGTTTGTTTTATTCTGCATTAAATCCTCCCAGTCAAGAAGCCCCTGGAGGAGTATAAAGTTGATGTCAATGGACACTTACTAGTGTCTGATCTTGAGCTAGGGAGATGGTTCGGTGTTAAGGCACATGCTGTGCAAAAATGAGACAGCAGTTTGTTGTTAGAGGCCTCTTGTTGGTTCCCAGCTACTCAGCCCTGAAATATTCAAACAGAAACCATATTATTTAAATCACTGCTTGGCCCATTAGCCCTAGATTCTTATTTGCTAACTCTTACATCTTAATTTAACCCATCTCCATTAATCTGTGCATCACTACGAGGTTGTGGCCTACCAGCGAAGTTTCAGTGTGTCTGTCTCTGGCAGCTCCATGGCTTCTCTCATACTTTGCCTTCCTTCTCCCAGAATTCAGTTTAGTTTTCTCCACCTAGCTCTGTTCTTTTGTCCTATCTACAGGCCAAGGCAGTTTCTTTATTCACCAATGGTATTCACAGCCTACAGAGGCAATTCCCACATCACCTCCCCTTTTCTGTTTAAATGAAAAAGGTTTTTAACTGTAACATTGTAAAACTACATATAACAAAACAGGTATCAAGCAAGAATTACAGTTACAATATTTATATCTACATTATCTTTTGTCAAAACTAAGGAAAACTATAATTATAACAATAAATTCTTCAGCTCCATCAAAGACTCTAGAAGGATATAATATTACCTAAGTAAACAGGAAGTGCATTGAAGCAACTTCCAAAACTCTAGAATTGACAGAGACATCTTGCTGCCTGGACAGTCACCCAAATTCTTCTGTATCATTGGGACATCAATCTTCAGCCTACAGGCCCATAGCATCCATCAGACTTTTCCATGTAGCAGGAACCCCAAAGGATCGTCTCGCCATTAGGCAAGTTCAACAGTCATTTCTCTGTGGGTCCTGAATGTCCAGTTCACTCAGAATACCATCAAACAGTCCAGGCAAGAGCAGTTTCTTACCCAAATGGTTAACAAACTCCATAAGGAGCCTCTTTGATGCCCATCCTCCTCTTGAAGTTGACTGGTACTACCAGGAGCAGATGGGTCTCACTATCACGAAAAGTCCTAAATTCTTAAACATTTTAAACATCATATTCTATAGTCTTTGAAAGGATTGAAGAATGCCTACCCATCTGAAATACATCACTGTACATCAAGAAAAACTAACTAACATGACTACAAACTTGACTATGATAAATGCCTCTTATTAACCTATATTTCTTAATTTTATACATTACATTTTTAAATGAGCTGTAAAAACACAATACCTTAGTCAAGAGGAGAAATATATATACACAGTATAACAAAATTGACCTTAAATTTGTATCAATAAACCAAGATCCATACCAATGCAAATCTCTATAGCATATCCTCCTTTAAATGTAAAGAAACATTTATAAACAATATTTGGGAATATGGGCATAATTCTCCAAACTGCTTTCTGCTGTTTATTGGGAGAAGTAATTTGGGGGGGGGGCGGTGTTCACAGAGACCTTTCAGGAGGTCTTGGTCCATCAAACCATATTAGCATGGAAGCAATCCACAGGTTTTCATCCCCTGTGAAAATAAAAGAAGAACCTCTGCCAAAGAAACATATCCCTAGACCCAAATTCTAAAGTCAAGATACCTTTAAAATATATAAATGTTGGTTACTTAGCTCCTTCACAGTCAAAAGATTCAAAGCAAACACAATAATATACATAATCCAGACTCTCTGTGTATAGTCCATCTTTACGTGGCTTATTTTTATTACTCTATTACTTTTTCTACAGCAGGAGTCCACGTCCCCTAGAACTCCCATAACTGCCAGGTGGACATAACAGCCTGCCTGTAATTCCAGAGCTCCGAAGGCAGTGACAGAGGACCCACTCCCACCCCTGAGTAATCTGTCTAGCCAGATTAACCATATCAACAGGCTCTGAATCCAACTGAGAGACCCGTCTCAGTGAATAAGGTGGAGAGTGGTGGAGGAAGACTCACAATGTCATCTTGGACCTCCATATGCACACACAAACACACACGTGCACAAACACGTGCACATGTACCCACACACTTGCAAACATGCATACACATGCACACATACCACACATATGCACATACTACACATACATGCACACACACATACACACACACTTGTCTGAGCCCTGAGCTCCAAAATAATTGATGACCTTTGCCTTCCCTCCCACCCCTCCCACCCTGATACCCCTGCATGCTCTCCATATACATACAAAACCTTTGGGTTGGAGGTGAGATAAAAGGTCAGTTTTCAAGATGTTAATCCAAGGTCTTCTCTGATTCTCAGTTCTCTGCATAAAAAACAACAAAAAGTTTCAATTCCTGTCTCTGCCCATTGATAGCTATGGTGGCAGGCTTTGTAAACTTCAGTAATATGACTGTATTATTATCATTGTCATTAACAAAAAGCCACTTTATAATTTACAGTGTCACTACTATGGCCTAAACGGATGTATCAGTAGCACACAGCATCAAGAGCTCTACTGGTCTGGGCTGCAGAATCCCACTAGGGGTCTGACCTCAGCATCATCCCTGCATTCTGCTTTCCTGGGCCCATGTTCATACTTTTCCTGTCTCAGCCATTCTGGTCTCTCCATCTCCGTCCCCACCTCTTTCTTCCCAATCCTCTCATCCCAAATGAGATGTAAACATTAAACCCTCCAGAGGTGTCCTAGCCCTACCCACTGCCATAGCAACCTCTCCCCTTACATCTACATGGGAGGCCTGTCGGTTTCCTCCTATGTAAGATAAGACGCAGACTGTCAATGCAGAGACATTGCTTGGCCCCGAGCCTGGAGCATGGTAGTCACAGAGTCATCCTTTTATTTCGAGGTTTCCCTCTGGGTTCCTGCACTTCAGTATGAGCTTTAGGACCAGGGGTCACAGCATCAGTGCTATGGTTTGCATGGGGGTCCCCCAAAACTTCTTCAGGTTTGGTAACTGGTCTGTCATATTAGCGGCAGGCAGGTGACTTAAAAGGTTCCTAGTGGGAGGAAGTTAGGTCATTTGGGGACATGTTCTTAAAGGAGATACTAGGACCCCACCCCTCGGTGTTTGCTGGCCACTATGACGTAAGCAGTTTCCTCTAGTCCGTGCTTCCTCCATAGTGCACTGTGTGACCACACCACAGACCCCCAAGCAGCAGGTCAGCCAGTCACATTGACTGAGACCTCCAAGACTGTGAGCAAAATCATCCTCTCCTTCTAAACAGACTCACCAGGGTGCGCTACCATAGCAACAGCAGGCTAACAGCTTGGAGAAGAAGCAAGGGAGGAAGACAGATACAAAAGGACAGACAAAGAAGCGATGAGATGCTCCAGTTGCCAGAAATATTCTAACGTCACCTCTGCGGGGCTCACCTCCCTTCTTCCTTCCACAGACAGACCAGCAGGTGCGTACAGGTGTGTGAGTTGTTTGCATCACTAAAATGAAAGAGACGACGGCTTGGTCTGCCCCGTTGGTTAGCGATGGGGACATTGTACTACATGCATCCATACACTACAGCATTTACCCTCACCACCATCCCAGGAGGAAGGTAGAGTTACCTGCATCTGGCAGGAGAGGAAAGAGGCCTGGAGGGCTTAGGTAACTTCCCTACAGTCATTCTCCTTCTCTGGTGGCAGAGTAGGGAATCTAAATGCAGTGCTGCCTAGCGTTTAACTAACTGTTGTTGAACTTTTCCTGTCTCATAGAGTAGGCAGTGGGGAAGAAGCCTAGACACTGTAAGGACTCAAACAAATATCATCTGGGTACATCTGCAAACAGCCCTCCTTCACTCTCAGCCTTCACACTGAAAACCAAGAAGATGTGCCCATGCCTGTGTGCTTGTGTTCAACCACCGAAGGGCCTGTAACCATCCCACTCACTAAGCGGCCAACACTATTCTGGTGTCCTGTATACGGGGTACCAAGCTGCACAGTTCCTTCTTTTACTGCTCAAAGCAACCAGACTTGTTTACTTCTTGAGACAGAGTCCCACTGCACAGGTCAGGCTGGCCCGGACCTCGTTATCTTCCCGTGGCCTCCTGAACGTTGGCATTACAAGGTGTGCCACCATCCTAGGCTCAAAGGAACTTACAAAGGAACCTATTCTTATCCCCATCTTTACAGATAAAAACCAGACCCAGAGAGGCCCAAGTGTCCCGTAGTCGTGAGATGCCACTCGTGTGACCGTTCCTTCGGGTCCCTTTGCATAGTCAAGGGAACCGCTATCCTGAGTCCCGCCTGAGTCGTGGTTCCAGGTGATGGCAGCATCAGCACACCTGGATACCGATGAGAGTCCTTAGACACTTGTGACAGTTTACTCTTGCTACATAGCAAACCTCTCCAGGCCTCAAAGGCAACAACCACGTACACTGATAGCACTGATGGGCAGAGGACCTGCTGATGCAGACTGGACCCCGCTGGAGGAAGGTGAGGCCATAAAAGTCACACAGCCGTAGGAGGGGCCACAGGAGGAGTGACAGCTCAGGGCCACTCTCTCCTGTTCCTAACCACAGTTCCAGGGACATCACAATGGCTGATTTCCTCTTCTCCCCCTGCCCCAATCAGGACAAACTGTTACTGCTTTTGATAAACAACTGCAGAGGGTGTGAAAACAAATGTTAGCTGTATTTTTCTTTCTTCCATTGCTCTGGTGATACCGTTAATGATAATATAATTTGCCGTTGTCTGGGCCTTGAAAGAGAACAAGGCGTTCATTATCTCTTGATCTCCACATCAACCGGGGAAGTGTATGGAGCAGGGAGAGAGCAGGGATGACATGTAATTATTTACCTCGACGGTGATAACAGAGCCAGCGCCACTTTGACTCCGGCCCTGCTCCCACACTAACACGACTGGCTCGCTCACTGTCGACTCATCTCTCAATGATGAGTTAGAGCAATGAGGTCAGAACCTGCTTGGGAATCCCAAGGGACCTGTTTACTTGCTGTGTGACCTGGGCAACTTACCTAGCCTCTCTGGTTTTGTTTCCTAAATCTGCTCTTACAAATGATCCCCATCAGAGTGATTTACAATAGAAACACGGTCTCCCTCAGCTTAGGAAACCGGAAGCCCTCTTTAAAGATGCCCATCGTGTTGGGATAAGGGGTCATTTTGCCCCCATGATAATTCCATAGTAACCCACCCAGTTGAACAAATAAAGTCTATAATGCCCCTATTTTCAAATAAGGTCACATTCTGACTTTCATTCATTTGAGGGGGGCCCACTGCGTGTATTTGCAGGTGTATGGGTGCACATGAGGGTCTGCACACGTGTGTGCACATGATGTGAAGGTCAGAGGTCATGCTTGGGTTTCTTCTATCACTACCCATCTCATTTTTTGAGACAGGGTCTCTCACTGGCTTGGAGCCAGCAAGCCTCAGGGTCCTCCCCAGCAGGGATTTCAGGTGTGTGCTGCCAAGCTTGGCTCTGGTTTGTGTGGGTTCGGGGGTATGAGATTTGGGTCCTCCTTCCTATATCCAGCACTGTACTGACTGAGCCCCTTCCCTACACCTCCCCACCCAGTACACTCTCCGAGCCTTGTTTTTTGCCTTTTGTTTTCCACCTGTACCACCACAGGCTGGCTCTCCGTAACACCGTTACGTGGAAAGCTCACCGCGGAGCCTGGCTCCTTGGACCCACTCATCAAACAAGAGGCCATAGTTGTCAGTGCCACCAGTCTGGCCCCACTTTACGTTTGAGGCCCCCGAGGCAGCACTGACCATCCTCCCCCAATGTCGGGACTGAGTTTTCCACTTCTTGAACCAAAGTACTGTGCCCACAATAAAGGCTCAATAAATGTGTTACATCAACTAGGAGAAACCCAGAGGCACACATCCAGCCTCCCAGCCCTGTGGTCTCTCCCTAAGGACCCATCTGCCCTCCTGTGAGTCTCACACCTTGTTATGACTCCAAGTGACTAAAGAGCCATTTAAGACTGGATACAAAGAAAGGAATCCCTGGAAGTTTGTATCTATTTATTTGTTTCTTTTCTGGCAGGGCTGGGGATTGAATCCAGAGCCTCACACATGCCAGGCAAGGGCTCTCCCACTGAGCTACAGCCCTTCTGCATGCTCTTGCTATAGTACCACTGCATCTAAACATATAATAGCACCGAATATAGTACCAGTCTCAAGTCTCAAAGGAAACAACAGTAATAAGCTGAGGAAAGGGTCTGTGGCTGGGGAGTGGCTAGGGCAGACTAGGCTCAGCTGAAGATAGCGTTTGCTCGACTTGGGTGGGGCCAGGCCTCCGCATCTCTGCTCTGCCCCAGGGAGGGCCCACAGACACACCTGAATTTGGGCCTTTCCTGTGCCTACCACACCAGCAGCATTCCATAGATGGCTCCGTTCCCACCGCCTGGAATCCGTTAGGCAGCTGGTGCTTCAGCTGTTAAAATACCGCAGGGACTTGCTGCTTGCTGAGGTTCCCCAGGGAGGTTAATCTGTCAAGAAGGCTCTGCCAAGACAACCAGAGTGGCACGTTTTGACATTTGGGGAACGCTCCTGTTTACACATCACACCTAATCTTACCCCAGCGAGGACTTCCCTGAGCACACAGCTGATGTCTTCTGAGGGTTGGAGGCAGTCAGTGGGGACACAGGAATGTGCTGGTGAGTGGTTCTGATGGCCTGGTGTGGCAAAGCTCAGGCAGAGCCCAGCCTGGGTTGGGATAGGGCAGAGTCGTTCAGATGGTGGCTGCTTAGCTCCTGTCCCAGGATGTACTCAAGACCCTTTGGGGCCTTGTCCCATTGTCAGGGAAGCCCGCTGCATTTCCTTCACAGATGTTCCAGGGAACAGACAGGAACACAGCCTCAGAAAGAGAATGGGACCCCCAACTGTCTCCATAAGCCATGAATGGAAAAGTCTTACGATAAGAGGAGAGGTCTGTGCAGGTGAAGAAGCTAGACATGGCCCATGAAAGGAGGGGAGGGAAGAGGCCTTAAAGGGGGTGGAAGGAGGATAGTAGAATATATAGTGATTTAAGAGTAGAGAGGGATAATAAAGGTGTTAGTGGGGATGGGAGCAAGAAAACGGGGGAGGAAGAGATTGGGAGAAGGCTAACCAAAATTCAGGATTTACATGGAAAGCCATTTGGAAACTCACTAACCTGTAAGCTAATTTAGTAATTAATTTATAACATAAAAGGCAGCAAGATGTCTTAACAGATGAGAGCATTTGCCTGAGGACTTGAGTATTATCCCCGGAGCCGACAGTGGAAGGAGAAGACCATCTCCAGAGGTTGCCCTCTGACCTCCATATGTGCACTGCGGCACACATGTACACACATGGTAGACTGCCCGTGCTCTAGTGAACAGCCCCACACTCATGTACATGAGGAAAGTGCTAATTGAACTCAATGGCTTAATTCATAAAATGAAGAGAGCATATGGTGCAAGAGCAACGCGTTGGGGTAAGTTTCCAGGAGGGAGAGGAGATGGTGTGTGGTAGATATGACCAAGACACTGTATACATGCATGAAATTGTCAAAAAAAGAGGACAAGGGGGGCACAACTTTCTGAGTGATCAGGTGACAAGCAGCATTGATGTAGATCTTGAAAGTTGAATAGAAATTAAGAATTAATGGAAGAATTAGACATACAAATAAACACAGGGAAATGGGAATCCCCAAATAGGTGCAAGAAACAAGGGTTGCTCAAATTTGACAGAAAAGCAAGAATAATTGTTGGAAAAGCAAATAGAGAGGTAATTATTACATATTTAGATATGTATTACATGGGCTAGAGAGATGGCTCAGAGGTTAAGAGCACCAACTGCTCTTCAAGAGGACCTGGGTTCAATTTCCAGCACCCACATAGCAGCTTACACTGTCTGTAACTCCAGTTCCAGGGAATCCAATACCCTCATACAGACAAACATATAAAATAAAAATAAATAGACATGTAATATATATTTAGGTTTATGTAAAAATTAATGCATATATACATATACAGATCACATCATTATCACCATCACTATCATCACCACCATCATCTGTTGTAGGAGTCCATTTGTTCATTTCCTGGCCACCCAGACTCCCAAAATAACTACACAGAAACTGTATTAATTGAATCACTGCTTGGCCCATTAGCTCTAGCTTCTTATTGGCTAACTCTTACATCTAAATTTAACCCATTCCCATTAATCTGTGTATCGCCATGAGGCTGTGGTTTACCAGATAATGTTTTGGCGTCTGTCTCCAGCAGGGCTACATGGTTTCTCACTGACTCCGCCTTCTTTCTCCCAGCATTCAGTTTAGTTTTCCCCACCTACCTGTGTTCTGCCCTGCTATAGGTCCAAAGTAGTTTCTTTATTGATCAATGGTAATCACAGCATACAGTGGGGAATCCCACATCAATCATCATTATCACCACCACCATCACCATCATCACCACCATCACCATCATCACTATCATCACCATCATCACCATCATCACCATCATCACCACCATCACCACCATTACCACCATCACCACTATCACCACCATCACCACCATCACCACCATCACCACCATCACCATCATCACCACCACCTTCATCATTCCTCTGAGCTGTTAATCCACAAGTATTCATGGAGTAGAGGGTGCTCATCAGAGGTTTTGTCAAGTGATGATGACCCATCTGGCTGTGGCTAGAAACACCTCTACCCCAAGACACCTTTGTGCCCAGCCACCCAGACCCAGGATCCCTTTAATATGCTCTCCGCTATTTCTTCCTCATGGCATTTGAGAGACAAGACAGGGTCTCCAGAGTGAAGCTCTGAGAGCGACGAGTAGGAGGCAGGTGCGCCCAACGGTCTCACAGGCCATGTCAGAGTCATCCTTAATAATTCCATCCATGTCTGAGATAGGGTCTCACTATGTGGCTCTGGCTGTTCTGGTACTCTCTAGGATAGCCTGGAATGCACAGAAATCAGCCTGCCTCCACTTCCCACATGCTGGGACTGAACGCATGCAACACCACCCACCCCTGACTTTCAATAGCTGTTTTTACTGAGGGATCCTACGCTGGAGAGGACATGACACCTGAGCCAGTGACTGAAGCATACCAGTGTGTCCTGAGAGAACAAAAGGGATTCCCAGAAGCGAGCCTGACCAGAAGAGCCACCTATACCAAGCACAGTCATGGGGCATGGCCAGAGCATGGAATTCTGAGGGACAAGGATGTGTTCCCAGGAGCTTAGCCAGTCAGCACTCTGCCCAGGGACTGGCCCAACAGACGCTCCATAAACTCTGAGGGACGGATGATGGGCACTGAGGGACAGGTGATGGACACTGAGGGACGGATGGATGGGCACTGAGGGGCGGGTGATGGGCACTGAGGGACGGGTGATGGGCACTGAGGGGTGGGTGGATGGGCACTGAGGGAGGGGTGATGGACACTGGCTCAGTATAGTTCGGGAGAGTTCTAAGCTGACGTGGCTTTGAGCTCCAGCCTCAGCTTTCCTTCACCCCACCTTGAGCCAGACCCTTTCCCTCGCAGGATTTCTGACCATCTCCGGTGCTAAGAATGGTCACATGTTTGGGGGACTGCTTCAGAACTCCAGTCTGCTCCAAAATACCTCCCCCGTCAGACCCAAGCCCTAGCTCAAGAATCCACTGGGTGGAGATGGAGCCTTTTCCTCCCACATGCCCCGGCCCTGCACCTGCCCCGCCCCCGCAGCTGCCCCGCCCCTGCAGCCTCTGATGCCCCAGCATTCGTGTGGAGCCACAGATGCCCGAAGGACAGTCGGAGGAAAAGCATAAGTATTGTTCTCCAGCCCTTCTGCTGACACACGCTCTACATAGGTGACCTTTCCTTAGGAACCAAGTCTTGGTTCTCTTGACTGACTTCAGTTGGCCCAAGTGCCTGCTCCTTCAAAAATTCCATTAGGTTCTGTCTGTAGAGTCCACTGGGGACCTCCACGCGGCCTGTCCTCTGACGTTATGACATGTGAATGACCTCTCGTCATCCCTACCAGCCCCTGCCTCGAGGGTCAGCCTCTCAGACCTCTCCCTGCCAGGGTTACAACGAAGTCTCTTGGTTGGGATCCACAAAAATCTCCAGCAGCTGCTTTGGGTGGTTTCCACTTGTGCCTGACAAGTGACAGGTGTACAGGAAATCAGCAGCTGTCATCTCCTCCCACTGCCACTGTGAACTGTCACATATGGTCAGGGCAGTGAGAGCCAGGGAGCAGGCTCTCTGTCGCTCTGAGTCCCTGACTTGAGTCCCCACCAGCAGCTCTCATACACTGCCATCTGGCACACACTGGTCTGTAATGGGAACCTATGTCGGGGAACAAGACACCAGCCCCCTTTCTTAAGGGAACCCAAGTATCTAAGGGTGATTCTCCTTGAGTCTCACTCATGGAAAGCAGACAGGGCAAAGAATCCAGAACTTTCTATTTACTTGCTATTTCTGTGTGTAGCCTTCTCTTTCCTTTAGGGTGTTTTGGTGTGTTTGTGTGGTGTATGAGCATGTGTGTAAAGGTGTTCACACCTGTGTGTATGTGTACAGAGCTGAAAGAAGAACATTAGCTAGCCTGTCATTCTCTGCCTCATTCCTCTGAGGCAAGGTTTCTCACTGAACCTGGAGCTAGGCTACTGTCCAGCAAGATACAGCCATCCTCCTGTCTCCAGCCAACATCCACAGATTCTGGTTGTGAATGTTCCAAAATACTAAAGAAACAGAGGTTTGGTATCTCAAGCTCCACCCCAACAGGGAGACAGGACTTTGTGGAATGTTTCCTTACTGATGGAAGGTCGGTTCTATAAGGGGGTGACATTGCTTGATTCTCCCATGCTTGGCATGGGGGAGGCTTCCAATACACACGTATTAAATGTCAGTCTTTTATAAAAGCCCAAAAGCAAGTCTCTAAAAAATACTGGCGCATCTTCGGGAATCCCCACACATTGCAATGGAACACATATGCCCAAATAACCCACTGGTGGATTAAAGAGGCTGCCACGGGGGTATGCCTTAAAGGTGGGAAGGAGAGAAATATCTTACAGCAGGCATTTTAAAGCAGTGGCCCTTGGTCATAGGATTATAACGGGGCATCTGCCTAAGACTGGGCAGACAGGTGTTGGGCAGCTGTGTTTACACAAGTATTCCTTGAGTGAGGCTGAGCTGGCCTGCACGCAGCCTTGTGGCTCCAGCAGAGTCCTTTGCCATGGCGACTGTCTATCAGGCCACCGTGCCTAAGGTGCCTCCTCTTAAAGATGGCACAAGGATTCAGTTTTGGTTCTGACAACTTTCAAGTTCCTTTCCCTTTTCATACAGCGAGACAGGGTTGTTGATAAATGGTTTTCAAAATACAGCTGATAGCATAGAGGAGCTATTTACGATAATATGATACTTCAGTTAGAAGCAGAAAATCAGGCAGAGGAGATGGGTCGGTGGGTAGAGTGCTTCCCGCACAAGCATGGGGACCTGGGTTCGGACTCTGACATCCACGAAAAAGAATCCAGGCATGGCAGTGGCACCTGTAACCCCGGTGCTGGGCAGCTGAGGACAGGAGGGTCCCTGGGGCTTCCCAGCAGCAGCCTGGCTCAAACAGTGAGCTACGAGGTCAAGGAGCCCTGCCTCAAAAAAGCAAGGTGGAGAGCGACCGAGAAACAACACAAAACGCACTGACTTCTGACCTAGAAAACACACCAGAGAGAGCAACCGGATGTTAGTGCGTGCCTGTCAGTCTCTCTACACTGAGGCAGGCAGACTGTGCGTGTAAGGCTACCCCGGGGTGTGTAATGAGGTCTGTCCAAAAAAAGAAAAACAGAGGGAGGGTTATGCCACCATACAGTGGGGTTGCAATAGTTGTTTATTATACAACTGGAAGGAAAACGCTTCAAGGAACACATCAAATTGACTCCGGTGATCTCAGCATGGTAGAACAAGGGCTGGCTTGTGTTCTTTCATTTCTTTTTTTTCTCTCTACGTTTAAATTTACTTTAGCGGACCTGAGGGGCTGCTGGTGTGAAAATAAAGGTTTTTGACAAACAGCGTGGAGAGAATGGAAATCTATTGTCTCTTCTGAGGCGTCGCCTAGCCCGTTAGAGGCCCTGGGGTGTGCAGAACTATCTACACGGAGCAAGATACCCATCCTTCCATGAACATACAGAGAGGCCACACTGGATGCACGAGTTGGGGTTTCCAGAGACAATGATGATGAGGGGAGACAGTGATGACAGAACTGGGGTAGTTTGACCTCTCTAGTGTTAGTGGTCCCAGCCAGGAAGAGCCTGGACCAGGACTAAAGGGTGAGGAAGGGGGCCAACTCCAGAAAGCAGAGCCCAAATACACAGTCTGAGCATAAGAGGGGACAAATACCAGGTGTCCTAGTTAGATTTTTGTGGTGATGTTTTGTTTGTGATCTAACAAATAAGGCTTGCCTGAAGATCAGAGTGCAGAGCTAAGCCATTAGTTAGCCATAGAGGCCAGGCAGTGATGACAGACACTTTTAATCCCAGCACTGGCAGACAGACGGATCTCTACAAGTTCAAGGCCACCCTGCACTACACAAGATTGATCCGTCTAAGACAGAAACAGAGCCATGCAGTGGTGGCTCACACCTTTAATCACAGTACTTGGGATCCCATGCCTTTAAGTGAAGGGTGAAGACAGGAAGGGATATGGCTGGGCAGGGAGGGGAATATAAGGACAGAGGAGGGTAGAGAGATGGCTCAGAGGTTAAGAGCACTGGCTGCTCTTCCAGAGGCCCTGAGTTCAATTCCCAGCAACCACACGGTGGCTCACAACTGTCTGTAATGAGATCTAGTGCCCTCTCTTTCACTGAAGGCATACAAGCAGACAGTATACTGTATACATAATAAATAAATAAATCTTTTTAAAAAGATAAGGACAGAGGAGACAAAAGTTCAACCCATTTAGTCTGAGGATTCATGGAGACAGGATCTTGTCCACTTTGGTCTGAGGATTTGATAGAGGTAGAAGGTCCCTCTAGAGGCTGGCTCCTTTACTTCTCTGACATTTCAGCATTTACCCCAATATCTGACTCTGGGCTTTTATTATTAAGACCCATTAGAATTCATGCAACAGGGTTTCTATTGCTGTGAACCACAGCATCTCTTATAAAGGAAACCATTTGCTCAGGCTGGCTTACGGTTTCAGAGGTTTAGTCCACTATCTTCATGGCAAGAAGCATGGCAGCATGCAGGCAGACAATGCCGCCGGAGAAGGAGCTGAGAGTTCTACATCTTGATCTGCAGGCAGCGGGAAGTGAACTGTGTACCACACTGGGCACATCTTGAGCATATGAGACCTCAAACCCCGCCTCCACGGTGACACACTTCCTCTAAAAAGGATGGATCTACTCCAACAAGGCCACGCCTGCTAATAGTGTCACTCTCTGTAGGCCAAACATTCAAACACAGGAGTCTATGGGAGCCATTTCCATTCAAACTACTACATGAGGCCTCTGAATGAAAGGGCTTGGGGCCACAGGGAGAAAGAGCGGCAGCGGGCCAGGGTAGAGAGAGCTCCTGGGTCCCCTGGCGGCCCAAGAGCAGAGAAACCCCTGTTGTTGTTGTTGTTGTTGTTGTTGTTGTCGTCGTCGTCGTCGTCGTTGTTGTTGAGACAGGGTTTCCTTTATGGAGGTCCTGGCTGTCCTGGAACTATCTAGACCTGGAACTAGCAGACCTGGCTGGCCTCAAACTCAGACTGATTCCACCTGTCTCCCTTCCAACAGCTGGGATTAAAGGCTTGCACACAGGGCATTCATTATAAAGATAGTTTCCCTGAGATGGTCTTTGGATGCAGCGCGCCCTCTGCTGGTAAATATCTGAACAGCAGGCACCTGTCAGACACCAGGACAATATATTCCCCCACAAAACCCCTATGGACAGCAGTAAGGCCAGGACTCTGAAGCTGGGGTTTACTTAGGATACCAGATTGTCGTCTGAGGTAATTTTACCCCAATTACATTTAAAGGAGTGCATGCAATAAAAATATCAAAATTATTTAACCCAAAACATACACCATGAATACTAAAATTGCCCCGGGACCCCTTCTGGACACTGTGTCTCATGCCTGCAATCCCAGCCCTCTTACAGTGAGACAGGAGACAGGAACAGAAGAGTACACTGTACGTGTGCGGGCCTGCTGTATGTACAGCTAGCTAGCCTGCTGTATGCTGTGCAGTGGCAGAAACAAGAGAGACCTTGCCTTTACAAGATGGAAGGCAAGAACCAAGTCCTGAAAGCCGTCCTCAGACCTCCACATGCATGCTGTGGTATGTGCACACCTGCAGACACCCACAGACACGCACACATGTAGCAGGCTTTCTTTCGGGCCACCAACCAGCTCCCAAATAAAGACACAGAGACTTGATACTAATTTTGAATTTCGACCTTATCTTACGCTTGTCCCACTAGCTCTTAGAACTCAATCTGCCCTGTTTCTCCTCTTCCACATTTTGCCTTGGGGCTTTTTACCTTTCTTCATTCTCGACTTCCTACTTTTCTTCTTCCCTGTCTAGCTGGCTGGCGGCTGCCTGACTGGCCTCAGGCTTCTCCCTTTCTTTTCCCCTCATTCTCTTCTCTCTCAAGCCTAGATTCCTCTCCTACTTATTCTCTCTGCCCGCCAGCCCTGCCTGTTCCTCTCCTGCCTAGCTATTGGTTGTTCAGTTTTTTATTAGACCAATCAGATGCCTTAGGCAGGCAAAGCAACACATCTTTGCGTCATTAAACAAATGCAGCAAAAACAAATGTAACACATCTTTAACGAGTCAAAGTAATATTCCACAACACACACACAAACTTTTACATTTTTCAATTAAATACATAAAACTTATGGGCATTAATGTAACAGTGTACGGTGTTAAAGTACACGCATGCGTTGTGTGAGGCTTGAAGGCATGCAAGAGCACCCATTTCTTTTGCTGTTAGTCATTTCTACATGGTTAAATGTTGAGACCTTTTGGACTAGCTTTCCGAAACACAGTTCATGACTCGAAGTGAGGCAGAGCACTTTTCTCTCATGTATGAGGCTCTGGGTTTGAGACCCAAATGAAGAAAAAGTAGCCTTGATAAAGACATTCCAGTGGTTTCTATCAATGCCTGGTATTGAAAGTCAGGACCACCCAACCACGGCTGTACATTCTTCGTCCTGTTTCGTTTTCTCTGTTGAATTTATTATCATATGGCATGCTACATATTTTATTTGTTTGCTTGTTTATTATAAAATCAACTAGGGAAAAATTTTCTTCCTGCTCATTAATGTATTCTCACCTGCCCCCAGGAAAACCTGGAGTATCACGAATGCTCACTAACAAGCTGCCGCATGGATGTCATGGTGAGACCAAAAGATCTGAGCTACGACATTCACAGAAGAGGTGGTACACTGGCATGGGTCAGAGGGAAAGCCACAAGATGGCCACTGAAATGCCCAGACATGGGAGTGACAGCTTCTTCTGGTTTGGGTCTCATTGTGGTGACTTTAGCCAAGACATTCTCATTCAAACCAACACATACAACTATTCGTGAGCCTCACCCTCTCCCCTTCTCCCCATCCCTACCCTCTCCTCTTCTCCCCATCTCCATCTGAGCTAAAATTTGCAGCTTCTCCTTGCCTGGATCATTGTCCATGCCAAACTCTCTCAAGAGGATCCAAGAAATAGGAAAAAGAAACAGAAAGAACAAAAAAGGTTAAGTTTACTACATAACAGACAAGTAAAATCTTGCTCTTGTTTTATTTGATTTTCAATCAGGGTTTCTCTGTGTAGCCTTGGCTGTCCTTTGTAGACCAATCTGGCATCAATCTCACATAGATCCGCCTGCCTCTGCCTCCCAAGTACTGAGATTAAAGATGTTTGCCACGATTGCCCGGCTAACAAGGCCCTTGATGCTTGAATAGGTGGGAAGTCGAGAATGGAAAGAGGGAGTAGAGACAAGCAGGAAACTGTGGCTGAGACACTTCTGCCTGTGCATGTCCCGCAGAAGGCAAGTCTGAAGCGTCAATGACCTGCCTGTCCTTTGAGTGTGCTGGCCTCTTAGGACCGACCCCTCCTGTCCTGTTGGTTATACTATGGTTACATTCCTAGACATCCCAGGCAGCGCTGGCCTTGCTCTCAGCAATGGCCTGTCTTGTTCACCACATTTAATACAGACCAGAGCTCCTTAACCTTTCCTGTTGGCTGTCTTATTTTCCTCTGAGACAAGGCCTATGTAGCCCTGGCTAGCCTGAAACTTTCTATGTAGACCAGGCTGGCCTCCAACTCACAGAACTCTGTCTGCCTATTTAAAAAAAAAAAAAAAAGTCCTTGTTTATCCATTGTTCAGTGGGGTTCCAACTGGCCTCCAGCTCACAATCCTCTAGCCTCTATGATTGGATTATAGGTGCATGTCATTGCCCTGGCCGAGTTCATCTTTAACTCACGACTTCAACTTTAATCGTCAAAATAAGGGGACGGAAGGGGGACTCCACATTCCTTTCCTGTATGCTAACGAGGCCATATCCTCTTAAAAGTTATATGTATGTATTATGTATGTATGTATGTGTATGTATATACACATATATGTGTATAATGTGTGCATATTGTGTATATAATTATATAGACATATATGTATATATTATATGTATATCTATTATATACAATATGTAAATATTATTTATGTAATTTTGTGGAGTAACCTATCCCCGTGTCCAGGTTAGGTCCTTTTGTTCTACCTAGACAGAACTCACACATAGACAAGAAGAAGTGTTTTAAGTATTTGCTAGCTCTGGCGCTTTGGCTTCCCTTGGTCCCCTGCAGTGGACAGCAGCCGTGGGAGGCCCAGCAGATAGGTGGCGGCGGCAGTAGGTGGTGCCCTCTAGTGTTCAGATCCTGCTATAGTTCTTGGATAGTGAGATCCTTAGCTCAACCTGCAGCATCAAAGTTATCCTGTCCCAGGGACGTCAGGAACCCCACAGCCTTTGACTGCAGCTGCTGTGGCAACATCCAAGTGAGCCTGCATACTGGGGCTCAGCAGCTGACAGCATCCCGTGTTAGTACAGCTCTGGTGTAGACCTCGGAAACCAGGGTCCCTTAGTACTTAACACCAGCCACTCTTAAAGCTGGGGTCTCTGAGACCTTTGGCTCTGAGCACATGACAGTTCTCTGGAATTCTCCTAGCAGCCAGCAGCTGTAGCCTCCCTTCACTGTCCCTGCGAGCCTTTCACAGCCTCAGCTCTCCATTCCTTGCCGTCTCTCTGCTCATGCCATTCTTCATACGGCTCCGGCTGTTGACAAACTATTCAGTCGCCACCTACCGATTGCTCAGCTGTCAATGACACATCTAAGCTGTGGCTGCCACTGTGGGTTCTCTGCCTTTGCCTTCACCACAACTCTGCTGTTTCTTTTTTTTATTTGTTCTTTTTTTTATTTTTATTTATTTATTTATTAAAGATTTCTGCCTTCTCCCCGCCACCACCTCCCATTTCCCTCCCCCTCCCCCATCAAGTCCCCCTCCCTCATCATCCCTAAGAGTAATCCGGGTTCCCTGCCCTGTGGGAAGTCCAAGGACCACCCAGCTCCATCCAGGTCTAGTAAGGTGAGCATCCAAACTGCCTAGGCTCCCACAAAGCCAGTACGTGCAGTAGGATCAAAAACCCATTGCCATTGTTCTTGAGTTCTCAGTAGTCCTCATTGTCCTTGCTGAGCATTATGTTCAGCAAGTCCGTTTTTATCCCATGCTTTTTCAGACCCAGGCCAGCTGGCCTTGGTGAGTTCCTGATAGAACATCTCCATTGTCTCAGTGTGTGGGTGCACCCCTCGCGGTCCTGAATTCTACCACTTCTTTCTTTGGTTACCAGTTCGTCTCCAGCCCCTCAAGGGTACATTTAACTTCCTTCCTTTACCACTAAAGCAGGCAAGAAAAGACCACTCAAAGGAAGACTTTTATTGAGCCTAATGTTACAACATCCTGGGCAGCAGCACAGGGGAGTGTCAACCGGTCATCTCAACGAGCAAGCTTGGAGCAGCCGGTATGCATCAGCAGAGAAGGAGATTAGATCATCAGAAAACACCCCGCGTGCTTATGAAGACTTGTGTTTGCACCAATCACCTTCCCTCTTTAATGTCCCTCTTAGCAATCCCTCTGCTAGACCGTCAGGGAAAATGAACCCCAACTGGCCTAGGTAGAAGTGATTGCAGGATCATCTGGAGTTCATCG
The DNA here is from genome assembly GCF_950005125.1 of Chionomys nivalis. Lineage (NCBI taxonomy): Eukaryota > Metazoa > Chordata > Mammalia > Rodentia > Cricetidae > Chionomys > Chionomys nivalis. The sequence continues at coordinate 26,837,734 of NC_080095.1, read as the reverse complement.
AGGTAATAGCAAAAAGCCTGGTACAAAGCGTTTGAAACAACCAAGGCAATCAACTGTAATTGTGTATGGTTTTTTCAAGGTGTCTGTGGAGTATTCAAAACACCCAAGATGCTGGCTCTTTGACTAACAGTCCTTTTATTCAAAGCAGCCAGGACACCAAGACAGAGTCCAAAGGCTGCTAACTAGGGAGTCAGATTTCCTCTCCCCCAAATTCTCTCCTCATTTAGGAAAAAGAACATAAGGAACACTTACATTAAGAATTTAAAGAGCTTTTTATTAACACTAATAGAACTAATTAATAGTAACGCTTAACACCTGGCCAGGGTCCCAAGCTGGGTGAGTGTCCCTCCCCAGTCTCACTGGGACTCTGTCCATTTTCAGTGTCCTCACTCTCTTTTGAAAATTTTTAAACTATTTTACGTACCACATACTTGCAGGTCCCCTTGATGTCCAAAGAGGGTGTGGAATACCCCGGAATTGGCGTTATGGGAAGCTGTGAGTCACCCCGTTATGAGTGTTGGGACTAACCTCGCAAGAATGGCAGGTGTTCCTCACCCTTGAGCCACCTCTTCAGCCCCAATGCCCTGCTTTCTTCTCTGCAGCCAGTGCAGGAACAGTGTCAAGAACGAGTTTCTCCAGTCCAGACATGAGGCTATGAAAGACGCTGAAGTGTAGCTCTTCCCAGCTGATGGCTTCTGGCAGTGGTGAGGAAGGACTCGGTGTCCCTTTAAGGAGCTGGCCACTGGGAGTTTGACCGTGCTCCGGTAAGTATGCGGGCAACACAAATTGGACAAGGTGTGTTGGGGAGGGGCACAAGGGTGGGAGGGTGGACCTGGGAGGAATGGGACTCAAATGTGATCAGGATTCATGTATGAAATTCCCAAACAATTAGTAAAAACATTATGTTGCCAGGGGAGGGGAGGAATGTATTTCTCCTCTGAAATTTTTCATTATAAAACACCCTGGTCTCTTAGGACTTAGTCTAGAATTCAGTTTTCCAAATGCTCTCTGTTCATGCTCTTGGTGGCTTCTAGAACATACTCTTGTTTTTGGCTGCGATCACAAAACGCAAGGTCTTGGGTACCTGTTAATGGAAATTTCTGGAAGTAGAAAGGGTAGTTGATATTTTCATGATGTCACCATGGATGCATCAATAATGAACGTTCCCAATACTGGTAGATGAATAATTTTTTAATGTTTTTAAAGATTTATGAGTGTTTGCCTGCATTTATTACAAGCACCATGTGTCTGCAGCACATGATGAGGCCAGAAGGGGGCGACAGTTCCCACGGTACTGGAGTTACAGAGGGTTCTCAGCTGCCACCTGGGTCCCCTGCTTATCACTGCTGAGCCATCTCTCCAGCCCCTCAAAGGTAATTTTAACACAGTCATCACTTGTCATGGGGGGGCGGGTATCTCGCAAGTTTAGATAACTTTAGCATTTTCAGGAGATTTGGCAAATTCCAGAAACAAAAGAAGAACTTAAATGCTGTGCACACATCAACTTTACCATTCCAGTTTTGGGGACTAAAACTTCTTTCCGGTTATAATTTTTACATAATTTTTTTTTAATTTTCAAATTTGCCCTAATTCTTTGACAACCAAGATCATTGTCTTAAGTTACTGACAATAGCCCAACAGTAGCCATTTAGAATTCCCTCAAGTAAACTATTTTTAAGTACGGCCCCCAAATGTTTAACCAATCCCGGTACCAAACTGGGACAAGTCCTTCTCGCGCAACTGCGCCTGCGAAGGAGTTGGTCTTCATAGGCTTCCGTAGTTTTTCTTAGTCACTTCCGCTTCTGACAGGGTCGATTTTTGTGGATGCACTTCCGGCGGTGGCGGCTCGGACGACTGGGGAAAAATGGTGAGTGACTAAGGGATTCGGCGGGTGGTCGTGGGCACCGAAGGCGGGAGGACGAGACGACGCGGCCCACGCTTGGGCTCCTCGACGGACGGAGGGACGTGGGGCGGGCGGGGCGGAGCGGTTCGTGCTCCCCGGCGGACGCGGGCGGAACGGACGGCGCCCCGCGGAATCCCGGGGACGGACCTGCTGGGAGCCCAGCCGGGCAGCCTGGCCGACTCCGGGTGACAGTGACTGAACCCCGGAACCAGCGTCGAATTAACCCGCCGACGACTCGGCGCTCTCCCGTTTGGTTTGTCGAGCCGGAGTTCGGTCTAGGCGGTGAGGGTAACGGGCGAGCACGGTTGACGACGTCGCCGCCTCCATGGCGCTTCCATTCTAGTGGAGGGAGACTGTAAACACGTCCGGGAGCAGGATCGGGCAGGGCCGGGCCAGCCAGCGGTGTGGGCTGTGTTGGGAGAATTGGCTGTTTTTGTTGGGTGTCAGCGAAGGAACCCCCCCCCCCCGAGGGTGTGAAATCTGAGCAGAGGCCTAGATTGAGGGAGTAGGGGAGTAATTCGTGCTAATATCTGAGCGAAGCAGGGACCGGGCAGAAGGATCAGAAGATGCCAAGAACTTGAGACAGCCTTGAGGTCAGCCCGAGCTGCAAAGGCCAGAACACACAGAGGTCCTAAAAAGTATTCTGAACGTGCGACGGACATTTTTCCGTAGCTGTTCTTATTTCCTAGAACAGCCCCGAAGGTAATTATTAATATCCCCGTTTTAGTGAGGACACTGAAGTGCAGTCAAGTGGCCGTTGGTGGAACACAGGTCCTGACTTTTCTAGAGCAGTTAAGAAACATCCTAAAGTGATTTCCGCCTTTGTATCTAACAAGCTTTGTGACAATGTGCAAGTCCTTTAACCTCTCTGGACCTTAGTCTCTTTATATGGGGAAGGGGTTAAGAGCACTTGCTGCACTTCCAGAGGACCCAGGTTCTGTTCCCAGAACCCGTGCCAGGATGCTCACAACGGCCAGTAACCCCAGCTCCAGGAAATCTAACACCATCTTTTGGTATGCCGGGACACCCCCCCACACACACACTTTTAAGAAATCTTCTTAAAATCAAATGAGATAATATTCCAAGAATGCTTAGCACTCTGCCCAGCATATTTAGCTGAGCTTTATTAAAGGTGTAGCTCCTCTTTGAGACTGAGAGACATGTAAGATGTCCCAGAGGTGAGGAAAATGTCATCCACTGGAGCCGGACTGGAAGGTTTGCGGTGAGCCTGGGACTGCTAGGTGTAGCCAGGTAGACGAAGGCTTGGCATGCTGAGCTAAGGACATTACAGAGCAGCTGGTGGCTTTGAGGAGGACTGGCAGATTAGCTGATTGTTGCCAGTTGGTTTTGTTTTTATGGGCTTTTGGGGGGCCCATCACCCAGCTCCCAAATAAATCACACTCAGGCACTTATTCTTAGTTCTGAATGTCTGTCCAGCCTTAGCTTGCATTCTTTGTTTTGTTTTACTTAGTTTGATTGCTTTCCAGCTTTTCTTAAATTATCCCTTCTGTCTTTCGCCTCTGGGCTTTTATGTTTCTCTATTCCTGTATACCTTTTCTTCTTACTCCGTGGCTGGCTGGGTAGCTGGCCCCTGAAGTCCTCCTGTTTTCTCTCCCTTTCCCAGATCTCTCTCACCCAGATTTCTCCTCATATTTATCCTCTCTGCCTGTCAGCCCCTCCTATTCCTCTTTCCTGCCTCGCTATTGGCCATTCAGCTCTTTATTAGAACATCAGGTGTTTTAGACAGGCAGAGTAACACAGCTTCACAGAGCTAAACACATGCAGCATAGACAAAGCACCTCAGAATAGTATCCCCAACAAACTGATTATTTTCAAGGGTGCTAGCTCTCTCTTGGGGGGCTGAAGAAGGCATGAACAGGATGAGAATGGGGGTGGGGTGGAGAGAGAGACAGAAGTGTGAGGAATGCAACCAGGTTGGCTTTGGACCAACATCCGTGAAGCCACAGTGGCGGTTAGACTCCTGACCCAGCAGTCTATCGCTAGAACTTAGTTCCTAGAAGTGCTAAGGGCATATTTGCTGTATTCATCCTCAGCAATAGGGGGAAGGGGTAGTGTCATCCACTTAAGGACACCAAAGCTCAGTGGAGAAACCTGACTTAACCGCAGCCACAGTCTGTAGTGATGGGGCCAGAATTCAGACTCCACAGACAACGATTTCAGGCTTGGACCTATCTTGGGATTGGCCGTGAAGGAAAAATAGCTCGCACAGAGTTGGGCCCGTAATAGACACCTCCTAGGCACTGGTTGCCCAGTCATGAGCAAAGTTCCCTAGAAAGCAAGGAAATGTTAAAGGCTCTGACTTGTACATCCTATTTCAGCAGAACTGACTCCCAGAGTCTCTTTTCAGCCCTTAACTACATTCAGAGTAAAACACAAAGATTTAAGAACCTTGAGTGTGGTGGGATATATTTGACATTAATTCTCCTCAGTAGCTCTGTGTCTTGATAATGAAACTGCCAGTTTATTAGTTAGCAGTGCCTGCCTGGGGTTGGTTGGGGCCTGAATGGCTTCTCTGGTCAGTAACTTCATTGTTACTCATCTTTAAAACATCACCATTGGGCTGATGAGATGGCATTTGACGTCAGGCCTGACAACTGGAGTTTTATCTCTGGGACCCACAAGTCCTCTGGCTTCCACATGTGTGCTCTGGCATGCACACATGCACCCACACGTGCACTGACATTTAAAGTACCTCAGTTTGAGTCGTTGCCCTGTATTAAGCAGTTTTCAAATCAGAAATCCCAGTGAGCTTTTCATATGTTAAGTAACGCCTTCAGGTGAGAGTGTTTCAGGTGGGGAAGAGAAACTTGTGTAGGAGCCAGGCTGTCACGACCGGAGCACGGTAGTTGCTGTTGAAAGTCTTCTGGAGAGATGAGTGGCTGTGGAGTATGTGCGACAGCTTTCCTGAAGTCTGAGATGGAGTTTATATTAGAGAATGTCCTGGTTCAGAGGAGTGGTCCCTGACTGTCAGCCTCCTTGGTGACAGCCACATCATAGAATGGTTCTCAGTTCTGAGAGTTGGGTTATTTGCAGAATCTCCACACTGAGGGCATACCTGGGCTGCAAGGCACATGGGTTTCCAAGTGTCACAGTGGGGAGTGCTGTGTTTTAGAATCGTAGTAGCAGTAGGATGTTCTTATGAAGTGATTGTATTCTGAATTTCTGTTTTCTTCTCTTTTTTCCTAAACAGGGTCAAAGTCAGAGTGGTGGCCATGGTCCTGGGGGTGGAAAGAAGGATGACAAGGTAAGTAAGAAGCAAGATACTTATGTGATCTGTTCACGCTGTGGAAGCCGCCATTAGGTCTCAGTGAGTTCTAGAGCCACAAACTTTAAAAATCAAAGTGATGTGGTAGTTATTTCAGTAACCCAGAATACACATGGAGCAGCTGCTTCCAATTTTTGAGAAGCGTATTAGCCTGAGGTGATGGTTTCTAAAGTGTGAACATCGTGGAAGGTTTACAGTAGATTGCCTGGGTGTGAGAAGGGCCTCACCTGCATGAGTAACAGGCTGGGTGTGAGAAGGGCCTCACCTGCGTGTGCAACAGACTGGGTGTGAGAAGGGCCTCACTGTACTCAGACTTCAGGCAAGTAACTCAGTGCTGACCTCTCTCTACTTCTGAGTCACTTCCATCTCTCTAAAAAGATCACATTTGCTCAGTGCAGCTAAATCTTGGAGTGCAGGAATGTGTGATCTGCTTTTTAAAAGACAGTGATTTTACAGAGTCAGCGGGTTGTGTTCATACATGTCACAGTAATCAAAGAGGCCATCAGAGTAAGGAATGGGGGTGACAGGGATTGGAGGGATGAAATAGAAAGGGGAAATAATATAATTTAATTTTTTAAAAGTATTAATAAAAAGGACAATTATTTTAAATATCCTAAAAGATGGCAACATTTTTTACCCCTAGAAATAGATGGTAATGATACAGAAATAAATGTGCATTTTATGATTTCCATGTGACTTCTTTTTCCTATTCTTCTAAAAACTCAAGGACAAGAAAAAGAAATATGAACCTCCTGTCCCAACTAGAGTGGGGAAAAAGAAGAAGAAAACAAAGGGACCAGATGCTGCCAGCAAACTGCCACTGGGTAAGTACCTTGTCCCCTGCTCTCTTCCCAGCTCCCAGGAAATGACTCTGCATGTAGCACGGGATGTAAAGGGGAGGTAGGAAGTCTCTGGAGACTGAAGCATTAACGCGGGCTATTTAACCCCATTCTACTTAGCTCATGTGGCGCCTTCCACTACGTTGATGTAGAAATTATATTTTCTTAAAATGCAATATTATATGAGTTTGTCTCATGCTAAGAGATCCCATTCACAGTGCACTGTGGTAAATGCCTTTAATCCCAGCACTCAGGAGGCAGAGACAAGTGGATAAGTCACTGAGGTCCAGACCAGCCAGGGCTACATAGAGACCCTTTTTCAAAAAAAAAAGAAAAAAAAGAAAAAAAGAAAAAGAAATTCCATTCACTGTCTTTAAATAGTCAGCCCCACTGAGGTATTAAGAATGTAAATCATTTGTTGCTTTGTTAATTTTCATTATTTTACAGGGGGCACACGCACATGCTGCAGTGTGCATGTAAAGGTCAAAGGACAACTTTTGGGAGTTGATTATCTCCTGTCACTTTTCTGGGGATGGAACTGAGGTCATTGGGCCTCACAGCGAGTGCCTTTACCCACAGCCTTTATTTTAATGGCCCTGTCTGTTGTGAGACACGGTCTCAGTTGTGCTGTCCAGGCTGTCCTTAGGTTCACGATCCCCTTGCCTTAGCTTCCTGGGGGCTGGGATTAACTGTGCCCCACAATTTAAATACAGTTTAAATTACAAATCCAGTCCCAGAAACATTTTCATTCTGTAAAATGAAATGTTACAATATCAAAATTTGGGTCATGTCTAAACTTATGTTTATTCTTTATTAGTTTGGATTTTTTTTCTTTTTTTAAGATTTGTGTGTATGAGTGTTTTGTGTGCCTGTGTATATGTGCACTGTGTTTGTACCAAGCACTGTGTGAGCTGCCATATGGACACTCGGAACTGAGCCCAGGTCCTCTGGAAAAGCAGCAAATGCTCCTGACTGCTAGCCATCTTTTCATCTCCTTTATCACAGAGAGTGTGTGTGCGTGTGTGTGTGTGCATGCACACTCAGACAGTTGTGAGCATGTGGAGGTCACAGCACAGCTGACAGGACTCAGTTCTGTCCTTCCATTGTGAGTCTGAGGGACAGAGTCAGGTCCTCAGGCTTAACAGCAAGCACTCTAACCACTGAGCCATGCTGCCAGCCCTGCACTTCAGGTCCTTACTGGCTTTCTGATGAGCATAAAGTAAAACTTGGTTGTCAGTTTTTAGGTTCCTTAAATTAAGCCCTATGTTTTAATTCCAGTAACGCCTCACACTCAGTGCCGCCTGAAGCTGCTGAAGTTAGAGAGAATAAAAGACTATCTTCTCATGGAGGAAGAGTTCATCAGAAATCAGGAGCAGATGAAACCATTGGAAGAAAAGCAAGAGGTGAGTGAAGAAGTTTCCATGACCATCTTCTTTACAATGTGAGTGCGATTTAGAAGTCAGCAGGCGGGATTCACGTAGTTGAACAGGCAGGCCTCTTACTGGGCTAGCTTTTAAAAACATCAGTGGCTCTGGGCCAGGGAGGTGGCACAGCAGGTAAGAGCACTGGCTATGCACCCTGGAAACCAGGTTACCCTTGTGAAGAGGCAAAAGTCCAGGAGAAGCGGCATCTGTAGTCCTGGCACCCTGCAGGAAGCTAGGCAGCAGAGGCTAGAGAAACACCCAGAGCCCTCTGGGGCCATGTGCGCGCGCACAGATGCACACCTACAGAACAGAAACGAATCCATGAAGAAGCAAGCTCTGCTGCTTTGTGATTAGCAGACAAACGGATCGTCTGCCCTGAGAACTAATGTGCTTTTCCTTCCTGGTTTACTATGCAGGAGGAAAGATCGAAAGTGGATGATCTCAGGGGTACTCCCATGTCTGTAGGAACCTTGGAAGAGATCATTGATGATAATCACGCCATTGTGTCCACCTCTGTGGGCTCAGAACACTACGTCAGCATCCTGTCATTTGTGGACAAGGATCTGCTGGAGCCAGGCTGTTCAGTCCTGCTCAACCACAAGGTGCATGCTGTGATAGGGGTGCTAATGGATGACACAGATCCCCTGGTCACAGTGATGAAGGTGGAAAAGGCCCCCCAGGAGACCTATGCAGATATTGGGGGCCTGGACAACCAAATCCAGGAAATTAAGGTATGGCAGGGACCAGCTCTGGTTTCCAGACTTCTTGGTTTCTATAGCTGTCATGTCTAGGATGCTTTGGAGTTATTTCGCATATTTGTTTTCTTGATTGACTCATTCCGGCTGTGAATCTATGAGTTCTGTACTGTTAGGAACTAACATCACAGTAAACTGATAGTCCTGCAGCATTTTAACGCTGCATATTTAGTGTTGTTTTGTGTGAGGGTGTGATGTTCGTGGGTGTGCTGACGTGTGCTGTTGTATAGAGTTGTGTGTACTTACACAGGCTCGCACAGGTACTGGCACCTAGGACAAAATCCTGTGCCTGTGTGGTCTTGGAACCTGGAGAGAGGTGGTTATCCCGTGACTGTGGGCCAGCTCTCTGCTTGCTTTCCCTAGGGGAGTCAGTCAGGGCTCCACAGATGTCCACTGCTGACCTCTCCAATAGCTGAGCTGAGCACATAAGGTAATAAATACCCTAGGTGGGGACAGCCGTCAGGATGTCTTTCCAGGTTCTAGCTGTAGTTTAATCGAAAAGGGTGAGTTTTAACTTTCTTCAGTCTTAACTTTGCTCCAGAATGACTTAAATGATGCTTAAGGCTAACTTCTGGAAAAGAAAAATGGAAACAGCATGGCTCAGAAAGGGAGGCAATAAAACCTGCAATGAGATGCATGTCCTTTTCAGCATGCCTCGCCCAGGTAGCGGTCAAGTGCGTTCCTTTCAGAAGAGTGGAGCCCACTTATTTCTGTGGAAAGTGGCGGTCAAGTGCGCTCCTTTCAGAAGAGTGGAGTCCTACTTATTTCTGTGGAAAGCAAGATATTTTCATGTCAGATCGTGCTATTACCTTCAGTTAGACTTTGATTTTTACCAATGTTTCTTCTCTTTAGGAATCTGTGGAGCTTCCTCTTACCCATCCTGAGTATTATGAGGAGATGGGAATAAAGCCCCCAAAGGGGGTCATTCTCTATGGTCCTCCAGGAACAGGTATGCCATGCTAGACACTAGACACATCACTGTATCTCCAGCAGCACTGGCAAGATAGACAACACCACAGTTCCTTAGTTTAACTCTGTGGCTGGGTTGTGGGGAGAGGTGGAACACACTGCTTAGCATGCAGAATACCACAGGTTCTGGCCAGCAAACCAGTACCACCCCTTACACACAACATAAACAAGTTCTCAGCCTTGATTTGACCGTGCTCATCCCGGCCTCAAAGGCACGCACACATTGGAACATGGCCAAACATCAGACCTGCAGTGGAGATGGCGCTCAGTTATTCCAGGGTGTTTGGATCAGGTCTATATATACTAAGTATTTGTTGGATGATGATAAGCGTGCATACACATTTAATTCATTGTAGTTAGTTGTCCTAAGCTGTGGAGACTAATACTTAGCAGTTGGTTACTCTGCACAGTAGAGCAAGAGTGGTCATTTGTTGAGAGAACTGGCGTTGAGTTCTAACTGACCCATGTTAACAACTACCAAGGGACTGAGCAGTCCCTTCCCCAGAAGCCTGAAGCTACAAGACACCACTCTGCTTCATCTCATGACAAAGTAAAGCTACAGAGAGGCTGATGTTGAGCCCAGGGCCACAGAGCATTGAGCTGGTGCAGGGCTGCAGCTGCAGTGCTGACCCACCAGCATGTAATGGTGAGATGTGGACACTGCGGTCATGAGTGGGCAGGCTGGGGGGGGGGCGTGGAGGGTGTTGGTGATTCCCTGTAACCTGGCAGGTTTCCTTGGCTGCTTCTGGACAGTAAGATCTCATCCTCTCAAAAGGCCCTACCCTGTCTGTACTGTGGTCCTGTTTGGTCTCCTAGGACTTCTCACCTGCCATTCTCTCCGTGAACAAGGAGAGCATCATCACCACATGTCACAAAGCCTGGCCCTCAGTCATTGTCCAGCAGCTTAAGGGTACCAATTCTGCCTCGCACCTTGAGCCAACAGCCAGCCCTCCTCACTCACTTTCAAAAGGCCACGGTCTTAATAGCTCTAAAAGCCTTGAACTGAGCACTCTGGTGACTGGTCTTGGGAGCTGGGACCAGCATCCACGTTGCTTAGAGCTCCCAAAGTGGATTCAGTGTACACGGTCAACCAAGGTTGAGAACTCATTTGTTTTGTGTGTGTGTGTGTGTGTCCTGAAAGAAAACTAGCAGGGACTAGAAACACTGGAAACACTATTTGAAAGCCATGGGAGGACCTGTCCCCCTCCCCGCTCCTTGGGAAAGACATACCACAGACCTCACATCTGTGGGCTCCATTGACTGGTCTTCCAGTATTTTGGCCACTCACAAGCTCCCCCAGTACTGCCTTGCTGTGACCTGTGCTGGAAGCTGCTTTGTGTCCCAGGGTCAGGCCTAGGATCCCCAGAGTATTTTATCACTGATGGTTTCATCAGAGTTTATTTGGTCTTTAATACTGGGTTGGATGGGTCAAGTTTTTTTTTTTTTGTTTGTTTATTCGTTTGGACATAGGGCCTCATAAAGGCCAAGCTGGCTTTGAAGTCACTATATGGCTCAGGATGACATTCAACTTCTAATCCTCCTGCCTCTACCTCCCAAATGCCAGATTCTAGGCCTTTACCACCATGTCTGGTTGTGTTAAATTTATATACAACTTAGAAGGGACCCAGGAAAAAGCTCCCTTTCAGAAAAAAAACAGACTGTTTTATTGCTAGTGCAGAGCTGTTCCTTCTGTAGGTAATTATTGTGATTGTTTAGGGCCATGGCTCTCAGCTTTCCAGTGCTGCAACCCTTAATGCAGTTCCTCATGTAGTGATGACCCCCAACCATAAAACTATTTTGTTCCTACGTCATATCTTTAATTTTGCTACTGTTAAGAATTGTAATGTAAACATCTGCTAGGCAGGACAACCTGTGTGTGACCCATGGCGAGCCACTGTTAGTGGTGTACAAACAACCGAGTAGGGCACAGAAACGCTCGGTGATAAAGGTTCCTCTGCACAAGCCTGGCAGCCTGAGTGTGGTCATCAGAACCCGTGTGAAGGTGGAAGAAGGGATGGCCTCTGCAAAGCTGTCCTCCCTCCACATGTGGTCCACACACGCACAACACACACAGTTTAAATGTGAAAAAAATAACCAAGTAAAAGGTATTTGCTGACATTATGACTTTCAGGAGAGTTCAAAGTAGTCACGGTATGGAGTTAGATTGGGAGAGCAGAGCACCAGACAGCTGCTGGGGTGTGTGTCTGTCCATTAGGGTGAGGGTTCTTAGCGGCACTTACATGGCTTTCTCCTTTACTCTTTTTTCTAAATAGGTAAAACGTTACTGGCCAAAGCCGTAGCTAACCAAACCTCAGCCACTTTCTTGAGAGTGGTTGGCTCAGAGCTTATTCAGAAGTACCTAGGCGACGGGCCCAAGCTCGTTCGGGAGCTGTTCCGAGTTGCTGAAGAACATGCACCGTCCATTGTGTTCATTGATGAAATCGATGCCATCGGGACCAAAAGGTAAGCTTGCCCTTGAACTGTTGTATGAGAGGAGCAGTGCCAGGCCTTCCTGCTAGCGAGTCCTTGACGTGCATGGCCTCTGGATACTTCGCTCTCTGACCTCCATGGGACTAAACACCCACCCAGGCAGTGTCTGGAAACCATCATGTCGTGGCACTTGGATGGAGCCAGTGCCATCCAGACTCCTGGGACTTGCTATAATGATGGTAGTCTCTGCCCTCCAGTTAGTAGGTTGGGCCAACAGGGAGACAGGAAAAATGGTGGCGGTTGAGGCACAGAGTTGCTGTGCAGATACGTGATCTGTAATAGTTGAAAAGTGTCTTCATCTGTGCTGCTGCAAACAAAACACCAGGGGGGCGGGTTAAAAAGGCAAAAGCTTGTTTCCCCTCTGTTCTGGGCCGTGACATCTAAAACCAGGATCTAGCATCAGTGTCTGCTCACGGCTGCTTCTGTCCGGGATCATGCTTGTCCTCAGTCTTCCAACATTGATCAGAACAGCAGAGAAAATGGGCCTGTGCCGGCTCCCACCAGCCCTTTTAGAAGGCATTAGCCACTCATCCATTGCAGTGGCCATTGTTAGATGTAAACTGTAGAGGCAAGTCCTGACCAAAGCGTGGGCACCGATACTGTTTGCCAGAGTGATGGGGAGTGGCCTTCGGGCTGAGAAAAGAACATTGAGTTCCAAGCTGCATGTTTGTTGTACCTGAGCTTGTAACAGAATGGCTGGGTCTTCAATTCTCTTTTTTCCAAAGATATGATTCAAACTCTGGAGGTGAGAGAGAAATTCAGCGAACAATGTTGGAACTGCTGAACCAGCTGGATGGATTTGATTCGAGGGGAGATGTAAAAGTCATCATGGCCACAAACCGAATAGAAACTTTGGATCCAGCACTTATCAGACCAGGTCAAATTTTGCTGTTTTTTTTCCTTGTGGAAAATTAATGGGTTTGTGATTGAAATGTGCTTTGGGGGTGGGGGGTGTTATACCATGGTACACCATAATTTACGAAAAACACGTCTCCTTGATTGGAGAGATGGCCTAATCAGAAAAATGCCTGCCGATCAGCAGGAGGGCCTGAATTTGGTCTGCAGAACCCACATATAAGGTGGGTGGGTGGTTTGCAACTGTGACCCCCACGCTGGGGAGGTGGAGACAGATAGTGGGCTCACTGGCCAGCCTCCTTGCCTTGCAAGCTGCTTTTGGCAAGCTCCAAGTGAGAGCCCTAATCTCAGAAAACAAGGTGATAGGTGCCCGAAGTTGTCCCCTCCACATGGACACGCACGAGTTCAAGTCTGTCTCCTGGAGATCCTGGCTAGGAGGGGGATGCTCTGCAGCTTGGCCCTTCGCAGTCTAGGTTTGCACTGTTAGTGTTTTCCTTCCCAGACTCAGAATTTCTCGCCTTGAGCACTTGCTTTCATCCCTAAAGAGTCCTAGGCATGGTTTATTCTTTACATTCAGGGGGCACTGGAAGCCATATGTGCTGTTAGCTTTTGTAATGTTTCTAAGGTAGGTCACTAATGCCATTCAAGATGTCCCTGTTTATTCCTGAAGGTATCAAATCGGGGTTCAAGTGGGGTGAATTCAGATACAGTTGTTCATGAAGCATGGGAGTAAATGTTGGGGTATCACTCCCACATCATCGCCTGACGCCTGTGGGGTGGGCTAAGGCCTGATGGGAGCCAAGTCTGGGTCTGGATGGAAGCGGCTGAAAGCTCTGTACCTGCAGGCCGCATTGACAGGAAGATCGAGTTCCCCCTGCCTGACGAGAAGACCAAGAAGCGGATCTTTCAGATTCACACGAGCAGGATGACCCTGGCTGATGACGTAACCTTGGATGACTTGATCATGGCAAAGGATGACCTGTCTGGGGCCGACATTAAGGTGAGTACCTGGGTGGGCTTGCCTCTGGGAATTGGCCTGTTAGGAAAGACTGCAAACTCTAGGGGTGGGTGCCTATCACAGTCATTTGTGGGTTTAATACTGCATCCAAATGGAAGATCTGCTTTATATATTAGAAGCCATTTAATACATTCCTCCATGAAGTAAATGACCCCGCCCCTGTGAACCCACAGGGGTCAGTCACTAACATTAAGCTTACCACCCACTGTACCAGGCCTGAGTGACCTGATCTTTTAAGTGAGACTTCTCCTTTAGTCCTGTCAGGGAAGTGCATGCTGGGAAAGGTCACCCCAGAGCTGCAGAGGGTCCCCCACATTGTGTTCTTACTCCCACCTTGTATTGATGGACTACTTGATTTTATCTGTTGATTTTATTGTAAATGAGTTAGTAGCGGTTTTCCTGCTGTGCAGTCGTTCTGTCAAGCCTGTGAGCAATGAATGTGGGGCAGAGTGGTCTCCTCTGTGGGTGCCTTGGTCAGGTAGAAGAGGCACACAGGTGCTTTTCTGGGCCAGTGCCTACACCGAGGGCATTAGCATTAGTCCTGCAGAAGTAGGGTAAATAGCTTAGTTTAGTGGGTTTTTTTTTTCATTAAAAAATACTTTTTAATTGTACTACATGAACTTTTCTTAAAATTTTTCAAGCATTCAGGAAAGGTGTGACAGCAGCATGTGTATGCCTACATGCCCACCACCTAAATTTACATGGCTGACCTTTCCCATCCTCATACACAGCCACTTTTTGGTTGAACCATGTAAAGTAAATAATCTGATGGCCATTTCCACACAACTTTCAGTGCCAGGATTATAGAATTCTCACTTTGCTAGTTTGTTTGTTTAGGAATTGGGGGAGGGGTGTTTTGTTTTTTAAATTTTTAGTTATGTGGGGGAGGAATGTGCACAGGAGCATAGGTACCTGCAGAGGCTACAAAAGGGTATCCGGGGAGCTGGAGTTACACACAGTCGTGGGCCCAGAGTGGGTTCCAAACTCAGTCCTCTGCAAGAGCAGCATGCACTCTTAGCTCCTGAGCCATCTCCCCGGTGCCCGCATGCGTTACAAGGGCTCTTGTTTGACTTTTTGGCAAGAAAACACATTAGGATGATTACTGTTGGCCAGCAAAGCTAATGGGAATGTGTTTCACTGTAATAGACACACACGCTACTCCCTGCCTTTGGCGTGTCACTTTCTCCACCTCCTAGAAATGCCTTTAATGAAAGTGAAGCTACGAGAATTTACCAAACCACACAGCTGTCAGAACCTGAGCCACAGCTCTGAACCCCGGGTCCCTGGGCCAGTAGACTCCCTTAAAATCTTCCCAGCTTATACATACTGGATTCTTTCAGAAATTATGATGCATGAGACATTTAAAAAAAATAACCTGTTCCCAAATGAGCAACTTGTGTTTAGTCTGTCTTATACTTTATTTCAAAATATGTCTCTGAATTCCAAAAGATAAAAATAAGTGTTTTAGGCTGAACATACTGTTCTTTTTTGACTTGGTTTAGTTTGGTTTGGTTTTTTTGAGACAGGGTTTCTCTGTGTAGCCCTGGCTATCCTGGAACTGTAGATCAGACTGACCTGGGATTAAGGCCTTGCATGCCCCACCATGCCTGGCTCATACTCTTCTTTCTTTCAGGCAATCTGTACAGAAGCTGGCCTGATGGCCCTGCGGGAACGCAGAATGAAAGTTACAAATGAAGACTTCAAAAAATCTAAAGAGAACGTTCTTTATAAAAAACAAGAAGGCACCCCTGAGGGGCTGTATCTCTAGTGACCCACAGTTCCTTCAAGGAAGTTAGTGAGTTCCCCGTACCCCCAGGAGGATGGGAAGCTGCCCAAGGAATCCATTTCCCATTGAGTTTGCTAGTAGACAGCCTGTCTTGAAGGATGCTGTGCAGGGTGCCCACTAGGTGTCTCCGTGTGCGGTCATCGTGTTGTGCTCTCTGCTCCCAATAAAGGGTTGTCTGGTTTGCTTTCTACTGCTGTGCCAAAGACCATGACCAAAACAACCTGGGGGTGGGGGCAGGAGTTTATTTCATCTCAAGCTTACAGTCCAGATGGCAAGTCAGGAACTGGAGACAGGGCCTGAAACAAGCCCTGGAGGAGGCTGCTCCCTGGCTCAGTCTGCTTGCTTGTACACCCAGGACTACCTGCCTAGGGATGGCACCACTCATTGTGGGCTGGGCCCTCCCACATAAATTGTTTATGAAGAAAATGCCCATGCCAGGGGGTGGTGGCACAAATGTCCTCCCAGAATTTGGGGGGCAGGGACAGGCGGATCTCTGTTAGTTTGAGGCCAGCCTGGTCTACAGAACGAGTTCCAGGACAGGCTCCAAAGCTAAGCAGAGAAACCCTGTCTCGAAAAATCAAAAAAAGAAAGGAAGAAAACGCCCAACAGATTTGCTTGTAGTCCAGTCTGATGGAGGGGAGGCATTTCCTTGGTTGAAGTTGTGTCTTCCGAATGATTCTAGCATCTGTCAGGTTGACAGAAGTTGTCAGCATCAGCAATGCTTCACAGCTGTCTGGCTGCTGTAGCTCCCTGCAGCAGAGGGGGATCCTGCACTAGGGAAGCTTATTGGCAACCACAGCCCTGCCCCCCACTTCATGTCTCCAAAGCCAGTGCCAGGACCAGTAGTCTTTGACTAGTAAAGGCTATGTCAATGTGGCTGTGTTCGCAGACCGCTTTGCTCTGTGGACTGCAGGGCTCCACAGTGGGCAGTACATGTTCCCATGAGGCTGAGGAGCCCTAAAAGAAATAATCAGTGAATAATCTTAGCCCTTTGGTGCCTGCCTTTGTTCCGGGTTCAGAAACCTCAGCACACCGTATTCTTTCTTAGTAGACGGCTCCTCAGAGCCATCAGGTGGCAGGTGGATGTGCAGAGAAGACATATTCCTTTTCTGTAGCCACCATGCCTTAGTTTAAACTACAGTCAAAAGACCACTCAGAAAGCTATAACCTTGGTATTCACTGCACTCCTCTCTGGAAGCTCAAGCAGTGAACCAGTTTCCTTGAGGTCCAGGTTGGCAGAATTCAGTTCCTTGTAGCCGCAGGGCAGAGGCCAGCTTGTGCTGTCACTCGAGGACCTTTTGCAGCTTGTAGAAGCCTCTTACTCCTGTACCCCAGGCCTCTCCATCTTCCTGCGTCTGTCCCCTTCGACTTTCAGACCATACTGGGCCTGCTCAGATAACCCACTTTATTTGGGATTCTTTTTTGATTTTTCGAGACAGGGTTTCTCCGTAGCTTTTTTGTTCCTGTCCTGGAACTAGCTCTTGTAGACCAGGCTGGCCTCGAACTCACAGAGATCCGCCTGCCTCTGCCTCCTGAGTGCTGGGATTAAAGGCATGTGCCACCATTGCCTGGCTGACCTGCAGAGGCAGGCGGATCTCTGTGAGTTTGAGGCCAGCCTGGTCTACAAGAGCTAGTTCCAGGACAGGAACCAAAAGCTACGGAGAAACCCTGTCTCGAAAAATCCAAAAAAAAAAAGGTCATAGTTCAGACTGCTCTAGCTTCCTGCAGAGGGTGGTGGTACCCTGCCCGCTGAGCACATGGGCACCTGGATTCTGATGGAAGGCAGATTCTGAGCAGTGCCTGGCAGACCCAAAGGCCCTTGTAAACGTTGCTGGTCACCAGAGCAAGACAGGAAACGCTTAAATAACCATCTACTGTGCTGGATGGTTACCAGCCCAGGGAAAGCGGGAGGAAGTCTCAACGTCAAGCCAGGCCTGTGGCTGGGGTCAGAGGCCTAGCCCGGGATCATAAACACATGCGGTGCGACAGGCCAGTGTCGAATGCACAGAGTGGAGCAGAAGGAATAAAAAGCTGCACACATCTCGACCATAAAAGGTTTATCACTGGCCTGGCTCCATCTGTACATAGTTGATCACATATATAATATGTAAAACAGTAAGTCCAAACCCCACCCAAACAGTGGAGTAAGCCCGTGCACAGCTGGAGCTCTCCTGGGCCCCACTGTCCTCACTGGCTCCGTTCCTCGGAGGTTGACTCTAGTCCTCCAGCAGCAGCTCCAGCTCCTCCAGGGGCAGGCGTACACGAAGCTCCTTCTCAGTCATCACATCCAGGATCTCCGGCAGCTCATCTGGGAAGTACTCCATGGCATCCATGTACAGCACCTAGCGGCAGAGAAAGACCAACACTGGCCGCGAGGCTGGAGCAAGAGCAAGGAGGGTCCCAGCCGTCCCTGCCCCGCTCAGCATGTCCAGAGGAAACTGCAAATGGCAGCAGATACAGAGTGAAGCCCTCACTGTATGTGGCCAGCAGGGTTGGCAGCACTACAGTTTACCCTGTTTGGTTTCCCAACACCTCGTCATCTGAGTAGGACATGGGCATCTGGGCACCGCAGGGGAATGTTGGGAAAGCGGCTAACCCCATGGAGCCCCATCTCAGGACAGTGTCACTAGGAAAAGCCTTTGGATTACAGCACTGCCCTGCAAGGCCACACCCTAACACCTCTGGGCCGAGGCCCGCAGGAAGGTCCTTGAAGCTGAAGACAGCCCCGTGTTTAAACTGAAAGCTTACCTTTGCCCAGGGACAGCTCTGGAGGGCCTTGTAGAACACACCTTTGCTTCTCTCCTTGTTTCCTAAGGAAACCTAAGTTAGGGAGAGAGATGGTTTAAGGTGGGTAGTGGAGGAGGCAGGGAGGCTGAGGCTACAGTGCAGTATGCACCTGCCCTCAGATACCAAAGCTGGTCTGTGTGGGCTGACACCATCTTGACAACCCGTGGGATGGCTCCCAGGTGCCAGAGAATGCTCTAGGCCACGGCTGTGTTAGATCGTTCAACACTGCTAACTTCTGAAGCCTTGTGTCTAGGTGTTGGTGACAGTGCTTAGGATGAGACAGGTCCATGAGGGGAGGCTGATCCTTAAGCATGGAAAATGATCTGCCATTTTGTGAAAATTACCTTCAGAGAGAAATAGCCAGGACCCCTGGGTACTACTTACGTCATTTCTCTGAAAGGCCTTCAAGACAAGGATGACGGCACATCCACATAGGGAGGCTGAGGCAGGAGGATGACAAATCCTAAACCAGCCTGGACTAAGGAAGAAGACTAAAGTAAAACAGTGACTAAAGATTCAAAGGCAAATTTGCCCACTGCTTATTAAAAGTTTCTGTCAGAGCCTAGAAGGCCACTCTACCTTAGAGGTAGCCTGATGTTGGCCTCTACAGCTCTCACCTAGGCTGCTCTACTGGATCTCCTGGAACTGGTGTGTGTGTGTGTGTGTGTGTGTGTGTGTGTGTGTGTGTGTGTGTGTGTGTGTACACTAAGTGGAAGCCTTTGTTTTTTTCTTTTATTGGAAGAAGAAAATTATGTTGTGTTTCTGCACTTTCTCAGTCATGGACAGCTAATCCTGGACACCAGTAAGCACAGGCACAAGGAGGCTAGCCTCACATAGGAACTCTCTCTGGCATTTCCTTCCTAAGTCACCACAGGAAGCTGCCTACCCAGATCAGGTGTGGAAGGACCCAGAGTCAGGAGAGCCTGCCTTCCTTCCATGATGTCACACTCTAAGGCGTGGCCTTGCATGCACCTGCCCCTCTTAGAACAGTTTCTCCTGGACGCTACCCGCATCTTCTGACCCTACCTTCTTCATGTCTACTGAGTCCTTGCTCATAGAAACATGCTAGGGTCAGCCCTTCCTTCCCAGAGCTCCCTGTTACCCCACAGTATTGTACCTAGGAAATCATGTCTCCACAGGCAGACCAAGAACATCCCAGAGCACTCACAGACTCTATGCAAACCAAAGGAAGGACAGCTAACAAAGAAGGGAGCTGCTCCAAAGCCACAGCCTTGACTAGTGAACACAATCGTGCACCAGGCGTTCACTAAAGGAAGGGCTTACTACTGTAAATGTGGATGTTTTGCTGCTCAAAAGCATCTTTTGAGGATGGGAGAGCCCTTCTCCAACATGCAGCTATCAAATGATCTCCTAGACCCAGGAGGTCAGGACCCCAGCTTTAATGATGACCTGCCACCAACTGCAGCTGGCCTGTCGCCACACCAGTGCTTCTCACTTCTAGCTGCCTGTTTTCAGTTGGCTGTAAGTCACCAGTTCTGTGAGTCCCACAGCTGACTGTGTTATCAGTCTCCTACTAGTGTAGCTACAGACAGCACCTCTGATGTGTTACCAAGTTACTGTTTAGGGGCTCGAAAGCCATTTTTGATACGGCCATGGCTCTTCATGTGTCTTATTAGTGTGACCTTGCACATCAGGAGGCTGAGAACACTCCAGCCCTCAGGCCACACTTCCGCATATTGAGAACAGCATCCCGAGGAGAACTGTGAGGTCTGACTGCACAGTGCAGACAATGCATCACCTTTCCCATGCAGCATGTTCCCGTGTTTCTTTACCCCGTGAATATCCCAAATCCCCATCCTAGGGAGGCTGATTTGAAGTGTGCATCTCCCACTTCCTTGCTCAATCTACTTCTCAGTGGGCAATTTCTCTTTAGAAAAACTGGATGGGAAAAAAATAGATGGACTTGGCTTGGCACACTACCCCTGTCTCTGAGTGTCTGAGTCCTTCTGGTGCAGAGGAAGGAGAGCTTACACAGAGGCTTCACTTTCTAGCCCAGGAACCAGCACTCACACACGGTCTGCTCTCCACAGGGGGCAGCTACCTCCAGCCCAGCTAGGACCTTCTGCAGAAGCTAAATAGAGTTTTATAATCACCTGCTTTGGCATTTTCATGCCTTCCCAGCTGATGTGTGCCTTCAGATGGTGGATACAACAGCTCTCAAAAAAATAAAAGGACAAAGCCTTCAGGCTTTTGCAAAATTTGACCCTAACCTCAAAACACACGCATCAACTACTATCTGTTTGCTCATGTCATTTTTTAAGCCATTTACATAAACTGGAATCACCCTCCCCAGATGTAGGAGTCTCCTCTCTCTAGTACTGCCTGTGTGACCTCCTGAGGTGAGACTGAGGCTCAGGAGGGGTTCGTCCTTCGTGCTGGGAGGAAAGCCATGCAGTCTCCCTCTCCCACCAGCCTTGAAAATGAAGGCCTTTCTAAATGGGCAGACAAGAGATGAACAGCAAACTACATGGAAGGTAAAGAGAATCTAATGGGGATAGCCCAGAAATGCCACAGCTGGTCACATAACGGCTGACTGGCTGTCTACTCAGATGTCCTTCGCTGCTGTGTAGGAACACAACCAGAGTCATGGACAAAACTGTCACTTTCTCAACACCAGCAGCTTGGCTCAAAGTGCTGATGTGTACAGAGTAACAGCTGGAACGTCCCTCAAACTGAGGCTGCCATCTGCCAACTTACGTAGGAAAACTTAGCTGCTGTCTGATTCAATCAACAGTAGGCTTTGTTGTCCTCAATATTTCTGCAGGGGAAAACTAACAGACTGCATGTCTACACACCACCCAGAGGCCCCAGTATACAAACAAGCCTCCCTCCCTCCAGTGGCCTGTCACAGCAGTCTCTCCCAAACCCCCCACTTGCTGACCGCAACTCGTAATTGAGCTTTTTTGTCCTTTTTCCTGTAGTAATTAACAGAGTGCTAGGAGCCTACCCAGCTGCCTCAGTAACAGCCCGGCCATGTCACTGCTCTAATCAGTCCTTGCTTTGCACAACCTCATCAAAGACACAGATTCCTTAAGGGCCAGACCTTTCAAGTCAACAGCAGCTTTTTGTAGACAACCCACGCAAACCTGGCTCATTGCAGCCTCGGTAAAAATTCTGCAAATGCCCCTTCCCTGTGTTCATCTGCACACTGGGGACATGAAACTGGCAAATGCACAAGTGCCCCCTGCTCACTCTAAAGCTTCCTCCTTGGCTTGGAAAGACTGAGGGAGACAGGCAAGTCAGGGAGAGGTCTGTCTAAAACCAGATTCTCCTGCTAGCTGCGCCAGGCTGCCAGGCAGTCAAATCAGGACGCACCACAAATACCATTTCTGCATATAACCCTCTGTTCCGCATGGAAGTCAGCCATAAACCTGGGCTTCTGGGTCTAAAGAAGTACTGTAAGTGCTGGGGACACAGTTCAGCTGGTAAAGTGCTGGGGACACAGTTCAGCTGGTAAAGTGAAGTAGGAACAGGATTCCTAGAACACTGTGTGAAAAAACAAAAAGAAGATGAGTGTGGTGCATAGACTTGTTAAACCAACACTGGGGAGGCAGCGACAGGGATCTGGGGCTCTCAGGCCAGCCAGCCTGGTCTATCTGACAAGTTCTAAACCAAGCGAAAGACCCTATTTCAATTTTAAAAGGGGGGGAGGGAGTGAATAGACCTGAGGAATAACCCTCAGACTATTCAGGAATAACGCCCAAGGCTAACATTTGGCCTCCACATGCAACACATATGAACACACGCACATACCATGGGAATACATCTAGACACAAAAGACTTCATGAAGATGAAGGTGTGACCCCTGGTGATGAGGACTGGCATAGCTCCGACCTACGAATGTGCCCATTTTCCCAGCATGCTCCAAGCTGTCCTAGGTAACATGTCCTCTGGGTCCCTGGGAAAGGCACCCACGTGACTTCTAAGCTAGGCCAGATTGTCTTCCCCTGCCTTCCTCTCCAGTGGTGCTGAGGCTGAACGCAGGGCCGGTGCTCTGGAGCCCCACGTCCCACTCAAAACTTCACATTCTTGACTTAACCTTATCGTTTAATAACAAAATCAAATAAATAAAGACCAGCAAATTCTATGATCGAGTGGCAAGAATATCAGTTTCTTTAAAATGAAAAGCCCTGGACATTTTCCAAGTTGCAATTTTTAAGAAGTCAATTCAGAGAAAACAAAAGCCCAGTGATTACTCCTGAATTCCATTCTCCAGGTATCTTGAAGGAGAGGACACTACTCAACTGGGCTCAATAAAGATTAACCAGTGCCAAAGTGAGGGGTGACAACAGACTCCTTTCCAGGCAGGGGCTACAGACAGCTGCATCTGTCCTAGTCATAAATTCAGACACAGGGCTTTGACAAAACAAGAGTGTCAAAAAATATTTTCTTACCAAAAAATTCAAATACATCCTCCACAGAAGGGGGCACTGGCTGCCCTTGTCGCTCCGAATTGCATTTTCAAACAAGTTCCTGATCCGATGCGTAAGGCCAGTCTCTGGGATGGTGGCGTGGACCTCTCTACCACCTACCCTGCAAGGAAAGAACTCAGGTTATTCTAAGACAAATTCTGTTCCCAGCACCACAGCAGGAAGACAGACCAGCAACGACAAAGGTCAGCACCAGCTATCCATCAGTCTCTCAGGGAAGCACTGTCCCCGGGTGTGACTGGACACAGACACTGGCCAGAGCTGTTCCTGTACTATGCTGAGCCTGCCCAGGAATCACACACAAACCCACCCTGTAATCAGAATGCAAAGTCCTCCTTGGGGTCAGAAAAAGGTCTTTCAATTTAAAGTAGACAAGACTCAGAGGGAGTGAAGAAACTATCAACGGAATAAACAAAACCCAAGCAAAATGAGGTATCTTTAAGAGCAATCCTAACGTATATGCCCAACGTGAAGCAGCAGCACATATTCCAGAAACATGACTCCTGGTCTACATGTTTCCAGGACGACCTTTAGCTATGTCAAAGACGGCATGTGGAGCATGGCGCCATTCTCAATGAATGCAACCACAAGCTCAGAGCACTGGACCAGCTTCGGGCCACACACTTGCCGCACTGGACCTGAGAGGACCATGAGGTCAATTCTTCCATGATTCTCATTTGACAGAAGCGGAAACTGTCCAAGAGATGAAGTGCTTACCCAAAGTCACCCAGGTGACAAGTCTAAGCTCTAGAGTCCATGGATGACAGCACAATGCTCTCATTACATCTCAGTACACCAGAAACAAGGGTCAGGTCCAGGCCAGGCGCAGTAACGGTCACCAGTGGTTACTTCCTAAGTGTCTCTCTCACTTTTCAGTCTGTTAGCGGAAACATCTAGAGCAGCGCGCAGGTGTGCAGGGCCTGTGCCCTGTCTGCGTCTGCAGGCCTGAGACCTGGCAAGGGGCTGGGAACAGAAACCATCCCTAAAGGCCTGGAGGCCCATGCAGAGACTGCATAATTACCTCTGAACAGAGTCCACCAGTCTTTTCCTCGTCTTCTCGGCTTCGATGGCAAACAGCCACGGCTCCAAGTGTTTGGCAGACCTGGTGACTACGTCCAAGAATCTCCTGGTCTTGTTAGCACTGTGGGACTTATTCTGAATCTGTACATATGCCCTCCAGAGAACCTGGTTGCCTGGGTACAGCTTTAGAGCCTCTGAGAGCGTCTCTCGAAGTGGAGCCAGAGGGTACACACTACTGTTCATGTGGAATCGCAGCAGACTGGTATGCATCAGGGTAACGGCCTCGAGAACATTGCTCAAACTCTGGGACCTGGCACTGTCCTCCGGGCCAGGGCCTTCCGGGAAAACAGAGCCCTTCAGCTTGGCAAACACCTGTCCATATATCTGCACAGCAGCATCGATCCCGACAGTCAAATACTGGAAAAGCATAAAGCATTTGACCAGGCTCCCCAGGCAGTCCAAGGACTCTGCAGGAGCTGGGTCTGAGGCACAAGTCTGTCCCAGACAGTCCTGCAGAGCGCGTTCATAAGCTTTTCGGGCTTTCAGAACCTGAGTGGCCATAACCTGCCCAGCATAGGGCCCGTAGGGACTGCTCTCAGTCAGTCGCGTTAACACGTGGACAGCTCGGCCTGTGGCCGCTCCTCGGGAGTCAGGCGACAGTTCCATCTCCAGCTCGGCATAAAGCAGACTGAGTTCACAGAGTTCACGGTCCTTCAGCTCATTGCTGCCTGCCATGCTGAGTGCTGTATCGAACACTTTTCTGGCATCCTCTATGTTGCCAAGCAACCATTCCAGGTGTGCATACTGTTTCCAGAGGCAAAAGTTGTTGCGGTTTTCTGGCTCTTTAAGGAGATTCTTGGCTAGTTTTTTGCAGTTCTTTCCCTGAGACTTTAATCGCTTCTTTTTAGTGTGTAGACACCAAATGACCTATAGCAAAAAGAAAAGAACACTGGGTCCCCCACGCACTTCCTTTGTCCTGTCAGGCTGAGGAGGCACTGCCAAGGCAGCAGTCCCACACTTCCTGTCAAATCTGGCTAACACCAGCTCCCTGAACTAGAAATGAAATTGGGGTTTACCACGGTCACAGGTGCCAGCATGCACACAACCTGGTTTTCACTTGAACTCCCAACAGGCCCAACCCATTCCAAATATTCATCTCCAAGAGATGGGCCACAATGCTCTTTTGTCCAAGACAAGAGCTCACTGAGGGCTGAAAACAATGAAATATACTGGGACCCCATATCTCTCTTCCATGTTTTTCATGACTCAGTCATCCAGTGAATGGAACTTTTCAAAGACACAATTTTCCTACAACCTGGTATATGTTAGCTGCAGATAGTTTTAGGACTTATATATTAAAAGATGGAAGACATGAAGTGGAAGTGGGGGTTCCATGAAGAGCTGGGGGAACTCTGTAGATGTGATCTAAATACATTGTATACATGTATGAAATTACCAAGGCATATGTATTTTTTTTAAATGAATTGAGAACATATTATCCGTGAGAAGGAAGTATTAATACTGGCCAGCAGAGGGCAGAGCAGAGTCTGGGACCTTGCAGATAGTTTTAGGACTTATATATTAAAAGATGGAAGACATGAAGTGGAAGTGGGGGTTCCATGAAGAGCTGGGGGAACTCTGTAGATGTGATCTAAATACATTGTATACATGTATGAAATTACCAAGGCATATGTATTTTTTTTTTTTTTTTTTTTTTTTTTTTGGTTTTTCGAGACAGGGTTTCTCTGTGGTTTTGGAGCCTGTCCTGGAACTAGCTCTTGTAGACCAGGCTGGTCTCGAACTCACAGAGATCCGCCTGCCTCTGCCTCCCGAGTGCTGGGATTATGCTGGGATTAAAGGCGTGCGCCACCACCGCCCGGCATGTATTTTTTTTTAAATGAATTGAGAACATATTATCCGTGAGAAGGAAGTATTAATACTGGCCAGCAGAGGGCAGAGCAGAGTCTGGGACCTCACCTTGCATGGCCGACAGCCACAGAGCACAAGCAGCTTATTTTCCTGCCCTGAGCCCCAGATCCTCTAACCCTGCTTAGGCTGACGCTGGTTCTTAGCACTAAGTGCCTGGATAATCGCCAACAACAGACCAAGCACTGGACTGTCTCCTGCCTGCCTTCCTTCACATCTGTGGTGAAGGCATGAGCCACTGCCAATGACGCCGGGGGCATGTATCTGGAGTGATCCCCTGAGACACTGACATGAAATGAGGGAGGAGGCAGCTGCAGTTACCTTGGCAACCTCATACCGCAACCAGGAGAGGCAGAGCTGAGACTTCTGCTTGCCTGAGAACAAAGGCAGCACAAGGTGGAAGACATTGCGGATAAAATCCTCGCCCTCTCGGCTGTGACCTTTGGTCCAGCGAGGACAGCCCAACTGCTCCATGTAGCCAACACAGCTAATGCCCGAAAATGAAGGGTTGAAGTAGGTCAAGGGCTTTTCATCATAAAGTTCACTATCAAAGACGCTGCTCTCGTCCATGGCCAGGTAAAGGCAGGAGGCTGGAGGAAGAAAACCGGAAGGCACGCCCAAGAACTGCAGAAAGGCCTCAATGAGTTGGAAATGAAGACCTGGGCTGGAAAGTCTGATCAGAGATTGCCCAATGTCATCAAACAGCACCTGCAAGCAAGACAAGACACAGCCAATGAGACACAAGAGTTGTCACAGGCTTCACGGCTCTTTACAGACAGTACTAACCCAACATGAACAGCTAAGTTTTCTGCAAAACACAAAAATCAAGAGGCCTCCCCAGGCAACGTGAGCGGCTGGACAACAGCAAGCTGCAGCCTGAAGGTGCCATGAGAACTTGCACACACCCAGGGAGTGCTGGGAAGGAGGGAAGACCATAGGCTAAAGTCAACAGCTTCCAAAGCAACCTGCTGGACTCACAGGAAACCTAGACCCACGTGCACTTCAGAAGCAAACAACTTTGCAGCTACGCTGGCAGACAACCATTACAGAGACCTTTGACTTTAGGGTGGAAGACTTACTCTTTGTTGTTTCTTTCTAGAAATCTGCCTCAGAAAAGAACACTGCTCAGAGACAGATACACAGGTACAGGTGAGGAGGGGCAGCAGAAGCAAAGGACTGTAAAGATCAATTAGCAGCCTAATTGCACGTGACTTCATACATTACTGAACCACAGCCAAGGACACTACCCTGCCCACGGTGCTTTCACAAGGACTGGCTTCTCTGCCACTCGGTAGAGGAAAGTAGGTCCAAGCACAATAAAAGTGGACGGCCAGGATTCAACAAGCTGAACCATCAACTGACCAGAAAGCTTTTCCTCCTTGGGCTTTTTTAGAGAAGATGCAAAATGACAGGAAGTTGCTCAGACAGTCTGCTCCAGAAATCCGCTCGACTGTGAACTCTCTGAAATCCTCAAACACCAAACAATGATCCTCCTCCCTTTAAACATCCCAGAGCTTCAACCAACAAAGGGGCTTGGGGGCTCCCAGGCTCTCTGCTCTCCACACCAGGCCTGCTGAGGTTTCAGCAGAGGCTGCTCATCTTCTGGTCCACCCCTACTCTGAGCCTGGCCTCAAACGCTGTCAGCACCGAGGCCTGCAGGCTCCAGCATCTGACACTTCAGCATCCACCAGCTCTCACTGCCTGAGCACTGCCACAGGACAGCCTGTAGGCTCAGGTGACAAGCAGCGAGTGGGCAAGAGCAACCCACCCCCTTAAGAGAGGGTCACGAGAGCCTCATCCACTGAGAAAGTCTCAATCTATACACACATTGTATCACAGGCCAAACAATGAGTTGGTATCTTGTGAAGACTGGATCAATTCCAGGCATCAAAACAGTGAGAGACCCTTCCTCAAAGAAATAGTGGAAAATAAGAAGCCAGGGTACTTGATGCCCTCTTCTGGCTACCAGGCATAACTGGGGAGAGACAGAGACAGAGAGAACGCTTTCTGCTGTAGTGAAGGGTACATGCCTGTCTCTCGGGGTCCTCACAGTCTTCTTCTGTTTGCTTCTTGGTCTTATCTGGACGCCAGGGCCGCCAGTGCCTCTGGTCTCGAGAACGTTCAACAGCAAGCCAGATTTGCCACCTGGGCAGAGTCTTATCTTTTATCTCCTGGTCATCCTCTTCTGGCTCCTCCTCATCCTCATCTAGATAAGGAAACATCTGTTTCACTGGAGCAGAAAGTACAGCCAACATCCACCCCTGTCGGTCTTCTGTGCCAGCTATACTGGGCATGTGGCACACAGACAGAACAACCACGCTGCCTCCCTGGCTAAACGACTCTCGTGAAGCAGGGAGAGTCCCAGGAAAAACAAGTCGATAAAGGACGGACGGTGATGTGTTTAATGCGTTCACGGGGGGAAACCAAGAATGGAGAATGAAGTTCTAGAATATCACTGCCCAAAAGAACTTGCTGAGATGACAAAAACATGATCTGTGCTAATGTTGCCACCACCTACATGTGACTCATTGGATTCTTAATTTCATTTCATTTTAATTCACTTTAAGAATAGCTACCTAGAGGTAATTAGTTTGAACAAATGAAAATTTATAACTGTACTGGTTAACCGATCTGATTCTTAGCCAGTGGCCTTATACCTTTAATTATGACTTATAACTGCAGTTTGATTTGAAACTGTTTGTTAATTTAGGGTATCCGACAATGCATTTCACTTTGTTTCCTAAGTCTGCACATGTAGTATTAAAGAAGGGCTTAGGAAAATGGAGTGGTCACATCCAGCAAGAGTTTGGCTGCATCTTATAAAGCTACCAGGCTCCCACCACAGCTGCAGAAAGGTGAGAACTGAGGTTCACACGCATGTACACAAAGGCAAGCAACAAGGCCTCAGCGTCTGTGCTCAGTCCTACTCGTCACAGCCAACGCAACAGCCTTGACTTCTCAGGGAAGGGAACACAGACTGTGGCTGACCTACACCACAACGCATGCTCAGGAAGAAATGAACAGCGAAAACAAGTGACGCTGTGGGCAGGAGAAACTGGGCCTGGCAGGAGGGACACAAAATGGCGACAGCAGCTGCAGAACACTCAGGGCCCCGATGCTGCGCGCTGAGATGGGAGTCCATGGGCTCTGGGTAAGTCCTGCTGACATCTACAGGGAAACAGTCATGAAGGGGAACCTAAGCCCAGAAGAAAGGCGTGCCCCTAACTTCCTGGAAGCACTCACCTGGATTGACAAGCACCCAGCCACCACGCTCCTGCTGGTGCATCCACGCCCGCCAGCCTCGGGCGCCCTTCTCCCCAACACGGGGCTCTCCGCTGTCCCAGAAGGGTTCAAAGAATTCCACCTGTTTAAGTTTAAATACAGAAGTTAGGCCAACCACAAGCAAAACTCTCAAGTCATCAGGCCAAATAAGCCCTGGTGGCTGGCTATCTGGGGAGCGTAGGATCCCTAAAACATCGTACGACCGATGTTTACAGTCAATTCATGTTACACACAACACAACAGAAAAAGGAATTATTTTCGCAGGCAGCCTCCAAGACCCCATTACTCCACCCCTGGTATATGTGACTTCTAAGATCAGGTTGTGAACAGCTGGTCAAGGTCTGCTGACAAGGGTCTGCAGCTGAGTAGGAAAGCGTTTCCCAGTTCCGGCCCCCGCTGGTGCAGTCTAACCACTGGCAGCTCCTTCCTGAACCCTAACCTCTAGCGCAGCACACAGCAGGAACTCAGTATATGCCTTAGGCACGGGTGTGTGGAGGGAGGTACCTGTGGGGCAAAACCATCTGCACTTGAAGGCCGGGCCCTGCTGTCTTCTGGATGTGGGATCTACAGTATGCACAGCAACTTACAGGCAGGCAATCACCCCAACAGAGGAATGGAGCCCTGAGCGGGACGGGTCCTGTTAGTGATCTTGTTATCGACTAGCAACAAGACTTCGCGACAGCAAAACCTACTCTAATGGAAACTTTCTGAAGGAACCTTTGGAGGGCAAGCGAGTTTCTGGGAGCACATCATAGGCTGACGGTCGCAGGGCATGTCTTCAGGGAACCATCCCTACAAGGGTCACAGGGCAGGGTGAGTGTGCTGACACCGCCATGGATAGCAAATGGGTGCCAGTCACCCTCAGGAAATGGGCTGGAAAGACTACAGATCGGCTTTTGAGACTGTGATATTAAAAACAAACAAAAACCCAATGTCTACCAATTGTAAAGGTCTGGGTCCAATTCCCAGTACTGCCACAGACAAACAAAACCACACACTCAGGCAAAGGCTGGTTTTTTAAGAGTATGCTATGTGTGTATAACGAGCTGGTTTAGTCCACCAAAACAGACCAGTGTTACTGCCTCTACCTGTTCCATCTTAGGCTGCTACAGTCATGGTGATGTCATCTCCCAGCAAGAGAGCAGAAGTGCAACACTGCTGAATAGGTAGCCTCCCTGCGCTGCATGCAGATGCTTAGGAACTATGCTGCTGGGATTTAACATCTGCAAACATGGCTTGGGGCTCTAACACAACACAGCAGGGGCCCTTGAAACACTGCTAGCGTGGGCAGTGTTGTTCCACCAGAAACTGTTCTCATCACAGAGGGGTGAGGACAGGAGGATTCAGATCCTCACCACAGCACCCCAGAGCAACTTCTGAAGCACAGCATGGAATTAAACATCGCAGCACATTTTTAAATGCTTCATATGAAGGCTAGTTAAATAGCAGTTGCACCAGTATTAAACAGGCGGAATTCTTTAAACCTGATTTTGTTTGTCTAAATGTAGCATCATGATAAAAATGGTCTTCCCTGGCAGTTCACATGAGAGCCGAGTTTTCAAAACTTCTTCCGAGGGCCAACCATGAATTCAGATGTTCTCTCCATCTGCCCCCAGACCCCTTCCTGAAGCAGAAAATGGAGTTTTCTTCAGTGGACAGACAGAAGTGGTTGTTTTTCACAGCGGCATAGCTCTTAGCTGTGTTACATTACCACATGGAGTAAACTCTGAAAACGTCTCGGGTCACCTCAAAGATGAACCCCTTCATGATGAGGACTGCTGACAGAATGCCCAGGTCTGACTTCATTTACCATACAAGAGGAGACTTGAGGCAATGAAGAGGCAGCAATACAACCCAGACAAGACAGAGAAAATGACATGTGGCTCCAAATGGCATAAGAACCATGGAAACAAGGCTGCATTTAAACAGGGTGATGGGGAAGGAGGACACCCTCTCCGTGGACCTTGTATCTGGGAGGAAGGGGCCAGGATCGACCCAGCATGACCCACTGCTGCCACTGCGTCACTGCGTCACGGAGGGATTCTCCTTGGTCTCTGGAGTACTTCTGGGGAGGCAGAGTGTGCTGTACCTGTACTTTGGTGGGCAGCTCTTTTACACTGTCAGGCTTGAAGAAGGTGAAGTCAACCATGGCCTGGAACAAAGAGATGACCTTCTCCGAGTGGCCGGCCTGCCGCAGAAAGTGGCACTGCTGAAGAAACAGTGCTGCAAGTGAAGGCACAAAGGGGACAGGTCTTTGTTAACGGCAGCAAGAAAATGCAATTTTCCAAAATGCAACTGAACACCTGCAAGCCGCTGCCGTATCTTCAGGGTCCTTGACTTAAAAGAACGAACAGGCTGGAGGGACGGCTCTTCCAGAGGACCTGAATTTAGTTCCTAGCGCCCATGTCAGATGACTCCCACAACCACCTATAAAGCACTTCCAATGGCTCTGCCACCCTGTGGTGCTTTCCTCGGTACCTGTCACATGTGCACACACACAGACACACACACAAATAAACCTGAAAATTGTAATTTTTTTCTTTTTGGTTTTTGAGACAGGGTTTCTCTGTGTAGCCCTTGCTATCCTCGAACTCACTCCATTGACCAGGCTGGCCCCAAACTCAAGAGATCCTCCTGCCCCTGCCTCCATAGTGCTATGACTACAGGTGTGCACCTCTATGCCCAGCTTAAATTTTTTTAAGCAAATAAAATAGTAACAGTACTGTAATCAAAGTGTAGTTTTTCTATTTTTTGTACAAAACTACACAAAACACAAATTTTAACAATATAGCCATCTATATATCCTAAAATAAGCTAAAAATGTAGGCCTGAATGTTACCTATCCAATACTCAAATTCACTAGTACAAGAGGAATGGGGATGGCATCCATTTCTGTGAGAAGGCAAGGAGCTGAACTCGGTCCATCACTAGATGGCATTATTCACCATTCATTCACCATCTCTTCAGCCAAGAGTGACCAGACCACAGCTTCACATTTGAAACGTTCAGCTCATTTTAATGGTGGTGTAATTCCATTTACTAAGTAGCACTACGCTATAGAAGCATATCATGAATAATATCAAATGAGACACTTTCATGTCATTTATTTAGTCTTGGTGTTATGGATTAGACCTATGGGATCACGTATGCATGGAACTGTGCCTTCTAGCCCCAAATACAAGACTCTCTGTCAGTGTGGGGAATGCCTACTATTTCTAGAGCAATGCATCTGTGTCTCTAAATGTCAATGATAATTAATTCTTACTAACAGGGGTTTCAAAGAAATAAGCGCTTGTCATATGCAGGTACATCATGCATTATCTCACTTCGTGTTCACAATGGTCTTGTAAAGCAAATGTTATCCTGCTGTTTCCGATAAGGAACAAGCTCGAACAGGTTCAGAAATGTGCACATTGTCCCAGATCAGAATCTGCACAATGTCACAATAAAGGATAAATCCAGAACCCAAGCTGAAGAGTGACATTCTCCACCTACTGCATAAGATGCTGCCTGCTGTACCTCACGGCTGCCAAGATCCTTAAGGGACACACCAAAAACATTAACATTTAATCCCAGTCACTTACTTGTACGTAGTAAGGATTCATGTCCCTCCCTGCCAGACGCCCTGTAACTGGGGTCTCAACTGATATGACCACTGGCAGCCAAAGCAACTAAGACTGGAATAGTTTACTTGGTGACGAAATAGAAAAGGTGTCCAGTCCATCTTTTTCTAACTCCACTAGCTCTAACATCTACCCGCCTACCCTGTGAGCCGGACGGACACCCCACCACCCACCCTGTGAGCCGAGCAGGCTCTGGCATCCTACCTACCCACTCTGTCATAGCCAGAGTGGTAATGCTTGAAATAAAAAATCTGCTCTGATAATTTAGACCTTTCTAAAATAAGCATAAAGCCAAACAAAAACGAAATCCTCCCACACAACCACTTCTGTTTATCTCCTTACCAAACATGGCCTCCTCTGTGCCTGGTAGTACCGGGTGGGACAAGATGCTGCCATCCTTAACAGCAGACAAGGTACTCAAGCACTTGCCATACAGACTGTGGAGTTTGGACACAGAGAAGGTACCAAACTGACTCTGGCAAAAGGAGAGGTAGCGCTGCCACAGGTCCGTGTTGTTGGGATGCAGAAAGAGGAGCTTCTGCCACTCCTTGGCCAGCGCACTGGGCTCCCAGAACTCCGCACACAGCTGCAGCTTGGCGAGCTTCAGGTCCACACTGCTTGGGTTGCTCTCGATGGCTCGCTCTAGCACGGCCAGCTTCTTCTCCAGGAGGAGCTTCAGGGACTTCCTGTGCTTCTCCTGCTCTCCGTCCTCAAGGGCATACAGGCCAGGGCTCCTCATGACCTCATCCTAAAGAACAAGGACAACGGCTTACTAATGCAAACTACACACATGTGCTCCTCAGTTCCACCGTGCTCAGCCTGCAGGACTCCCAGGGAGTTCCTGCTTTCATACTGGGCTACCAGTGAGATTCCGTTGATAAACCACTTACTTATGACAAGTCCTTTTAGTAAACACACAGTTCCTGGGTGCCTATGACACCTGATGTATTCTACCTCTATATCTCCAGACAGAGCTGTCTGCCCTTGTCATTCTGGGCTTTGAGACATTATTACTATATGTGCATGTGTGTAGGCACATGTGCCTGCGTATACTTGTTGACCGGAAGAGGATGTCAGCTGTCCTCCTTTACCACACTCTGCCTTATTCCTGACGCAGGATCTCTCTAGCAAGCCTCTTTTCTCTGTAGACAGAAAGACGGGGGCACACACGCACAACCTTAGAGATGAGTGATAGGCATACACAGATGTCTTGCTTGTTACATGGGTACTGGATCTGAATTCTGGTCCTCATAACTATGCAGCAAAGCTCTTAACCACTGAGCTATCTCTTTAGCCTCCGTGTCGTTCTCAACATGGTTTTATACATCAATAACTAGCACAGGGCACGGAATAGGACAGAACCAATATTACCAATAAAACAGCCATAATCTACTAACTACTCAAAAACAAAACAAATGACAGATGTGCATACTAGGGCACAGGGCACAGCCTCTAAGTCAGGAACCCCGAGCAGACCTGTCTTCCCAGTCCGTGCCCTCACTTGTGTGCTCTGTACTCCAGGGCTGCCTTGTCCTCAGCCTTCTCCCCAAACTGCACTCCTGGGCTGAGATCCCAATCAGTGAGAGTGCTCATCTATGCGGCCCTGGGTGCCATCCCAGCAGCAACCCTACAGCCACTCACCCCTACGCTCATCTCCAGCCCCTCCAACCACACTCCACATCCCCACTAAAAAAAGAAACATTCTGGGGGCTGGAGAGATGGCTCAGAGGTTAAGAGCACTTATTGTTCTTCCAGAGGTCCTGAGTTCAATTCCCAGCAACCCCAAGGTGACTCACAACCATCTATAATGAAATCTGTGGCCCTCTTCTGGCCTGGAGGCAGACATACAGACAGAACACTGTAAAATAAATAAATAAATAAATAAATAAATAAATAAATCCTTAAAAATAAATAAAGCAATAAAGAGACATGGTGAAAACAAGGCTGGAAAGAAAGAAAGAAAGAGAAAGAAAGAAAGGAAGGAAGGAAGGAAGGAAGGAAGGAAGGAAGGAAGAAAGAAAGAAAGAAAGAAAGAAAGAAAGAAAGAAAGAAAGAAAGAAAGACAGATTCCAATCTATTCAGTTTACTCCACTCCCAGATAACACAGCATCCCTACCCTACGCTGCATGTATTCCTCAGAGGATTGGGCTTCTTCATTGAACTCTGAGCAAGCTCAGGTCAAAGGCTACAACTAACAAGAAGCCAGGCCCAGGCTTTTTCAGAGCAGTTCAAAAAGTACTACAGGACAGGACCAAGTATAGTGGTGCACACCTATAATCCCAACTACTTTGGTGGCAGAGGCAGGAGTATGGCAAGTTCAAGGCCAGCCTGGGCAACTTAGATCTTGGCTCAAAATAAAGTAAAAAAGAGCTTGGGAGGTCAATGGTAGAATGCTTGCATATGCAAGATCCTGGGTTCAATCCCCAGTACCACCAGATGAATGCATGCATGCATGCATGGGTGAATGGATGCTACAGAGCAAATGGATCAGCTCAAACCAGAACTACCATTTCAAAGGAAGAGAACTAGGACAGTGGCGCTTACCTGGAAAGCTACAAAGGCCATCCACAGCTGAGTATCCCGAGGATTCTCCCGCACTTTTCTGTTGAACTCCTCCACTCTGGCCTTAAGAGCAGCGCTCTCCCGGTCCCGCTGTGAGTCTGGCTGCTTTGGTTCTTGCTCTAGCGGACCCTGTCCTTGTAACCACTGTGTAGTTGACTGATCATAAATCCCCAGAGGATTCAGCCATGTTGCAACAGGAGGAGCCACATCAGCAGAGTCCTTCACTGGGATAAACGGGACTGGTTCAGAGGAGGGAGGCTCGGTGTTACCACACACAGCAATCCCCTCAGTGTGCATTAATCCCACACTCTTCTTGGTAAAATAGCGCTCCAGGTGCTTGTGTGAATGCTTCTTAACTGCAGAAGTCCCTTCCCAAGATATACACTGTTTCTTAGGATTAATGCCCAGGCAGGAGTCTCCTTTCCTCTTGTACCTGATTAGAAATAGAAAACAAGCAGTTGAGAAAAAATGTGTGGCCTGTTCCCTCTGTACAGCTGAACGTCCTGAGACCTAATTCTTATGCATTCACCTTGAATAGACGAAGAGCCCCAAGAGATCGGCCGTCAGTTTTACTCTGCCTGGCTTGAGTTCTCCTTGTTCTTCAACCTGCTGGTAACACCTCTAAGGATTTAAGACTAAGCCTTCTAGATCTATATGTTTCTCTGAAGCTCTATAAGGGTCTGTCACATACATTATATTACTTGCTTATCACAGCCTTATGTGACAGGCAAGGCAGGACACCCATTCTTAAATGAGCATCCTGACACCAGGAACCCAGAGCACCTGTCTGTCAGGTCAATTGTTCCCCTCCCCGGTGCTCTGCTATACCCTGCTTCAGGCTTCGGAGGGCAGCCTACAGTTTAAGATTCTTTCTTTTTAAGTGAGTCAAAGGAAATAGCATTTGGTTCTTTTCTACTCTAAAGGAAAAGAGGCTGCTGGGCTCTAAAGTGTTTTTACAGAACACGCAGTCAGAGACTCACAAAACCCCGAAAAAAACACCCATTAATTAAAATCATCAACCACTCATTCATCGACCTCCCCGCCCCATCGAATATCTCACGTGTCACTGGAAATACTAAAAATAGAATAAAAATCCATCCAATATGTGAAAATTCATCGCTGGACCTAAGAACAATGACGAAAGTAATTCTAATTAACCTTACAACTGTCAGCAAATGACCCAACTAAAAACAGGGCAAGAGCGTGAACTGACATCTCACACAAGGAGACATAGAGGCAAAACATGCATGAAACATTCAGTATCACTAGCCCTCCTGGAAATGACCAAATAAACCAGGCTGGGGTACAGCACACACCCCAGGTGACTGAACCTTTCACGATGGACAGCATCAAATGCTGTGAGCACAGCTCTCACCTGTTGCTGGTGGGAAAGGTATGGCAGTACCTTAAAAAACTAAACACACGGGCTGGAGAGATGGCTCAGCAGTTAAGAGCACTGCCTGCTGTTCCAGAGGTCCTGAGTTCAATTCCCAGCAACCACATGGTGGCTCACAACCCTCTATACTAAGATATGGCACCCTCTTCGGGCCTGTAGGCATATATGCAGACAGAACACTGTATAGATAATATATAATAAATAAATAAATCTTTAAAAAAAAAAAAACTAAATACACACACCCTGTGACCTGGCAATTCTATTCCAAGGTATTTGCCCAAAAGAAAATAAACCACATGTCTACACAAAGACTTGTACTCAAATATTCTCAGCAGCTAAAAATGGAAAGAACCCAGGTGGCCATCAACAGAAGAACTCATAACAAGTAGCAGTAACATCATAAAATAGAATAATATATGAGACAAACTTCTGACAAATGCCACATGCTAGATTTCAGAAACACCATGCTGAGTGAAAAAAGCCAGGCACAGGAGCGTACGTGCTGTGTAATCCCACTTACAACATTCTAGGCAGACAAGACAACAGAAGATGAGACTCATGACAGCAGCAAACACTGCTCACCCACTCATGGGGTGCGAGCTACCTGGAGGAGCACGAAGAGCTGTGTGGGTGTCACAGAGATCACGGTTACACAGGTGTAGGTACTCATCAATATGCAAGACTAAAGATTAATTGCACGTAAATTTAGACCAAAGAAAAGCCCTAAAAAGCTACTGAAGTCTAGTTACTGATATGCATACTTAGGAGACAGTGTGCTGTCTGTGTCTCATTTTGAAATGTATCAAAACCTTAGATGGGCTGATGGACAGGCGGGTCAGGAGGCAAGCGTGAGCGGGTATCATGGGCTGACGGACAGGCGGGTCAGGAGGCAAGCGTGAGCGGGTATCATGGGCTGATGGACAGGCGGGTCAGGAGGCAAGCATGAGCGGGTATCAGAAGCAGAATGTTGGAGGTGTATACTAGTATAAAATCCTTCCTACTTTTGCCATGTATGTGAAATTCTACAAAATAAAATGCCACGTAGAAAGAAAAGGACAGGGGAGAGATGCCACCACCTTGTCAACTCCAAGACGCCCAGGCAAGCCTGGGCTTTCCCGCCTCTTTGCTTTCTCCACTGCCAACAGCTGCCTTTTCTGTGTGCCTTGTCCCTCCATCCCTGCTCCAGTGATGGGAATCCCAATTCAGGGAAATATTTTCTCAAACACACGAGTTCTCCTAAATCTTGCCAAGGTCTGAACACCATGATAACAAATCTTGAGTATTAAAGTAATTAGACTGAAAAACCCAGTGTTATCCAAAAGAAAAGGTTTGTAGGAAGGCAGAATTACCATGGAATTCCATGCAGAGCTAGAAGCTCATGGCCACAGGCAGCCATGACAAGATCCTGAAAGTACAGACTCTCCAGTTCCAAAGGACAAACTGGACGTAGAGGACTGAACATGGCTCAGCGGTCTAGAGCACTGGCTACTACTCTTCCAGAGGACCTGAGTTTGATTCCCAGCACCCACATGGTATAGCTCACAATCATCTGTAGTTCAAGTCCCAGAGGATCTGACACCTTCTTCTAGCCTCCATGGGCACTGCACACACATGGTGCACAGATACACATGAACACAAAACACCCTTACGCATAGAATAAAACTAAAATTAAATAACAAAGTAATGGAGACGTGAAGGGAAATAAAGTCCCACTGTTTACAGATATGTACTTCTGGATACGGCTGTATGTACACATCCTTTTAAAAGCTGCCATATAGCTCTGAACCTTCCCCACTGCTTTCATACACTTCAACACAATTACTCTTCAAGAATATTTTTTTTCCTTTTCTTTCATGGGTGCTAGAAATTGAATCTGGGACCTCTGGAAAAGCAGCCAGCACTCTTAACCACTGAAATATCTCTCCAGTCCCTTCAAGACTACAACTTTTAATTACATTTATTTATGTCAGTGTTGTATGTATGAGTGTTCTGTGTGCAAGCACATCTGTACACCAGAAGAGGGCATCAGATTCCATTACAAATGGTTGTGAGCCACCATATGGTTGTGGGGAATTGAACACAGGACCTAACCACTGAGCCATCTCTCCAGTCCCTAATTACATTTGCGGGGAGGTGCATGCCACAGTGACCCATGGAGGTCAGTGGACAACTTGTGGGAAGTGGGTCTCTCCTTCCACCATGTGGGTCCTGAGTCACTAACTCAGGTTGTCAGACTTGGTGGCAAGGACCTTTACCTGCTGAGTCGTCTACCAGACTCAAGAATATAGTCTGTATTGCCTTCAAACTGTATGGGTGAAGCATAATTTAACACTTCCATACTGTTCAACATTAGAGTACATCTCATTTATCACTTGTCCAAGAATTTTGAGTTGAGTAGAACTTAGTATGTAATTAAGGCAACGTTACCCCCAATGAAGGTATGTTTCCTATAAGATCCTTATCAAATCACCTACTGGCTCCCCTTGACCCCAGAAGCTAGAACCCACACAAACTTAAGAATTTCAATGAATGACATTAATTCAAATGAATCCAGCGCAAATAAATAAACTAGATAGGTGGGGAGGGTGTAGGAAGAAGAGTAAACAAACAGCCCTACGTATTAGAGTGAAGGACACTGGCAGGGCGGCTCCTCAAGATGAGTGAGACATGAGTACACAGGAGATGCAGTCACACACTGGAGGCTGAAATCTACCCAGCCTGGGCTAGAGGGCATTCAAAACAGACATCAAACAAACGAAAAGAAAACTGAACGCCAAAGTCTCAGAGTTTAAATCCCAGGGTCAATACCTTGGGTCTTTAAGACCTGGGAACTGGGAGCAGGGGTGGCACCTTCGTTCTTTATGTACCAAGACCTACAAAGTCCTAACTGTCTACAGGGAGTCAGTAAACACTCAAATTTTGTTTCATTGTTGCTGTTCTTTGGGGGCAGCAGTCCCCTCAGACTGACAATCATGCCTTAGCCTCACAAGTAGCTGGGATTAAAGGAATGCATATTTTTTTTCAAATATGTTTGACAGATTACAAGAAAGAGTTCTAACCATTACTGAAGCAAAATGCCACCCCCCTACTTTTATGACTCTCTGCTGGTGTCTGCTAGAAATAATGTGACAAAGGCATTACCATCAAATGTCATTTGTTAAATGGCATATGTGTGGGCCTGAATAAATAAATAAAAATGATCTTGCCACTTTCTCATATGGCACATAGATCAGACCAAAGAGTTCCTGGATTAAGTTAATTATTATAAGGTATTTTTAGATTTATTCCTGAACAAACATTTATTGAACACCCACTCGGTCAGGCACTATGCTATGTGCCAGGGATAAAATTAACTCAAAATGACCTTCCAGCTAAAGCACTGATTTTAAAATACAGAAGGGACGTGTGACTTTACAACTCGACAATGGATAAAACACAACAATCCTTGAGAGAAAGACAGAAGTACTGAGAGAGCCAAAGGAGAAAGATGTTACTTCTAATAGAAAAAAGAAGAGGAGGAGGAGGAAGAGAGAGAGAGAGAGAGAGAGAGAGAGAGAGAGAGAGAGAGAGAGAGAGAGAGACCGAGACCTACCAAGCAGACCAGGGACACAATACTTACCTTGCTATATCCCCTCGGTAAAGAGATTTATACTCCCAGTTGGCAGGATCTGGTTTCCTATCTGTCATGAAGACTTCTGCTAGAGTCTGAATGTCTTCCAGCCAAATGGACCGGTGTCCAGCAGCAGCAGTACCAACAGCATCACTTCCCTGACTATGAGACAAAGAAGGGAGAGGAGATTTAAAACTATACACAGGCTAAAGCTGCCAAACCCTCATGACATCAAACGCACCCAGGTACATACATAACCACACCGGCAATGAGCAGAAGAGGCTTTCTCTATGGGAAGAGCTCAAAAATGAGGCCACACCTACAACCACAAAATGATACTTGATCAAGAAGAGAAGCCATCTCAGTAACACCCTGAAGGATGCAGGCATTCCTTTGAAAGATTTCATTTCAGCCAGATCTGGCAGCACAGGCCTATACAGTCCGAGCTACTCATAAGGCTGAGGAAAGAGGATCGTAAGCTCTAGGCCTGCTGGGCAACTTAGTAAAATGCTGTGTTAAAACAAAAACAAAAACAAACAAAAAAAAATACAAAAAGAGAAAGAAGTCCAGCTTACTGGTCCTAGGCAGGAAGTCCTGGGAAATAAACAAGTAAACGTACACAAATATTTAAATGCCTATAACTATTGTCTTAGATACTTTCCTATTGTTGTGAAGAGACACCATGACCAGGGCAACTTATAAAAGAAAGAGTCTGTTGGGGGCTTAGAGTTTCCGAAGGCTAGAGTCCATGCCTATCATGGCAGGGAGCATGGCATTGGGGCAGTAGCTGAGACTTCACATCTTGAGATAACAACCAAGAGGCAGAGAAAGAAAACTAACTGTTCATGGTGGGGTTTCAAAACTTAAAGCCCTCCCCCAGTGACACAAGTCAAACCTTCTAATCCTTTCCAAACAATTTCACCACCTGGGAACAAAGTAAATACAAGTCTGTGGAGACCATTCTCATTCAAACCATGACAACTGCAAATGCATTTCCTAAACAAGGCTTAGGAAAAATTATTCCTGCTCTAAGACACTTTAGAGCACTAGGCAAAGGACACAACCACCTGGCCAAAGGTGACAAGACTTTACAACAAAGTGCACTGCCCTTACCTCACCTAACTTATTGGCGCCCAACGTGGGGCTTTTTCGGATACCCATCCTGAATCAGAACCTCCTGGGTGGCGACCGCTGGGAGCCAGCGGCCCCCGCCTCTCTCCGGAGGTCTCTCCCTCCACGTAGATTGTACCCTCTCAGCACAGCTGAGCTTCTGAGTCACTGAACATCTGCAGCGACTCGATTTTTCCTGGCGCTTGCTAGAAAGTCCACAAAAAAGGGACTTCTGAAGGGCAACTTGGTCCTGCCCGCCATACTACTCGGCGCCTAAAACAGAGCGCACCTGCGGCTCGGCTGATCGCTGACTCGACTCAGCCTGCCCCGCACGAGTCTGTGCGGCCCCGCCCTGCCCGCCAGACTTGCTCAGGTCTAGAAACAGGGGTGCAAGCGCCTCTGTATTCAACCCCCCCCCCAGCACCTAGCAGTAAACAGCGTGATCAGTACACAACACCACTCCGCACACGTGACTGCTCTGAGTGAGTTGCCATGATTCTCCCACTCCAGACAGACGCAGGTTAAGATCTTTCCTGGTAAGCCAGCTAGTGATGCTACACAGAATATTAGAAATGGGTTAGATCAATATGTAAGAGCTAGCCAATAAGAGGCTGGAGCTAATGGGCCAAGCAGTGTTTAAAAGAATACAGTTTCCATGTAATTATTTCTGGTAAAGCTAACCATGAGGGCAGCTGGGCGCCGGGGACGCAGCCCCGCCGCTCCATACTACAACTTATTTTAAAAGTCTTCAAACATTTTATTACAAGTGAATACTTTTTTAAAATGCCAAGTGGTGGTTTTAATAGGAATGGCCCCCACTGACTTGTGTGTTTGAAGGCTTAGCCATAGGGAGTGACACTATTAGGAGGTGTGGCCTTATGGAAGAAAGTGTGTCGCTGTGGGGGTGGACTTTGAGGTCCCATATATGCTCCAGCCACAACACCCAGTTCACCTCCTGTTGCCTGCAGATCAAAATGTAAACCCTTAGCTCCTTCTCCAGCACCATGTCTGCCTGCATGCCACCATGTCCCACCATGATGAGAATGAATTAAACCTCTCAAACCATAAGCCAATCCCAATTAAATGTCTTCTTTATAAGAGCTGCTGTGGGCATGATGTCTCTTCACAGCAATAGAAACCCTAACTAAGACATGCCTTGACTTGCTGCATCTCTAGTATCGTTCTGGCATGGTCTCAGATTCTTCATCTAAGCATTGTGTACATCCAGACCTCCTACAGAAAGAGCAGAATGGCGAGAGCTCCCAGTAAGATAAGACCCTGATTGTCTCTTGAACTGACACAAATGAATGCAGTACCTCTGAGGAGTGAAGAGCAGAAAGGAAGGTTTTCTGGCCTCTAACATCCTTTTTCCTCTGCAGAAATAAATTCATAAGGCTACAAGTTTTTTTTTTCCTTTTTTTGGTTTTTCGAGACAGGGTTTCACTTTTGGAGCCTATCCTGGAACTAGCTCTTGTAGCCCAGTCTGGCCTCGAACTCAGAGATCCACCTGCCTCTTCTCTGCCTCCCGAGTGCTGCGATTAAAGGCATGCAACACCACCTTTTGTAGCTCTGCCCAGGCACAGTTAAAGATTCTGGAGACTCCTAGGTCCTTCGAGGTAGGCAATATAAGGGAATGGTAATTTAGGGACATAAAATAACTACTCACTAAATAACTGTTGAATGGCAAGCCTTGGGTTAAAACACATAGTGAAGGAAATTACAACTGCCTGCTGTGGGGTTTC
This sequence comes from Chionomys nivalis, assembly GCF_950005125.1. Taxonomy (NCBI): domain Eukaryota; kingdom Metazoa; phylum Chordata; class Mammalia; order Rodentia; family Cricetidae; genus Chionomys; species Chionomys nivalis. The sequence goes on along the minus strand of NC_080095.1, from coordinate 26,794,900 downwards.
TCTATCAAACCCTAAGGGGCAACAGAAGGAGGGCAAGCCTGTTGGAAACAAGCAAATACATATACAAAAGAAGGAACATTAACCACAGAGGACACACAAAGGGCGGGAACAGCCGCCCCTGGAGAGGAAGTAAGCACTGTCTCTCCCTAGGGAGGACTGGAGCTGGAAGAGGGATGAGGGGTGTGGTTTCCGCTGTGCACAAGACACCGCCTCCACATCGTGCTAAAGAGCTCACCCCAGGAAACAAAGGTCAATTAGTAGTTGTCACCTCTGGGGAATTTGTCCCTTGATCCCCTGAAGTAGAGTCCCACGTGGTGTGCCACCCTCCATGAACCCACTTTCCTGACATCATGGAAAGTCATTCACAACTCACTAATATCTTAGTCCTTACTGTATGAAAACAAACACTTCTCCCAACTCAGCTTTCCCAGAACCAAAATAAAGAAGTTGGTAAGAATACAAAAGCCTAAGATTAGAACAATCTTTTATCTTAATAAAATTATTCAATAAAATGACCTAAAAGAAATGTACCAGGGAAATGGGTAGATAGCCCAGTGAGTAAAATGCTTGCTGCAAACACATGAAAACCAATTGTAGGTCCCCAGAACCCACAAAAAACACTGGTCACAGCTGCACACTCCTCTAACCCCAGTGCTGGGACACAGACAGGAGAGCCCCTGAAGCTCACTGGTCAGACAGTCCAGCTGGTCTGTGCGAGACCTCTCTCTAAGGATAAAGAGGACAGAGATCAAAGAGGAACCCCAGCATGCACCTCTGGCCTTCTCACACGAGAACAACAGCAATGATATCAGGATCTGAAGCTGACTGTGGTGTGCATGCCTGTGAGATTCGGATTAGCAGATGGGGGCAAGAGTTCAAGCCAGCCTGGGCTACATGAGACCAAGTCTCAAAATTTACCAACCACAACAACAAACATGCTGTAAAGACTCTCTTGGACATGGTCCATCAAAGGCTGAAATTAATCACCTTCAAGTTCTCACGGAAACCTGTTAAAATCACTCTTCCTCAGCTCTAGAAAAGAGAGAGAGATGAAAGTTTCTGGAAGCTACAACACAGTAATTCAATCTAAAGACATTAAATTGTAAAGACTGTTAAAGTAATAGGGCTGGACAGTGCTCAAGGGTTCAGAGTACCGGCTGCTCTTGCAGAGGACCTGGGTTTGGTTCCCAGCACCCACATGGCAGCTCACAACCATCTGTAACTCCAGTTCCAAGGGATCTAACACCCCCTTCTGACCTCCACAGGTATCAGGCACACATGTGGCGCAAATACAGAAGTGCAGGCAAAACACTCCTACACATAAAATTAAAAAGAAACCTGGCTCTCTAACATCAGCAGGGCTCCCAAGCACACAACAAAAGTAAACAACCCCCAAAGAGATGCAAAAATCTCAATGGCATTACATTCTTAATGTGTGCCATTGAGGAAAAAAATATCATTTCTCTCTTATAAAACACATAAGAAGGGGCTGGAGAGATGGCCCAGTGGTTGAGAACATTGGCTGCTCTTCCAGAAGACCCGGGTTCAATTCCCAGCACCCATATGGCAGTTCACACTTGTCTGTAATTTCAGTTCCAGGAGATCTGATGCCAAGATGCCAATGCACATAAAATAAAGTTAAAATAATGTTAAATAAATGTTTTAAAAACACACACACACAAGAAGAAAAGATTAAGTAATAAATCAGGGAGTGTAATAGTTCACACTGATTGTCAAGTCAGACAACTGTACGGAATCATCTAGATGATCTGGGTAGCCTCTAGGAATACCTGGCAGCCATTTTCTTGACCAGATTCACTGAGGTGGGAAGATTCGCCCGAAGACTGAACTGCACTGTTTCCTGGACCGAAGGAAAGGGAGCAAGAGAGTCGAGCAACAGCAGGCATCTCCCTCTTCCTTCTGATGCAACCTGACCTCAGCTCCTATTGCCGTGACCTCCCTGCCACCATGGGCTACACTCTAGACTGTGAGGAGGAATAAACTGTTCCTCCTTTAGTTGCTTGGTTAGGGTATTTTATCTACACAGGCCAGCACCTGATCCAGGTGCCTTCATACATACCACCTCGATGGAGCGGGATGTTCACCTAAGCAGAGGGAAAGCGATGTTGAGCACCCACACTGTTCCAGGTAGGACTTGAACACCTTGCTCAAGGTAGAAAGCAGAGAAGGGAATGGAGATAAATAAAGGCCGTACAGAAGGGAAGACTGTGGTCATCAACAGAGCTTCCAGAGAAACAGGAAGTATGAAAAGGAAAGGACCAAAGTCATAATTTAAAAACTGGGTTAGCACATGTGTGTACACAGGAATGACTGAACACACCCAGGCGAGGGACGCAGAACTTCTCTGCCCCTCTCTAAGTGTAGAACCTACCACTCCACAGGCAGTACACAAATACATGGCACATACGCCACGTCCCAGAATCAAGCCAGGTTTGGTAGCACCTGCCAATAATCCCACCACTTGAGAGAAAATGTCGGATCAGGAGTTCAAGGCTGGTCCCTGCTCCACAGTAGGCCTCTCTTTTGATCAACTAACTGATTAAAGAATCATTCAAATGTCTAATTGTGGCAATAATCAATAAAGAACTATCGCAATTAAAACACCACTGTATCTGAAAGCAGCACCCACCTGGGTTTCTCAGATTCCTTCTGACTGTCCTTGATGCTTCTGGAAGACCTGTCCTTCCCAGAATCTGTGTCTGACTCAGACCCACCGCTGCTCGACTGCTCCTGTATCCTCTTAGTTTTCTTGTGGTGCTGATGTTTCCTCTTTTTCTTTTTCTCTTTCTTCTTCTTTCTGCTAACCTGGGTGGCTGTTTTGCTAGTATCACTCTCACCGGAGAGTTGTGACCTCAGAGGACTCCTGTTGGAAAAATCACTTTGGGATGACTTTCAAAAGAGAAGTAGGAGGAAATCACACGTAAGTAAAGAATGTGCAAAAAAGCACAAATGCTGACACACGCTTGCCACTAGCTCGTACACTACACAATACCTTCCTGGGTTAAACTCACCTTAGAGACTTCAGGACGGAACCCGAAGTCAAAACAGGTGAGGACACCATCCTAAGGCTTTCCTATGTACACGGCTTTCACGGAAAAAGTGACCTACCAGTCCCTCTAGCAAACTGTCTGGCAGCATTACTAGGGATTGTTACTATCCCAGCGGACATCCTAGAGGAAAAGGTTTAACTGTGGTCCTTCTTTGTAGAGGTACCAACAGCTCTTCTTCCTCAGAACTGTACCAATTACAAACTCCATCCTGGCCACCACCCATCATTCCAGGGGCTTTCTGTGTATGCGGAGTATGAATGATGTCTTCACTATGCTAATGAGACTATCTAGTCTATAACTGTGAACGTCCCTTTCTCAGTTCAACGATACACAAAGCCTTCCTTCACAGCCAGGGAAGATGTGTGTCATCTAGATCCCCAATGAGCTTAGGAGACTTTAGCCTCTGTTACCTTATATCAGCTATTTTTATCTAAATGTTGAAAATGAAACTAAAGAAATACCCAAATTAACAATATTCTTAAGGTCACTAATGAGGTCAATGAAGTTACTGGAGAGTCACAATGATGCCATTTCCCTCATGGCCTAATTATAGGCACTAACTGTGTCATGTACTTTTGTCACTGCTACACAAAAGCGGGGGTGGGGCACAGAACTCACAGGAGTTAAGTGAGGGAAGATGGTCACAGGTCCCCTGGAGATTGAGCAAAAGGACGAACTCTTATCAGTTCTTTCATCTCAGGGTCTTCTCGAGAGCATCACTGGGGCTATCAGCAGTTCACAAGGCTAAATCCACCTGTCAAACAAGTACCTTGTCAGTGGTGACCCTTCAGCAGCAAGGGCTGTGACCTCTTCAGTTCGTTGGCTCAGAGACGTTAGATTCCCAACACAAAAGCTTGGGTTGCTCAGCCAGTCTAATTCTGCACATGCAAGAGAGAGAAAAGATGAATGACGTTAGTGCCACGGGCCTTCCAGACCAGGAAACCACCCATCCTATCACTGCAATCATAATTACAGCCATTGTCAGCCAGAATCTTGGGCAGTCCACAGAACAGAGTGGAATCCATAAAACTTTTATTTCACAGGGCACGCTTTAACACATTCTAAAATATTTAAGATCGAAACGCTCTTGCAATATTGGGCTGTGGCTTAAACAAAAACCACACATTCAACGTGGCCTAAAAGATAGCAAGAGCTCATGCACTCTACCCGCCATCTAATGGGTCTGAACGTGTCAACGCAGCTGGTCTCGGAAAGTCAGTGCTCGGTTTCCACCACATGAGTCCCAGGAATCGAACCTGCTGCACCATCTCTCCAGCCCTCAAATTCCACTTGGAAACTCCTAAAAGCTAGAAAGCCAGCCATTCATGACAGCATATGCCTGGAACCCAGCATGTGGGAGGCAGAAACAAGGGCCATGAGCTCAAGTCCATCCTGAGCTACAGCATGCAGCCCTGCTCTGCAACATGGCAAGATCCTGTTTCCAAAACAGGAAAAGTCCACATGCTTACCAGCAGGAGAGAGAATGTACCACTCAAGAAATACTCCATGTTCTACACTAGTGTAGTCAAGAGCAAACCTTTTCTTACAACAATATTCTTTGAAAATAAAAATAAAAGGGCCAGACGTGATGGCATACACCTTTAATCCCAACACTCAGGAGACAGAGGCAGTGGGATCTCTGAGTCCGAGGCCAGCCTGGTCTACAGAGTCAGTTACACAACTGCAACAGCCAGAGCTACAAAGAAACCCTGTCTCAAAAATAAAAATAAAAAACCCACCAAACAACAAAAGCCCATAAAATGTCAAACTTTAGTACTAAAATGTATAAATATTAATAATGATTACGTCTGAGTAGTATGATTAGATGTTTAAAAACTCTGGCTTATCTACAATTTCTAAGTTCTTTTTTTAATGATTTATTTATTTTATGTGCATTGGGGTCTTATCTGCATGTATGTCTGTGTGAGGGTGTCAAATCCTCTGGAGCTGGAGCTACAGACAACTGTGAGCTGCCATGTGGGTGCTGGGAATTGAACCTGGATCTTCTGGGAAAGCAATCAGTGCTCCTAACCACTGAGCCATCTCTCCAGATCCCCACTTCCTTTAAAATAATCTTTACTGCATTATTTATTTAGTAGAAAGGTCAGCTTTTTTATGAGCCAGTTCTTTCCAACATGTAGGGCCAGGAGATTGGACTCTGGACGCCTTCACCAGTATAGCCATCTCTGTGTCCCTCTAACTTCTTATGAACTGTTCCTACATTCCCTAATTTATACCTCTACAGAGTCCCTTCTAACCTTCTAAATCGGAACTGTGCAGGAAGGAAAAAGCACGGATGGCATATAGAAGAATCCTCAGAAAGTCTGTGTCATTTCCTACCCCTTCACTGCCCCTACCCATGCCCCTGGCTCCCGCCTTATATCATCACTTGTCTACCTTCTGTCTCAACTGATCTGCATTATTTCATATGAATAAGTTCATGCGCGATGTGGCGTTTCGTAACTGGCTTTTTCCACTTTCTGGTTTGCAAGGTTCGTTCAAACTACAGCCGTGTATCGTTACGTCGTTCTTTTTACTGCCAAATGCATGGCATCTGGTGATGTAGCTCACTCGTGTCTGTTCATCAGCCGGCAGACACTTGAGTTATTTCTTTTCTGTGGCTATTACAACCATGCTTCTAAGAGCATATGTGTACAAGTTCTCCATAAGTGCTTTCGTTTTTCCTGAGTGGGTATTTAGACAATTGCTGGATCAGATCATAAAACCATGTTAGCATTCCGAGGAACTGCCAAACTATGTATTTTACCAAATAGCTGCATCATCCGGTCCCCATTAGCAGCACACAAGGAGCCCATTTCCAGGCATCTAACCAACACTTCTGCTGGTTTCCCATTTCCATTAGCCTAGCAGGTGGATTGTTTCACTGTGGCTTTGTCTCCAATTTCCTTATGACAAGAACGTCCACATCTCTTCACTTACATATGGGTCATTCATGGATCATCTCTGAAGAAACAGCTATTCAAACCTTTACCCATTTTTAAATAGGGTCCTCTTAGTATTGAGTTCCACAGGTTCTTTATATATTCTGGAATCTAGTCCCTCATGCAACTGCATGTAATGAAAAGAGACAGCATGCAAGCTCGGGAAGATGGGTGCTTTGCCTAACTCGCTGCCTTGTTTCCAGCAGCTAAGGAAATACTTGGCATATAGCAGGTGTTCCACAAATATCTGTAAGAAAGAGAGGAATGAGGACAGGAAGATTCCAAAGAAGAGAGGGAATATTAAAAAGCACAGGGAAAAGGAAGGAGGAGAAACTAAGGGAAGTGCCCACAGGACGTCAACACCAGGACAAGCACGTACGGCCTTTCCATCTTTCAAATCTCAACAGGCTGACTCTAGGGATGTGCTATACCAGTATTTACGTGGAAATAGCGCTCGGAGGGAGTAAGTCCTCTGTAAGTCCTACCTAGTACTGCTAACCAACAGCTCACGCACTCTTTCTCCTCCTGTCTCCATGTCCTTTCTGAGACTGGTTCCTTTCCCTTGGGCCTCTTTCCTGGCACAAGCTAGGTAAAAATAGTCCTTGTTGCTCACTGAGATCAGAACATTTCCACAGCAATCATATTTCATCATAAAGGAAAAGTGGGAAAGACGGAACAAACAGTGTGCAGGAGAGATGGTCTCAGAGCATCCAGTGGACCTTCACACCACCAACACTCTAACAGGGATGGCAGGGGAAGAAATGTAAAGAAACACAAGCCTCGGCACAGAAATCTCAGGTTAGAACTTGCTGAGGCACCATACTCGCATATACACACAGGTAAGAAAGGAAGAGAGGGAATTATCCCACACAAAAGCTGCTCATACCTCCTGCCTACCTGCTGCTGGACCCTCAGGCCCTACCCCTTCAGAGCAACGTGACAGCAGCAAGGTGAGGGTCCATCACCAAGCACTCAACACTGACATGCCTCTGAGGAGAGTTTACCATGGCACCCTCCTTCTCCATCACTACTGGAAATGCCTTTGCTTAGTTCCACCACGGGCAGGGGAGCAAACCGACACGAATAAGCTTGAGCTTTAAGAACAGGTCTTTAATTGCAACTGGATAACATATCCAAGTTCAACATCTATTTCTACAAAGTAGCACTGACTTCTAATCTGTCTAAGGGGCCTCAGAGGTGAGTGGCCACCCCTCCAGGGTGACCTTTCAAACAGCATTTCTAGGGTGGATGATACAAATACATTAGCAAAGATATTAAGATGTTTGCTCTTTTAAGAATAAGCCAAGCCCTTCGTTTGCTCAGAGCCCCCACTTTCCAGCAAAGAAGCTGGGAGCACAAAATCACTTATACAAAAAATATCAGCAAACAGAGCTGAGAACGTCATTCAAGATGGCCATGGTAGACACTTTCCTGGGAGTTGAACTACCCTATGACGCAGCCCAGCAACTGCAAAGATAATGTTTAAATTACAATACCCCCAGCACTGCAATAAAAAAATACAGATCATAATGCAAGTCCTAGAATCAGAAGAACCTAATTCCTTCTTTTGTTCAATTAAGAAGATTACAAATTGGAGGCTAGTCTGGGTGCCACAGTGAGTCCCTGTCACAGGGAAAAAAAAACAAAAAACATCATTACCACAAAATCATTAGATAAAAGTGTGAGGGAGAGGCTGGAGAGATGGCTCAGTGGTTAAGAGCACTGGCTGCTCTTCAGAGGACCCAGGTTTAATTTCCAGCACCCCCATGGAGACACAGCCATCTGTAACTTCAGTCCAAGGGGAGCTGGTGCCCTCATAAGGCCTCCGAGAGCACTGGGCATAAACATGGTACAGATATATATGCAGACAAATAAAAAAACTTTAAAGGTTTGATTGGTGAGCAACTTCCCAAGAGATAAGAGTTGGGAACATATGAATTCACTGGGCAATATTAATAGCATTGAAATCAAAGACTGGATCCTCCTAAAATGATTTAATATCATCCGTGCGGCACTCCAAACATGCTGTCTTCAACAATAAAAAATTATACCTAGGCTGGGCGGTGGTGGTGCACGCCTTTAATCCTAGCGCTTGGGAGGCAGAGGCAGGCGGATCTCTGTGAGTTCGAGACCAGCCTGGTCTACAAGAGCTAGTTCCAGGACAGGCTCCAAAACCACAGAGAAACCCTGTCTCGAAAAACCAAAAAAAAAAAAAAAAAAAAAAAAAAATTATACCTAAATTTCTTCAGTTCTTGAGATCTAATTACTAGTTTGTAGGAAATGGGATAAAGAAGCATGTTACATGAAGATTTGGTGGGAAACATCCTCAGGACAAGTAACCAGTTTCCTCCACAAATAAACCACCTGAGAAAATAGGAGAGCATGGTTTTTGAATGAAAAAAGAACTAAGGGTTACACGAGGAAAATGCAGTGTGCCCGGCATGGTGGCACTGGCCTTTAATCCCAACGCTAAGGAGGCAGATCTCTGTGAGTTCCAGGCCAGCCAGGGCTACAAACTGACGCCCTGTCTAGAAAAATACAATGAGGATTCTGACTTCTTTTGGATCCTCACAAGCAAACCAACTGTAAAAAGTTGAGACAAATCTGAAAAAGCTAAACAGTAACTTGTAGCTATATGATGTATCAATACAGTTAATTTTCTTGTTGTTTTTGGTTTTTAAGAGAGGGTCTCTATATATAACCCCAGCTGTCCTGGAACTCTCTATGTAGACTAAGCAAGCCTTGAACGCAAAGAAATCCACCTGCCTCTGCCTCTCAAACGCTGGGATCAAAGGCGTGTGCCACCTCGCGCAGCCCTTCAAACTGGATCTCACATTTTCAGTATTAAATATATTTTACGCACCAAAACACCAGTTAATTTCATTATGATAGTTGGGTTTACATTTACCTAAATAAGAATTATGCTTCTCTTCCATGGGCCTTTGAAGGTCCCTGAATACTCTTACCTGTCCGAATCCTACTCATCCCAAAGTCAAAGCCTACAAAACCTTGGAACGTTCCATTCTATGATGTTGTTAACTGTGGCTCATCTATGACATTTGCAGCATTCAACCTTACACAGTGTGGTTTTTGCTCCATTCATGCAGCACGTTGCATTATCCGTTCACACATTCTGTACACTCTGAACATATCTACATTTTGGACCTGTGCTGACAAGGAAGAGTGCTACAACGAACACACAGTCTCGGACTTTGTTGAGGGTTACAGTTTAGGAAAGGGAAACCAGAATTACACTAGCCACAATTACAAGTGTTTGAAGTGGGTTTCTCTGTGCAATGGGGTTGTACCATTGCAGCTTCTAGGAGAATGAGGTCCAAAAATATGATAAGCCCCATAGTCTTGGTTAACCCTCCCCTAACTTGACCACCTTAGTGTCTGAAAGAGCCTTTGGCTCCACACTTCGGACAAGACCCAGAAGGCTTTGCAGCGCCGCGGAGAACTCTGGGATACAAATGGATAAACAAATCCGAGACAACGGCCAAAAACCCGGGCCTGGAAAAACTGCCATTAATATCATCGGTTGTCTCGTTCGACTCTCTTTGGATGCTTACCTTTCCTGGGTGCCCCACCACCGGAGGCCTCACTTACGTCCGCAAAGGCCGGGAACAGCGCCATGTTCACAGGCCGCACCACCACTCCCTCCACAGAAATGGTGCCGGCTGGAAAGCTCTGGTTGGAGGACTCTGTTACGCGATGCACTCTGGGAAATGTAGTCTTTCCTGAACTCCGCCGGGGCTTTACCCCGGGGCAAGGCGGGGCAGAGACCCGCGAGGTGGAGCGGGGAGGAGGGGGCAATGGTGAGGACGGGAAGGACAGTTTCCTGGTAGTTAGAGCCCAAGCCTTCAGTGAAAGCTGGAAACGCAGGAAGCGGAAGAGGAAGTTCAGAGGGGAAAAAAATGTGGAAACTGGAATTCCAGCTCAACCCTAAACTCATACTGCCACTTGTAAACTGGTTCAAAGTAATCAAGTTCTGTAAACTTTAGTTTCCTCATCTGCAAGATACTGAGATTATATGTTTGCCTCTCTCTCTCTCTCTCTCTCTCTCTCTCTCTCTGTGTGTGTGTACATAAATGTACATGTTTCACCCATGAAAAGCGCTTAAGAAACGTTAGTTTTAAAGTGGGCGTGGCGGCACATGCCTTTAATCCCCACTTTCAGGAGGCAGAGGCAAGTGACTCTCCATGAGTTCGAGGCTAACCTGGTCTACATAGTGAGTTCCAGAGTTCCAAGACAGCCAGAACTACATTGAGAGCCTGTCTTCAAGAGAAGTGGGGAGGGGGAAAGAGAGAGAAGGAGAGGAGGGGAGGGGAGAAAGGCAAGGGGAGAAGAGGAGAGGAAGAGCTAGAGCAAAAAGAAAGTTAGCTTTTCTGAGACATTTAATAAACTCCATGGCAAAATCTGAGCTACCCAAATTTAAGCTACCATTTTAAATAACCTAGAATGCCGGGACTGTGTAGTGGTGGTGCATACCTTTAATCTTGGGAGGCAGGCAGGTCTCTGTGAATTTAAGGCCATCCGGGTGTACATAAGCGAGTTCCAATATTGTCTGGGCTGTTACACAGAGTAACCCTGTCTCGAAAAAAACAAAACCAAATATTAATAATAATAATAATAATATAAATAAATGCTCTAGGAATACAGAGTAGTTCAAGATTCCAACAAAGGTCTTTTTATAGAAAATACATGTACTTGCCTATTTATTTATTTTTATGTTATATGTATAATTATGTATTTATAAAGTATTTTTTGACATTTCCCTTTAAAAAAAAAGTCGGAAGGGAAGGGGTCAATAAGATGGCACATATGATGAAGTCACTTGCCAAGCAAGCATGGCTACCTGAGTTCCAGCCAGACTCCACAAAGTTGTCCTCTGTCCTCCAAGTGTGCAGGGTTGCATGCACATGCCCCACAATAGCAATAAGGTAAAACGTTTTAAACCCAGAGATGTGTCTCTCATCATCTAACAAAAGGACGGGTGGATATCTTTCAAAATAACACCCTTCGTAATATTTAGATTGTGTGTGTCCAAGATGAACTTCCTTTAAGTTTCCAGGTTCCTAAAAGCACTTGGGAAAGGAAGGCAGTAGAATCCCCTCATATAGTTACATGTCTGCAACTGTGACTCTCAAGTCCAGCCAAATCTCAGGCAGTAAAATAGCTCATTGGTTAGGACAGCGTCTGCCTTCACTTCCAGTAACTGGTGATGGTAACGGTCTTTTGCCATCACTTCATCTCTTTCCACGCAGAAATTTCCACTTCAGAATTGGGGGGGGGGTGTTTTGTTTTGTTTTGTTTGAGACAGGGTTTCTCTGTAGCTTTGGAGCCTATCCTGGAACTACCTCTGTAGACCAGGCTGACCTTATACTCACAGAGATCCACCTCTGCCTCCAGAATGCTGAGATTAAAGGTGTATGCCACCACTGCCTAGCCAGAATTGTTTTTAAAACCCATGATAATGTATTGGTAATAACTGGGTATTTGTGTATTTACAAACATGTAACCTGTTATCATTTTACTATCGTTTGCTTGAAAATGGTGTTTATAGCTGAATAAAAATTATTTTTCACATTTGGAAAAAAAACATTTTTTTAAAAATGAGCCAAGTCTGGTGGCTCATAAAGAGTCCATGTCTCAAAAAAAAAATCAAATGCTATGAAATATTATTATTTCTATTTTTTAACATTTATAAGGGTGAAAGCTACATGAACCACACAAGTTGACAGTGGCCTAATGTCCCATAGTTGTATCTGCTAGACCTTTGCAAACTTTACTCATCTGTTAAACTAAAAGTGAAGTTTTGAGCTGGGCATGGCATGCCTTTAAACCCAGCACTCAGAGGCAGAGGCAGGTAGATCTCTGAGTTCCAGGACAGTCTGCTCTACAGAGGAAGTTCCAGGATAGCCAGGGCTACACAGAGAAACCCTGTCCAAAAGAAAAAAAAATAAAAAGGACTTTTTTTCTAAAGATTTACTTATTAATTATGTATATAGTGTTCTGCCTGCATGTATCCCTGCTGGCCCAAAGAGGGCACCATATCTTATTACAGATGGTTGTAAGCCACCACGTGGTTGCTGGGAATTGAACTCAGGACCTCTGGAAGAGCAGCCAGTGCCATTAACCACTGAGGCATCTCTCCAGGCCCTAACTTTCCCCAGTAAGTTTTAAATATTTTTTTAACTTTATTTATTTTTATTTTGTGTGCATTGGTGTTTTGCCTGCATTTACTTGTGAAGATGTCACATCCCCTGGAACTGGATCCCCTGGAACTGGAGTTACAGACGTTGTGAGCTGCTATGTGGGTGCTGGGGATTGAACCCAGGTCTTCAGGAAGAGCAGTCAGTGCTCTTAACTGCTGAGCCATCTCTCCAGCTCCTAAATATTCTTTTCTTCATTCAGAAACCACCACAAAGCGTGTGAGAACAAAGCTCTGGTTGGTATTCTGGGTATTTCCAGTGCATGTGACAGGGATTTCTCAACATAAGCCAGAAACGGTTTCAAATCACCACTTGGCTTTGTGGGGAGGGTGGCTACAGGCAGAGGGTGCACTGCTCAGCCACTTCTTAAGCATCTCTGTGGTTGGAGGCAGAGAACGAAAACTCACATTAACCTGACACGCTTCTGTCCTGGCATCTGTTTGGTACTCTGGCCTTGTCTCAATAGCTTGTGTTTGTCTGGTCGCCCCAAAACATTTCTGAGGCTGGAGGAAGATAGGGGAAGGGGAAGGTTCCAGTTCATTGCAGAGGGCTTAGATGACACGCAGCCGGGCTGGAATTTAGTGAAGGGACAGCCACTGTGGCCCTGAGGAATGGGAAAGAGGTAGGCAAGCATCAGATGGAAGTCATCAGAAGTAGCCTTTGGGGCCAATGAGATGGCTCAGTGGGTAAGGGTACTTGCCACCAAGACTGATAACCTGAGTTCAATCCCTGGAATTTACGTGGTGAAAGAAGAGAAACAACACCCACACGTTGTCCTCTGACCTACACACAGACACAAGCCCAGACATACACTCACAATAGGTAACTAATTGATCAAATAGTTAATAAAAATTTTAAATCCTCCCCCTCCTTTCCAAGTATAAGAGGACAGGATATGAACAGGAGAGTCACTGAGAGACAGACACAGAAATATGGAGCTGCTCAGTGCTTGTCTGTTAGCGAAACAGCCTACGTTTCTTTTCTTCTCTTTTTCTTTTTTTTCAGGACAGGGTTTCCCAGTAACTATGGAGTCAGTCCTGAAACTTGCTCTGTAGACCAGGCTGGCCTCGAACTCACAGAGATCCACCTGCCACCGCCTGAGTACTGAGATTAAAGGCGTGCACCGCCACCACCCAGCATAACTCCTATTTTCTTCTAGAAGGAAATGTTTTATCAAGAAGCCCACGCCGATACGATACGGCCTCACTATCCAATCCTGTCACCTGTGACGTCATAATAAGTACGTGGCCCAGCGCAGCTAAGTCTTCAGTTGATTGGTGTTCCGCACTGACTACTCTGACTCAAGCCAGGCCCAAGCCAAGGTTTTCCCCTGTAATTTTCTTGATTTGTATTATTTATTTCTAATTTTTTGCCTCCAGAGACAGGGTCTCACTCCATAACCAAGGCTAGCCTTCAGCTTGATAGCCTCCTGCCTCAGCTTGGTATGCGTTAGCATGCCCAGCCTTTCCCAGGGATTTCAAACCGGAACTGAACAAACAAAAAGCTGGTCACTCAGTGTGTGTCCAGACTGTAAGCGCTCAGCTGAAACACACCAGCCAAGCAGAGAAGAAAGGCCGGATGGGAGCTGGAGTCCAGGGGTCTCCAAGAACTGCTTCTTGTTGTCCTCAAAACCCACCTGCATTTCTGTGCTCTAGGAAACAGCCACATATTCCCACCCACACACTTTTTTCCCATTTTGGTAATCAAATTCCAGCTCATTTGATGTCCCTGGAACCCAAGGGTCTTAGATAATACGAAATGAATGCGTAAATTTCCACACTCGGAGTCATGATCCCAGAACCTGGATCTGTTCCCAGTTAGTTTGAGGGATGAGAGCCTTCCAAACTGCTCTACCCAGAATAGGTCGAAGTCAAACTCCCTTTCATCTCTCTGGAGAAAGAATTCACACTAACTCAGGGAAACTGGAGAAAGGGGTCTATCAACCCACTCAATCTTCAGGAATTTTCTGTTAGTCCCTATGAAGTAAATGAAAATGTGCCCTTGGGAAACCAGCGCTGAACAGCAAGATCCTGATCTGCTTCACAGTGTGAGGTGGGGATGGGGTGGGGATGGGGGTGGGGATGGGGTGGGGATAGGGGTGTGGGGGTATTGCAGTGGGGGAGTCTCAGGTTGAACAGTTGTTTTTTGGATTCATTAAGATTTATTTTATTTTGTATGTACGTGTCTGTATGTGCACCACATGTATGTAGTTGCCCTTGGAGGCCAGAAGAGGACATCAAATCTCCTGATTATGAGTACCTGATTTAGATGCTAAGAACTAAATAAAAAAAATAACAATAATAAAAAACAAAAACAAAAAAAACCCTAGCAATAACAACAACAACAAAAAATCCACTGAGCAACCAGAAAGGTTTTAGTGACCAGACAGTCCCAAGGATCATTCTTTGGTTAAACCAGCCTGTTTACATACATAGTTTATAATTCACATAGTCTACGGTCTGTCTAAAAGGCAAAAGGTTTTGAGAAACCCCACGGAAATACAAAGAACCGAACCTGCTGAGCCACGTCTCCAGCCCCGGGTTGATCACTCTTAAACTAGAACTTCTTCCAAAACAGTACGTAGTTTGGTTTTGGTTGACGATGCTGACTTGAATCGTCACTATTCAGACTGCCTTTCTTTGAATAGGAAAGTGCATTTTGAAACATTTTAAAACTCTTTATTTGCCGGGTGGTAGCATCACACGCCTTTAATCCCAGCAGTTGAGAGGCAGAGGCAGGAAGATCTCTGTGAGTTTGGGGCCAGGTTGATCTACAAAGAGAGTTCCAGGACAGCCAGGGTTGGATTTTACTATTTATCTTTATTTGTATGGGTATTTTGTCTCCATGTGTGTCTAACGCCACTTGTGTCTGGTGTCTACGGAGGCCAGAAGAGGAGGACATCAGATCCCCTGGGATTAATCTTACAGATAACAGGAGCCACCATGAGGGTCCTGGGAGCCACCATGTGGGTCCTTTGGAAGAGCAGTCAGTGCTCTTAACTTATGAGCCATCTCTCCGGTACTAGGCAAGTGACATTTTAAGAAGTGAGTTGGTCCCAGGTTCCATTTAAAATCTCCTTCATCTTGCTGGCTTTTCTTTCTCTGGAAATTTTCCTGGCTTGTTGGTGCTTATTTGTCAAGCATAGCTGTGGCAATTGGTTGAGTATCTTCCCCTCCCCCATTGCTTCCCGCCTGTATTTCTCTTGTCATTATCTTCCCTCATTACCAAAAAGAGGAAAAGAATGCATTTTCCACCTGAAAAAAAAAATTAAATCGATTTCCCCCCTTATACCTACTGATTTGGGAATAAAGCAAAGGAATTAGTCTTTCCTGGTATTTTAAACACAATTTAGTAGAATTCAGCTGCCGGAGTTTTCTAAAATGTAAACTGGTCCCAATAGGCACAAGATTTTTTAAACTTTACATATTTATTTATTTTATATGCATTGGTGTTTTGCCTGCATGTATATTTGTGAGAGGGTGTTGGATCTTAGAGTTACAGATGGTTGTGAGCTACCATGTGGGTGCTGGGAATTGAACCCTGCTCCTCTGGAAGAACAGCCTGTGCTCTTAACCACTGAGCCATTTCTCCAGCCCCGAGCATGAGATCTTAAGTAGTCATCTGTCCACCCGTATTCAAGGAGCGCGTCTGCAATGACGAAAGGATGGATGACTGCTTCCCCGGTGCACGAGATGACAAAATGGGCAGGCAAGGAAGGTAAGGTGACGATGCCTCAAAGACAAACACAGCTTCAAGTCGTAAAGGCGAGGCTCTCTGTACACTTCCTCAGCAAAGGTCCTGGTTATATCCCAGTAGCGCCCGAGAATTGCAGCAGGCAGCCTGGCCTGGAGAGGGAAGTGCAGAGATAGCCCGCATCCAAAGACGTTTCTATAAAAAAAAATATTTGCGGTTGTAGATCAAGGCAACACTTCACTTTATAAACTAGAGCGAGCCTCCCGATCTGCCAAGAGAGGGGCTTGTCTCACAAGCAGGAAAGGGTGGAAGGAAGCAGAGACGAAGACCAAGGAGCATGCTGACCTTTCTTTGAAGGTGGGACAGAAAGGCAGAACCTGGTGTATGCCCAACACCAGGTGAGTTCAAATTTATTTTAGGGTGATGATCAAAGCAGAGGAAACTTCATTATCGCGTGGATGGAGACTGGAAATCTGAGTCTTCTCCCTACCAGTGCATCAGCTTAGGTTTGGTGGTACAGAATTTTAGCACAAGTGACTCCAGTTTGATTTTTGGTCTAGTCCTTTGGAGACTATGCAGGAGCTTGGTCCAGAACAGTGGCATTCTGTAATATTTATATGACATCTATGAATGAACAGCAGATTACAAGAGGCACGGGGGAGGTAGGGACTGACCTACCTCTACAGAGGTAGAGGACTCTACAGAGTTAGAACTCTTTACCTGAGTTTTCAAATGTGAGACATTTACCAAATAGGCAAATGAGGAGACAGGCCCGTCTGGAGGAAATAGTGTGTGCAAATTTTCAAGTGTGCCCAAGGATCCACAATGGAGACTGAGGTGACCTGAGAGGGGCCATCAGAGCCTGAAAGAATAGCCAGGAGGACGGCTGAACACTCCTGGTTTTGTATAACAGAGATTTTAGGGGCTGGAGAGATGGCTCAGTGGTTAAGATCACTGACTTCTCTCCGAGAGTACAGGAGTTCAAGTCCCAGAACCCACATGACAGCTCACAAGTGTCTATAACTGCAGTTCCAGGAGATCCAACATCCTTTTCTGGGTTCCCTGGGCACACAGGTAGTACATTCGCATATATGCAGGCAAAACATTCAAGCACATAAAATAAAAAATAAAATAAAGCCGGGCGGTGGTGGCGCTCTGTAGTAGGGGCTGTTTGCCTCTTCCCACAGCCGGGCTCATGGCTGCCTAGCTAGCTTATGCCCCAAAATAACAACACACAAACTGTATTCTTTTAAACACTGCTTGGCCCGTTTCTATTCATGTGTGTAGCACCCCAATGTGTGCTTACCGGGAAGATTCTAGCCTAAGTCCATCCTGGGTCGGAGCTTTATTGCGTCTGCCGGGGAGAGGGGAGCATGGCGTCTGCTCCAGAGAGCAGAGCTGTCAAGTCTGAGCTCACTTCCTCTTCCTCCCAGCATTCTATTCTGTCTACTCCACCCACCTAAGGGATGGCCTCTCAAATGGGCCAAGGCAGTTTGTTTATTGACAAATGACCTTCCTCCATCATTTAATCCCAGCACTCCTTTAATCCCAGCACTCAGGAGGCAGAGGCAGGCGGATCTCTGGGAGTTCGAGACCAGCCTGGTCTACAAGAGCTAGTTCTGGGACAGGCACCAAAGCTACAGAGAAACCCTGTCTCAAAAAACCAAAAATAAAATAAAATAAAAACAGGTAGTGTCTGTATGAGGGATGAGAAAAGAATACCTTAAAAAAAAAAGTTGGGGGCTGGAGAGGTGGCTCAGTGGTTAGAAGCATTGCCTGCTCTTCCAAAGGTCCTGAGTTCAATTCCCAGCAACCACATGGTGGCTTACAACCATCTATAATGAGGTCTGGTGCCCTCTTCTGACCTGCAGGCATACACACAGACAGAATATTGTATACATAATAAATAAATATTTTAAAAAAAGCTGGGAGGTGATGGCACACACCTTTAGGTCCAGCACTCAGGAGGCGAGGGCAGAAAGATTTCTATGAGTTCAGGGCCAGCCTGGTCTACAGAGTGATTTCCAGGATAGCCAAGGCTACACAGAAAAACCCTGTCTCAAAATACCAAAAAATAAGAAAGAAAGAAAGAAAGAGAGAGAGAGAGAGAGAGAGAGAGAGAGAGAGAGAGAGAAAGAAAGAAAGAAAGAAAGAAAGAAAGAAAGAAAGAAAGAAAGAAATCAGACTTTATTTGTTCTTTGTTCCTGGTTCTTCCTGGGAAGAAAATATTAAACCCTTGAAATTTCCCAAGTAATATGATAGGAGAATGGGTAGACCTTCCATATAGTTAGTTTAAGCTAACAGCATCCTCTGGGGGAGGAGGCTATGCCAGGAAGGGCAGCCATGGCCTTTCACTGGAGAGAGACTGGAGACTGAGTTCAGTCGTGTCTGGATAATGAAAAAAGCAAGAACCAAAAAAAAAAAAAAAAACCCTCAACGAGGCTGAGTGAGCTTCCTGGGCAGGAAGTGCTCTTCCAGGAGTGCCACATCTCGATTCCACAGGAAGAGGGCACACAAGCTCCATGTTTGGGGACCTGTTAGCCCTCACCCCAGGCGTCTTCTCATTTTGGCTGATCCTGATGTCTAACATATTATAGAACTGTAATAGTAAGTACAATCATGAATATGCAGGGGCGATTGGTTCCAGACTCTCCACGAATACAAAAATCCCTGGGTTCCTTTTATAAAACTACGTACATGCCATTTCCGCACAAGCCACACAATCCGCACACAACCTCTTGTATTCTTGGAGTCCCCTCTACACTCCTCACATCTCTAGGACACAGACAGCCAACTTCAGAGCCCACTCCTGAGTCCTGAAAGTCCCGCTAGCAAATTATTGAGTCCAAGACCGTTGTGAGGATTCCCAAATTTGTAGCCAACTATATACACACACATATGTGTCTGCTTCTGTGTGAGGGGATGTGCGTGTGAGTACAGGTGTTGGCGGAAGCCAGAGAGTTCCAGGCAGCCCTCAGCCACCTGATCTGGGTACTGGAAACTGAACCTAAGTCCTCCACTCTTAACCTCCGAGCCATCTCTCCAGCCCTTGATTTACAAGTTCTAAAAAAAAAGGAAGGAAGAAGAAAAGAAAGAAAGAGAATTCTAGTCAGGGCTTTCAAACTCAAAGATCTCAGCAGTGAAGAGTCATATGGTAGTGACTGTCTTTCCAACAGAAAAGCAATCCTCGGCCTCATCAGTGATGCTGACGTCATAGAACCTTCATCCTGCGGCTTGACTGACTTGTGTGCCGGAAGAGTCAGACCTTTCCTGGGTAGATTAAAAGGCTGCATGGGAGACGGAACCTCGTCCGTTGCTTGCTCACAAGCCTCAGCTGTTTAGCTGACTGATTCATCCGAGCCAGTTTTCAGTGTCTCCTAAGAGTGCGGAGCTGCCGATCTCAGCTCCTGCCATTCCTGCAGCATATGACTGCATAGTCTATGGGAGCTTCTACAGGAGACGCTGATCATGGCTTCCTCCGTGACCTTCCGGTTAATTGTCACTACTGAATCTTTAATACTTTAAACATATACATCACTTATTTTGCTCCCAAATCAGTGGCTTAATAAATATCAACATACACATTACATTATGTTAATCTTCAATGTATTTTTGAGCAGTCAAAAGTATATTAAAAATTAGAATAAAATTAATTTTCACCTTCTCATTCTTAAGCTGCTGGCTAATGTCATTTTACAACATGCTATCATGTTCTATGAATTGACATTTTGCTATGAATTAATGAGCTCAGTCATTTATTTACTGTCTTGGGTGTTACCCATTATCTTTTCTTTTTTCCTTTTTTTTTTTTTTTTTTGGTTTTTCAAGGCAAGGTTTCTCTGTGTAGCCCTGGCTGTCCTGGAACTTACTCTGTAGAACCAGGTTGGCCTCAAACTCACAGAGATCCGCCTGTCCTTGCCTTCCATGTGCTGGGATTAAAGGTGTCCATTATCTTTTAAATTGCTATAAAACTCCATACATCGTACTGTGAGAACCCAGTGAAGTCAGAAATGTACCAGGCAGATTTTCTTTTGAATGGGATCATGTAACAATAACAAAATATTGAATCAGTATCTCTGATATGCCAGCCACCTTCACTGGGGTCCGTGACAGTGGGCTTATGAAAACTTGCAATGTTGGAATGTATCCAAGGAAAACCTAGCCTTCTGCCCTTGAGTAACTGAAGACCTGGTACCACCATCATCCATGGAGCTAGAAAGCAAGACTCCTTAGTTTCCTAAGCCCTGGCCAGAGGCAACTGGGGTTTTGGAAGCTCTGTCTTATCATATCTCCTTGCAACCTTCTAGAACTGTCCAGTGACTCTAAGGCTCCACACTAAGACTGTGTGGCCTGGCAGTCACTGTCTCTGACTATTTAATTAAGCCCTGAAGGGCTCTTAACCCCGCTCTGAGCTCCATGGTTTGAGTTCACATAACACAGAGATGGTACTCCCACGGGGAGGATGTTCAATCTCCTGGAAACCCTGTGTCACGGCAGGAGGGTGCCCTGTGTAGAACATGGTCCCAGCTGGAAAACTCACAGCGGGTGAGGCTGAGTTTGGAAAGGTTAGAGGTTCATCCTGCTGCTCCCAGAATCACAGATGCACTGGAGGACCAGCAGGGAGCAGGAGGACAGAAGTGCAAGAGGGCTCAGCAGGGATGCAACACCGGCTGAGCTGGCTGGCCTGGCCTTGGTAGTAAGAACCTAAGACGCTGAGATTCCCACAGGCCTTCTTCCAGGCAGCTCCAGGCATTCCCCCATGCTCCTACATCTACTCACACTGGAAGGGTACTGCAAGGAAACGAGTGTTTCAAGGCAGTAGTTCAGCCACAGAGCACTTGCCTCGAATGCATGACACCCTAGGTTCAGTTTCAGCACTTAGAAAAAAATAAATAAGTAAATAAATAAAAAGGAAGGGAAGCTTTATACTTAAGAGATTAGGGCCAGAAGGAAAGACCTGTTACCGAAGCAGAAAAGCTGGGCCAGAAACCTCTTGCACCATTGACTAAGAGCCTGGAGGGCCCTGCAGCTGCGCGGGCAGTTTGAGACCAGGCGCTGGAAACGCAAGAAGGAACGTTGTGCCTTGTGCCAGGGAGGAGGTGGTCGCTGTTAGAAGCATTTACTACCCCTTTTTAAAGTTATAAAATACATCAGCAGTACAGGAAATGTCTGTGATTTCAGGAATTTCATTTCTATATTGAAATATATGGAACCTCAAGGTTTTGTACACTATTTATTTGTTTATTTGTTTTTGCTTTGTTTTGTTTATTTGGGAAGAGGGTGCTGCATGTGCCAGAGCACGCGAGTGAGGGTCAGAGGGCAACTTGTGGGAATTAGATGCTGTCCTTCTGCCACATGGGTTCTGAGGGAACTCAGGCTGCTAAGCGGGGCAGCTGGTCCCTACCTCTCACTGGTCTAGGGTTTTCTCAGTCTGTTCTGATATATCTTAAAGCCAACTGATCTTCATCTCTTGGCCATTTTCAAATTAGAAAGGCCCTTCTGTTGCTGGGCACAGTGGTGTATGCTGGGATGTCAGCTGGCGGAGGCAGGAGGACCAGGAGCTGTCTGAGTTCTATCTGTGGTGATATTTTGTTTGTGATCTAACAAATAAAGCTTGCCTGAAGATCAGAGGGTGGTGCTAGCCATAGAGGCCAGGCAGTGGTGGCACGCACCTTTGATCCCAGCACCTGGGATCTCATGCCTTTGATCCCAGCAGTAGGGAGGTGGAGACAGGAATATAAGGTGGGTGGAGACAGGATTCAGTAAGAAGTTTCCCTAGTGGCTGGCTGCTTTACTTCTCTGATCTTTCAGCATTTACCCCGATATTTGAGTCTGGGTTTTTATTATTAATACCAATTAGAATTGGTGCCACATACTTCTGTTGCTGAAGGAAAATCCCTGAGGAGCAGCTGAAGAAATGACAGGTTTATTTTGGCTCATGGCTCACGGACGTAGTCCATCATGGTGGAGAAGTCATGGCAGCTGGCCACAGCATTGTGTGCCACAGTCAGGAAGCAGAGAGATGAATTCCAGTGCTCAGCTCACTTCCTCTTTAATTTCAGCTCAGGATCCAGTCCATATAATGGTCCCACCTATGTTTAAAGTGGGTCCTTTACCTCAGTGGACCTTGTCTGGACCTGGAGATGCAGGCAATCATGAGTCACCTGCTGTGGAATAACCCTTCTGTACACTGTAAAGATATGTTGATCTCGTTAATAAAAAGTGGATTGGCTGATAGGTAAGCAGGATTTCAGGGCAGAGAGGATGCTAAGAAGAAGGACAGTGGAGTTGGAGGAGTTGAGAGCCAGATGCAGAAGAAGCAATATGGGAAGTTCATAGATGAGGTAAACCAGCCTTGGGACAGCAGACATATTAATAAAAATGGATTAACTTAAGTTCTAAGAGCTGGTGGGAGACAAGCCTAAGCTATCGGCCAAGCATTTATAATTAATAATAAGTCTCTGTGTGGTTAGTTGGGAGCTGACTAATGGTCCCAATGAAAAACTCCGCCTACAGATGTGGGTACTGACAACCAAACCAGGGTCTTCTGCAAGAGCAATACTGGTTCTTAGCCACAGCGCCAGCTCCAGCATCCCTCAGTTCTTACCTACTAATCTCTCTCTTTCCTGGCCCCTTGGACCTGACACTCAGAACTGTTTTCCTACATCCCTGCTCCTCCCTTGGAAAACCGTCTAGGAATCCTTCACCCGCAGGGCTGATCCTGGTTTCTCCTACAAAGCATACAAGGAAGATATGGGTAATTTGCTTTTGGGAGCCAAGAGGGAGTTCTTCTTTTTCTTTGTTGATAAGGAATGTTGTCTATCTCAGGCTCCTCTTGCAAACATCTGTGAAAGCTGAACAGGGTTGTGGCTCACCCAATCACAGTCTTCACCAAAGAACAGGACCTGCCATTGGAAGCCTCAGCTTGGGAGCCTCTTTTTTGTCTTTGATACTTTCTAACGAGATCAATACTATAAAAAATGCAGAGAGGTCAGGATTCTAGGTGTTCGTGGTCTCGGAACTTTTAAAGGACAGCACACCATAATTATCCCAATAAGTCCCAGCTGGGACAACCTGAGGCCTCCAAAATCACCAGTGATGGTTTGAGTCTGAAGTGTCCCCACAGGCTCATGTTTTGAACATGTTCCCCAGCTGGTGACAATCTTTTGGAAACATATAGAACTTTTAGGAGGTGGAGCCCGGTAGAGGAAGTAGTCTGCTACTCTACTGTACTGTACTCAGGCCCCGGGTCCAGCTCTGCTCCACTTCCTGGTCCTTCGCCATGAGAACACATCTGTCACACACTCCAGTCACGCAACCAAGCTCTTTCCCCACCACGGCCAACTGAAACCCTCTGAAACTGTAAGCCAAAATAAATCTTTTTCTCCTTAAGTTGACCACAGCATGCGAAAGTTTGGAGTTTTTTAGTACGTGAGCCTCTTAGGCCAGAACTACCTAGATAACCAAAGGTATCTGCTTTCAGTTACCTGAGGAGCCTGGATGGGAAGACTGGGGTAATCACAGTGGATAAAGGGTTTGACCTCTAAGCCAGTCAGGACTGGTTGTAAATCTGGCATGGATATGATGTGGCAAACCCACACAGGCTGTCATCCCTACCTGGCCTATCCAAAGACTGCTAGACACAGGAAAATTGCAATGGCCTGGAAGGGTGACAGGAGAAAGATTCAGGGATGGATCCAGACTCAGTGTCTGAAATAGCGTATCTCTTTGGCTTGGCTTAGACCTGGTGATCGCCTCAAACTCAAATGTCCCAGGAATGAGTTCTTGTGCAAGTGGTCAACATTGCCAGATGCTTGGGCTGAAAACCATATCGTTCTTTCTTATCTCCACTAGGAAGAGTCTCCAAAGGACTGTCACTTGAGTGCAGATTATAGTGTCAAAAGAGGCTAGTACCCTGGCTCCTACCTGGAGGTGACTGAGAGAGAACTTAGCCAACAAAGAGGTTCTTGCAATGTGCTCTGCTTTCACTGCTGTGGAAATGACTGTAAATGTTTAGGGGCTCAAAGTATCCTGCTCATGTTTAGTTTATTCTAAACATGATGCTACTCTGTCACATTTGAACATTTAAATATATTTAAATATTGTCTGTCCTTATCTTCCTTCCTTCCTCCCTCTCCCTCCCTCTCTCTCTCTCTCTCTCTCTCTCTCTCTCTCTCTGTATGTGTGTGTGTGTGTACACCTGTGTATACACATGTGGAGGCCAGAGGTCAGCTTCAGGTATTTTCCTCAATCATTTGTTGTCAGAGACCAGCTTTGACAAAAATACCACTTACCAGGGTAGGGGCATGGGGATTAAAAAATAAGTAAAAAGTACAAAGACACAAGTAAAAATAGTAAAACAGAAAATATAGGATAGTAGTATCAGGAAGGAGTTTCAGTGAACACTGAAATTCGCCTGTGCTTAATTTTCCATACACTTTTATACTCCAATACAACAGGCAGACAAAGACAAAAGGCTGCTTTAACATGATACAAAGGACAACATGAATGGTTACTTGCTTCAATACTTTTAGCCATCAAACCATTAACCCATGAGAAAAGCATTCTGTTGTTTAGGCAGTGAACCCACCCTAGACCAAGTGGCGAAAGGCAGCCACTCCCAAAGTCAAACCTCATATTTCAAAAGAAGAAGTATGCTTGAATTAAAGGCGTGTGCCACCACCCAACTTGTCACCAACTCTGAACAAGCCAAAACCCTCTGACCTTCAGACAAGGTGGCAATAGGCTCACATTTTTGGGCGCCCACAATTTGCCACCTTATCTTTTGCGACGGGGTCTCTCAGTCAACATGGAGTTTGCCATTTGAACTACAATGACTGGCTAGCAAATCCTCAGGATCCTCCTGTCTCTGTCCCCCATATGCTGACACTGTACCCACCCAGTCCTTTTAGGTGGGGATCTGAACTTAGATCCTCAGGTAGCAAGGCAAGCACTACCCACTGAGCCATCTCCCCAGCTCCTGATCTTGACTCTTGCACAAGCTTAATGTTTAAGCTTTGTAATGTATTAATGAAGCATCTTTATGAATGGTTTTTAATCACAGTGATCCTAAGGTATGGTAGGTATCTGCATAGGCATTGTCCCTATTGTTTGCATTGAACAATACCTATTGTTTTTCACTGCTATCGTTGTGGCTTCCTGTGGTTATTCATTCTCAAAATGAAGGCTCTCATGATCTAGTCTGAGGACCCCCTTATGCCCTAGTGTAGGCCACAGAACCCAGTCTCTCCCTCACACTGCCACTTCTTCCAAGTCACCCCCTGCTGCCAGCTTCACAGTGCAATTATCCCTTCTTTGGGGCAGGGGATTACTAATTCATCCATTTCTTCTTACATCAGAACCTCTAAACCCCCGAACTACACATCATCCTCGGAACAAGCAGTGTGTGTGTGTGTGTGTGTGTGTGTGTTTCCCTCCAAGGAGAAGATCCATAAATTCTCTTCTCAATGAATCCATTGCTGTCTTCTCCAAAAAGACTGACTGTCATTTTGATCAAAACTGTCATTATGTTCTTAGAATAATCAGTCAGCATCCTGATTTGTCCCTCACCCCAGTCTCCTCCACCAGTCCATTCTGTACAGTAACGTCATCTTGCTGTTTCCATCGAGCAGGAGAAAGGTTTGGCGGCCTCAGCTCCCCTCCACTCTTGTAGTCCGCACAGTTCCTTCAGCTTTACCCTGCCAGCTCACTCTTTCTTCCCTTTCTCCACTCGATGCTTTCTTACTTGGAGAAACTCTCTGGCCCCTTCTGCTGTGGAGCAATCTTTGTACACTGTAAGTATGTATTACTCTCATTGGTTAATAAAGAGCTGACTACTGGCCTATAGCTGTGCAGGAGGAGATTTGGTGGGAGAGCCAGACTAGGAGGACCCTGGGAAGCAGGGTGTGGTCTTGAGAGTCACAAGTCAGAGGAAGTAGGACATGTAGAAAATGAGGTAACAAACCATGAGCCACATGATAGAACTTAGATAGAAATATGGGTTAATTTAAGTAGTAAAAGTTAGTTAGTAATAAGCCTAAGCTATTGGCCAAGCATTTATAAGTAATATTAAACATGGGAGCTGGATAGTGGTCCCGATGAAAATCTTCCCCTACACCTTTCTCCACAACCAGCAATTGACCAAAGTTAAGACCAGTCTAGCGGTGGTAGAGATTTTAATTTCAGAGGACCAAGTAATTGAATGGGGGAGGAAGGCTAAAAAAGAAAATGTCCAGCAGGGCAGTGGTGGTGCAAGCCTTTAACCCAGCACATGGAAGACAAAGATAGGTAGATCTTTAAGAGTTTGAGGTCAGCCTGGTCCACAGAATGAGTCCCACGACAGCCAGGGATGCACAGAAACCCTGTCTAGAAAAACCGATAAAATAAAAAATGTCCAAGTAAGAATTGTCTGCACGTTATTTAACCCCTTGGAAAAGAATGAGCTCTCAAGGTGCCTTAGTGAGAACCTCTCCAAAGTAAACGAAAGCAGAAACCTGCCAACCGTGGTTTCTAGCCTTTTGTATCCCACTAGCTTCACCAAAGGGCGGTGCTGTGGGATAACCCTTCTGTATGATGCTATGAATATATGTTGCTCTCAATGGTTGATAATAATAACTGCTTTGGCCTATAGCAAGGCAGAACATAGCTAGATGGAGGAGCCCACCATGCCTCTTATTTTTAATAAAGATGAAACAGATGCAAAAGACCAAGACCTGGGCTGAAGACTGGGATGCTCAGCAAAGTCAGGTTAGCTTTTCTGGAGATGCAAGTAGGGTCCTTCAGGAGTCCTGAACACCTGGGGGGCGGCATTCACTATTACTGGAAAGCTACTACCAGGATGTAATATTCTGATTTTTTTCCCCTCTATTATAAATTGATTTTTCTGTCCTTGCCAAATCCTTTCCATCCACTTCCTTTGTAGATGGTAACCTTGATGGCCTGATTCTGCCTCCGGCTGCACACTCAGGAATGCCTGCCTATTAGACTCCTTTGTAAAGTTTAATGAACATTGAGGAAGGATGGGAAGAGAAGGTCAGAGCCTCAGGTTGTATCACAGAACCAGTGACAAGACCTTGAATGGGAAAGCTACCCAGAGAGCCCCGCAGAGGAGAAACCCAAACCTTGCTCAGCAGAGCCTCTGACTTGGCCCTTCAGAGACTAAGCACTGCCTTGCTCCCACCAATTAAAACCCTCTTGCCCTTTCCACGCTTGCACACTGGTTGAGACAGATGGCCCAATTTGTCAGCAACCAAGGCCCAGCCCACCAGCTGAGCCACCTCATTCACAACAGTAATGCCTCCCAGAGAAGATTCCCCTTTCCTATGGATGCTGGAGCGATTGTTTGTGGCTGGCAGCTGTAATTACTTTTTACTGTAGGTGGGTAGCTGATCCAAAAGCTAAACTCATAGGGCCGCTGATTTCTAAAGGGCTTTGAAACAAGCAATTTTCAGGCAGTCGGCACAGCACGTTTAATAAACTTTCCACACAGGTCAATTGCTTTCTCTGTGGTAAAGAGCCACAGGCTAAGTGTGGATTCCTGGATGGGGACACTTTGGACCTGCAAGGTTGTTTTTCTTCAGCTTTCCTTTGTTTGTGAATAGAACCCGAGAAAATTGTGTTTGCAGGTATTCATGGGCTTGTAGGTAATTTGTTCTGGCTAGAATAAGGAGTATCCTCCATGGTTCATTGTTGAGTGTTTGGTCCCCAGATGGCAATGTTATTTTGGGAGGTTCTGGAAACTTTAGATGTGGCTTAGCCTGAGGAAGTAGGTCACCAGGAGTATGTCCTGGGGGCGGTATGTTATCCCAGACCCCCTTTCTCCTGATCACCATGGAAGTCTATACATTCCTGCTGTCATCATATTCTGCTCCCACCCCTACTCCCCCGAGCCCTGGATCAACAGACCAGGGACCGAAAGCCCTGAGAGCATGATCCAAGACAAATGTTTTCTCCTTTAAGTTATTTATAACAAATATTTGATCACAACAACAGTACATCTAACCCTGCATTGGCAACCTTTCTAGCTACCACCAAAAGGCAACTACAAGAAGGAAGGATTTATCTGGGCTTGCAGTTTGAGGATACAGTCCACCATGATGGGACAGTCTGGCAGCCAGGGTGGCCCTAGCTCTGACACCAGGAGCTCGATGCAGCTGGTCCCATTGCATATGTGGTCAAACAGTCAGCATGAACCCTGGCGCTCCCTTCTCTACCTGTTTTCTCTTTTACTTTAGCTTGGGATCCCTGCTGTGGGACAAATCACTCATATGCAGGGTTGATCTTCCATCCTTGGTGAAAGTTCTCTGGAAATGCTGTGTCGGACATAGCAGGAGGTGTGTCTCCTAGGTGATTCCAAATCCAGGCAAATTGACAATGAAGATTCACCATTCCTGCAGAGAAGTTAAGGAAAGATTTCAATCCAGTAGATCTTTCAATCTGAGTTTCTAACCAGATTACTACTATTGTAGTAAAATAATAATAATAATCTACTGTAGATTATTTTGCAACAAGCTCTCCAGGTGGGACTTCCAGAGTACAGGAAGAAACTACAAGAGTTGACTAATGGAGTCACATGAAACTAGAAGGCTCCTGTACAGTAAAGGGAACAAGTATAGGAAGGGACAACCTACAGAATGGAAGAAAATATTTACCAACCATAAACCTAGTAGGGAAATAATATCTAAAATCTATAAAGAAGCCCAAAAATTAAACACCAAATCCAAATCACTCACTCGATAAATGTGCTGATGAATTTAAAAAATGTCCAACTAACTTAGCTATTAGAGAAATGCAAATGAACAATACATATTTTTTAAAAATGTCCAATGGCCAGGCGGTGGTGGCGCACGCCTTTAATCCCAGCACTCGGGAGGCAGAGGCAGGCGGATCTCTGGGAGTTCGAGAGCAGCCTGGTCTACAAGAGCTAGTTCCAGGACAGGCTCCAAAGCCACAGAGAAACCCTGTCTTGAAAAAACAAAAAAATAAAAATAAATAAATATAAAAATAAATAAAAATGTCCAATAAACTTAGCTATCAGAGAAATGCAAATGAAAACTTCATTAAGAGTCCATCCTACTCCAGTAAGAATGGTTATCATCAAGAAAACAAATGACAAACCTGGAGAGCTGGCTCAGTGAGTGGTTAAGAACACTTACTGCTCTCACAGAGGACCCAGGTTCAATTCCCTGCACCCACATGGTGGCCCATCAAAATCTGTAACTCCAGTGTCAGGGGACCTGACATGCTTTTCTGGCCTCCACAGCCACCATGCCTGCATGTAGTGAATAGACACACAAGTAGGCACAACACTAATACACATCGAACAAAATAAGTATATCAAAAAACATTAGAGAAAAATGCTGGTGAGGACGTGGGGGGAAAGGAATCCTTTCACTGTTAGAGGGTGTATGAACTGGTGCCGTCAGTATGATGGAAATTAATATGAGTGCTTATTAAAATGCTGAAAATGGGACCTGGAAAGGCAGCTCAGTTGGTGAAGTGCTCTCTGTACAAACCTGAGGACCAGAGTTCAAGTCCCAACACCCACATAAAAACAAAAGCAAACAAGACAAACAACAATGACAACAAACCCAGGCCCTGTGGTAGGCACTTACAATCCCAGCACGGAAATACAGAATTGAATTTATGGTACTAGAGCCTTCATGTGGTAGAGAGAAAGCAAACTAAACTTTCAAATGAAATAGATGATCTTGCAATCAAATAAACAGCTACAGATTTATTTTCCGACAAGGAAATCGCATGATTGCAGCCCTTCCCAAAGATCAGCTTCGGCTAACTCGAACTCTGCCCTTCTTTGAGCAGCTTGAACCTCACAGAACTCGTTTGGGAAGTATCTTTCCTACAGCAACTTCCTTTTGGGAACAGTTCCATTCCCATAGCTTGGCACGTCAGAGTAGAAGACAGGGGCTAGAGAGATGGCTCAGCAGTTAAGAACACTGACCACTCTGGCTGCTTTTCCAAAGGACTTGGGCCCAATTCCTGGCACCACATGGCAGTTCACAGCTGTCTGTAATTCCAGTTTCAGGGAGTGTGGCATCCTCATACAGACATACATGCAGGCAAAACCCCAATATACATTTTTAAAACCCCAGTAATCATTTTAAAAATCAATCAATCAATTAATTAAAAAAGAGTAGAAGACATTTTTGGGTATTAACATTTAATCAGCTAATGATAGAAAGACATTTGAAGAAGTCAGAATCTACTAGTCTATGGATTATTAAACACAGTCACAGAATAAAGGAGAAAAAAAGAACAAGACCAAATTACATGACTCAGCAATTTTGAAACATGATCTAAGCAACTGGAAATAAATTCCAAAAACTTCTCAAATATGTGCTATGTAAACTAGCAGAACTGACACACAAAAGAATATTTTTTTATGTATACAACATTCTGCCTCCATGTATGCCCACACGCCAGAAGAGGGCGCCAGATCTCATTACAGGTGGTTGTGAGCCACCATGTGGTTGGTGGAAATTGAACTCAGGACCTCTTAACCACTGAGCCATCGCTTCAGGCCCAAAAGAATACTTTTAATTTTGACTAGAAGTTTAAAATATTTAAAATATTCATAAAAATTTTAAATATGTAACCGAAATAAATGTGAAACTCTGGAGGTCATTGTCTTCTGATGGATGAAACGCTAAGATTTCACACAGCTTCCCGAAAACCAATGACATGGCTGGATCAGCCCAGGAGGAGAGGGCGGTCTAGAGGAAGCAAATCTGCTCGTTAAGCCAGGAGATGATAAGAAAAAGGACAAGCCTCCCAGGAGCGAGCAGGAGTGAAGTTAGCTCAGCCAGGATCTCCAGGTAGCAAATAGATTAGTTAATTAATTAAAAAGGGAGATGTGGTTGAGCGGAGCCCGCGAGCTCCTATCGTTCAGTTCTCTTTGACTGGCATCCCCTGCTGAGGTCAGACGCAGACTTAAGGATCCACAGCCCGTGTTCACATCACCAGTCCAAACCTTATCGTCGACTATGCTGTAATTCCATTCCAACTCACGAGGGATCCAAACCTCCATGAATAATGAACGGTACTGAAAGCAATACGCAAACCAGCCGCAACTGAATGTGGTCTAGTAAACATCACAGAACCTGCAGCCTTCAAGAGAACTCCCCTATTGGTCCTGGGATGAGATGCCAGTGTCCATCAGCATCAATCCTTGGCAAGGGGGAGTGGAGGACTGGACTCGTAGCTCTGTGGTAGAGCGCTTGCCTAGCGTGTCTAAGGCCCTAGATATGATCCTGGGCACTGGCAAGAGGGACATTAAAAACAATCTCGCATACTCTAGTGTCTCAGATCATCTGAGCAAGAAAGAGACAAAATAATTGTACTTAAGTCTGGTTTGGTACCAAAGTATAATTGAGACAAATTCCAAAATTCACGCGGGGAATCACAATGGTTTATCCTTGACTCTTTTTTATTACAGTTTTTAAAATCACGTGTATTTATTTAATGCATGGGGATGGGGTTGGGTGAAGGTGTATGTACCCAATGACAAACCTGTTGTCAGAGAACAACTTGTGAAAGTCAGTTCTCTATGAGTCTCAGGGATTTAACTCAGGGTGTTGGGCTTGGTGGCAAAACCCTTTCCTGGCTGTGCCATCTTGCCAGCTCTCAAGTTTTAAAAGAGCTGAAAAAAAACCCAAATCTTTTCTCTGCCCCAATTCCAGCCATGTTCCTGATGAACAGAAGTCCTGAGCTTTGCGTCATCGGGGGGGGGGGGGTAAAAGAGGAACATTCAGGTGTATCAGTAGGGGCTGAGAGAAAATTCCAGGGTAGAGCTGCAGGCTGTCTGTGTTCCATCCTTTTCCAGCTATATAAAAAGAACAAAGCAGACTGTTAGAACCCACAGCCGTGGCTGAGTGGCTGACGACAGCTTTGACGAACTGTATGAACCAGCACTCGTACACAATCCCTTCAAAGCGCTTTCTGGTGGTGTTTGAAGCTTTTCAGAAGCCAAGTGAGCTCCCTACCTATAGCCATTTAGAAGATGAAATGTCTATACTTATAAACATTTCAGTAAATAGATAATCATTAGGATCGATGAACAAAGTTGAGGGTACGTGCCTGTTGGGAGTAGGGGTTCCTTTTACTTCTTTTCCAGAAAGTTTTAAATGATTATAAGGACTTGGAGCTAGAGAGATGGTTTAATTGGTAAGAACACTTACTGCGTGTACCTGAAACCCTGGGTTCATCTCAGCATTTCCCCACAGAAAGAGTTACTGAAGAGAACAATATTCAAAATGCTGTATAAACTTTGGAAAGACATGTCCGCTCAGTGAGCAGGTGTCCTCTTAATTTGTGTAAGAATCACCTCCTGCCACTAGCAGATACTCTAGCCTGGGTTTCAGTAACACCATTTACGACGCATAAATGGCATTCCTCAACTTCACAGTGATATACTGGCTGTCTTAGCATAGATACTGGGGAGTCTCCGAAGTCTGCGGATAGGAGTAATTTCTGGAGGCATCTGTCAGGCTGGATTTGTAAATCATGAAACATACCACCTGTAACTCAGCCAATGCAATCTATTCATAATGAGTGACACACACAAAACAAAGACAGGCACAGCCAGAGAAACTTGAGATTACCTATTTGGTTCTGCTTTGGGGCAAGGAAGCCAGGGCCCAAATTCAGTACCTTGCCCAAAGCCACAGGCAAAAAGAATAGCAAAGGACCTGAATCTTGACTCCCTCTTCCCAATCTGTGTTCGTCCACATCCATAGCATTTATCCACATCGCCATGGTGGCCTCACAGCCCAGCTACTGTGCTGTGCTAGCTCACCACTCAGGAGCCCACCTTTGGGTTCCCATCACCACCTTTTAATTCCCAGAGAGCCACACCTGAGTCACTTCAGCTCCTCTGTCTGGGATTCAGGTGAGGAATCCCATAACTCTCTAGATAAATTAGCTCATGTACTTCTCAGACCAGGCGGTAGCATTATAAAGCGGGCGCTAGAAGCCACAGGAAGAATAAATACTTTATTTGGGGATGGGGGAGCTCTTTCTAACGAGAAGATAAATCTGTATGAATTTTAAACATGAAATACACGAGAGTCAAAGAACTGTATAATTTATAAGGACTGGATCAAGCACTCCCACACACCTGCAGTAGGAAGCCGGTGCAGTGCCTTGGTACAAGCTCAGAGAGGACCTGGTTAAAAGGCTCCCACTGTCTTCCATGACCTACACACCAAGGTCACGTTACAACTGTATCCTAGGGGGGAAAAAACCCATGCTGCTATCAAAACACTATGCAGATGGTCCTGAGATACATTTAGCTTCCGCATATGACACCCGGTATATTATGAAGAAGATAATGTGAATCAAGGAGCAACTATTACAGCCGATGAATATGGAACAGAAACACTGCCAGCCAGAATTGTGAGAAAATCAAGCACAGTGGACAGAATTAGTAAAATAAATCCAAGGTGCTAGTTTTAGAAGCTCATGAACTGTTTCTGTAGTAAGGATTATGCACTGGAGAACAGTATAGAGATCTTGGAGGCTGAAGAGATGCAGGACTTTTTACCAAGAAGAGACTGAGTTAATATGTGGTAGGGACAGAGAGGATAAATCTAGAATTCTCCATTTTCACCCTCTCGTTCTACCATTCTGTTGAACTTTTTTTTTTTTTTTTTTATTAGACAGGGCCTCTCCACATAGCCCTGGCTGTCCTGGATCTCACTCTGTGGACCAAGTCAACCTCAAACTCACAGAGCTCTGCCTGCCTCTGCCTCCAGAGTTCTGGGATTAAAGGTGTGCACCACCACTCTCCCAGACCTTTTTAATGAATACAGCATCTGACAGGAGGGCCTAGGCGTTTCCCTGTGCGTCTTGACAGTGACTAATTCACTTACTGCAAATATCCTCAGTTCCTTAAGAATTCTCAGCATGGATTGGGCAGAGATCATGAAATTAGTTCTGAGAAATAGAGACTGGAGGGTGAATCTGGGTGAAATGACACTGAAGACTCTGAGTAAGCTGGGATTGTTCTACTTCTCTGCTGAGAACGTTAATATAATGATTATACAGATTTTTAAATAATTCCGCTTAAGTGAATGGGCGTTTTATGTATATGTCGGTGTACCATGTGTGTACCTGGCACCCGAAAAGGCCAGAGGAGGGTGTCTGTTGGAGCCCCTAGAACCGGAGCTGCAGATAGTTGTGAGCTGTCATGTGGGTGCTGAAACTGAACCCCAGTCCCCTGGAAGAACAACCATGGTCTTATTCACTGAGCCGTTTCTTCAGCCCCAGCAATTATAGACTTGACAATATCAGATGGTGGCGGCTTACCCTTGACCTGATTCTAATAACTGTCCTAGAATTAAGGCATTACACGTATGTTGAGGGAGAGAGGAGAGACGGAAAGCAAGATCACACATGTGCACAAGTTCTAATAAAGCGAATCCACGTGGGAAATACAGATGAAAAGTACATGAGAATTCTTTGTATATTCTTTAACTTCTGAAAACCTAAAATCGTCTGACATCTAAAAAGGATCTTGGTTCCACTTTCAGCACATCAGTGGAGAGAAGGTAGTTAAAACATTATGTAATGTTTCTTCTCTAAATGTCAGTTGTTTGCCATTGTATATGTGTCTGTGTTAGTGGACATGCGTGGGTGGTGTACAGCCTGTGCACAGTGGAGCCCAGAAAGAGGGTCAGAGCTGGAATTACCCAGGTTTGCTTCTTTCCTGGGAACTGGGACCTTTTTGTTGTTGTTGTTGCTGTTTTTTTATGTTTTGTTTAGTTTTGTTTTTTGAGACAGGGTTTCTCTGTGTAGCCCTGGCTGTAGACCAGGCTGGCCTTGAACTCACAGAGATCCCCCTGCCTCTGCCTCCCCAGTGCATGCCGGAGTTACAGGACAGCCAGGCCTATGTAGAGAAACCTTGTCTTTAAAAAAGAAAGAAAGAAAGAAAGAGAGAGAGAGAGAGAGAGAGAGAGAGAGAGAGAGAGAGAGAGAGAGAGAGAGAAAGAAAGAAAGAAAGAAAGAAAGAAAGAAAGAAAGAAAGAAAGAAAGAAAGAAACTGCAGCAGCCCGGGGATGCGCTCCACAGCGTCTGCTCGTTTCCCTAGCTCTACTACTCCATTCATCTCCTTATCTGGAATACCTGTGGCTTTGTCTGCTGCTTCTCCATCTTTTCAGCGGATTCCCGACACGCAGGGCTCTCTCCTCACACTGGAGGGCACTATCTACCCTAACAGATCCTGCAGCATCTTGCCTTTCCTGATGGGCCTTTGTTACAAACTAAACTCCTCCTCCCTCATGCTCTGTTCTCTTCACCTCTTCACCTGCATTCTCAGTGTCCCACACCCCCCTGCCCCCGTAGACTGCATTCCCTGGGGACATCCATATAGGGTACTGATCCTCCAAGCCAGCCCAGGTGCCCCAAGATTATGATCCTTCCAGCAGAATGGATTCTCCTTCTAGATACCTGAAGTGGTTAGTGGCTATTGTCTCCCTGCTTACGTTTGCTTTTCTTGCAGCTGAGAAGAGTCCCTTGAAAAGCAAGGTGCAGGTTGTCGTGCTTTTTTGTCACCTTGGTCTCTGGTCCAGAGCTGCATTCGTGATAGTATATCACAAATGCTTACCGAATGAGTAATCAGAGACCCACAATAGAAGTAGAATGTTGGAACAGGAAAGAGTGATCTAAGGGCTGAGGGAGCCCCAGGAGAAGAAGTATTTATGTGAACTGATTTCACATCTGAATTTAAGGATTTTAGGACTTTGAGCAAAAGATGACAGAAATGAAAAGTCCAGACTGGGGGAGCAACATGAATAAAGGACTGAAGAGGAGAAGCATAAAGATTTTTGTTTGTTTTTTGAGACAGGATTTCTCTACTTAATAGCCCTGGTTGCCCTTGAACTTGCTTTGTATACCAGGCTAGCCTTGAACTCACTGAGATCTGCCTGCCTCTGCCTCCCAGCTGCTGGGATTAAAGGCAGGCACCAGAATTGCCTAGCCAGCATAAAGATTTTGTTGTTGTTGTTTTGTTTTGTTTTGTTTTTCAAGACAGGGTTTCTCTGTAGCTTTGGAGCCTGTCCTGGAACTCCCTTTGTAGACAAGGCTGGCCTCGAACTCACAGAGATCCACCTGCCTCTGCCTCCCGAGTGCTGGGATTAAAGACGTGCGCCACCACCACCTGGCAAGATTTTTTTTTTTTAAAGACAATTTATTCAGCTGAAATTTGAGAAACAAAAAGGGTGAGTTTTAGGGCTGAAAAGGGCCAGATGATGGGGACCCTGAGGGAATTCCTTAAGGACCCTGGGCTTAATGAGAAATTCAGGTGGTGTTTGAGCAGGCCAATGATCCAGTTAGATGTGACTGAGCTGGGTTTTTTTTTCGAGACAGGGTTTCTCTGTGGTTTTGGAGCCTGTCCTGGAACTAGCTCTTGTAGACCAGGCTGGTCTCGAACTCACAGAGATCCGCCTGCCTCTGCCTCGAGTGCTGGGATTAAAGGCGTGCGCCACCACCGCCCGGCAAATATTTACTTATTTATTATGTATTATGTATACAATATTCTGTCTGTGTGTATGCCTGCAGGCCAGAAGAGGGCACCAGACCCCATTACAGATGGTTGTGAGCCACCATGTGGTTGCTGGGAGTTGAACTCAGGACCTTCGGAAGAGCAGGCAATGCTCTTAACCTCTGAGCCATTTCTCCAGCCCTTGAGCTGGGGATTAAACTAAGGGCATAGGATAGAATCAGGGATGGGAAAGTTCCAGAATGTGATTGTGCATCCATCCAAAATTCAGGCTAGAACTTACACCACAAAGAGACGAGGGCAGTGATGACTCAGGGCTGCCCCGGTGAGTGGGTTCAACGTCCTTATACAAGAGGCGTCAGAGATGCCTGGATCTGTCATCTCTTCTGCCACCTGAGGCACAGTATCTGTGTCCTTCTGTCTGTCCACCTCCTGCCGTGTGAGGGTGCAACAAAAAGGGCACCATCTTAGAAGTGGAGGAGGAGCCTTCATCAGAGAGGCGGATGGTGCCTTATTCTTGCCACAGAGCAAGCAGTGAGAAATAACGTCTGCTGTTCTGAAAGCCACCCCTCAGTGGCAGTCTGCTTTAGATGAAGCAAATGACAACAAACTGATAAAAATCTGTGATAGGGAAAGCAGAGATGGTTTGTTGACCTGTGTGGGAGGCAGAGGTGAGAAAACAGAGCCGGACAGAGTGGAAAGAGCATGGCAATGAAGAAACCGAGGGGGGACCCTTTCACCCTGGATTCCGTGGAGAGGATTCGCAGGGTCCATGCACAGGCAATGCACATCACCCTTAGCTGAGCTCTGAATGCAGCCTGCCCGCATTATGACTCGGCAACAAGCTCCACTAGCATTAGCTTCATCAGGCCAGCAGAAGAAACAAACTCTGCAAGCATTAGGCTCCATCGGGCCAGCAGAAGAAAGCAGTATTCTCAAGTGTCTAAAAGAAGTTGGGCATGTAGCCCATCCCTGCAATCCCAGCCACACAGAAAGATTACAAGTTTCAGGTCATGATCTTCAACAGATTAAAAATTTAGTAACACCTTTAGCAGAAATGGTAATTTAACAGGAAAAACAATTTAATATCTTAACCTGGAAGTGGTGGTCCCTACCTTTAATCCTGGCACTCAGGAGGCAGAGGCAGAAGCAGGTGGACCTCTATGTTCAAGGCCAGCCTAGTATACAGAGCAAGTTCCTGGACAGCAGAGAAACCCTGTCTCGAGGTTAAAAAAAAAAAAAAAAAAAAGTCTTAAACCCAGTCTATGTTCTGGGACTAAGAAGAAAAAGCAGCAAAGAGAACAAGCTGTCAGTTTGACTTTGGAAGTGTGATCACTTCTTGTGCCCACCAAACTCCAGCTGCAAGAAACCGAAACACCTATAAGTACTCTGCGTTCATTTACCATCCGTCCATCTAAGGCACTGGAAACAAACAGTTCAAAGGGGATCAGTTGTCTGGCTTGCCTAGGACAGAGGGCTTTCTCAGACCCAGCCAATGCTGAAACTAGGAGAGTTTGAAAGATTGTAAGAAAGCTCACTGCCTTGTGAGCCCATCAAATCAGACTCTGTATAAGGCTATATATTAAATGTACTTACATTAAGGAATATAGCCAGATATGGTGGCACACCTTTAATCCCAGCACTTGGGAGGCAGAGGCAGGTGGATGTCTGTGAGTTCAAGATCAGCCTGGTCTATAAAGTGAGTTCCAGGACAGCCAGGGCTACACAGAGAAACCCTGTGTCAAAAAAACAAAACAAACAAAAAAACCAACCAACCAACCAAACAAACAAAAAACAGTTGAGGCTAGAGAGATGGTTTGTAGGTTAAAAGCACTTGCTCTTAGCTGGTCTGCTTCCGTAGTTCCAGTTCGATTCCCAGCACCCACATAGGCGCTCACCACTGTCTGCAACTTCAGACCAGGAGATCTAGCGTCTTCTTCCAGCCTCCATGGGCACCAGGCACACACATGGTGCAGAGATACAGATGTAGACAGAGAACTCACACACAAAAAATAAAAAGGTTTTTTTTTTTTTTTTTTTTTTTTTTTTTTTAAAAAAGTATTGTTTAAGGTTTTAGTCTGTTCATCTGTTCTTTCCATAAGGCGGGCGAACAGTCAGTCTTCCTCTCTAAAGGGCAGAGAGTTCATGGTTCTACAGTTTGCAGTCCTGCCACATTCAGGGACCATGCGATCCTCAGAATTGCATGAGATAAATTTTTTCACACAGCCACTGAAGGATTCCAGGCTCTGAAGACTTCTCTGCTCCACTTCCCGCAGCAAACGTAGCCTCCTAGCATCAGCTGCCAAACACTGACTGTATGTTAGGGCCAGGAATGGTGGTTGCTATGTCGAGATTATGCAAAGTTCCACGTTCTTTTGCAATGTCCATGAACTCTCAGCGCTCTGACATTAACTTGATAGGCACTCATGGTGACGGTTTAATATTGTTTAAAAGGTGTGCAAGTCAACAATTGTTCAAAGCCAGTTAGATTAAGAAGAGCAATAACTTGAAAATCAGAATGTATGGCAAGTGGTTTAAAAAAAGAAAAACAAACTGTTTCTAGATGCATCATCTAATCGGAAAATCTACACTTGCTGAGTGCGCCCGTGTTAGTCAAAGACAAATGGATACACCCATGTACGCAGATGTGGATCAATCCAGGAATCCTGCAGGGGCACAGCAATGGCGAAAGCCTGGATACACAAACCAGGGCAGCCAATTACCAAGGATTCAGGAAACAGAGAGGCCAGCCCTTGTCGGCTTTATTGGTCTCACAATTCATTGACTCCTCTCTCTCTGTAGCCATGGCAACACCCACACCAAGGCGTTCCAGAATTCACCTTTGGATATCCAGGATCCACCGAATGTGCACCTACGCAGCTCAAATAAAACCGAGATATCACCACCCACTGAACTAAAACAACCGTGACCTTTTTCCACTTCCCAGATTTCGAATTCAACTGGTGAACTTCATTTTTCCTTCATTCTTTCACCACAGAAAAGAAGCTAAGTCCTGAACTACGGCTTCTTTGGCTACTTAGATTCTTTTTTAACGGAGTGGGCATCATCGAGGGATGAAAACCGGATGCACACACACGTACACATTTGCCTAATAAAGGCAAATAAACGGATACGATCAAAATCTCACTCTCGTAGCGTGCGTGTAGGGCACTGTTTTGCCCCTCTAGGACCCTTGTATCTGGAGTGGAGATACAGTTTCCAGCAAGGTCGTTTGGGGTACAGTTACAATAAAAACAAAACGCATTAGGAGCCCGCGGGATCGCGCACAGCATGAGCAAAAATCATGACGTATTTTATTCGGGCGAGCTTTCCAGAAAGACCCTCCAGCTCGAACAAGATGCCTAGAAAGCGAGTCTCATTTCTGCTTATAGAAACGGAATCGAATCGTGTTCCCGGATGCCCAGCTCAGGACCCAAACCAAGCGGTTTTATTAGGGCGATATCCAAACCCTCCTGAGGAGTCCTCCTTCCCGAGCAGCCAAACCTGCCCTGGGCGTCAGCCCGGAGCCCTTAGCTTTCCCTCTCCAAGTCACATCCCTGGGACCTGTGCAGACGCAACCCACGGCCAAGAAAAATAAAGAAGAAAACCCCAACAAAACTCCTCTCGCGGAGCTTTTTATCGACAGGTCGAAGTGGGGATAAAAGCCGCTCCGTGTGCGCGCTGCCCCTAGTAAAGATGGCGGCCATAGGCGGAGCCGCTCCCTCCGGAAATCCGCGGGTTGCCCGGCCAACCAGGACCATTCACGCGGAGCCCTCCACGCCCGCCGTGGCTTGACGCATTGCAGGTGCGGAGCGGCCAATCAGGCAGCTTGACTCTTTCCGGCCAACCACTGCAGGGTCCCTCTGGCCTATCAGAGAATCCTTGTCAAACTCTTACGAGGAAAGAAACCTCAGCAGCGCCAACTAAGCAACCGGCTACAGCCGGCGTTTGGTAGCAGCGTGTACGACCGGAGCTGTGTGCTCCTCCGCGGAGAGATATAGTGCCCTCGCCCGGCCCCGCCCCGCCCGCCGCACATCAAGAGTTGAGTTAGAGTTCTTGCTCTTCCTCTCCTCGAAGTGGGGTTTGGACCCTCTGAAACGCATACCTAAAAATAATACCAAGTTCCTGTGGCGTGTCCAGTGTCCCTTAAAGGAAAGATCTGGAGCGACCCTCGCTGATTCCCTTGCTCGCTGGTGGCGCTTTTTTTTTTTTTTTTTTTTTGCT
The DNA here is from genome assembly GCF_950005125.1 of Chionomys nivalis. Lineage (NCBI taxonomy): Eukaryota > Metazoa > Chordata > Mammalia > Rodentia > Cricetidae > Chionomys > Chionomys nivalis. The sequence continues at coordinate 26,754,240 of NC_080095.1, read as the reverse complement.
GTCGCCAGGCGCGGTAGTGAAAACAGTTGCCAGCGAGGAAGGAGAACCGCTCCCCACGTCCTAAAATCCTGGCTCGGATTGACCCCTGTTCAGAAGCGCAGGGTTCAGCACCCCCACCCTCGGAGAAGCACTCCCATGGGCACTTCTGTTTCGAAAAGGACCAGCAAAGTCCTTCCCAAGGCTGGGCTTCCCCGAGGGTCTAGGGGAGAGGCTTTGATAAAAAAACATTCCGACGGCCCGGTTCTTTCACAGGACGCCTAAACACGTTGTAAACTCTTGTCACGCCTTAACTCACAGCAATTTGAGAAGCAGAGCTCAGAACACACGACCTAGCTGGGTTTCAACTACAGGTTCTGCTCACTTTCTAGAACTGGACAGCTGTGAGGTTGCCCCTGGGGAACTAACTTCACAGCCTAGGAATCAGAGAAGAAATGCTACTTGGTTATAATCACGGCTGAAAAAATCCAGCTAAGGAAGTGAAATTTGGGGATTTCTTAAAGTTGCCACTTACGCTCCAAACATCTGTGATCTTGTTACACAGGGTTTGGATGATCTGTTTTTTGCTGCAACTATCATTCTTCAAAGACTAGTCTATAGTGGATCTCACTGGCATTCCTACCGGTGTCTGCATTGCCTTCCTGCAGAATTTATCCTTAGATCCAAAGCTGTAGCTGCCAATTGTTTATTGCTGTTTCTTAAACTCAGAGTCTCGTTCAGAAAGGAGAAAAGCAGTGATTTTTCTTTTTGGAGGCCGTTAGTAGCCGCTCCTAAAATGTTTACCAAGTGGGCAAATAACTTGGCACTAGCATGCAGCCGTTTCAGCTCAGAAATATCTGCCTGTAGAAACAATCTGTCGCATTTCTTTTGTGGCATACCTGGAGTAGGAAGTATCTACGGTGACTTAACTTGTATCAACCCAGATTGTGAAGTGAGAACAGAGATCTGAGACTACACAAATGAGGAATTCTTGGGTAAGTTCCTCTGTTCCTGAAACCTCTGGTGTCTAGATTGCGGAATGAGAGGATCAGATTAGATGAATTCCAGATTGCCTCCCAGCGCTAATATTTGATTCTGCTATGAAGAAATTGAACCATAACCTAATTGTGTCGTGTTTAGAACTGTTCCTGTTTACAGTACTTTCAACTTTTCAAAGTGGCTTTTAACTTTCTTTTCAAATTCAGTCTTCAAAGTATTTCGGGGGTGGGGGCTCTGAATTTACAAAGAAGTTCGATCATCTAGAAAGCCTGTCACTGATTTATCTAAATATGAAATAGTCTTTATAGCATGTTACTTCAATTCTAGTACATAGGAAAGTTGTTGGGTATTGTCCCTGGGATCAGTGAGTTGTGAGCTCCTTCAGGATGGGGCCTCTTCAATATGTGCTTATATTCCCTATACTTTGTTCATTTGCTTTTGCTTTCTAGCCCAGTGATGGCCTGCTGGAGGTCTGAAGGAATGGTCAGTGGTAGAAGGATGTAGAATGGATCTGAGGGATTAAAAAAATCAACTAATACTCATGGAACGTCTACAATACAGAAGTTTGTCTTCTTGCGTTATCCCCACTTTTGTTTTTTGCTGTTGTTTTGAGACAAGAGTTTCTCTGCGTAGCCCTGGCTGTCCTGGAACACAGGCTGGCCTCGAACTCGGAGATCTGCCTGCCTCTGCCTCCCGAGTGCTGGGATTAAAGGTGTGCGCCACTTTCCGGCTCACTTTTGATTTTCGTAAGGAAATATCATTATGGAGCAATCATAAATCTTAAATTTCAGCATTGGTTTCTAAACTCTCTTTTGTATATATTACATTTTTTGAAGAATACAAAGATTTAGAAGAAACTCATTTTTAAAAAATCTGAGTCACTCAAGTCTTTGGCTTTCCACACTGTCTTTGCTTCTCTGGTCTTTTGTGACGAGGTAATGTCCTCCCACAGCTTTTTCCTTTCCTGCTTTGTGGTATTTTGGAGGGATAGATATCAGGATCGCTTATTGAGTAGGCATGGCCTCCCCTAGACTCCATTTATACAAGTGTCATTTGGCTCAGTGGCACTCTATATTCTAAAGGGTTGACATCTGGAGAAGAACAAAACTATTGATTCAAATCCGTGAACATCTTTGCCTCCACGTGTCTCCCGACTCAGGGAATTCTGCACAAACTCCACAACCAAACTGTTGAGTATGCCGAACTTTCTAACCCAAAAGGGACCAGAGAAAAGCTGCCTGGTTGGACTTTCCCATTTTCCTGAGAAGAAAACTAAGTCCTGAGAAGTGAGAAGTAGGGGATGGGACGGAGCAGGCTTTAGAATCATGTGACTCTGCTCTTCCCTCTGACTTTCAACCTCTGGAAACCTTGTAATCAAAGAGTGGTTACAATAAGGAAAGCAGGCGGTGTTATCATTCTTAGGGCCTCCCAGTGACTGTGGAAAATCTTAAGATGATTTTGCTTTGGACTTTGTTATTTCACTTAAGGACTGGCCGTGCAGAACTGTTCTCCCAGCTAGGCCTTATCTATACTGCTTGTTTAAAATCTTTGCCCTTCATCTAAGTTGCTGACACTGTCTTGTGTTAAGCCTTATGGTTTCTTTACTTCTGTCTTCTTCAGGGTGGTTCTATTTCCTTTCCTCAACCCTAGAAGAATAGCGAGAAGCTTATTTTTTGAGTTGTGTGACAAAGGAATGTAGCTACACAGTAGCTTGTGTAAAATCCTGAAGGGACTTTTAGAGGTATGGTAAAGTGTCAATAATTAATAATCATAAATGGGGCTTGGTGTTTATGCACCCATATTCCCAGTGCTAGAAACACTGAGGCAGGAGGATGATAAGCTTGGGATCAGCCTGGGCTACATAAAGAGACTGGGGATAAGGAGTTTGAGAGGAGGAGAACTAAAAAGAAAAGAAGAAAAAAAGAAAGAACAGGGGCTGGGGGTGTAGCTCAGTTGATGGAGTGCTTGCCTAGCATGCATGAAGCTCTTGGTTCAAGCCCCAGCCGTGGATGAAAAGCCAGACTTGCTGGTGCTCACCTGCAATCCCAGCATGGGGAGGTATAGATCAAAAGTTCACGGTTGTATTTTTGCTTTTCATTGTGCAACTTCTACCTGGTGTCTTAAAAGGTTTTCCCAGGTGGTTCAAACAGGTGTGACTGGACTTGTTTAGTATACTGTGCTCTTTCCCAGATCAAAGTGCTCATTTTGTGGCTTTAGCAGCACCCTGACTCCCTAACCTAGCAAAGGTTAAGAGGGTAGGAATGGCTTGGCAGGAGCCTGTAGTCTTGCCATCCAGAGCATTGCTTGCAATGGGTATGCAAACCACCAAGTAGGGACACAGTGCTGAATACTTTTGCTCAGCCTCCCACCTTTCCTTAGACTTTGGAAATGCCTCTATTAGAACCACTCACTAGACCATTTACAATAGGTCTTCATGGCACAGTTCTGAGTCTTTCTGTTTCCAACTTGGTGTGAAACAGGTGCTACCCTGAAACTGTGGCCAGGTAGAGCCAAAGTCCAGAAACATGAGATCATAAAGCAGCTCTCTGGAGTCACAGGTATCTTGGGATTTGGAATGCACTGATGACCCAGCAGCACGATGGGGAGAAAGGCAGCCGGGGCTTCTGACCCCTGGAACCTGCCTGTTGAGGATGCTAAGAGAAGGAAGGGCTCTTTCGGTCTTCTACCATTGATCCCTTAGACTCCTCCAGCTCTGTGATTTTGGTTCTGAATTGACTTGGGACCTACTCTACTGTATTAGCAGACTGGTCTTCCACATATCATGAACAAGCACACCGTACAGTTGTCTCTGGAGCTTATTGTTTGCGAACTAATTGGACACCTTTTCCCTCTCATGTGACCCTCACACCAAGCCCAAAGGTGCGCCATTCTACCCGTTTCCCAGATTAAATGGCTGGGTCTGTGACATGAGGGAAACAGGCAGGCAGCCTTGTCAACTAGACAGTGCTATTTTACAGTCTTGTCCTTCACTTGGGAAATAACTGTTTTCTTTGTAGAACCAAATGAAACAAAGCCCCGAGTAGCCTGTCATTAAAACAGGACAGATTTCTGCGTGTCATGTGACAAGGACGGGGTATAGCTATTCTCCCTTGTGCAACTGAAGACCCACTGCAAAGGGCTCCTTTTCATTAGTCTCTTGAGTCAGCCATGCTGTTGTGATGCTGAGAGTTGGTTTATTTGTCAATAACTCAGAGTCTCTACTTGGGACTCTGAGTTATTCCTGCAGCCTCTTGAATCTGGGCAGAAAAACAGCTTTCCCAAAGTCCAATTTGCCTTTGGCCATATTTCCTCTTTTGTAAGAAGCAAGGATTGGAGCCAGTTATGTAATCTCCTGGAGAGAGATGCAGACAAGGACCAGCCTTTTGGGTATTCATTAGGGCAGTAGAGGGCATAGGTCAGAGTCAAAGCAGGGGCCAGTCCAGTGTGTCTTGGGGCCATATGGGGTGCCACCAAATTAGGGAAGAGTGATTTCAGTGGTAGGTCATCAGTGAAACAGGAGCCTCCCTTTGCCTTGTTCCATTTGATCTCCACGTCTGTCCTCTCCAGTCCCAGAAGTGACCGCACTACACACTAACTCAATAATCTGTTGGCACTTGTTGAGCCAAGACTATCCCAAGCTCAAAGAGCATCAGATGGTAACTTCCAGAGCTGTGATAATTGAGGAGGTGTGAATGGAAAGAAGCCACTAAAGGTGTTGAACGGGGGTCTGACACGTTGAAACCAACTGGGCAACTGTGTGCTCTGTGAATTAGGAAGGGGGTGGTTTATTGGGCTAAACAAAGAATTGTGAATGTGATATTTAAGATGTTGGGAGCTTCAGGGTCACTGATCTAGGCACATATAGGTGCATTTTTCCTTTTTAAAATATCTCTAGAATGGTGTCACCCAACAGAAGTTTCTTCAGGGATGGATGTTTTCTGCACTGTCCAATACAATGGCCACCACATATAGGAGTATGTACTGCTAGCAAAACTGAGGAACTGTATTTTAAAGTTGGAATTACTTGGTTTAAATAGCTACACATGGTTAGTGGCTCCTGCAATTGACAGCTCAGCTCTGGAAGAAAGGACAAATGTTATTCACTATGAATGAAAACCCAACCAAACTACTACTTAACTTGATCATTTTATGGGTTTTTTTTTTATGTTGTGAATGTGTGTAAGGGGGCACACCCCTGTGTGGAGCACAGGATGTTTTCCTCTGTCACTCTGTCTTGTTGCCACAAAATAGGCTCTCTCACGGACCTAGAAGCTTGCTGTGAAGACTGGCTGGCTGGCTGGCTGACTTGCTAATAAGATCTCAGGGTCTTTCTGTTTCTGCCTTCCAATGGTGGAATTATAGGCACATGCAGCCTGGCCTAGCTTTTTACATGACTGCTGGGGATTCAAACTCTCGCCCACTGTGCCGTCTCCGTAGCTCCTACCAATTGGATCTTCACTCTTCTGGAATTGGCGAGCTCATGTTTTGATATGTTCTGCAACCAGCATCGTTTTATCTAATTTAGCATTACAGTTCAGTTGAATGCCCATCCAGGCCTTGGTGACATCCCAACTTGTGCCAGTCACTCACTCTGCTCTGTAAGCAACTGAGTCACCCAAAAAAACCTGCCATGCCAGCTGACTGTGGCCACACAACCCTCCCCCGACTAAACAATTGTTGAAAGCTTGTCGTTGTGAACTGGGCTAGGGTGAGATCCCACCCCCAGCACATTTGGTAGACACGGTAAGTTGCTGACTCCGATTTGAATACTGATTAAAGGTAATTTTGCATTTAGCTTTTGGATTATAAGGAAAATTGTTGCTTATTTCCAAAACAATATGATTTAAAGGACTGGTCTCGGTAGCATACCCCTAATCCAGCACTTTAAAGGCAGAGGAAGGATAATAAATTCAAGAGCAGCCTGGGTTACATAGAGATTCTGGGCTAGCCTGCGCTACATAGCAAGACTCTCAAAAAAGCAAAAACAAAACCCTACTTGACACAACATGACAGATGCCTCTTTTTAAAGGAGCCTGAGTTCGGTATGAACAACTAAAGCATGAAACTTTGATCTTATCCCATTGGGCATCTTACTCTCTCAATTCATGCACTCAGTCCTCTGGTCTCTATAACCACTAGCTGCTTGTGACTTCCGAGTTCAGTCAAAGCATAGGGACGATAAGGTCCAAGTCAGGCCAGTTATTTCTCTGTGCTCTAGTTCTCTATCCCTGACTCCATCTTCTTGTGTTGTATATTCGTGACTGTGGGCAAAAGGGTGGCGTCATAGTTAACTTGAGCTGTCACTTGATACAAACTCAGAGTCACCTGGGAAGAGAGGACTTCAGCTGAAGAACTGGCCAAATGAGACTGATCTGTGAGGCCTTTTCTTAACCGCCAGTTGATGCAGGAGGGTTTCAGCCTGCTGCGGGTGGTGCCCATCCCTAGATGGGTGGGCCTGGGCCATACAGGAATGTTGGCTGAGCACTGAGGTGAAAGGCATAGGGAAGCACCCCAGAAGGCAGCATTCCTCCGTTGCTGTCTGCCTCGGGCTCCTGTCTTGGCATCTTTCCCTGGTGGACTGTATAACCTACAAGCTAAAATAAACCCTTTCCTTCCCAGGTTGATTTTGGTCATGGTGTTTATTGCAGCAACAGAAAACAGAGTAGAGTAGAAATTGATACCTAAGAGAGGGATTCTGTTGCGACAAACCTGACCATGTTGGCTTTGGGGAAGGGGTGGAAGCATTTGAGGTTTTTTTTTTTTTTTTTTGTAAGAATGTGGAGGAAAAGAATATTGAGAAAAATGCAGATGATGGAGGCCTGTAAAGTCCCGGAGGGAGTTTGAGAGTCGCTCAGAAATGCTGCTGTGTGATACAGTTCAATCAGGAATCTGTGGAGGGGCTGGAGAGGTGGCTCAGCAGTTAAGAGCACTGGTTGCTCTTGCAGAGGACCTGGGTTCAATCCCCAGCACCCACATGGTGGTTCACAACCATCTGTAACCCCAGTCCCAGGAGATCCAACAGGCAAGCATCTGGTGCACATACATACATTTGCATAAAGTAAAATAAATAAGTCTAAAATTAAAAAAAAAAACGAATCCGTGAAAGTGAAATCTTTCCTTGGACAATGGGTGCAACCATCTGGGCAACAAGTCAGCTGTGAATAAGAAGACACCAGCATCACAGAGGCAAAAACCTTCTGGGAAGTATTTCCTTAGTGTCAGCACCCAAAGCTGTGGTCCAGAGGGGCCAAGGCTGAGTCTCAAGCTGGCAGCCAAACTTGGCAATGTTTAAGAGTCTCCCACGTGGTACTGGTTTTGGCAGCATGAAAGCTGGATTGAAGGGGTCATAGAGAGAAGCTGAGGCTTGGCACGGGGCAGTCTTGAGATTTCTGGCCTGGGGCCGCATTCTTTCCTCTTCTCTTCTATTTAACATTATTTGATTTAAATAATTTCACATAGAACTATTTTTTTTTAATATCACAGAATGTTCCATAGGCTTTTGGGCTCTTGGTACATTACCATAATGAAGCTTTATATAATTGCTGACCTCTTCATGAATTAGGAAGTTAATTCCCTGGGACACGAACACTCGGTGGACCTAAGTTGCCAGCCAGAGAATCTGTCCTCTGAAATAGGCAAATATTTAACATTGTATCTTTAAATTTTCAGATACTGATTTAACTAATATACAATCTAATATTAGAGCCCTGAGCAAAGACTCTCGCTCTAGTTTATGCCCAATCACCGACTCACAGGAAGATCCTGGGCAAGTCACTTGACCTTCTTATATTTCAGTGTGTGAAAGTAGCCGTAAAACTGTGTAAAGCGTGACCTCATTACCAACCCACTACACTTGAAAGCTAATTATGTGCTTTGATATGTTAAAGAATTCCAAAGGAGCACTCATTTGTAAAATATGAACAGACAGAAAATTGTTCTGTGATGATTAAAATAACTTTAGGATGAATGGTGCTTAGCAAGTTAAGTCATGAAAATGTTTCAGACATTTTACTTAGTGAAATAGTTAAATGGTACAGGAAAATATTTGGCTGGTTTTGTGAAACCATAGGTTGTATCTATGTAACCAAAATAATTATAAGGGATGGAAGACTACCAGAACAAAAGGATCCACAATAATTAAACATACCTCATTTTTAGGCCACCATTTCTCCCTTATCATCGCACACCAAATGTTAAAATGCATTTAGCTAACTACCTTATGAAAAGCCTGATAGAAAAAGAAAGACAAATTCTATTAGGAATGAAACAGTTATAATGAGTTTGGCCGTGTAAACCTGGAATTCATTAGATTGTTGAATATGCTTTAAATTCACTTTGTATTAATCTCTGTTCTTCTCTGTGAAACCAGGGATAGTATGTGTGTTTGTGAGGGAAGGAAGCAGGCACCGTTCCCAGGCTTGGGGCTACAGCTTCTCCTTAAACAGCAGGTTCCCCCTTTCTGCAGCATTCCAGAACACAGGTAAGCCAGTCCTCCAGTGGCTGACAGGCTGTCGGAGGCAATCCTAAGAGGTCCTCTGGCATCTGCATTGTGCAGGGACATTTCCTATTATCTTAAAACACCTATCTGCAGCCTCTGCCAAAGCCAAGGAAGAAATGACTTTCCCAGCAGGGCATGCTAATCACACATTTTTGCCACAATTTCTGAAAGAATAAACAACCTGCAGCTTGTCCTGGCCTTGCAAGCAAAAGATCAAATTCTGTATTCTGTCTTGGCAAGCAAAGAAACTGCAGCATTTTTGTTAAGATTTTTTTTTAAGTCCCAGGCGCCAAATTAAGACCCGAGATAGTTTTTGTGTTGCCCCTCCCCAGTTTACAGAGAATGGAGAATAGCAAATTTAAAGATTAAAATATTATTTAAGGATTATAATTAAGATTGTAATTAAGATTGTCTAGCTCCCTACCAGAATCAATTGGCTGTGCGTGTTCCAGCTGTAAGCAGAGGGATTCTGAGTATCTTTCCCCTCCTTTGTGTATATGAATTTATGGATTTTCAGGACCGGGACAATTAGGAAAAAGCATGTAAGGTTTTAAGGTCTATATAAGCTACTCACTGCATTCATTTAAGAAGCAGGCAGAATAGAATCTGCCACAGGAAAAGGAACAAACCCAGCAGGGGACAAATCTTCCAGCATCTTTAAAAATTTAGTGGAAATGTAAAAACACGAAAACTAGACTGTCTGAGCCTGTAAACACGGCGCAGACTTATCAACTGTGCCTGGGACAGTTCTCTAAAATGAGAAAAGTACAACATCCGATTAATTTCTTCTCCAAGGCCGTCCACCTTGTCCTCACAGTTCCCTCTCCTCTGCTGCTTAAAGTGGGAGGTCGATTCCTCCCCTCCTCCTCCAAGCAGCTTTCTCAGCCCCCAGACCTCCCGCGGCTCCTAGGGCACTCGGCGCCCGTGAGGACCCAGGAAGGTGGCTCTACGACCCCGTAACCACCAGGAGGTGGTGGGAGGGGGATACACAGGTGGAGTGGGGCTAGGTGACTGGACAGGCTGGAAGCCCGAGGCGGTCCCCAGGTCTCACTCAGGGGCATTTCTGTCCACAGGATGCTTGTGGCACAGGCCAGCACCCACGCTTGAGCACTGGACTCCCCAGTGACCCCTGCCCGCGGAATGGGCCCGCCGCGCCGGGCGCGCCTGGGGGGCGGGGCCTTGCGGCGAGGCCCGGCTGCCGCAGCGCCGCCCTGCGCGAGGTGGTACTGCCGCGGCGGAGGGATACGGCGCAGCGTATATATATCGCGGCACACAGGCTCGCGCTACGGCAGTGGTGCTGGGAGTCTCGTGTTCGCGGTGCCGTTACTCGCAGTCGGGCGGCGGCTGAGGCTCAGCGCACAGCGCAGGTAGCGCCTTAGCAGCAGCAGCAGAACAGCGGAGGCATCTCGGCGGTCACAGCCCCTGCGCTGGTGTAGCCACCCTCGCCTGCTCCGCTCTTCCTTCCTTCGCTCGCACCATGGTAGGTCGGGATCGGCAGTCGCAGGCTAGCAGCTGCCCAAGCTCTCCCCAGATTTGTAGTTGAGTCTTGGGGCTCCCCCTTTTCCTGGCTGAGTTTACTCCCCCACACACACCCTTCTTTTTGCCGGGTGCTACGCGGAGGCTGCAGTTAAAAAGAATGCATTTCGAGTTTGCATCTCAGCTTTGGTTGCCAGGGATCCTCCTCTTGAGTTTTGGACGCCTCTGGGGCTGGACTCTACAGTGGGCTGTGCGCGGGCTGGAGCCGCTGCCACAGCTGCACCGGGGCCTTCCGCATCCACCCCCTCCCCCAGCCCCGCACCCACTGCATCCAGCGCGCCGCCGCACCCGGGCTGCCTGCAGCGCCTCGGCCGGGGCCGGCAGGGCGGGGGGGGGGGGGAGGACCGGGCGGGGCAGGCCGCGACATCCCGGTAGCCAGCCCCCAGCCGCGGAGAATGAATGGGTCGGGGCGAGCCGGTGGCGCACAGGGTTTGGGCCGAGGGCTCCTGGGTGCCCTCAGCCACCTTCAGTCACCCGGCCGACCCAGTTGGGCACCCTCCCTCGGCTGCGGTCCCCTCCTTCCTCCCGGGGGGCGCGGCGCGGGCGTGAGCTGGGAAGGAAGGAGCCAGGGAAGGGTGGGGTTGGGGGCAGGAAGGCGAAGGCTGGGGGGCGGAGAGGGCGGAAGCGGCCGCCCTGCGGCCGGGCGGGGCCCCGCGGGGTGGCCGCGCGCGTGGCCGGGCCATGCAACCTCGACCCCCCCTCCCCTCCTGGTGCGGTGCTAGGCGGGCGCGATCGCCCGGGTCCACGGGGAGGCCCCTTCCCGCGGGAGGCGCTAGGCTCGCGCTAATTGGGGCGGCGGGGCGGGGGAGGAGAGAGTTGGCGCGCGCCACGGTTTCCATTAGAGACGCAAAGTTTCTGCTAGGGAGGAGGCGGCGGCAGGCTCTGTGCCTGGGGGAGCGGGAGCGGTGGGAGGTGCCGGGGATAGACAGCACCCCCGTCCTGGGGCCCATTTGGGCCTGCACGCCGGTCAGGCCCCTCGCCCTGTGTGCCCCTTGTTCACGCCACTCCCTGGGCGGCAGGGAGATGCCCGTCTCCACGTTTCCGCTTTCTCTACAGCCTCTGGATTGCCAGATGCGACCGTGCGGGTTGGCCCGGTGCGTGTGCCGTGGCCCCTTTCTCCCTCGCCAGGCAGAGCTGACATCACCAGCAGCACTTTCTGCCCTGGCGGGGCTGCTAGAACGCCTTTGACCCAAGGCCGGAATGACTTGGGGGTGGGGGGAGTCGTTGTCCTGAAGGTAGATGCATTTGATAGGCCTCCAGTGAGAGGATTTTTCGAGGAGGTGGAACTCTTCTCACTGAGCAGACAGTTTCTCCTACGAGGTGTGGCAGTGCTTCCTGTCGTACAAGACTGACATGGCTGGGCATTACATAAATCATCGTGTCTCCATTTGCCTTGAAAGTAGCTTCCAGTAATGGATAGAAGGGAAGACCCATTTAAAATATAAAAAGTAGAAAGTCTTTCCTCCCCCAAATCAATGTATAAGGCGAGTTTCCACAGAAAAGAATAAACTTCAGTGCCACCGGGTTTCTCTTGGAGTTTAATTTGCAACTGGCTTCATTAAAGTAAAAATATATATTCTCTTTGAGATCTTGAGTTCCCCTGGCTGGAGGCACAGGTTCAGGGGTGCAGACACTAAATAGTGCAAGTGAAAAAATAAAAATAAAATAATAAAAAGCTACTTTGTGGTCATTTAGTGCATGGAAATACTGAATGTTGATGATCAGCAGCTTTTCTGTCACTCTTAAGGCGGGCAGTGTTAATACCAGAAAATGATAATAGTTATTCCTGTACATGAGGAAAAGGCTTTCGTATCGCCTCAAAAAGAGTATCGTTTTCTGTGTGCTTTATTTTTGCAGTTTTATAATAGTCCTAAGATTCAGTTTTTTTTCCTGGCTTCCTAAGCATAGGATAATTTGGCCGAAGGCATTAGCCATTGTAAATGGTAGACTTTTAGCAAATCGCTGCCTAATTTAAATGATTGAAAAGCATTTATTTCATAGAAATGAAACTGGGGTGGTGGGTAACCCATTACTGTATATTTTTTTCACTTAATTGTTTCTCATAAAATGGATATAAAAGCCTGATAATCCAACCCAATACCATTATGTAACGCCATTGTGGAGATTTTGGAGGGCCCAGAGATATGCGCAAGGTGCACTAAAAGCCTGCCCCTGGACAGGATCCTGGTGCTGGCTGCCTTCTCCGGTGGCATTGGGTTGGGTCTCTTGGATGGAACCAGCGACTGCAGTGTTTCTGGCGCAGTAGGTGGCGCTCTTCTTTCTCTGCGTGTTGCTGCTGCCGGTGCTGTGGATACTTTGACCACTAGAGGCGCCATTTTCCACATTACATTACTGGATTGCAGTGCCTACTGCAAGCAGCATGCCAAAGAAACGAAACCAGCACATGTTGTCACTTCTTTGTCACCCTTTATTGTTAAGCGAGCCTAAACAGTTTTCCTTTATTATAGTAACTTTCACTTAATGGCAGTGCTAATGATTTTGAAACACTCGCTTTTTTAAATTACTGATTTGAAAAAAAAAAACCCACAATTTTAAGTATAATTAGGAAAGCTAGGTTATTATCAACCAAACTTGCCTAGATTGAATTATGACCTTTTCTTTCTCCGTGTAGGCTGATCAGCTGACTGAAGAACAGATTGCTGGTAAGTTGAAGACTGGGGAGATCCCAGGAAATGGGAACTAGGTTCTGACCTGTTATTGTATCTCCTGTGTTGTCTCTTTCCCTCTCCTGTTTGCATGGTTTTCTAAGAATTCTTGAGCAGAAACAGTGAGGTCAGGTGTTTTAGAAGTGATGTGGAGTGGACCCTGCCTGCCTGGCACACTCTGGGGTGTGCACAGCTTGCCCAAAGAAGGAGATCCACTGACCCTGCTACTCCAGAGTTATTAGACACAGGTCTCTCAGTGGTCTACCAGTGAAGCTTGTGCTTGCTATGCTAAAATACATAGAAACGGGTAGATTTAATGCTGTAATAATTGGGAAATGAGTCACATTTATTTAGTCTTTACTGTTGGAGGGAGGTCAGTTTTTCTTTTTCTATTTGTTTTTTGTTTTGAGGTGAGGATCTCTCTGTAAATCTTGCTGTCCTGGAATTTGCTGTGTAGACTAAGCTGGCTTTGAATTCACATAGATCTTCTGCAGTTGCCTCCAGGGTGCCACCATGCCCAGCAACTTTATCTCTAATGTTTCCATTTTAATGTTTTAAGGTGGTTTCTAGAGAGATGCCTCAGTGGGAAAGAACACTTACTGCTCTTGCAGAAGATTCAAGTTAGGTTCCCAAGACACATGTAATTTTCAGTGGTCTCTAACTCCAGTTCTGGGGGATCCATTACTGCCCTCTGACCTCTTCAGACACCAGGCATGAACGTGATGGACATATAGATGCAGGCAAGCAGTCGTGCACATAAAATAAACCTGGAATTCTGAAAAATATCCTGAATGTGGCAAAGAATATGCTGGCTGCCCGGGAATGAACCCTTTTAGTAACCATGTTGCTATGAATCGGTTCCTCGTAACTATAGAAGTGGGACATGAAAGAACTTTCTTTGAAAGGACTTTACTGTAACTGGTAAATCAGCATCTCAGATTACACTTGGTGACCAATTTAAGTATGTTCAGGCTAGCTTTTTTAAAATATAGGATATTGTGGCTTTATTGAACTGGTTACCAGGACAATGTTTGCTTTCTGGGCTACTGTGTGCTGGCCAGACCCACAGGCCTATTGTGGTTATTATTTCTGTAGATAAAGGCCAGGTGGTTTCTGATAACTTGGACAGCTTGTCTTGGCAAGCCCCAGGGAAGTGTGTATCACAACAGTGTTGGGTAAAAACACTGATTCTAGTAAACTTCTCTTTTCAGAATTCAAGGAAGCTTTCTCCCTGTTTGACAAAGATGGTGATGGCACCATCACAACAAAGGAACTTGGGACTGTCATGAGGTCACTGGGTCAGAACCCAACAGAAGCTGAATTGCAGGACATGATCAACGAAGTGGATGCTGATGGTAAGGGCTTTAGAACTGAATGCACACCACTGTTGTGTAATTCAAGTTCAGACTTGTTACAGAATGTTTTTAAGGTCCCTAGAGCAAAACAAATGTGCAGAGTTCCTTTCTATGGTTGCCTTGCAGCCTCTTGACATTAAAATAGAAGATAGTGGGCTTGCTGTCCAGTTCGTTCTGCTGTGGTCTAGAGCATTTCCTGGATTGGATCACTGGGGTTTTTTTGTTTGTTATTTTTTTTTTTCCTGCTTGCTGGGACCTGCAGCTCTAATCTTTATCGGCTGACCCCTGAGGCTATACCAAGTTCTGTGGGGGAAGTAGAGATGAGTAGCCGGAGAGCTTGCTTTTAAAGAAGCTCTTGTTTCTAAGAGACAGAACCTGAGGGCGGTGACCGAAGGGCACCCTTTGACAATGGCCGGGAACTGAGTGGTGTCTGAAGACGACATCTGGGAAGGAAAGCTGTGTAAGGCTGAGGGCCGGAAGAACCAGCAGCTCCCCTGATAGTTGTCTGTCTGTCCTAGAGAACAGTAGCAGACAGAGTTTATTCTCCTTTTTGTCAGTAAGCTGGTTTGGAAGCACTCTCCCTAGTTGAAAAGTCCCATAAGTCCAGGGACGTGTGTTCTAAGACTGCAGACTGTAAAGGAGCTAGGAAGACAGAGCCTGGGCCTCACCTGTGCTTTGTCGGCCGATGGCTGTGAGAGCAGCTGTTAGAAAACATGGCGCTAGAGAGTGCTGTGTTAGACATGGGTTTTCTGTGCCAGTAAATATCCCTGAGGATGATCCTCCTCCTCGGTGCTGTTTTAGGAAAAATCGTCCATGATTCTGTCTGATGAACCATATGGGAACATGGGCAGGCCTTTCTGTTTTCTGTAAATCCTGGGAAACCAGGCTCGGTAGGAGACTGTTTGACTGTCAGAGTGTATGAAACCGTGGGAGAAGCTGCATCAAGCCTGGTTTTGATTCCTAAGGATCTCTTCACATGCTTCTAGGTAGCACTTAGTCATTTAGTTTGTCTCCTATAAATATCTCCAAAGACTTCAGGAATTTTTGACGTTGTGTCCACCTACATCGTCACACCATTGCAGGGATTGGACCCAGGGCACTAAACCATCATCCACACAAGCCTTTGAAAGTTACTAGCTTTAAATATGATAGCGAATAGGAATTGTAAATAACTCCTGTTTTGGTGGGATTTTTCTGTTGGTTTTGTTGTTGTTTTCTGTGATGTTATTTCCATTTAATTCAAGTTAGTGTTAATTTGGTAGTTGTTTTTGGGAATATTTATCCCTTAGCTTTAGAGGAATCGTTTGGAATGTTGGCTGTTGGGTGGATTCCTCTGACAGTTTACTGAAGATTAATGACCCTAATCTGAGAACGGCTTCTGAGCTTTTCCCTTCATGGAAAATGAAGCTGCTGAATTGGGGGTTTGGGAGTAAGAGTGTGTGCTTGGCATAATGAGAGGCCCTGGGGTCAATCCCCAGGACCAAAACAGAAACAAAAAGCCAAGTTGGGTAGGAGCATGGTTAGATCACATATATAATAGGGCCAGAAGTACATCTGGAGAAGACTTGGAAAACTGGGCAGGGTGTAGTAGGCTTTTTTCTTGCTCTCACTTTTTCCCCCTAAAGCGTTTTGAACATTGCTAGGACATTATTAGTTAGGCCTGAGTGTTCTCCCTGGACAGGCAATTGCATGCTACCTTTTCCAAACTGTGTATTCTGCTTTCATGATTGTGAACCCAGATGTGCAGCTTCCTTTGCACTGTAAATGCTGTGCTGCACATTGCCGAGCCGCTTGATGTTGCTTGACATGTGACATTGCTCTGTGATGTTACAGAAGGTTGACCTAAGAAAAATGAATAGTTTAAAAAAAAAATAGTTCATCATTGTAGTTATCGCTGGAATTGTACGGAGTGCATTTGTCTGAGCATCCCCTACAGTGTTCTAAGATTACTGCACAGGGCTGTCGGTGTGATGCTTATCTTTTCTTTTTGTGATTAAAGGGAATGGCACCATTGACTTCCCAGAGTTCTTGACCATGATGGCTAGAAAAATGAAAGATACAGATAGCGAAGAAGAAATCCGTGAGGCATTCCGAGTCTTTGACAAGGTAACCTTGCACACTTGCCTTGGAGAGGCACATTACATGGCTCTGGGCTGTCACTGCTGAAGGTTGTAACGGTTGGTTAGAGTTAGCCGGAGTGCCTGAGCCTCTCCTTTGATGCCCCTGTATTGACTTGACCCAGCAGAGAGAAATGCTGATTTGACTGTCTGTCATTGTTGTGTTCAGTATGTCTGCTTTTGAAAAACTGCATTTTGTGTTTGATGACTGGCAGGAGCTGGGTTGGGAGGAATGGTGAGGGTAACTTGAGGGAGGGTTGGACGGTCAGAGAACTGCTTGCTCTCCAGAACCTCCGTCTGCCATCACCTTGTAACAACTGCTGTCTGTTGACAGGATGGAAATGGTTACATCAGCGCAGCAGAATTGCGCCACGTCATGACAAACTTAGGAGAGAAGTTAACGGATGAAGAAGTAGATGAGATGATCAGAGAAGCAGATATCGATGGAGATGGACAAGTCAACTATGAAGGTAAGGCTAAATGTCCTGAGCCTGGTTTTCAGCAGCGATTACTGTGGACGGCCACCACTTGTATTGTGCACAGTAAATCTGTCCGTTACCGCTTCTTTTAAAGATAAACTTTATATTTGTCTTTTCAGAATTCGTACAGATGATGACTGCAAAATGAAGACCCACTTTCAACTACTTTTCCCTCTAGAAGAATCAAATTGAAATCTTTTACTTACCTCTTACAAAAAAAAAGAAAAAAGAAAAAAGTTCATTTATTCATTCTGTTTCTATCTAGCAAAACTGAATGTCAAACGTACCTTCTGTCCACACACAAAATCTGCATGTATTGGTTGATGGTCCTGTCCCCTAAAGATCAAGCCCCCACATCAGTTTTACAGTATAATACTCGTACTACCTTATAAGGAAGCACTTAGTGGACTCCTTAAAGTTCCATTTGCTAATGATTAATACACTGTTTGGGCTGGCCAGTTTCTCATGCATGCAGCTTGACGATTGAGCACAGTCAGGCCTTTGTATTAAAACCGAAAAATGGAAAAAACAAATTCAAAATCTCAGATAGGTTCTACAATTTGTTCAGATCAATTGTCAGTAGCCAGTTTGCTGCAAACAAACATTTAAAATTGGTTTACCTCAGGATGATGTACAGAAAATGGGTGAAGCTGAACTTTGAGACACAGCCCCAGAAGTAGGATGGCCCTCTTGTCCTTGAAGTGCTCAACCCCATGGTGACTATGACACCTGGTGGCGTGCCTGAGCGATGGTTTAGTGCTGTGTGTGTTGTACTAGAGTGAAGTAAACATCAAGGCTGTCACCAAATCACACAAATTTTTAATAAGAAATGTTTACCAAGGGAGCATCTTTGGACTCTCTGTTTTAAGACCTTGTGAACCATGACCCGGAGCCAGCAGAGTAGGCTGTGGCTGTGGACTTGAGCACAACCATCAACATTGCTGTTCAGGAAATTAGAATTTACGTCCATTCCAAGTTGTAAATGCTAGTCTTTTTTTTTTTTTTTTTTCCAATAAAAAGACCATTAACTTAAAAGTGGTGTTAAATGCTTTGTAAGCTGAGATCTGAAGGGGGACGAGAACAAGGCCATTGGAGGGGAAGCCAGCGTACATAGAAACATGCTCACCATCCAGGATAACCTGGGTTTCCCTCCCAAGTTCCTAGCATCAACTCCTGAAACCTGGCCGACACTGATTGCTTTGTCATCATTGGCCATGTAAGTCTCCTTATGTTTTCTCTGTGTGTCTCTGTGTGTGTGTGCGTGTGCACACGTGCTCGACTATCTTGGTCACTTGATGTTCGGGCAGAGGAGCTTAGTGAGGGAACAGCCTCTCCCATGCATGTGTGTGTGTTTAGGAGATCTCAGCTGTGCTGCTGCTGACCACAAGAGGCCACCTGTGCAGGAGACTTGACTAGTGTGTCTGTAACTCAGTCTTCGGTGTATGTGGAAGCGGTTATCTAGTCAGAGACTATCAGTCACCTTTGGTTCAGTTTTTAACTTATGATACCTTTTAGCTTCTATACGGTTTTTTAATTGATTTTTTTTTCTCCCTGTAAGTAGAACGAATACTTAAGCCTCTGGCTTGAAAGAAAACCACAAACAACAACAACAACAAAAAAACCCAAAAGTTGTAGCCCAGACTGAATTTCACGTCTAATTATAAACCTGTAACCAAAAGTCAGATGTGCTGGTCCTGGTCTGTTTAGGACCCCCACCCCAGAAGTGTGTTGCATTTAGTACAGAGCTCATTTTTGAAACAAGGGCCTCGTACATTTTTCAGGGTGTTAACTGGTTGTATCTGATTAGCAGGGAGCTTTGGCTTTGAGTGTGGGGGTGGCCGGGAACAGGGGCAGGCTTCTAGCAAGGCACCGAGAAGCCCTTGGCGCCAAATGGGTGCATTCAAGGCTGTTGCGTAGACCCTTGGCTTCTCCAACTCTCCTACTCCCTGCCTTTCTGGCGTTTTGTAGCTCCTTTGTATTTGCTTTCTTGTGCCAGAGGGGTGGGTCAGAGCTGTGGAGAGAAAGACGTGTGCCTCTGCTGGCCCTTGGGCTGGGGGGTTGGCAGACAGATTGATGAACTGAATCATTAGGTATTCTTGAGAATGCCTTGGGGGTTCCCTTCTGGGGAGAGCACTGAGGGTTCCAGGTGTGAGCAGTGGCGGTGGCTTTGTCTTGGAAGGTGGATGGAATTGCCCAGTGTGGACCTAGTCTCAGGCTTGTGGTCTGACCTCTTGGTAGTTTCAAAGGGGGTTGGAGGTGACTTTAAAAACTTACCTCCCATCTTTTACCTTTTACCAAGTCTTTGTAGAAGCTGGGTAGACTCTGCTTTAGCAGCCCCATAGCCTATCCCATAAGGCTACCTTTAAAACAGGATTCTTGTGTGGCCAGGAACCCTGCATGGGAACTGCAGAAACCCTAACCCCCAGGGAATGGGAAGCTGAAGTTTGGAGTTGTGGGAGGCAGAGCACCCCCAGCTCGTGGGCCTCCCCCACCACACACCCTGGGACACAACCAGTCCAGGGCTTGGTGTTAGCTTCTGAGTTTGTGAGGGGAAAGAGCTGGGTGTCCTGGAGTCTGGATAGCACTTTCCTGTAAACTCTTTCACTAAGTACTCTATAAATATATACATATATTTATATATATATATATGTATAAAGTGACTAGTTTGCTGGCATCCTGCTTTAGCCTGAGACTTGCCCACCTCTTCATAGCTGTGTTCTCCGACTGTTCCGGGGAGCTGTTGAGCAAGGCAAACAACTTGATGGCTCAGATGGGCTTTATTTAATGCACTGTTCCAGGGAAGGCTTTTTCTGATTTTTTGACAAATTTTTGCACACTTTAATTGGTGTCTTTGAGCAACTTACATTGAAGACAAAGCTGTTGTACATAGTTTTATATTCTCTTTCTAAGCGCATGTCCGACTCGTAACCGTATGGTGATGGACGGCTGTCCAGTAGGCCTAGCGCTGCTATCACTAGGGGGATAGCACACACCACCCACCTCTCCGCATCCTGGAAACTTACTGAACAGAATCAATTCAGGCAAGTCGACTATTAGTTCAATTATCTTAACCACTAGAATTATTTATGGTGTGTCCTAAATTCTTGTCTTTGGCAGCGACCAGATTTATACTGTTGTGTCTTAACTGAACCCCTCAACTGGCAGTCACCTACTTTTTTTTTTTTTTAACTATCCCTTGACATTGTCCAATAGAAGACAGTTTTTTGCTAACTATCCCTTTGAGAAAGAAGGTAGGAATGTGTGTTCTTCCCCTAGACCTACTACAATGTTCATTAAACACCTATAGCAAGGATGGTGGTGGTCCTTCTGTTACTGAAGTCACCCTTCACTGTGGCTGTTTGAAAAAGAGATGTACTTGAACGTTCTGTAAATCTTGAGATAAACTGTTGTGGAGATTTAACCACCTCGCTGATGGGGGACCAACTCTATGGAAATTGTAAATAAGTTTTATTTATAAACCTGGCACTGTATTCAATAAACATTGCAGCAGCCTTTCACCTCTCTACTGCGAACTGTGTAGGTTCTTAGCTCTCATGCCCTCCAGAATGCCCCGGACCGTGCAGCCGGTGAGTGTATGGGCTAAAGTTGGCAGAGATGGCCCAAAGCAGTTGTGTTCCAGCATCGAGTATTTCCGGGGTTACCCAAACTCTTGGCTGATTAGTATCCTTTGAATTTCAAAAGCATATTTTTAGAAGCCGAGGGGACGGATCTCTTGAGTTTAAGTCCCCCCCTGGTCTACTAGAGTTCCAAGCTAGCCGAGGCTATATAGTGAGACCCTGTCTCAAAACATTTTAAAATTTTTAGTGGAGATGTAGCTCAGTTGGTAGGGTGCTTGGGGGAGCATCCGTGAAGTCCTGGGTTTAATACTCAGCACCAGGTTTCTTAAATTGGGGATGTGACATAATCCCAGCACTTTGAGCACTGGGGTGGTAGAGGCAGGAGGATCAGAAATTCAAGGTCATTCACAGCTATGTCCCAACTCCTACCCTCCTGTTTAGAGGGATGTTACCTAGGGCCCCTCCCCTAGTTTCTTCCCCAATCTGTGGACGCAGTGAGGGCTAAAAAGGGAAAGATCACAGGATGAGCCCCTGCTTTGGCTAGAAAAGCTGAGCCCTATCTCCAGAAGGTTACTTAAAGAATCTCTCCTGTGCACACAGGCTGGGGCTACAGGAATGTAGATACTACCTGGAGGACAGAGTTCCACCCTGGGGTGGTAGGGCTGGGCTCAGATTTGTCAGGTTCCCTACCATCTCAACCTGAATATACATACGATGATCGGACCAGCACCCAGGTCTGTTTTTCTGTGATTCTTATCAATCTGGTTTGGCATCATCACTCGCTGTGTCCTTTGAGGTGATAAATGGGGCTTCAACATTCTCAGCAACTCCATCTCGGGTTAAACAGGCTAAGCTGACTGTCAGGACCATGAAGCAATAGTGGGTTAGAAAAGTGGATAATTAGTGACTTCCGTTCTCCCAGGACAGAAACAGGAAGCCACCACTGGGCCTTTGAGAAGCTGGGTCCACCTGACAGCATTGTTGGGATTGTCAGCAGCTCCAGTGGAAAACACAACAGCGAAAAGCAGCACATACACATTTCCGGTCTGAACTGGACTACCCTGGGCATCCAGTGACTCGGGATGCCTGCGAAGTGAAGGGAAAAGCTTGTTAGAGCCCATGGCTTTTCTTTGCTGTCAGGGAGTTCGAGGAACCAGCTCCTGCTGCAGAGCCACACCCCAAAACTGACAGAGTCCTGAGGCTGGCTTGGCCAGCTTCCCATCTCGTTGACAGTCTCTGAACTTTAAAAAATTAAGGCTGGTTTCCCTCATAAGAATTACTCATTCTATGTGTCAGCAACCTTTGGGTGACTGGACGAACACGTTCAGATAGTATTTCAAATGTCTCATCTTAACATTTATCTTCTAGTTTACAAGGACCAAAGAGAAAACCTGGTCTTCTTTGATAAGCCTTAGAATTTTTATTTATAGCTGTGTGCCTGTGTATGCACACACATACAAATGATGTGAGGTGTGTGTGTGTAGATTCGCACATGACTGTGCACACAACTAGAGGTCAAAGAGCAACTTGTGGAACTGGTTTTCTCTTTCTGTCCTTGGGTTCCAGGGATGGAAACAAATTACCAAACTTGCTCAGCAAGCACCTTTTCCAGTTTAGCCGTCTCACGCCCACCCTCCACGCCCCCCCCCTTTAATCCCAGCACTTGGGAGGCAGAGGCAGGCGGATCTCTGTGAGTTCTAGACCAGCCTGGTCTACAAGAGCTAGTTCCAGGACAGGCTCCAAAACCACAGAGAAACCCTGTCTCGAAAAACCAAAAAAACAAAACAAAACAAAACAAAAATATGTGACATCGTGGGGCATGTGCTTAATATACACGAGAAGGCCCTGAACAAAGTACCCCATATTATAGCATGGTACTGTAACCCCAGCACAAGGTAGAGGCAGGAAGCTCGGGAGTTATGGGCCAGAGAAATAGCTATTTGAGGCTAGCCTGGGCTACAGGGAGACCGTTCCCTCCCCCCCCAAAAAAACTGGGATTGCAGGAGAAATGACTCAACAGTTAAGAACACCCACGTTTAGGTGCACATAGCCCCCCACACATATATACATAATTACAAATAAAATAGATCTTAGCCAGGTGTGGTGGCTCACATCTATAATACTAGCACTCAGGAGGCAGAGACAGGAGGATCTCTGTGAGTTTGAGGCCAGCCTGGTCTGCCAAGTGAGTTCTAGGACAGCCAGGCCTGTTACATGAAGATACTTTGTCTCAAAACAAACAAACAAAAAAAAAAACAACGAAAAAAATATAGATCTTTAAATAAACCCAGAACCTTATAAAAGGGACTTTTGAAGAGATGGCTTATTCTAAAGAGTACTTGCTTTGCAAGTATGAGGAGCCGAGTTTGAATCCTGGCACCCATGTATAAAGCCAGGTGCAGCAGGGCAGTAACCCAGCCTGGAGTAGCTGAGACAGGTGAATTCTTAGAGCTTGTCGGCCAACCAGCTTAGTTGAATCAGTGGCGGTAAGTGACCTCCAGGTTCTGTGAAAGACCCTGCTTAGAGAGTGACTAAGGAAGACATTTGGCTTACACACACACACACACACACACACACACACACACACACAGAAGGGCCTGGTGAAATGGCTCTGGGTAAAAGTTCTTACCACGAAGAGCCTGGCAAACCTGAATTTGGCCTCTAGAAATGATGGTGGAGAGATCTGACCCCTAAAAGTTGTCCTCTGATCTTGACATGTGTGCCCTGATGCATCCGCACCAGGATGATACACACGCAGTTATAAAACAATAATACAGTTAAAAATACTACCTTACATTGTCAGTTCCAATTTCCTGCTAACGTAAATATCCACATCTAATGGTTCTCCAGCTTTATGGAATGTGTCCAATGACAAGGAACTTACTGATAGGCTATCCTTTCTTTCTAAAAGTATTCTGAGTCAAAAAGAAATGCTATGTATTTATAAAGTATTGACATCAGCTGGACGTGTTAACACGCCCTAATAATCCCAGATCTTCGGGGTAGAAACAGGCTCAGGAGTCCAAGGCTAAGGCCAGCCTGGACCACAGGAGACCTTATCTCCAAACTATGTGCTGTCAAGTCACCCACCACTGTATACATTGTAGCCATCACTTTGTACTTCCTTCCAGAATCTTTTCTGGCCATTATCGATCCAGAGATGCAGTTTATATATTGGGGGCTGTCTTAGTTTCTTCTTTGCTGCTGTGATAAACCTCCTCAACCTAAGCAACTTAATGGAGAAAGGGCTTTTTTCGGTTCATAGTTCAAGGGAGGAGTTCAAGCTCATGTGGGGGAGCTGAGGGATAGGAACTTGAAGCAGCTTGGTCATGTGGCATTCACAATTGGGAACAAAGCTATAGATGCATGCTGGTACCCAGCTCCCTGTCTCCAACATCCCAGCCCAGGGAATGGTGCCACCCATATTGGATGTTTCCTTTCTAATTAATTAGCATAAGACAGTCCCTAACAGAAATACCCAGAGGCCCGTTTCCTATGCGCTTCTAGATCCTGTCAAGTTGACAGTTAATACCATGACTGTCACAAAATCTTCATGCAGTTTTAAAATGAACCAAGTATAATAGTCTTTAGTATATATGATTACATATATGTTATGATTTTCTATTTATGTCTTGAGATAGGATTCATATTCTTACATGGTTATTGATGTAGTCACAACAATATCTTACCACTACCTATTTTTAGGGTGTTTTCCTTTTTCTTTTTCCAGTGTTCTCCTGTGGAGATGAAACTCCCATCCCCTCATATCTGGACATTTTCATCATTCATCTGAAAAAGCTTTTACTTACTGGCAGACATTCCCCAGCCTCAGCAAGTCCTAACCTACTTTCTTTCTCCATCACTATGTCTATACTGGATATGTAAATGAGGTTCTGTATTCTCTGTCTTCTAGTTTTTTTTTTTTTTGCACTTTGTAGAGTGCAGATTTCTCTCCACCTGCTTAAATTCCTGCATTTTTAGGAGCTGGCTGTGTTAGATTTAGTTTGGCACCCTAATAAAGACCATTTGGCTTATAGCTTGTTTTCACTTGGTACTAGATGGGCACTGGCATGCCCTTCATTTCCACACATTGGTCCTGCTGTGACTCTGTGGGGGTCACCCTGGACATCCAATCCTGGCCTGACTTCTCCTGGGAGATGATTTCGGGCAAGTGGCACTTCTGTGTTCTAGTGCATTCATCTGAGAAGTGGGAACACATTCTCCTCACAAGGCGGCTGTGAGGGTAAATGAGATGGGGGGGGGGGGTTCTACTGCATTAACTGGTCAGTGGAAGGTGCTGGAAAAAACTCCCAGCCACACAAGGTGAATGCATCACCATAGAGGAAATGAGGCATTTCGACAGCTGGTCTGATCTAGCTCATGCTGGTTCCTTAGGATAGAATAGTGAAAGCTTCCAGAGTTTAGTATACTGGTACCTACCTACTCTGCCAAGCTTATGTCGAGGGTGGCTGAGCCTCCACCACCAGGCTAGACCTGGAACTTATGGTACATTTTCTTGGTGACTTCGTATGTAATGTCTGCAGCGTTTGGGGCACATGAAGGTTTGGTGCTATCTGAGCATGCTAGAAGCATTAAGCATGGAAGAGGCTGGTGGCCTGGCGTCTCCATTCTCTGAACATTCGCTCACATGTTCCACACTGTGGTCCGCAGAGAGCAGCCCCATTCCTGCTCCTTCTCTTTGGGGACTCCTAGGGTTCTATCAGACATTGACTAATGCTTGAGAGATGCTCATTCCCCCAAGCCTGAAGCGATTCTCTTGTGTGGCTGGATCAATCCTAAACTCCTCTGGCACCATGGGAAGTGAAGCCATCTGCTCATATCTCACGGCCAAAGTCTGGAATCTTCAGCTTAAAAAATTACCAGATATTCTTCAATAGTCAAGACCTTCTGATTCCGATTCAAGGTCAAACACCCTGCGGAAAGCTCCAGAAGTCGGCAGTGAGCCAAGAGTTGGCTAAGTCATAATGAGTCTTCGGCTTTGAAGGGAGGGAACTTGGGCTGGGAGCAGCTGTTCAAACAGGGTAAATGCTTTAACTCAGCTTTCCAAACACTTCTGGATCTTTGTAGTCTGCCACCTGCAGCCATGTGAGAAATCCATCACGCATTTCCCCGTCGCTTCCTTTTCTAGTGGAAGGTCCAGTTGAGTAAAGGGAAGAGACTCGAGGCGAGCGTGGTAGCCAGAGTGGGAAAAGCCCTAGTGGGCTCGTGTGTTTGAGGGAACTATTTGGGAAGGATTAGGAAGTGCGACCTTGTTGGAGGAGACTGACTGGCTTCAAGGTTTCGACAGCCCATGCTGTTCCCAGTTCGTTCTCTGCCTCTTGCCATGCATGAGAGGTAAGTTGCCGGCGATTGCTCCGTAGCCATGTCCACCTGCCGGCTGCCGTGCTCCCTGACATAATGTCTCGGGTACAGAGAGCACCAATTAATGCTTTCTTTTGTAAGTTGCCTTGGTCATGGTGTTTTTTTTCACAACAAGAGAAAAGTAACTAAGAAGTTGGTGCCAGGGAGGGGCATATCGCTTTGGCAGGCCTGACGGTGCTGTTTTGGGGAGAAATGAGGAAGTGGTTGAAAGCTGTATCGGGGGCCTAGGTGCTTGGAAGGCAGTAGTGCTGAGAGCAATGTGGGCTGTGGAAGCCCAGCTCCAGAGATCCCAGAACAATATTAACAACTGGGAAAGAGATCATTTCCTTGATACTTTGGCAAAGAATGTGGCTGGTTTTGGCCTTAAGAATCTGCCTGAAGCTAACCCGAGGAGTCTTAGACTAATTTCATTGGCAGAGGAGATTTCAGGATGGCCTAGCATTGACTGTGCCACCTGGTTAGGAGGAATCACTTTTCTGCAGACCTACAATGAAAATGGGCAAGCAGAACAAAAAGAAATACAAAAATACAGTTCGAAGAGGAAAAAAAAGAAACACCAGAGAATGTAACAAAGTAGCCAAGACTTGCGCTCAAAGGGATCAGTCTAAAGAAAGGCCTAAGGGGAAATAAAGTGGAATAAAGACCCTACCCAGCTACCAGCAGGTTCGAGGAATACCTGCTCCTAAAGCAAAGAAAAGCTTATTCAACAAAGGAAATCATCAACAAACCAAAGCTTATGCAAATATAAATCAGGGAGGGGGCCAGATTCTATCCTAAGCTGGCAGCAGAAGTTGACAGCATTGGTCACTTGGTTCTTCCTTAGAGTATGGAAGATGCAGAGTAAAGGGGGTTGTAGAATCTTCCTCCATGGTTAAGGAAAGCCACTGAGTCCAGGCCTGTGGTGGTGGTGGTGGGGAGTCCCTGCTCGGAGGTCTAGGGAGGCTATTGTGTCAAGCTATGAAGTTGAAATTTGGATTGCATTGGAGACCCCAAGATGCTGGAGATGCCAGGGCCATGGGACGTCTGCCAGGAAGAGCTGTAGACAGGGAGTGAGTGGTACCTGCCCATGAGAGGGAAGTGTGCTACAGTCAGCAAAACTGGAAGATAGAGACGTACAAGCCCTTTCTTATCAGGCCTGGAGCTGCAGGATTTGGAGTTTATCCTTTGGGTTTTGGACTTGTTTGAGCCACTTTCTCTTCACTATGTCCCTATTTCTCCTTTTTGGATTGGGAATGTATATTCAACACCATTGTATATTGGAAGTATGCAGTTTGCTTTTTTTTTTTTTTTTTTTTTTTATTTTACAGGGGGTAACAGTGAAGAGATTACCTTGAGTCTCAGAGGAGACTTTGAATTTTTAAACAGTCTTGAGACTGAAAGACTATGGGGACTTTTGAAGTTGGACTAAATTAATTTTGATTTATGATGTGGCCACAAGCCTGTGGGGGGTCAGGAAGCAGAATGTGGTTTTGAGTGAGAATGGAGTCCAGGCACATATGTTTGTTGGAACTATTTGGGAAGGATTGGCTGGCGTGGCTTTCTTGGAGGAGGTATGTCACTAGGAGTAGACTTTGAGGTTTCAAAAGCCCACTCTGTGTAGCTTTGCAGCCTGTCCTGGAACTAGCTCTTGGAGACCAGGCTGGCCTTGAACTTATGGACATCCAACTGCCTCTGCCTCCTGGTTGCTGGAATTAAAGGTGTGTGTCACCATTGCCCAGCTAAATAAAAAAAAAAAAGAGAGAGAGAGAGCGAGAAAAAGGTGAGTGTGTCAGTGAGAGAACTATATTCTCTTGATTTATCCTCAGTTTTGGTTTTTATAATATTCAAAGTTCTAAATTAGAGGATTTCAGAATCTGGAAGGCACATGTCTACTGTGTGAGGAGCTGCAGGTCTTTGGTAGAAACAAAATGATTCAACCCAACTTAATGGGTCAATGAAGATGAAAGCCTACAAAATTTTTTAAGATTGAATGAAAGTAATCTGCATATCAAAGGCAAGATACAAAACAAAAATCAACAAAGGCAACTCAAGATGGTAAGAAGCAGTATGCCATTTTGACAAATTTTGAAAGTGGAATTGCCATATTATCTAACAATTTCTCTCCTGAGTAAATGTCCCAAAGAATTGAAAGCAGGAACTCCTGTAGGTGTTTGCATACCCATGTTCAGATAAGTTTCAAAACCTTATTTTTATGGACCCAACTGTCCATTAATGGGTGGAAGGAAAAACAAGTGCTGTTGTGTTATATGTATTGAGTGTGTGTGTGTGTGTGTACACAAACACACTAGACTGTTATTTAACTTTGAAAAGAAAAGACTTTCTAGCACATGATCTGACATTGATGAGTCTTTAAAACATTATAATAAGTGAAATATGCCAATCACGGGAAGGCAAAAGCTGTATAATTCTACTTTTATGAAGTTCATGGGTAGTCAAATTCACAGACACAGGAAGGAGTTTCTACACACACCAAGGGCAGGGCAATGGGGAGTTATTGGGAATGACTCTACAGCTTCAGTGTTGCAAGATGAAGAGAGTATATACCACTGGAACAGTACGAACTATATACTTTGCCACAAATTTTTGTTTTGAGACAGGGTCTCGTTTTGTAGTTCTAGATGGCCTGGGACTCACTATGTATACCAAGCTGGCTTTGAATTCAAGAGAACTGCTGGATTAAAAGCCTGCACCATCCACCTGTCTCACCGGTTATTTATTTTTAAGTCAAGGAACCAGGGCTAGGGATGTAGCTCACTCGTGGAACTTTGTATGTACCAGGTCCCGGTTCAATCTCAGCATGAATAAAGTCAAAGAGGCAGAATGAATTTTGTAGGGAGACAGTGCCACCCTGAAGTCACTTCGTTGCTGCTGATGTTTTCTCTCAGGGAATTTTTGCACCATTCCCATGCTGTTTAATTATTATCTTATAATGCTAGTTGATTTGTAATATTTCATTTAACAAAGATTATTAGACAAATTGTAGTCCATGCTAGTAAAAAATAAAGTTAAAATAATCAAAAGAAGGACATAATCACAAGTTGAACAGGAATCTTAAAAAAACATATACTACCGGACGGTGGTGGCGCACACCTTTAATCCCAGCACTCGGGAGGCAGAGGCAGGCGGATCTCTGTGAGTTCGAGGCCAGCCTGGTCTACAAGAGCTAGTTCCAGGACAGGAACCAAAAAGCTACGGAGAAACCTTGTCTCAAAAAATAAAAAAAATAAAATAAAATAAATATACTGAGCCATTCCAATGTGTACTCAGCAGGTACTTACCTACAAGTCTGATGACCTGAGCTTGATCCCCAGGACCCACACAGTAGAAGAAGAGAAATGACCCTTTCAAGTTGTTCTCTGGCTTCCAAACATATGCCGTGGCACACAAGCACCTACACACATGTGCTCACAAATAATAAAAGTAATAAAACAACAGCCCCCATTATAGTATAAGAATGTAGATGCTAGTAACTATAGACAGTATACAAACCCCAGAAAACTGACTCAAGAAGAAATAGAAATGTTAAAATAACCTGTTTGTGTTGGTTTAAATAAGAATGGCTCCCATAGGCTCATATATTTGAATGCTTAGACATTAAGGAATGGCACTACTTGGGAAAGATTAGGAGTGTGGCCTTATTGGAGGAAGTGTGCCAGTGGGGGTAGTCTTTGAGGTTTAAAAACCCCAAGCCAGGTCCAGTGTCCTTCTTTTCCTGCTGCCCGTGGATCCAGATGTAGAACTCTCAGCTACTTCTCCAGTACCATATCTGTCTGCACACTGCCATGCTTCCTGCCTTGATGAAAATGGACTAAACCTCTGAACTGTAAGCAAGCCCAATTAAATGTTTTCCTTTATAAGAGTTTCTGTGGTCATGGTGTCTCTTTACAGCAATGGAACACTGACTAAGACACTGTTCAAAGACTCAGATTAGGAGCTAAGTATAGATCTACTTGTACTGGATGACTGTGGATGCTTTGCTCTCTCACTGAAAGATGGGTTCTTCATCTCAGCCCCTTGGATCTGTCATAAGAAGCGATGGATCCAGGCCCAGCCTTAGAAGTTAGAGTTTTCCACCTCTATCTTTGGAAGCATCTTCATGTTTCTCAGGATTGGGAAATATTTGATTTTAGAATTGTTAATGCTGAGAAATCCTACTTTACATAAATACATAGTACAAAATAGAAGAAGCCTGTGTAGGATCATTCCAGAAGTTGTTGGAAACCCTGTCCCAATCCCAAGCCAAGAGTCATTTAACAGTCTTTGTAATGAAACTCAAGTTAATGCCTCAAACAGCAATCTTTCGAAATTTAAAAATCAAACATCCTCACAACACTCCAAACCAAAGATACCCAGGAGTGCACTGTGCTGAGGAATTGACGGTGGGAAGATAGTGCATGTCTTTGTTTCGCATAACTAAGTCGTATTTCTGTAAGAGCAGAAAAGTTCATGTAATCCATAACATGCAATAATCAGGAATGTAATCTGAGGCACTTTGGGAAGTGTTGGCTTAGTATTGCATGGTATAATGCAATGACACAGTGCGAACTGCACATGTAGTGTGTTCAGAGTCAAGGCTGCAACATGCCAGAAACACCTCATATTTGTCATACCTTTAACAAAATATTTATTTTTACTCAATGAGCTACCTCAATATCCCTCATAAAACTTTTGACTTTGAATTAGCTTTTGGTGGTTGTTTGTTTAGAAACTTTTTTGTTGCCATTTTTTTTTTCATGACTCCCACATTCTGTAATGCAATCTACAGTTTAAGTAGCTGGGTTCTAGACTAACTCAGAAGTCCAGCTAGACCAGGCATGAATTCTTCACCCACAAAGCCATGAGAGAAATGAATCACGGTTGCTAAAAAGCAACTGAACACACAGGGTATCCTCTTTTGAAGTGACCGATGAATGCTACCAGAACCAAAAGTATTCTTCCATTGTTTGGGGTGCATTTCTACAGTGCTCAGAGCCTAGGAGAATGTGCAGTGAAGGGGCTGGAGAGAGGGCTCAGTGGTTAAGAGCAATTACTGCTCTTAGAGAACACCTAGGTTCAGTTCCCAGCACCCATTTGGTTGCTCAAAATCATTTGTAACTCCAGTTCCAGGGTATCTCATGCCCTCTTCTGGCCTCTATGGGCAACAGGCACACATGTGGTATGTATCTATACATGCAGACACTCATACACAGGAAATAAAAATCTTTAAAGAATGTGTGACTTGCTGGGCGGTGGTGGCACACACCTTTAATCTCAGCACTCAGAGGCAGAGGCTGGTGGACCTCTGTGAATTGTAGCCAGGGCTACATAGAGAAACTTAGGGAAAGGAAGAAAGAGAGAAAGAAAGAAAGGAAGAAAGGAAGGAAGGAGGAAAAGGAATGTGTGACTCAGTGACTTAGTATCACAAGCTGAACAGCTACCACCTCTACCAAGTTGTCATCACCCAGAAGAAAATCCACTGCCCTTACTAGTCACTTCCTAGCTCCGCCTTCTATGGATGCATGGTCTGCCCCCTGCTGTGGATTACCTAGAAAGACTATTTTTTTTAAAGATTTATTTATTATGTATACAACATTCTGCCTCAATGTATGCCCGCACGCCAGAGGAGGGCGCCAGATGTCAGCACTGATGGTTGTGAGCCACCATGTGGTTGCTGGGAATTGAGCTCAGGACCTCTGGAAGAGCAGCCAGTGCTCTTAACCTCTGAGTCATCTCTCTAGCCCTAGAAAGACTATTTTATTATAGTGGAATTTCACAGTCTGCTTCTGGTGCATGACTTTCTTTGTCCAACACCAGTTTCTCAATGCTGCACACTGCAGGCAAGAGAAACAGACCAGCTTGAACCCTGTGATCCTACCCAACGGATGTGTTGAGAGGCTCCCAGGAGGTACACAGAACTCAAGTGTCAGAGTGAGGACCCCAGTGTCTGGGCTCTGGAATTGCCCCCCTCAACAATGAAATGACTACAGGAACCTTAGTGTATCAGATGGTGCATTTCCCCCAGGAGTCCTGCTGAGGTTTATGCCTCACCGACCACAGAGTAATGGAGATCACAAGGTGGAAGCCGTGCTGAAAGGATGAACAATTTCATCCCTACAATGGGTTATCACTTATGCACACAATCCTGAGGACATCATGCTAAGTGAAAAAAGCCACACACACACACACACACACACACGCACGCACGCACGCACGCACGCATGCACAAATAAACACTGTGTGAGTCTCTTGCTGTGAAAGGTTTATGATAGGGTAGATCCAGAGAGAGCCCGGAAGGCAGTGAGAATCCAGGAGGAGCTGTCCAACAAAGCCCCGTGAAAGTCCAAGCAGTGGGGCCTCTGAGCATCCAAGACAGGCATCCCAGAAAGCAGGTAGACTGTGGGCAGGAGCAGCCTGCTCCCCGCTCACTGCCGCCCTGATGTCTCCTGCAGCACCCTGCCAGTTTATTGCATCTTCCAGGAAGCTCACATCTTGCAGGGCCACAGAAGAGTCCACAGACAGAAGTGAGAAAGATGGGGGCTGGGATCAGAGAGGGGGTTGTTCAAGCTCTAGCCTTTGTCCCCATGGCTTTGTCCCTCAAGGCAGGCAGCTCCAGATGAGGCTCACTCCTTTTTCAAGCCTGGACCTTGGAACTCTGCTCCAAACCTAACCTAGTCGATAAGCTATGAAGGCTGCCTTGGTGTCTCCAGAAAATTGGAGAGAACAAAGAAGAAAAACATCAGTTTCCATGGAAACCATCCAAAATTTAAAAGACTTAAGAGTTTTATATCTCAAAAAAAACCCCTCCTGCTTCTCTTTCCCCTCCCCTCTCTTCCACTCCACATGTTCACACACAAATCCTTTGGTGCTACATTATTTTGATGAGACCTTGGTCTGGCTGCAGAGAGGATTCAGGATTTGAGGGTTTCTGTAGAAGACTGAGCGCGATGAATTTGTTTTATGGGTTTAGACTAAAGCACAAATAAACATTTGGAATGCAAAATACCCAAATCCTCTATGCTACTGCAGATAAAAAGAAAAATGAAGGCTTTTTGCAAGATTAAAAGAAAAGAAGATTGGGGAGGTGGTGAGAGAAGGCTGCGAACCAGTTCTCATCTCTTGAGCTCAGCTACCATTATAGCCCCGCCCTGTCCTGCCTCAGCTCTGAGGCTGCTGCAGGTGGTGGCATGGATCCTTTTTACTGCTTAGTAGGAGACTCAATCAGAGCGAGCGACTAGTGACAAACTGACAAAGGTCTCCCCGCTGCTGTGCCCTGAGGTTTCTACAAGAGCAGCATTAGCTAACTGTGAACTGGGGTGGGAGTGGGGTGGGGGACGGGACAGGAAGGGACAAGGGCCAACTGTGCATGAACCAAACATATATTCTTGTCACTACTCCCCAAACAATCCTGTCCAACGATCACTTATATAGTCTTTATGTTGTATTAAGGGATTTAGAGATGGTTCAATGTACATTTTTCATAGGGGAGCTGAGTGTGGGGGATTTGGATAGCTGACGGGGTCTCGGAACGAGACTTCTGCAGGCCCTGGAGTATGGCATGTATATATCTGTGCTATTATTTTAGCACCTACCTACTTCCAAGTCCCTCCCTCTTCCTAGGCACCTTCTCCCATACATTCGCCCTGACTATCCAGGTTACTTCTTGTTCCTCACCTCAGTGGCTCATGAATCTCACTGATCAACCTCTGGCTTCATTCAGTAGCTTTCTATTCTTTCGAGGTGGGATCTCACTATGTAACCCAGAATGGCCTGGAACTCACTAAGTAATCCAGCAGGCCTTGAACTCACAAAGGTCTAATCAACTCTGCCTCCTGACTGCTAGAATTAGAAGTGAGCATCAGCATACCTGGCCTGGCGTTGTTCTTATCCCACACAGCATTTCAGCCAGGAAGCCAGAAAAAAGGATGCGGGGGGAGGGGGAGCAATATGTGGGAGGAGGGGGAGGGAAATGGGAAACGGGGAGGAGGTGGAAATTTTAATTAAAAAAAGAATAAAAAGCCGGGCGGTGGTGGCGCACGCCTTTAATCCCAGCACTTGGGAGGCAGAGGCAGGCGGATCTCTGTGAGTTCGAGACCAGCCTGGTCTACAAGAGCTAGTTCCAGGACAGGCTCCAAAACCACAGAGAAACCCTGTCTCGAAAAACCAAAAAAAAAAAAAAAAAAAAAAAAAAAAAAAGATACAGATCAAAAAAAAAAAAAAGAAAGAAAGAAAGAAAAGAAAACGATCCTCATCTCCTCACCGAGTCTCCATGACAATCCTCAAGGTTTTATCACAGTGTGAACATGACCTTGAACCTCAGAGATTTGCAGTGACTTGTCCAGGGTCTCATGGCCCTGTGCCCCATCCTCCAACCCCAATCCTCATCTCGTGTGTTTCCGTATTTATTTCTCTGATGAGAGCTGGGTCTGGATGTGTGTGGGGTGGGCATGTGCACCCGCCCTAGGCCCTGCAAGCCCAAGGTGGCACCAGTAACCTCGCCGGATGGCATTCTCCATGAGGCACCCCATGGGCCAGTTACCAGGTAGCTAGGGATCTTAAACAGCCCTAGCAGCCTGTGTCCCTGGCCATGTAAAACCCCAGTGGCCTCTTTGAAGTCCTGTGACGCTCCAGATGAACGGCATAAATTCATGGAAATGTTTCACAAGGGCGTTTTTCCTCTGCTGGTCTCCATTTCCGTGAAAAACACAGGCTTGGAGGTAAACAGTCTTCGCTGTGAAAAGGGAGCCAATACAGACTTCGCTCCACGCCCCCGGCCCACAGCTCAGTTTCCTCTGCCTTTCCTTCCTGCACTATGCAGGGTCCCCAGAGGTCCAAGCTCCAAAGATGGATGATGCCCCACAGAGACGAGCCACGGGGACACCTGGAGTCTCTGTTGTGATTGCCCCATCCACAATGGAGGAGTAAAGCTGGGGGAAGGGGTTCGCCGATAGAAAGGGGCGTTGTGAGGATGAAGCAGAGGCTTCCTCAACACTGGGAAAATAGTCCGTGGGCTTGGCTTCTCTCTTCTTACCTCCAGATCCTAGAATTTGTTCGTAAACAACATGTTGTCAGCTCAATGTTCTGTTTCTTGAAACTAAACACTCTGTTAGGACAGATTCGCAAATATCCCTGACTGCAGCGACCGAAGTCGGAGAACTGCTGTTTGTCTACGCTTTGTTCTACACTTGCAAAATGCGTCAAAATTGTATTTCATTTTATGCCAAAGATCCACGCCCTTTCCAAGATCTTTCTGGAAACACTTCTTTTTGGGGACCTGGGGTATAGACCGGAGGAAGGCAGAGGTGCAGGGACCTATGCCTGGCCACCATCTACCTAGTTTTGATAGACAGACTAGATTGGTTCTACAGTTCATTCATACCCACGCTCTTGCCACCAAAGGTATGTGGCATTGGTTCTACCCCTGAGGAGCCACCTATGAGGCATTGGTTCCACCCCTGGGAAACCACCAAGGGTATGTGGCATTGGGTCTACCCCTGGGGAGTCACCAAGGGTATGAAGCATTGGTTCTACCCCTGGGAAGCCACCAGGGAAGGGTATGTGGCATTGAGTCTACCCCTGGGAAGCCACCAAGGGTATGAGGCATTGAATCTACCCCTGGGAAGCCACCAGGCAGCACGGGCAGGAGGGATCAGAGTCCTACTTAGATGGTGGTAGCTCTGAGCCTGTGCACCTGCTGCTGGAAGGAAGGAAAACTCAGGAAAGCCGAAAGGGGCTGGGGAGGCCAGCCTGGAGAAGGAGCCTCATTTTCCTGGATTTGTTGCTTCCCATCATTCTTTACCAGCTCAGGAGGGCTGGACTCCTTGACCTGGCTGAGATCACTCGCTTGCTATATTCTGGAACTTAACCCTGCTCCGCAAACATTAGGGAGAGCTGGCAAGATGACATACTAGGTAAACACACTCTCAAGCAAGCCTGACCACCTGCATACCATCCCTGGACCCCACACGGTGGGAGGAGAGAACCAGCTCCTGCAAGCTGTCCCCAGACTTCCACAAGTGCACCGTGACGCGCTATGACCCCTTCCACACTGAATAAATAAATGTACAAAAAGAAAGAGAAAGAAGTAAAGAAAGAAAGAAAGAAAGAAAGGAAGGAAGGAAGGAAGGAAGGAAGGAAGGAAGGAAGGAAGGAAGGAAGGAAGGAAGGAAGGAAGGAAGAGCATCAGGGAAGGCAGCACCTGGATCCTCTTTTACATCAGATTAATATTAATTTGCAGCTTCTCACCATGCAAATTACCTGTCGCCCTCCTCAAGGTGATTTTGTGGCTTTGGAGAGGAGGGTGGCAGGGCTAATGAGAGCATGTTCTGAGGTTTTTTGTTTTTTGTTTTCCTATTCATATTCTAGACACAGCCTCTCCCACCCTTCTGTCTCAGCTTCGTCTCCGTTTTTCTAAATACTCCGGGCTCTTTGGGGTCACCATGTGTCTCTTCTGCCTCCCTGGAAACTCTTTCACCATCGACTTCCCCTGTCTCTATCTGAGGGTGACACTCTCTCTTCCTCCTTCTCACCCCGCCCCACTTTTAATCAGCAAGAACAGAGCCTGGCTGTTCTGAATTCACATCCGCTATCTCATTGCTAATTTCATCACCTCAAACAATCAATCAAAAATCTTGTGGGAAGGGGAGGGCTTGTGCGAGTCAGGGCAAGCCTTCATCCCATCTATCCTCTCTCCTCTCTCCCTGGGATCAGGAGGTGGCAGCCATCGATGGCTGGCTTCTCAGTGGGAAACAGCCACTGGAGGTCTTTGTGCCTCCAGCCCTGTTGCGGACAGCGTCCAGCTACACAGAAAGTCCCCGTAGGCTACAGCAGGGTGTCTCTGTGACAAACACAGAGATATACTTCCCCCCCTCCTCCGCAACCTGCCGGTGTCCGCAGGCTCTTCCCAGGAAAGCTGACACTGTCTCCATGTTACAGATGGGAACGGAAGGTCAGAGGGGCAAACCAGAGGCCGCACTGGCACATAACTGCCCAGGCAAGAAACAATGTGTGCATGTGTGCTTGTGCGTGCCTGTTCATGCTCGTAGGACTGCACATGTGTGTGTGGTGTGCACCTTGAATGTGGAGGTCAGAGGACAACCTCACATACGGTTCCTTAGTTACTAGCTACCTTGTTTTTTATTTTTAAAAAGATTTTATTTTTAGTTGTGTGTATGTCTGTGTATAGGTATGGACACACTGAGTGCAGATGCCCTGAGGCGGCCAGAGATTTTGGAAACCCCTGGAGATGGAGTTACAGGTGGTTGTGAGCCTTCCCAAGTGGGTGCTGGGAATCAAACTCAGGTCCTTTGCAAGAACAGTGTATACTCTTAATTAACTATTGCTCCTTCTTCCCAGTCCTCCACCTTGTTTTTTGAAACAGGGTTTCTCATCAGCCTGGAGCTGGATACTTATGCTAGCTGGTCTAGTGGGAGAGCCCCAGGGTTCTGTTGGTTTCCACCCACCCAGCCCTGGGATTATAAACGCATGCCACCACACCCAGCTTTCTAACATGAGGGGCAAATTCAGGTACTTGTGCTTGTGAGACAGGAGCTCTTTCCACCAAGCCATTTCCCTAGCTCAGGACTGGAATCTGTGTTTTGGTTTCTGGTTTTTTGAGACAGGGTTTCTCTGTGTAGCTCTGGCTATCCTGGAACTCACTTTGTGGACCAGGCTGACCTCTAACGCACAGAGATCTGCCTGCCTCTGCCTCTGAAATGCTGAGATCAAAGGTGTGTGCCACCACCGCCTGGTTTAGGACTGGAAACTTACGATCCAAACCTGGATATTGTCTCTGAGATTGATTAAGATGGAAACTTCAGCTGGGCAGTGACTTGCACCTTTAATCCCAGCACTTGGAAGGCAGAGGCAGGGGGATCTCTGTGAGTTCAAGGCCAGCCTGGTCTACGGAGTGAGTTCCAGGACAGCTAGAGCCACACAGAGAAACCCTATCTCAACAAACAAAGGGATGGAAACTTGAGGAGAATCAATGAATGCTGGTGACAAGAGACTAGGAGGGACAGGAGGCTTAGAATTTGGGCCGCCTCTCCCCAAAGTGACTACCCCCCCCACACACACACCATGGCTCCCTCTGCTCCCTGGAGGCGTCTCTCCTGCATGGTGGGGGGGTCCTGAGGCAGGAGGGGGGAAAGCTGGGAATGACTTCCTCCCAAGTCCCCCTTTGTACTGGAGACAGCTAAGGCTAGCAAGCTGTGACTGGATAGCTTATCCCTTTTCCACCCCAAGACTTCTATGAAGTCTTGATTAAAGGCTGTGGTCTAACCTTCGATGGGCCAAAGGAACTGGAGGGAAAACGCCCCCCACAGTGCTGCATGGTGTTGTACATGTGACATCAGGGAGAGCCCCAGAGTTGACTTGGGAATCTCAGCTCAGGGGACCAGCACCTCTCCACCCAAAGACTTACCTTCAAGTTAGTTTGCGGGGTTGGCTTAAGCTGCACTTGGTGGGTTTGTGGGGTGGAGGCAGAGGTACAATCACTAATTCATCTTTATCCATTTGGGAACCCAACAGGGGCTTAAGGGACCAGTTCTCAAGAACTGAGCATGAAACAGGGTGAACTGCCTTGTAGCCTCAGCTCTCTGCAGCTCGTAGGAGACTCAGGGAGCTTTGTTCTCACTGTGCTGTGTATAGGCTGCACAACTGTTGCATCCTGGTTTGGGAGGATGAAGCAGTGGAGCAACAGAGAAGGGCGGTGCCTCTTCTAGCTTCCTGTGCAAGTGCACTAGCATGTATGCCTGTACGTGAACATACGCACTCACACATGTACATGCATACATCACAGTTACACACGTGCGTGTGCGGGCACACACACACACACACACATGGCACCACTTGTTGCACACTCACTTATTTACCAGGCCCGTGACACACATTTGGCATTTATTTGGTGACTGTGTGACCTGAACCTGGCACAAGTAGTCCTTTGTTGTTTGCTGAATGAATGAATGAATGAATGCCTTCTCCCAGAACAGATTCCACAGGTACACAAACCTGGACAGCCAACTCAAAAGGACCCACACTTAGCATAATGCTAAGTTACCATCTCAAAAAATGGAGTAACTTTTGGATAAGGACCTCACATTTGCCTCTTGCGTCAGGCCCTGACATTTTACTATTTCTTCCGATCACAGCCTGGCGTGGGTCTAGTTGCCGGGACAAACGATGAGCCCCGGGAAAGAGAAAGGAAGTTAATCCCGTCTTTAAACTGTCCGGGCCTGGTCCTTCATAAGATAGTATCCATCATGTTGTGGCTTCCTGCCTGGGTCGGGGGCAAATTACAGGTCTGCAAACTTGAGTCCCAACCTTTCTCATCGGTTCTTAGAGGCAGAGGTCTCCGCCGTCTTTGAGAAAATTTGAAGCTTCTAAAAAAGCTGGCAACATGGAATTCAGTCTTTCTATTGTGATTCTCTCTTGTTCTGGAAAACAGGACGAGGGGAACGGAAAAAGGACAGAGAAGCACCACCATCAGGACAAGCCAGTGCTCTCATGAGGCAGGGGGCTACGGGCACATCTCAGAGATCAACCCTTGCCCTGGCTGCCTCGGGCCCTCCAATCCACCACAAGACAAGCTGGTCTCCTCTCTGGAACAAAGAGAGGCTAGTGTGGCTTAGTCACCGCTAATGTCTGGCAAATTACCAGCCTCGGAAACTGGGCTGCTTTCAAAGTTCTGTTGGTTCCAAGCAGAGGCAGTTTATGCGGAGGGAAATAAGGCCGCTAAGGCTGCGTTTGCTGAGGTAAGGAGTGGACAAAGAGCCGCGCCCTGATCTGTACTGTCTGAGCCAGAATCTTTGCTCCTCCTGCAGCAGGCCCATGCTCTTCCCCACCCAGTTCTTACAGTTTTGGAAGGCTGGTAGGAGGCTGCACAGAAACAGGGATGTGAGCTGGGTTCGGTGCGCACGCATTCTTTAAGAACACCAGACAGCCTTTCTACTGTGAGGCTGAGCACAATCTGAGTGGAGCCGTAGGCAGGAGGAAACTGCCAGTGCTTTATTTTTTCAGCCAGAGATGGAGTCAAGAAGCAGAGGAAATGGTTTGTGGGCTCTTGATTCCCCGCACACTCCAGAAATTGAAGGCAAGAGAACCTCAGATCCCAGGAGAAATCATACTCTAGGTCCCGAACCTTTAGAGGAGGGTTAGAAGGAGAGAAGACTAGGTGGTGCCTTCTTGGGTCTCAGTTCACTCCTTCATAAGAGGAGACAAGGGAGGCTGAACAAGATTGGTCTTTTCTGTCTTGTACAATCTGGATTATGAACCTGAAAAAAAAAAAAGACACGAGGGAATAAGTTGTTCATGAGCCCTAACAGGTGGGTGTTAGAACACATGCCAGATCCCATAACCTAAATCAAGGCCACATTTCCCTGAAGCTCTCTCTGGGGCACAGAGTTAAGAAGTCACTCTCATTTTATGGTACCTGGCTCCT
Organism: Chionomys nivalis; assembly: GCF_950005125.1. NCBI lineage: Eukaryota > Metazoa > Chordata > Mammalia > Rodentia > Cricetidae > Chionomys > Chionomys nivalis. The sequence goes on along the minus strand of NC_080095.1, from coordinate 26,714,241 downwards.
CCATACATGGTCCTTGTCACGTGATGCAGAACTTCCGGTCATTTCTAAAAGGATTATATAAATCAGATATTTCTGCTGTTCTGGGGATTGGAGACTCCTCAGAGAGGCCGCTTGAAGTTTGCCTAGAGATCAAGACTGCTCTCTGAAGAGGCTCCTCTTAGATTTAAAAAGGAAGCCTCCCTTTGTTTTAAGGCCCCATCATCTTCCGATGCCGCTGAACGCTGTAGTCTCTCCGGCTCACCTAGAGGCCTGATCATGGCCTTGAGGCCCTTATTATAATAAGTCCACCAAAGGAGCTGTGTGCAGTCTCTTCAGACTGACTGCTGAAGGCTTTCATTATCATTATTTATTATTTAAAACGGTGGGCAGCAGTTTACAAGACTGCTGTAAACCACGGTCCATTTTCATCCATTGTTCTCAGAGCAGACCCATGGAAAAGACATGAACGACAGAAAGGCTTACAAGTAACAGGCTAGGGGTCAGGTCAGTAAGGTGTTTGGTATACGAGCACATAGACTTGAACTTGAGCCCCATAACACATGTAAAAACTCCTAGCATGGTGGCGTGTGCTTGGAAGCCAGCACTGGGAGGTAAAGATGGCAGGATTCTCAGAGCTCACTGACTAGCTGGACTTGGCAAGCCCGAGGTTAGCAAGAGACCCTGTCTCCAAAAAGCAAGGTGGGGTGACTCTCCCTTGACCAGCCTGTACCCACGCTTGGGTGTGTCTTACTTTCTGAGACTCTTCTCAGAGAAGCCCACACTGTGCTCTGGGGGTGTCTTGCTTTCTTCTGAGTCCCCCCCTCCCCGCATCTTAACTCTTGTGCACCGGTCTATATTAGGGACCAGAGAGATGGTTCAGCAGTTAGGAGCACTTACTGCTCTCACAGAGAGGCCCAGGTTCAGTTCTCAACACCCACATGGTGGTTGACAACTGTCTGTTACTCCAGCTGTAGAGGATTCGACACCCCTTCCGGTGTCCACCGGCTCATGCACATATGTAGTATGCACACAAATGCTTGGTCTCTCACACATGTACACATAAAATACCTAAAAGCAACTAAAAAAATTTTCAATATATGTTTATTAAACCCCAACTCTGCTCCATAAGAAAAAACAAAATCAAAGTGGGAGGCAACTGAGAAATGATGCCTGGGCTCTACATATATGCATGTGTACATGCACACAGAGTTATTGGCAATCATAGACATCCATGTGACCCACAGCCTAGGTCTATGTAGAAGAATAGGCAGGTACCAGTTCCTCACTCCTCCCCATTACACTCCCTAGTGACTGCTCCAGGGTTTTACGGAGATAATTTTATCCCTGGTTTTTACTTAACTTTTCAGGGTGGGGCAGTATCACTGTGTTGTCATGTGGGCTGGCCTCAAATTCTTGGGGTTAAGTGATACTCCTGCCCCATCTTTCGAGTAGCTGAGGACTACTGGTGTGTGCTGTGCTGGGTCTCATTTCCTTTTGAAAAACCAATTATGGCAGTGTATATTCACCTCAAGTCACAAAGCTTTTGCAGGTTTCTGAAGGGTCCGTCTATGACTCCCTAAAGTATGTGTTGCTTGTATCCAGTAACTCAAAGCTGCAGATGTGAACACTGGACTGTGTTCCTAGAGGGAAGAAACGGCTCCCCAGAGAACTTGAGTGGCACATCAAAAGACAAGCACCTAGTCACTGCAGAGTGGCGTGGGAAGCCACACTCTATCGCTGCACTGCCCAGTGATGACCTCCCAGGCCACCCTTGTAGACTGAGGACACAAGAGATGGTCCGTGTGGCTGAGCCAAGCTCACTGTCTCCAGACAAAGAAGCCCTGCGCCTGCAATCACTCTCCCTTGAGACTGTGGTGGAGGGGTGAGTCCCTCAAAGCAAACTGGGAGGAGGTGCTAGCCAGCCTCAAACAGCACATGTCCTGTGTCCCATCACTCAGCCTTTCTTGTGCTAGCCAGCCATCCCCTACTGGGATGAAATGTCCAAGAAATTTAACTTAAAAAGAGGGAAGCCTCATTTTGGTTCACGACTTCAGAGGTTTCAATTCACCACTGGTTGCCTTGGGGACTGCACTAAGGCAGAACTCCAAGATAGCACCAAAAAAAAAAAAAAAAAAAAAAAAAAGACAGAAGGAGCTGAGGTCCCAGCAACTGCTTCCAGGGTATGTCCCACGTGACCTAAGATCCCTTTACCAGACCCCATTTCCTAAGAGTTCCAACTCCCAATCGGGCAAACTTGGCAATCAAGGATTTACACATGGACCTTTGAGGAACTTTGTGGAACCAAACTATAGCAATAGGCTAGTCATTTTCAGTTTCTTCAATGGCCACATTGGGCTTAGTGGCAAGACACGTATTAATGAATTTTATGTTATATAATTTATGTCACTGTATAAAAATATCTCAGCGTATACTTACAAACCTATATGTCATAAGGTACCATGTGTCTAGGCTATACGTGTGTGTATGTAATCATGACAGCATCTCTCTCTTTTCTGTCTTTCTCTCTCCCCCCTTCCCTCCCTGCTTCTCAGGGTGTGTGTGTGTGTGTGTGTGTGTGTGTGTGCGCGCAATAATCTACTGTTCCTAGGGCCATGATGAACAAAACAACATGAAATTAAGCCAAGCCCAAGAGAGAATGATGCAATCTAGAGAGGCAGTAAACACGAGAGGTGAGAGGCTGCTGTCAGCATAACGTGGCCTGCTGCTTATAGCACACTTGTTTCTTTTATTTATTTATTTATTTTTTTTTTTGGTTTTTCGAGACAGGGTTTTCTCTGTGGTTTTGGAGCCTGTCCTGGAACTAGCTCTTGTAGACCAGGCTGGTCTCGAACTCACAGAGATCCGCCTGCCTCTGCCTCCCGAGTGCTGGGATTAAAGGCGTGCGCCACCACCGCCCCACTTGTTTCTTTTAAAGTCATGATTATTTATCAATTCATTTATTGGCTTTAGGGCATACACATGACATGGTGCCCTTATGGTGGTCAGAGGACAGCATCAGGAGATGGTTCTCTCACCATGTGGGTGGAACTCAGGTCATCAGTCTAGAAACAAGCACCTTTACCCACTTACCTTGATTTTGTTGTTTTGCTTTTCTTTTCATTTCTGTTTTTGTTTTTTGGGATAGGGTTTCTCCGCGTAGCCTTGGCTGTTCTGTAACTCGCTCTGTAAAACAGACTAGCCTCAAACTCACAGAGATTCACCTGCCTCTGCTTCCCAAATCCTAGGATTAAAGGTGTATGTTACCACCACCCAGCTTGTTTTTTTTTTTTAAAAAAAAAATCAGGAGCCAGGGTGGTGGCGCAGGCTCCACCTACAGTCTCCAAAGCTACCGAGAAACCCTGTCTCGAAAAACAAAACACTAAACAAAACAACTTCCTTGCCTCCAAAAAGCCCAAAGCTACAAAGCTCCAAAACTACAGAGAAACCTTGTCTCAAAAACCAACCACCCGCCCCCGCAAAAAAAAACAAAAACCAAACAAAAATCAGTAATACCATGTTCTAAAATAATAAGAAGAAAATAGAGTAAATACATAAACCAGCAACACAGCGACATTACTGTCACTATTGTATACATTGTCCTGGCTGCAACTGATGTTCTATGCTTTTATGACTCACCAGTGGTGGCCGGTTTCTCACTACCAGCATCTCTAAGGACACAAGCGATGTCTTGTGCTGAGACATTATGATACCGATACTGCTAGGCCTGGAAATTCTTGAACTTCCTTATAATCCTATGGGACCATTGTAGAATGTATGTTCTGTCATAGACAGAAACCTCACTGAGCACGTATGTCCATATCAAGTTAGGCCGCAATGTTAAAGTCAGCCCGAAATGTAAACAGGCAGCCTCACCTTTCAGACCAACACTTTTAGACTAAGATGCTGGAAACAAAGCTTTCCTAAGACCCCCCAACCCTCTCTGAAGAGCTGTTGGAGCTATTGGCAGTTAATGGCTGCTGGGGAATGGGGAGATATTTTCTTCAGTGGTGTAGCCACTAGTATGTTGCCAGGGCTCCTCAAATATCCCTTACTGAGGCTCAGCCATGCTACTCCAATTAAACTCATTGGTAACACAGCAAAAGATATGAAAATAGAAGGGGAGTGGAGGAAGGGGACCAACAGGAGAGGAAAGGGACAAAAAAGAGTAATGAGGGGTGTATATGATGAAGATAAATTATATATTAAAATCAAAATGCTTATATATGTATACATATATGAAAATGTCATAATGAAACCCAATTGCTATATATAACTAAAATACGTTAATTTTAGAAAATTGCATAAAATCGTGGCATTTGTGGCAGCTGGAAATCCCAGAGTGACTCCTGTTCCTCCCTGGAGAACTGCTCATTCATGTTGCTCTGTGTTTGCTTAAGGTCTTGGAAACACTGTCCAATAACTTTCAACAGCTACCAGAAATAATGATTTCCTCATATCGTCTCAGGGAGCCCCGTGAAGGTGGCCACATCCCCTGCTGCATTCTTGGAGGGCGAGACTTGGGAGGAGGGGTGTTGCTCGGCTAGAGAGAGGAGGCAGTGAAGGAGAGGACATGATTGTCTGAGCCTGGAGACGTTGGGAAGGCAGAGGCTGAAGTGTGTGAGCAGGGCAGGTTAGCCAAAAACCAAAGCAAAACAAAACCAGAAACTAACAAACTGGGTATTTTAGAAACACGCCTGGGGTCAGAGTGCTTAGAAAGGAGACAAGGTTGTGAAGACAAAGGCCCTGCCATAGCCCCTGGCCTAGGGAAAAGCCCTCTGGAGTGCTCCTTATAGACTCCCTTGGCCCCTTTCAGGATGACACAGTGCTTTCCCCAGGAATACTACAAACTCCAGCAAAGAAGCCAGTTCAGGGCTGGAAGCTGGGGACCCTCCAGATGTACAGGGTACTTCCCTAAGCACCCATGTGCTAACTCGGTTGAGAAAACACCCTGACAGTTTTATTGGCACTTACTTTATCTTCAAATGGAGCATTACTGTTTCCTTTACACAGATGGGGAAACTGAGGCACAGGGAGGCTAAATGACAGGCTTGGAGTCACTCAGTGCTAGAGCTAGGATTTGAATCCCGGTTGTTTGAACTACCCTGCCTCCCCCTTTTTTGGTAGAAGGTTGAGAAGGAAGGGGTTAGAAACTGGTGAGATCTCGAGTCTGTTTCCACCAGGATAATCCTCTATTGCAGTCTGGTGTCACCCAAGGCAAAAAAAAAAAAAAAAAAAAGCCGCTTTATAAAAGATGAGCCTGCCAGGCTAACCTGATTTCCTTCCTGGAGATCATGAGATTATGAGTGAACAGGCAGCCTGGGGGCATAACCCGCTGGTGGCTTGTGGAGCCCTGCCAAGAGCCAGGGGTTAGGAGGAGCCGCCTTGTTCTTCCTGAATCTCTCGGATGGAGAGGGTGTGAGTACCCTGTGCAGTGAGCCCACCTCATCCTCTGACCACTCATCCCCACCCCCGACTGCCATCCAATCACGGTGCTGCTCTGATACAGCCAGAAATGCCAGTGCAGGGACTCAAAGTCTGGCCTCATTCACCCCTCCAGTCATTGTGAGTTGTTAGACTATGGGGTTCACCTAAACAGAATTGGGTATCTGAGGCTTTGGTTGTTTTGAACCCCGGTGCCTGCTTAGGCAGAAAAGCAAAGTGGCACCCTTAGGGTCACCTGGCTATTGTCAGAAACGGTAGACTTGGCCCCCACTCTGGGGTTAAGCTCTGTGGGGCAGGGCCAGGGAGTTCTGTGGCAGTTGGAGTCCCTTGGCCAGCCTCTTCCTGGACAGTGTGAACCCCGCTTGGGTAGCTTGTCAAGGGCACATATGGAGGACCCTAGGGCCGCATCTGCTGAAGCAGTGTCTCGTGTTTGGAGGGCTTCTCCATGCTGCCTTCTCATCCTGTACCAGCTGAGGAAACCATGACCCAGGGACCAAAGGCAGGACCCAGAGGACCTCAAGTGGCATGCCAACAAACCCAGGACTTGGAGACATGAGTATGCACTTGTCCCATTCTCCAAAGGACTTTCCTGAGAGGGTGACTCAGCCAGTCCTGAATTCTCAGTTCTCAGTTCCTCCACTTAAACTCAGAGCACAGGAGCCTGGCCAGCCTGGCAGCCTCTGCGCCTCTCCAGGCCAGGACACAGCTGTCTCAGCTAGCGCAGCTCCACTGAACAGCTGTGCTGTGTCTCCAGGGAGGCCATCACTCTGCTGCCTCAGCTCTCTTGACACTGTGATGCAGACAGAAAGGCCATCACACCTACATCGCAATGTCTGCACCTATGTCACAACATCTGCACCTACATCTCAATGTCTGCACTTACATCACAATGTCTGCACTTACATCACAATGTCTGCACCTACATCACAAGGTCTGCACCTACATCACAATGTCTGCACCTACATCTCAATGTCTGCACTTACATCACAATGTCTGCACCTACATCACAACATCTCCACCTACATCACAATGTCTGCACCTACATCACAATGTCTGCACCTACAACACAATGTCTGCATCTACATCACAAGGTCTGCACCTACATCACAATGTCTGCACCTACATCTCAATGTCTGCACTTACATCACAATGTCTGCACCTACATCACAATGTCTGCACCTACATCTCAATGTCTGCACTTACATCACAATGTCTGCACTTACATCACAATGTCTGCACCTACATCACAAGGTCTGCACCTACATCACAATGTCTGCACCTACATCTCAATGTCTGCACTTACATCACAATGTCTGCACCTACATCACAACATCTCCACCTACATCACAATGTCTGCACCTACATCACAATGTCTGCACCTACAACACAATGTCTGCATCTACATCACAAGGTCTGCACCTACATCACAATGTCTGCACCTACATCTCAATGTCTGCACTTACATCACAATGTCTGCACCTACATCACAATGTCTGCACCTACATCTCAATGTCTGCACTTACATCACAATGTCTGCACCTACATCACAATGTCTGCACCTACATCTCAATGTCTGCACTTACATCACAATGTCTGCACCTACATCACAACATCTCCACCTACATCACAATGTCTGCACCTACATCACAAGGTCTGCACCTACATCTCAATGTCTGCACCTACATCACAATGTCTGCACCTATATCACAACATCTCCACCTACATCACAATGTCTGCACCTACATCACAAGGTCTGCACCTACATCACAATGTCTGCACCTACATCATAATGTCTGTGAAGAGAGTGTACAATCACTCAGCAAGTGATTGTTGTGTAATGGCACAAAACACTGCCAGTGGGTACACCGAGGCACAGAAAGGTGTATAGAACCCAGCTTGCCCATAAGTGGTAATGTCAAGACTGGAAACCTAGGTAGTCAGAGTCCATATCCACCGGAAGCAACATGTCCAGCCTCCAGAAAGGAAATGAACACTCCCCTCAAATCACCCTCCACTTCCTCCTTTCTGTGGTGCTGTCACTCATGTGTCTTTTAAGAGTCCTTCCCCTCGGGTTGGCCTGCTAATTATCAAGCCCTACCCAGTGGGTGGGCACTATGCTTCATGCTGAGCCACTCAGACTCCCTAGGAGCTTGACTCTGAGGCTGAGTGACAAAGTTGCCTGGGTCAGCCTCATAAGGGTGTGTCCATCTCCCCCGACCCCTGCCCGTCCTTGCTTCTTCCAGTCTGTGATTTACTCAGTTTGCTCCCAATCAAGGCTGAGCTTTTAATGTCTACAACTCCAGAGCCCCATGGAAACGACCATCACAGGAATGAATCATCTTCCATTAAATGTACAGTTGAATCCATGGGTGATTAGATCTAGGACCCCCACAAATAACAAAACCCGAAGATGCTCACGTTCCACATATAAAATGATGCTGCATTGGCATTTGGCATGTGCCCTGAAGTGAAGTAATTACAAGGTAAAGGTACTGGTTTTATACAATTGGTTTCACAGGAGTCAATAACGACAAGGAAAAGTCTAGACATCTGAAACAGTCACAACTTTCCCTGCCAGTTTTTTTTTAAATAATTTACTTTTATTTCATTTGCATTGGTATTTTGCCTGCATGTATGTCTGTGTGAGGATGTCAGATCTTGGAATTACAGACAGTTGTGAGAAGCCATGTGGGTGCTGGGAATTGAACCCAAGTCCTCTGGAAGAACAGCCAATGCTCTCAACCACTGAGCCATCTCTTCAGCCCCCTGGGTCAAGTATTTTCAATCCAAGGGTGAGGCCTGTGAGTATGGAACCTGCAGATTGGAAAGGCTGCCGTGGTGTGGTTTAGTAAGTGCTGGACCCGGGCCCAAACAGGACTAGGTTCAAATGAGGCCTCTGACACCCATTAGCTGTTGTCATCCTGAGGAAGTGCGCCTCTGAGCATCAGCTCGCTCTTCTGAGTAATAAGGATACCCTTCCTGTGCATAAGGCTACCCAGGAAGAGAGGAGAGCATGTGCAAATGTTTGCTTTGTCAGCAACCCCAGTCCATGTGGACAGTCCCTTCGTTACCCTTTCCTGGGCCGGTGACTTGCACCCTATAACTTCAGCCCCATGGTTATCGTGGACGGGAGGCCCTTTCCTATCTCTTTGCTGTTTGTTTGTTTTGTTTTGTTTTGTTTTGTTTTTTTGAGACAGGGTCTCACTATGTAGTTCAGGTTGGTCTTGAACTTAAGAGCCCCTTGCCTCAGCCTCATGAGTACTGTTTAAGTTGGGAGGGTTGAAAAGTCAGAACTGATTGATCTGTCTTGATATATGGCATACAGTGGACTCAATGGCATAAGGGATGTTTAGGGAGCTGTATTGTCACAAGGAATTGAATGATTTCATGAGGTTCAAAATATAAAACTGTAGCCATAGAACTTTGCAATTCCTTCTATGAGCTAGAGGCGTTTCCTCATCCCTGACTGATCTAACCACGTGACCTGTTTTGGCCAATAGGATGATACAAGCAGTTTGACAAGACCTTGAGGGGCAGAATACATGCACCTCTAACGTTGATATGATTGGGAGATACTCTGGCTAGCTTAGTGATTGATGGAGGATGAAAGGCAGGTGCAATAGAACCATCTCCAAGCCTGCCAGCTGAAGACAGCATGAGTTCATTCAATACCTACAGAGCAACCTGCTGACTCAGCCTAGATCAGCTGGCTTTAGCCAATGTGTGCGTGCGAGCATGCGCACACTCACTCACACATACGAACAGATCAAGAAACACACCAACAGTCTGAGATGGCGTTTGCTATACTACGACGACTTTGATAGCTCCACCAGGCATCTCCCTGAAGCCATACCCTTTGTAAGGGAGCGCTGTAGCTTCTTCCAGTCTTGTGCCTTGGGGATGGCCTTGGTACTTGCCATGCCAGTCAACTTCAGTGGAAATGACGGTGAGAAGCCCCAAGCCCAAGTGGTTAAGAGGATCTCACGCTGCAGCTCTTCAGAGTGTGCAAGCCTGGACTAACCTCTTGAAGGATGAGTGACCATATGGGGCAGAGCCAAGTCAGCCCAGATGTTGCAACAAAGGCTCCAGACCAGTTGAGAGTCTAGCCCACATCTGATCGGCCAGCTGGCTGCAGATGCATAAGTGAGACCAGGCGGAATTAAAACTCTCCCACAAAAGGAAAAGCATCCTTAAGCTACAGCGCTCTGTGGTCTGTGGTAGAGCGCTACTGTGATTGACAACAGACAACTGAGAAAGACTGGATGAAGGCAGAGGGAAAAGAAAGAAAACCACTCTGAGGATGAGAGCTATGGGGCTGCTTGAGGCCAGGGAAGGAGCATCCAAACCTCTGGTTCAGAGGAGACGGAGGGCAACCCCAAAGTGCCCTCAACCTCTGTTGTCTGACTGGCTGGACTGGCTGTCAGGTGACTGATTAAATGAAGGTCTCATTACATGACTGACAGGCACCAGACTGCAGGTTGGATGTCTGCGGAATTCATCACCTAACAGGTTCACCCGGAGAAGGGTGTTTTATTAGCCCTTCATTTTCTTTCTTCGTATTTGCTATCAAAAGCTGATACTGCAGCCCCAGTGGGTTCCAGTATTCCTCTCACTCGATGGCGTTTCCTAATACAAACGGGCAGAGTAGGAACCCACGCAGTCAGACCCAAGTTGGAAGGCCAGGATTCTATGAAGCAAGGAAGAAACCCTGCATGAAGGAGAACTGGGAGGGTGGGGGTGGTCTTAGGCCTCTGTGTTGGTTGCTCTATATGTGGGGGGGTGGGCGGGAGTTGTCTTAGAAAATGCTACATGAGCACCCAGGTGGACTGCCTCCCATCAATACTTGGAACTCCCAGACTTCAGATGGAAACGGGGGGCGGTGGGGGGGGGGGAAGAGGAGAGGAGCCCTCCCAGCATGCAGCTTCCGCCCATTTCAGAACCCTCCTGATTCGGAGCTCCTAGGTTCTCCTTGGAAGAAAGAAAGCCTACTCCTGTCCCCGCCCCTGGCCTTTTGAATGACTTTATTTATTTATTTATTTATTTTTATTTTTATTTTTTTTAAGTACAGTGGCCCCCAAGGCAAATCCAGGTTCTGCGGAGCTCGGGGCTGTGGGCCTCACATTTGGGAACCTGTACTTTGGGAACCACCCAGAGGTCTGCCGTGGGTCGTGGGTATTGGAATGGCAAGCTTTATTTCTGCTTCCCTCCTAGGACAGCGGGCTGGGCGACCGCCTGTCTCCTCTGGGCTCTCCTAGGAGAGCCGCTCCGCCCCAGGGGGTGATGAAGTGCAGGTGCTTAGAAACGCCTCTCTGAGCTCCCCTGGGAGCTGTGAACTTGGTAAAGGCAGAAACTCCGGCTCTCTTGACGGCGGGGACACTAGCTCCTGAATCAGCCACCCCTAGACCTCCATCTACGCAGCAAAGCCTTCTGCGGAGACAGAAGAGTGTCTAGATTAGCACGACAGGCATCCAATGACGGTAGAAGTTAAGCATTACATCATCACTGTGGGCTCTCATTGGCGGACATCGCAACCTCAGTCCTGGCCTGTTTGCAGCTCACGATTCCTAAACTCTAAGCAGGACTTCCCAGAGAACATGGGAACTCTGGGATTGGGCAGGAGCTCTGGGCCTGCAGGAGGTCTGGTTCCGTTATTAAATAGGAGAGAGGAAGGGAGTCCGCAGGCGTCGATTTCCTCGGCCCCAACCCTCCTCGATTTCACCATCTGAAGTAACTGAAGTCCAAGCCTTCCAAGTTTAGGGGATGCACACAGTTCCCACTCACAGGGACCGCCCTGCCCAGGACTGGGAGGCCTAGAACCAGTTTTGCCTGTCCTGTGTTTCTTTTGGGAAGTGGGTATTGGAATAATGGTTAATGTTAACTGAGCATTTTCTAAAGATCAGATCCAGGGCTGAGCCTCATCCAGGAGTTCATCCTGTCTAGATACTAACTCCCCATGCAGTCCCGATTGCTTAGAGATAATACACCGTCGCCTTGGAAGGTGGGTGAGGAGAAGCTGGGCTGGCTCCGGACCTTAGAGCTCACAGAAAGACAGGACTGAGTCAGAAGGCAGGTTGCATATAACCCCGTGCCTGCGGAAGGAAGGAGGCCACCTACCCCCACCATCATACTGAATTCCCAGCCTGGTAGGCGGTTCTACTGGGAGCCTCCCCAGCTGTCTTGTCAGCACAGACCATTTTGAGAATCAGTCTCCAGAGCCCCTGGAGAATTTCAGCTCCCCTGTCACCCCACGGAGAGTGGTGTGTAAATCAGAGGAAACTTGTCGGCTCCACGGTGGCATTTGATGCTGGCACATTGCTAATCTCCCAGCCCTTAAGTTTGATTGCTGACGATTTCCCCATGATCTTGTGAAATGTCCCCCTTCTTGCCCCCCCCTTCTTCAGGCCTCAGCACTAGGAAAGGATGGACACGCTCAACTCCGAGCATGCTGGCATAAAGACCTGAGCCCCACACTTTGGTCCCTGGGGGTGCCAGCTTTGTGGGACTAGGGGGAGGGAGCAGGTATCTGGGGGCTCAATAGAATGGGCATCTCAGGCCTTAGGGAGACCTCCAGGGAGCCAAACTTGTTGATTTAGATTCCTCACGTTTTATCCTCTTGCCTATTACTTCTGGTGGATGCTTGGAAGGCAGTGGAGAAAGATGCAGCTCCATGGGGCTGTCTGGTGGAAGAAACCACTGGCTCAGCCAGTGTGGCATTGGCATTGGCAGACTCACCAAGCAAAAGTTTAGAAGCTATCCAGAATGAGTCTTCTTATGGCGGCGTGGGAAAGAAGAGGAGCAGGCAAACAAGCAGAGAGCCAGACACTACAGCTGTAGCACTGGAGAGTGCCACTGAGAGGTCACTATGGGTGTCTGGAAGCACAGGCAGGGGCCCTGAAGGCCACTATGGGCGTCTGGGAGCACAGGCAGCGGTCCTGAAGGCCGCTTCACCGTCTTTGGGTGAGCCTTCACAGGGACTGGATACCCGTAGTTCAGCTGGGCAGGAGACCTGCATTCACTCACAGACTGTTTTGGAAGTAGAAACATGCGGCAGAAAAAATGCAGGTAGCCATAGAGGACAGGATTTGGTGGTGCTTAGGGGGAGGGCGATTGCTTTAAAAATACACAGAGTGGCCTTTACCACAGGAGCAGAACTGATTCCTGGGTAGATACTTCTGGGGGACATTTCCCCAGCTCCATGCAGTTTTAGGAGGGGCCTGGACCCCTTGGCAGGCTTGTCTATGGGGAACCATCTCCTCCCACCCCCAGCACACCCTGTCCATACTTGTCCATGAGCTATTCCAGAAGGATGCAGCTTGAGAAGACTCTGAGAGCTGCGTATCCTAGCAACCCAGCAACTTCGGAGGCTGGCATCTGTAGGGCTAGGCCCAGACTCAAGGCTCTAATTCCCTAGCGATCTCTTAATGGGGGAGCTTTCCCTCAGGGGGATAGGAGGGGAGGAGTGAGAAATGGGGGATGCAGCATTACAGCCCAGGTCGTCTCTCCAGCAGAACAGCTAGGGATGGAGAAAAGGGAACTGAAAGGAAGTGGTTCTACAGCTGGGTCTGCTACCTGACTGTTAGCCATTTAGAATACAGTGATTCCAGGCCGTGGTTACCAACAACAGCTAATATCACAGGGCATTAGGAATCCTGCCACTTTAGATGGAAGACCACTCTGCCAAAACATCCAACCCAAATCACAGCAAGCCTCTAGAAGTGACCCCAGCCATGCAATTTGTTGGCATGACAAAAAAGACAGTAGATGAACAGGTGTTTAAATCACGCCCTAGGGCTAGGGTCAGATTTTATGTGTGGAAAGGAAAAGGATGAGAAGGTGGGGCTGGGGAGAAAGCTGGCTGAGGATGCAGTTTGGTTGGTAGAGCACTTGACTTATATGCAAGAAGCTCTGGGTTCAATCCTCAGCACCCCGGGGCGGCAGGGGGGGGGACTAGATGGAGTGGCTCACACATGAACTCTCAGCACTGAAAAGGTGGAGGCAGGAGAATCAGAAGTTCAAGATCATTATGAAAAAAAAAAAGCCACAGGGAAAGAAAAGATTAACGGAATCAAAGAAACAGCTACCACTTTTAACACAGACGACCAAACACACGCAGACTGAGCAACCGTCATAATGCAAAGGAAAACATTCCCAAGACAACTGGCAATATTTGAAGTAGACCAGACAGTTAGTGGTGTCAGGGGTGACATTCACGTTTGAGCTGTGTGAAGATGGTGTGGTGTTGGGAATATTGTTTAAAAGCTGTCTGATTGTTGAGGGATTCATACAAGCAGATGTCTGGGAGGAGCTTTATAGTGATCCGTAGTGGAAGGAGGGAGAGCAGAAAGGGTTGGCTAAGCCAAGGTCAGCGCTGGCTGCTTCTTATTGGAGATGGGTGTTGATGGACACAGGTGAGACACTTTCAAAACATCCATTTCATAGGATCCAAACTTATCTTTTGGTATATATGTGAAAGTTTTCATGGTAAACTATTCCTATAGAACTGCTATTCCCGAGGTGATATATAGGTCGAATATCCTGATTTGATTATTGCATACTATACTAATGTATCCACATGGAAACATACCTTGAGATATGTGCAGCTGTGAGTGTCTACTAAAATTAAGATCATATTATTAAAGCTCTCTTGTAAGGGTCAGGATTGGTGGTTCACTCCTCAACTGCAGAGCGTAAGAGGCAGAGGCAGAAGAATGAAAGATTCTAGGCTAGCCTGAGCTACACAGTGAGAGACATCCATCTCAAAAACTGAAAGAGTTTGGGCAGGGTAGCTCAGTGGATAATGGCACTTGCCACCAGGCAGAATGCCCTGATTTCACTTCCTGGAAATCACACAGTGGAAAAAGGGAGCCAACTCATGCATGTTGTCCTATGATTTCCACACATGTACCATGACATTTACACACACACACAGAGAATAAATACATAATAAATCACAGAAAAAGGCAGAGTTAGTGAAACACACACATACACCAAACTTTTAGAAGCAAAGAGTAGGGTCCAACCTGTCTTTCCAGAAACTTCTGTACAGAGTTTCTTATTATCAGCATTAAACTCTGTCAGGACTGTCAGAGCTGCACTGCTAACAACAATAACAGCAGACATGATGGAGTAAGAGTTTGTACCTCATGGGTACCAGATCCTCAGCAATGGGCCTGGACCTGTCCAAAATGTGGGAAATGGCTTCGTTAGCATTTTAGTTGAAAAGAGAAAGAATCCAAACAAGCAACAGACCAGCAAGGAAGAGAATTTTTTGCTTGCTAAAGCGAGGAACCCAGGGTCATTCCTGGACAGTTAAAGTCCCCTGAAGAACACTGTCTAAAAAGCTGGCAGTGGGGATGGAGGCCTGAGATCTCAGAAACCCTAAGCCTTGGGCTAGGCCTCAGCCAGGCTTTAACCCAGCACTCTCTACAATGCTCCCAGGTTTGGGAGCCACATACCCTGCCTGTTTCTGAAGTTGTGGCTTCCCATAGGGAGAAAAGGCTGGGTTTGTCCACTGAGTCCCTCTCTTCTTTCCAGTTTTATCTGACTGCTGAGTCCAGTATTTGACCGACCACCAAGGTCTTTCTTGTTGTTAATGTTTTCCCTTTGCCAAGCTGCATGCTGTATGTGGATTCTATCTCAAGTTCATGAGTAAAATCTGGCTCTACCTCTTAACAGCTTTGTGGCCTCGGGCAGGCATTTAACCTGTACTTGGGCCTCATTTCTTTACCTGAAAATCCTAGATAATAATGGATGAATAAGATAAAGTGTGTAAACTTCTCAATGGCTTCTGATATATTGCAGAGCTCAGTAAATGGCAAATATTATTATTAATGTCATTACACAAAACCCGATGTGCCTAACAATGGATTCAAACTGTGGTTCTGAATGACCTGTGATAAGATACCTTTAGGGACAGTTACTAAACTGTGAGGAATAAGAGAGTCAGAAAGTGTTAGATGACCCCTCTATATTGATCATCCTCCTGCCCCGTAATAATGAACTTGAGACTGTTTTTTCAGACTCCCTTGCAGCTAGATAGAGCCACATGACAAAGTCTCGGCCACAAACTGGGATTCTGAGTATCGTATGGAACGTCTGAAGAGCCGGGTGAAAGGAACTAATTTCCCAAGGAAGATAATCTCTTTATCCTCATCTTTTCCTGCCACTGGTTTGGAATGCTGACACAATGGCTTGGGGGTTGACCGAACATGGTAGGAGCTTACATTTCTAATGATACAAGATCTCTGGGCTTGTTTGTATGCAAGGGAAGTAAGTGTCTGTCTTATGGAAGCTCCCTCCAGCTCCTTTGTTTTACTGATACAAGGAGCTGAATCTAGGGCCAGAGGTGATGCTGCAAGCATTTACCACCCAGAATGGCAGAGTGTTAGAGCATCTGAGACGGGATGGGGTTAATGTTCTACCCTCCGTTCAGTCATTTCAGTGACATCAGTGGGAAAGCAGCCCCGCCCACCCTTAACCAATATGGTGAGTAGAGAGAGAATATGGAAATAGCTAAAAAGAAAAGGAGAAGGCTTTTCCATGATCCTGGGATCCCTCAAATAAGGTTTAGAGTGGTGGTTCTCAACCTTTCTAAAGCTATGACCCTTTATTCAACACAGTTTCTCATGTTGTGGTGACCTCAACTGTAAAATCATTTCGTTGCTGCTTCATAACTATAATTTTGCTACTGTTGTGAGTTTTAATGTAAAAACCTGATATACAGGTTTCAACCCACAGGTTGAGAACCACTGGTGTAGAGGGGTTCTATGAACAACAAGAACTGTGAACCTGGCTGACTTGATAGCAGAGAGAGGGAAAGGGAGAGAGGTAGGGAGAGAAGAGAGAGGAGAGAAAAGAGAGTCAAAAGACTCAGACTATAGAGGCTGCTGAGAAGCAGATCCAGCCTTGCACTTGAACTTGAGACAATGAGAAACACAGACCGCTAGTTGAAACCAGATGCCTTGGTGTCTTAATGCCGTGCAGTCTAAATTACGATTGTATCATACTGAGCCATTCCTGCTAGCCTAAGAAATCACAAGGCGCCCAGGGCAAAGGTGAGCAGGCACAAACAGGTGTCATCTCTCGATAGGAGGAATGTCAAGGTGACAGTGCAGGACAGCATTGGCGAGGAACAATCGTGGCCATCACCTTTGGGAGCATGCTTTGGGTGCAGGAGGAGGATCATGACACCTGTCTTGCTGAGAGGCCCCCCTTGTGGAGACCTTCTTTCTCAGCTGTTCCCAGCCCGCTCCCGAGCGTTTGTTGCCTCTCCTCATCTTCTAAATGGGATCTGTACTGTGCACCTCAATTATTTATGGAAAGCAACTGTATCTTTGGTGGAAAATGTCCAAGAAAGAACTTAAGCACTGAAGTAATTAGCTAATGCAATTGAAACGAAGGGAAGAGTTCAGACTCTTTAAATATGACTCAAAAACAAGGAGAAATGGATTCTTCAGTAGGAGGTGAGATAATCCCCATCGCTGTCCAAAATTACTGGTGCTATGAGTCATTCATTTCGCAGCATCTCCCGAGAGCCCGAGAGGGCCAAACGCTGTGCTCCCTCCAGGCTGGAGGTGAAGTCAAGCTAGGTCCCACCGGCTAGCAACTTAAGCTTAGCAGAAGAACTGATGGGGAAGTTGGACCGTGGCAGACCAGGTGCTCTGATAGTTCAAGGAGACCTGTGCCACCGGAGCGAGAGAGGGATGGACTCACGGACCTCACCCGGGAGCTGAGTTTTGATGGAGGACAAGAATCTTTCAAAAAAGGTCTTCCTGGCAGCCTCCATGGCTGGATCTTTATATGTCACATAGACCCAAAGATTCAATAAATGTGTGCTATATAATCATGTCTCGGTACCTATGGGGAACCTCCCCTCTGAGGGTTTCTATTGCTGTGCTAGAACAGCATGGCCAAAAGCAACTTAGGGAAAGAAGAGTTTAGTTCATCTTAGAACTCTCGGGTCACACTCCGTCACCGAGGGAAGTCAAGGCAGGAAGCCGGTGGTAGGAAAGGCCATGGAGGAATGCTTCATATGGGCTTGTTCCTCGTGGCTTAGTCAGCCTGTTTTCTTATACAACTCTGGACCATCTACCCAGGAGTGGGACCACCTACAGCATCTGGCCCCTCCCACATCAATCATTAATAAAAAAACAGTTTAAATGCCCTCTAGATATACCCACAGGCCAATCTGATAGAAGCAATTCCTCAACTGAGATTCTCTCTTCCCAGATGTACTGACTGGTTTTGTGTGTCAGCTTGACACAAGCTAGAGTCATCAGAGAGGAAGAAGCCTCAGTTGAGGGAATGCCGCCATGAGATCCAGCTGTAGGGTATTTTCTCAATTACTGATCGATGGGGGAGGCCCAGTCCATGGTAGGTGGTGCTGTCTCTGGGCTGGGGGTCATGGTACTATAAGAAAACAGGCTGAGCAAACCAGAGGGAGCAAGCCAGTAAGCAGCACCCCTCCCTGGCCCTGCTTCAGCTCTTGCCTCCAAGATCCTGCCCTGCTTGAATTCCTATCCTGGCTTCCTTTGGTGGTGAACAGCAATGAGGAAGTGTAAGTTGAATAAACTCTTTCCTCCCCAACTTGCTTTTTGGTCATGGCATTTCATTACAGCAATAGAAACCTGAACTAAGACATCAGCTATGTCTAGGTGTGTGTCAAATTGACCAAATTCAACTGCACATCCACACAAGGGCCTCAAATTTAATGATGCCTAAGTTCCCTATATAAAATGGTGTAGCATTTGCATATTCATGTATACATACATGTCTCTGGTATTCTTTTAATCCTTTCTTGATCAGGGCTTCTTAAAGCTTTTCTACTTATAACCCTGTTTACTGGAGAAATTAGTTGTGACCCTGGGCATATAGGCATTAACACAGAAGTGCATGGGCCAGGGGGATGGCTCAGCTGCTGAAAGAAGCTTGGAAGCCTGATGTTCCTGGGAAGCCCATAAAGTTGGGAGGAGAGAACAGACTGCACGGACTTGTTCTCTGACCTTAACACGTACACTGTGCCATGCATGTATGTGAACACACACGGCAGTAAAGAAAAGTATATGGATCAAATGTTTACTGTTAGTAAATCATAAGTAAGTTTATTAAAAAATTTTTGGTATGCATACAAGTTTATTATTTATTAAAGATAAAAGCAAATTCACAAGCTAATGAGGTGAATGTGTTTCTTTTTATTTTTCCACGTACATCCCTCTCTCTCTCTACCTATCTATCTATTATCTACCTACCTACCTATGTGTGGCTGTGTAGGTGCACACGTGCATGCAGACACCCATGGAGGCCAGAAGAGGACGCCAGGCCTCCTGGAACTGGAGTTACACCTGACATGAGTGCTGGGAACTGAACCCAGATCCTCTGCAGGGGCAGCTTTTACCTGTCACCACCTCTCCATTCCCATGTATCCTTATTTTACATAAAGAATTAACTCTTGGCTGAGCATTTGCTCCTGAGGGACACCGAGTGACGTCAGTGCTTTTTGGAGCTGACTGATGCTTTGGTTTTAGAATAATTAATGCTGACAATACCACTTCACATAAACATGTCTAATAAATGGTAAAGAAGAACGTCCAGGACAATTTCAGAAACTGTTCGTAATTCTGTTCCAATCTGAAGGCAGCATTGATTTAGTGATTTTTTTTTCAAAAAAAATGACACGCAAATTGGCAACTCTAACAGCCATTTTAAAAATCAGGTATTTGAACACCATTCAATCTAAAGATGTACTAATTTGATGTTTACAGGCTGAGGAATGGCAGCAGGAAAATATTAAAAGTCTTTGTTGTCTTTAATTACAGCATCATGCTTATACAGGAGCAGAAAACATTTTACGAGCAGCAGAAACACTGTGGCTCACAGCCATGTGGCAATCTGGGATCTGAGCGAGGTGTTCCAGGCAGTGATGGCAGGTATAACGAGGTATGACGGTCTGCACAGGGCCCGTTTCGTGTGTACCTCCTTCAGAGCTAAGGGTGAAGGGGAGTCTGGGTGAGCTCAGCCAGAAACACTTTGGATTCATTACACATTTGATTTTGAACTACTTTTTGACCATCTTGTAACTCCAAAACCTTTTGTGTGTGTGAGTGTCCACCACACTTAGGTACACAACCTCTTACAGGATCAAAAACCTATGCTTAAGAGGCAGGTTTTGGTATTGGCATAAAAAAAGACAGGTTGACCAATGGAATCAAACTGAAGACCCGGATATTAATCCATACACCTATGAACACCTGGTTTTTGACAAAGAAGCTAAAATTATACAATGGGAAAAAGAAAGCATCTTCAACAAATGGTGCTGGCATAACTGGATGTCAACATGTAGAAGAATGAAAATAGATCCATATCTGTTTCCATGAACAACACTGAAGTCCAAATGGATTAAAGACCTCACTATAAATCCGACCACACTGAACCTGATAGAAGAGAAAGTAGGAAGTAGTCTTCAATGCATGGGCACGGGAGACCACTTCCTAAATATAACACCAGTAGCACAGACACTGAGAGCAACAGTTAATAAATGGGACCTCCTGAAACTGAGAAGCTTCTGTAAAGCAAAGGCCACTGTCAATAAGACAAAATGACAGCCTACTTTACCAAGCTCACATCAGACAGAGGACTGATCTCAAAAATATATAAAGAACTCAATAAATTAGATATCAAAATACCAAATAATCCAATTTAAAAATGGGGTACAGATCTAAACAGAGAACTCTCAACAGAAGAATCTCAAATGGCTGAAAGACACTTAAGGAAATGTTCATCATCCTTAGTCATCAGGGAAATGCAAATCAAAATGACTCAGATACCATCTTATACCAGTCAGAATGGCTATGATCAAAAACACCAATGATAGCTTATGCTGGAGAGGATGAAGAGTAAGGGGAACACTCCTCCATTGCTGGTGGGAGTGCAAACTTGTACAACCACTCTGGAAGTCAGTATGACAGTTTCTCAGAATATTGGGAATTAACCTCTGGACCCAGCAATACTACTCTTGTGCATATACCCAAAGGATACTCAACCATACTACAAGGACATTTGTTCAACTATATTCATAGCTGCATTATTTGTCATAGTCAGAACCTGGAAACAACCTAGATGACCCTCAACTGAAGAATGGATATAGAAAATGTGGACCATTTACATAATGGAGTACTACTCAGCAGTAAAAAAAAATGACATCTTGAAATTTGTATGCAAATGGATTGAATTAGAAAAAAAACATCCTGAATGAGTTAACCCAGACCCAGGAAGATGACCATGGTCTGTACTCTCTCATAAGTGAGTACATAGCTGTTAAGCAAAGGCTAATGAGCTCATGACCTCAGAGAAGCTAAGTAACAAGGTGAACCCTAAGAGAAACATATATAGATCCCCCTGGGAAGGGGAAACAGACAAGATCTCCTCAGAAAATTGGGAGCATGGGGGTGGGAGGAGAAGGGAGGATGGAAGAAGGGAGAGGAAAAGAGAAGGGGGAGGAGAACTTGAGGGAACAGGATAGTCGGGGTGGAAGAAGGACAGAGACAGAGAGCAAAGAAAGATATCTTGATTGAGGGAATAATTATGGGGCTAGCAAGAAACCTGGTACTAGAGAAATTCCCAGGAATCCACAAGGATTACCCTAGCTAAGACCCTAAGCAATAGTGCAGAGGGTCCCCAAACTGGCCTTGCCCTGTAGTCATATTGATGACTATCTTAAATGTCACCATAGAACCTTCATCCAGCAACTGATGGAAGCAGAGGCAGAGAGGCACAGCTGAGGAGCACAGGGCTTATCTCTCAAAGTCTAGTTGAAGAGTGTGGGAGGAGTGGGAATATGAGCAAAGAGGTCAAGACCATGATGGGTTCACCCAGTGAAACAGTCTACCTGAGCTAATGGGAGCTCACCAACTCTGGCCAGACAGGGAAGGAACCAGCATAGGACCAAACTAGTTCCTCGGAATGTGAGTGACAGTTGTTTGGCTGGGGCAGACTGCAGGGCCACTGACAGTGGGACCAAGATTTATCCCTACTGCTTGTACTGGCTTTTTGGAACCCATTCTCTTTGGAGGGATGTCTTGCTCAGCCTAGATATAGTAAGGAGAGCCTTGTTCCTTTCTCAAA